>NC_143014.1:74133447-75537197 GCF_055824585.1 Amblyomma mixtum | reverse complement strand
CTTCTAGGCGGCATCCCAACACCTGGCCGCCTCGTAAGTGCCCGGAGAGCGAGGCAAGCTCAGCTTTATACAGCTGCTGTAGCGTCACGTGGTCAGCTGCAGCGCCTCTGATGTGGAGCTTCCACAGCCGCGGCCGACCGCTCGAGCCGGCACCCCATCTATCCTCTGCGGTGACGTCACGTTGTCACGTGGTCAGCCGCCGCGCCTCTGATGTGGAGCCTCCACCGCCGCGGCCGACCGCGCGAGCCGGCAGCCCATCTCTCCTCTGCTGTGACGTCATGTTGTCACGTAGTGTCACGTGCTCACGCTAAAGGTGAATGGTAGCTCCACCGCCGCGCTCGACTGGCTGTAGTGTAGCTCTAGTAATATGCTTCGCATAAAAACTTTAACACATCAAATTAACCGTTACTGCTTCACCGGCAGACCCAATAAAAAGCTATATATTTTAATGTCTCTGAATCGTGTAATGAAAGAGAATGATTTCTTTTAACAGTGCAGCAGAGCAGAAACTACGACATAGAAGGAACGGACTGACGAGGACGATGCTGTTCGTCCCTTCTATGTCGTTGATTCCCCTGTGTTACAGTATCGTAATAATGCTCCAACTAGCTAAGCTATCCAACCTGTTAATGACTTCATCCTCCTGAGAACCTCCACTTTTCATTCCCTAGAATGTATTTACAAGCCGCCGACGTCGCTATAAACGAAGCATACACATTCATATGTCTCTTCTTATTTTTGCTGAGACTGGCTTCGGCCGGTGGAATTTCGACCATGTCTACGGTGCAGGGCAGGCACTCAGAGAAGCATCATCCATTCTTGCTGCATGTTTTAGCGTTAGTAAGCTGACTGTGTAGCACAAAAATAATTCTTAGGTTTGGCTGTGAAGGAAACGCTTTTTTGCAATGTTATTTATTCGAAGAAACAATGCAGCAGCTTTAAGGTTCAAGAGTTCTAAAAGCTGCGCTCCTCGGCACCTCGTTCGTCTATACAAATGTTGGTTTCTCTACGCTTTCATTTTGCAGGTTCTGCACGTGATCGGCACTTTGTGCGACTTGGACAACATTGGAGTGGAGCTGCCATCAGCCTCCGTCCTGCCCCCGATGCACACCCCCTTTTTGGGAGAAACGCTCTCCCTCAACAAAGGAGGTCGGTGCGCGCACAGTTCAGTCCCACGGCTGCTGTTGTCGTTGAGGTTTGACCTAGTCCGCATCCGCTAGATTTAGCCGCTTCGTGGTTCAGCCCTGCGAAGCTGCGGTGGACACGACGGTCGCCTTGGCAGGTTCGTTTTGCCGAAGAAGATCAAGGCCACTCTGGACATCGGAGGCACCGTCGCTGGAAGGGGCCTTGCTGGAAAGCCACGTCGTCTGCGACATGTGGCCAGAATGAGCCATCGCAGTCTGCAGGGCAGCCACTCCAGCGGCTTGATTTTAAGTACATATTTTGATCTTGTATAATGTATTTTTTCAGAAGTGTTTTACTTATGCTATTTATATTCCTTAAATACATTCCGTTTACTAAAATACATTTGCTTATGTACGCTTTGCTTCTGTTTGTAGTACCGGGCATTTTATCTTCAGCTTGCCAGCTCTCCACCTTTCAGTTTTTTTTCCTGTCCTCGAGTTTCTTCACTCGCTTCACAATTTATGAAGGTTCTGAGGTCATCTCCTGCCAGAATTCACCCACGGGGGAGAAATTTAGCGTACAACAAAAACCTTGAAAGTAATTGACCAGAAAAGAGCACTATACAGAGAGCGAACTAAGGGTAGCGTTCAGTAAAGGAGAGTACCGTAAATTACACAGTGAACTCGAACTGATGATATCCTTTAGCGTGAGATCAATCAATCAATCAAACGTTTTTATTTTCATCACAAATTGATGAGGGTTGGTTCAGGCAAAAAGGGGAAACAACTTCCACTTGAAACAGCCTGAACCCCCCGTATACATGACTTGCAGCGCGGGGGGACACGTGTACAAAACAAAACAAAAAAAGAACACGAATAACATCAGGGTAGGGAAACAAACTTGGGTGGACGAGTGCGAGTAGACTTAATGGGTAGAACACACACGACGGTTATGGTAACCCTGAGCTCGGAGGGAGGGCAGCCTAGCCGAACGCGCCAAAGAATACGGGGGGAGGGGGGGGGATATAATACTTGGAAATTTGTTCTGATAGGGCGGCCGTGGCGTAGGACACGGCTAATTCCAGAACAACTCTAGAGGTCTTAGTCATGGCATTAAAAGGAAGCTTGACTGACAGTGACAACGTACTGACTCCTGTATTTTGGGTAAACATATATGCGGTTTATACTGCCTCAGGGGCGGCACTTTTTCTGCCAATTTGAGGTACGGCAGTAACACTTGCGTCTTCCTAGGAAGGGAGCGTCGCATGCGCTTCGCGAGCTGGCGAGTAATATTCACATTCATATTTCAAAAAAAAAAAACAGTTCACGATTAGGTATGCGTGGCAATGGCTATGCAAGCGGCAACATTTGTAAGGCCCTGCACACCGACTGATGTCTCCAAACCCTCGTCTGCGATTCCCTGTCGGACGTAATCGCTGTGTTGTTTGTAAGTTAGGAGAACAGAATTCGTTGCTATCAGCTTTAACTTTGCCGGAAAATTTATATTTCGCTCCAAATTACTCAGTGCATAAGATTTTATATCCACCGTTTTCACGGAGTTCTCGGTACTTTTGGGTGCGATTCCTCTTTTGAATCAATGAGGCGTTATAACCTTTTCCTTCCCTTCTGACTACCTTGGTTTAGTTCACCTGTATGTCCGACAGACTTCCACATTTCATGCTTCTTTTTTCAGTATACTAAATACCCAACAGTGCTTCCACTCTTGCAAGTCAGTTTGGTTCATGTTTTATCGAGCCTCATTGTATCTTTTATTCTTTCTGGTCGTTCATGTCTGTGGGGTTTTAGGCATTTGGCTATTCGTTTCCTACTTGTTCGTTTTACAACTGAGTCCCAGCTTTCTGTGTTGAGGAAACGGTTGGACAAGGATATAATTTGTACGCTCTTCCCTCCGCCTATCTACATCTCTCTATATTTTATTTTACCGGCACATGACGTACTCAAAATAATATGTAAAATGCCCACATCACAGTGTACAAAGACATTTTGCTATAAGCTCCACACCGAGACAATACCCGTTAAAACATTGTTAGAGAAAAAGACTATTTTTGTGTCTACCGCAAATTGCCGCCTATGTGGTGCTCCCAAAACGATTGAGCATTGTTTCATCAATTGCAAAGATTCAATACTTGAGATATCATGCAATGGATATTGCGAAAGACACTTAATTTGACGCCGCATTTTGTACGACATCTCACCCCACTGCCATTTGTGGATGAACCCTTAGACTTTTTCTTTTTAATTGGATTACACAGCCTCTGGATGGGGTGACATTGTGAATCAGTTGTTTCTGCTAAAGACCCCTTCAGTAGAATCATTGTGCGCCTAAAATAAGTGCATGCCCAGACCATATGTTCGGAACAGAGTGGCGCTCATTGTTAGTGCTGTGATCGTCATTGCCTTTTTTTCTAGTGCTTTATTGCTTAGGTGTGTCGTATTATGATGAGTCAGTTATGGGCTCTGCATTGCCTCTTGTCTCGTGCTTGGTTGCTTATAGGTGTGTCTTGTTACGCATAATATAGGTTTGCCGCTGTGTTCCTGATGTCTGTACATGTACGTAAAATGTTACATCAGTGTAACAGATAAGGTTTGAAGCAGGAAATTGGCGATGGCGTTGTGTGCCAATGCTGTCTCAGCAAAGCCCATCTGTTCGCGCGGCCGCGTGCTCCAAACCCGCTCGTGGTCATGAAGAATGTTATTTTATTTTATTTCATTTTAGGTCACGCAAGCTTCACAGAAGGACCACCGAAATCTGAGAGTGGCGGCCTTTATTGCTATAGCGCACTGGAAAAGAAGACAACAACAACTTTCGAGGGAAGGCGGCCTGTTGCCCGCAGGGCCGCCGGCCGAGCGCAATCCTGCCCCTGGAGTTGAGGAGCTCTTGTAGCAGCGCATGGTAAGTTCCGTGACTATATTACAGACACATTTGCCGGAGCATTAACTTCGTAGGGTCAGTTGCCTTGATGGCGAGGGTTTTCTGCCATGGGCCACTTTCTCACTCTCTGCACACGGAACGCGGACGGGGCACGCACTTTGATGAGCGTGCCCATTGGGGTTGAACAGAATAAGTAGGAATGTGGACCGGTGACTAGGTTTCAAGCTGTCACCCGGTGTGAATGTTTCGGTTGCCAATCCGAGCGAGATGCACCGCTGGCGCTCCTCCTTATCTGGACTGGACCGTCGTCCTCGTCACTTGTAGGACCCTGGCAGCGACGATCCATGGGGAGGATTTTAGTTTCTGCGTAAGATCTCTCATCTTAGATTGCGTCTAAGGAGAGAAGGACATCTTGATGAATTCTGGGGGAATCTTAACACCTAGCTTCGATAGGAGGAGGCACATTTTTTTTTTTTTTGCACTGGAAGATATTTTCGGCCTACGATACAGATCACGGCCAGGGCAAGGGGCAAGCCCGGGCCCAAAAGCTGAAACGGAAGGAAAAGAACAGAAAATCGATTCCAGTGCGGAATGCCTTATCCCTACGCTCACCTTCGGACCTTCTCGAAAACGACAGTCGCTACTGCTTTTATTTTGCAACGCTTTCATGAGCTCTTTCTTTTCAAGGCAGCCGTAGAAACGACTGGCATACGGCTGTCAGCACTAAGGCACACCGTGCCGTCTCCTTCTAGAAAGCGCGTTCGCCATATCGTTGCTTTGTTGTGTGATTAATAACCAACATTAACCTACCACAGCGTTGACGAGCGTACGTTTACGTTCTCTGCCCAACATTGAGAGAACGAAAAGGTGGTGGTTCCATTTCGCGTATTCTACTGTGCCGGGAACCTTAAACGCCTCTTGGCGGTCCAGAGCTTTCGCTGGGCGACCCATCCTAGGTTCTAACCGCAATATTTCAATCATTTCATGTCACATTAGCACAAAAGCCGGCGTCCGTCGCCGTCCAGATCCCGAAATTATTAATTGACGTCGCCATGCTCTCACATTACATCGACAGTATACATAGTGGCATCTAGAGCAAAAACAAAAACAAAAACTTCTTCCGAAGCTGCGGGGGATTCAACAAAGGACCTTCAGATAGCGAAGCGAGTAGGCAACCCATAGGCCTTGAAACATACTTCTCGGCCCATAAAGGTGAACCTAGTGCATGTGTTTCGTTACGACTGTATGCTAATGAGTAGGCGTGTCACTGGAAAGGAAGGAATTTTTAATGAACCTCTCAACAGAGCTCACGATGAGACAATGTTTTCGCATTCCAAGCATGTAAGCAGTCTTAAGTGCCCTGTGTATTTTTTTTTTATTCCCGATGGTAGGGTGTCGACTGGTACAACGGATCACACCAACTTGGTAGAACATGTAGAATTTATACAAGGTGTCCCAGCTAATTTTAGCCAGGGTATAAAAATATGCTGAGACACTCTAAGATGACGCGACTAAACGCATGTTGCTAGTTATTGTACGGAGCAAGTGATATAATTTTTGTGTTCCGCGTAATCGATCATTCCTCGAGGTTAATTACCGAACTTCCCAAGCAACGAATTTACACGAAAAATTCCAATGATAAGCCTCTATAACGATCCGCGAAACTTGGGATTGAAGTGTTTATAACTTTCCATCGATAACGTAGTTTTTTTTTTTCGATCACTGCAGATGCCCGCGCGATGGATAAAAATACTATGTGACATGGGCGCTTGCGCGCCGCGATTTGAATGCTCTCAAACGTTCCGCGTACCGGGCCGATGTCTGCTACAAACCTACAACGAACCTTTGCCGCCGCTGCGGAGAAAATCGCTCGCCTCCACCTGAGGGAGAACAGCCAACCTGCCAACCCGTCTGCATCGTCTGCAATGGGGGCCACAACCCAGGCAGCCGGAACTGCAAATTCCGGCTTATCAACAAGAACAAACAAGGAACGCCCCATGGCAACCAGGTGCCCAAGCAAGGGGACAACGACTCATCACTACACGGACACCAGTCTAGGTCCAGGAAGAAAGAACACGGTGCTACCGGAAAAGGAGGAAGCCACAGCCGGAACAACTCCAGCTCCTTCCCGCCCCTGGGGAACCCTGCAGGGAACGACAAGCGAAGCTCGAGCCGCGGACGCAGCGATAGCCGCTCCAACAAAAAGGTGAGCTGGCCAGCAGAGGCGTCCCAATCTATTGACGCTCGAGAGAAGGAGTTTCAGATCCAACTACAATCCCGAGACAGAGAAATTGCCAGCCTTAAAAAAGAGTTGGCTGACATTAAACGCCTGTTACAAGCGCATCAGGTACAGAATGCCACTGCGGCTAGAACGCCACCCACCGCGTCCCAGGCTTCGACCAATAATGCGATGGAAACAGACGCTATTTGCCACACTCCCTCCACCGCGTCCCAGTCTTCGGCCAATAACGCGACGGACCCAGACGCCAGAATAGCAACTAAAAGACCGCTTCCTACAAAAGAAGGCGAGGAATCCAAAAGAAAGGCCGAGGCTTCGGAAGCCGACACCCCGCAGCCGTCGAAAGCGCCTACCAAACTCAGGGCAGACATCAATACTCTGTCAGAGAGAACTAGCGCTATATCAACAGAACAAGCAACCTTCCAAGGCCTCGTTACTACCAAATTTGCAGAGATAGATATTCGCTTTGCAACACTAGAGGGACAGGTATCCCAAATAGCCACCTGCATGCAGCAAATAATGGATAGGCTTACAACTATCGAGGCCCGCCTACCCCCCATCTTGGATCTGTCCACGACGCCACAACCATCTATAACCCAACATGGCACCACGCCAAAAATTTGAAATTTGGCAATGGAACTGCAGAGGCTTCCGCCGCAAGCGGGCCCACTTGCAGCTCCACATCCAACAAGCACCGTCTGTTCCAACCCCAGACGTGATTGCATTGCAAGAAGCTAGCGGCAGGGCTACACTGCCAGGCTATAAAGCATATCTGCCACCTCATTATGATACTAGTAACGCAGCCGGCTCCTTCACAGCCACTCTGGTGCATAGAAATATCACCGCAATTCAACATTTTATAAATGATTCGGAAGAAGATTACACCCTACTTGAAATAGTACCAAGGCAAAAAGGAGACTCAAATCTCTTCATCCTTAATGTATACAACCCGCCCAGAAACAAAGGCAATGGACTCCCACACTTGTTGATAAACACAGTAAAGCTGGCTGCTGGGGCTCAACTAATGATTGTGGGAGACTTCAACGCTCAACACCCAGCATGGGGATATACCAAAGCAACTCCGAAAGGGAACCTGCTCTGGCAAATCATACAGTCACTAGGGCTCACAACGCTAAACAACCCGAGCGACCACACACGCATGGGTAACAGTGTATGTGTAGACACATCTCCAGACTTATCCCTCTCTAAAAACGTCAAGGACGCAAAGTGGGTCAACACCGGGCAAAACCTTGGTAGTGATCACTTCATCCTTAGCATCACCTTCCCCACGACAAAACTTAAAAACAAAGCAAAAGAAATACGAACCACGGATTGGGACAAGTTCAGGCAACTTCGCGACAAAACAGCTCCAAAGGAGATCTCTAACCTTCGCTACTGGGTTATCTCCCTGAATGAGGATGTCAGCTCCACTAGCGTTGTGGTGCCAGTTGAGAAGGAGGAGCAGATTGCAGACTCAAAGCTGTTACACCTGTGGCAGGCACAAAAAGGCCTCCAAAAACGCTGGAAGAACCAAAAACACAACAAGCGACTACGCAAAAAGATCGCTGAAATCGAGAGGCGAATCGAGGAACATACACTTACTCTTCAAACACAACAATGGAACCAAATATGTGAAAGCGTCAATGGACAGCTCGGAAATAAGAAGACATGGCATCTTCTAAGACACCTGCTCGACCCAGAACAAACACGTCCCGTGCAACAAAGTCAACTGTACAGACTCATACATAAATATGAGGGTACAACTGAAGACCTAATCAAAGAGCTAGTAGAACGTTATCTAAACACGGATGATGGTACAACACAACCAGACTACCGGGGGACTCCTAATCCAAATTTAGACGCAGACATCACAGACGCAGAGGTCTGGTACGCAATTGGAAAACTGCGGACAACATCTGCGGCAGGACCAGACAAAGTAACAAATAAGACTCTCAGGAACTTAGACGCAACGTCGATCGCGGCGGTTACAGACCTTATGAACAAATACTGGCATGCAGGCAACATACCACCAGAGTGGAAACACGCGAAAATCACTTTTATTCCTAAAGCGGGTAAGAAACTCAGCACTGAGAATCTACGCCCAATTTCATTAACATCATGCCTAGGCAAACTCATGGAGCATGTAATCCTCAATAGGCTCCAAAACTATGCGGAGGACATGAACCTCCTACCTGAAACAATGTTAGGATTCAGGGCCCAACTATCTACCCAGGACATACTCTTGCAGCTTAACAAGGACATAATTGAAGCTGACGAGGGAACAGGAACGAAAGCAATATTGGGTTTAGACCTTGTTAAAGCTTTCGACAACGTCACCCACAAAGCCATTTTGACAAGCTTGTCAGAAATCAACCCCGGAGAAAGGACGTACAACTACATCCGATCCTTCCTCACTAACAGAACAGCAGTGATAACGGTCGGAACAATAGAGTCTGCCCCAATCACACTAGGAAGTAAAGGAACGCCACAGGGCTCCGTCCTGTCCCCTTTCCTTTTTAACCTCTCCCTCATCAAAATTCCCCCCAAACTGGCACAAATACCAGACCTACATCACACGTTCTATGCAGATGACATCACACTTTGGGTAACCAAAGGATGCGAAGGCTACATAGAAGACACACTCCAAGCAGCAGTGGACATCATTGAGGCATGCGCATGGGAATCCGGCCTCACTTGTTCTGAGCAAAAATCTGAACTCTTCGTGATCCGTCGTAAACAAAGAGGTAGGCGTACCACGACATCCCCCCCGCAAATAAACGTCTATGTTAATGGACGATCTGTCAAAGAGGTACAGACCATGAGAATACTGGGGTTGTATTTACAAACAAATGGAAAGAATACTGACACACTCACTAAGCTAAAACGCACGGTAGAAGCGACGGCGCGATTAATCCGCCGCATAGCTAACCGCAGACAAGGGGTGAGGGAAAGAGATTTATGCCGCCTAGTGCAGGCCTTTGCGCTAAGCAGGATACTCTATGCCACCCCTTATCTCAAATTTTCGAAAGCAGAAAAGGACAAATTGGATAGCATGATACGGCAGGCCCATAAGGCTGCGTTAGGACTCCCACTAAATGCCTCAACCGAAAGGCTTATGAGGTTAGGAATACATAACACCTACAATGAACTGAAAGAAGCCCATTTAATGGCTCAAACAGCGCGATTAGCCAATTCCAGAACTGGCAGGAGTATTCTTACCAGGCTCGGAATTAACTTTCAACCTACGAATAACGATGCTAAAGTAGACTTACCCCGCGACTATAGGACGGCCCTACTAATCAAACCACTCCCCAAAAACATGCATCCCTTACCCCATGAGGGTAGAAGACAAGCACGAGCCAAAGCCTTACATAACAAATACAGACAGTGCGCTGCAACACTTTATGTAGATGCGGCAGAATACAAAAATACCAATGCCTTTGCAATTGTGGTTGTGAACGAGAATGGTGACCACATCGTCTCGGCGACAATCAAAACGAAATCCTCTGAAACGGCAGAAGAGGCGGCTATAGCCCTCGCCCTAGCACATACCCAAGGGAGCATCATCCTCAGCGATTCCAAAATGGGTATCAATAATTTCGCTAAAGGGCGAATTACAAACACCTCCCTTAGAATCCTTAACGCAACCAAATTCTCACCAAATTATTCCGAATTGATATGGGTCCCAGCCCATTCGGGGAATCCGGGGAACGAGGCAGCCCACAATAAAGCCCGAGGTTTCGTCGACCGGGCAGTGGATGAGTCTGGCTCCCTGAATTTCACGAAGGACTCAATGATCACATATCATGATCTCACCAATCATTTTAAATTAGAGAGGAGAATTTTCCCCCCTCCAGACAAAAGACTTACTAAAGAACAAGAGGTTACGTGGCGTCGTCTACAGACGAGATCGATACGCACCCCATCACTCCTCGCGCACATTTATCCAGATCTTTACAACCCAAACTGCAAACACTGTGGCCAACGTGCTACCTACGATCACATCCTGTGGGACTGCAAAATAGAGCCACCTCCGGGTGATCTAATTACAGCTCCTTCTCTCGAGCGGTGGGAGACAGTGCTGGCGAGCTCTGACCCCAGAACGCAAGTTTTGGCGGTGGAGTGGGCTGACAAAGTCGTCGAGGGCTATGTACTCTCGACCACTTAACGCGACCTCTTGCCAAGCTCTTCCCGGCGAATAAAATGTTTTACAATCAAAAACAAATGGACACATCATTTAGTCGGGTGTGCTGTCACTCAAAAGTCGACGGGGCAGCGACGCAGGCGCTGGTCTGCGATTTGCGCCCGCGGTATGTTTCCCTCGCGGCGGTTCATGACAGGGACAGACAAGGACCGTTCTACAAGTTTCTCATTGTAATTTTCCACCTAATTACATCGCTTCATATATTGGCTAATTATTATCGACGAATTATGCAATTATGCAAAATACAAAATTAGTGTGACATTTGTCTGTAGAATAGCCAGCAGCATAAATTTGGTCCCGTAGCTTTAGAATGCCTACGTATATTTTTAAACCCTGGCTAATGTTACCTCGGACATCGAGAATATGATGAGCTGCGACAAGCACGAATTGTAAAATTCATGTACGAGATGCGAGTTGATGCTAGTAATTTTGTTCTGTTTCTTTTGATTTTATTAATCGCATTGAATTAGGTTATAAATTAAATCGTGTCATTTTGTTTTTAGGCGTACCTTTAGGAGCTGATAGCGGCCAAGTTTTCTCCCGTGTCATCCCTGTTTAAAATACGTGACGGAGCACGGAAAAGAAAATACAAACACGCGACACGGGTATAGGGATTGGAAAATTCAGGACAGCATGCACTATGGCCTTAATTTCGAGGAACTGCGATGATTGATGAAAAAATTCCTTAAAGACTACTCAGGGAAGTGATGTGTAGAGTTTTTCCAAAATCACACAGAGTAAAAGTGCCTCAGATAGGGATTTTTCGGACTATGTCAGAAAATACATACTACGCCCACTCACTGCGCTGTCAAGGGCGCATATAAGAAGCGGCCCATTCCGTTCATCTTTCATTGTGAACAAGGAACACGTAGGGGTCCTGAAGCGTCACGTTTTAAACACCATCTCTGGCGACTGTATGTTTTATTTTACCACTATGCCAGAGAATTATCGGTAGCGGCATGGAGTATGGGTGGTTTTCTCCGCCTTTGTCTTGATACCGCGGCGTTAGTAAGAACTTGCTGTCAATGCTTTTTGCTCAGTAAATTACAATATGTGCCGTCTTTGCCAAAAGTAATCAGTCTGTCAACACAGCGAGAGATCCGGGCTGGTGACGCCAGTCCGACGCTCCGTTTGCCAGCCCTTGTCGTTCGCGAGTAAAACCTTTGTGACGTGGAGCCGTGTCATCACTTATCTTCCGGGTGACGGATGATTGCATGAGAAGGTGGTAGGGAGAGCCTGTTTACTTATAGCAAAGACGGTATCTGTTACGAGGAGTTGTCCATGGGCCATTTTAGTATAAATCGTTCATCCTTCATGTCTACACCTGCATACCTCACGAAGCAACGCTGACCTCGTTTGGCCTTGTCTCCTTTTCAGCGCATTCCTGCTGTGGGAGCGTGGAGAACGTTGCAGTTCACTACGGGAGGCTTCTCCCGTTCCACATCAGCAGTTGTTTGCTACCGAGCAGGGGCCGCTCATTCGATTCCTACGGGTCGGGGACTTGGCGAAGGCGCAGATGGTGAGATCAAAGACAAGATTCTGTGATGACGGAGGGACTGCCACCATTTTCAGATACTGATCGAAGCACTGCCCACATGAGGTGTGCGACACTAAATGACCGGAAATTTGTTTCAGGATTTTTACGATTAGAAATAAAACTGGAACACGTCAAATTAACCGTAACGGCGTCACCGGCAGGCCCTATAAAAAGTTATGTATTTGAATGTCTATAAATTGTGTAATGAAAGAGTATGATTTCTTATAAGTCTGCAGCAGATAAGATAATATGGCCTAGAAGGAACGAACTAACGAGGACGGCGCTGTTATCTCTTCTGTGTCGTTGTTCACCCTATGCTGCAATATCATAATAATGCACCAACTAGCTCAGCTATCCACCCTGGTAATAAATGATTTCATCCGCCTGAGAACCTCCACTTTTCGCTCCCTAGAATGTATCATAAGCCGCCGACGTCGCTCTAAACGAAGCGTGACACTCGTACACCTGTTCTCATTTTTAAGGCGATAGCCTTTAATGCCTCATACTGTCGCTAGCAGCCGTTTCGGCAGATGTGTCCTCGTTTCGGTTACGTGCCTTATATGGCCATATGCTTATCATTACTAAATCAATACTCAATCGATGGCATTCGAATGACGTCGGAACGTGATTTAATGCATTCTTGCATGATAATTAATGACTAATTGAGTAATAATAGTTTAGCAATTAAGCTAATTAACCTTTCTAGTCAGACAAGATAAACAAATAAAACCGAGTAGGTAACTGGTCGAGTTGGGGAATCGAACCAGGGTCTCCGGAGTGCAAGACGAGCACGCTAACTACTCCGCCATGCCGGCTCGATGGTTTGGGATGGACAAGGGCGAATACGGTGTCTTCGTTCACTGCCATCTTCCTCCCTTCCCGTTACGGTGAGGTTCAGGTGTTCACTGAAATATGCGGGACAGATACATTTCCTTTCCTCAAAAACCAATCTACCGACGAGCGGGGCCTACAGCCGAACGGGCGATGGCGTTGCGTGGACTCCCTGGCAGCGTTGCAAGACGCGGTCGCGTTTCACTCTTAGAGGCGCAGCTTAACATCGTAACCACACATCACTGACACAAGCAGCAACACCGCGCTTAAGGCTTTCGGCTCAGTCCACTTTAGGCCAGCAAAGTGCCCCCCTGAATTTTTGTTGCTACTGGCTTCGGCGAGTGGAATTTCGACCATGTCCACGGCGCAGGACAGGCACTGCGAGAACCATCATCCATTCTTGCTTCATATTGTAGCGTTTTGCAAGCTCATTGTGCAGAAGACAAGTAATTATTTCGTTTGGCTATGAAGGAAACACGTTTTTCAATTGTGATTTATTCATTAAAAGGGATGCAGCAGCTTTAAGGATCAAGAGTTCTAAAAGCTGCGCTCTTCGGCACCTTTGTCGTCTATAAAAATGTTAGTTTCTCTGCGACTTCATTTTGCAGGTTCTGCACGTGAGCAGCACTTTCTGCGACTTGGAGAACGTTACCATGGAGCTGACATCAGCCTCCGACCTGCCCTTGATGCACACCCGCTTTTTGGGAGAAACGATCTGCCACTACAACGGCGGTCGATGAGCGCACAGTTCAGTCCCACGGCTGCTGTTGTCTTTGAGGTTTGAGCTAGACCGGATCCGCGAGATTTAGCCGCTTCGTGGTTCCCCCCTGCGAAGCTGCGGTGGCCACGACGGTCGCCTTGGCAGGTTCGTTTTGCCGAAAAAGATCAAGGCCACTCTGCACATCGAAGGCATCGTCGCTGGAAGGGGCCTTGCTGGAAAACCACGTCGTCTGCGACATGTGGCCAGAAGGAGCCATCGCAGTCTGCAGGGCAGTCACTGGAGCGGCTTTTTTTTTACATATTGGGACGAAGACGACGAAGCTAGCAGTGGAGGAAAGCCTGGACCGACTGCTCAGACTAGGGCTTGGTCTGACACATTGCTGCCACCGGAGGTGGTTTTGGGCAGGTCCAAAGCAGTGTCTGCATTACTTCAATGAGCAGACTTCCTGGCACCCTTACAAAAATGGATATCAACTTTCTTTAGACTTTGTATTAACACACTATTGACTCTAGTAACCTTGTATTAACATTTACATTCTATCAACAATTGTTCATACAACGTTGGTAGAAGTTACTTCTTTGTATGTACTCCTGTCAATGGAAAGTTACTAGAAGATAATTTTTACATTCTAAGCACCTTTCTTAATACAATGTTGGTAGACTGTTACTTCTTTGTATTTACTCCTGTCAATAGAAAGTTACTAGAAAATCTGGGTACAGTTTGACACATCGAGAGAACTAAATGAACAAACTGCATGGTGTTCGAGGTAATTAACAGTATCTAGTTCGCATAATCGTGACATCTTGCCTGATTGCATGGTGGAATCTGTTGCAGCTAGTCAACAATTTCACTATATCGAAAAGCGACCAACATTATTCGCAGCAAATGCGTTTGGAATCAAATCAGGATATGGGAAAACGTTTTAAAACAGAAGATATATTCCATCTTAATATTTTATGTACTTTACGGACTGCTGTGAGCAGAAATACTCTAGAAACTGACAAAACATTTTTGCTCATGCGAATAGTTGCCTCAAATCATGTACCGTGGGCGAACACTTCAAAGCTATTAAAACACCTCGAACACGCAACAAACATTACAGTCACATTCTCTTAGCCGAGCATATTCTATTAACATTCGTTGATAGTAAGGTCATACAACTTCCTTACTGCTTTCTATGTACTGCTGTCAGTAGAAACATACTAGACACCGACAGAACGTTTTATCATGGGAATAAATGCCTAAATTAATTAAGTACTCTAGCCTAACATGTCAAAGCAAATAAAGCAACCCTGAACACGAAACAAACATTTGCCGTCACATTTTCTTAGCCAGGCATATTTTATCAACATTTGTTGATCGAAAGGTCATACAATTTTCTTACTGCTTATATACTGCTGTCAATAGAAATATACAAAAAACCGAGAAAGCATTTTGGTGATGCGAATAAAAGCCTAAAATAATCAAGTACTGTAGCCGACAACTTCAAAGCGGCAACTAAACTAACCTTGAAGACGGAACAAAAATTTGCAATCACATTCACATAGCCGAGCACACTGTGGGTTTTTAAAAATTTCACTTCAATTTTCTCATTACTACCGTTACTGCTTTAGCATTTTCGAGTGCGGGAAAAAGGGCAAAGTTCATAACAGAACATTCATCCCGAAATTCAGAAATGCGCCCTGAATCGAAGATATTTAGTGACACTTTCTCATTGTATGAAGTATTGTATGAAAAAAGTTACCAGCAAACGAAATAATTTTGGTACAAAGTGAATGAATTCATAGAATACTCAAGTATTATTGTCTCGCACTTCAAGGAAGTTAAAAGAACTTTCTAACCAAAATAGGAGTAAGTGACATATTGAGTTACATAAGCGCAATGATGACTTCGTTACAGCGAATTAGTTTCAGTGATGGCTCCTTCTACACGAAAACAATCCTTTCTGCTGCGTATTCGGCCTTAAATTCTGTACTCAGGCAGTCATTAACCAGATTTAACATTTCAGAACTAACAAAGAGTTTCAGCAGAGCTGTACAACCACTCTGCCAATTGGATAACACGATGGTGTTGCTATTGTTGCAATTCTTGATAGGTCATATTTTAACGTGCAGTCGAACAGTAATGTGCCGTACGACGGCGCTGAGACACACTAGTGGTAAGAGCGTTTCGTTCTGAGGTTTCAGAGGGATTATTGTTGCGAGCTAGAAAAAAATTCAAGTTTAGCATTGCACCGATGTGTTTCCACACTCATTGAATGACACGTTCTCGCTAGCTCAAGAGGCGCCCAAATTATATCACCAGCTTCAGGAGAACTCCTTCCTGAACCTTCACCGCAAGCACACTTTCTTCCCCTCACAATAACCTGCACACTGCCCGCCATGCAAAAGTGCCCGGTACACTTTATGCCACTCCACGTGGGAGCGCCCAATTTAAACCCTCTCACTACCGTCCTCCTCGAGCGACCAGCAATGGCTGATCGCACGGGACTGAAAACCCCGCGCGAAAAGGGCCGCACCGCTTCGCGCTCTGAGTAAATTCTGTGTAACGTGTGCAGGCTTACAGCTTCGAGAACTCAAGCTGCTTTGTTCCTCAGCGACAGTACATGCGAAATTTCGCGCAAGGCAATATTAATTTTTATTCATGTTCGGCGCCCGATACTATAAAGAGAAGTATAGAGAAACAAAACAGGTAACAGCGGCCCGCTGTACTCAACTCCGGTCACAAGGGCTTTCCATGAGGAAGGTGCACGGTAATTGGAGCACTTTAAGCCCTCATTCTTGACTTGTTACATTTTTCACTAGTACTGAGCCACAGAGGAACTTCCAGTATGGAAAAAGCTAGGGTGAGACCAGCCCCCGCTTTGAGCACCGCTAAAGCACCGGCGAAGTGCCTCTTCCGCATCTTCACTTCAATCTCCTTCAACGCAAACACGGTACGAAGCTGTGGCGAGGGAAAACGTGGCGATAGCTGTATTTTCTATCTTCCCGTAATGCAATGACTAAGAAACCCTGGAATAAAGTGTTGGGTTTTAACGTAGTCATACCGAGCAGACGCGCGAAAACGTGTTCATTCTTCGCCTTTTCTTACTGGCATCAGCGGACGTGAGGCCGAGCCGAGGACCGCGAAAGGCAGAGGCAAAAATCAATCAAGGTAGCACACAAAAATACTACGCTAGCGCGACTGTCGGCGCGGCTCGCTCGAGCAAAGAGCGTGCAAGGTGTCCAATGGCGTGATATAAACACACACAAAACAGAGGGGATGCTGCAGCGCGGCCTTGACAGTTTCGCATGTCACGCTAATGCGGCGTGCGAACGCTCGCGTTCCCAAGGCACAGAGACGTATACTTACACTAATTGGCATGAGCCAAGCTCGCGACACAATATGAGAAAATCAAAACCGAAACCGTTAGCGTTCGCCAACACCATCATCATTCCTGATTCTGCGACGCAGTTGCGGGGAGCTCGGTTATAGTCTTAGAACTAAATAGTTAGTTCAGCCATGTAGCGGCTGCGGCTTCCCGCATAAGCGCAGCTGCGTCGCCTGTATCCTGTAGCTGCCCGCCTCTGCAAGTTTTCGTTCGCAGCGCCGCCAGAAGCAGATGGGTGTGAATAGTTGCATTTTTTCGCCTAAATTATTATCAATTTGATGACTTTGTAATTCAAACAAAATATTTTGTTCTTTAATGCACAACTATTTGACAAACAAAGCTTAAGTGTGTAACGTTAGGCGAATTTAGCGTTCTCTTTACATTCGCTGGCGGCGGATTGCGCGTCTCATGTTGGCCGCGCGCTACACTACCTTTTTCAGTACGCTGAAACGACTCTTTGTTGACGGGGTGCGACGGTTGTGAAGTTGTGGGTCCCTTTCTTTAGTTTGTTTGTGTTAATGTGCGGCCTCGTTAGTGTTGTGGTAGTGTGAACGAACTCGGAATGTGACAGATGGTTCCAGTGCTGCGGAAGACGTTCTTACGCGCATGCAGTGCTCAAAAACTGCTCTGACGTACTGCACCCAACCACGCCGAGAGCGGCCGGCGCCCGATGCCCGATAGAAGAAACGGCTTGCCGCGAACGTTGACGAATGTAAGTACAGAACTAGAAAGTGACTTTTGCGATGTGTCGGGGGGATGCATGAGGGCTGCGAATGCATTTGGGTTGGTCTTCAAGTCTTGTTCGCAGTGAGATGCAAAATGCGAGCACCACGCGATCGTTTGCAGAGAGATGGTGTTCTGACACGCTCGCTTGCCAACTATGCAACTTTTAACCCGCCGCCTTGCGCTCTTTGCGTCAGCTCCTCGGCGGAGAAGTTACGTGATAGAATTTGTTGCGCGCTGAGAACTATGGGGTGCTCCTTGATTCGTTATTCCGACTGAACAGGAGCAGCGCGTGAAAAGGAGACCATAAGAACGAAAAGTGCTTGTACTGGCGTGCGTCTTTTGATTCTGCTGTCTGAGTGTTTACTGGGTATGGAGCATTGCCCGTTCCACATCTCAGTCACGTCAAGTGCTGTGGTTCTTAGTACCTCTTGTCACGGTAACGACGATTAAAAATAGCAGAACCATTCCTTTGCAGTGCAGCTGAGGTAATCGGACAGTGGAAAGTTTGTTGTCATTTTATTTGAATTACATTCAGTACATTCATGTCATTCCCATATTTTCAGCCCGAAGTGATAAATTATAACGTGATTCGCGAATAATAGCTCTAAGAAAAGTATGACTAGCTTTGCAAACCATTTTTATGCGAACTATAGGAGGCGTAGGCAATTAATCGTTAGCCTCCACTCCTGAACACACTGCACTGAACAGCTGGAGGTTGTAATGGAATGTGGCTTCTGTGATGATGTTTATGAAAGCATGGCTCTAATACAGCCTTTCTTCAAATGTGCCCGCAGTCAAGCTCTGTACAGCTGCTCCACCGGTATCATCACGCTACTTTTGCACCAACTTTCATCTGTCATCGAGCCAGTGCTACCTCAACCGGAGGCAAATGACATCAAGACCTGCTGGTGCAGCCTATCAGCCATTGACACTGGATATCAAGCATGTGCCACTTGTAAAAGGATAGGTACACGAGTGGGTATTTTTTCCTTGTCTTTTTTAGCCTGACAAGAATCTTCTGGCCCAGGCTCCCTCTTTCTTTCATTTGTTTTTTTTTGATCTTTTAAAAGCGGACCAAGAGAAAGGGAAAAGATATTGCGGGCGTCATGAAAGCACTCCCCTAGTCAAGCGCATGGTGTTATAGTGTAAAATGCTTTTTTATAGTTTTTTCCCTCATGCCTCTCATGCTTGGGAATCTTGATCATAGTATAGACCAAATTAAAACAATTGTCTGCTTCATGACCTTTAACAGTAATCTAAAAACAGCAAATAAATTTTATAGGTTTACTTCAGCAGTACCTACCTCTTACAAGGTATGGCATGTTTGAAGTGAACCAGTGGTGTGGTAACTGTATGCCAGGCATAGCCTAACGGGCATAATTGCATAATTGAATATTAGCGTTCAAGTGGAGCACTCTGCTTTAGAAGCATAGGTGTTGCTAGCATCAATAATTGATACCTTACCAGATTATCCTTGCATTACATGAAACCCTGTAAAGCTTATATTGAAGCTGTACAAAAGAAAGGTGCTTATTCGATATGTCATGAGCATTGCTGAGGTTTTCTTTCACACTCCCTTTGTCACAACCGACTGCACTGTACAGTTGAAATGCATTTGGAATTGAGTACTGGTGCATTGTTATTTTTATTTATGCCGAAGTTCAGTTACTGGTCCCATTACACTAGCTGAGCCTAGGTCAACAAATATTGCTGTGACCTTAACATGACCCCTTGCTGTACTTGAACCAATGCGTTTGATGTTGCCTCTCCCCCGTGCCATCAAGGTTTGTAGTAAGCTGTGTAAATAACTTAATTTACTTTCTTGAGGTATTTATTGCTGCAATTAGTAACAGGTAATTTCTAGGGGTGTGCGAATATTCGAAATTTTCCAATATAATTCGAATATTATATTTTTAGTATTCGTATTCGAATCGAAGGATTCGTATAGGCGCGAATATTCGACCCGACGGGAATATTCGTATCTAGCCGAATATTCATTGTGAGCACCGGCGTTCATTTCGGTCCGCAAGCCCTATTGACAGAGACATAACAACAAGGCGGCGCCCAGAGCAATGCGCATTCCTTCCTCCAAGGGCCATGCCGTAGCTGACTGCGCTGGTGAGCTTCTTTGTGGCTATACCTGCGAAGCTGGTATAGTCAGCGCTGTGCACGAAGTACCTCGCAATACGTGCCAGGTCGGTGCCAAGTGAGAGGGCCTTTCCTGTGGCTGGAGGAGTCGTTTCAGCTAGAAGGGAACTACTTCTGCCTGACCATGTGGAGCAGCAGGTTTTCCTTCACGACAACCTTTTATGTTCATCCCAGCAACGCGCGTTCGTGCTGATGGCAAGCTAGCCTTAATCAATGCTGTGTACCAGCCATCTTCTCTGATATTTCCACTCTTCTAAGAATAATTTTCGAGACTGATACTTTTTGTGCACCCACACACACCTTTTGTGTTCATTTAATCATCGATAGTTGAACTGTGATGTTCTTGGGTGCTCAAATAAATGTTTTGTAGTGGTTAAATGCGTCTGTCCTTGATTATTCGATATTCGATTCGATATTCGGAGCCAAGTATTCATATTCGATTCGTATGAAGAATTTGATATTCGCACACCCCTAGTAATTTCCTAAATAACAACCTAAGTACGCCTTTGGAACACTTGTTTCCCTTGTATTCTTAACTTAAACAAATAGGAGCAGGCCTCAGCACTGGAGGGATGGGCTGTGGGACAAATAAAAAACTACCAGTCCAGCTGCTCCCTTAGGGGCACGTTGCTGAGGCTTTTATTGCTTGTAGTTCTATGCATCTTTACTTACAGGTGTTGTATCTGACGCAGTGTGTGCCTTAATATTTTGATTCATTTGCTTTAGAGTGTGCCACTCTTGCCCTGAGAACTGCTCACCTCTGTACTCTTTGTTCATACATTTTCCCCTAACACCTGGCATAGCTCCAAGTGATGCTACATTATCTACAAGCTGGTAAATAAAATGAACAGCAAGTAAAGTTAAGTTACTCCCTCCTAGCCGCTCTAAGGGAAAGAAACATATGCATTATATTGCAATGTGTTTGTGCCATCACTTTTGAAAACAAAAGCTGCCTGAATTTTTGTACAGACAAATCAGAAACACAAAACAATTTTCATATTTGATGGCCTGCATCTTATCTTCACATGACTGGAATGGCTAAATATCTCTTTGTGGTAGCCTAATTAGGCGTAACACGTTAATGGCAGTTCCTGTGAATATCATTCAGTCTTTGAATGTGGGGGCAGAATTGAACACAACAGCATGTTATATAGCTTTTTCTTGTTCAAGGAAGCATTGCATTTAGCTCTAGTCTTGTGACTGCTGCTTATGCTATTACTCGGCAGCCTTATCAAACTCACTCGGAGTGCTGAATTTTAGTGCACATTTAACTGATTATTGCTTCTCTGTGTTTGATTCTATTAGAAGTTACTATAACTGTATACCTTGAATGTTTTCTTTTGCAGTTCTCTTGCTGCTGCATTCCGCCATGGAGGAGGCTACCTGTTAATTGGTGCACACGTCTGATCACTACGACGCTACCTTTTCCGCTGGTGATGCCGACAAGTAACGACAGGGTTAATTGGAGAGACATGAGAGAGGCCTTTGCCCTGCAGTGGGCGTAGTCGGGCTGATGATGATGATGAACAAGCAGGCTGCCTGATATTGAGGACAAGTGTCAGGGTAGTTCACCAACAAAGCTGCTTAAGCATTTCTGTGCTGATGTATGTTTATTAAAATCAGCTCATAGCTTGATATCTACATCCATGTGGACATTTAGCATATGTTTGTCATCCTGTTTGACTTTTAATTGACTAGTGTTTCCAGCCTTTAATTTAAGACAGTGTAAGCATTGTTTCACTGTGTGGGATTTTTTAGCAGTTTTGGAGAGGTGTGTGTGTATGCATGCAGAGTTTTTTTCCACGGGTTTGTTATGTGGCTCATGGAACCTTCATGTTACAGAAGAAATTTTTTCATTTCTGGGTTGTACAGGAAAGTGAGCAGTATTATATGCACCAAGTGTTTCAGGGAAGAATAAATACTTTTCAAAAATATGGCTTTTGCTGCATAGTATTACCAGTGTTAGCAGACACCAGAAAGCTGGTGAGGTGTATTTAGTAAGCTGGTTAACTAATTTCTGATAATTAACTTTTTAACTAACACAGGTTTGCAACTGGTTGCAGTTAGAGACTTTTAGCCAGTCGTTAGTAGTAGCCATATCAGTTTTTAGAATGTACAAAACATGATTACTTTCGCCACTGTGTCTCGACAAACTTTGGCTGCATCGTGCGAAAATACATGCGCTTTTGAAAGCTCACAGGGAGAGCAACCCCTCCAGTTCATGTAACTGCTACAAATCTCTAATTGCAACTAGACGCCTAACTCTTATAGTTAAAAGGTTCATTAATAAAAATTAGTTAACCAGCTTACTAGGTAAGACGATTCACCAGTTTTCTGGTGCCTTCCAACACTGGTAATACTATGCTGAAAAAGCCATATATTCATCTCAAAATACCAGTTTTTTGAAAATTACTCAGTCTTCCCTGAAACACCTCGTATATATGTAAGAAAAAGCTAACGGTATTTAATTCACGACGTTTTGGTCGGAGGGCCAGCTGTTTTCAAGTGTACTACTGCATTTGAAGCACACAGCTTTTATTTTGAATGCTGTACTATACTCTAAAAAGGCTGGCCCTCTAGCCGAAACATTGTGAATTAAAACCTGTTATGTCTTTCAATTTCTATGTGTCAGTCATTGTTACTAAGAGGGAACTGAGGGGAACTGTGCCGAAGCCAATATTCTGTTCCTGTATTGTTCTCCATAAAATATTTTGATGCATCATGCATATCTTCTAGCGCGTATGTACACTTGTGCACAATAAATATAATAATTTGCATTTTGCTTCTATTATTCTTTAAGCAGTCCAGGATACAGTGTTCACAAAATGATTTTGAAGTGATAACACTACATTGGTAAAAGTTGTACTGTGTGGTTAAGACACACTTTTCCAAACGTTGATGTAGGAATTATACTGTCTTCGTACTTGAGTCTTTTGAATAACGGTGGCCAATTGTCGGAAGGCCGTTGGTAGGGTGTTGGTAGACATTGTCGGTATGTGGTTGATAAGAAGTGTAAAGACTTTCTATGTACTTGAGTCTTTTGCATAACGGTGGCCAATTGTCGGAAGACCGTTGATAGGGTGTTGGAAGACATGGTCGGTAAGGGGTCAATCGGAAATGTACAAACTGTCGATAAGGGGATGATAGGAAGTATAAAGACTTTCTATGTACTTGAGTCTTTTGGATATCGGTGACCAATTGTCAGAAGACAGTTGATAGGTTGTTACTACAATGTATAAAGACGTTCAAAAGACTTTCTGTTCAATGTTGATAGGTTCTATTAACAATTGTCGAAAGACTTTCTAAAGAATGTTACTAAAAATTTTCGTAAGGGCATACACTGGCTAATCCAACTCCTCTGGGCCTGGATGATGGCCCTGCCCACGCACCTCGTCAGGGCCGGTGCGAACGAAGAGGCAGTCAGAGGCCTAGTCACTGCCCTCTGTCTGCTCAGTGATGGTGACAGCCTTGTCGGTCGAGTCCTCATCCTCATCATCCGTCAGCTCCGCAGAAGTGTCCAACGAAGATGTGCAGACCAAGTCGTCAGCCAAGTCTTCTGCAATGGGTGAGGCGCTGCCGACCCTTGTCCTCGTCGTCGTCAGTCAGCTCATCATCGTCGTAGTCGTCGGGGTCGTGGGGCCGTGGCTGGGACAGGGAGGCGACCCACGAGCCCAGGTCGTGGTTTTGACTGAAACTGCTCGCTTTGAACGATCCCCGTTTGGGGGTGGTGGCCAGGGCCGCCCGCATCAGCTCCACCCTCTGGCTGCTTTCGCCAGAAGATGCTGCAGGGGGCTTGATGAAGAGGCCCTTCCTCGGCGGTGGTGGAGGCCGATGTGATCGGTTCGACGAGTGAGCAAAAGGTTCCCTCTGTGTCCACCTGGAGTGGCCTGCCGGAACGCCTTGCTCTCTGGGCGGCTTCCAGGAGTTGGCAATGCCCCTTTTGGGCATGGGTGCGACGACAGGCTCTGGATTGGCTGGCTCTTCTAAGGCGGCGCTGGGCTCGTCACAGTCCAAGAAGTCTGAGGGCATGTTGAAGGTGTGCGCACGAGGTGGTCTTTGACGGCGCCAGTAGGCATCGACAACGTCATAATTAATGTCAGACAAGCCATCGTGCATGGAATGCGAGACGCCATTGGGAGGTTGTCCTCTGCCGATGCCGGTCGCTGCATGACGATTCAGGAACCCAGGATTTTCCCCAGTCTTTTTCTTGAGAAACTGGAACAAGGGCAGTTCTCGAAGAGGAATTCGCTGGCGGCCGCGGCACCAGCAAGGCAGAGGCTGGCAATCAACTGCATCCTCAAAATCCAACGGCGTCGTAATCCATTACGCGGGAAGCAGTGGTTGTAACAGATTATATTGTTACATAGAGTCTATATCCATTACGCGGGAAGCAGTGGTTGTAACAGATTACATTGTTACGTAATTGTACGCACCCAAGGGGTAGTCACTGAGGGATACTGATGCTGACAGCAGCTCAGTCGAACCACTGCCGGCCAACGGCGCACAGATCACACTTCGTTCTCTTCGCGCTCCGTGCACGAGCCCAGCACTGTCTTCTTCGTTGTCCACTGACAATATGAAAGCGGCAAAACGAATTACAAGCTGTGGACGCAACCAGGCTGACCAGAGACCGCCGCGTTACAATATTTTGATTTTGTATAATGTATATTATGCGAAGCATATTACTAGAGGTACAGCCTTTGTCAAAAGTTTGGAGCCCAAGGGGTTTTCTTTTGAGCCACACTGTGTCGTTCTTATTGGATCTCTAGTGCTCAGAATTTCCTGAACATGAGAAGATTTCTGGTACTGCCTCCTGCAATAGGTAGGACTTCAATGAATGCTCCTGGAGTCCCAATATAAAGCTTGAAAGCGAACCCCCCGGGCTCTAAACTTTTGACAAAGACTGTACACTACAGCCCTTCGCCGTGGTTACGCGCCGTGCACACCACGTGACACATGACGTCAAGACAGAGGAAGATGAGGGTCCACCTCGCGCCGTCGCTGTGGTTGCACGCCGTGCAGACCACGTGGTACAGTGACGACATACACGTAACATACCACGTGACACATGACGTCATGACAGATCGCCGTCACGCGCTGGAAGAGGGAGAACGATGCCATCGCCCAGACACCGGAATGTCCTCGAGCGGCATTCCCCGCGCATTTCGAACGCGCGTTCACACTCGGTGTAGGTGATCTAGTTACAGCTCCTTCTCTCGAGCGGTGGGAGACCGTGCTGGCTAGCTCTGACCCCAGAACGCAAGTTTTGGCGGTGGAGTGGGCTGACAAAGTCGTCGAGGGCTATGTACTCTCGACCACTTAACGCGACCTCTTGCCAAGCTCTTCCCGGCGAATAAAATGTTTTACAATCAATCAAAAGGTGAAACGCTCGCTCCACCGGGCAGGCGGACGCGGCTTCCGTGGCAATCCAGGCGCCTACCCAACGCGCGTCTCGAGGTTAGTCGGCGTTCCGCTGTAGCCATGCCGTTGTCTTCCCCCACGACGAAGGCTTCTAGTGGTTGTATTAAAATGATCAAGTATTCAACCAAGGAAAGCCATGTATTAACAAGCCTAGCCATCAATATGCTTCGCATCTGACCAGGGTTAACCAAGTTAAGCCTCAGCCATTTTTGTTCAAAAGTGTTCGACTTATGGTTTTTATATTCCTTACACTCTGTTTACTAAAATACATTTGCCTATATATGCTCTTCTTCTGTTTGTAGTAACGGGCATTTTATCTTCAGCTTTCCAGCTCTCCACCTTTCAATTTCTATTCCTGCCCTCGAGGTTTTTCACTCTCTTCACAATTTACGAAGGTTCTGAGATCATATCCTGCCAGAATTCACCCACTGGGCTGAAATTTAGAGTGTAACAAAAAGCTAGAAAGTAATTAACCAGAACAGAGCACTACGGAGAGCGAACTAAAGGTACCGTTATGGGAGAAGGAGAGTACCGTAAATTACACAATGAACTCCAACTGATGATATCCTGTAGCGTGAGACCAGGATAGGGAAACAAACTTGTGCGGACGAGTTCGAGTAGGCTTAGATCAGGCTTGGAAATTTGCCCGGATAGGGCAGCCGTGGCGTAGGACACGGCTAATTCGAGAACAAGTCTAGAGGGTTAGTCATGGCATTAAAAGGAAACTTGACTGACAGTGATGACGTACTGACTCCAGAGTTTGGGGGAAAGATGTATGCAGTTCGTACTGCCTCAGGGTGGTCACTTTTACAGCCAGTTTCAGATGCGGCAGTAAATCTTTCATCTTGCTATGAAGGCAGCTTCAGATGGATTTCGCGGGCTGGCGTCTAATGCACAAATTCATCTTAAAAAAAAAAGAGTTCACCATTTGGTCTAGGTGCGTGGCAGTGCCTATGTACGCGGCAACTGTTGCCAGCCGCTGCACACCGAGTGATGTCTCCGAACCCTCTCTTGAACGTAATCGTTGTGTTATGTGTCATCCAGCACAACAGGACTCTCTCCTATCAGCTTTAACTATGCCGGATCGTTGCCAACCAGACATTCGCCATGGCACTGCACTCGCTAAGTAAAGATGTGCTGCCACCGTAAGAACATCCAGCTGGTCTCTGAACGCGGCTGAATACGCCGCTTAGTCACTGGCGTGTTGTGATAGCTTTCCAGCCGCCCGATGGACCTCGCCGATAACATACTACGAGTACAAAAACCGTGTTAGGCTCCCAGGAGGTAAGTAGCCGAGCCCACAACAGCTCCTTGATCCGCTGGCGAGTTGCAACGTTGCCGTCGCTGCTTAGTGCCACGGTCGACGTGGACAAATCTGGGAGAGCCTTAACTTGGATGGTGGCAGGTGCACGCTATGAGAAGTCGGAATATTGTTGGAATGTGCTCATGAACATTTTTGAAGTGTGTGCGAGATCTTGTGGCTAGCAACGCTGCGTTTCTTTCCAGCCGATCGCGCATATGGCGGAGTCCGGGAGGAGAAATGGCGTCTCCTGTGGCGTTCGCAGTGGTGCTTCTGGAAGAGTGCGGCTACGACTGACGTCAATTAGAAGGCGGTTAACGCGCGGTCTCTACACTATGGCGCGCCATTGTTGCGCAATCATTCAGCAGTAAAACTGGCGAGCAGGTCCGACGTGGGTTCACTGCCATTCACAAGAGTCGCAGTATGCCGGCATACAATGGACCCGTATGGCCACCCTTGGCGTCCCTGTGACTATAAGCATAGCGCATATGACTGGAAAGACCGCATGCTAACTCTTCAGCGTTATGCTCTGAGTTTCGTCCCGCATGGTCTCGATTTTTGGCAGGGTGACCGCATGTAATCTTTTTTTTTTCGCCACTAAACTTTATTGTGCGCTCGAAATTATTCATTGGAGAAGAATTTTGTCGTGTCCGGTCGCTGTGTTGAATGCAGCGAAAGACGCACACGGTACTTTAAGACTTCGTTTATTTAAAGCCGATGAGGGTGCGACCAGCGTCGACCGAGGCAGGAGCCGAACTGGCCGCCCGAAGAAAGGATGGAGTGGAGAAGCGTCCACGGCAGGGAGTGGCTTCCCAGAACAGGAGGAGGGTGCGGGGGCGCACCGTGGGGGGGCATCCGGCGACAGCGTGCGACGAGGGGCAAGCGGTCGTTAGGAGGAGGATGCGAGTGGTCGTTAGGAGGAGGATTGAGTGGTCGTTAGGAGGAGGATGCGAACTGTCGTTAGGAGGAGGACGCGGGGGCGCACACACACAAAAGCAATAAGGGGACACAACAAATTTATATTCAGCTTTTTATGGAGTTTTCGGGTCCTTTGTGTGTCATTCCTTCTGTTGAATCTATGAGGCCTGTTAACCTTTTCCGCGCCTTCTAGTGACCTTGTTTTACTCCATCTGAATGTCCGACAGGCTTTCGTCGAAATTTCCGGAGCCCTCCACTACGGCGTATCTCATAGCCTTAGTCGCTTTGGGACGTTAAACCTCATAATCCAACCAACATTTCATGTTTTTTTAGTACATTAAATCCCAAGAGTGCTTGCATTCATGCAAGTAAATTTGGTTCATGTTTTACCGAGCCTCATTGTATCCTTTAATGTTTCTGATCGTCGATGTCTATGGGTTTTAATGCATTTGTCTGTTCGCTTCCTACTTGTTCATTTTTCTCCTGAGTTCCCGTTTTCTGTGTTAAAGAAACGGTTGGACAAGGATTTAATTTGTATGCTCTTCCCTCCGCCTATGTACATCTCAGTGTATTTTTGTTTACCGGGACATGACGTACTCAAAAGAATAAAAAAAAGGCCCTTCTCATCGTCTACAAAGACATTTTGCTATAAACTCCACACCGAGACATTACCCATTAAAGATGGTTAGAGAAGAAGGGCATTTTTGTGTCTACCACAAAATGCCGCCAATGTGGTGCTCCTGAAACGATTGAGCACTGTTTCCTCAATTGCAAAGATGCAAATACTCTTTTGAGATATCATGCAATGGACCATGTGAAAAAGATTTAATTAGACACCACATTCTGTACGATACCTCACTGCACTGCTATTTTTAGATAAACCCTTAGACTCTTTCTTCCACATAACTGCTGCGTAAAAAATGAAGACCAGGAAGGAAGAAACACCTACCACACGGACAAACGCTGCCCGTCATTTTGTACGCTGCAGCTTTGTGAAAACAAAGTGACCAACTTGCCCAAAAGCTCGTTTTACTAAAACCTTAGACTTTTTCTTTTTAATTGGATTACACAGCCTCTGGATGGGGTGACATTGTGAATCAGTTGTTTCTGCTAAAGACCCCTTCAGTAGAATCATCGTGCGCCTGAAATAAGTGCATGCCCAGACCATATGTTCGGACGAGAGTGGCGCTCATTGTTAGTGCTGTGATGGTCATTGCCTTTTTTTTCTAGTGCTTTATTGCTTAGGTATGTCGTATTATGATGAGTCAGTTATGGGCTCTGCATTGCCTCTTGTCTCGTGCTTGGTTGCTTATAGGTGTGCCTTGTTACGCATAATATAGGTTTGCCGCTGTGTTCCTGATGTCTGTACATAGTTCATGTACGTAAAATATTACATCAGTGTAACAGATAAGGTGTCGAAGCAGGAAAGTGGCGACTGCGTTGTGTGCCAATGCTGTCTCAGCAAAGCTCATATGTTCACGCCGCAGCGTGTTCCAAACCCGCTCGTGGTCATGAAGAATGTTATTTTATTTTATTTCATTTTAGGTCACGCAAGCTTCACACAAGGACCACCGAAATCTGAGAGTGGCGGCCTTTATTGCTATAGCGCACTGGAAAAGAAGACGTTGCGTGGCATGGGTGGTGGAAGACGTGGTGAAGGAAGAGCGGGGACACGCGCGTATCGCTCGCTCCGGACGCCTTTCGAGGGAAGACGCCGTGGACGCGGCCTGTTGCCCGCAGGGCCCCCGGCCAAGCGTAATCCAGCCCCAAGAGTTGAGGAGCTCTTGTAGCAGCGCATGGTAAGTTCCGTGACTACATTACAGACACATTTGACGGGGCTTTAACTTCGTAGTGCTCAGTTGCGTTGACGGCGAGGGTATTCTGACATGGGCCCCTTTCTCACTCTCTGCACACGGAACGCGGACGGGGCACGCACTTTGATGAGCGTGCCCATTAGGGTTGAACAGAATAAGTAGGAATGTGGACCGGTGACTAGGTGTCAAGCTGTCACCCGGTGTGAATGTTTCGGTTGCCAATCCGAGCGAGATGCACCGCCGGCGCTGCTCCTCATCTGGACTGGACCGTCGTCCTCGTCACTTGTAGGGCCCTGGCACCGACGTTCCATGGGGAGGATTTTCTTTTCTGCGTAAAATCTCCCATCTTAGATTGCGTCTAAGGAGAAAAGGACATCTTAATGAATTTTGGGGGGAATCTTCAAAACTAGCATCGATAGGAGGAGGCACATTTTTTTTTGCACTGGAAGATATTTTCGGCCTACGATACAGATCACGGCCAGGGCAAGATGCAAGCCCGGCCCCAAAAGCTGCCACGGAAGGACAAGAACAGAAAATCGATTCCAGTGCGGAATGCCTTATCCCTACGCTCACCTTCGGACCTTCTCGAAAACGACAGTCGCTACTGCTGTTATTCTCCAACGCTTTCATGAGCTCTTTCTTTTCAAGGCAGCCGTAGGAACGACTGGCATACGGCTGTCAGCAATAAGGCACACCGTGCCGTCTCCTTCTAGAAAGCGCGTTCGTCATATCGTTGCTTTGTTGTGTGATTAATAACTAACATTAACATACCACAGCGTTGACGAGCGTACGTTTATGTTGTCTGCCCAACATTGAGAGAACGAAAAGGTGGTGGTTCCATTTCGCGTATTCTGTACCGGTAAGCTATATATCGGGTTTCTGCGCTGGGCTCAAATACTGCTCTGACTCCGGTGACATGTTTCGCTCATGACTCCTGCATGTGCGATATACTGTGCCGGGAACCTTAAACGCCTCTTGGCGGTCAAGAGCTTTCGCTGGGCGACCCATCCTAGGTTCTAACCGCAATATTTCGATGCGAAAGCATTCCATGTCCCACTAGCACAAAAGCCGGCGTCCGTCGCCGTCCAGATCCGAAATTATTAATTGACGTCGCCATGCTCTCGCATAACTTCAACAGTGTACATAGTGGCGGCTAGAACAAAGAAGAAAAAATAAAACTTCTTCCGAAGATGCGGGGGATTCAACAAAGGACCTTCAGATTGCGAAGCGAGTAGGCAACCCATACGCCTTGAAACATACTTCTCGGCCCATAAAGGTGAACCTAGTGCATGTGTTTCGTTACGACTGTATGCTAATGAGTAGGCGTGTCACTGGAAAGGAAGGAATTTTTAATGAACCTCCCAACAGAGCTCACGATGAGGCCATCTTTTCGCATTCCAAGCATGTAAGCAGTCTTAAGTGCCCTCTGTATTTTTTTTTCCCCGATGGTAGGGTGTCGACTGGTACGACGGATCACACTAACTTGGTAGAACATGTAGAATTTATACAAGGTGTCCCAGCTAATTTTAGCCAGGGTATAAAAACATGCTGAGACACTCTATAGACGACGCGACTAAACGCATATCGCTGGCTATTGTACGCAGCAAGTGACATAATTTTTGTCTTCCGCGTAATTGATCATTTCTCGAGGTTAATTAACCAACTTCGCAAGCAACGAATTTACGCGAAAAATTCCAATGATAAAGTTCTAGAACGATCCGCAACACTTGCGATTGAAGAGTTTATAACTTTCCATCGATAACGTGGTTTTTTTTTCGATCACTCCAGATGCCCGCGCAATGGATAAAAATACTATGTGGCATGGGCGCTTGCGCGCCGCGATTGGAATGCTCTCAAACGTTCCACGTACAAATGGACACATCATTTAGTCGGGTGTACGATCACTCAAAAGTCGACGGGGCAGCGACGCAGGCGCTGACTCTGCGATTTGCTCCGGCGGTATGTTTTCCTCGCGGCGGTTCGCGTTTGATCGCGTCCCGCACCGACGTCTTATGTCAAAACTTTCTTGCCTCAATATTGATCCCCTCACACTATCATGGATTAACTGTTTCCTCACTAACCGGTTTCAATATACCGTCATCGGCGGTTATCATTCAGCAACTCATGAAGTGATTTCAGGCGTGCCGCAGGGTTCTGTGCTTGGGCCCCTGCTCTTTCTCATATTTATCAATGATCTCCCATCCGGCATATCTTCGTCCATTCGTCTTTTCGCTGACGACTGTGTGTTATATCGTCGCATTTCCTCTCACGACGACCAGATTATCCTACAAAATGACCTACAAAAAATAGATAATTGGTGTTCCGAATGGTTGATGGAGCTGAACATCACTAAATGCAAATTTATGCAAATTTCACGCAAGCATTCCAATATTACGTATCCTTATTCTCTTCAATCAACTATCCTTTCGCAGGTTGAATCATATAAGTACTTAGGTGTCACAATCAGCAGCCAACTGACGTGGGAAAAACACATCACTCAACTCGTTGCTGATACATCAAAAACACTGGGTTTTTTTAGAAGGTCACTTTCACTGTCTCCACAATCAATCCGTAAACTAGCATACGAGACTTTCATTCGCACTAAACTTGAGTACGCATCAGCAATTTGGTCTCCTCACCAGGCTTACTTAACACCATTGAATCCATTCAGAATCGTGCGGCACGCTTCATTACTTCAGATTACGATTTTCACCACAGCATTACCGCTATCAAGTCATCCATCGCTATCAGCCCACTAGCCCTTTGACGCAAAGTTTCTCGCTTATGTTTATTGCACAAATTATATCACAATTTTCCTAACCTACGCGAGTCCCTTCTAGTCCCTCCTGTGCGCACGTCATCCCGTTTATTCAACTCCATGAGCATCCAACGTTTACACGGATCAACTAATGCCTTTAACAAATCTTTTTTGCCAGCCGCTATTCAAGACTGGAATCGGCTTCCAGAATCGGTTGTCACTGAAAGCGATCCAGAAAGGTTTAAAGAACGTCTGATGTGTTATCTTGCTGTATAAATGGTTTCATTTCCCTTTCGTGACTTTATTTCTCTTCATGCTTTTGTTGTGTGTGTGTTTTCTTGTTTGTTCTTTTTTTTAATTCTTTTTTTCCCCACCAATGTGAGTCATGATGAATGTACTACTCCCCCCCCCCTTATGTAATACCCCCTCCCAGGGGCCTTTAAGGGTCTAATAAATGATGATGATGATGATGATAACTTTTTATAGGGTCTGCCGGTGACGCCGTTACGGTTAATTTGACGTGTTCCAGTTTTATTTCTAAACGTACCAATCCTGAAACAAATTTCCGGGCATTTACAGTCGCACACCTCATGTGGGCAGTGCTTCAATCAGTATCTGAAAATGGTGGCAGTCCTTCCGTCATTACAGAATCTTGTCTCTGATCTCACCATCTGCGCCTTCGCCAAGTCCTCGTCCCGAAGGAATCGAAGGAGCGGCCCCTGCTCGGTAGCAAACAACGGCTGATGTGGAACGGGAGAAGCCTCCCGTAGTGAACTGCAACGTTCTCCACGTTCCCACAGCAGGCATCCGCTCTAAAGGAAACAAGGCCAAACAAGGTCAGCGGTGCTTCTTGAGGTATGCAGGTGTAGACATGAAGGATGAACGATTTATACCAAAATGGCCCATGGACAACTACACGTAACAGATACCGTCTTTGCTATAAGTAAACAGGCTCTCCCTACCAGCTTCTTATGCATTCATGCGTCACCCGGAAAATAAGTGATGGCACAGCTCCACGTCACAAAGGTTTTACTCGCGAACGATAAGGGCTGGAAAACGGAGCGTCGGACTGGCGTCACCAGCCCGGATCTCTCGCTGTGTTGACAGACTGATTATTTTTGGCAAAGACGGCAAATATTGTAATTTACTGAGCAAAAAGCATTCACAGGAAGTTCTCACTAACGCCGCGGTATCAAGACAAATGCGGTGAAAACCACCCATGTTCCATGCCGCGACCGATAATTCTCTGACATAGTGGTAAAATAAAACATACAGTCGCCAGAGATGGTGTTTAAAACGTGACGCTTCAGGACCCCTACGGGTTCCTAGTTCACAATGAAAGATGGACGGAATGGGCCGCTCCTTATATGCGCACTTGACAGCGCAGTGAGTGGGCGTGGTATGTATTTTCTGACATAGTCCGAAAAATCCCTATCTGAGGCACTTTTACTCTGCGTCATTTTGGAAAAACCCCACATTGCTTCCCCGAGGAGTTTTTAAGGAATTTTTTTATCAATCATCGCAGTTCCTCGAATTTGAATTAAAGCCAAAGTGCTGTCCTGAATTTTCTAATCCCTATACCCGTGTCGCGTGTTTATATTTTCTTTTCCGTGCTCCGCCACGTATATGAAACAGGGATGACACGGGAGAAAAGTTGGCCGCCATCAGCTCTTAAAGGTACGCGTAAAAACATGGCACGATTTAATTTATAACCTAATTCAATGCGATTAATAAAATCAAAAGAAAGAGAACAAAATGACTAGCATCAACTCGCATTGCGTACATGAATTTTAGAATTCGTGCTTCGCAGCTCATCATATTCTCGATGTCCGAGGTAACATTAGCCAGGGTTTAAAAATATACGTAGGCATTCTAAAGCTACGGGACCAAATTTATGCTGCTGGCTATTCTACAGACATAGGTCACACTAATCTTGTATTTTGCATAATTGCATAATTCGTCGATAATAATTAGCCAATATTGCAAGCGATGTAATTAGGTGGAAAATTACAATGAGAAACTTGTAGAACTGTCCTTGTCTGTCCCTGTCATGAACCGCCGCGAGGAAAACATACCGCCGGAGCAAATCGCAGAGTCAGCGCCTGCGTCGCTGCCCCGTCGACTTTTGAGTGATCGCACACCCGACTAAATGATGTGTCCATTTGTACGTGGAACGTTTGAGAGCATTCCAATCGCGGCGCGCAAGCGCCCATGCCACATAGTATTTTTATCCATTGCGCGGGCATCTGGAGTGATCGAAAAAAAAACCACGTTATCGATGGAAAGTTATAAACTCTTCAATCGCAAGTGTTGCGGATCGTTCTAGAACTTTATCATTGGAATTTTTCGCGTAAATTCGTTGCTTGCGAAGTTGGTTAATTAACCTCGAGAAATGATCAATTACGCGGAAGACAAAAATTATGTCACTTGCTGCGTACAATAACCAGCGATATGCGTTTAGTCGCGTCGTCTATAGAGTGTCTCAGCATGTTTTTATACCCTGGCTAAAATTAGCTGGGACACCTTGTATAAATTCTACATGTTCTACCAAGTTATGTGTGATCCGTCGTACCAGTCGACACCCTACCATCGGGGAAAAAAAAATACAGAGGGCACTTAAGACTGCTTACATGCTTGGAATGCGAAAAGATGGCCTCATCGTGAGCTCTGTTGGGAGGTTCATTAAAAATTCCTTCCTTTCCAGTGACACGCCTACTCATTAGCATACAGTCGTAACGAAACACATGCACTAGGTTCACCTTTATGGGCCGAGAAGTATGTTTCAAGGCCTATGGGTTGCCTACTCGCTTCGCAATCTGAAGGTCCTTTGTTGAATCCCCCGCATCTTCGGAAGAAGTTTTATTTTTTCTTCTTTGTTCTAGCCGCCACTATGTACACTGTTGAAGTTATGCAAGAGCATAGCGACGTCAATTAATAATTTCGGATCTGGACGGCGACGGACGCCGGCTTTTGTGCTAGTGGGACATGGAATGCTTTCGCATCGAAATATTGCGGTTAGAACCTAGGATGGGTCGCCCAGCGAAAGCTCTTGACCGCCAAGAGGCGTTTAAGGTTCCCGGCACAGTATATCGCACATGCAGGAGTCATGAGCGAAACATGTCACCGGAGTCAGAGCAGTATTTGAGCCCAGCGCAGAAACCCGATATATAGCTTACCGGTACAGAATACGCGAAATGGAACCACCACCTTTTCGTTCTCTCAATGTTGGGCAGACAACATAAACGTACGCTCGTCAACGCTGTGGTATGTTAATGTTAGTTATTAATCACACAACAAAGCAACGATATGACGAACGCGCTTTCTAGAAGGAGACGGCACGGTGTGCCTTATTGCTGACAGCCGTATGCCAGTCGTTCCTACGGCTGCCTTGAAAAGAAAGAGCTCATGAAACCGTTGGAGAATAACAGCAGTAGCGACTGTCGTTTTCGAGAAGGTCCGAAGGTGAGCGTAGGGATAAGGCATTCCGCACTGGAATCGATTTTCTGTTCTTGTCCTTCCGTGGCAGCTTTTGGGGCCGGGCTTGCATCTTGCCCTGGCCGTGATCTGTATCGTAGGCCGAAAATATCTTCCAGTGCAAAAAAAAATGTGCCTCCTCCTATCGATGCTAGTTTTGAAGATTCCCCCCAAAATTCATTAAGATGTCCTTTTCTCCTTAGACGCAATCTAAGATGGGAGATTTTACGCAGAAAAGAAAATCCTCCCCATGGAACGTCGGTGCCAGGGCCCTACAAGTGACGAGGACGACGGTCCAGTCCAGATGAGGAGCAGCGCCGGCGGTGCATCTCGCTCGGATTGGCAACCGAAACATTCACACCGGGTGACAGCTTGACACCTAGTCACCGGTCCACATTCCTACTTATTCTGTTCAACCCTAATGGGCACGCTCATCAAAGTGCGTGCCCCGTCCGCGTTCCGTGTGCAGAGAGTGAGAAAGGGGCCCATGTCAGAATACCCTCGCCGTCAACGCAACTGAGCACTACGAAGTTAAAGCCCCGGCAAATGTGTCTGTAATGTAGTCACGGAACTTACCATGCGCTGCTACAAGAGCTCCTCAACTCTTGGGGCTGGATTACGCTTGGCCGGGGGCCCTGCGGGCAACAGGCCGCGTCCACGGCGTCTTCCCTCGAAAGGCGTCCGGAGCGAGCGATACGCGCGTGTCCCCGCTCTTCCTTCACCACGTCTTCCACCACCCATGCCACGCAACGTCTTCTTTTCCAGTGCGCTATAGCAATAAAGGCCGCCACTCTCAGATTTCGGTGGTCCTTGTGTGAAGCTTGCGTGACCTAAAATGAAATAAAATAAAATAACATTCTTCATGACCACGAGCGGGTTTGGAACACGCTGCGGCGTGAACATATGAGCTTTGCTGAGACAGCATTGGCACACAACGCAGTCGCCACTTTCCTGCTTCGACACCTTATCTGTTACACTGATGTAATATTTTACGTACATGAACTATGTACAGACATCAGGAACACAGCGGCAAACCTATATTATGCGTAACAAGACACACCTATAAGCAACCAAGCACGAGACAAGAGGCAATGCAGAGCCCATAACTGACTCATCATAATACGACACACCTAAGTAATAAAGCACTAGAAAAAAAAGGCAATGACCATCACAGCACTAACAATGAGCGCCACTCTCGTCCGAACATATGGTCTGGGCATGCACTTATTTCAGGCGCACGATGATTCTACTGAAGGGGTCTTTAGCAGAAACAACTGATTCACAATGTCACCCCATCCAGAGGCTGTGTAATCCAATTAAAAAGAAAAAGTCTAAGGTTTTAGTAAAACGAGCTTTTGGGCAAGTTGGTCACTTTGTTTCCACAAAACTGCAGCGTAAAAAATAACGGGCAGCGTTTGTCCGTGTCGTAGGTGTTTCTTCCTTCCTGGTCTTCGTTTTTTACGCTGCAGTTATGTGGAAGAAAGAGTCTAAGGGTTTATCTACAAATAGCAGTGCAGTGAGGTATCGTACTGAATGTGGTGTCTAATTAAATCTTTTTCACATGGTCCATTGCATGATATCTCAAAAGAGTATTTGCATCTTTGCAATTGAGGAAACAGTGCTCAATCGTTTCAGGAGCACCACATTGGCGGCATTTTGTGGTAGACACAAAAATGCCCTTCTTCTCTAACCATGTTTTAATGGGTAATGTCTCGGTGTGGAGTTTATAGCAAAATGTCTTTTTAGACGATGAGAAGGGCCTTTTTTTATTCTTTTGAGTACGTCATGTCCCGGTAAACAAAAATACACTGAGATGTACATAGGCGGAGGGAAGAGCAAACAAATTAAATCCTTGTCCAACCGTTTCTTTAACACAGAAAACGGGAACTCAGGAGAAAAATGAACAAGTAGGAAGCGAACAGACAAATGCATTAAAACCCATAGACATCGACGATCAGAAACATTAAAGGATACAATGAGGCTCGGTAAAACATGAACCAAATTTACTTGCATGAATGCAAGCACTCTTGGGATTTAATGTACTGAAAAAAACATGAAATGTTGGTTGGATTATGAGGTTTAACGTCCCAAAGCGACTAAGGCTATGAGAGACGCCGCAGTGGAGGGCTCCGGAAATTTCGACGAAAGCCTGTCGGACATTCAGATGGAGTAAAACAAGGTCACTAGAAGGCGCGGAAAAGGTTAACAGGCCTCATAGATTCAACAGAAGAAATGACACACAACGGACCCGAAAACTCCATAAAAAGCTGAATATAAATTCTTCTCCAATGAATAATTTCGAGCGCACAATAAAGTTTAGTGGCGAAAAAAAAAAGATTACATGCGGTCACCCTGCCAAAAATCGAGACCATGCGGGACGAAACTCGGAGCATAACGCTGAAGAGTTAGCATGCGGTCTTTCCAGTCATATGCGCTATGCTTATAGTCACAGGGACGCCAAGGGTGGCCATACGGGTCCATTGTATGCCGGCATACTGCGACTCTTGTGAATGGCAGTGAACCCACGTCGGACCTGCTCGCCAGTTTTACTGCTGAATGATTGCGCAACAATGGCGCGCCATAGTGTAGAGACCGCGCGTTAACCGCCTTCTAATTGACGTCAGTCGTAGCCGCACTCCTCCAGAAGCAGCACTGCGAACGCCACAGGAGACGCCATTTCTCCTCCCGGACTCCGCCATATGCGCGATCGGCTGGAAAGAAACGCAGCGTTGCTAGCCACAAGATCTCGCACACACTTCAAAAATGTTCATGAGCACATTCCAACAATATTCCGACTTCTCATAGCGTGCACCTGCCACCATCCAAGTTAAGGCTCTCCCAGATTTGTCCACGTCGACCGTGGCACTAAGCAGCGACGGGAACGTTGCAACTCGCCAGCGGATCAAGGAGCTGTTGTGGGCTCGGCTACTTACCTCCTGGGAGCCTAACACGGTTTTTGTACTCGTAGTATGTTATCGGCGAGGTCCATCGGGCGGCTGGAAAGCTATCACAACACGCCAGTGACTAAGCGGCGTATTCAGCCGCGTTCAGAGACCAGCTGGATGTTCGTACGGTGGCAGCACATCTTTACTTAGCGAGTGCAGTGCCATGGCGAATGTCTGGTTGGCAACGATCCGGCATAGTTAAAGCTGATAGGAGAGAGTCCTGTTGTGCTGGATGACACATAACACAACGATTACGTTCAAGAGAGGGTTCGGAGACATCACTCGGTGTGCAGCGGCTGGCAACAGTTGCCGCGTACATAGGCACTGCCACGCACCTAGACCAAATGGTGAACTCTTTTTTTTTTAAGATGAATTTGTGCATTAGACGCCAGCCCGCGAAATCCATCTGAAGCTGCCTTCATAGCAAGATGAAAGATTTACTGCCGCATCTGAAACTGGCTGTAAAAGTGACCACCCTGAGGCAGTACGAACTGCATATATCTTTCCCCCAAACTCTGGAGTCAGTACGTCATCACTGTCAGTCAAGTTTCCTTTTAATGCCATGACTAACCCTCTAGACTTGTTCTCGAATTAGCCGTGTCCTACGCCACGGCTGCCCTATCCGGGCAAATTTCCAAGCCTGATCTAAGCCTACTCGAACTAGTCCGCACAAGTTTCTTTCCCTATCCTGGTCTCACGCTACAGGATATCATCAGTTCGAGTTCATTGTATAATTTACGGTACTCTCCTTCTCCCATAACGGTACCTTTAGTTCGCTCTCCGTAGTGCTCTGTTCTGGTTAATTACTTTCTAGCTTTTTGTTACACTCTAAATTTCAGCCCAGTGGGTGAATTCTGGCAGGATATGATCTCAGAACCTTCGTAAATTGTGAAGAGAGTGAAAAAACTCGAGGGCAGGAATAGAAATTGAAAGGTGGAGAGCTGGAAAGCTGAAGATAAAATGCCCGTTACTACAAACAGAAGAAGAGCATATATAGGCAAATGTATTTTAGTAAACAGATTGTAAGGAATATAAAAACCATTAGTCGAACACTTTTGAACAAAAATGGCTGAGGCTTAACTTGGTTAACCCTGGTCAGATGCGAAGCATATTGATGGCTAGGCTTGTTAATACATGGCTTTCCTTGGTTGAATACTTGATCATTTTAATACAACCACTAGAAGCCTTCGTCGTGGGGGAAGACAACGGCATGGCTACAGCGGAACGCCGACTAACCTCGAGACGCGCGTTGGGTAGGCGCCTGGATTGCCACGGAAGCCGCGTCCGCCTGCCCGGTGGAGCGAGCGTTTCACCTTTTGATTGATTGTAAAACATTTTATTCGCCGGGAATAGCTTGGCAAGAGGTCGCGTTAAGTGGTCGAGAGTACATAGCCCTCGACGACTTTGTCAGCCCACTCCACCGCCAAAACTTGCGTTCTGGGGTCAGAGCTAGCCAGCACGGTCTCCCACCGCTCGAGAGAAGGAGCTGTAACTAGATCACCTACACCGAGTGTGAACGCGCGTTCGAAATGCGCGGGGAATGCCGCTCGAGGACATTCCGGTGTCTGGGCGATGGCATCGTTCTCCCTCTTCCAGCGCGTGACGGCGATCTGTCATGACGTCATGTGTCACGTGGTATGTTACGTGTATGTCGTCACTGTACCACGTGGTCTGCACGGCGTGCAACCACAGCGACGGCGCGAGGTGGACCCTCATCTTCCTCTGTCTTGACGTCATGTGTCACGTGGTGTGCACGGCGCGTAACCACGGCGAAGGGCTGTAGTGTACAGTCTTTGTCAAAAGTTTAGAGCCCGGGGGGTTCGCTTCCAAGCTTTATATTGGGACTCCAGGAGCATTCATTGAAGTCCTACCTATTGCAGGAGGCAGTACCAGAAATCTTCTAATGTTCAGGAAATTCTGAGCACTAGAGATCCAATAAGAACGACACAGTGTGGCTCAAAAGAAAACCCCTTGGGCTCCAAACTTTTGACAAAGGCTGTACCTCTAGTAATATGCTTCGCATAATATACATTATACAAAATCAAAATATTGTAACGCGGCGGTCTCTGGTCAGCCTGGTTGCGTCCACAGCTTGTAATTCGTTTTGCCGCTTTCATATTGTCAGTGGACAACGAAGAAGACAGTGCTGGGCTCGTGCACGGAGCGCGAAGAGAACGAAGTGTGATCTGTGCGCCGTTGGCCGGCAGTGGTTCGACTGAGCTGCTGTCAGCATCAGTATCCCTCAGTGACTACCCCTTGGGTGCGTACAATTACGTAACAATGTAATCTGTTACAACCACTGCTTCCCGCGTAATGGATATAGACTCTATGTAACAATATAATCTGTTACAACCACTGCTTCCCGCGTAATGGATTACGACGCCGTTGGATTTTGAGGATGCAGTTGATTGCCAGCCTCTGCCTTGCTGGTGCCGCGGCCGCCAGCGAATTCCTCTTCGAGAACTGCCCTTGTTCCAGTTTCTCAAGAAAAAGACTGGGGAAAATCCTGGGTTCCTGAATCGTCATGCAGCGACCGGCATCGGCAGAGGACAACCTCCCAATGGCGTCTCGCATTCCATGCACGATGGCTTGTCTGACATTAATTATGACGTTGTCGATGCCTACTGGCGCCGTCAAAGACCACCTCGTGCGCACACCTTCAACATGCCCTCAGACTTCTTGGACTGTGACGAGCCCAGCGCCGCCTTAGAAGAGCCAGCCAATCCAGAGCCTGTCGTCGCACCCATGCCCAAAAGGGGCATTGCCAACTCCTGGAAGCCGCCCAGAGAGCAAGGCGTTCCGGCAGGCCACTCCAGGTGGACACAGAGGGAACCTTTTGCTCACTCGTCGAACCGATCACATCGGCCTCCACCACCGCCGAGGAAGGGCCTCTTCATCAAGCCCCCTGCAGCATCTTCTGGCGAAAGCAGCCAGAGGGTGGAGCTGATGCAGGCGGCCCTGGCCACCACCCCCAAACGGGGATCGTTCAAAGCGAGCAGTTTCAGTCAAAACCACGACCTGGGCTCGTGGGTCGCCTCCCTGTCCCAGCCACGGCCCCACGACCCCGACGACTACGACGATGATGAGCTGACTGACGACGACGAGGACAAGGGTCGGCAGCGCCTGCCCATTGCAGAAGACTTGGCTGACGACTTGGTCTGAACATCTTCGTCGGACACTTCTGCGGAGCTGACGGATGATGAGGATGAGGACTCGACCGACAAGGCTGTCACCATCACTGAGCAGACAGAGGGCAGTGACTAGGCCTCTGACTGCCTCTTCGTTCGCACCGGCCCTGACGAGGTGCGTGGGCAGGGCCATCATCCAGGCCCAGAGGAGTTGGATTAGCCAGTGTATGCCCTTACGAAAATTTTTAGTAACATTCTTTAGAAAGTCTTTCGACAATTGTTAATAGAACCTATCAACATTGAACAGAAAGTCTTTTGAACGTCTTTATACATTGTAGTAACAACCTATCAACTGTCTTCTGACAATTGGTCACCGATATCCAAAAGACTCAAGTACATAGAAAGTCTTTATACTTCCTATCATCCCCTTATCGACAGTTTGTACATTTCCGATTGACCCCTTACCGACCATGTCTGCCAACACCCTATCAACGGTCTTCCGACAATTGGCCACCGTTATGCAAAAGACTCAAGTACATAGAAAGTCTTTACACTTCTTATCAACCACATACCGACAATGTCTACCAACACCCTACCAACGGCCTTCCGACAATTGGCCACCGTTATTCAAAAGACTCAAGTACGAAGACAGTATAATTCCTACATCAACGTTTGGAAAAGTGTGTCTTAACCACACAGTACAACTTTTACCAATGTAGTGTTATCACTTCAAAATCATTTTGTGAACACTGTATCCTGGACTGCTTAAAGAATAATAGAAGCAAAATGCAAATTATTATATTTATTGTGCACAAGTGTACATACGCGCTAGAAGATATGCATGATGCATCAAAATATTTTATGGAGAACAATACAGGAACAGAATATTGGCTTCGGCACAGTTCCCCTCAGTTCCCTCTTAGTAACAATGACTGACACATAGAAATTGAAAAACAACAGGTTTTAATTCACAATGTTTCGGCTAGAGGGCCAGCCTTTTTAGAGTATAGTACAGCATTCAAAATAAAAGCTGTGTGCTTCAAATGCAGTAGTACACTTGAAAACGGCTGGCCCTCCGACCAAAACGTCGTGAATTAAATACCGTTAGCTTTTTCTTACATATATACGAGGTGTTTCAGGGAAGACTGAGTAATTTTCAAAAAACAGGTATTTTGAGATGAATATATGGCTTTTTCAGCATAGTATTACCAGTGTTGGAAGGCACCAGAAAACTGGTGAATCGTCTTACCTAGTAAGCTGGTTTCCTAATTTTTATTAATGAACCTTTTAACTATAAGAGTTAGGTCTAGTTGCAATTAGAGATTTGTAGCAGTTACATGAACTGGAGGGGTTGCTCTCCCTGTGTGCTTTCAAAAGCGCATGTATTTTCGCACGATGCAGCCAAAGTTTGTCGAGACACAGTGGCGAAAGTAATCATGTTTTGTACATTCTAAAAACTGATATGGCTACTACTAACGACTGGCTAAAAGTCTCTAACTGCAACCAGTTGCAAACCTGTGTTAGTTAAAAAGTTAATTATCAGAAATTAGTTAACCAGCTTACTAAATACACCTCACCAGCTTTCTGGTGTCTGCTAACACTGGTAATACTATGCAGCAAAAGCCATATTTTTGAAAAGTATTTATTCTTCCCTGAAACACTTGGTGCATATAAATACTGCTCACTTTCCTGTACAACCCAGAAATGAAAAAATTTCTTCTGTAACATGAAGGTTCCATGAGCCACATAACAAACCCGTGGAAAAAAACTCTGCATGCATACACACACACCTCTCCAAAACTGCTAAAAAATCCCACACAGTGAAACAATGCTTACACTGTCTTAAATTAAAGGCTGGAAACACTAGTCAATTAAAAGTCAAACAGGATGACAAACATATGCTAAATGTCCACATGGATGTAGATATCAAGCTATGAGCTGATTTTAATAAACATACATCAGCACAGAAATGCTTAAGCAGCTTTGTTGGTGAACTACCCTGACACTTGTCCTCAATATCAGGCAGCCTGCTTGTTCATCATCATCATCAGCCCGACTACGCCCACTGCAGGGCAAAGGCCTCTCTCATGTCTCTCCAATTAACCCTGTCGTTACTTGTCGGCATCACCAGCGGAAAAGGTAGCGTCGTAGTGATCAGACGTGTGCACCAATTAACAGGTAGCCTCCTCCATGGCGGAATGCAGCAGCAAGAGAACTGCAAAAGAAAACATTCAAGGTATACAGTTATAGTAACTTCTAATAGAATCAAACACAGAGAAGCAATAATCAGTTAAATGTGCACTAAAATTCAGCACTCCGAGTGAGTTTGATAAGGCTGCCGAGTAATAGCATAAGCAGCAGTCACAAGACTAGAGCTAAATGCAATGCTTCCTTGAACAAGAAGAAGCTATATAACATGCTGTTGTGTTCAATTCTGCCCCCACATTCAAAGACTGAATGATATTCACAGGAACTGCCATTAACGTGTTACGCCTAATTAGGCTACCACAAAGAGATATTTAGCCATTCCAGTCATGTGAAGATAAGATGCAGGCCATCAAATATGAAAATTGTTTTGTGTTTCTGATTTGTCTGTACAAAAATTCAGGCAGCTTTTGTTTTCAAAAGTGATGGCACAAACACATTGCAATATAATGCATATGTTTCTTTCCCTTAGAGCGGCTAGGAGGGAGTTCAACGTCATGCCGTTTGGCCTTTGCAACGCCCCGGCAACTTTCGAACGCCTGATGGACACCATCCTTAGTGGACTCAAGTGGGAGAGTTGTCTTTGCTATCTCGATGACATCGTCGTCTTTTCTGCGGACTTTTCTTCTCATCTCATCCGCCTGGAGCGCGTTCTGACTTGTCTTACTGACGCTGGGCTCCAGATTAATTTGAAAAAGTGCCGCTTTGCTGCCCGACAACTCACCATTTTAGGACATGTAGTCTCTAAAGACGGCATTCTTCCGGACCCCGCCAAACTTCGTGCAGTTGCCGAATTTCCGAAGCCCACCTCACTGAAGCAGCTCCGTAGCTTCGTTGGCCTTTGCTCGTACTTCCGTCGCTTCATCTTAAATTTCGCCTCGATCATCGCTCCTCTGACCCAGCTACTCGCAGGCAGCTCCAACCTCTCCGCTTGGACGCCTGCTTGCGATGACGCCTTCTACACCTTGCGCCGCCTTTTGGTTTCGCCTCCTATCCTGCGCCACTTTGACCCGACTGCGCCTACTGAGATCCACACTGACGCCAGCGGTATTGGACTTGGTGCCGTTCTCACCCAACGCAAACCTGGCTTCCGTGAATATGTGGTCGCCTACGCCAGTCGGACCTTGAGCAAAGCGGAGGCCAACTATTCTGTTACCGAACGAGAATGTTTGGCCATCATTTGGGCCATTGGAAAATTTCGTCCCTATGTCTACGGTCGCCCGTTCTGTATAGTAACCGACCACCATGCCCTGTGCTGGCTGGCCTCTCTCAAAGACCCGTCAGGCCGCCTAGCTCGCTGGGCTCTGCGATTGCAGGAGTATGACATTCATGTCATTTACCGCTCCGGCCTCAAGCATAATGACGCGGACGCTCTTTCCCGCTCGCCGCTACCTAGTGCCTCATCGCCTGCTCCTGTGTCTGCTTACGACTTGTCCTCGCTTGCCACTGCCGACATGTCAACCGAGCAGCAGAAGAAAGACCCTTGGATCGCCACTCTTATTAACTTCCTTTCGAGTCCTTCGACTGATAATTCGTCCCGTTCTCTCTTACGTCAAGCCCGTCACTTTTCTATTCGGGACGGTCTCCTCTACCGTCGCAATTACCTGTTCGACGGACGCAAATGGCTCCTAGTGATCCCCCGCCATCTACGCACCGACATTTGCGCCGCTTTTCATGCGGACCCACAGTGTGCCACACGGCGGCGTGTTGAAAACCTACATGCGTCTGCGTCTTCGATTCTACTGGCGTGGCATGTACAGGCGCGGACAAAAGTAAACGGAGCACGCAACTGTCTTCGAATATTTTTCACCCGTCACCTAATTGAAATTTCCAGCAGTCGTACGCGCATACTGGTAGAGGAGGTTGGTGGGCTTTCTTGTAAATAAACAACGCTTCTTCATTGCTAATGGAGAAAGCGTGATTGCACTTCTAACGCAATAGCGTGCTCCGTTTACTTTTGGCCGCGCCTGTACCGCTTTGTTCGCCACTTTGTGCGATCTTGCCCATCCTGTCAACGGAGTAAATGTCCGCCTCACACCTCGCCTGCTCCACTGCAGCCGTTACCCTGCCCTGCCCGCCCGTTTGACCGCGTTGGCATAGACCTCTACGGCCCCCTCCCTCCCACTCCCGCTGGTCACCGCTGGATTATCGTGGCCGTGGATCATCTCACACGTTATGCTGAAACGTCTCCATTACCACCTGCCTCCGCCCGCGACGTGGCTTCCTTTCTTCTAAAGAACCTGATTCTTCGCCATGGTGCTCCTCAAGAACTGCTCAGCGACCGTGGACGCGTATTCCTGTCTGACGCTCTTGAGGCCCTCCTCAAGGAATGCCGCATTATCCATCGAACCGCTTCGTCTTACCACCCTCAGACCAACGGCCTGACCGAGCGTTTCAACCGAACCCTCAGTGACATGCTGTCCATGTACGTCGACGCCAACCACTCCAACTGGGACCAAGTTCTTCCCTTCGTCCCCTACGCATATAACACTGCGACACAAACCACCACTGGATTCTCTCCCTTCTTTCTTCTGTACGGCCGCGAGCCCCCCTGCACGATGGATACTCTTCTTCGCTACCGACCCGACATTTCCGAGTCCACGCCATTGTCCGACGCTGCCAGGTACGCCGAAGAATGCCGCCAGCTTGCTCGCTCGTTTACCACGCAGACCCAGTGGCAGCAAAAACATGACCGCGACACTTCCGCGGCCTCTACCTCCTACCGTGCCGACTCCCTTGTGTGGCTCTGGGTGCCTCCCACAACTCCCGGCCTTTCGCGGAAACTGCTGCATCGGTATCATGGTCCCTACCGGGTTCTCAAGCAAACATCTCCGGTCAATTATATATTGTTGAGCCTGTTGCACCCGCTGCGGACTTGCGTCGCCGTGGCCGCGAAACCGTCCACATCGACCGACTGAAGCCGTACTACGACCCCTCTGTTCTTCCTTCCCCTTAAGACGCCAGGATGGCTCCTTTTCACCCGGGGGAAACTGTAGTGTGCCAACTGTTACAGGTTCCGCTACCGCCATGCGCCGACACTACGCTGCGCCTGACGACGACGAAGTTATGCGCCGACACTACGCTGCGTCTGACGACGACGAAGTTCCCCCGCTCTCTTGGAGCTGGCTACGCCCGTCTACGCTGCCAGACCCTGCACAGCGGTTCGGTCTCTTGAGGACGCCTAATAAACGCACCCCTACACTTGTTACATATTTCACTAGTACTGAGCCACGAGGAGCTTCCAGTATGGAAAAAGCTAGGGTGAAAGCAGCCCCCGCTTTGAGCACCGCTAAAGCACCGGCGAAGTGCCTCTTCCGCATCTTCACTTGCATCCCCTTCAACGCAAACACAATACGAAGCTGTGGCGAGGGAAAACGTGGCGATAGCTGTATTTTCTATCTTCCCGTAATGCAATGACCAAGAAACCCTGGAATAAAGTGTTGGGTTTTAACGTAGTCATACCGAGCAGACGCGCGAAAACGTGTTCATTCTTCGCCTTTTCTTACTGGCATCAGCGGACGTGAGGCCGAGCCGAGGACCGCGAAAGGCAGAGGCAAAAATCAATCAAGGTAGCACACAAAAATACTACGCTAGCGCGACTGTCGGCGCGGCTCGCTCGAGCAAAGAGCGTGCAAGGTGTCCAATGGCGTGATATAAACACACACAAAACAGAGGCGATGCTGCAACGCGGCCTTGAAAGTTTCGCATGTCACGCTAGAGCGGCGTGCGAACGCTCGCGTTCCCAAGGCACACAGACGTACTTACACTAAATGGCATGAGCCAAGCTCTGTACACTAAGCGACACAATACGAAAAAATGAAAACCGAAACCATTAGCGTTCGCCAACATCATCATCATTCCCGATTCTGCGACACGACACAGTCACGGGGAGCTCGGTTATAGTCTTAGAACTAAATAGTTAGTGCAGCCATGTAGCGACTGCGGCTTCCCGCATGAGCCGACCTGCGTCGCCTGTAGCCAGTGATGCCAACTCAGGTCAACGTTTTCTCCCTGGATTAAACCCCCCAAAATCCCTAGATTGAAGAAAAATCCCTAGCCTACAATTGTTCAATTGGTAATGCGACCATTTGAGCTTTAACAAAGTCTCAGCGCAGTTCACTGTTTCGTCCATTGGTTATACATTTTGTCAGACATTTTGTCAGACCGTCAAATAGTTTTGGAGGTACTAAGGATTGACGTCCCGAGAAACTGACATAACCAAAAATGTAATCTTGTTATAGTTACACAGCAATGATACAGACTTAAGATTGGTAATTACAAAATCAGAAAGTGATTCCTTACAACTTTGAATGTGTTTTTTGGTTGAACAGCACGTTTAAATCAAGTTGTCTAGCATATGTGGAGAATACGAACAATTGTGGAACTTTTTGGTAAAGGTAAGCGGTGAGCGTAAACGTAGCGCGTTGATCCAGGCACTACAAGTCAAAATTCAACTTCGTCTTTCGTAGAGGAGCAGTCACTCGAAGCACCAGAGATGGCACGAACGTTAAACAGTTTGAAATTCACATGGTTTCGTTTTTCCTCCCTGTGCAGCAGTCGATAATTTCGCGTTGCAGAACTGCTTTCGCCCTCTCTCGGCTCGGCAGAATACCAAAAATAAAGGAGTAGTAATTAGCATTTTTCATAGTTTTTTCTGTTACAAGCGCAAAATAATCACATAGACCTGCTATTAAGCCGCTTAGAGTAGCAATTCTACGGCCTCTCAAAAATCCCTAGATTTCACAAAAAAGACGCTAGATCCCTGAAGCAAAGAAAAAAACCCTAGATCTAGGGATAAATCCCTAGGGTTGGCATCACTGCCTGTAGCTGCCCGCCTCTGCGAGCTTTCGTTCGCAGCGCTGCCAGAAGCAGATGGTTGTGAATAGTTGCATTTTTTCGCCTAAATTATTATAAATTTGAAGACTTTGTGATTGAAACAAAATATTTTGTCTTTTAATGCACAACTGTTTGACAAACAGAGCGTTTACAGTGCTTTTTTTTAAGTGTGTAACGTTAGGCGAATTTAGCGTCCTCTTTCCATTCGCTGGCGGCGGATTGCGCGTCTCATGTTGGCCGCGCGCTACACTACCTTTTCAGTACGCTGAAACGACTCTTTGTTGACGGGGTGCGATGGTTGTGAAGTTGTGGGTGACTTTCTTCGGTTTGTTTGTGTTGAATGTGCGGCCTCGTTAGTGTTGTGGTAGTGTGACTGAACTCGGAATGTGACAGATGGCTCCAGTGCTGCGGAAGACGTTCTTACGCGCATGCAGTGCTCAAAAACTGCTCTGACGTACTGCACCCAACCACGCCGAGAGCGGGCGGCGCCCGATGCCCGATAGAAGAAACGGCTTGCCGCGAACGTTGACGAATGTAAGTACAGAACTGGAAAGTGACTTTTGCGATGTGTCGGGGGGGATGCATGAGGGCTGCGAATGCATTTGGGTTGGTCTTCACGTCTTGTTCGCAGTGAGATGCAAAATACGAGCACCACGCGATCTTTTGCAGATTTAAAGGGACACTGAGGAGAAATTGAAGTTGACTTGCATCAACAGAATACCAGCTCCTGATTACAAAAACGCCATTCATACTGACAACAAAGCTCCTGTAACATAGAAAAGAGCAAGAACCAAAATACAGGTATCGCCGCCACAGGCCAAACTCGCAAGTACAAGCTTCATGGCATCAGAGGACAAAACAGTGTTGCTAGAACCAATAGTTCTAGCAACAGTAGGACACGAGAAGTTACGAATCACTGAGGCGCAGCAAATGCATGCGCAAATCTCCTTGACGTCGCCAGATGGCGCCACGTACCCGATAGCTACGCGCCTCCTGCAGCGCCGGGACCAATCAGCGCTTGCTCTCAGCGGTATGGGGGCTCCCGGTATTCCGCTAACGGTAACAAGGTACACAGTATGCTCAAGGCGTCTATTTGCGAGAACTTCGTTGACGACTTCGAGAACGGGTCCATTGTAACGCTGGCAAAATGCCGGTGCAAATGTAAACGAAGCGACGGCCGCAATAGCCGATAGATGCCTTCAACGTGCGGCCGGCGGTAGCTTTCTTTTCGGCTGCTGCTGGGCCGCACTGCTGGCCGCCAGAAATCACAGAGTCTGCGTTACGTCATGTGAATGTCATGTTTCACGTCACTTAGTTCTGTGTCGTCATAGCAGAATCCCAAGTTGGAATCAGAGCGGCGGGAAAAACTATTTCAACTTCGAATCCAAATTTCTTCGAAATAAATGCATCTTTCGCTGCCGGCCAAGTGGCAACAAAGCCATGCAATGCCGAACTATCGGGTTTTGCTATAAAAAAAAATATTAATAGAGCTCTCCTCAGTGTCCCTTTAAGGTGTTCTGGCACGCTCGCTTGCCAACTATGCAACTTTTAGCCCGCCGCCTTGCGCTCTTTGCGTCAGCTCCTCGGCGGAGAAGTTATGTGATAGAATTTGGTTGCACGCTGAGAACTATGGGGTGCTCCTTGATTCGTTATTCCGACTGAACAGGAGCAGCGGGTGAAAAGGAGACCATAAGAACGAAAAGTGCTTGTATTGGCGTGCGTCTTTTGATTCTGCTGTCTGAGTGTTTACTGGATATGGAGCATTGCCCGTTCCACATCTCAGTCACGTCAAGTGCTGTGGTTCTTAGTACCTCTGGTCAACGTAACGACGATTAAAAATAGCGGAACCATTCCTTTGCAGTGCAGCTGAGGTAATCGCACAGTGGAAAGTTTGTTGTCATTTTATTTGAATTACATTCAGTACATTCATGTCATTCCCATATTTTCAGCCCGAAGTGATAAATTATAACGTGATTCGCGAATAATGGCTCTAAGAAAAGTATGACTAGCTTTGTAAACCATTTTTATGCGAACTATAGGAGGCGTAGGCAATTAATCGTTAGCCTCCACTCCTGAACACATTGCACTGAACAGCTGGAGGTTGTAATGGGATGTGGCTTCTGTGATGATGTTTATAAAAGCATGGCTCTAATACAGCCTTTCTTCAAATCTGCCCGCAGTCAAGTTCTGTACAGCTGCTATACCGGTATCATTACGCTACTTTTGCACCAGCTTTCATCTGTCATCGAGCCAGTGCTACCTCAACCGGAGGCAAATGACATCAAGACCTGCTGGTGCAGGTCTATCAGCCATTCACACTGGATATCAAGCATGTGCCACTTGTAAAAGGATAGGTACATGAGTGGGTATTTTCTCCTTGTCTTTTTTAGCCTGACAAGAATCTTCTGGCCCAGGCTCCCTCTTTCTTTCATTTGTTTTTTTTTCATCTTTTAAAAGAGGACCAAGAGAAAGGGAAAAGATTGTGGGCGTCATGAAAGCACTCCCCTAGTCAAGCGCATGGTGTTATAGTGTGAAATGCTTTTCTATAGTTTTTTTCCCTCATGCCTCTCATGCTTGGGAATCTTGATCATAGTATAGACCAAATTAAAACAATTATCTGCTTCATGACCTTTATACAGTAATCTAAAAACAGCAAATAAATTTTATAGGTTTACTTCAGCAGTACCTACCTCTTACAAGGTATGGGATGTTTGAAGTGAACCAGTGGTGTGGTAACTGTATGCTAGGCATAGCCTAACGGGCATAATTGCATAATTCAATATTAGCGTTCAAGTGGAGCACTCTGCTTTAGAAGCATAGGTGTTGCTAGCATCAATAATTGATACCTTACCAGATTATCCTTGCATTACATGAAACCCTGTAAAGCTTATATTGAAGCTGTACAGAAGAAAGGTGCTTATTCGATATGTCATGAGCATTGCTGAGGTTTTCTTTCACACTCCCTTTGTCACAACTGACTGCACTGTACAGTTGAAATGCATTTGGCATTGAGTACTGGTCCATTGTTATTTTATTCATGCCGAAGTTCAGTTACTGGTCCCATTACACTAGCTGAGCCTAGGTCAACAAATATTGCTGTGACCTTAACATGACCCCTTGCTGTACTTGAACCAATGCGTTTGATGTTGCCTCTCCCCCGTGCCATCAAGGTTTGTAATAAGCTGTGTAAATAACTTAATTTACTTTCTCGAGGTATTTATTGCTGCAATTAGTAACAGGTAATTTCCTAAAGAACAACCTAAGTACTCCTTTGGAACACTTGTTTCCCTTGTATTCTTAACTTAAACAGATATGAGCAGGCCTCAGCACTGGAGGGAAGTGCTGTGGGACAAATAAAAAACTAGCAGTCCAGCTGCTCCGTTAGGGGCACGTTGCTGAGCCTTTTATCGCTTGTAGTTCGATGCATCTTTACTTACAAGTGTTGTATCTGATGCAGTGTGTGCCTTAATATTTTGATTCATTTGCTTTAGAGTGTGCCACTCTTGCCCTGAGAACTTGCTCACCTCTGTACTCTTTGTTCATACATTTTCCCGTAACACCTGGCATAGCTCGAAGTGATGCTACATTATCTACAAGCTGGTAAATAAAATGAACAGCAAGTAAAGTTAAGTTACTCCCTCCTAGCCGCTCTAAGGGAAAGAAACATATGCGTTATATTGCAATGTGTTTGTGCCATCACTTTTGAAAACAAAAGCTGCCTGAATTTTTGTACAGACAAATCAGAAACACAAAACAATTTTCATATTTGATGGCCTGCATCTTATCTTCACATGACTGGAATGGCCTAATTAGGCGTAGTTCCTGTGAATATCATTCAGTCTTTGAATGTGGGGGCAGAATTGAACACAACAGCATGTTATATAGCTTTTTCTTGTTCAAGGAAGCATTGCATTTAGCTCTAGTCTTGTGACTGCTGCTTATGCTTTTACTCAGCAGCCTTATCAAACTCACTCGGAGTGCTGAATTTTAGTGCAGATTTAACTGATTATTGCTTCTCTGTGTTTGATTCTATCAGAAGTTACTATATCTGTATACCTTGAATGTTTTCTTTTGCAGTTCTCTTCCTGCTGCATTCCGCCATGGAGGAGGCTGCCTGTTAACTGGTGCACACGTCTGATCACTAGGACGCTACCTCTTCCGCTGGTGATGCAGACTAGTAACGGCAGGGTTAATTGCAGAGACATGAGAGAGGCCTTCGCCCTGCAGTGGGCGTAGTCGGGCTGATGATGATGATGATGAACAATCAGGCTGCCTGATATTGAGGACAAGTGTCAGGGTAGTGCACCAACAAAGTTGCTTAAGCATTTCTGTGCTGATGTATGTTTATTAAAATCAGCTCATAGCTTGAAATCTACATCCATGTGGACATTTAGCATATGTTCGGCATCCTGTTTGACTTTTAATTGACTAGTGTTTGCAGCCTTTAATTTAAGACAGTGTAAGCATTGTTTCACTGTGTGGGATTTTTTAGCAGTTTTGGAGAGGTGTGTGTGTATGCATGCAGAGTTTTTTTCCACGGGTTTGTTATTTGGCTCATGGAACCTTCATGTTGCAGAAGAAATTTTTTCATTTCTGTGTTGTACTGGAAAGTGAGCAGTATTTATATCCACCAGGTGTTTCAGGGAAGAATAAATAGTTTTCAAAAATATGGCTTTTGCTCCATAGTATTACCAGTGTTAGCAGACACCAGAAAACTGGTGAGGTGTATTTAGTAAGCTGGTTAACTAATTTCTGATAATTAACTTTTTAACTAACACAGGTTTGCAACTGGTTGCAGTTAGAGACTTTTAGCCAGTCGTTAGTAGTAGCCATATCAGTTTTTAGAATGTACGAAACATGATTACTTTCGCCGCTGTGGCTCGACAAAATTTGGCTGCATCGTGCGAAAATACATGCGCTTTTGAAAGCACACAGGGAGAGGAACCCCTCCAGTTCATGTAACTGCTACAAATCTCTAATTGCAACTAGACGCCTAACTCTGATATTTAAAAGGTTCATTAATAAAAATTAGTTAACCAGCTTACTAGGTAAGACGATTCACCAGTTTTCTGGTGCCTTCCAACACTGGCAATACTATGCGGAAAAAGCCATATATTCAACTCAAAATACCTGTTTTTTGAAAATTACTTAGTCTTCCCTGAAACACCTCATATATATGTAAGAAAAACCTAACGGTATTTAATTCACGACGTTTTGGTCGGAGGGCGAACCGTTTTCAAGTGTACTACAGCATTTCAAGCACACAGCTTTTATTTTGAATGCTGTACTATACTCGAAAAAGGCTGGCCCTCTAGCCGAAACATCGTGAATTAAAACCTGTTATGTTTTTCAATTTCTATGTGTCAGTCATTGTTACTAAGAGGGAACTGAGGGGAACTGTGCCGAAGCCAATATTCTGTTCCTGTATTGTTCTCCATAATATATTTTGATGCATCATGCATATCTTCTAGCGCGTATGTACACTTGTGCACAATAAATATAATAATTTGCATTTTGCTTCTATTATTCTTTAAGCAGTCCAGGATACAGTGTTCACAAAATGATTTTGAAGTGATAACACTACATTGGTAAAAGTTGTACTGTGTAGTTAAGACACACTTTTCCAAACGTTGATGTAGGAATTATACTGTCTTCGTACTTGAGTCTTTTGAATAACGGTGGCCACTTGTCGGAAGGCCGTTGATAGGGTGTTGGTAGACATTGTCAGTATGTGGTTGATAAGAAGTGTAAAGACTTTCTATGTACTTGAGTCTTTTGGATAACGGTGGCCAATTGTCGGAAGACCTTTGATAGGGTGTTGGCAGACATGGTCGGTAAGGGGTCAATAGGAAGTGTAGAAACTGTCGATAAGGGGGTGATAGGAAGTATAACGACTTTCTTTGTACTTGAGTCTTTTGGATATCGGTGACCAATTGTCAGAAGACGGTTGATAGGTGTTTACTACAATGTATAAAGACGTTCAAAAGACTTTCGGTTCAATGTTGATAGGTTCTATTAACAATTGTCGAAAGACTTTCTGAAGAATGTTACTAAAAATTTTTGTAAGGGCATACACTGGCTAATCCAACTCCTCTGGGCCTGGATGATGGCCCTGCCCACGCACTTCGTCAGGGCCGGTGCAAACGAAGAGGCGGTCAGAGGCCGAGTCACTGCCCTCTGTCTGCTCAGTGATGGTGACGGCCTTGTCGTTCGAGTCCTCATCCTCATCATCCGTCAGCTCCGCAGTAGTGTCCGACGAAGATGTGCAGACCAAGTCGTCAGCCAAGTCTCTGCAATGGGCACGCGCTGCCGACCCTTGTCCTCGTCGTCGTCAGTCAGCTCATCGTCGTAGTCGTCGGGGTCGTGGGGCCGTGGCTGGGACAGGGAGGCGACCCACGAGCCCAGGTCGTGGTTTTGACTGAAACTGCTCGCGTTGAACGATCCCCGTTTGGGGGTGGTGGCCAGGGCCGCCTGCATCAGCTCCACCCTCTGGCTGCTTTCGCCAGAAGATGCTGCAGGGGGCTTGATGAAGAGGCCCTTCCTCGGCGGTGGTGGAGGCCGATGTGATTGGTTCGACGACTGAGCAAAAGGTTCCCTCTGTGTCCACCTGGAGTGGCCTGCCGGAACGCCTTGCTCTCTGCGCGGCTTCCAGGAGTTGGCAATGCCACTTTTGGGCATGGGTGCGACGACAGGCTCTGGATTGGCTGGCTTTTCTAATGCGGCGCTAGGCTCGTCACAGTCCAAGAAGTCTGAGGGCATGTTGAAGGTGGGCGCACGAAGTAGTCTTTGACGGTGCCAGTAGTCATCGACAACGTCATCATCACTGTCAGACAAGCCATCCTGCATGGAATGCGAGACGCCATTGGGAGGTCGTCCTCTGCCGATGCCGGTCGCTGCATGACGATTCACGAACCCAGGATTTTCCTCAGTCTTTTTTCTTGAGAAACTGGAACAAGGGCAGTTCTTGAAGAGGAATTCGTTGGCGGCTGCGGCACCAGCAAGGCAGAGGCTGGCAATCAACTGCATCTTGAAAATCCAACGGCGTCGTAATACACTGGCTATAGTCTATATCCATTACGCGGGAAGCAGTGGTTGTAACAGATTATTTTTGTTACATATAGTCTATATCCATTACGCGGGAAGCAGTGGTTGTAACAGATTACATTGTTACGTAATTGTACGCACCCAAGGAGTAGTCACTGAGGGATGCTGATGCTGACAGCAGCTCAGTCGAACTACTGCCGGCCAACGGCGCACAGATCACACTTCGTTCTCTTCGCGCTCCGTGCACGAGCCCAGCACTGTCTTCTTCGTTGTCCACTGACAATATGAACGCGGCAAAGCGAATTACAAGCTGTGGACGCAACCAGGCTGACCAGAGACCGCCGCCTTACAATATTTTGATTTTGTATAATGTATATTGTTCAAAAGTGTTATGCTTTTTATATTCCTTACACTCTTTTTACTTAAATACATTTGCCTATATATGATCTTCTTCTGTTTGTAGTAACGGGCATTATATCTTCAGCTTTCCACCTCTCCACCTTTCAATTTCTATTCCTGCCCTCGAGTTTTTTCACTCTCTTCACAAATAACGAAGGTTCTGAGTTCACATCCTCCCAGAATTCACCCACTGGGCTGAAATTTAGAGTGTAACAGAAAGCTAGAAAGTAATTGACCAGAACAGAGCACTACGGAGAGCGAGCTAAAGGTACCGTTATGGGAGAAGGAGAGTGCCGTAAATTACACAATGAACTCCAACTGATGATATCCTGCAGCGTGAGACCAGGATAGGGAAACAAACTTGGGCGGACGAGTTCGAGTAGGCTTAGATAAGGCTTGGAAATTTGCCCGGATAGGGCAGCCGTGGCGTAGGACACGGCTAGTTCGAGAACAAGTCTAGAGGTGTTAGTCATGGCATTAAAAGGAAACTTGACTGACAGTGATCACGTACTGACTCCAGAGTTTGGGGGAAAGATATATGCAGTTGGTACTGCCTCAGGGTGGTCACTTTTACAGCCAGTTTCAGATGCGGCAGTAAACCTTTCATCTTGCTATGAAGGCAGCTTCAGATGGATTTCGCGGGCTGGCGTCTAATGTACAAATTCATCTTCAAAAAAAAAAAGGCTGAGGCTTAACTTGGTTAAGCCTGGAGAATGCGAAGCATCATCGTGTCGCGTAATTTGGAGGCGCACAACCACAGCGACGGCGCGAGGTGGGCCCCCGTTTCTCCACTGTCGTGACGTCATCGTGTCACGTGGTGTGACATCATGTATCACGTGATTTGGAGGCGCACAACCACAGCGACGGCGCGAGGTGGGCCCCCGTTTCTCCACTGTCGTGACGTCATCGTGTCACGTGGTGTGACGTCATGTATCACGTGATTTAGAGGCGCACAACCACAGCGACGGCGCGAGGTGGGCCCCCGTTTCTCTACTGTCGTGACGTCATCGTGTCACGTGGTGTGACGTCATGTATCACGTGATTTGGAGGCGCATAACCACGGTGATGGGCTGAAGTGGTAGCAAAAGTAGTATGCTTCGCATAAAAAGAGTTCACCATTTGGTCTAGGTGCGTGGCAATGCCTATGTACGCGGCAACTGTTGCCAGCCGCTGCACACCGAGTGATGTCTCCGAACCCTCTCTCGAACGTAATCGTTGTGTTATGTGTCATCTAGCACAACAGGACTCTCTTCTATCAGCTTTAACTATGCCGGATCGTTGCCAACCAGACATTCGCCATGGCACTGCACTCGCTTAGTCAAGATGTGCTGCCACCGTACGAACGTCCAGCTGGTCTCTGAACGCGGCTTAATACGCCCTTTTGGCACTGGCGTGTTCTGATAGCTTTCCAGCCGCCCGATGGGCCTCGCAGATAACATACTGCGACTACAAAAACCGCGTTAGGCTCCCAGGAGGTAAGTAGCCAAGCCCACAGCAGCTCCTTGATCCGCAGGCGAGTTGAAACGTTGCCGTCGCTGCTTAGTGCCACGGTCGACATGGACAAATCTGTGAGAGCCTTAACTTGGATGGTGGCAGGCGCACGCTATGAGAAGTCGGAAAATTGTTGGAATGTGCTCATGAACATTTCTGAAGTTTGTGCGAGATCTTGTGGCTAGCAACGCTGCGTTTCTTTCCAGCCGATCGCCCATATGGCGGAGTCCGGGAGGAGAAATGGCGTCTGCTGTGGCGTTCTCAGTGGTGCTTCTGGAGGAGTGCGGCTACGACTGACGTCAATTAGAAGGCGGTCAACGCGCGGTCTCTACACTATGGCGCGCCATTGTTGCGCAATCATTCAGCAGTAAAACTGGCGAGGAGGTCCGACGTGGGTTCACTGCAATTCACAAGAGTCTCAGTATGCCGGCATACAATGGACCCGTATGGCCACCCTTGCCGTCCCTGTGAGTGACTATAAGCATAGCGCATATGACTGGAAAGACCGCATTCTAACTCTTCAGCGTTATGCTCTGAGTTTCGTCCCGCATAGTCTCGATTTTTGGCAGGGTGACCGCATGTAATCTTTTTTCTCGCCACTAAACTTTATTGAGCGCTCGAAATTACTCATTGCAGAAGAATTTATATTGAGCTTTTTTATGGAGTTTTCGGGTCCTTTGTGTGCCATTTCTTCTTTTGAATCTATGAGTCCTGTTAACCTTTTCGGCGCATTCTAGTGACCTTGTTTTACTCCACCTGTATGTCCGACAGACTTTCGTCGAAATTTCCGGAGCCCTCCACTGCGGCGTCTCTCATAGCCTTAGTCGCTTTGGGACGTTAAAACCCCTAATACATCCAACATTTCATGTTTTTTTTTTCAGTACATTAAATCCCAAGAGTGCTTGAATTCATGCAAGTAAATTTGGTTCATGTTTTACCGAGCCTCATTGTATCCTTTAATGTTTCTGATCGTCGATGTCTATGGGTTTTAATGCATTTGTCTGTTCACTTCCTGCTTGTTCATTTTTCTACTGAGTTCCCGTTTTCTGTGTTAAAGAAACGTTTGGACAAGTATTTAATTTGTATGCTCTTCCCTCCGCCTATGTACATCTCAGTGTATTTTTGTTTACCGGGACATGACGTACTCAAAAGAATAAAAAAAGGCCCTTCTCCTCGTCTACAAAAATTTTGCTATAAACTCCACACCGAGACATTACCCATTAAAACATGGTTAGAGAAGAAGGGCATTTTTGTGTCTACCACAAAATGCCGCCAATGTGGTGCTCCTGAAACGATTGAGCATTGTTTCCTCAATTGCAAAGATGCAAATACTCTTTTGAGATATCATGCAATGGACCATGTGAAAAAGATTTAATTAGACACCACATTCTGTATGATACCTCACTGCACTGCTAGTTTTAGATAAACCCTTAGACTCTTTCTTCCACATAACTGCAGCGTAAAAAACGAAGACCAGGAAGGAAGAAACACCTACGACAAGGACAAACGCTGCCCGTTATTTTTTACGCTGCAGTTTTGTGGAAACAAAGTGACCAACTTGCCCAAAAGCTCGTTTTAGTAAAACCTTAGACTTTTTCTTTTTAATTGGATTACACAGCCTCTGGATGGGGTGACATTGTGAATCAGTTGTTTCTGCTAAAGACCCCTTCAGTAGAATCATTGTGCGCCTAAAATAAGTGCATGCCCGGACCATATATTTTCGGAACGGAGTGGCGCTCATTGTTAGTGCTGTGATCGTCATTGCCTTTTTTTTCTAGTGCTTTATTCCTTAGGTGTGTCGTATTATGATGAGTCAGTTATGGGCTCTGCATTGCCTCTTGTCTCGTGCTTGGTTGCTTATAGGTGTCTCTTGTTACGCATAATATAGGTTTGCCGCTGTGTTCCTGATGTCTGTACATAGTTCATGTACGTAAAATATTACATCAGTGTAACTGATAAGGTGTCGAAGCAGGCAAGTGGCGATGGCGTTGTGTGCCAATGCTGTATCAACAAAGCTCATCTGTAAGCGCCGCCGCGTGTTCCAAACCTGCTCCTGGTCATGAAGAATGTTATTTTATTTTATTTCATTTTAGGTCACGCAAGCTTCACACAAGGACCACCGAAATCTGAGAGTGGCGGCCTTTATTGCTATAGCGCACTGGAAAAGAAGACGTTGCGTGGCATGGGTGGTGGAAGACGCGGTGAAGGAAGAGCGGGGACACGCGCCTATCGCTCGCTCCGGACGCCTTTGGAGGGAAGACGCCGTGGACGTGGCCTGTTGCCCGCAGGGCCGCCGGCCGAGCGTAATCCAGCCCCTGGAGTTGAGGAGCTTTTGTAGCAGCGCATGGTAAGTTCCGTGACAATATTACAGACACATTTGCCGGGGCTTTAACTTCGTAGTGCGCAGTTGCGTTGACGGCGAGGGTTTTCTGCCATGGGCCCCTTTCTCACTCTCTGCACCCGGAACGCGGACGGGGCGCGTACTTTGATGAGCGTGCGCATTAGGGTTGAACAGAATAAGTAGGAATGTGGACCGCTGACTAGGGGTGGTATTCTGCTGGTGTCGCCTTTTGCGACATGTCGCATTAGGGCGGGGCCTAAAAAAGTGCGTACAGTTGCTCGAGGAAACGGAAAACGCCCTTGGCACTTTCGTCTGCGGTGCTTTCATTCACTCCGAGAAGCGACAATTTACCACTGGTGATTCACTAGCAGCAGTAGTTTCGTATCTTTCATAGCAAGAATATTTGCCATCACACGACGTGTAATGTTCAAAAAACATTTGCAAATTTAATATAAACTCGCTTTACTTCATTTAAGTCTATCAAAAACCGCGAAAAAGCTCCAAATATAATTTTGTTTCGTTCCGGATGGTTGTGCTAGGTTTCGGCTGCGTTTCGGGTTGTTGCAGACGGTAGCAGTGTAGCTGGAGGTCCCATTAGGCTTGCGCGCTCCAGAATCGAGAGCGTATCAAAAACTAGGCTGAATTGCAGCTTAAACTTTATCGTCAAAGCAAGGTAACTCATAGCGAAAAGCAACAGCACCAGTAGTTGCCTGTAAACATGCCGACCGGAATCGCAAGGACTTTGGAATTCGCTGAAGCAGGCGGCTCTCGCTTGGAAGGACGCCGCCATGTTTTCACGCTAAGGGCGCAAAAGCCGTAGCTGCCGATTCCGTTCGTACGCAAACGGTAGCCCGTCGCCCGCGCGAATCGCTTTAGCGCATTCCGTTCTTCGATTAAGCGTAGTAAATTCGTGCGACGTCACGATGACGTAGCAGGAAGGAGGATCCGTGTCGTCACGCCGCCGTCACAGCGGCTCGAGCCAATCAGTGAAGAGCGAATGCGCCATGTCGCAAAAGGCGACACCGGAAGAATACCATCCTAGGTGTCTAGCTGTCACCCGGTGTCAATGTTTCGGTTGCCAATCCGAGTGAGATGCACCGCTGGCGCTCCTCCTTATCTGGACTGGACCGTCGTCCTCGTCACTTGCAGGGCCTTGGCACCGACGTTCCAGGGGGAGGATTTTCTTTTCTGCGTAAAATCTCCCATCTTAGATTGCGTCTAAGGAGAAGAGGACATCTTCATGAATTTTGGGGGGAATCTTAACAACTAGCATCGATAGGAAGAGGCACATTTTTTTTTGTTGCACTGGAAGATATTATCGGCCTACGATACACATCACGGCCAGGGCAAGGCGCAAGCCCGGCCCCAAAAGCTGAAACGGAAGCAAAAAGAACGGAAAATCGATTCCAGTACGGAATGCCTTATCCCTACGCTCACCTTCAGACCTTCTCGAAAACGACAGTCCCTACTGCTTTTATTTTGCGACGCTTTCATGAGCTCTTTCTTTTCAAGGCAGCCGTAGAAACGACTGGCATACTGCTGTCAGCAATAAGGCACACCGTGCCGTCTCCTTCTAGAAAGCGCGTTCGTCATATCGTTGCTTTGTTGTGTGATTAATAACTAACATTAACATACCACAGCGTTGACGAGCGTACGTTTATGTTCTCTGCCCAACATTGAGAGAACGAAAAGGTGGTGGTTCCATTTCGCGTATTCTGTACCGGTGAGCTATATATCTGGTTTCTGCGCTGAGCTCAAATACTGCTCTGACTCCGGTGACATGTTTCGCTCAGCGCTCCTGCATGTGCGATATACTGTGCCGGGAACCTTAAACGCATCTTGGCGGTCCAGAGCTTTCGCTGGGCGACCCATCCTAGGTTCTAACCGCAATTTTTCAATGGGAAAGCATTCCATGTCACATTAGCACAAAAGCCGGCGTCCGTCACCGTCCAGATCCCGAAATTACTAATTGACGTCGCCATGCTCTCACATTACATCGACAGTATACATAATGGCATCTAGAGCAAAAATAAAAAATTCGCTGTGGCTTAGCTTGGTTAAGGCCGGTAATTGCGAAAGCAATATCCGTACCTACGCCATGGTTCAGCTGGTAGTGTAACTGGTGGTGCTTGTGGTTCCACCAATCCAATCCAGTCTAATCTAATCTAATGTTAGGCCGCCGTTCATGTGCACCGCCGTCGCACACGGACGGCGCGAGATGGTCGCCCAGCTCTTCGGCGTGACGTCACAACACCTGTGGCGCTCCTGGCGGAGAGAGCCGGAGTTAGGCCGCCGTTGATGTGCACCGCCGTCGCACAAGGACGGCTCGAGATGGTCGCCCAGCTCTTCGGCGTGACGTCACAACACCTGTGGCGCGCCTAGCGGAGAGAGCGGGAGTTAGGCCGCCGTTCATGTGCACCGCCGTCGCACACGGACGAAGCGAGATGGTCGCCCAGCTCTTCGGCGTGACGTCATAGAAAGGTCATGCGAAAGGTCATTTCATGTGCACCGCTGTCGGACCGCAAAGGCTTGAAAGTGAAAGTAGTATTGCTTTCGCAATAAAACTAAAACTTCTTCCGAAGCTGCGGGGGATTCAACAACGGACCTTCAGATAGCGAAGCGAGTAGGCAACCCACAGGCCTTGAAACATACTTCTCGGCCCATAAAGGTGAACCTAGTGCATGTGTTTCGTTACGATTGTATGCTAATGAGTAGGCGTGTGACTGGAAAGGAAGGAATTTTTAATGAACCTCCCAACAGAGCTCACGATGAGACAATGTTTTCGCATTCCAAGCATGTAAGCAGTCTTAAGTGCCCTCGGTATTTTTTTTTCTTCCCGACGGTAGGGTGTCGACTTGTACGACGGATCACACCAACTTGGTAGAACATGTGGAATTTATACAAGGTGTCCCAGCTAATTTTAGCCAGGGTATGAAAATATGCTGAGAAACTCTTGACGACGCGACAAAACGTATGTTGCTGGTTATTGTACATAGCAAGTGACATAATTTTTGTGTTCCGCATAATTGATCATTTCTCTAGGTTAATTAACCTACTTCGCAAGCAACGAATTTACGCGAAAAATTCCAATGATAAGGTTCTAGAACGATCCGCAAAACTTGCGACTGAAGAGTTTATAACTTTCCATCGATAACGTAGTTTTTTTTTCGATCACTCCAGATGGCCGCCCATTGGATAAAAATACTATGTGACATCGGCGCTTGCGCGCCGCGATGAGAATGCTCTCAAACGTTCCACGTACAAATGGACACATCATTTAGTCGGGTGTGCTGTCACTCAAAAGTCGACGGGGCAGCGACGCAGGTGCTGGCTCTGCGATTTGCGCCGGCGATGTGTTTCCCTCGCGGCGGTTCATGACAGGGGTAGACAAGGACCGTTCTACAAGTTTCTCACTGCAATTTTCCACCTAATTTCATTGCTTGCAATATTGCCTAATTATCGACGAATTATGCAATTATGCAAAATACAAAATTAGTGTGACCTTTGTCTGCAGAATAGCCAGCAGCATAAATTTGGTCCCGTAGCCTTTGAATGCCTTGGTATATTTTTAAATCCTGGCTAATGTAAGCTCTGACGTCGAGAATATGATGAGCTGCGACAAGCACGAATTGTAAAAATCATGTACTATCAGCGTCAAATGAAACGCGAACAAAACAACTGGAATGCGAGCACAAAAAATCAAGCATATTAGAGGCTGCAGATGAAATACAGGCGTGGGCTATTATCATTTCAGAAGAGCGGTATTTTCGGCTTCAATGGGAAAATCAACTGCTCATGTATTTTGCCTCCCTTGTATAATATCTGCGAGTTGTGCTGTTCGCGTTTCAATTGGCTTGTTCGCGTTTCAATTGACGCTGATAGTACGAGATGCGAGTTGATGCTAGTAATTTTGTTCTGTTTCTTTTGATTTTATTAATCGCATTGAATTAGGTTATAAATGAAATCGTGCCATTTTGTTTTGCGTACCTTTAGGGGCTGATGGCGGCCAAGTTTTCTCCCGCGTCATCCCTGTTTCAAATACGTGGCGCAGCACGGAAAAGAAAATACAAACACGCGACACGGGTATAGGGATTGGAAAATTCAGGACAGCACTTTCGCCTTAATTCAATCTCGAGGAACTGCGATGATTGATGAAAAAATTTCTTAAATACTACTCGGGGAAGTAATGTAGGGTTTTTACAAAATGACGCAGAGTAAAAGTGCCTCAGATAGACATTTTTCGGACTGTGCCAGAAAATACATACCACGCCCACTCACTGCGCTATCTTTCATTGTGAACAAGGAACCCGCAGGGGTCCTGAAGCGTCACGTTTTAAACACCATATCTGGCGACTGTATGTTTTATTTTACCACTATATGTCAGAGAATTATCGGTCGCGGCATGGAACATTGGTGGTTTTCTCTGCCTTTGTCTTGATACCGCGGCGTTAGTGAGAACTTCCTGTGAATGCTTTTTGCTCAGTAAATTACAATATTTGCCGTCTTTGCCAAAACTAATCAGTCTGTCAACACAGCGAGAGATCCGGGCTGGTGACGCCAGTCCGACGCTCCGTTTGCCAGCCCTTATCGTTCGCGAGTAAAACCTTTGTGACGTGGAGCTGTGCCATCACTTATCTTCCGGGTGACGCATGAATGCATAAGAAGCTGGTAGGGAGAGCCTGTTTACTTATAGCAAAGACGGTATCTGTTACGAGGAGTTGTCCATGGGCCATTTTGGTACAAATCGTTCATCCTTCATGTCTACACCTGCATACCTCACGAAGCAACGCTGACCTCGTTTGGCCTTGTTTCCTTTTCAGCGCATTCCTGCTGTGGGAGCGTGGAGACAGTTGCAGTTCACTACTGGAGGCTTCTGCCCTTCCAGAGCAGCCGTTGTTTGCTACCGAGCAGGGGCCGCTCATTCGATTCCTACGGGACAAGGACTTGGCGAAGGCGCAGATGGTGAGATCAGAGACAGGATTCTGTGATGACGGATGGACTGCCACCATTTTCAGATACTGATCGAAGCACTGCCCACATGAGGTGTGCGACTGTAAATGGCCGGAAACTTGTTTCAGGATTGGTACGTTTAGAAATAAAAATGGAACACGTCAAATTAACCGTAACGGCGTCACCGGCAGACCCTATAAAAAGTTCTGTATTTGAATGTCTATAAATTGTGTAATGAAAGAGAATGATTTCTTATAAGTCTGCAGCAGAGAAGATACTATGACCTGGAAGGAACGAACTGACGAGGACGGCGCTGTTATCCCTTCTGTGTCGTTGTTTACCCTGTGCTGCAATATCATAATAATGCACAAACTAGCTCAGCTATCCACCCTGGTAATAAATGATTTCATCCGCCTGAGAACGTCCTCTTTTCGCTCCCTAGAATGTATCATAAGCCGCCGACGTCGCTCTAAACGAAGCATGACACTCGTACACCTGTTCTCATTTTTAAGGCGAAAGCCTTTAATGCCTCATACTGTCGCTAGCAGCCGTTTCGGCAGATGTGTCCTCGTTTCGGTTACGTGCCTTATATGGCCATATGCTTATCATTACTTGATCAATACTTCATCGATGGCATTCGAATGATGTCGGAACGCCATTTAAGGCATTCGATGGTAATTGCATGATAATTAATGACTAATTGAGTAGTAATCGTTTAGCAATTAGCCAAATTAACCTTTCTAGTCAGACGACATAAACAAATAAAACCGAGTAGGTAACTGGTCGAGTTGGTAATCGAATCAGCGTCTCCGGTGTGCGAGACGAGCACGCTAACCACTCCGCCATGCCAGCTCGATGGTTTGGAATGAACAAAGGCGAATACGGTGTCGAATTCGTTCACTGCCATCTTCCTCCCTTCTCGTTACGGCGAGGTTCACGTGTCCACTGAGATATGCGCGACAAATACATTTCCTTTCCTCAAAAACCAATTTACCGACGAGCGGGTCTACAGCCGAACGGGCGATGGCGTTCTGTGGACTCCCTGGCAGCGCTGCAAGACGCTTTCGCGTTTCACTCTTAGAGGCGCAGCTTAACATCGTAACCACACATCACTGACACAAGCAGCAACACCGCGCTTAAGGCTTTCGGCTCAGTGCACTTTAGGACAGCAACGTGCCCCCTCCCCCCCCCCCTGAATTTTTGCTGCTACTGGCTTCGGTCAGTGGAATTTCGACCATGTCCACGGTGCAGGACAGGCACTGCGAGAACCATCATCCATGCTTGCTGCATATTGCGTTTGCAAGCTCATTGTGCAGAAGACATGTAATTATTTCATTTGGCTATGAAGGAAACGTTTTTTTAATTGTGATTGATTCATAAAAAGGGATGCAGCAGCTTTAAGGATCAAGAGTTATAAAAGCTGCGCTTTTCGGCATCTTTGTCGTCTATACAAATGTTAGTTTCTCTGCGATTTCATTTTCCAGGTTCTGCACGTGAGCAGCACTTTCTTCGACTTGGAGAACATTACCTTGGAGCTGACATCAGCCTCCGACCTGCCCTTGACGCACACCCGCTTTTTGGGAGAAACGGTCTGCCACAACAAAGGCGGTCGATGAGCGCACAGTTCTCTCCCACGACTGCTCTTGTCGACGAGGTTTGAGCTAGACCGGATCCGCTAGATATAGCCGCTTCGTGGTTCCGCCCTGCAAAGCTGCGGTGGCCACAACGGTCGCCTTGGCAGGTTCGTTTTGCCGAAGAAGATCAAGGGCACTCTGGACATCGAAGGCACCGTCGCTGGAAAGGGGCCTTGCTGGAAAGCCACGTCGTCTGCGACCCAGGTCGTCGGCGTGACTTAAACTGCTCGCGTTGAACGATCCCCGCTTGGGGGTGGGGGCCAGAGCCGCCTGCATCAGCTGCGCCCTCTGGCTGCTTTCGCCAGCAGATTCTGCAGGCGGCTTGATGAACAGGCCCTTCCTCGGCGGTGGTGGAGGCCGATGTGATCGGTTCGACGAGTGAGCAAAAGGTTCCCTCTGTGTCCACCTGGAGTGGCCTGCCGGAACGCCTTGCTCTCTGGGCGGCTTCCAGGAGTTGGCAATGCCCCTTTTGGGCATGGGTCCGACGACAGGCGCTGGATTGGCTGGCTCTTCTAATGCGGCGCTGGGCTCGTCACAGTCCAAGAAGTCTGAGGGCATGTTGAAGGTGGGCGCACGAAGTGGTCTTTGACGGCGCCAGTAGGCATCGACAACGTCATCATCACTGTCACACAAGCCATCCTGCATGGAAAGCGAGACGCCATTGGGAGGTCGTCCTCTGCCGATGCCGGTCGCTGCATGACGATTCACGAACCCAGGATTTTCCTCAGTCTTTTTCTTGAGAAACTGGAACAAGGGCAGTTCTTGAAGAGGAATTCGCTGCCGGCCGCGGCACCAGCAAGGCAGAGGCTGGCAATCAACTGCATCTTCAAAATCCAATGGCGTCGTAATACACTGGCTATAGTCTATATCCATTACGCGGGGAAGCAGTGGTTGTAACAGATTATATGAAAGCGGCAAAACGAATTACAAGCTGTGGACGCAACCAGGCTGACGAGACACCGCCACGTTACAATGTTTTGATTTTGTATAATGTATATTGTTCAAAAGTGTTCTACTTATGCTATTTTTATTCCTTACACTCTGTTTACTAAAATACATTTGCCTATGTATGCTCCTCTTCTGTTTATAGTAACGGGCATTTTATCTTCAACTTTCCAGCTCTCCACCTTTCAATTTATATTCCTGCCCTCTAGTTTTTTCACTCTCTTCACAATTTACGAAGGCTCTGAGATCATATCCTGCCAGAATTCACCCACTGGGCTGAAATTCAGAGTGTAACAGAAAGCTAGAAATTAATTGACCAGAACAGAGCACTACGGAGAGGGAACTAAGGGTACCGTTATGGGAGAAGCAGAGTACCGTAAGTTACACAATGAACTCGAACTGATGATATCCTGTAGCGTGAGACCAGGCTAGGGAAACAAACTTGGGCGGACGAGTTCGAGTAGGCTTAGATCAGACTTGGAAATTTGCCCAGATAGGGCGGACGTGGCGTAGGACACGGCTAATTCGAGAACAAGTTTAGAGGTGTTAGTCATGGCATTAAAAGAAATTGACTGACAGTGACGACATACTGACTCCAGAGTTTGGGGGAAAGATATATGCAGTTCGTACTGCCTCAGGGTGGTCACTTTTACAGCCAGTTTGAGATGCGGCAGAAAAGCGTTCATCTTGCTATAAAGGCAGCTTCAGATGGGCTTCGCGGGCTGGCGTCCAATGTAAAAAGTCATCTTCAAAAAAAAAAGAGTTCACCATTTGGTCTAGGTGCGTGGCAATGCCGATGTACGCGGCAACTGTTGCCAGCCGCTGCACAGCGAGTGATGTCTCCAAACCATCTCTCGAACGTAATCGTTGTGATGTGTGTCATCTAGCACAACAGGACTCTCTTCTATCAGCTTTAACTCTGCCGGATATTTGCCAACCATTCATTCGCCATGGCACTGCACTCGATAAGTCAAGGTTTGCTGCCACCGTACGATCGTCCAGCTTGTCTCTGAACGCGGCTTAATACGCCCTTTTGGCACTGGCGTGTTGTGATAGCTTTCCTGCCGCTCGATGAACCTCGCAGATAACATACTGCGAGTACAAAAACCGTCTTAGGCTCCCAGGAGGTAAGTAGCCGAGCCCACAGCAGCTCCTTGATCCGCTGGCGAGTTGCAACGTTGCCGTCGCTGCTTAGTGCCACGGTCGACGTGGACAAATCTGGGAGAGCCTTAAAGGGAGACTGCAGCACTTTTTTTGAAAGTCAGGCTGGCAGTGTCGTCCTATAGTTTTTCATGCTGTGTACTGGAATATCGCATCCAAATAAAGGAAAAACAAGCGCGAATTGCCTTTTTTTTAGCAGAAATAGGCGGCCTGTGCCGCGGGGCACGCCGTGCGGCGCGCCGCCGCCCTTGATTGGTCAAGAGAGGTCGTGACGTCACTTTCAGGACTGGAGAAGCTGCCGATGCGGATCCGGCTCTGCGTTGAGTGCAGAGCAGCCTTCGTGGTGTTGTAAAAGTGAATGTGGCAACTATTTTTTGCTGACCTCCAAAGAAAAGGATATTACAGTTTGTTCATTCCACGTATCACCTGAAAGCAAAAAAGACACAAGCAAAAATTCTATGCCTAGCACAAGCATACGCCAGCGTGAAAAACGAGTAAGCAGTCCCTGCGTAAAGGGTGCCAGCACAACCTCGGCTGGTGTTCTCGGAAAGAAAGCGGTGCGTACAATACTCAGGTCAATTACCACCACCGGACGCCTCTTGGCTCGCCCGGAAGAGCGTCATTCTAAAGAAAAGGCCGAAAGGGTGTGTACAAAAAATCCTGTTCTCAGTACCCTGCGTTGTAGGTTGGGGCAAGAAAGTATTTCAAGGAAACGATGAAGCAGCACAAAGTTGATGTCAAAATGAGTGAAGCGCAGTGGCCAACCGCTTCGTGGCATGTGACCACAGGATAGTGACGCAATCACTGTGCGCTTTAAACCAAGCCAAATACGCGCACAAGGCTGCTGCTTCACTCGTGGCGCGTTCAGCAGATGCCAGAAAATATTAATCGCTGCCTCGGAAACGTTCGCCCTTCCTAGATTTGCAGTTTAGGTTCATTGAAGTAGTGGCCAATTACATGTGTGTTTAAAATCCAAGCTAGCTGCAACTCGCCCTCTGCCACAACTTGAAGAAACCGGTTTCGTAACATGGTTTTTTTTTTGGCAAAAACTTGGTTGCCATTCATTTCTCTCTTAAATTTGCATCCGAAATCAGAACGTAGAGCGCTTTCATTTTAATCACTTAGCTAGATTAAACGAGATGCCGGATATGTAGAGCTTCGATAAGCTAGCTTGCTTGCTTTGCTGAATTGTGCTTTTCATTGCTTGCTTGCTTGCTTGCTTGCTTGCTTGCTTGCTTGGACACGTCAACCCAGGGTAAAATCGCTAACTGAGCCTTGCTGAGCACGCCTCAGGTGGTCTCGCCGCACCTAACCTGAGGAGAGCAACACATGCTTAAGCCTCTATAAGGTTTCTGCAGGGGCTAAATGAGCATGTTTCTACTTATAGAAGAGGCGCTTCTTGGGAATGGTGACACGCCTCTCATTCGCGAGAAAATCGAAGGAACTGTGTCATAGTTCAGCCGCGCCTTTTCGACAGATATCTCCAGAGATCACGTTAGAGACGAGCTCGACATGTAGCCGCTCTTACGAAAGTGCTTCGAGCAGAATAGGCTTGCTTTGGTCGGCTTGAATTCATCGTCGCAGCAGCGAGCGCTTGCGCTGCGAGCTTATGATCTTTCGGAAGACAGTAAAGACGACACAGTCGCGGCCATAGTTGTTCGTGGACACGAACGCAGAGTAGTACCTCATGTTCCCAACGCACGCAGTACGTGGAACAACGCATGCAGCACGAGAAACAACGCGCGCTGAAAGCTCGCTCGGGTGCGCCGAAGTATCCCCGGCTCTAGAGTTACTGTATATGCTACCAAAGGTATGGTAGCATATACAGTAACTCTACCCGGCTCCTCAACGTGACGTCACGTTGGCCGACATGGAAGAGGTTTCCCTCTCCGCTGTTCTCCTCTCCAGCGCTCGCGCGGGGCGCGGGAGATTTAAACATCGCGTTTTTAATTGATGATTGCGCCACTGTTTTAGCCAACATCGAAAAAATAATTTCCCAGACGTGATCAGCAATGACGCTACTTCGAAATCCTAAAAAATTAGCTGATTCGAAAACCGCCTCAGTATCCCTTTAACTTGGATGGTGGAAGGTGCACGCTATGAGAAGTCAGAAAATTGTTCGAAGGTGCTCATGAACATTTGTGAAGTTTGTGCGAGATCTTGTGGCTAGCAACGCTGCGTTTCTTTCCAGCCGATCGCGGGTATGGCGGCGTCTGGGAGGAGAAATGGCGTCTGCTGTGGCGTTCGCAGTGGTGCTTCTGGAGGAGTGCGGCAACCACTGACGTCAATTAGAAGGCGGTTAACGCGTGGTCTCTACACTATGGCGCGCCATTGTTGCGCAAGCATTCAGCAGTAAAACTAGCGTGGGGGTCCGACGTGGGTTCACTGCAATTCACAAGAGTCGCAGTATGCCGGCATACATTCCACCCGTATGGCCACCCTTGGCGTCCCAGTGAGTGACTATAAGCATCGCGCACATGTGACATGACTGGAAAGACCGCATGCTAACTCTTCAGCGTTATGCTCTGACTTTCGTCCCGCATGGTCTCGATTTTTGGCAGGGTGACCGCATGTAATCTTTTTTGTCGCCACTAAACATTATTGTGTGCTCCAAATTATTCATTGCAGAATAATTTATATTCAGCTTTTTCATGGAGTTTTCGGGTTCTTTGTGTGCCATTTCTTCTTTTGTATCTATGAGGCCTGATAACCTTTTCCGCTCCTTCTAGTGACCTTGGTTTAGCCCATCTGTATGTCCGACAGACTTTCACATTTCATGTTTTTTTCAGTGCATTAAATCCCAACAGTGCTTGCATTCATGCAAGTAAATTTGGTTCATGTTTTACCGACCCTCACTGTATCTTTTAATGTTTCTGATCGTCCATATCTATGGGTTTTAATGCATTTGGCTGTTCGCTTCCTACTTGTTCGTTTTTCTCCTGAGTTCCCGTTTTCTGTGTTGAAGAAACGATTGGACAAGGATTTAATTTGTATGCTCTTCCCTCCGCCTATGTACATCTCAGTGTATTTTACTTTACCGGGACACGACGTACTCAAAAGAATAAATAAAAGGCCCTTCTCATCGTCTACAAAGACATTTTGCTATAAACTCCACACCGAGACATTACCCATTAAAACATGGTTAGAGAAGAAGGGCATTTTTGTGTCTACCACAAATTGCCGCCAATGTGGTGCTCCTGAAACGATTGAGCATTGTTTCCTCAATTGCAAAGATGCAAATACTCTTCTGAGATATCATGCAAAGGAACATGTGAAAAAGATTTACTTAGACACCACATTCAGTACGATACCTCACTGCACTGCTATTTGTAGATAAACCCTTAGACTCTTTCTTCCACATAACTGCAGCGTAAAAAACGAAGACCAGGAAGGAAGAAACACCTACGACACGGACAAACGCTGCCCGTTATTTTTTACGCGGCAGTTTTGTGGAAACAAAGTGGCCAACTTGCCCAAAAGCTCGTTTTAGTAAAACCTTAGACTTTTTCTTTTTAATTGGATTACACAGCCTCTGGATGGGGTGAAATTGTGAATCAGTTGTTCCTGCTAAAGACCCCTTCAGTAGAATCATTGTGCGCCTAAAATAAGTGCATGCCGGGCCATATTTTCGGAACAGAGTGGCGCTCATTGTTAGTGCTGTGATCGTCATTGCCTTTTTTTTTCTAGTGCTTTATTCCTTAGGTGTGTCGTATTAGGATGAGTCAGTTATGGGCTCTGCATTGCCTCTTGTTTCGTGCTTGGTTGCTTATAGGTGTGTCTTGTTACGCATAATATAGGTTTGCCGCTGTGTTCCTGATGTCTGTACATAGCTCATGTAGGTAAAATATTACATCAGTGTAACTGATAAGGTGTCGAAGCAGGAAAGTGGCGATGGCGTTGTGTGCCAATGCTGTATCAACAAAGCTCATCTGTAAGCGCCGCCGCGTGTTCCAAACCTGCTCCTGGTCATGAAGAATGTTATTTTATTTTATTTCATTTTAGGTCACGCAAGCTTCACACAAGGACCACCGAAATCTGAGAGTGGCGCCCTTTATTGCTTTAGCGCACTGGAAAAGAAGACGTTGCGTAGCATGGGTGGTGGAAGACGTGGTGAAGGAAGAGCGGGGACACGCGCGTATCGCTCGCTCATTCAGCCCGAGGACATCATCATCATCATCATCGCTCGCTCCGGACGCCTTTCGAGGGAAGACGCCGTGGACTCGGCCTGTTGCCCGCAGGGCCGCCGGCCGAGCGTAATCCAGCCCCTGGAGTTGAGGAGCTCTTGTAGCAGTCCATGGTAACTTCCGTGACTACATTATAGACACATTAGCCGGGGCTTTAACTTCGTAGAGCTCAGTTGCGTTGACGGCGAGGGTTTTCTGCCATGGGCCCCTTTCTCACTCTCTGCACAGGGAACGCGGACGGGGTACGCACTTTGATGAGCGTGCCCGTTAGGGTTGAACAGAATAAGTAGGAATGTGGACCGGTGGCTAGGTGTCAAGCTGTCACCCGGTGTGAAAGTTTCGGTTGCCAATCCGAGCGAGATGCACCGCCGGCGCTCCTCCTTATCTGGACTGGACCGTCGTCCTCATCACTTGTAGGGCCCTGGCAGCGACGTTCCATGGGGAGGATTTTCTTTTCTGCGTAAAATCTCCCATCTTAGATTGCGTCTAAGGAGAGAAGGACATCTTGATGAATTTTGGGTGAATCTTAACACCTAGCATCGATAGGAGGAGGCACATTTTTTTTTTTTTTTGCACTGGAAGATATTTTCGGCCTACGATACAGATCCTGGCCAGGCCAAGGCGCAAGCCCGGCCCCCAAAGCTGAAACGCAAGGAAAAGAACTGAAAATCGATTCCAGTGCGGAATGCCTTATCCCTACGCTCACCTTCGGACCTTCTTGAAAACGACAATCGCTACTGCTGTTATTTTCCAACGCTTTCATTAGCTCTTTCTATTCAAGGAAGCCGTAGGAACGATTGGCGTATACGGCTGTCAGCACTAAGGCACACCGTGCCGTCTCCTTCTAGAAAGCGCGTTCGCCATATCATTGCTTTCTTGTGTGATTAATAACTAACATTAACCTACCACAGCGTTGATGAGCGTACGTTTATATTCTCTGCCCAACATTGAGAGAACGAAAAGGTGGTGGTTCCATTTCGCGTATTCTGTACCGGTAAGCTATATATCGGGTTTCTGCGCTGAGCTCAAATACTGCTCTGACTCCGGTGACATGTTTCGCTCAGCGCTCTTGCATGTGCGATATACTGTGCCGGGAACCTTAAACGCATTTTGGCGGTCCAGAGCTTTCGCTGGGCGACCCATCCTAGGTTCTAACCGCAATTTTTCAAGGCGAAAGCATTCCACGTCCCATTAGCACAAAAGCCGGCGTCCGTCACCGTCCAGATCCCGAAATTATTAATTGACGTCGCCATGCTCTCGCATAACATCAACAGTGTACATAGTAGCGGCTAGAACAAAGAAGAAAAAAAAAACTTCTTCCGAAGCTGCGGATGATTCAACAAAGGACCTTCAGATTGTGAAGCGAGTAGGCAACCCATAGGACTTGAAACATACTTCTCGGCCCATAAAGGTGAACCTAGTGCATGTGTTTCGTTACGACTGTATGCTAATGAGTAGGCGTGTCACTGGAAAGGAAGGAATTTTTAATGAACCTCCCAACAGAGCTCATGATGAGACCATCTTTTCGCATTCCAAGCATGTAAGCAGTCTTAAGGGCCCTCTGTATTTTTTTTCCCCGATGGTAGGGTGTCGACTGGTACGACGGATCACACTAACTTTGTAGAACATGTAGAATTTATACAAGGTGTCCCAGCTAATTTTAGCCAGGGTATAAAAACATGCTGAGACACTCCAAGACGACGCGACTAAACGCATGTCGCTGGTTATTGTACGCAGCAAGTGACATAATTTTTGTCTTCCGCGTAATTCATCATTTCTCGAGGCTAATTAACCAACTTCTCAAGCAACGAATTTACGCGAAAAAATCCAATGATAAGGTTCTAGAACGATCCGCAACACTTGCAATTGAAGAGTTTATAACTTTCCATCGATAACGTAGTTTTTTTTTTTTCGATCACTCCAGATGGCCGCCCAATGGATAAAAATACTATGTGACATCGGCGCTTGCGCGCCGCGATTGGAATGCTCTCAAACGTTCCACGTACAAATGGACACATCATTTAGTCGGGTGTGCTGTCACTCACAAGTCGACGGGGCAGCGACGCAGGCGCTGGCTCTGCGATTTGCGCCGGCGGTTTGTTTCTCTCGCGGCGGTTCATGACAAGGACAGACAAGCACCGTTCTACAAGTTTCTCACTGCAATTTTCCACCTAATTACATCGCTTGCAATATTGGCTAATTATTATCGACGAATTATGCAATTCTGCAAAATACAAAATTAGTGTGACCTATGTCTGTAGAATAGCCAGCAGCATAAATTTGGTCCCGTAGCCTTAGAATGCCTGGGTATATTTATAAACCCTGGCTAATGTTAGCTCGGACATCGAGAATATGATGAGCTGCGAAGCACAAATTGTAAAATTCATGTACGAGATGTGAGTTGACGCTAGTAATTTTGTTCTGTTTCTTTTGATTTTATTAATCGCATTGAATTAGGTTATAAATTAAATCGTGCCATTTTCTTTTTACGCGTACCTTTAAGGGCTGATGGCGGCCAACTTTTCTCGCGTGTCATCCCTGTTTCATATACGTGGCGGAGCACGGAAAAGAAAATATAAACACGCGACACGGGTATAGGGATTAGAAAATTCATGACAGCACTTTGTCCTTAATTCAATATCGAGGAACCGCGATGATTGATGAAAAAATTCCTTAAAAACTACTCGGGGAAGCAATGTAGGGTTTTTCCAAAATGACGCAGAGTAAAAGTGCCTCAGATAGGGATTTTTCGGACTATGTCAGAAAATACATACTACGCCCACTCACTGCGCTGTCAAGTGCGCATATATGGAGCGGCCCATTCCGTCCATCTTTCATTGTGAACAAGGAACCCGCAGGGGTCCTGAAGCGTCACGTTTTAAACATCATTTCTGGCGACTGTATGTTTTATTTTACCGCTATATGTCAGAGAATTATCGGTCGCGGCATGGAACATGGGTGGTTTTCTCCGCCTTTGTCTTGATACCGCGGCGTTAGTGAGAACTTCCTGTGAATGCTTTTTGCTCAGTAAATTACAATATTTGCCGTCTTTGCCAAAAATAATCAGTCTGTCAACACAGCGAGAGGTCCGGGCTGGTGACGCCAGTCCGACGCTCCGTTTGCCAGCCCTTATCGTTCGCGAGTAAAACCTTTGTGACGTGGAGCTGTGTCATCACTTATCTTCCGGGTGACGCATGAATGCATAAGAAGCTGGTAGGGAGAGCCTGTTTACTTATAGCAAAGACGGTATCTGTTACGGGGAATTGTCCATGGGCCATTTTGGTATAAATCGTTCATCCTTCATGTCTACACCTGCATACCTCACGAAGCAACGCTGACCTCGTTTGGCCTTGTTTCCTTTTCAGCGCATTCCTGCTGTGGGAACGTGGAGAACGTTGCAGTTCACTACGGGAGGCTTCTGCCGTTCCACAGCAGCCGTTCTTTGCTACCGAGCAGGGACCGCTCCTTCGATTCCTTCGGGACGAGGACTTGGCGAGGCGCAGATGGTGAGATCAGAGACAAGATTCTGTAATGACGGAAGGACTGCCACCATTTTCAGATACTGATTGAAGCACTGCCCACATGAGGTGTGCGACTGTAAATGCCCGGAAATTTGTTTCAGGATTGGTACGTTTAGAAATAAAACTGGAACACGTCAAATTAACCGTAACGGCGTCACCGGCAGACCCTATAAAAAGTTATGTATTTGAATGTCTATAAACTGTGTAATGAAAGAGAATGATTTCTTATAAGTTGGTTTGGTTTGGTTTATGGGGTTGTGGGAATCTGGCTTTCCGCCGTCGCCTTTGCGCGGCTAGCCGGCCTCCCGCGTTGTTTCTCCTCTTTCCCTTGCTCCCGCCTCAGGCGGTGGAGAGGCGGCTGGGTGACTAATCACTGTCATTTAGCCACAGCTCCGCCCCGGCTCCCCAAGGGCCTTTGCCATTGGCGCCTTTTGGCGGGAATTCGGGACCCCGCTTTGGGCGGCCGCGCGCCGCGCGACCGTCCGAGCGGGGCCCAGTGAGAGAGATCCCTCCGAGACAGCGTAAGGTGCGTACGCTACTGTTTGTCCGTGCCGGCTTTGCCGCTCGGACCAGTGCTTACTCGAGCTCGCCCGCACGTGTCCTCTGACCTGCAGCGGCTCGAGCCTGTCCAGCGGGGTCCAGCGACCTCTGACAGGCGTACCTTGCGTTGAATGCCCACTCTCTCTCGCAACCGGCCCAACGGTCGACACGAGAGAGAGATCACAGCACTGCCGCGGGGACATTCTCCTGCAGCGGCGTGCTAGCGGTGCGCATTACTCGAGTCGCTTCGTGCGCGCAGCGGAGCCTTGCTCCTCGCGCGCCCCCGGGACGGGGTGACTATTGAGTGTGTGTGTATCAGCTGGAGGACGATGTGAATAAACGTCTCCTTTGTGAACTTGGAGGCTTATTTCTTTGCGGCGAATCGCTCTCCTCCCAGCGGAGGTTGAGTGCGCTGCATCGGTGTCCCAGTGTGTGTGTGGTGACGGCTGATCGGGGCCCTTGGCTCGCGCGAAGCTCGAACCCGCGGTGGGTGGTGGCCTGTGTCCACGTAGAAATCCACAGTGTTTAACGTCCCAAAGCGACTGAGGCTATGAGAGACGCCGTAGTGAAGGGCTCCGGAAATTTCGACCACCTGGGGTTCTTTAACGTGCACTGACATCGCACAGTACACGGGCCTCTAGAATTTCTCCTCCAAAGAAATTCCAGCCGCCGCGGCCGGGATCGAACCCGCGTCTTTCGGGTCAGTAGCCGAGCACCATAACCGCTGAGCCTCCGCGGCGGCGATTTCTTATAAGTCTGCAGCAGAGAAGATAATATGACCTGGATGGAACGAACTGACCAGGACGGCGCTGTTACCCCTTCTGTGTCGTTGTTTACCCTGTGCTGCAATATCATAATAATGCACCAACTAGCTCAGCTATCCACCCTGGTAATAAATGATTTCATCCGCCTGAGAACCTACACTTTTCGCTCCCTAGAATGTATCATAGGCCGCCGACGTCGCACTAAACGAAGCGTGACACTCGTACATCTGTTGTTTTTTTTAAGGCGAAAGCCTTTAATGCCTCAGACTGTCGATCGCTAGCAGCCGTTTCGGCAGATGTGTCCTCGTTTCGGTTACGTGCCTTATATGGCCATATGCTTATCATATGAGAGAAGCCAACAGCCACAGAAACCAAGGGGCACAGGGGATTTTTAATTTATTTATTTATTTTGTGGTGTTGATCAGTTTAGAATATTACTGAATATGTTATCGCTTAAAGCTAATTGATTAGAAAAGCAGAAGAAAAAACAACCACTGCCGCCGGTGGGATCCGAACCCACGACCTCCGAATTACGCGTCCGGTGCTCTACCTCTGAGCTACGGCGACGGCTGTGAAATCTTCTGCTTTGGGGGGTATTTATGTTTACAAGTAACCTAACCTTGAGAGTGTTCATCAGCGCCACCCACGTTCATAAGCGGCGGACGTAGAACGTCCTGAGTTACCGCAGGTGTGACGTAGAACGTCATCGAACGAAGAGGGTGGAAGCTGCGTGAGAACCCTCTTATGCTTCCTATGGCGTCATGGCTGCCAGAACCGAGGCCCTCGCTAAGCAATTAAGCAAACAAGGGAAGGGGAATGAGGGGCTCGTTATATAAATATGAGAGAAGCCAACAGCCACAGAAACCAAGGGGCACAGGGGATTTTTAATTTATTTATTTATTTTGTGGTGTTGATCAGTTTAGAATATTACTGAATATGTTATCGCTTAAAGCTAATTGATTAGAAAAGCAGAAGAAAAAACAACCACTGCCGCCGGTGGGATCCGAACCCACGACCTCCGAATTACGCGTCCGGTGCTCTACCTCTGAGCTACGGCGACGGCTGTGAAATCTTCTGCTTTGGGGGGTATTTATGTTTACAAGTAACCTAACCTTGAGAGTGTTCATCAGCGCCACCCACGTTCATAAGCGGCGGACGTAGAACGTCCTGAGTTACCGCAGGTGTGACGTAGAACGTCATCGAACGAAGAGGGTGGAAGCTGCGTGAGAACCCTCTTATGCTTCCTATGGCGTCATGGCTGCCAGAACCGAGGCCCTCGCTAAGCAATTAAGCAAACAAGGGAAGGGGAATGAGGGGCTCGTTATATAAATATGAGAGAAGCCAACAGCCACAGAAACCAAGGGGCACAGGGGATTTTTAATTTATTTATTTATTTTGTGGTGTTGATCAGTTTAGAATATTACTGAATATGTTATCGCTTAAAGCTAATTGATTAGAAAAGCAGAAGAAAAAACAACCACTGCCGCCGGTGGGATCCGAACCCACGACCTCCGAATTACGCGTCCGGTGCTCTACCTCTGAGCTACGGCGACGGCTGTGAAATCTTCTGCTTTGGGGGGTATTTATGTTTACAAGTAACCTAACCTTGAGAGTGTTCATCAGCGCCACCCACGTTCATAAGCGGCGGACGTAGAACGTCCTGAGTTACCGCAGGTGTGACGTAGAACGTCATCGAACGAAGAGGGTGGAAGCTGCGTGAGAACCCTCTTATGCTTCCTATGGCGTCATGGCTGCCAGAACCGAGGCCCTCGCTAAGCAATTAAGCAAACAAGGGAAGGGGAATGAGGGGCTCGTTATATAAATATGAGAGAAGCCAACAGCCACAGAAACCAAGGGGCACAGGGGATTTTTAATTTATTTATTTATTTTGTGGTGTTGATCAGTTTAGAATATTACTGAATATGTTATCGCTTAAAGCTAATTGATTAGAAAAGCAGAAGAAAAAACAACCACTGCCGCCGGTGGGATCCGAACCCACGACCTCCGAATTACGCGTCCGGTGCTCTACCTCTGAGCTACGGCGACGGCTGTGAAATCTTCTGCTTTGGGGGGTATTTATGTTTACAAGTAACCTAACCTTGAGAGTGTTCATCAGCGCCACCCACGTTCATAAGCGGCGGACGTAGAACGTCCTGAGTTACCGCAGGTGTGACGTAGAACGTCATCGAACGAAGAGGGTGGAAGCTGCGTGAGAACCCTCTTATGCTTCCTATGGCGTCATGGCTGCCAGAACCGAGGCCCTCGCTAAGCAATTAAGCAAACAAGGGAAGGGGAATGAGGGGCTCGTTATATAAATATGAGAGAAGCCAACAGCCACAGAAACCAAGGGGCACAGGGGATTTTTAATTTATTTATTTATTTTGTGGTGTTGATCAGTTTAGAATATTACTGAATATGTTATCGCTTAAAGCTAATTGATTAGAAAAGCAGAAGAAAAAACAACCACTGCCGCCGGTGGGATCCGAACCCACGACCTCCGAATTACGCGTCCGGTGCTCTACCTCTGAGCTACGGCGACGGCTGTGAAATCTTCTGCTTTGGGGGGTATTTATGTTTACAAGTAACCTAACCTTGAGAGTGTTCATCAGCGCCACCCACGTTCATAAGCGGCGGACGTAGAACGCCCAAAGCAGAAGATTTCACAGCCGTCGCCGTAGCTCAGAGGTAGAGCACCGGACGCGTAATTCGGAGGTCGTGGGTTCGGATCCCACCGGCGGCAGTGGTTGTTTTTTCTTCTGCTTTTCTAATCAATTAGCTTTAAGCGATAACATATTCAGTAATATTCTAAACTGATCAACACCACAAAATAAATAAATAAATTAAAAATCCCCTGTGCCCCTTGGTTTCTGTGGCTGTTGGCTTCTCTCATATTTATATAACGAGCCCCTCATTCCCCTTCCCTTGTTTGCTTAATTGCTTAGCGAGGGCCTCGGTTCTGGCAGCCATGACGCCATAGGAAGCATAAGAGGGTTCTCACGCAGCTTCCACCCTCTTCGTTCGATGACGTTCTACGTCACACCTGCGGTAACTCAGGACGTTCTACGTCCGCCGCTTATGAACGTGGGTGGCGCTGATGAACACTCTCAAGGTTAGGTTACTTGTAAACATAAATACCCCCCAAAGCAGAAGATTTCACAGCCGTCGCCGTAGCTCAGAGGTAGAGCACCGGACGCGTAATTCGGAGGTCGTGGGTTCGGATCCCACCGGCGGCAGTGGTTGTTTTTTCTTCTGCTTTTCTAATCAATTAGCTTTAAGCGATAACATATTCAGTAATATTCTAAACTGATCAACACCACAAAATAAATAAATAAATTAAAAATCCCCTGTGCCCCTTGGTTTCTGTGGCTGTTGGCTTCTCTCATATTTATATAACGAGCCCCTCATTCCCCTTCCCTTGTTTGCTTAATTGCTTAGCGAGGGCCTCGGTTCTGGCAGCCATGACGCCATAGGAAGCATAAGAGGGTTCTCACGCAGCTTCCACCCTCTTCGTTCGATGACGTTCTACGTCACACCTGCGGTAACTCAGGACGTTCTACGTCCGCCGCTTATGAACGTGGGTGGCGCTGATGAACACTCTCAAGGTTAGGTTACTTGTAAACATAAATACCCCCCAAAGCAGAAGATTTCACAGCCGTCGCCGTAGCTCAGAGGTAGAGCACCGGACGCGTAATTCGGAGGTCGTGGGTTCGGATCCCACCGGCGGCAGTGGTTGTTTTTTCTTCTGCTTTTCTAATCAATTAGCTTTAAGCGATAACATATTCAGTAATATTCTAAACTGATCAACACCACAAAATAAATAAATAAATTAAAAATCCCCTGTGCCCCTTGGTTTCTGTGGCTGTTGGCTTCTCTCATATTTATATAACGAGCCCCTCATTCCCCTTCCCTTGTTTGCTTAATTGCTTAGCGAGGGCCTCGGTTCTGGCAGCCATGACGCCATAGGAAGCATAAGAGGGTTCTCACGCAGCTTCCACCCTCTTCGTTCGATGACGTTCTACGTCACACCTGCGGTAACTCAGGACGTTCTACGTCCGCCGCTTATGAACGTGGGTGGCGCTGATGAACACTCTCAAGGTTAGGTTACTTGTAAACATAAATACCCCCCAAAGCAGAAGATTTCACAGCCGTCGCCGTAGCTCAGAGGTAGAGCACCGGACGCGTAATTCGGAGGTCGTGGGTTCGGATCCCACCGGCGGCAGTGGTTGTTTTTTCTTCTGCTTTTCTAATCAATTAGCTTTAAGCGATAACATATTCAGTAATATTCTAAACTGATCAACACCACAAAATAAATAAATAAATTAAAAATCCCCTGTGCCCCTTGGTTTCTGTGGCTGTTGGCTTCTCTCATATTTATATAACGAGCCCCTCATTCCCCTTCCCTTGTTTGCTTAATTGCTTAGCGAGGGCCTCGGTTCTGGCAGCCATGACGCCATAGGAAGCATAAGAGGGTTCTCACGCAGCTTCCACCCTCTTCGTTCGATGACGTTCTACGTCACACCTGCGGTAACTCAGGACGTTCTACGTCCGCCGCTTATGAACGTGGGTGGCGCTGATGAACACTCTCAAGGTTAGGTTACTTGTAAACATAAATACCCCCCAAAGCAGAAGATTTCACAGCCGTCGCCGTAGCTCAGAGGTAGAGCACCGGACGCGTAATTCGGAGGTCGTGGGTTCGGATCCCACCGGCGGCAGTGGTTGTTTTTTCTTCTGCTTTTCTAATCAATTAGCTTTAAGCGATAACATATTCAGTAATATTCTAAACTGATCAACACCACAAAATAAATAAATAAATTAAAAATCCCCTGTGCCCCTTGGTTTCTGTGGCTGTTGGCTTCTCTCATATTTATATAACGAGCCCCTCATTCCCCTTCCCTTGTTTGCTTATATGCTTATCATGTTATGCTTATCATATGCTTATCATGGCCATATGCTTATCATATGCTTATATAGCTTAAGATGCAGCGATGGCGTAGAGGTAGAGCATCCGCCTCGCGTGCAAGAGGACCGGGGCTCGAATCCCGGCGCCACGCAATTCTCCACCGGATTAAAAAAAAAAAAATCCGCGTGTCGATGGAACTGCATACCCAGGCTTGGAGTGCGGCCTGATTTCGGTGACCAGAACCGACAACGCACTTCCTCACCAGAACAGGATTTGGCCACCCTGGTGTAGTACACGGCCATAACCTTCTATGAACAAACCAATTAACCCTCGGCCCTCAGTCCCCAGCAGCTGCGGAGCAACTGACCAAGGCGGCGGTCAGATCTGTGACGCAGCGGAGGGTGCTAAGAATCTCTGGCTCCGGACAGGCCGCCTTTGGAAACTGAACCTGGCAACGTTTAACGCAAGAACCTTATCATGTGAGGCTAGCTTAGCAGTGCTATTGGAGGAATTAGCTGGTATTAAATGGGATGTCATAGGGCTTAGTGAGGTTAGGAGGACAGATGAGGCGTATGCAGTACTAAAGGGCGGGCATGTACTGTGCTACCGTGGATTAGCAGATAGGCGAGAACTAGGTGTGGGATTCCTCATTAATCAGGATATAGCTGGCAACATCGAAGAGTTTTACAGTATTAACGAGAGAGTGGCAGCTATCGTAATTAGGCTTAATAAGAGGTACAAGCTGAAGGTGGTGCAGGCCTACGCGCCTACATCAAGCCATGATGACCAGATAGTTAAAAGCTTCTATGAGGATGTGGAATCGGCAATGACGAAAGTAAAATCACAGTACACTGTACTTATGGGCGACTTTAATGCAAAGGTAGGTAAAAAGCAGGCTGGAGACTAGGCGGTAGGTGACTATGGCATAGGTTCTAGGAACAGTAGGGGAGAGTTATTAGTAGAGTTCGCAGATAGAAATAATTTACGGATTATGAATACCTTCTTCCACAAACGAGCAAACCGGAAGTGGACGTGGAAGAGCCCCAATGGTGAGACTAAAAATGAAATAGACTTCATACTGTGTGCACACCCTGGCATCGTAGAGGATGTGGAGGTCCTCGGTAAGGTCCGTTGCAGCGACCACAGAATGGTAAGGTCTCGTGTTAGCTTAGATTTGAAGAGGGAACGGAGGAAACTGGTGAAGAGAAGGGCTATTAACGAGTTAACATTAAGAGGGAAGGTAGAGGAATTCAGAATGTCGCTGCAAAACAGATTTTCCGCTTTAACTGAAGAAGACGACCGTAGTGTTGAAACAATGAATGATAATCTTACAGCTATCGTTACAGAGTGCGCCGCAGAAGTAGGTGGTAGGGTTGTTCGACAGGATACCAGGAAGCTATCTCAGGAGACTAAAGATCTGATTAAGAAACGTCAAAGCATGAGGACGTCTAACCCCACAGACAGGATAGAACTCGCAGAGCTATCGAAGTTAATAAATAAGCGCAAGGTAGCCGACATAAGAAAGTTTAACACGGAGAAAATCGAGCGTGCTCTAAGGAACGGAGGTAGCCTAAAATCAGTGAGGAGAAAACTGGGCATAGGTAAAAACCAGATGTATGCGCTAAAAGACAAACAGGGCAATGTCATCAGCAATATGGATAAGATTAGCCGAAGAATTCTACAAAAATCTATACAGTAGCGAATCTAATCATCAAGTTACTGAGGGAGGCAGTCGAGCACAGCAATGGGACATCCTGCCAGTAACGAAGGAGGAAGTAAAGAAAGCATTAGGAGCAATGCAAAGAGGGAAAGCAGCTGGTGAGGATCAGGTAACAGCAGATTTGTTGAAGGACGGAGGAGAGATTGTGCTACAAAAACTAGCCACCCTGTATACGCAATGCCTTGTGACCTCGAGAGTACCAGAAGCTTGGAAGAACGCTAACATTATCTTAATTCATAAGAAAGGAGACGTCAAGGACTTGAAGAATTACAGACCAATCAGCTTATTGTCCGTTGCCTACAAGGTATTTACTAAGGTAATCGCTAATAGAGTCAGGACAACCTTGGACTTTAGTCAACCAAATGATCAGGCAATTAAGCAAACAAGGGAAGGGGAATGAGGGGCTCGTTATAAATATGACAGAAGCCAACAGCCACTGAAACCAAGGGGCACAGGGGATTTTTTTTTATTTATTTATTTTGTGGTGTTGATCGATTTAGAATATTACTGAATATGTTATCGCTGAAAGAAAATTGATTAGAAAAGCAGAAGAAAAAACAACCATATGCCGCCGGTGGGATCCGAACCCACGACCTCCGAATTACGCGTCCGGTGCTCTACCTCTGAGCTACGGCAACGGCTGTCAAATCTTCTGCTTTCGGGGGTATTTATGTTTACAAGTAACCTAACCTTGAGAGTGTTCATCAGCGCCACCCACGTTCATAAGCGGCGGACGTAGAACGTCCTGAGTTACCGCAGAGTGTGACGTAGAACGCCATCGAACGGAGAGGGTGGAAGCTGCGTGAGAACCCTCTTATGCCTCCTATGGCATCAAGGCTGCCAGAACCGAGGCCCTCGCTAAGCAATTAAGCAAACAAGGGAAGGGGAATGAGGGGCTCGTTATAAATATGACAGAAGCCAACAGCCACTGAAACCAAGGAGCACAGGGGATTTTTTTTTTATTTATTTATTTTGTGGTGTTGATCGATTTAGAATATTACTGAATATGTTATCGCTGAAAGAAAATTGATTAGAAAAGCAGAAGAAAAAACAACCATATGCCGCCGGTGGGATCCGAACCCACGACCTCCGAATTACGCGTCCGGTGCTCTACCTCTGAGCTACGGCAACGGCTGTCAAATCTTCTGCTTTCGGGGGTATTTATGTTTACAAGTAACCTAACCTTGAGAGTGTTCATCAGCGCCACCCACGTTCATAAGCGGCGGACGTAGAACGTCCTGAGTTACCGCAGAGTGTGACGTAGAACGCCATCGAACGGAGAGGGTGGAAGCTGCGTGAGAACCCTCTTATGCCTCCTATGGCATCAAGGCTGCCAGAACCGAGGCCCTCGCTAAGCAATTAAGCAAACAAGGGAAGGGGAATGAGGGGCTCGTTATAAATATGACAGAAGCCAACAGCCACTGAAACCAAGGAGCACAGGGGATTTTTTTTTTATTTATTTATTTTGTGGTGTTGATCGATTTAGAATATTACTGAATATGTTATCGCTGAAAGAAAATTGATTAGAAAAGCAGAAGAAAAAACAACCATATGCCGCCGGTGGGATCCGAACCCACGACCTCCGAATTACGCGTCCGGTGCTCTACCTCTGAGCTACGGCGACGGCTGTCAAATCTTCTGCTTTCGGGGGTATTTATGTTTACAAGTAACCTAACCTTGAGAGTGTTCATCAGCGCCACCCACGTTCATAGGCAGGCTTTCGTAAAGGATACTCGACAATAGATCACATTCACACTATCAATCAGGTGATAGAGAAATGCGCAGAATATAACCAACCCCTATATATAGCCTTCATTGATTACGAGAAAGCATTTGACTCAGTGGAAACCTCAGCTGTCATGCAGGCATTGCGGAATCAGGGTGTAGAAGAGTGCTATGTGAAAATATTGGAAGATATTTATAACGACTGCACAGCTACTATAGTTCTTCATAAAGTCAGCAATAAAATTCCAATACGGAAAGGTGTCAGGCAGGGAGACACGATCTCGCCAATGCTCTTCACTGCCTGCTTACAGGAGGTATTCCGGGGACTGGAATGGGAACAGTTCGGGATAAGAGTTAATGGAGAATACCTGAGTAATTTGCGATTCGCTGATGACATTGCCTTGCTAAGCCACTCAGGACAAGAACTGCAAAGCATGATCAATCAGTTAGACAGGCAGAGCAGAACGGTGGGGCTAAGAATTAACATGCAGAAAACCAAAGTAATGTTCAACAGCCTAGCAAGGGAACAGCAGTTCGCCATTGGTAGCGAGGTGCTGGAAGTAGTAAGAGAATATGTCTACTTAGGGCAGGTAGTGACCGCAGATCCGGATCATGAGAGGGAAATAACTAGAAGAATAAGAATGGGGTGGAGCGCATATGGCAGGTTCTCTCAGATCATGAATGGTAGCTTACCAATATCCCTGAAGAGAAAAGTATACAACAGCTGTATCCTACCGGTACTCACCTATGGGGCAGAAACGTGGAGGCTAACTAAGAGGGTTCAGCTTAAGTTAAGAACAACGCAGCGAGCTATGGAAAGGAAAATTATAGGTGTAACGTTAAGAGATCGAAAGCGGGCGGAGTGGGTGAGGGAACAAACGCGGTTTAATGACATCTTAGTTGAAATCAAGAGGAAGAAATGGGCGTGGGCAGGGCATGTAATGCGAAGGCAAGATAACCGCTGGTCCTTAAGGGTAACGGAGTGGATTCCAAGAGAAAGCAAACGTAGTAGGGGACGGCAGAAAGTTATGTGGGCGGATGAGATTAAGAAGTTTGCGGGGATACAGTGGCGGCAACTGACAAAGGAAAGGGTTAATTGGAGAGGCATAGGAGAGGCCTTTGCCCTGCAGTGGGTGTAGTCAGGCTGATGATGATGATGATGCTTATCATTACTTAATCAATACTCGAACGATGGCATTCGAATGATATCGGAACGCGATTTAAGGCATTCTATGGTAATTGCATGATAATTAATGACTAATTGAGTAGTGATAGTTTAGCAATTAACCTAAATAACCTTTCTAGTCAGACCAGATAAACAAATAAAACAGAGTAGGTAACTGGTCGAGTTGGGGAATCGAATCAGGGTCTCCGGAGTGCAAGACGAGCACGCTAACTACTCCGCCATGCCGGCTCGATGGTTTGGAATGAACAAGGGTGAATACAGTGTCTTCGTTCACTTCCATCTTCCTCCCTTCCCGTTACGGTAAGGTTCAGGTGTTCACGGAGATATGCGTGACAGATACATTTCCTTTCCTCAAAAACCAATTTACCGACGAACGGGGCCTACAGCCGAACGGGCGATGGCGTTCCGTGGACTCCCTGGCAGCGTTGCAAGACGCGGTCGCGTTTCACTCTTAGAGGCGCAGCTTAACATCGTAACCACACATCACTGACACAAGCATGCAGCAACACCGCGCTTAAGGCTTTCGGCTCAGTGCACTTTAGGCCAGCAAAGTGCCCTCCCCCCCTGAATTTTTGCTGCTACTGGCTTCGGCGAGTGGAATTTCGACCATGTCCACGGTGCAGGACAGGCACTGCGAGAACCATCATCCATTCTTGCTGCATATTGTAGCGTTTTGCAAGCTCATTGTGCAGCAGACAAGTAATTATTTCGTTTCGCTATGAAGGAAACACGTTTTACAATTGTGATTTATTCATGAAAAGGGATGCAGCAGCTTTAAGGATCAAGAGTTCTAAAAGCTGCGCTCTTCGGCATCTTTGTGGTCTATACAAATGTTAGTTTCTCTGCGATTTCATTTTGCAGGTTCTGCACGTGAGCAGCACTTTCTGCGACTTGGAGAACATTACCATGGAGCTGACATCAGCCTCCGACCTGCCCTTGATGCACACCCGCTTTTTGGGAGAAACGGTCTGCCACAACAACGGCGGTCGATGAGCGCACAGTTCAGTCCCACGGCTGCTGTTGTTTTTGAGGTTTGAGCTAGACCGGATCCGCGAGATTTATCCGCTTCGTGGTTCCGCCCTGAGAAGCTGCGGTGGCCACGACGTTCGGCTTGGCAGGTTCGTTTTGCCGAAGAAGATCAAGGCCACTCTGGACATCGAAGGCACCGTCGCTGGAAGGGGCCTTGCTGGAAAACCACGTCGTCTGCGACATGTGGCCAGAAGGAGTCATCGCAGTCTGCAGCGCAGCCACTGGAGCGGCTTTTTTTTGTACATATTGGGACGAAGACGACGAAGCTAGCAGTGGAGGAATGCCTGGACTGACTGCTCAGACTAGGGCTTGGTCTGGCACATTGCTGACACCGGAGGTGGTTTTGGGCAGGTCCAAAGCTGTGTCTGCATTACTTCAATGTGCAGACTTCCTGGCACCCTTACAAAAATGGATATCAACTTTCTTTAGAATTTGTATTAACACTCTATTGACTCTAGTAACCTTGTATTAACTTTTACATTCTATCAACAATTGTTCATACAACGTTGGTAGAAGTTACTTCTTTGTATGTACTCCTGTCAATAGAAAGTTACTAGAAGATAATTTTTACATTCTATGCACCTTTGTTAATACAATGTTGGTAGATTGTTACTTCTTTGTATTTACTCCTGTCAATAGAATGTTACTAGAAAATCTGGGTACAGGTTGACACGTCGAGAGAAATAAATGAACAAACTGCATGGGGTTCGAGGTAATTAACACTATCTAGTTCGAATAATCGTGACGACATCATGTCTGATTGCATGGTGGAATCTGTTGCAGCTAGTCAACAATTTCACTATATCGAAAAGCGACGAACATTATTCGCAGCAAATGCGTTTGGAATCAAATCAGGATATGGGAAAACGTTTTAAAACAGAAGATATATTCCATTTTAATACTTTATGTACTTTACGGACTGCTGTGAGCAGAAATACTATAGAAACTGACAAAATATTTTTGATCATGCGAATAGTTGCCTCAAATCATGTACCGTGGGCGAACACTTCAAAGCTATTAAAAAACCTTGAACACGCAACAAACATTACATTCACATTCTCTTAGCCGAGCAGATTCTATTAACATTCGTTGATAGGAAGGTCATACAACTTCCTTACTGCTTTCTATGTACTGCTGTCAGTAGAAACATACTAGACACCGACAGAACGTTTTATCATGGGAATAAATGCCTAAATTAATTAAGTACTCTAGCCTAACATGTCAAAGCAACTAAAGCAACCTTGAACACGAAACAAACATTTGCAGTCACATTTTCTTAGCCGGGCATATTTTATCAACATTTGTTGATAGAAAGGTCATACAATTTTCTTACTGCTTATATACTGCTGTCAATAGAAATATACTATAAACCGAGAAAGCATTTTGGTGATGCGAATAAAAGCCTAAAATAATCAAGTACTGTAGCCGACAATTTCAAAGCGCCAACTAAACTAACCTTGAAGACGGAACAAAAATTTGCAATCACATTCTCATAGCCGAGCACACTGTGGTTTTTTAGAAATTTCAGTTCAATTTTCTCAATACTAGCCTTACTGCTTTCACATTTTCGAGTGCGGGAAAAAGGGCAAAGTTCATAGCAGAACATTCATCCCGAAATTCAGAAATGCGCCCTGAATCGAAGATATTTAGTGACACTTTTTCATTGTATGAAGTATTGTACGAAAAAAGTTGCCAGCAAAAGAAATAATTTTGGTACAAAGTGAATGAATTCATAGAATACTCAAGTATTATTGCCTCGCACTTCAAGGAAGTTAAAAGAACTTTCTAACCAAAATAGGAGTTAGTGACATATTGAGTTACATAAGCGCAATGATTTCGTTACAGCGAATTAGTTTCAGTAATGGCTGCTTCTACACGAAAACAATGCTTTCTGCTGCGTATTCGGCCTGAAATTCTGTACTCAGGCAGTCATTAACCAGATTTAACATTTCAGAACTAACAAAGAGTTTCAGCAGAGCTGTACAACCACTCTGCCAATTCGATAACACGATGGTGTTGCTATTGTTGCAATTCTTGATAGGTCATATTTTAACGTGCAGTCGAACAGTAATGTACCGTACGACGGTGTTAAAACACACTAGTGGTAAGAGCGTTTCGTTCTGAGGTTTCAGAGGGATTATTGTTGCGAGCTAGAAAAAAATTCAAGTTTAGCATTGCACCGGTGTGTTTCCACACTCATTGAATGACACGTTCTCGCTAGCTCAAAAGGCGCCCAAATTATATCACCAGCTTCAGGAGAACTCCTTCCTGAACCTTCACCGCAAGCACACTTTCTTCCCCTCACAATAACCTGCACACTGCCCGCCATGCAAAAGTGCCCGGTACACTTTAGGCCACTCCACGTGGGAGCGCCCAATTTAAACCCTCTCACTACCCTCCTCCTCGAGCGACCAGCAATGGCTGATCGCACGGGACTGAAAACCCCGCGCGAAAAGGGTCGCGCCGCTTCGCGCTCTGAGTAAATTCTGTGTAACGTGTGCAGGCTTACAGCTTCGAGAACTCAAGCTGCTTTGTTCCTCAGCGACTGTACATGCGAAATTTCGCGCAAGGCAATATTAATTTTTATTCATGTTCGGCGGCCGATACTATAAAGAGAAGTATAGAGGAACAAAACAGGTAACAGCGGCCCGCTGTACTCAACTCCGGTAACAAGGGCTTTGCATGAGGAAGGTGCACGGTAATTGGAGCACTTTAAGCCCTCATTCTTGACTTGTTACATTTTTCACTAGTACTGAGCCACAGAGGAGCTTCCAGTATGGAAAAAGCTAGGGTGAGAGCAGCCCCCGCTTTGAGCACCGCTAAAGCACCGGCGAAGTGCCTCTTCCGCATCTTCACTTCCATCCCCTTCAACGCAAACACGGTACGAAGCTGTGGCGAGGGAAAACGTGGCGATAGCTGTATTTTCTATCTTCCCGTAATGCAATGACTAAGAAACCCTGGAATAAAGTGATGGGTTTTAACGTAGTCATACCGAGCATACGCGCGAAAACGTGTTCATTCTTCGCCTTTTCTTACTGGCATCAGCGGACGTGAGGCCGAGCCGAGGACCGCGAAAGGCAGAGGCAAAAATCAATCAAGGTAGCACACAAAAATACTACGGTAGCGCGACTGTCGGCGCGGCTCGCTCGAGCAAAGAGCGTGCAAGGTGTCCAATGGCGTGATATAAACACACACAAAACAGAGGCTATGCTGCAGCGCGGCCTTGAAAGTTTCGCATGTCACGCTAGAGCGGCGTGCGAACGCTCGCGTTCCCAAGGCACACAGACGTACTTACACTAAATGGCATGAGCCAAGCTCTGTACACTAAGCGACACAATAAGAGAAAATCAAAACCGAAACCATTAGCGTTCGCCAACATCATCATCATTCCCGATTCTGCAACGCAGTTACGGGGAGCTCGGTTATAGTCTTAGAACTAAATAGTTAGTGCAGCCATGTAGCGACTGCGGCTTCCCGCATGAGCCCACCTGCGTCGCCTGTAGCTGCCCGCCTCTGCGAGCTTTCGTTCGCAGCGCCGTCAGAAGCAGATGGTTGTGAATAGTTGCATTTTTTCGCCTATATTATTATAAATTTGAAGACTTTGTAATTCAAACAAAATATTTTGTCTTTTAATGCACAACTGTTTGACAAACAGAGCGTTTACAGTGCTTTTTTTAAAGTGTGTAACGTTAGGCGAATTTAGCGCCCTCTTTCCAATCGCTGGCGGCGGATTGCGCGTCTCATGTTGGCCGCGCGCTACACTACCTTTTTGAGTACGCTGAAACGACTCTTTGTTGACGGGGTGCGATGGTTGTAAAGTTGTGGGTGACTTTCTTCGGTTTGTTTGTGTTGAATGTGCGGCCTCGTTAGTGTTGTGGTAGTGTGACTGAACTCGGAATGTGACAGATGGCTCCAGTGCTGCGGAAGACGTCCTTACGCGCATGGAGTGCTCAAAAACTGCTCTGACGTACTGCACCCAACGACGCCGAGAGCGGGCGGCGCCCGATGCCCGATAAAAGAAACGGCTTGCCGCGAACGTTGACGAATGTAAGTACAGAACTGGAAAGTGACTTTTGCGATGTGTCGGGGGGGATGCATGAGGGCTGCGAATGCATTTGGGTTGGTCTTCACGTCTTGTTCGCAGTTAGATGCAAAATGCGAGCACCACGCGATCGTTTGCAGAGAGAAGGTGTTCTGACACGCTCGTTTGCCAACTATGCAACTTTTAACCCGCCGCCTTGCGCTCTTTACGTCAGCTCCTCGGCGGAGAAGTTATGTGATAGAATTTGGTTGCACGCTGAGAGCTATGGGGTGCTCCTTGATTCGTTATTCCGACTGAACAGGAGCACCGGGTGAAAAGGAGACCATAAGAACGAAAAGTGCTTGTATTGTCGTGCGTCTTTTGATTCTGCTGTCTGAGTGTTTACTGGATATGTAGCATTGCCCGTTCCACATCTCAGTCACGTCAAGTGCTGTGGTTCTTAGTACCTCTGGTCAACGTAACGACGATTAAAAATAGCGGAACCATTCCTTTGCAGTGCAGCTGAGGTAATCGCACAGTGGAAAGTTTGTTGTCATTTTATTTGAATTACATTCAGTACATTCATGTCATTCCCATATTTTCAGCCCGAAGTGATAAATTATAACGTGATTCGCGAATAATAGCTCTAAGAAAAGTATGACTAGCTTTGTAAACCATTTTTATGCGAACTATAGGAGGCGTAGGCAATTAATCGTTAGCCTCCACTCCTGAACACATTGCACTGAACAGCTGGAGGTTGTAATGGGATGTGGCTTCTGTGATGATGTTTATGAAAGCATGCCTCTAATACAGCCTTTCTTCAAATGTGCCCGCAGTCAAGCTCTGTACAGCTCCTCCACCGGTATCATTACGCTACTTTTGCACCAGCTTTCATCTGTCATCGAGCCAGTGCTACCTCAACCGGAGGCAAATGACATCAAGACCTGCTGGTGCAGCCTATCAGCCATTGACACTGGATATCAAGCATGTGCCACTTGTAAAAGGATAGGTACACGAGTGGGTATTTTTTCCTTGTCTTTTTTAGCCTGACAAGAATCTTCTGGCCCAGGCTCCCTCTTTCTTTCATTTGTTTTTTTTTTCATCTTTTAAAAGAGGACCAAGAGAAAGGAAAAAGATATTGCGGGCGTCATGAAAGCACTCCCCTAGTCAAGCGCATGGTGTTATAGTGTGAAATGCTTTTCTATAGTTTTTTTCCCTCATGCCTCTCATGCTTGGGAATCTTGATCATAGTATAGACCAAATTAAAACAATTATCTGCTTCATGACCTTTATACAGTAATCTAAAAACAGCAAATAAATTTTATAGGTTTACTTCAGCAGTACCTACCTCTTACAAGGTATGGCATGTTTGAAGTGAACCAGTGGTGTGGTAACTGTATGCTAGGCATAGCCTAACGGGCATAATTGCATAATTGAATGATAGCGTTCAAGTGGAGCACTCTGCTTTAGAAGCATAGGTGTTGCTAGCATCAATAATTGATACCTTATCAGATTATGCTTGCATTACATGAAACCCTGTAAAGCTTATATTGAAGCTGTACAGAAGAAAGGTGCTTATTCGATATGTCATGAGCATTGCTGAGGTTTTCTTTCACACTCCCTTTGTCACAACCGACTGCACTGTACAGTTGAAATGCATTTGGCATTGAGTACTGGTCCATTGTTATTTTATTCATGCCGAAGTTCAGTTACTGGTCCCATTACACTAGCTGAGCCTAGGTCAACAAATATTGCTGTGACCTTAACATGACCCCTTGCTGTACTTGAACCAATGCGTTTGATGTTGCCTCTCCCCCGTGCCATCAAGGTTTGTAATAGCTGTGTAAATAACTTAATTTACTTTCTCGAGGTATTTATTGCTGCAATTAGTAACAGCTAATTTCCTAAAGAACAACCTAAGTACTTCTTTGGAACACTTGTTTGCTTGTTTCCCTTGTATTCTTAACTTAAACAGATATGAGCAGGCCTCAGCACTGGAGGGATGTGCTGTGGGACAAATAAAAAACTACCTGTCCAGCTGCTCCCTTGGGGCACGTTGCTGAGGCTTTTATCGCTTGTAGTTCTATGCATCTTTACTTACAAGTGTTGTATCTGACGCAGTGTGTGCATTAATATTTTGATTCATTTGCTTTAGAGTGTGCCACTCTTGCCCTGAGATCTTGCTCACCTCTGTACTCTTTGTTCATACATTTTCCCGTAACACCTGGCATAGCTCCAAGTGATGCTACATTATCTACAAGCTGGTAAATAAAATGAACAGCAAGTAAAGTTAAGTTACTCCCTCCTAGCCACTCTAAGGGAAATAAACATATGCGTTATATTGCAATGTGTTTGTGCCATCACTTTTGAAAACAAAAGCTGCCTGAATTTTTGTACAGACAAATCAGAAACACAAAACAATTTTCATATTTGATGGCCTGCACCTTATCTTCACATGACTGGAATGACCTAATTAGGCGTAACACGTTAATGTCAGTTCCTGTGAATATCATTCAGTCTTTGAATGTGGGGGCAGAATTGAACACAACAGCATGTTATATAGCTTTTTCTTGTTCAAGGAAGCATTGCATTTAGCTCGAGTCTTGTGACTGCTGCTTATGCTATTACTCATCAGCCTTATTAAACTCACTCGGAGAGCTGAATTTTAGTGCAGATTTAACTGATTATTGCTTCTCTGTGTTTGATTCTATCAGAAGTTACTATATCTGTATACCTTGAATGTTTTCTTTTGCAGTTCTCTTCCTGCTGCATTCCGCCATGGAGGAGGCTGCCTGTTAACTGGTGCACACGTCTGATCACTAGGACGCTACCTCTTCCGCTGGTGATGCAGACTAGTAACGACAGGGTTAATTGCAGAGACATGAGAGAGGCCTTTGCCCTGCAGTGGGCGTAGTAGGGCTGATGATGATGATGAACAAGCAGGCTGCCTGATATTGAGGACAAGTTTCAGGATAGTGCAACTACAAAGTTGCTTAAGCATTTCTGTGCTTATGTATGCTTATTAAAATCAGCTCATAGCTTGATATCTACATCCATGTGGACATTTAGCATATATTTGGCATCCTGTTTGACTTTTAATTGATTAGTGTTTGCAGCCTTTAACTTAAGACACTGTAAGCATTGTTTCACTGTGTGGGATTTTTAGCGGCTTTGGAGAGGTGTGTGTGTATGCATGCAGAGTTTTTTTCCACGGGTTTGTTGTGTGGCTCATGGAACCTTCATGTTACAGAAGAAATTTTTTTCATTTCTGTGTTGTACAGGAAAGTGAGCAGTATTTATATGCACCAGGTGTTTCAGGGAAGAATAAATAGGTTTCAAAAATAAGGCTTTTGCTGCATAGTATTACCAGTGTTAGCAGACACCAGAAAGTTGGTGAGGTGTATTTAGTAAGCTGGTTAACTAATTTCTGATAATTAAATTTTTAACTAACGCAGGTTTGCAACTGGTTGCAGTTAGAGACTTTTAGCCAGTCGTTAGTAGTAGCCATATCAGTTTTTAGAATGTGCAAAACATGATTACTTTCGCCGCTGTGGCTCGACAAAATTTGGCTGCATCGTGCGAAAATACATGCGCTTTTGAAAGCACACAGGGAGAGCAACCCCTCCAGTTCATGTAACTGCTACAAATATCTAATATCAACTAGACGCCTAACTCTGATAGTTAAAAGGTTCATTAATAAAAATTAGTTAACCAGCTTACTAGGTAAGACGATTCACCAGTTTTCTGGTGCCTTCCAACACTGGCAATACTATGCTGAAAAAGCCATATATTCAACTCAAAATAGCTGTTTTTTGAAAATTACTTAGTCTTCCCTGAAACACCTCATATATATGTAACAAAAACCTAACGGTATTTAATTCACGACGTTTTGGTCGGAGGGCCAGCCGTTTTCAAGTGTACTACAGCATTTCAAGCACACAGCTTTTATTTTGAATGCTGTACTATACTCGAAAAAGGCTGGCCCTCTAGCCGAAACATCGTAAATTAAAACCTGTTATGTTTTCAATTTCTGTGTGTCAGTCATTGTTACTAAGAGGGAACTGAGGGGAACTGTGCCGAAGCCAATATTCTGTTCCTCTATTGCTCTCCATAAAATATTTTGATGCATCATGCTTATCTTCTAGCGCGTATGTACACTTGTGCTCAATAAATATAATAATTTGCATTTTGCTTCTATTATTCTTTAAGCAGTCCAGGATACAGTGTTCACAAAATGATTTTGAAGTGATAACACTACGTTGGTAAAAGTGTTGTACTGCGTAGTAGGAATTATACTGTCTTCGGACTTGAGTCTTTTGAATAACGGTGGCCAATTGTCGGAAGGCCGTTGATAGGGTGTTGGTAGACATTGTCGGTATCTGGTTGATAAGAAGTGTAAAGACTTTCTATGTACTTGAGTCTTTTGGATAACGGTGGCCAATTGTCGGAAGACCGTTGATAGGGTGTTGGCAGACATGGTCGGTAAGGGGTCAATAGGAAGTGTAGAAACTGTCGATAAGGGGATGATAGGAAGTATAACGACTTTCTATGTACTTGAGTCTTTTGGATATAGGTGACCAATTGTCACAAGACGGTTCATAGGTTGTTACTACAATGTATAAAGACGATCAAAAGACTTTCGGTTCAATGTTGATAGGTTCTATTAACAATTGTCGAAAGACTTTCTGAAGAATGTTACTAAAAAATTTTGTAAGGGCATACACTGGCTAATCCAACTCCTCTGGGCCTGGATGATGGCCCTGCCCACGCACTTCGTCAGGGCCGGTGCAAACGAAGAGGCAGTCAGAGGCCGAGTCACTGCCCTCTGTCTGCTCAGTGATGCGGTCGAGTCCTCATCCTCATCATCCGTCAGCTCCGCAGTAGTGTCCGACGAAGATGTGCAGACCAAGTCGTCAGCCAAGTCTCTGCAATGGGCACGCGCTGCCGACCCTTGTCCTCGTCGTCGTCAGTCACCTCATCGTCGTAGTCGTCGGGGTCGTGGGGCCGTGGCTGGGACAGGGAGGCGACCCACGAGCCCAGGTCGTGGTTTTGACTGAAACTGCTCGCGTTGAACGATCCCCGTTTGGGGGTGGTGGCCAGGGCCGCCTGCATCAGCTCCACCCTCTGGCTGCTTTCGCCAGAAGATGCTGCAGGGGGCTTGATGAAGAGGCCCTTCCTCGGCGGTGGTGGAGTCCGATGTGATCGGTTCGACGAGTGAGCAAAAGGTTCCCTCTGTGTCCACCTGGAGTGGCCTGCCAGAACGCCTTGCTCTCTGGGCGGCTTCCAGGAGTTGGCAATGCCCCTTTTGGGCATGGGTGCGACGACAGGCTCTGGATTGGCTGGCTCTTCTAATGCGGCGCTGGGCTCGTCACAGTCCAAGAAGTCTGAGGGCATGTTGAAGGTGGGTGCACGAAGTGGTCTTTGACGGTGCCAGTAGGCATCGACAACGTCATCATCGCTGTCAGACAAGCCATCCTGCATGGAATGCGAGACGCCATTGGGAGGTCGTCCTCTGCCGATGCCGGTCGCTGCATGACGATTCACGAACCCAGCATTTTCCTCAGTCTTTTTCTTGAGAAACTGGAACAAGGGCAGTTCTTGAAGAGGAATTCGTTGGCGGCCGCGGCACCAGCAAGGCAGAGGCTGGCAATCAACTGCATCTTCAAAATCCAACGGCGTCGTAATACACTGGCTATAGTCTATATCCATTACGCGGGAAGCAGTGGTTGTAACAGATTACATTGTTACATATAGTCTATATCCATTACGCGGGAAGCAGTGGTTGTAACAGATTACATTGTTACGTAATTGTACGCACCCAAGGAGTAGTCTCTGAGGGATGCTGATGCTGACAGCAGCTCAGTCGAACCACTGCCGGCCAACGGCGCACAGATCACACTTCGGTCTCTTCGCCCTCCGTGCACGAGCCCAGCACTGTCTTCTTCGTTGTCCACTGAAAATATGAACGCGGCAAAACGAATTACAAGCTGTGGACGCAACCAGGCTGACCAGAGACCGCCGCGTTACAATATTTTGATTTTGTATAATGTATATTGTTCAAAAGTGTTCTACTTATGCTTTTTATATTCCTTACACTCTGTTTACTAAAATACATTTGCCTTCTTCTGTTTGTAGTAACGGGCATTTTATCTTCAGCTTTCCAGCTCTCCACCTTTCAATTTCTATTCCTGCCCTCGAGTTTTTTCACTCTCTTCACAAATAACGAAGGTTCTGAGTTCACATCCTCCCAGAATTCACCCACTGGGCTGAAATTTAGAGTGTAACAGAAAGCTAGAAAGTAATTGACCAGAACAGAGCACTATGGAGAGCGAGCTAAAGGGTCCGTTATGGGAGAAGGAGAGTACCGTAAATTACACAATGAACTCGAACTGATGATATCCTGCAGCGTGAGACCAGGATAGGGAAACAAACTTGGGCGGAAGAGTTCGAGTAGGCTTAGATCAGGCTTGGAAATTTGCCCGGATAGGGCAGCGGTGGCGTAGGACACGGCTAGTTCGAGAACAAGTCTAGAGGTGTTAGTCATGGCATTAAAAGGAAACTTGACTGACAGTGATCACGTACTGACTCCAGAGTTTGGGGGAAAGATATATGCAGTTGGTACTGCCTCAGGGTGGTCACTTTTACAGCCAGTTTCAGATGCGGCAGTAAACCTTTCATCTTGCTATGAAGGCAGCTTCAGATGGATTTCGCGGGCTGGCGTCTAATGTACAGGGTCGTCCACTCTAAAGGCGCGGTTATACTCCGACGTAGCGCGCGCGCGGGCGAGAGCCGGTTGTGGTCGGATACGTCAGATCGGCGACGGTACGCCAGGCTCAGTTCGGGAGCTCTACACTCAAGCCGCTCCGACGCGAGGCAGCGCATGCGCAGAACGTTCTTCGTTCGAAAACCGGCTGGGAGAGGAGGCGAGTGGCGAAGGGGGTAGAGGGGAGGAGTGGCGTGGGAGGCGCGCGCGGTGCATTCTGGGTGGGCGGCTTCGGCGCGCTCTCGGCGCGGCCCGCGCGAAATGCAGCCGGTTGCATTCCGCGCCGGGCGCCGTCAGACCGCGCCGGAAGCCGCCGAACACGCCGGCGATCGGGCGCCGCTGGAGTATAGGGAAGCGCACCTGAAGTTTGCTGCCACTGCACCAGCGCCACTTCTCCCCTGCCGGTCATTTTGGCGTTTCCGTCCGGGCCCGTCGCGGGCGGAGCGCATTGAGCCAGCAGCCTGTCGACTGGTATGCGCGTGCTGCTCGCGCAGCTGTCACTCTCTCTTTCATTGTGAGCACGCGCCGTCCTGCTCGCGGGCGCACAAAAGTGTTGTTGCCGCTCGCTGTGAATTCCGCGACGTTCTAAGAGTGGAGAAACTTGTGTCTGGGGCTGTCACAATAGTTCTCTGAACATCGACGGCCAAGGACTGCCCGTGGAATTCTACAGATTTCCTGGAGATGTCCTACATTCTTGGGGGAAAAAATTTAATATTGGAAAATTGTAACGTACAGTAACGGAAATATTGAAGGTAATGGTCCACCCTTTCTATATGCAGCAAAATCTTAAATATTTTTCATCGCTCGTATCGAGCAGTTGACGATAGGAAAAACGTTAAAACGAAAAAAAAATGCAAGCCTATCGATGGGAGATTGCTATAGTGAAATCTTCCAGTATATAAAAAAAAAATGCGTTCATACACTTTTTCCTATTAAAAAGTGTTTTTGTCCGGTGTATGAAATGGATGAGAACGAGAAACGGCAGGCCTCGATAACTGCTATGGGCAGGGTGAAGTAAGCTTTTGCCTGTTGCTAAACACGTTTGGCATGTTGCACGCGTAATATTATTTCTGAGCAGTTTTTGTTGTAATTCACTAAGCATGCAGTGTTTAGTAAAGCTCGCGCTAACGAAACTCATTTCTTTTGCCATTGTTTATTTTGGAGACTGACAACAGCTAGCGGCATTATGCAGACGCGTGTGAGGGAAGGTCAGTGATCGCCTCAATGTTCCCACTTGTGACGCCTGGCTCAATTTTCGAAGTTGCTTTACATGTAAAAAATTTCTAAAAACAAAAATAATCAAAATGTTTGCTTGCACATGAATGAGCGATGGCTCTGCAAATAAATTGGGGATGCGCGTGCGCTGTAATTGGCATTAAAATAAATATACCAACCGCTTATCTCCGTTGTAGTGATTGACCAAACTAGAGCATTTTTTCTCTTTGCCGTATATAGCAAGAAGCTGGTAGGCGCATTTCGTGAGTGTTTTCGTTTTTCTCCTCAGCCTCGCGTGTCGCCTTAAGGCCACTTTATTTTAAGTTAAAATAAAAATTATTTCCATTATTTTTCAGCGAAACACGTAACAAATTCCTTATTATTTGGCCAACAAACCTGCATGCATCTAACTGCTCAGCCACCCAACGAAATTAAGCATCTTGCGAAGATGGCTGCGCCAAAAAAAAATGGTATTGACCTCGAATTCCACGTCTTAAATGACCTCGTCATTTACTTGCGATACACATTTCGCCGTTACGGTACCGACTTTTTCGTCAACAATCTGCTTCACGTAGTGGGCCTGATCCACTAGCAGTTCATTTTTCAAGTTTGCGCAGCGAAAAAAAAAATTCACTGTCCACTATCTGAGAGCGTACTGCCGCGACAGAAACAAATGCGAACAGCGCAGTGCCTAGGCGCTCCGCTGTTGGAATTTATTTTCGTCACGCTTATACTTGGCTCGCAACACAAATACGCTGGAGACATCCGTGATACAATAATGTACCACTCTAGCGTCTTTTTGTTACTACCGAGATAAAAACGCATTGAAGATAAATTCCGACTGCGCAGCGCGTGGGCGCCGTGCAGTCCGCATTTTTTTCTAGCGCCCCTGTACATTTTGCTAATCCTCTGAAGCTCGTCAGCGTTCAAGCACGAGGGAAAAAGCTCGCGACTGCACAAAGAGATTTGCAGGCTGGCCAACACGTGCAAAGTACGTGCAGAACTGGCTTTTTTTCAGGAGAAAGCGCGCTGCTCGCGCAGCTACTCAATGGGAGGGAGACCGGTTTGCCCGGACAATAGTGCGGAGTCGGCCGGAGAGGGCGCTTTTCAGTGGCGTCCGCAGCGCCCCCCTGCGAAGCTGCGGTCCCCTATAGAGGGTCGCGTTTCGCCGACGTGACGTCGCCGTGCCGCGCGCGCACGCGCGCGCGCGCTACGTCGGAGTATAACCGCGCCTTAAGTACGAACACGGCGCAGCGTGGCCGCGCTCCGCGGGGCGCGAGCGTATCCGGCGCGGCCGCGCATCGAAGCTCTGCGGCGCAGGCGCACACGGGCCTGGAGGCGGTGCTTTGTGTCGTCTGCTACAGCGCGGGTGAACACAGTGCTTGCTCTGCGGTGAAGCGCACCTAACTTTCTGCATGATTACAGCGCTCGCGTGCGCCGAGACAGCACTGCGGGAAAGCCCACCAACTACAGCGCGTTATGGCTGGTTGCGCGTACGACAACCCAGCGGCCTCTCGTCTCAGTGCCACGATCTCGGTGATATGCAGGTATTGCTGAAAACTTGTCATTTCAGGTTTGAATTGATTTGGTTTATGCGGTTTAACTTCCGAACGCGACATAGACTACAATGGAGGTTATAGCCGAGGACCCCAGATTTTTGTCGACCATGTGGGGATTTTTAACGTGCGCAGATATCCCACAGTAAACGGATGCCTTGCGTTTCGCATCCGTTGGAACGGGGCGGCCGCTGTCAGGGTCAGACGAGCGACTTCCATTGCGAACACTTTGGCTTCTGTTAGATATATGTCTTACCCTTACTGCAGCGGCCCTGTTCCAATGGAGGCGAAACGCAAGGCATCCGTTTACTGTGTGATATCTGCGCACGTTAACAACCCCAATGGGGTCGACGATAATCGGGGGCCCTCTATGTCGCTTTCGGACGTTAAACCCCATAAGCCAAATCAATTCAAACCTGAAATGACAAGTTTACAGCAATACCTGCATATCACCGAGGTCGTGGCACTGAGACGAGAGGCCGCTGGGTTGTCGTACGCGCAACCAGCCATAACGCGCTGTAGTTGGTGCGCTTTCCCGCAGTGCTGTCTCGGCGCACACGAGCTCTGTAATCATGCAGAAAGTTAGGTGCGCTTCACCGCAGAGCAAGCACTGTGCTCACCCGCGCTGTAGCAGACGACACAAAGCACCGCCTCCAGGCCCGTGTGCGCCTGCGCCGCAGAGCTTCGATGCGCGGCCGCGCCGGATGCGCTCGCGCCCCGCGGAGCGCGGCCACGCTGCGCCGTGTTCGTACTTAGAGTGGACGACCCTGTACAAATTCATCTTCAAAAAAAAAAAAGGCTGAGGCTTAACTTGGTTAAGCCTGGAGAATGAGAAGCATCATCGTGTCGCGTAATTTGGAGGCGAACAACCACAGCGACGGCGCGAGGTGGGCCCCCGTTTCTCCACTGTCGTGACGTCATCGTGTCACGTGGTGTGACGTCATGTATCACGTGATTAGGAGGCGCACAACCACAGCGACGGCGCGAGGTGGGCCCCCGTTTCTCTACTGTCGTGACGTCATCGTGTCACGTGGTGTGACGTCATGTATCACGTGATTTGGAGGCGCATAACCACGGTGAAGGGCTGAAGTGGTAGCTAAAGTAGTATGCTTCGCATAAAAAGAGTTCACCATTTGGTCTAGGTGCGTGGATATGCCTATGTACGCGGCAACTGTTGCCAGCCGCTGCACACCTAGTGATGTCTCCGAACCCTCTCTCGAACGTAATCGTTGTGTTATGTCTCATCTAGCACAACAGGACTCTCTTCTATCAGCTTTAACTATGCCGGATCGTTGCCAACCAGACATTCGCCATGGCACTGCACTCGCTAAGTCAAGATGTGCTGCCACCGTACGAACGTCCAGCTGGTCTCTGAACGCGGCTGAATACGCCCCTTAGGCACTGGCGTGTTGTGATAGCTTTCCAGCCGCCCGATGGGCCTCGCAGATAACATACTGCGACTACAAAAACCGCGTTAGGCTCCCAGGAGGTAAGTAGCCGAGCCCACAGCAGCTCCTTGATCCGCAGGCGAGTTGAAACGTTGCCGTCGCTGCTTAGTGCCACGGTCGACGTGGACAAATCTGTGAGAGCCTTAACTTGGATGGTGGCAGGCGCACGCTATGAGAAGTCGGAAAATTGTTGGAATGTGCTCATGAACATTTGTGAAATTTGTGCGAGATCTTGTGGCTAGCAACGCTGCGTTTCCTTCCAGCCGATCGCCCATATGGCGGAGTCCGGGAGGAGAAATGGCGTATGCTGTGGCGTCCGCAGTTGCGCTTCTGGAGGAGTGCGGCTACGACTGACGTCAATTAGAAGGCGGTCAACGCGCGGTCTCTACACTATGGCGCGCCATTGTTGCGCAATCATTCAGCAGTAAAACTGGCGAAGAGGTCCGACGTGGGCTCACTGCAATTCACAAGAGTCTCAGTATGCCGGCATACAACGGACCCGTATGGCCACCCTTGCCGTCCCTGTGAGTGACTATAAGCATAGCGCATATGACTGGAAAGACCGCATTCTAACTCTTCAGCGTTATGCTCTGAGTTCGTCCCGCATGGTCTCGATTTTTGCCAGGGTGACCGCATGTAATCTTTTTTCTCGCCACTAAACTTTATTGTGCGCTCGAAATTATTCATTGCAGAAGAATTGATATTGAGCTTTTTTATGGAGTTTTCGGGTCCTTTGTGTGTCATTTCTTATGTTGAATCTATGAGTCCTGTTAACCTTTTCGGCGCCGTCTAGTGACCTTGTTTTACTCCATCTGTATGTCCGACAGACTTTCGTCGAAATTTCCGGAGCCCTCCACTACGGCGTCTCTCATAGCCTTAGTCGCTTTGGGACGTTAAACCCCATAATCCAACCAACATTTCATGTTTTTTTTTTCAGTACATTAAATCCCAAGAGTGCTTGCATTCATGCAAGTAAATTTGCTTCATGTTTTACCGAGCCTCATTGTATCCTTTAATGTTTCTGATCGTCGATGTCTATGGGTTTTAATACATTTGTCTGTTCACTGCCTACTTGTTCATTTTTCTACTGAGTTTCCGTTTTCTGTGTTAAAGAAACGGTTGGACAAGGATTTAATTTGTATGCTCTTCCCTCCGCCTATGTACATCTCAGTGTATTTTTGTTTACCGGGACATGACGTACTCAAAAGAATAAAAAAGGCCCTTCTCCTCGTCTACAAAGAAATTTTGCTATAAACTTCACACCGAGATATTACCCATTAAAACATGGTTAGAGAAGAAGGGCATTTTTGTGTCTACCACAAAATGCCGCCAATGTGGTGCTCCTGAAACGATTGAGCATTGTTTCCTCAATTGCAAAGATGCAAATACTCTTCTGAGATATCATGCAATGGACCATGTGAAAAAGATTTACTTAGACATCACATTCTGTACGATACCTCACTGCACTGCTATTTGTAGATAAACCCTTACACTCTTTCTTCCACATAAGTGCAGCGTAAAAAACGAAGACCAGGAAGGAAGAAACACCTACGACACGGACAAACGCTGCCCGTTATTTTTTACGCTGCAGTTTTGTGAAAACAAAGTGACCAACTTACCCAAAAGCTCGTTTTAGTAAAACCTTAGACTTTTTCTTTTTAATTGGATTACACAGCCTCTGGATGGGGTGACATTGTGAATCAGTTGTTTCTGCTAAAGACCCCTTCAGTAGAATCATTGTGCGCCTAAAATAAGTGCATGCCCGGACCATATTTTCGGAACAGAGTGGCGCTCATTGTTAGTGCTGTGATCGTCATTATCTTTTTTTTCTAGTGCTTTATTCCTCAGGTGTGTCGTATTATGATAAGTCAGTTATGGGCTCTGCATTGCCTCTTGTCTCGTGCTTGGTTGCTTATAGGTGTGTCTTGTTACGCATAATATAGGTTTGCCGCTGTGTTCCTGATGTCTGTACATAGTTCATGTACGTAAAATATTACATCAGTGTAACTGATAAGGTGTCGAAGCAGGAAAGTGGCGATGGTGTTGTGTGCCAATGCTGTATCAACAAAGCTCATCTGTAAGCGCCGCCGCGTGTTCCAAACCTGCTCCTGGTCATGAAGAATGTTATTTTATTTTATTTCATTTTAGGTCACGCAGGCTTCACACAAGGACCACCGAAATCTGAGAGTGGCGGCCTTTATTGCTATAGCGCACTGGAAAAGAAGACGTTGCGTGGCATGGGTGGTGGAAGACGTGGTGAAGGAAGAGCGGGGACACGCGCCTATCGCTAGCTCCGGACGCCTTTGGAGGGAAGACGCCGTGGACGTGGCCTGTTGGCCGCAGGGCCGCCGGCCGAGCGTAATCCAGCCCCTGGAGTTGAGGAGCTTTTGTAGCACCGCATGGTAAGTTCCGTGACAATATTACAGACACATTTGCCGGGGCTTTAACTTCGTAGTGCGCAGTTGCGTTGACGGCAAGGGTTTTCTGCCATGGGCCCCTTTCTCACTCTCTGCACCCGGAACGCGGACGTGGCGCGCACTTTGATGAGCGTGCGCATTAGGGTTGAACAGAATAAGTAGGAATGTGGACCGGTGACTAGGGGTGGTATTCTGCCGGTGTCGCCTTTTGCGACATGTCGCATTAGGGCGGGGCCTAAAAAAGCGCGTACAGTTGCTCGAGGAAACGGAAAACGCCCCTGGCACTTTCGTCTCCGGTGCTTTCATTCACTCCGAGAAGCGACAATTTACCACTGCTGATTCACTAGCAGCAGTAGTTTCGTATCTTTCATAGCAAGAATATTTGCCATCACACGACGTGTAATGTTCAAAAAACATTTGCAAATTTAATATAAACTCGCTTTACTTCATTTAAGTCTATAAAAAACCGAGAAAAAGCTCCAAATCTAATTTTGTTTCGTTCCGGATGGTTGTGCTAGGTTTCGGCTGCGTTTCGGGCAGTTGCAGACGGTAGCAGTGTAGCTGGAGGTCCCATTAGGCTTGCGCGCTCCAGAATCGAGACCGTATCAAAAACTAGGCTGAATTGCAGCTTAAACTTTATCGTCAAAGCAAGGTAAGTCATAGCGAAAAGCAACAGCACCAGTAGTTGCCTGTAAACATGCCGACCGGAATCGCAAGGACTGTGGAATTCGCTGAAGCAGGCGGCTCTCGCTTGGAAGGACGCCGCCATGTTTTCACGCTAAGGGCGCAAAAGCCGTAGCTGCCGATTCCGTTCGTACGCTAACGGTAGCCCGTCGCCCGCGCGAATCGCTTCAGCGCATTCCGTGTTTCGACTAAGCGTAGTAAATTGGTGCGACGTCACGATGACGTAGCAGGAAGGAGGATCCGTGTCGTCACGCCGCCGTCACCGCGGCTCGAGCCAATCAGTGAAGAGCGAATGCGCCATGTCGCAAAAGGCGACACCGGAAGAATACCACCCTATAGGTGTCTAGCTGTCACCCGGTGTCAATGTTTCGGTTGCCAATCTGCCTCCTTATCTGGACTGGACCGTCGTCCTCGTCACTTGCAGGGCCATGGCACCGACGTTCCAGGGGGAGGATTTTCTTTTCTGCGTAAAATCTCCCATCTTAGATTGCGTCTAAGGAGAAGAGGACATCTTCATGAATTTTGGGGGAATCTTAACAACTAGCATCGATTGGAAGAGGCACATTTTTTTTTTCTTGCACTGGAAGATATTATCGGCCTACGATACACATCACAGCCAGGGCAAGGCGCAAGCCCGGCCCCAAAAGCTGAAACGGAAGCAAAAAGAACGGAAAATCGATTCCAGTGCTGAATGCCTTATCCCTACGCTCACCTTCAGACCTTCTCGAAAACGACAGTCCCTACTGCTTTTATTTTGCGACGCTTTCATGAGCTCTTTCTTTTCAAGGTAGCCGTAGAAACGACTGGCATACTGCTGTCAGCAATAAGGCACACCGCGCCGTCTCCTCCTAGAAAGCGCGTTCGTCATATCGTTGCTTTGTTGTGTGATTAATAACTAACATTAACATACCACAGCGTTGACGAGCGTACGTTTATGTTCTCTGCCCAACATTGAGAGAACGAAAAGGTGGTGGTTCCATTTCGCGTATTCTGTACCGGTAAGCTATATATCGGGTTTCTGCGCTGAGCTCAAATACTGCTCTGACTCCGGTGACATGTTTCGCTGAGCGCTCGTGCATGTGTGATATACTGTGCCGGGAACCTTAAACGCATCTTGGCGGTCCAGAGCTTTCGCTGGGCGACCCATCCTAGGTTCTAACCGCAATTTTTCAATGGGAAAGCATTCCATGTCACATTACCACAAAAGCCGGCGTCCGTCACCGTCCAGATCCCGAAATTATTAATTGACGTCGCCATGCTCTCACATTACATCGACAGTATACATAGTGGCATCTAGAGCAAAAAAAAATTCGCTGTGGCTTAGCTTGGTTAAGGCCGGTAATTGCGAAAGCCCGTACCTACGCCATGGTTCAGCTGGTAGTGTAGCTGGTGGTGCTTGTGGTTAGACTTGTGGTGATGCATCGGTTATACAATCCAATCCAATCCAGTCTAATCTAATCTAATGTTAGCCCGCCGTTCATGTGCACCGCCGTCGCACACGGACGGCGCGAGATGGTCGCCGAGCTCTTCGGCGTGACGTCGCAACACCTGTGGCGCGCCTAGCGGAGAGAGCGGGAGTTAGGCCGCCGTTCATGTGCACCGCCGTCGCACACGGACGAACCGAGATGGTCGCCCAGCTCTTCGGCGTGACGTCATAGAAAGGTCATGCGAAAGGTCATTTCATGTGCACCGCTGTCGCACCGCAAAGGCTTGAAAGTGAAAGTAGTATTGCTTTCGCAATAAAACTAAAACTTCTTCCGAAGCTGCGGGGGATTCAACAAAGGACCTTGAGATAGCGAAGCGAGTAGGCAACCCATAGGCCTTGAAACATACTTCTCGGCCCATAAAGGTGAACCTATTGGATGTGTTTCGTTACAATTGTATGCTAATGAGTACGCGTGTGACTGGAAAGGAAGGAATTTTTAAAGAACCTCCCAACAGAGCTCACGATGAGACAATGTTTTCGCATTCCAAGCATGTAAGCAGTCTTAAGTGCCCTCGGTATTTTTTTTTATTCCCGACGGTAGGGTGTCGACTGGTACGACGGATCACACCAACCAACTTGCCGCCGCGGTGGCTCAGTGGCTATGGTGCTCGGCTGCTGGCCCGAAAGACGCGGGTTCGATCCCGGCCGCGGCGGCTGAATTTCTTTGGAGGAGAAATTCGAGGCCCGTGTGCTGTGCGATGTCAGTGCACGTTAAAGAACCCCAGGTGGTCGAAATTTCCGGAGCCCTCCACTACGGCGTCTCTCATAGCCTTAGTCGCTTTGGGACGTTAAACCCCATAAACCAAACCAAACCATCACACCAACTTGGTAGAACATGTAGAATTTATACAAGGTGTCCCAGCTAATTTTAGCCAGGGGATGAAAATATGCTGAGAAACTCTAAGACGACGCGACTAAACGTATGTTGCTGGTTATTGTACATAACAAGTGACATAATTTTTGTGTTCCGCGTAATTGATCATTTCTCGAGGTTAATTAACCAACTTCGCAAACAACGAATTTACACGAAAAATTCCAATGATAAGGTTCTAGAACGATCCGCAAAACTTGCGACTGAAGAGTTTATAACTTTCCATCGATAACGTAGTTTTTTTTTCGATCACTGCAGATGCCCCCGCTATGGATAAACATACCATGTGACATGGGCGCTTGCGCGCCGCGATTAGAATGCTCTCAAACGTTCCACGTACAAATGGACACATCATTTAGTCGGGTGTGCTGTCATTCAAAAGTCGACGGGGCAGCGACACAGGCGCTGGCTCTGCGATTTGCGCCGGCGATATGTTTCGCTCGCGGCGGTTCATGACAGGGACAGACAAGGACCGTTCTACAAGTTTCTCACAGCAATTTTCCGCCTAATTTCATTGCTAGCAATATTGCCTAATTATCGACGAATTATGCAATTATGCAAAATACAAAATTAGTTTGACCTTTGTCTGCAGAATAGCCAGCAGCATAAATTTGGTCCCGTAGCCTCTTGGTATATTTTTAAATCCTGGCTAATGTAAGCTCTGACATCGAGAATATGATGAGCTGCGACAAGCACGAATTGTAAAATTCATGTACGAGATGCGAGTTCATGCTAATAATTTTGTTCTGTTTCTTTTGATTTTATTAATCGCATTGAATCAGGTTATAAATTAAATCGTGCCATTTTGTTTTGCGTACCTTTAGGGGCTGATGGCGGCCAAGTTTTCTCCCGTGTCATCCCTGATTCAAATACGTGGCGCAGCACGGAATAGAAAATACAAACACGCGACACGGGTATAGGGATTGGAAAATTCAGGACAGCACTTTCGCCTTAATTCAATTTCGAGGAACTGCGATGATTGATGAAAAAATTTCTTAAATACTACTCGGGGAAGTAATGTAAGGTTTTTACAAAATGACGCAGAGTAAAAGTGCCTCAGATAGACATTTTTCGGACTGTGCCAGAAAATACATACTACGCCCACTAACTGCGCTGTCAAGTGGGCATATAAGAAGGGGCCCATTCCGTCTATCTTTCATTGTGAGCAAGGAACCCGTAGGTGTCCTGAAACGTCGTGTTTTAAAGACCATCTCTGGCGACTGTATGTTTTATTTTACCACTATGCCAGAGAATTATCGGTAGCGGCATGGAGTATGGGTGGTTTTCTCCGCCTTTGTCTTGATACCGCGCCGTTAGTGAGAACTTCCTGTGAATGCTTTTTGCTCAGTAAATTACAATATGTGCCGTCTTTGCCAAAACTAATTTGTCTGTCAACACAGCGAGAGATCCGGGCTGGTGACGCCAGTCCGACGCTCCGTTTGCCAGCCCTTATCGTTCGCGAGTAAAACCTTTGTGACGTGGGTCCGTGCCATCACTTATCTTCCGGGTGACGGATGATTGCATGAGAAGGTGGTAGGGAGAGCCTGTTTACTTATAGCAAAGACGGTATCTGTTACGAGGAGTTGTCCATGGGCCATTATAGTATAAATCGTTCATTCTTCATGTCTACACCTGCATACCTCAAGAAGCAACGCTGACCTCGTTTGGCCTTGTCTCCTTTTCAGCGCATTCCTGCTGTGGGAGCGTGGAGACCGTTGCAGTTCACTACTGGAGGCTTCTGCCCTTCCAGAGCAGCCGTTGTTTGCTACCGAGCAGGGGCCGCTCATTCGATTCCTACGGGTCGGGGACTTGGCGAAGGCGCAGATGGTGAGATCAGAGACAGGATTCTGTGATGACGGATGGACTGCCACCATTTTCAGATACTGATCGAAGCACTGCCCACATGAGGTGTGCGACTGTAAATGGCCGGAAACTTGTTTCAGGATTGGTACGTTTAGAAATAAAAATGGAACACGTCAAATTAACCGTAACGGCGTCACCGGCAGACCCTATAAAAAGTTCTGTATTTGAATGTCTATAAATTGTGTAATGAAAGAGAATGATTTCTTATAAGTCTGCAGCAGAGAAGATACTATGACCTGGAAGGAACGAACTGACGAGGACGGCGCTGTTATCCCTTCTGTGTCGTTGTTTACCCTGTGCTGCAATATCATAATAATGCACAAACTAGCTCAGCTATCCACCCTGGTAATAAATGATTTCATCCACCTGAGAACGTCCTCTTTTCGCTCCCTAGAATGTATCATAAGCCGCCGACGTCGCTCTAAACGAAGCATGACACTCGTACACCTGTTCTCATTTTTAAGGCGAAAGCCTTTAATGCCTCATACTGTCGCTAGCAGCCGTTTCGGCAGATGTGTCCTCGTTTCGGTTACGTGCCTTATATGGCCATATGCTTATCATTACTTAATCAATACTTAATCGATGGCATTCGAATGATGTCGGAACGCCATTTAAGGCATTCTATGGTAATTGCATTATAATTAATGACTAATTGAGTAGTAATAGTTTATCAATTAACCTAATTAACCATTTCTAGTCAGACGACATAAACAAATAAAACCGAGTAGGTAACTGGTCGAGTTGGTAATCGAATCAGCGTCTCCGGTGTGCGAGACGAGCACGCTAACCACTCCGCCATGCCAGCTCGATGGTTTGGAATGAACAAAGGCGAATACGGTGTCTTCGTTCACTGCCATCTTCCTCCCTTCTCGTTACGGCGAGGTTCACGAGTCCACCGAGATATGCGCGACAAATACATTTCCTTTCCTCAAAAACCAATTTACCGACGCGCGGGTCTACAGCCGAACGGGCGATGGCGTTCTGTGGACTCCCTGGCAGCGCTGCAAGACGCTTTCGCGTTTCACTCTTAGAGGCGCAGCTTAACATCGTAACCACACATCACTGACACAAGCAGCAACACCGCGCTTAAGGCTTTCGGCTCAGTGCACTTTAGGACAACAAAGTGCCCCCTCCCCCCCCCCCCCCCTGAATTTTTGCTGCTACTGGCTTCGGTCAGTGGAATTTCGACCATGTCCACGGTGCAGGACAGGCACTGCAAGAACCATCATCCATGCTTGCTGCATATTGCGTTTGCAAGCTCATTGTGCAGAAGACATGTAATTATTTCATTTGGCTATGAAGGAAACGTTTTTTCAATTGTGATTTATTCATAAAAAGGGATGCAGCAGCTTTAAGGATCAAGAGTTATAAAAGCTGCGCTCTTCGGCGTCTTTGTCGTCTATACAAATGTTAGTTTCTCTGCGATTTCATTTTGCAGGTTCTGCACGTGAGCAGCACTTTCTGCGACTTGGAGAACATTACCATGGAGCTGACATCAGCCTCCGACCTGCCCTTGATGCACATCCGCTTTTTGGGAGAAACAGTCTGCCACAACAAAGGCGGTCGATGAGCGCACAGTTCGGTCCCACGACTGCTGTTGTCGTCGAGGTTTGAGCTAGACCGGATCCGCTAGACATAGCCGCTTCGTGGTTCCGCCCTGCAAAGCTGCGGTGGCCACAACGGTCGCCTTGGCAGGTTCGTTTTGCCGAAGAAGATCAAGGCCACTCTAGACATCGAAGGCACCGTCGCTGGAAAGGGCCTTGCTGGAAAGCCACGTCGTCTGCGACCCAGGTCGTGGGCGTGACTTAAACTGCTCGCGTTGAACGATCCCCGCTTGGGGGTGGGGGCCAGAGCCGCCTGCATCAAGTGCGCCCTCTGGCTGCTTTCGCCAGCAGATTCTGCAGGCGGCTTGATGAACAGGCCCTTCCTCGGCGGTGGTGGAGGCCGATGTGATCGGTTCGACGAGTGAGCAAAAGGTTCCCTCTGCGTCCACCTGGAGTGGCCTGCCGGAACGCCTTGCTCTCTGGGCGGCTTCCAGGAGTTGGCAATGCCCCTTTGGGGCATGGGTGCGACGACAGGCTCTGGATTGGCTGGCTCTTCTAATGCGGCGCTGGGCTCGTCACAGTCCAAGAAGTCTGAGGGCATGTTGAAGGTGGGCGCACGAAGTGGTCTTTGACGGCGCCAGTAGGCATCGACAACGTCATCATCACTGTCAGACAACCATCCTGCATGGAATGCGAGACGCAATTGGGAGGTCGTCCTCTGCCGATGCCGGTCGCTGCATGACGATTCAGGAACCCAAGATTTTCCTGTCTTTTTCTTGAGAAACTGGAACAAGGGCAGTTCTTGAAGAGGAATTCGCTGCCGGCCGCGGCACCAGCAAGGCAGAGGCTGGCAATCAACTGCATCTTCAAAATCGAACGGCGTCGTAATACACGGGCTATAGTCTATATCCATTAGGCGGGAAGCAGTGGTTGTAACCGATTATATGAAGGCGGCGAAACGAATTACAAGCTGTGAACGCAACCAGGCTGACCAGACACCACCGCTTTACAATATTTTAATTTTGTATAATGTATATTGTTCAAAAGTGTTCTACTTATGCCATTTATATTCCTTACACTCTGTTTACTAAAATACATTTGCCTATGTATGGTCGTCTTCTGTTTGTAGTAACGGGCTTTTTATCTTCAGCTTTCCAGCTCTCCACCTTACAATTTCTATTCCTGCCCTCTAGTTTTTTTCACTCTCTTCACAATTTACGAAGGTTCTGAGATCATATACTGCCAGAATTCACCCACTGGGCTGAAATTTAGAGTGTAACAAAGCTAGAAAGTAATTGACCAGAACAGAGCACTACGGAGAGCGAGCTAAAGGTACCGTTATGGGAGAAGCAGAGTACCGTAAATTACACAATGAACTCGAACTGATATCCTGTAGCGTGAGACCAGGCTAGGGAAACAAACTTGGGCGGACGTGTTCGAGTAGGCTTAGATCAGACTTGGAAATTTGCCCGGATAGGGCGGTCGTGGCATAGGACACGGCTAATTCGAGAACAAGTCTAGAGGTGTTAGTCATGGCATTAAAAGAAAACTTGACTGACAGTGACGACATACTGACTCCAGAGTTTGGGGGAAAGATATATGCAGTTCGTACTGCCTCAGGGTGGTCACTTTTACAGCCAGTTTGAGATGCGGCAGTAAACCGTTCATCTTGCTATAAAGGCAGCTTCAGATGGACTTCGCGGGCTGGCGTCCAATGTAAAAAGTCATCTTCAAAAAAAAAAAAAGAGTTCACCATTTGGTCTAGGTGCGTGGCAATGCCGATGTACGCGGCAACTGTTGCCAGCCGCTGCACAGCGAGTGATGTCTCCAAACCCTCTCTCGAACGTAATCGTTGTGATGTGTGTCATCTAGCACAACAGGACTCTCTTCTATCAGCTTTAACTCTGCCGGATATTTGCCAACCATTCATTCGCCTTGGCACTGCACTCGATAAGTCAAGCTTTGCTGCCACCGTACGATCGTCCAGCTTGTCTCTGAACGCGGCTTAATACGCCCTTTTGGCACTGGCGTGTTGTGATAGCTTTCCTGCCGCTCGATGAACCTCGCAGATAACATACTGCGAGTACAAAAACCGTCTTAGGCTCCCAGGAGGTAAGTAGCCGAACCCACAGCAGCTCCTTGATCCGCTGGCGAGTTGCAACGTTGCCGTCGCTGCTTAGTGCCACGGTCGACGTGGACAAATCTGGGAGAGCCTTAAAGGGAGACTGAAGCACTTTTTTTGAAAATCAGGCTGGCAGCGTCGTCCTATAGTTTTTCATGCTGTATACTGGAATATCGCATCCAAATAAAGGAAAAACAAGCGCGAATTGCCTTTTTTAGCAGAAATATGCGGCCTGTGCCGCGGGGCACGCCGTGCGGCGCGCCGCCGCCCTTGATTGGTCAAAAGAGGTCGTGACGTCACTTTCAGGACTGCAGAAGCTGCCGATGCAGATCCGGCTCTGCGTTGAGTGGAGAGCAGCCTTCGTGGTGTTGTAAAAGTGAATGTGGCAACTATTTTTTACTGACCTCCAAAGAAAAGGATACTACAGTTTGTTCATTCCACGTATCACCTGAAAGCAAAAAAGACACAAGCAAAAATTCTATGCCTAGCACAAGCATACGCCAGCGTGAAAAACGAGTATGCAGACCCTGCGTAAAGGGTGCCAGTACAACCTCGGCTCGTGTTCTCGGAAAGGAAGGGGTGCGTACAATACTCAGGTCAATTACCACCACCGTGCGCTTTAATCACTGTGCGCTTTAAACCAAGCCAAATACGCGCACAAGGCTGCTGCTTCACTCGTGGCGCGTTCAGCAGATGCCAGAAAATATTAATCGCTGCCTCGGAAACGTTCGCCCTTCCTAGATTTGCAGTTTAGGTTCATTGAAGTAGTGGCCAATTACATGTGTGTTTAAAATCCAAGCTAGCTGCAACTCGCCCGCTGCCACAACTTGATGAATAAACCGGTTGCGTAACATGTTTTTTTTTTTGGCAAAAACTTGGTTGTCATTCATTTCTCTCTTCAATTTGCATCCGAAATCAGAACGTAGAGCGCTTTCATTTTAATCACTTAGCTAATTTAAACGAGATGCCGGATATGTAGAGCTTCGATAAGCTAGCTTGCTTGCTTTGCTGAATTGTGCTTTTCATTGCTTGCTTGCTTGCTTGCTTGGACACGTCGAACCGAGGGTAAAATCACTAACCGAGCCTTGCTGAGCACGCCTCAGGTGGTCTCGCCGCACCTAACCTGAGGAGAGCAACACATGCTTAAGCCTCTATAAGGTTTCTGCAGGGGCTAAATGAGCATGTTTCTACTTATAGAAGAGGCGCTTCTTGGGAATGGTGACACGCCTCTCATTCGCGAGAAATTCGAAGGAACTGTGTCATAGTTTAGCCGCGCCTTTTCGACAGATATCTCCAGAGATCACGTTAGAGACGAGCTCGACATGTAGCCGCTCTTACGAAAGTGCTTCGAGCAGAATAGGCTTGCTTTGGTCGACTTGAATTCATCGTCGCAGCAGCGAGCGCTTGCTTTGCGAGCTTATGATCTTTCGGAAGACAGTAAAGACGACACAGTCGCGGCCATAGTTGTTCGTGGACACGAACGCAGAGTAGTACATCATGTTCCCAACGCACGTGGAACAACGCATGCAGCACGAGAAACAACGCGCGCTGAAAGCTCGCTCGGGTACGCCGAAGTATCCCCGGCTCTAGAGTTACTGTATATGCTACCAAAGGTATGGTAGCATATACAGTAACTCTACATCATCATCATCATCATCAAAACGTTTATTTCCACCGAAATGAGACTCATTTTTGGACCCCCCGGCACGCAGGCCTAAGGGAGCCCTACTTAGGAGCCTCGCAAATTAAGGTCATGGTGAAGACACATTGTCTCTTCACGGCCTCAGCCGCCAGGCGGATGGCTTGTTGCTGCTTAGCGGGGTCCTCGCTCCGCAGCAAGGTCTCCCAGGCTTCCCTATCTTCTATATTTTGCTCGGCGCCCGGGCTTCCAGCACATTCCCATATGACATGGTCGAGAGTGCCCCTCTCCCCGCACATTATACAATATTGGTCTTTCTCCTCTTTGGATATTGTTATTGTTGAGACGCGGGCTCTCAGTTGCCGTCGGGACGCGGGTCCGCTGTCGCCGACCAGCCGGAGCAATGAAGAGACGGGGGGTTAAGGAGAAGCGTGAAAAAAAAGGTATATGTATTTACATATTTACAAGTAGCGAGAAGCACGATACATGACACGATGTATCTCAACAGGAAAAAGACACAGACACAGGAGACGGGAGCCCTTAAATAGAGTCGGCACAGACTCCCGCCCCTTTTCGTCCAATCAGGAGCGTCCTGTTGGCTGATTGGCCGGCAAGGCTTGAACGCCAACCCGGGTAGCGTTCCCGTAGCTGTCCGGCCCGAACGCACAACGCGCTCCACGATGACGACGCGCAGGCTCGGGGAGACGCCGGCTTGGACGCCGTCCTTGGGAAGCGTCTCTGTAGCTCACCGGCCGAACGCGCAACACTGGGAGCGTTCCGGTGTTAGATATTCACGTTCACAACGCGCTCCACGATGACGACGCGCAGGCTCGGAGAGACGCCGGCTTGGACGCCGTCCTTGGGGAGCGTCTCTGTAGCTCACCGGCCGAACGCGCAACACTGGGAGCGTTCCGGTGTTAGATATTCACGTTCACAACAGCTCGCCCCCGCCCGGAAAATCGTGCACGAAGGGAAGAGGTCCGCAGCCACTTCTCGAAGTGCCGAGGTCGGGGCTTAGTCTTTGTCCGCCGGCCGTCATAGGCTCGCCAACCGGTCTCTTCAGGTCTGGAAGGGAGGTGGTCTGGACCGGACACAACAGCAGCCAGCAAATGCCCTTCCATCTCCCCAGAGATCTGCGAGGCTTCTATACTACCAATACTTTCGCTGACAGGCGACAGGTTCAATCGCGAGTGCACCGTCGCATCACTATTTTCTTCCGAGTAGAAAAAAAAAAGAAACAGAAGATCACAAAACAGCAAAAAAAAAAAAGTAGCAGCCCGTCCAAATCCCTTCTCTTTTCAGAAGCATCGGCTTAAGCCATCTGCGTTGGCGTTTGCCTTTCCTTTTTTGTACTGAACCTCGAAGCTGAATTGCTGCAGAGCTAGGCTCCAGCGCAGGAGGCGACCATTTTTGCCCGACATACGTTCTAGCCAAGTTAGAGGACAGTGGTCCGTTTGTACGATGAACTTCGTACCAGACACGTAGCAGGCAAGTTTTTGTATCGCCCACACCAGGCACGCGCATTCCTTTTCAGAAGCGCTGTATGCTTCTTCCCTGGCAGTGAGCTTCCTGCTTACATAAAGGATTGGGTGTTCGTTCCCTTGATCATCTGTCTGGCAAAGCACAGCACCCATTCCCCTGTTGCTCTCGTCACACTGGATTATGAACTGTTTTGTATAATCCGGGGACTCTAACACGGGATCCTTCCTCAGGGATTCCTTTAGAGTTAGAAAGGACTTTTCTTTCACGCAGTTCCAGGCGACGCGCTCTGGTTCAGTTTTGCGCAAAGCGTTGGTGAGAGCGCTAGCGATGTCCGAGTACCGCGGGATGTATTGCGGGTAGTACCCTACAAGACTGAGAAAGGCTCTCACATCATCCTTTGTGTTCGGTGGAGGGCACGTTGAAATGGCGAGCAGCTTTACCTCAGACCTACGTATGTCTGTCTCCCTGCGATTGTCTCTCCATTTTCTACGGGAGGAACAAGACGAGAACGATTTGCTTTCTCTTGCTATCTTGTCCCTTTCCTTACGCCTTGCGCGCCAGACGCGCCTTTCCATTTCGCGTGCGTAACGCTTCCGGTGGAACCGTGCTTTCTTTTTCTTTGTTCGTGGTGGCAAGTGACACCTTTCAGAAGTGTTTAATTTCTTGCGCACCCTTCCTTTTCGCTCGGTGTGAGGTTCGCACCTATCCGGTCTTTTGATTTAGCGTCTACTAAATGGAGCTATCTTAGCTCGGGGCTTTCTATCGCGATACCTATGCTTGTCCTGATAGCGACAAAACAACAGCCCCTTTCTTTTTAGCAGCGTGACACTCTTCAGCCGCGCCCTGCGCGGTCGCAGACCGATAGTAGCTTTAGCAGGCGGTACACGACAAAAACCGAAGGTCTTAAGTGCGCGTTGACCCCTGCGAGCTCCAGACGCCGCGCAACAATGATTCGTACCGCCCTCGGCCGCGCGTCTCCGACACCTGAGCAGTACTTTAAAAGTAGAATGCGAAGGGGGAAAGATCGAATACGAAAAAAATGCCTGGGTGCCTTCCTTTCTCAGTTCCTGAACACCCTTCCTTTCCTTTTTTTCCCAGGCGCGCGTTCTGCTGCGTTCTTTCACGCGGTGGCAGTGCGCGCTTGTTAGTGGCCCACTGCGCGTTCCACTCCTCGTGCAAAAACTTCTGCAGTGTCGCCACAATGGGGCAGGTGGCTTTCGCGTTCTTTGAAACCATCTAGTCAATTTGGCCTGCGTGCGGTGCCTATCGCATCTGGAGTGCCGTGGTGAAAGTCTTGCACGATTACATTGTCGACGTGCCTTCACCCTTATGACGTTTTTGGCCCGTCCTTTGTCCTTTCTCTGTGGACTACAACTTGGCTTGGCTCTCCTTGCACGCAGCCGCTTTTCGGAAACTGCCCTAGCAGTTCTTTCTTGCACACCTCCCTTTCTCGTGGTGCCCTCACCCTTCACATCCGCTTTTTGACTCAGCACCGAGCCACCTTTCCCATTTGTATTTGAACTATCGGCTCGCGCTTTCGATGAGTCACGGCACATCGTAACCTCAAATTGTTCCGACTGCACTTTACTTTCCGCTGAGTCTAGCAACCTGCTCTCCCGAGGATTGCTATCCGACCCCATGAAACTAAGTACCTGGCCCGCAACTCTATCTGAACCACTCCCTTTGGGTAACGTTGCGTTCTGGCCTGGCGTTTCAGCGACGCACTCAGGTGACTCACAGTCACTCTGATTACAGCAAAGCGCCTCCAATAATTGGCTACTGTTGCTCACCAGCCGCATCGAAGGAGCGTCTCCTTTGAATCCTTCACTGCGCTGGCCTGTGAGCTCACTACTCTCTTCCTGAGAGATAACAACTGACTCACTGTTAAAAGCAGCATCTGCTTCTGGGTTTAAACCTTCCCTGCTGTTACTTCCCTGAGCAACGGTTGTGTCCTCAGCTGACCAAGCGGGGTTCCTAGGCTGGTCGCTGACACACAGATGGGAGCGCTGCCCCCTTTTATCACTTCGGACTTTAGCGTCCGCCTCTCCTTTTGGACGGTCATCCCCTTTTACTGCTCCGGCATTCTTAAAAACTGGCTTCGCGCCTGTTTCGTCTGCTCTATGCCTAGCGGGGTACCGTTGCTTGTACCTGTTGCTTGTACCACGACTTTCAAGCAACACGCGGCGTGACGCATACTCTTCCGCGAGTTCAGCAGCCTTCTCAACAGTGTTTACCTCGGCCCTGTCGAGAATCCACCAACGCATTCGATCCGGAATTGTGTCATAAAACTGCTCTAGACACATGCATTCCATGATCTTCCCTGCGTCCGCATGAACGCCTGCGCTCTTTAACCATTCCACTAAGTTTGTTTTCAAGTTATAACCAAACTCGAGGTAAGATTCTTCTTTAGACTTAGCGGCGTTTCTGAAACGCTGGCGAAAAGCCTCGGTAGATAGGCGGTACTTCTTTAGGAGGCTTGCCTTCACGGTCTCATAGTCCTCCGATTCTTCCGCACTCAGTCTCCCGATCGCGTCCGCTACCTTACACGGCAACAGGGTCAATAGTTGCTGTGGCCACCCATCTTTCCCAAGATTGTTTTTTTGGCATGTCCTTTCAAAGTTCACCAAAAAAATACCAATGTCCTCGCCTAGCTGGAAGGGTTGCATGAAATCTTTAATTTTGATTGTTTCCCTTCCTCCTGGGCTGGGGGATGGTGGCTGTGCGACGCCGGCTTCGGCTCTTTTCGACTCCGCGTCCAGTTTCTTTAGGTCAATTTCCTGCTGTCGGCGTGCTGACTCGAGCTCCTTCTCTCGAAGCTGAAGCTCGCGATCGCGTTGCTTCTGTTCCAGCTCGCGCTGTTCCTTCTCAGCTGCTTCCCTTTCCTTCTCAGCCGCTTCCCGTTTCTCTTCAGCTGCTTTCCTTTCCTTAATCAATTCCCATGTCTCGATAAGCTCTTCATCGTCCGCACCGCAAGATATTATTGCCTCTATGATTTGCGGTTTCCGCACGGCCTTCCCAAGTTCAACCCCTAATTCTTTGCTGATCAAAATTAGATCCGGCTTTTGCAAAGATTTCAGGTCCATGATGCGCTCAGACACTCGACCGGTCCCCTATCTCTTCTTAGCAATGCGTACAACAATCAGTACTCACAGCACTGCCAAAGAAAGCCTGCCAGCATTGACGCTAAATTCAAAAGCCTGGCAAAATACCTCAGGGAAGAAAGGTCGGACACTCACAGAGCCACGATCATGGGGTCCACCAACGTGGGAGCTCTTGCAACTGCGAACGCTGCTAGGCGATGCGAAGAGCTGACTTCGATCCCAGCGCTGCCATCCAGTTGTTGAGACGCGGGCTCTCAGTTGCCGTCGGGACGCGGGTCCGCTGTCGCCGACCAGCCGGAGCAATGAAGAGACGGGGGGTTAAGGAGAAGCGTGAAAAAAAAGGTATATGTATTTACATATTTACAAGTAGCGAGAAGCACGATACATGACACGATGTATCTCAACAGGAAAAAGACACAGACACAGGAGACGGGAGCCCTTAAATAGAGTCGGCACAGACTCCCGCCCCTTTTCGTCCAATCAGGAGCGTCCTGTTGGCTGATTGGCCGGCAAGGCTTGAACGCCAACCCGGGTAGCGTTCCCGTAGCTGTCCGGCCCGAACGCACAACGCGCTCCACGATGACGACGCGCAGGCTCGGGAAGACGCCGGCTTGGACGCCGTCCTTGTGGAGCGTCTCTGTAGCTCACCGGCCGAACGCGCAACACTGGGAGCGTTCCGGTGTTAGATATTCACGTTCACAACGCGCTCCACGATGACGACGCGCAGGCTCGGAGAGACGCCGGCTTGGACGCCGTCCTTGGGGAGCGTCTCTGTAGCTCACCGGCCGAACGCGCAACACTGGGAGCGTTCCGGTGTTAGATATTCACGTTCACAACATTATGTATACCCAGAAGGGGCTTATATGATTCCCCCCTTGCAATCTTCTCCACGCAATTGCCTCCTCTTTTGCGAGGGAGCGGTCGGGCGGCGGATAGACCCTCCTGCTCAGCTTATAATGTTCCGTGATCTTGTGGTATGAAATTAGGCTATCTTTCATGTCTATGCGGGAGGGCTGCTCTGCGGCCGCCCGGTGATAGAGAGCTCGGGCAACCTCCTGTGCAGCCTCATTTCCTGCAATAGACTCATGCGCTGGGATCCATATTATCTCTATGTTACGTTCTATCGGCCTCGCCTCGAGGATGTGTTGAGGAGGCCCGGCTCCTCAACGTGACGTCACGTTGGCCGACATGGAAGAGGTTTCTCTCTCCGCTGTTCTCCTCTCCAGCGCTTGCGCGGGGCGCGGGAGATTTAAACATCGCGTTTTTAATTGATGATTGCGCAACTGTTTTAGCCAACATCGAAAAAATAATTTCCCAGACGTGATCAGCAATGACGCTACTTCGAAATCCTAAAAAATTAGCTTATTCGAACACCGCCTCAGTATCCCTTTAACTTGGATGGGGGAAGGTGCACGCTATGAGAAGTCAGAAAATTGTTCGAAGGTGCTCATGAACATTTGTGAAGTTTGTGCGAGATCTTGTGGCTAGCAACGCTGCGTTTCTTTCCAGCCGATCGCGGATATGGCGGAGTCTGGGAGGAGAAATGGCGTCTGCTGTGGCGTTCGCAGTGGTGCTTCTGGAGGAGTGCGGCAACCACTCACGTCAATTAGAAGGCGGTTAACGCGCGGTCTCTACACTATGGCGCGCCATTGTTGCGCAAACATTCAGCAGTAAAACTAGCGTGGGGGTCCGACGGGGTTCACTGCAATTCACAAGAGTCGCAGTATGCCGGCATACATTCCACCCGTATGGCCACCCTTGGCGTCCCAGTGAGTGACTATAAGCATCGCGCACATGTGACATGACTGGAAAGACCGCATGCTAACTCTTCAGCGTTATGCTCGGACTTTCGTCCCGCAAGGTCTCGATTTTTGGCAGGGTGACCGCATGTAATCTTTTTTGTCGCCACTAAACATTATAGTGTGCTCCAAATTATTCATTGCACAATAATTTATATTCAGCTTTTTCATGGAGTTTTCGGGTCCTTTGTGTGCCATTTCTCCTTTTGAATCTATGAGGCCTGATAACCTTTTCCGCGCCTTCTAGTGACCTTGGTTTAGCCCATCTGTATGTCCGATAGACTTTCACATTTCATGTTTTTTTCAGTGCATTAAATCCCAACAGTGCTTGCATTCATGCAAGTAAATTTGGTTCATGTTTTACCGAGCCTCATTGTATCTTTTAATGTTTCTGATCGTCCATATCTATGGGTTTTAATGCATTTGGCTGTTCGCTTCCTACTTGTTCGTTTTTCTCCTGAGTTCCCGTTTTCTGTGTTGAAGAAACGGTTGGACAAGGATTTAATTTGTATGCTCTTCCCTCCGCCTATGTACATCTCAGTGTATTTTACTTTACCGGGACACGACGTACTCAAAAGAATAAATAAAAGGCCCTTCTCATGGTCTACATAGACATTTTGCTATAAACTCCACACCGAGACATTACCCATTAAAACATTGTTACAGAAGAAGGGCATTTTTGTGTCTACCGCAAATTGCCGCCAATGTGGTGCTCCTGAAACGATTGAGCATTGTTTCCTCAATTGCAAAGATGCAAATACTCTTCTGAGATATCATGCAATGGACCATGTGAAAAAGATTTAATTTGACACCACATTCTGTACGACATCTCACTGCACTGCCATTTGTAGATAAACCCTTGGTCTTTTTCTTCCACATAACTGCAGCGTAAAAAACGAAGACCAGGAAGGAAGAAACACCTACGACACGGACAAACGCTGCCCGTTTTTTTTTACGCTTTAGTTTTGTGGAAACAAAGTGACGAACTTGCCCAAAAGCTCGTTTTAGTAAAACCTTAGACTTTTTCTTTTTAATTGGATTACACAGCCTCTGGATGGGGTGAAATTGTGAATCAGTTGTTTCTGCTAAAGACCCCTTCAGTAGAATCATTGTGCGCCTAAAATAAGTGCATGCCCGGACCATATTTTCGGAACAGAGTGGCGCTCATTCTTAGTGCTGTGATCGTCATTGCCTTTTTTTTTCTAGTGCTTTATTCCTTAGGTGTCTCGTATTATGATGAGTCAGTTATAGGCTCTGCATTGCCTCTTGTCTCGTGCTTGGTTGCTTATAGGTGTGTCTTGTTGCGCATAATATAGGTTTGCCGCTGTGTTCCTGATGTCTGTACATAGCTCATGTAGGTAAAATATTACATCAGTGTAACTGATAAGGTGTCGAAGCAGGAAAGTGGCGATGGCGTTGTGTGCCAATGCTGTATCAACAAAGCTCATCTGTAAGCGCCGCCGCGTGTTCCAAACCTGCTCCTGGTCATGAAGAATGTTATTTTATTTTATTTCATTTTAGGTCACGCAAGCTTCACACAAGGACCACCCAAATCTGAGAGTGGCCGCCTTTATTGCTATAGTGCACTGGAAAAGAAGACGTTGCGTGGCATGGGTGGTGGAAGACGTGGTGAAGGAAGAGCGGGGACACGCGCCTATCGCTCGCTCCGGACGCCTTTCCAGGGAAGACGCCGTGGACGCGGCCTGTTGCCCGCAGGGCTGCCGGCCGAGCGTAATCCAGCCCCTGGAGTTCAGGAGCTCTTGTAGCAGCGCATGGTAAGTTCCGTGACTATATTACAGACACATTTGCCGCGGATTTAGCTTCGTAGTCCTGAGATGCGTTGACGGCGAGGGTTTTCTGCCATGGGCCCCTTTCTCACTCTCTGCACACGGAACGCGGACGAGGCACGCACTTTGATGAGCGTGCCCATTAGGGTTGAACAGAATAAGTAGGAATGGGGACCGGTGACTAGGTGTCAAGCTGTCACCCGGTGTCAATGTTTCGGTTGCCACTCCGAGTGAGATCCACCGCCGGCGCTCCTCCTTATCTGGACTGGACCGTCGTCCTCGTGACTTGTGGGGCCCTGGCAGCGACGTTCCATGGGGAGGATTTTCTTTTCTGCGTAAAATCTCCCATCCTAGATTGCGTCTAAGGAGAGAAGGACATCTTAATGAATTTTGGGGGAATCTTAACAACTAGCACCGATAGGAAGAGGCACATTTTTTTTTTTTTTTGCACTGGAAGATATTTTCGGCCTACGATACAGATCACGGCCAGGGCAAAGCGCAAGCCCGGCCCCAAAACCTCAAACGGAAGGAAAAGAACAGAAAATCGATTCCAGTGCGGAATGCCTTATCCCTACGCTCACCTTCGGACCTTCTCGAAAACGACAGTCGCTACTGCTTTTATTTTGCAACGCCTTCATGAGCTCTTTCTTTTCAAGGCAGCCGTAGAAACGACTGGCATACTGCTGTCAGCACTAAGGCACACCGTGCCGTCTCCTTCTAGAAAGCGCGTTCCTCATATCGCTTGTTTGTTGTGTGATTAATTACTAACATGCGTTGACGAGCGTACGTTTATCTTCTTTGCCCAACATTGAGAGAACGAAAAGGTGGTGGTTCCATTTCGCGTATTCTGTACCGGTAAGCTATATATCGGGTTTCTGCGCTGAGCTCAAATACTGCTCTGACTCCGGTGACATGTTTCGCTCAGCGCTCCTGCATATGCGATTTGCTGTGCCGGGAACCTTAAACGCCTCTTCGCGGTCCAGAGCTTTCGCTGGGCGACCCATCCTAGGTTCTGACCGCAATATTTCAATGCGAAAGCATTCCATGTCACATAAGCACAAAAGCCGGCGTCCGTCACCGTCCAGATCCCGAAATTATTAATTGACGTCGCCATGCTCTCACATTACATCGACAGTATACATAGTGGCATCTAGAGCAAAAATAAAAAATTCGCTGTGGCTTAGCTTGGTTAAGGCCGGTAATCGCGAAAGCAATATCCGTACCTACGCCATGGTTCAGCTGGTAGTGTAGCTGGTGGTGCTTGTGGTTAGACTTGTGGTGATGCATCGGTTATACAATCCAATCCAATCCAATCTAATCTAATCTAATGTTAGGCCGCCGTTTATGTGCGCCGCCGTCGCACACGGACGGCGCGAGATGGTCGCCCAGTTCTTCGACGTGACGTCACAACACCTGTGGCGCGCCTAGCGGAGAGAGCGGGAGTTAGGCCGCCGTTCATGTGCACCACCGTCGCACACGGACAAAGCGAGATGGTCGCCCAGCTCTTCGGCGTGACGTCACACAGAGGTCATGCGAAAGGTCATTTCATGTGCACCGCTGTCGGACCGCAAAGGCTTGAAAGTGAAAGTAGTATTGCTTTCGCAATAAAACTAAAACTTCTTCCGAAGCTGCGGGGGATTCAACAAAGGACCTTGAGATAGCGAAGCGAGTAGGCAACCCATAGGCCTTGAAAAATACTTCTCGGCCCATAAAGGTGAACCTAGTGCATGTGTTTCGTTTCGTTTCGTTTCGTGTTTCGTGGAAAGGAAGGAATTTTTAATGAACCTCCCAGCAGAGCTCACGATGAGACAATGTTTTCGCATTCCAAGCATGTAAGCAGTCTTAAGTGCCCTCGGTATTTTTTTTTATTCCCGACGGTAGGGTGTCGACTGGTACGACGGATCACACCAACCAAATTGCCGCCGCGGTGGCTCAGTGCTCAGACCGCTCAGGCCGCGGCCGCGGCCGCTCAGGCCGCGGTGCTCGGCTGCTGGCCCGAAAGACGCGGGTTCGATCCCGGCCGCGGCGGCTGAATTTCTTTGGAGGAGAAATTCGAGGCCCGTGTGCTGTGCGATGTCAGTGCACGTTAAAGAACCCCAGGTGGTCGAAATTTCCGGAGCCCTCCACTACGGCGTCTCTCATAGCCTTAGTCGCTTTGGGACGTTAAACCCCATAAACCAAACCAAACCATCACACCAACTTGGTAGAACATGTAGAATTTATACAAGGTGTCCCAGCTAATTTTAGCCAGGGTATGCAAATATGCTGAGAAACTCTAAGACGACGCGACTAAACGTATGTTGCTGGTTATTGTACATAGCAAGTGACATAATTTTTGTGTTCCGCGTAATTGATCATTTCTCGAGGTTAATTAACCAACTTCGCAAGCAACGAATTTACGCGAAAAATTCCAATGATAAGGTTCTAGAACGATCCGCAAAACTTGCGACTGAAGAGTTTATAACTTTCCATCGATAACGTAGTTTTTTTTCGATCACTGCAGATGCCCCCGGTATGGATAAACATACCATGTGACATGGGCGCTTGCGCGCCGCGATTAGAATGCTCTCAAACATTGCACGTACAAATGGACACATCATTTAGTCGGGTGTGCTGTCATTCAAAAGTCGACGGGGACGCGACACAGGCGCTGGCTCTGCGATTTGCGCCGGTGATATGTTTCCCTCGCGGCGGTTCATGACAGGGACAGACAAGGACCGTTCTACAAGTTTCTCACTGCAGTTTTCCACCTAATTTCATTGCTTGCAATATTGCCTAATTATCGACGAATTATGCTATTATGCAAAATACAAAATTAGTGTGACCTTTGTCTGCAGTATAGCCAGCAGCATAAATTTGGTCCCGTAGCCTCTTGGTATATTTTTAAATCCTGGCTAATGTAAGCTCTGACATCGAGAATATGATGAGCTGCGACAAGCACGAATTGTAAAATTCATGTACGAGATGCGAGTTGATGCTAATAATTTTGTTCTGTTTCTTTTGATTTTATTAATCGCATTGAATCAGGTTATAAATTAAATCGTGCCATTTTGTTTTGCGTACCTTTAGGGGCTGATGGCGGCCAAGTTTTCTCCCGTGTCATCCCTGATTCAAATACGTGGCGCAGCACGGAAAAGAAAATACAAACACGCGACACGGGTATAGGGATTGGAAAATTCAGGACAGCACTTTCGCCTTAATTCAGTTTCGAGGAACTGCGATGATTGATGAAAAAATTTCTTAAATACTACTCGGGGAAGTAATGTAAGGTTTTTACAAAATGACGCAGAGTAAAAGTGCCTCAGATAGACATTTTTCGGACTGTGCCAGAAAATACATACTACGCCCACTAACTGCGCTGTCAAGTGGGCATATAAGAAGGGGCCCATTCCGTCTATCTTTCATTGTGAGCAAGGAACCCGTAGGTGTCCTGAAACGTCATGTTTTAAAGACCATCTCTGGCGACTGTATGTTTTATTTTACCACTATGCCAGAGAATTATCGGTAGCGGCATGGAGTATGGGTGGTTTTCTCCGCCTTTGTCTTGATACCGCGCCGTTAGTGAGAACTTCCTGTGAATGCTTTTTGCTCAGTAAATTACAATATGTGCCGTCTTTGCCAAAACTAATCAGTCTGTCAACACAGCGAGAGATCCGGGCTGGTGACGCCAGTCCGACGCTCCGTTTGCCAGCCCTTATCGTTCGCGAGTAAAACCTTTGTGACGTGGGTCCGTGCGATCACTTATCTTCCGGGTGACGGATGATTGCATGAGAAGGTGGTAGGGAGAGCCTGTTTACTTATAGCAAAGACGGTATCTGTTACGAGGAGTTGTCCATGGGCCATTTTAGTATAAATCGTTCATCCTTCATGTCTACACCTGCATACCTCAAGAAGCAACGCTGACCTCGTTTGGCCTTGTCTCCTTTTCAGCGCATTCCTGCTGTGGGAGCGTGGAGACAGTTGCAGTTCACTACTGGAGGCTTCTGCCCTTCCAGAGCAGCCGTTGTTTGCTACCGAGCAGGGGCCGCTCATTCGATTCCTATGGGTCGGGGACTTGGCGAAGGCGCAGATGGTGAGATCAGAGACAAGATTCTGTGATGACGGAGGGACTGCCACCATTTTCAGATACTGATCGAAGCACTGCCCACATGAGGTGTGCGACTGTAAATGGCCGGAAACTTGTTTCAGGATTGGTACGTTTAGAAATAAAAATGGAACACGTCAAATTAACCGTAACGGCGTCACCGGCAGACCCTATAAAAAGTTCTGTATTTGAATGTCTATAAATTGTGTAATGAAAGAGAATGATTTCTTATAAGTCTGCAGCAGAGAAGATACTATGACCTGGAAGGAACGAACTGACGAGGACGGCGCTGTTGTCCCTTCTGTGTCGTTGTTTACCCTGTGCTGCAATATCATAATAATGCACCAACTAGCTCAGCTATCCACCCTCGTAATGAATGATTTCATCCGCCTGAGAACGTCCTCTTTTCGCTCCCTAGAATGTGTCATAAGCCGCCGACGTCGCTCTAAACGAAGCATGACACTCGTACACCTGTTCTCATTTTTAAGGCGAAAGCCTTTAATGCCTCATACTGTCGCTAACAGCCGTTTCGGCAGATGTGTCCTCGTTTCGGTTACGTGCCTTATATGGCCATATGCTTATCATTACTTATTCAATACTTAATCGATGGCATTCGAATAATGTCGGAACGCCATTTAAGGCATTCTATGGTAATTGCATGATAATTAATGACTAAGTGAGTAGTAATAGTTTAGCAATTAACCTAATTAACCTTTCTAGTCAGACGAGATAAACAAATAAAACCGAGTAGGTAACTGGTCGAGTTGGTAATCGAATCAGCGTCTCCGGTGTGCGAGACGAGCACGCTAACCACTCCGCCATGCCAGCTCGATGGTTTGGAATGAACAAAGGCGAATACGGTGTCTTCGTTCACTGCCATCTTCCTCCCTTCTCGTTACGGCGAGGTTCACGTGTCCACCGAGATATGCGAGACAAATACATTTCCTTTCCTCAAAAACCAATTTACCGACGAGCGGGTCTACAGCCGAACGGGCGATGGCGTTCTGTGGACTCCCTGGCAGCGCTGCAAGACGCTTTCGCGTTTCACTCTTAGAGGCGCAGCTTAACATCGCAACCACACATCACTGACACAAGCAGCAACACCGCGCTTAAGGCTTTCGGCTCAGTGCACTTTAGGACAGCAAAGTGCCCCCTCCCCCCCCCCCTGAATTTTTGCTGCTACTGGCTTCGGTCAGTGGAATTTCGACCATGTCCACGGTGCATGACAGGCACTGCGAGAACCATCATCCATGCTTGCTGCATATTGTAGCGTTTTGCAAGCTCATTGTGCAGAAGACATGTAATTATTTCATTTGGCTATGAAGGAAACGTTTTTTCAATTGTGATTTATTCATAAAAAGGGATGCAGCAGCTTTAAGGATCACGAGTTATAAAAGCTGCGCTCTTCGGCATCTTTGTCGTCTATACAAATGTTAGTTTCTCTGCGATTTCATTTTGCAGGTTCTGCACGTGAGCAGCACTTTCTGCGACTTGGAGAACATTACCATGGAGCTGACATCAGCCTCCGACCTGCCCTTGATGCACACCCGCTTTTTGGGAGAAACGGTCTGCCACAACAAAGGCGGTCGATGAGCGCACAGTTCAGTCCCACGACTGCTGTTGTCGTCGAGGTTTGAGCTAGACCGGATCTGCTAGATATAGCCGCTTCGTGGTTCCGCCCTGCAAAGCTGCGGTGGCCACAACGGTCGCCTTGGCAGGTTCGTGTTGCCGAAGAAGATCAAGGCCACTGTGGACATCGAAGGCACCGTCGCTGGAAGGGGCCTTACTGGAAAGCCACGTCGTCTGCGACCCAGGTCGTGGGCGTGACTTAAACTGCTCGCGTTGAACGATCCCCGCTTGGGGGTGGTGGCCAGAGCCGCCTGCATCAGCTGCGCCCTCTGGCTGCTTTCGCCAGCAGATTCTGCAGGCGGCTTGATGAAGAGGCCCTTCCTCGGCGGTGGTGGAGGCCAATATCATCGGTTCGACGAGTGAGCAGAAGGTTCCCTCTGTGTCCACCTGGAATGGCCTGCCGGAACGCCTTGCTCTCTGGGCGGCTTCCAGGAGTTGGCAATGCCCCTTTTGGGCATGGGTGCGACGACAGGCTCTGGATTGGCTGGCTCTTCTAATGCGGCGCTGGGCTCGTCACAGTCCAAGAGGTCTGAGAAAATGTTGAAGGTGGGCGCACGAAGTGGTCTTTGACGATGCCAGTAGGCATCGACAACGTCATCATCACTGTCAGACAACCATCCTGCATGGAATGCGAGACGCCATTGGGAGGTCGTCCTCTGCCGATGCCGGTCGCTGTATGACGATTCAGGAAGCCAAGATTTTCCTCAGTCTTTTTCTTGAGAAACTGGAACAAGGGCAGTTCTTGAAGAGGAATTCGCTGCCGGCCGCGGCACCAGCAAGGCAGAGGCTGGCAATCAACTGCATCTTCAAAATCGAACGGCGTCGTAATACACGGGCTATAGTCTATATCCATTAGGCGGGAAGCAGTGGTTGTAACAGATTATATGAAGGCGGCAAAACGAATTACAAGTTGTGAACGCAACCAGGCTGACCAGACACCACCGCTTTACAATATTTTAATTTTGTATAATGTATATTGTTCAAAAGTGTTCTACTTATGCCATTTATATTCCTTACACTCTGTTTACTAAAATACATTTGCCTATGTATGGTCTTCTTCTGTTTGTAGTAACGGGCTTTTTATCTTCAGCTTTCCAGCTCTCCACCTTTCAATTTATATTCCTGCCCTCTAGTTTTTTCACTCTCTTCTTAATTTACGAAGGCTCTGAGATCATATCCTGCCAGAATTCACCCACTGGGCTGAAATTTAGAGTGTAACAGAAAGCTAGAAATTAATTGACCAGAACAGAGCACTACGGACAGGGAACTAAGGGTACCGTTATGGGAGAAGCAGAGTACCGTAAGTTACACAATGAACTCGAACTGATGATATCCTGTAGCGTGAGACCAGGCTAGGGAAACAAACTTGGGCGGACGAGTTCGAGTAGGCTTAGATCAGACTTGGAAATTTGCCCAGATAGGGCGGACGTGGCGTAGGACACGGCTAATTCGAGAACAAGTTTAGAGGTGTTAGTCATGGCATTAAAAGAAAACTTGACTGACAGTGACGACATACTGACTCCAGAGTTTGGGGGAAAGATATATGCAGTTCGTACTGCCACAGGGTGGTCACTTTTACAGCCAGTTTGAGATGCGGCAGTAAACCGTTCATCTTGCTATAAAGGCAGCTTCAGATGGGCTTCGCGGGCTGGCGTCCAATGTAAACAGTCATCTTCAAAAAAAAAAAAAGAGTTCACCATTTGGTCTAGGTGCGTGGCAATGCCGATGTACGCGGCAACTGTTGCCAGCCGCTGCACAGCGAGCGATGTCTCCAAACCCTCTCTGGAACGTAATCGTTGTGATGTGTGTCATCTAGCACAAAAGGACTCTCTTCTATCAGCTTTAACTCTGCCGGATATTTGCCAACCATTCATTCGCCATGGCACTGCACTCGATAAGTCAAGCTTTGCTGCCACCGTACGATCGTCCAGCTTGTCTCTGAACGCGGATTAATACGCCCTTTTGGCACTGGCGTGTTGTGATAGCTTTCCTGCCGCTCGATGAACCTCGCAGATAACATACTGCGAGTACAAAAACCGTGTTAGGCTCCCAGGAGGTAAGTAGCCGAGCCCACAACAGCTCCTTGATCCGCTGGCGAGTTGCAACGTTGCCGTCGCTGCTTAGTGCCACGGTCGACGTGGACAAATTGGGAGAGCCTTAAAGGGAGACTGAAGCACTTTTTTTGAAAATCAGGCTGGCAGCGTCGTCCTATAGTTTTTCATGCTGTATACTGGAATATCGCATCCAAATAAAGGAAAAACAAGCGCGAATTGCCTTTTTTAGCAGAAATATGCGGCCTGTGCCGCGGGGCACGCCGTGCGGCGCGCCGCCGCCCTTGATTGGTCAAGAGAGGTCGTGACGTCACTTTCAGGACTGGAGAAGCTGCCGATGCGGATCCAGCTCTGCGTTGAGTGCAGAGCAGCCTTCGTGGTGTTGTAAAAGTGAATGTGGCAACTATTTTTTACTGACCTCCAAAGAAAAGGATACTACAGTTTGTTCATTCCACGTGTCACCTGAAAGCAAAAAAGACACAAGCAAAAATTCTATGCCTAGCACAAGCATACGCCAGCGCGAAAAACGAGTATGCAGACCCTGCGTAAAGGGTGCCAGTACAACCTCGGCTCGTGTTCTCGGAAAGAAAGGGGTGCGTACAATACTCAGGTCAATTACCACCACCGGACGCCTCTTGGCTCGCCCGGAAGAGCGTCATTCTAAAGAAAAGGCCGAAAGGGGTGTACAAAAAATCCTGTTCTCAGTACCCTGCGTTGTAGGTTGGGGCAAGAAAGTATTTCAAGGAAACGATGAAGCAGCACAAAATTGATGTCAAAATGAGTGAAGCGCAGTGGCCAAGCGCTTCGAGGCATGTGACCACAGGATAGTGACGAAATCACTGTGCGCTTTAAACCAAGCCAAATACGCGCACAAGGCTGCTGCTTCACTCGTGGCGCGTTCAGCAGATGCCAGAAAATATTAATCGCTGCCTCGGAAACGTTCGCCCTTCCTAGATTTGCAGTTTAGGTTCATTGAAGTAGTGGCCAATTACATGTGTGTTTAAAATCCAAGCTAGCTGCAACTCGCCCGCTGCCACAACTTGATGAATAAACCGGTTGCGTAACATGGTTTTTTTTTTGGCAAAAACTTGGTTGCCATTCATTTCTCTCTTAAATTTGCATCCGAAATCAGAACGTAGAGCGCTTTCATTTTAATCACTTAGCTAGATTAAACGAGATGCCGGATATGTAGAGCTTCGATAAGCTAGCTTGCTTGCTTTGCTGAATTGTGCTTTTCATTGCTTGCTTGCTTGCTTGCTTGCTTGGACACGTCGAACCGAGGGTAAAATCACTAACCGAGCCTTGCTGAGCACGCCTCAGGTGGTCTCGCCGCACCAAACCTGAGGAGAGCAACACATGCTTAAGCCTCTATAAGGTTTCTGCAGGGGCTAAATGAGCATGTTTCTACTTATAGAAGAGGCGCTTCTTGGGAATGGTGACACGCCTCTCATTCGCGAGAAAATCGAAGGAACTGTGTCATAGTTCAGCCGCGCCTTTTCGACAGATATCTCCAGAGATCACGTTAGAGACGAGCTCGACATGTAGCCGCTCTTACGAAAGTGCTTCGAGCAGAATAGGCTTGCTTTGGTCGGCTTGAATTCATCGTCGCAGCAGCGAGCGCTTGCGCTGCGAGCTTATGATCTTTCGGAAGACAGTAAAGACGACACAGTCGCGGCCGTAGTTGTTCGTGGACACGAACGCAGAGTAGTACCTCATGTTCCCAACGCACGCAGTACGTGGAACAACGCATGCAGCACGAGAAACAACGCGCGCTGAAAGCTCGCTCGGGTGCGCCGAAGTATCCCCGGCTCTAGAGTTACTGTATATGCTACCAAAGGTATGGTAGCATATACAGTAACTCTACCCGGCTCCTCAACGTGACGTCACGTTGGCCGACATGGACGAGGTTTCCCTCTCCGCTGTTCTCCTCTGCAGCGCTCGCGCGAGGCGCGGGAGATTTAAACATCGCGTTTTTAATTGATGATTGCGCCACTGTTTTAGCCAACATCGAAAAAATAATTTCCCAGACGTGATCAGCAATGACGCTACTTCAAAATCCTAAAAAATTAGCTGATTCGAAAACCGCCTCAGTATCCCTTTAACTTGGATGGTGGAAGGTGCACGCTATGAGAAGTCAGAAAATTGTTGGAAGGTGCTCATGAACATTTGTGAAGTTTGTGCGAGGTCTTGTGGCTAGCAACGCTGCGTTTCTTTCCAGCCGATCGCGGATATGGCGGAGTCTGGGAGGAGAAATCGCGTCTGCTGTGGCGTTCGCAGTGGTGCTTCTGGAGGAGTGCGGCAACCACTGACGTCAATTAGAAGGCGGTTAACGCGCGGTCTCTACACTATGGCGCGCCATTGTTGCGCAAGCATTCAGCAGTAAAACTAGCGTGGGGGTCCGACGTTGGTTCACTGCAATTCACAAGAGTCGCAGTATGCCGGCATACATTCCACCCGTATGGCCACCCTTGGCGTCCCAGTGAGTGACTATAAGCATCGCGCACATGTGACATGACTGGAAAGACCGCATGCTAACTCTTCAGCGTTTTGCTCTGACTTTCGTCCCGCATGGTCTCGATTTTTGGCAGGGTGACTGCATGTAATCTTTTTTGTCGCCACTAAACATTATTGTGTGCTCCAAATTATTCATTGCAGAATAATTTATATTCAGCTTCTTCATGGAGTTTTCGGGTCCTTTGTGTGCCATTTCTTCGTTTGAATCTATGAGGCCTGATAACCTTTTCCGCACCTTCTAGTGAGCTTGGTTTAGTCCTTCTGTATGTCCGACAGACTCACATTTCATGTTTTTTTTCAGTGCATTAAATCCCAACAGTGCTAGCATTCATGCAAGTAAATTTGGTTCATGTTTTACCGAGCCTCATTGTATCTTTTAATGTTTCTGATCGTCCATATCTATGGGTTTTAATGCATTTGGCTGTTCGGTTCCTACTTGTTCGTTTTTCTCCTGAGTTCCCGTTTTCTGTGTTGAAGAAACGGTTGGACAAGGATTTAATTTGTATGCTCTTCCCTCCGCCTATGTACATCTCAGTGTATTTTACTTTACCGGGACACGACGTACTCAAAAGAATAAATAAAAGGCCCTTCTCATCGTCTACAAAGACATTTTGCTATAAACTCCACACCGAGACATTACCCATTAAAACATGGTTAGAGAAGAAGGGCATTTTTGTGTCTACCACAAATTGCCGCCAATGTGGTGCTCCTGAAACGATTGAGCATTGTTTCCTCAATTGCAAAGATGCAAATACTCTTCTGAGATATCATGCAAAGGAACATGTGAAAAAGATTTACTTAGACACCACATTCAGTACGATACCTCACTGCACTGCTATTTGTAGATAAACCCTTAGACTCTTTCTTCCACATAACTGCAGCGTAAAAAACGAAGACCAGGAAGGAAGAAACACCTACGACACGGACAAACGCTGCCCGTTATTTTTTACGCTGCAGTTTTGTGGAAACAAAGTGACCAACTTGCCCAAAAGCTCGTTTTAGTAAAACCTTAGACTTTTTCTTTTTAATTGGATTACACAGCCTCTGGATGGGGTTAAATTGTGAATCAGTTGTTTCTGCTAAAGACCCCTTCAGTAGAATCATTATGCGCCTAAAATGTGTGCATGCCCGGACCATATTTTCGGAACACAGTGGCGCTCATTGTTAGTGCTGTGATCGTCATTGCCTTTTTTTTCTAGTGCTTTATTCCTTAGGTGTGTCGTATTATGATGAGTCAGTTATGGGCTCTGCATTGCCTCTTGTCTCGTGCTTGGTTGCTTATAGGTGTGTCTTGTTACGCATAATATAGGTTTGCCGCTGTGTTCCTGATGTCTGTACATAGCTCATGTAGGTAAAATATTACATCAGTGTAACTGATAAGGTGTCGAAGCGGGAAAGTGGCGATGGCGTTGTGTGCCAATGCTGTATCAACAAAGCTCATCTGTAAGCGCCGCCGCGTGTTCCAAACCTGCTCCTGGTTATGAAGACTGTTATTTTATTTTATTTCATTTTAGGTCACGCAAGCTTCACACAAGGACCACCCAAATCTGAGAGTGGCCGCCTTTATTGCTATAGCGCACTGGAAAAGAAGACGTTGCGTGGCATGGATGGTGGAAGACGTGGTGAAGGAAGAGCGGGGACACGCGCCTATCGCTCGCTACGGACGCCTTTGCAGGGAAGACGCCGTGGACGTGGCCTGTTGCCCGCAGGGCCGCCGGCCGAGCGTAATCCAGCCCCTGGAGTTGAGGAGCTTTTGTAGCAGCGCATGGTAAGTTCCGTGACTATATTACAGACACATTTGCCGGGGCTTTAACTTCGTAGAGCGCAGTTGCGTTGACGGCGAGGGTTTTCTGCCGTGGGCCCCTTTCTCACTCTCTGTACACGGAACGCGGACGGGCACGCACTTTGATGAGCGTGCCCATTAGGGTTGAACAGAATAAGTAGGAATGTGGACCGGTGACTAGGTGTCAAGCTGTCACCCGGTGTGAATGTTTCGGTTGCCAATCCGAGCGAGATGCACCGCCGGCGCTCCTCCTTATATGGACTGGAACGTCGTCCTCGTGACTTGTAGGGCCCTGGCAGCGACGTTCCATGGGGAGGATTTTCTTTTGTGCGTAAAATCTCCCATCTTAGACTGCGTCTAAGGAGAGAAGGACATCTTAATGAATTTTGGGGGAATCTTAACACCTAGCACCGATAGGAAGAGGCACATTTTTTTTTTTTTGCACTGGAAGATATTTTCGGCCAACGATACAGATCACGGCCTGGGCAAAGCGCAAGCCCGGCCCCAAAAGCTCAAACGGAAGGAAAAGAACAGAAAATCGATTCCAGTGCGGAATGCCTTATCCCTACGCTCACCTTCGGACCTTCTCGAAAACGACAGTCGCTACTGCTTTTATTTTGCAACGCCTTCATGAGCTCTTTCTTTTCAAGGCAGCCGTAGAAACGACTGGCATACTGCTGTCAGCACTAAGGCACACTGTGCCGTCTCCTTCTAGAAAGCGCGTTCCTCATATCGCTGGTTTGTTGTGTGAATAATAACTAACATGCGTTGACGAGCGTACGTTTATGTTCTTTGCCCAACATTGAGAGAACGAAAAGGTGGTGGTTCCATTTCGCGTATTCTGTACCGGTAAGCTATATATCGGGTTTCTGCGCTGAGCTCAAATACTGCTCTGACTCCGGTGACATGTTTCGCTCAGCGCTCCTGCATATGCGATTTGCTGTGCCGGGAACCTTAAACGCCTCTTGGCGGTCCAGAGCTTTCGCTGGGCGACCCATCCTAGTTTCTGACCGCAATATTTCAATGCGAAAGCATTCCATGTCACATTAGCACAAAAGCCGGCGTCCGTCACCGTCCAGATCCCGAAATTATTAATTGACGTCGCCATGCTCTCACATTACATCGACAGTATACATAGTGGCATCTAGAGCAAAAATAAAAAATTCGCTGTGGCTTAGCTTGGTTAAGGCCGGTAATCGCGAAAGCAGTATCCGTACCTACGCCATGGTTCAGCTGGTAGTGTAGCTGGTGGTGCTTGTGGTTAGACTTGTGGTGATGCATCGGTTATACAATCCAATCCAATCCAATCTAATCTAATCTAATGTTAGGCCGCCGTTTATGTGCGCCGCCGTCGCACACGGACGGCGCGAGATGGTCGCCCAGTTCTTCGACGTGATGTCACAACACCTGTGGCGCGCCTAGCGGAGAGAGCGGGAGTTAGGCCGCCGTTCATGTGCACCACCGTCGCACACGGACGAAGCGAGATGGTCGCCCAGCTCTTCGGCGTGACGTCACACAGAGGTCATACGAAAGGTCATTTCATGTGCACCGCTGTCGGACCACAAAGGCTTGAAAGTGAAAGTAGTATTGATAAAACAAACTTCTTCCGAAGCTGCGGGGGATTCAACAAAGGACCTTGAGATAGCGAAGCGAGTAGGCAACCTATAGGCCTTGAAACATACTTCTCGGCCCATAAAGGTGAACCTAGTGCATGTGTTTCGTTACGACTGTATGCTAATGAGTAGGCGTGTCACTGGAAAGGAAGGAGTTTTTAATGAACCTCCCAGCAGAGCTCACGATAAGACAATGTTTTCGCATTCCAAGCATGTAAGCAGTCTTATGTGCCCTCTGTATTTTTTTATTCCCGACGGTAGGGTGTCGACTGGTGCGACGGATCACACCAACTTGGTAGAACATCTAGAATTTATACAAGGTGTCCCAGCTAAATTTAGCCAGGGGATGAAAATATGCTGAGAAACTCCAAGACAACGCGACTAAACGTATGTTGCTGGTTATTGTACGGAGCAAGTGACATAATTTTTATGTTCCGCGTAATTGATCATTTCTCGAGGTTAATTAACCAACTTCGCAAGCAACGAATTTACCCGAAAATTTCCAATGATAAGGTTCTAGAACGATCCGCAAAACTTGCCATTGAAGAGTTGCCATTGAGGTAGTTTTTTTTTTTTTTCGATCACTCCAGATGGCCGCCCAATGGATAAAATACTATGTGACATCGGCGCTTGTGCGCCGCGATTTGAATGCTCTCAAACGTTCCACGTACAAATGGACACATCATTTAGTCGGGTGTGCTGTCACTCAAAAGTCGACGGGGCAGCGACGCAGGCGCTGGCTCTGCGATTTGCGCCGGCAGTATGTTTCCCTCCCGGCGGCAGGGACAGACAAGGACCGTTCTACAAGTTTCTCACTGCAGTTTTCCACCTAACTTCATCGCTTGCAATATTGGCTAATTATTATGGACGAATTATGGAATTATGCGGAATACAAACTTAGTGTGACCTTTGTCTGTAGAATAGCCAGCAGCATAAATTTGGTCCCGTAGACTTATAATGCCTTGGTATTTTTAAACCCTGGCTATTGTAAGCTCGGTCGTCGAGAATATGGTGAGCTGCGACAAGCACAAATTGTAAAATTCATGTACGAGATGTGAGTTGACGCTAGTAATTTTGTTCCGTTTCTTTTGATTTTATTAATCGCATTGAATTAGGTTATAAATTAAATCGTGCCATTTTGTTTTTAGGTGTACCTTTAGGGGCTGATAGCGGCCAAGTTTTCTCCCGTGTCATCCCTGTTTCAAATACGTGGCGGAGCACGGAAAAGAAAATACAAACACGCGACGCGGGTATAGGGATTGGAAAATTCAGGACAGCACTTTGGCCTTAATTTCGAGGAACTGCGATGATTGATGAAAACATTCCTTAAAGACTACTCAGGGAAGTAATGTGTAGGGTTTTTCCAAAATCACGCAGAGTAAAAGGGCCTTAGATAGGGATTTTTCGGACTATGTCAGAAAATACATACTACGCCCACTCACTGCGCTGTCAAGTGCGCATATAAGAAGCGGCCCATTCAGTCCATCTTTCATTGTGAACAAGGAACCCGTAGGGGTCCTGAAACGTCATGTTTTAAACACCATCTCTGGCGACTGTATGTTTTATTTTACCACTATGTCAGAGAATTATCGGTCGCGGCGTGGAACATGGGTGGTTTTCTCCGCCTTTGTCGTGATACCGTGGCGTTAGTGAGAACTTCCTGTCAATGCTTTTTGCTCAGTAAATTACAATATGCGCCGTCTTTACCAAAAGTAATCAGTCTGTCAGCACAGCGAGAGATCCAGGCTGGTGACGCCAGTCCGACGCTCCGTTTGCCAGCCCTTGTCGTTCGCGAGTAAAACCTTTGTGACGTGGAGCTGTGCCATCACTTATCTTCCGGGTGACGTATGATTGCATGAGGTGGTAGGGAGAGCCTGTTTACTTATAGCAAAGACGGTATCGGTTACGAGGAGTTGGCCATGGGCCATTTTAGTATAAATTGTTCATCCTTCATGTCTACACCTGCACACCTCAAGAAGCAACGCTGACCTCCTTTGGCCTTTTTTCCTTTTCAGCGCATTCCTGCTGTGGGAGCGTGGAGAACGTTCCAGTTTACTATGCCAGGCGTCTGCCGTACGAAGTGGCGCACGAAGTGGTCTTTGACGGCGCCAGTAGGCATCGACAACGTCATCATCAGTGTCAGCCAAGCCATCCTGCACGGAATGCGAGACGCCATTGGGAGGTCGTCCTCTGCCGATGCCGCTAGCTGCATGACGATTCAGGAACCCAGGATTTTCCTCAGTCTTTTTCTTGAGAAACTGGAACAAGGGCAGTTCTTGAAGAGGAATTCGCCGGCGGCCGCGGCACCAGCAAGGCAGAGGCTGGCAATGAACTGCATCTTCAAAATCCAATGGCGTCGTAATACACTGGCTATAGTCTATATCCATTACGCGGGGAAGCAGTGGTTGTAACAGATTATATGAAAGCGGCAAAACGAATTACAAGCTGTGGACGCAACCAGGCTGACGAGACACCGCCACGTTACAATATTTTGATTTTGTATAATGTATATTGTTCAAAAGTGTTCTACTTACGCTATTTTTATTCCTTACACTCTGTTTACTAAAATACATTTGCCTATGTATGCTCCTCTTCTGTTTATAGTAACGGGCATTTTATCTTCAGCTTTCCAGCTCTCCACCTTACAATTTCTATTCCTGCCCTCTAGTTTTTTCACTCTCTTCACAATTTACGAAGGTTCTGAGATCATATCCTGCCAGAATTCACCCACTGGGCTGAAATTTAGAGTGTAACAAAGCTAGAAAGTAATTGACCAGAACAGAGCACTACGGAGAGCGAGCTAAAGGTACCGTTATGGGAGAAGCAGAGTACCGTAAATTACACAATGAACTCGAACTGATGATATCCTGTAGCGTGAGACCAGGCTAGGGAAACAAACTTGGGCGGACGTGTTCGAGTAGGCATAGATCAGACTTGGAAATTTGCCCGGATAGGGCGGTCGTGGCATAGGACACGGCTAATTCGAGAACAAGTCTAGAGGTGTTAGTCATGGCATTAAAAGGAAACTTGACTGACAGTGATCACGTACTGACTCCAGACTTTGGGGGAAAGATATATGCAGTTGGTACTGCCTCAGGGTGGTCACTTTTACAGCCAGTTTCAGATGCGGCAGTAAACCTTTCATCTTGCTATGAAGGCAGCTTCAGATGGGTTTCGCGGGCTGGCGTCTAATGTACAAAGTCATCTTCAAAAAAAAAAAGAGTTCACGATTTGGTCTAGGTGCGTGGCAATGCCGATGTACGCGGCAACTGTTGCCAGCCGCTGCACAGCGAGTGATGTCTCCAAACCCTCTCTCGAACGTAATCGTTCAGTTATGTGTCATTTAGGACAACAGGACTCTCATCTATCAGCTTTAACTTTGCCGGATCGTTGCCAACCAGAAATTCGCCATGGCACTGCGCTCGCTAAGTCAAGATGTGCTGCCACCGTACGAACGTCCAGCTGGTCTCTTAACGGTGCTGAATATGCCCTTTCGGCACTGGCGTGTTGTGATAGCTTTCCTGCCGCTCGATGAACCTCGCATATAACATACTGCGAGTACAAAAACCGTCTTAGGCTCCCAGGAGGTAAGTAGCCGAGCCCACAGCAGCTCCTTGATCCGCTGGCGAGTTGCAACGTTGCCGTCGCTGCTTAGTGCCACGGTCGACGTGGACAAATCTGGGTTAACTTGGATGGTGAGGTGTCAGGTGCACGCTGTGAGAAGTCAGAAAATTGTTGAAAGGGGTTGATGAACACTTGTGAACTTTGTGCGAGATCTTATGGCTGGGAACGCTGCCTTTCGTTCCAGCCGAACACGGATATTGCGGAGCACGGAAGGAGAAATGACGTCTTCTGTGGCGTTCGCAGTGGTGCTTCAGGAGGAGTGCGCTTACGACATACGTCGATTAGAAGGCGGTTATCGCGCAGTCTCTACACTGTGGCGCGCCATCGTTGCGCAAGCATTCAGCAGTAAAACTGGTGAGGTGGTCCGAGGTGGGTTCACTGCAATTCACAAGTCACGATATGCTGGCATGCAATGGACACGTAGGGCCACCCTTGGCGTCCCTGTGAGTGACTATATGAAGACCCCATGCTAACTCTTCAGCTCCTGTTTCAGCGCATAGTAAGTTCCGTGGCTCCATTACAGCCACCTCTACCGGGGATTTACCTTCGTAGTGCTCAGTTGCGTTGACGGCGAGGGTTTTCTCCCACTGGGACGTTTCCCACTCTCTGCATTCGGAACGCGTACGGGGCACGTACTTTGAAGGGCGTGCTCGTTAGGTTTAAACAGATTAAGTCGGAATGTGGACCGATCCAATACTAAGTGTCAAGCTGTTACACGGTGTGGATTTTTCTGCAGGCAATGCGAGCGTGATGCACAGTGGCGCAGCTCCTTACATGGACGTTGTCCTGGTCTCTTGTAGGGCCCTGGCAGTGATGTTCCATGCGGACAATTTTCCATTTTGTGGGAAATTTGCCATCTTAGATGGGGCCTAAGGAGAAAAGAACGTCTTGATCAGTTTTCGAGGAATTTTAAGAATTAGCAATGAAAGGAGGGGGCACTTTTTTTTTGCAGCTGAAAATATTTTCGGCCAATGATAAAGATCACGGCCGGGGCAAGGCTCAAGGTCGGCTCGAAAAGGTGAAATGGAAGGAAGAGAATAGCGCAATCAATAGACGATATGCGAAATGCGCAGCGCCATCTCTCGACGCTCCGAGAACTAAGTCCTCCATGTTGGCACGGTACAGAAAACGAAACCGCTGCCCAGCGTTGGGTTAAAACGGCTGAGCTTCGTTTGAAAAGTAAAATGCCGATGCAGTGTTGCGCTACCCTCTCCACTGTGAAAAGACACTACGATGCGTGCCAGAACTAGGTGCGTTCCAGCTTTTCGCTTTTCTATTTTTTTACTCCGTCCCAACGTTTTAGTAACACAAAACGCCATGCGCGGTATCATGTGTCAGCACGCGGATCAGTGCGCAGCTTTCGCTTTCTGCGCTGATTTTTGACAAATCTCTCGAGGTGATTTGCGTTTAAATTAAGATAAGGACTACAGCCTTTGTTGTCTCTGATCAAAATTAGAAGCCGATTTCGTGCATTTATCAACTCCCCAGTCGGGCGTGAATATATATAGACGCGTACTTGAACAACGTAATAGAGAAGGTAATTTTTTTGAGCGGGCCAATCGCTCGTGCCGTGGCGAAATAAGTTCACTCGAAGAACCATATGCCGATTACTGCTTAGTTTGCTACGTGTTCAGTTAAGTTTTTCCCGCGTTCAATTAGTTTTAGAAGGGCGAGCAAACTCTCTGGACCATACGCATATGTTATGCGCGTTAAGGAGTCTTTGTGAAGCAATACACCCTACGTATAAAAACTGAGGTGCGAATGCTTTATTTCTTGAGGATTCCTATACCTTCCATATCTGCGGCGACGAAAATCTAAAAAAAAGCGAATAATATAGCTACTTTATTATGAAGGAGGGACGCATTTCTAAGCTAGAAAGTTCGTGCAAAAGTGTTCTGAAAACGCTTCAGGCCATCAGATTTTATTATCGTTGTGGCAAGCTTCAACAGCTTGCTTCGCAACAAAGCCATTTTTCCAAGTTTGGGAGTAAGCTAATTAAGTTTCGGAAGCAACCGAACATGCTAATTTCGCCCCTGCACACACAACTTGACCAGCGTATCGAGTCCGTGCAGGCACCTACAGCTATACGCTCTTTCTCTAATCAAGCCGCCGCTGTAGCTCAGTGCTTATCTGAAAAAAAAAAAACTGCGTCTTTGCTTACATTTTGAATTATATATGCCCACTTTCCTCTTGGTAATATCGATTGACAACATCGCAATACTCGCTTCAACTGCGTCTTAAGCTAGACGCGGTTTCAACGAATTGCGGCGAAAATCAACCGACGCCGGGCTCTGAAACGGTGACGTTGAAAACCGCAGATGCGCATTGCACATTACAGTAAAGGAATCGAATTACGCAGCTGGTCGAGGGTCTTGTGTGATTATACTGCAATGCACGAAGCTCCTGGCGTCGGCGCGAACGAAAGTTCGCACTATCACAGAAGTTTGTCAACACACGTGCGCACTCACCGCAAAACAACCGCTCGCTACCCTACCAGATGAATTCACGTCCACCTGGGAATAAAATAGCCATGATAATGCGTGATGCTTGAACTGGTGCTTTAATGCGAGCATTAAAACAACAGCACACGGTCACGGTTCGACTTTCCAACCCACTTTCGAGTGCCGATTATTGCGATCAGCAGCGCCAGACTTCAAGCGAAGCTGAGGACGCGGTAGGAGTAAGCTGGCGCTTATTGAAAGCACCTACATTTAGTCAAAGATCAGCTGTGAAAACAACGCAGCAGCTGAAGCTTGCCTGTTGAAATTCCACTCGCGAGAACAAAGTGCGCATAGCAAACGATGCACCAGCTCGACGAGCTCGACCGCGCCAAGATGGAAACCGGAAGTTGTGGGCGCGGTGTTGCCAGACCGCCAAGCAATTTCGCATATCGTCTATTCCAGCGCGGAATTCCTTATCCCTACGGCCACCTTGGGCCTTCTCGAAATACGACAGTTGCTACTACTGTTACTTTGCAGCGCTTTCTGGAGCTCTTTCTTTTCATGGTAGCCGCAGAAATGACTGGTATACGGCTATCAGCGCTAGGGCACACCGTGCCGGCTCCTCCCGAAAGCGCAATCGTCGTATCGTTCCTTTGTTGCGCGATAAATTACTAGCATTAATATACGACAGCTTTCACGAGGCGGACGTTTATGTTCTCTGCAGAACATTGATAGAACGAAAAGGTGGTGGTTCCATTTCGCGTAATCTGTAAGGCTAAAGTACGTATTGCGTTATTGCTCTTCACTCTGCGCATAGCTCAAATACTGCTCTGACTCCGCTGACATGTGTCGCTCAGCGCTCCTGCATATGCGATATACCTAAACTCAATTTGCCGGTTCAGTGCTTTCGCTTGGCGACCCATCCTAGGTTCTGCGGGGGATTCAACAAAGGACCTTCAGATAGCGAAGCGAGTAGGTATCCCATAGGCCTCGAAACATACTCCTCGGCGCATAAAGGTGGACCTAGTGCATGTGTTTCCTTATGGCTGTATGGCAATCAGTAGGTGTGCCACTGGAAAGGAAGGGACGAACCTCGCCGCAGAGCTCACGATGAGACAGTTTTCGCATTCACAGCATCTAAAAAGTCTTACTGCCCCCCGTAATTTTTTATGCGAAGCATATTAACGTAGGTTTCGGGACTTCGCGCGACGCCCGGCGGTGGCCACCATTGGCCTTGAAGTGAGATCACATGATGTGACGTCACGTGATTACGTCACACAGGCTGCAGAGGGGGCCTCATATCGCGCCGTCGGACGTCGCCCGGCGGAGGCCTCCACGCTTCGGTTCGTGCCGTCGCGCGCGACGCGGCGGCGGGGCCACCATCGCTGCATCACGTGATATGTGACGTCACGCCAGGGATGAAGCGGCGCGCGCCCGCCGTCGCGTCAGTCTCTGTGCCCGCAACCGCGCCAGCGTCTTTGCGCCGGGCGTGTATGCGCTCAAGATGCCTCCAAACGCTAAGGACGTTAATAATAGGAATGCAAAACGAATCAGTGGGGAAACAGTTTAGACTTGGTGTTGTGTAGAAATGCTCAACGACAATACAGGATAAGTGACGTGCAAACCAAGAGTCATGTATTTACGGACCATAAGAGTGTGTTTGTCGGGCTGCAAAGAATAAAGTACGACGATTAACCTAAAACCACGTCTCCGTTACTTAGCCCCATCCACACTGAGGCAGCTGCTTAACATGCTTCGCATCCACTGGGCTTAACCTTGGTAAGCCTCCAATTTTTTTATTCCCGATGGTAGGGTGTCAAGGAATACGAGGGAACGACCAACTTGGCAGAGAATGTAGAACTTATACAAGGAGTCCCAGCTAACTTTAGCCAGGGTTAAAATATACATGGTGTCTCAGCTACCTTGGACCAAGATTTGTAAAAAAAACTTCGTGTTCTTCAGAACTGAAATCGCGTGGATGTTGTTAGGGTTTATCTAAAGTTACAGCACCATTTTTTTCGTTCCTCCTATTTGAATAATTAGTCGAGATAAATTAATTAACTTTTTAAATATACCTTGAAACTTTCAGGCGTCAATAGTAAAAGTTTAGGAGCTCCACAATTATTGTCCAACCCAGGCACTTCCAACGACGCAGACTCAGCGTGGCCGTTTTTATTCGGAAAAAACGAAAGCCCGCGGAGTTTAAAAAGTACCGCATGACAATGCGGTCCGTGCGCGCGGATGCGCCGCGATTACAGCGCTCTCATCCCTTCTCTGTAAAAAACATCATTCGCTTCGCGCCTTTCGTGCTGCCCAAGACAGAGCTTCGTATTGAGCTTCGTTCCAAGATAATCGCCAGTGGGTTCGGGCGGCAGTTGAAAGAAAGCACGACTCCCGTTTCGGAGGCCATAATTAACTGCACTCTCACGCTAGCAGAATGCATGCGGAGGAACGATGACAATCTCATGAGTTTGAATTTGGGAGCAAGATTTCAACAAGCAAAGACGCATATAAGAAGCCTGATAAGGTCGTGTGAATTACCCTGAAAAACAGGGGCCGCGCTTTCTTTCGATTTCTGCCCGAACCCACATGCGCTTATCTTGGAACTAAGCGCAACGCGAAGTCCTGTCTTGGGCAGCACGAAAGGCGCGAAGCGAGTGAAGTTCTTTGCAAAGCACGTATGAGAGCGCTGTATTTGCGGCGCATCCGGATGCACGGAGCGCGCTGTCACGTGGTATTTTTTAAACTCCGCGGGCTTTCGTTTTTCCCGGATAAAAACGGCCACGCTGAGTCTATCTCGTTGGAAGTGCCTGGGTTAGACAATATTTGTGGAGCTCCACAACTTTCCTATGGACGCCTGAACGTTTCAAGATGTATTTAAAAAAGTTAATTTATTTATCTGGACTAGTTATTGAAATAGGAGGAGCGAAAAAGGTGGTGTAACTTTAGATAAACCCTAACAAGATCCCCGCGATTTCAGTTCTGAGGAACGCTTAGTTTTTTTATAAATCTTGGTCCAAGTTAGCTGGGACATCCTGTATACCGAGGCACTCCAAGGCGGCCAGACCCAATGCATGTTGTTGGCTAGTGCACGGAGCAAGTCGCGCTGTTTTTGTATTTGGCTTAATTTCATAATTAGTCAAGACTAATTAACCAACTTCGCAAGCAACGATGTTGGGCAAGAAATTTCAATGAAGTTGTACAACGGTGCGCAAAGTGTTCGACTGAACAGTTTCTAGCTTTTTATCTATTGTGTATGTTTTTTTTTCACCTCAGTGCATATTCCCGCGAAATACACAAAAAAAAAATACCACGTGACATGCATGCTTGCGCGCCGCGATTGGGTTGCTCTCAAACCTTCCATGTACAAACGGACAGATCATTTAGTCGGGTGTGCTGCCACTCAAAAGAAGACGGGGCAGCGACGCACGCGCTATCTCTGCGATTTGCGCCGGCGGTGTGCTTCCCTCGCGGCGGTTCATGACAGGGACAGACAGGGACCGTTCTACAAGTTTCTCATTGGAAGTTTCCACCTAACCTCGTTCCTTGTGGAGTTGGCTAAATAATCTCGACAATTATGCAATTCAGCAAACTACAAAGTTATTGTAACCTTTTCATAGAATAGCCAGCAGCATACATTTGGTCCCGTTGCCTTAGAGTGCCTCGGCATATTTTAAACCCTGGCTAAAGTTAGCTGGGACACCGTGAATATTGTGAGACAGGAGACAGAGCGCAGGATGGAGCGAGCTTTAATGGCACCCGCAAGTATGGCGACCAACCCTTCGAAGAAGAAGATGATCGATGATGATGGATATGTACAGATGAAGACGAAGATCGCATGTTGTGCTTTGAGCGATGATGATGGATATGTACAGATGAAGACGAAGGTCGCATGTTGTGCTTACACTTTCTCCCCTCGCGTACGAAAGCGACCGGCCCGGGCGCAGATTAGAGCTCAGTAGGGCGACGGGCAAAGGGTTTGAGGCGTGAAACATGAACAATCTCGGCACCTCGGCAACGACGATCATTAACAGGATGAACAGGGGCAACGCGATAGTTCACCGGGGACGTTTGTTCGAGTACAGTATACGGACCAATATAACGGCTCAAAAATTTTTCACACAATCCCGGGGTACGCACTGGAGTCCACAGCAGTACCTCATCACCAGGGTGAAAAAATATGGCACGGTGGGAGAGATCATAGGTGTTTTTCCGGGAGGCTTGGGAGGCGTCGGTATTCAGGCGGGCAATGGCACGGCAGTAGGTAAGACGAGAAGTAAACTGTTCGTGAGAGAGTCTGGAAGAGGTTGAGGGGGCGGAGAAGAAAGACGCTTCGAGGGTGAAGGTAGGTTGACGTCCATACACAAGGAAGAATGGGGAGAAGTTGGTGGTTCTTTGCACGGCACTATTGTATGCAAAGGTAACGAAGGGAAGCATGGTGTCCCAGTTGGTGTGGTCGGGCTGGATGTAGGTGGCTAGCATATCGGACAGCGTGCGATGAAAGCGCTCTGTGAGCCCATTGGTCTGAGGGTGATAAGCTGAAGAGGTTTTGTGCACGGTTCTGGAGGCGTGAAGAACTTCGGCAAGGATGCTGGAGAGGAAGGACTTGCCGCGGTCACTAATAAGGACACGAGGAGCTCCATGGCGCAGAAGGATGGCGTTCAGGAAGAAGTGGGCGATCTCTGAAGCAGAGCCGGAAGGAACAGGGGCCGTTTCAGCGTATCTAGTTAAGTGGTCGATGGCAGTGACGATCCAACGGTTGCCCGTTGGTGTTAATGGTAAGGGACCGTAGAGGTCAATCCCAACGACTTCAAAAGGGGAGAAAGGACAGGGGAGAGGCTGTAGAAGGCCCGCAGGGGCAGACGTGCTCCGTTTACGACGTTGGCAAGAGATGCAAGACGCAATATATTTTCCAACAGCGGTTGAGAGGCCAGGCCAAAAGAAACGGCGCTTGATGCGGTCATAAGTTTTCTGAAAGCCGAAGTGGCCAGCCGGGGGATCATCATGAAAGGCCTGCAAAACTTCTCGGCGAAGAGAACGGGGTACGACAGGGACCCATGAGTCACCGAAGGGGCTGTAATTGTGCCAAAGAAGGATGTTGTCGACTAGCTTGAAAGAGTTAAGTTGGCGACGTAGGCGGGCATTCGGTGGCCGCGTAGCACCGCTCAGACGGTCGATAAGAGTCCGGCAGTAAGGGTCGGCCCGCTGCGCTGAGGCGAGATCGCCAAGACTGGGAGCTGGCATCAAGTCAATGGGTGCGGCGGTCAAGGTTGAAATAGCCGTCGAAGGGGTAGTTTGGCAGTTTGAGGATGCGGAGGACACGGGTTGCGGATGCGGAGGTTGGGTTTGGGCGAGGGGACAACGAGATAGCGCATCGGCGTCCTGGTGTTTCTTGCCCGATTTATAGGTGACGGTAAAGTCATATTCCTGGAGACGGAGAATCCAGCGGCCGAGGCGGCCGGACAAGTTTTTCTGCGAGGACAACCAGCACAGGGCATGATGGTCAGTGACAACTGTGAACTGGCGGCCGTACAAATAAGGGCGAAATTTCTGAATGGCCCAGACAACAGCGAGGCACTCTTGCTCAGTTATCGTGTAGTTCTGCTCCGCTGCAGTCAGTGTACGACTGGCGTAGGCGATGACTTGCTCGCACGAAGAGTGCTGCCGCTGCAGAAGAACTGCACCAATGCCGTGTCCACTGGCGTCCGTGTGTAAAATCGTTGGAGCATTGTCGTCGAAATGTGCTAGTATCGGATCAGATGTGAGAGCCTTCTTTAAGGTAGTAAAAGCGACCTCACAGGCCTCAGACCAAACAAACGGCTGGTCAGTGCAGAGGAGCTTATGCAAAGGGGCCGCAATAGAGGCAAAGTTGCGTATGAAGCGCCGGAAGTATGACGCTAGCCCCAGAAAACTGCGCAGGTCTTTGACGCGCGATGGGCGAGGAAAATGCAAAACTGCAGCCACTTTATCGGGATCAGGCTGTACACCCTTCTGGCTAACGACGTGACCGAGTACCTTGATAGAAGTGGAAGCAAAGCAACATTTCTTGGTGTTTATCTGAAGGCCGGCCTCAGAAAGTGCGCTTAATACTTCATCGAGACGAACAAGGTGTTCAGAAAAAGTCGAAGAAAAAATGACTATGTCGTCGAGGTAGCATAGGCACGTTTTCCACTTCAGGCCTCGGAGAACGGTGTCGATCATGCGCTCGAACGTGGCCGGAGCATTGCATAGGCCGAACGGCATAACGTTGAATTCGTATAATCCGTCGGGAGTGGCGAAAGCAGTTTTTTCCTTGTCGGCCTCATGCATAGGTATTTGCCAGTATCCGGATCTTAGGTCGAGACTAGAGAAAAATTGTGCACCTTGGAGACAGTCGAGGGCGTCATCAATACGAGGCAGCGGATAAACATCTTTTCTAGTGATCTTGTTAAGGGCGCGATAGTCAACACAAAAGCGTACTGAGCCATCCTTCTTTTGAACCAGCACGACAGGCGAAGACCAAGGACTCGAAGAAGGGCGTATGATGTGGCGCTTGAGCATGTCGGCTACGTTATCTTGAATAACCTTGCGCTCACTAGAAGACACACGATACGGGCGACGGCGAATGATGCCCGAACCATCTGTGTAGATGCGATGCTTAGCTGCGGTGGTTTGGCTCAAGGTTGTTGCCTGGGTATCGAAGGAAGCGGCATGCTTGGTCAAGACGGCAAGCAATTCATCTTTTTGAGTCGGGGTGAGACCGGGGCTAATAGCAGCTGAAATAGATGCAGAGGCAGAGGCAGGGGTCGAAAGAGCGAAGCTTGATGAGGCAGAGGAAAGAACGGCCACAGGTTGAGTGGTATCCACAGAAGCGATGGCTGTGCCTTGACGCAGAAGAATGGGTTCCGGCGTAGTGTTGAAGGCAGTCAGTAGTGAAGACCCATTGGTGAAGCGGAGCAGGGACGCGACGAGAAAGATGCCCCTTGAGAGAAGACGGGGGCTTGGTGTGACGAAAACGTCCCCAGCGTTGACGTGGGCAGAAGCAACAGAGAGGACATCTTCGCAGCCGGGGTAAAGTACATGATCAGCGGTGGTAACCAGATGATGAGAAGGCAGGACAGAAACGGCAGAAAGGTCGGATTCAGAAGCCTGTAGAGTAGGGGGACAGCAGGTAATTACAGCTTGCGCAGAGTGGAGGAAGTCCCAGCCGAGGATGAGGGGATAAGCACAGGAGGGAAGCACAGCAAATACTATGTAGTGCAGGATGCCGTCGATAGTGACTCGTGCCGTACACAATCCGGAAGGACGCATTGATTCATCATTGGCAGCACGGAGAGAAGGACCACTGTAAGGGGTGCGCACCTTGCGAAGACGAGAACATAAATCAGAACTAATTACAGAAATGGCGGCGCCAGTATCGATCAATGCTTCTACTACAGTGCCTTCAATGTCAACGGTTAACATGTTCGATGGCTGTGCAGGAGGAATTGAGAGGGCGGCGTGTGGTGCAGTTTTACCTCCGGAAACTGCACAATTTAGTTTTCCGTGTGGCCAGTTGTCTGGGAGGATGGTGGACGGAGAGGCGACGACGAGCGGCGGAAAGGCGATGGGGAGCGGCGGCGCGACGGCCTGTCGGTCGAGGAGCGGTCCGGAGAGGTAGAGGGATAGGAGGGACGATAATTGGTATGGTCAGCAAACGGTGGGCGGTAAGCGTACGACGAGTGCGGAGCGTCTTGGGAGAAGTCCGCGTACGATGGGCGACGAGGAGGACTGGAGGCAAACGCCGGACGGTAAGCAGGCGACGAGTACGTAGCTCCGTTGCGAAAGTCTGGATACCACTCGCGCTCGTCGCGTTGACGCCGACGGCACACACGGCCAACATGCCCTCGAATTCCGCAGTAGTGACACACCGGCCGACGTGCAGGCGGACTCCAAACAGGACACATAGCGGGGCTCGGGGACACAGAGACCGGAGTTTGCTGGACGGGCTGTGGATGCGACGGGTAAACAGCAGCAGGAGGCGTCGCAGCAACCTGGGCATAGGTAGGCACAAAACGCGGTACAGGTGGTTCCGCAGCCAAGGGGCGAGTGACCGAAGCGAGCTCGTCTTTGATGAGATCACGCAAAGGCGAGGACGGCGGGGCTGGAGGCGGGTGGGAATCAACTGGCGGTAAGGTGGAGCCGTGCAGTTCCTCCCGGATAATGGAGCGAATCAGGGAGCGTAAGTCCACGTCGGGGGAAACTGGGGTGTCCCAGGTGTCTTTCAATCGAAGCGACTGAAGGTCGTCAAGACGATGGCAAGTTGTTCGGATGTCTTGGACTGACGTTGGATTCTGAGCAGCAAGCGTGTTGAAGGCAAATGACCCAAGCCCTTTCAGAAGATGACGTACCCGATCGTTCTCTGACATAGCGCTGTTGACACGTCGACACAGCGAAAGCACGTCTTCAATGTAGGATGTGTAGGACTCACCGGGTAGCTGAACGCGCGTATCTAGCTTTTTTTTGTAGACAGCGGGGCTTGCACCAGATGTGCCAAAGATTTGTCGTATCTGTGCCGAGAAGTGAGCCCAGTCCGGGATGGCATCTTTGTGGTTGACGAACCAAGTCTTGGCCACGGCAGTGAGGTAGAACGACACGTTTACAAGTTTCATCGCTGAGTCCCAACGATTATAGGCACTGACCTGGTTATATTGGTCGAGCCAGTCCTCGACATCGTCCCCACGAAGACCAGCAAAAATGGGAGGCTCGCGCTGGAGTGTGGTGATGGTCCAAGTGGGGTGTCCAGAAGATTGGGAAGAACCGGGTTGGCTCATCATGGCTGGCTCCAGACGGTTCGAATCGAGAGGAAGAAGAACGGGGGGCCCATCGGGAGTACGAGTGGTGTTGTCGCTGACAGTATCCATCGGTGCGGATGGTACGAGCAGGTGGCGACCGGAACGTAGCTGCAGTCTGGCGGCGGAGAGGACGCAGGGATCGAGAGCACACTCCACCACTTGTGAGACAGGAGACAGAGCGCAGGATGGAGCGAGCTTTAATGGCACCCGCAAGTATGGCGACCAACCCTTCGAAGAAGAAGATGATCGATGATGATGGATATGTACAGATGAAGACGAAGATCGCATGTTGTGCTTTGAGCGATGATGATGGATATGTACAGATGAAGACGAAGGTCGCATGTTGTGCTTACAATATGTTGAGCTTCCAGTAGCACGATTTGTAAAATTCATTCTATTCCTTTTAATTTTATTAATCGAATTTTCTTCTGATAAAGCTTTAAAATTAAATCGTAATATTTTCTTTCAACGCATAGCTTTAGGGGCTCATGGCGACCAAGTTTTCTCCTGTGTCATCCATGTTTCAAATACGTGGCGGAGCTCGGAAAAGAAAATACAAACGCGCGACGAGTATATTGATTGAAAAATTCAGGACAGCACTTTGGCCTTAATTGAATTTCGAGGAACTGCGATGATTGATGAAAAAATTACCTTAAGACAACTCAGGGACAAAATCTAAGGACTTTCTATAACGGCGCAGAGAAAAAGTGCCTGAGATAGGGATTTTTCGGTCTATGTCAGAGAATTATCGGTTGCGGCATGGAACATGAGTGGTTTTGTCCACCTCTGTCTTGATACCGCGGCGTTAGTGGGAACTTCCGGCCAATCCTTTTCGCTCAGTGAATTCTAATATGTGCCGTCTTTGCCAAAAGTAATCAGTTTGTCATGACCGCGAGAGATCCGGGCTGGCGACGCCAGTGCGACGCTCCGTTTGCCAGCCCTCGTCGCTCGCGAGTAAAACCTTTGTGACGTGGAGCTGTGCCATCACTTATCTTCCGGGTGACGGATGATTGCATGAGAAGGTGGTAGGCAGAGCTTGGTAACTTATAACAAAGACGGTATCTGTTACAAGCAGCTGTCCATGGACCATTTTAGTATAAATCGTTTCTCCTTTGCCTCATGAAGCAACGCTGTCCTCGTTTGGCCCTGTTTCCTTTTCAGCGCATTCCTGCTGTGAGAGCGTGGAGATTGTTGCAGTTCACTACGGGAGGCTTCTGCCGTTCCACAGCAGCCGTTGTTTGCTACCGAGCAGGGGCCGCTCATTCGATTCCTACGGGACGGGGACTTGGCGAAGGCGCAGATTGTAAGATCAGAGACAAGATTCTGTGATGACAGAAGGACTTCCACTATTTTCAGATACCGATTGAAGCACTGCACATATGAGGTGTGCGACTGTAAATGGCCGAAAACTTGTTTCAGGATTGGTGCGTTCATAAATAAAACTGGAGCACATCAAATTAACCGTAACGGCTTCGCCCGCAGACCCCATAAAAAGTTGTATATTTCAATGTCTATAAATTGTGTGATGAAAGAGAATGATTTCTTTTAGCACGGCAGCAGAGCAGGAACTACGACTTCGAAAGAACGGACCGACGAGGACGATGCTGTTCGTCGCTTCTATGTTGTTCTTTCCCCTGTAATGCAGTATCATAATAATGCACCAACTAGCTCAGCTATCCAACCTGTTAATGACTTCACCCTCCTGAGAACCTCCACTTTTCGCTCCAAGAATGTATACATAAGCCGCCGACGTCGCTGTAAATGAAGCATAAAGATTCATATGTATCTTCTTATTTTTGCTTAGACTGGCTTCGGCCGGTGGAATTTCGACCATGTCTACGGTGAAGGGTAGGCACTCAGAGAAGCATCATCTATTCTTGCTGCATATTGTTGCGTTTGGAAGCTGTTTTTGTAGCACAAAAATAATTATTTGATTTGGCTATGAAGGAAACACTTTTTTGCATGTTATTTTTCAGCTCGGCATCTCTGTGTTCTATACAAATGTTAGTTTCTCTGCGCTTTCATTTTGCAGGTTCTGCACGTGAGCAGCACTTTCTGCGACTTGGACAACATTGCCATGGAACTGACATCAGCCTCCGACCTGCCCTCTATGCACACCCGCTTTTTGGGAGAGACGCTCTCCCGCAACTATGGAGGTCGGTGCGCACACAGTCCGGCTACTGTTGTCGTTGAGATCTGAGCTAGACCGGATCCGCTAGATATAGCCGCTTCGTGGTTCCGCCCTACGAGGCTCCGGTGGCCACGACGGTCGCCTTGGCGGATTCCTTTTGTCGAAGGGAATCAAGGCCGCTCTGGACATCGAAGGCACCGGCGCTGGAAGGGGCCCCGCAGGAACGCCGCGTCATCTGTGAAGTGTGGCCATCGTACTCTGCAGGGCAGCCACCTGGGCGGCTGCTTCATTTTTTTTATGCGAAGCATATTAACGTAGGTTTCGGGCCTTCGCGCGACGCCCGGCGGTGGCCACCATTGACCCTGAAGTGGGGTCACGTGACATGACGTCACGTGATGACGTCACACCGGCTGCAGATGGGGCCTCATATCGCGCCGACCAGAATCCGCAGCGTTCTGTGGGTTCCGCCATTTTCTTGCGACGGTGGCGCCGCGGTGCGAGCATTGGCAGTGGACTGCGGGAACCGCGAATCGTTGCACTGGCGGAAGCAGGAGCGGTGGCAATGGCTTGTTCTCCAGGCGGTCTGTTGACGATAAAAATCGGTAAGTCGTTTTTTTTTTTTTCACTATTGCATTATGTACGCATGACAAACGCAGTAGAACATTCATATGATCGATATATTGCTTGGCTTTTAGTAAAGTTTTGTGTTATCGCGACAGCAATGATGCCGGCGCATTTTGTATACATCGGTTTCCGCGCGTCATAAAGTGAAACGTTTTAATAGAGTAAGCGTCCTGGCAAGTTCCCAGTGAGCATGATACAGCTGCATACAACGTCGATGTGCGCTGTTACCACGACATGGCACTGTGCAGCGACGCACCTTTTGTTATTGCTTCAAGTAAATCTCTACCTGCTTATCGCTAAAAGGTACCGGTTTTTAAATACCTTTCTCTGTGCCCCTTAAGATCGGATCAAACGGGTAATGCTATGAAGATTGTTTCTCTTTTTGTTTATCGCCTTTGGAAGCTTGTCTTATCGCCTTGTTGGCTGCACGAGACGTGAAGAGGACGCACTGCTGTTAGGAATTCAGGATCGGATCGAGCGACGAATATTGCTCTGAAGCTCATTTGTGTTTGTTTTTCGTTTACCGTCTTCGGAAGCTTGTCTTATCGTTTTGTTGGCTGGGCGAGACCTGAACGGGGCACGCGTCTGCTTATTGTCTGAGATGCTTCTCAGTATTTTAAGCACCTTGCACAAAAGTTGGCTGCTAAATTGAGTGCAGCCGAGAGCGAAAGTCATTCTTCACCGATGACCGTGCAGTGCACTTGCTGCTATCGCGCCGCCATCCTGTTAATGTCTGTGGGCACATGCTCGGCCAATAAGCAGTTTGTCGTCAAAGCTTTGTTCTATCTATCTGCGTGTTTCCATGTATAATATTGCAGTTAACTTTGCGCGTATTTTCTTGTTTTGCTTCCACACCTTAGGCGACCGGGTTCTGCCTCATCCCCTCTCCATCTCGGCCAACGAATGGAAAGAAGATATGAAACTCTGGCCTTCCCTGCAAGAAAACCACATTACATATTACCTGCTCAAAACAAAAGCCTGCGATCTGGAAGACGTCCAAGCCATCAAGAGTTTAGACTCTTATAACTTTGTAATAAGTGGGAAAGTGGGTCAGCTTCTCATTTACCAAGCTGACAGAGAGACTTGTTTCATTAACGGGACAGTCTCACCTTCGCAAGCTGACTCTGACCGACCGTACCAAACATGGGTTTGCATTACAAGTGATTGCCGCGTTTTATCCGGGTCCTGCTCCTGCAAAGTCGGCTTGACTGCCGTGTGCAGCCACGTCGGTAAGTGCAGTCATCGGCATTATTAATGCGTCAGCGTTACAGCAGACGTTCGAAGGAAAAGATTGAGTGTTGTCACTAACGCGGAAATTTGAGCTAGTTGGTTCACGTGTTGTCACTAGTTCAGGATTGGTCTAGAGGGTTGTCACATCACAAGTTGACCTGTGGAATGATAGTGGCTAAATGTCTAGTTAAATTGTGACTATGAGGCCGTAACATGACTGAAATGTCAATATGACATGAAACAGTATAAGGTAAATTAATTATGCTGAAAAGAAAATTGGGGTAATAGTTGGGAATCGAGCCCGTGACCCATGGGTTGAGTCAGACACACTACTCCTATGCCATTGTGCATGCCCCTCCTACAGTTAAAGGGGACATCGTGTGTCTTGTGGTGCCTAGCAGGACTGCTGATGTACGGTAATGAGTGTAATTAGAGGTACTAACTAAGAAGGTACCAAATAACCATTAAAGCTATTGCATTATACATGGCCTTAAGGGGGAGCTTAAATGTCCTCCTAATTTTTGCACTCCCTGCTGTTCCTAGAGATAGCTTAAAATACTTGTCTCATAGCTGTAGCTTGTTGTGTCAACCACAATTTTTTATTGTATCTTAGCCACTCTTGAGTCTAGTGTTGGGATCGAAATGAACTGTAGATCATTTATAACCTGCATGTGGTGCATGCAACCTCTCAGCTACCTCAGCAAACGACACTAAACCATCGTCATGCATTCTTGTTGCAGCTGTTTCCAAGGGCGTCCGCAGAACTTTTTCCAGGGGGGTGCACCCGATGTCTGGGGATGAGGGAGGCGGCAGGTTTGTAGTTGTTTTCTGGTAGGGCATAAATAATATCCGTAATTCCAAGGGGCCCCCCCTTGCCCCCCCTTCCGGACGCCCATGGCTGTTTCCATTTATTAGCAATACTTTCTTCATACAGCTGTTTTGTTGAAAAATGACTCCTAACTGCACAAATTTGTCTGAGTAACATGCTATGCACATTTATGCTTTTCTGCATGTGTAAACAAGCTGTGTGGCCTCTACCTTCATGAAAAACTATGCAGGCTGTACATCTGCACCTATTACGTGAAAAAAGAAAAGAAGGTTGTGCAGAAGTGAGTGAGCCTTATTATGGACTCATCATCATCATTATTTATTGTCCCTTAAGGGCCCTGGGTAGGGCATTACATAAGGGGGGAAGCAAGAAAGTATGTTCATGGTCACATTTTGATGCAAATGAAAGTAAACAAAAATGCATGGTAATGTTACACATCACTAGGAACCATACATAATGAAAGTACAATGTCAAAAGCAAACGAGCGACAAGAACACTCGTGATTCATGTCCGTATACGCTTACAAAACAGTTTTACAAGCACAATATGCACAAAATAGTATATAAGCGCAGAACAAAAGGTAGTTTATAAATTACAATAAAAGGCAGCAACAAGGCAGCACATCCTATAAAGGCTTCTTTGCCTCTCAAACAGTGATCCTCGTGTTTGCTCTCTGGGCTTTGTCTTGGGTCCGACAACTATGGACTCACTTTCACATGCAGTAGCATTATTCATTGTAGCCACTGGTTGCTTTCAATTTTTTTCTATCTGCTTTTTTTCATATAACAAGGTGCAGTCCTGTGGAAGGTGGAGTTTGCCAGCCGAAAAGGCCTGACCGGACAGAGCTGCACTGACAAGAGTGCCATGTGGAACCAGGGCACAAAGAAAAATGTTAAGCCATCACAAATAGATGCCATGGATTTTAAGATGCGAAAGGAATGCGAAGACATGCAGCATAAAAGGCAGAAGGTTAATACAAAACATTATGAGACCCATGAGCAATATGTGAGAGAGATGCAGCAGTCTCTAATAGCACCCCTTCTTGACATAAAAGGGAGCCTCCTGCATCAGACTGTTGTTGCAAAAGTGTCGCCCACTGTGGTGGCTAAAAATATTTTAAGGAATACAGCCCCTGAGCTCACTCATGGCCGACATGATGATGACGAGCTATTGGCGTGCGACACCTGCTCAGACTTTTATAGTAAATGGGTATGTATTAAAGAGCAAATCAGGTTAAGTCTCATGGAGCTCACGCGCCAGCAGACTGGGAAGCTTTGGGAAGCTAGCCGCAAGCTGCGTCTCACAGCTTCTAATGTGTCAAAGGTTCCACGGAAGAAAGAAACGCCACCAGATAAGTTTGTCACATCATGCCTTTTCAGCCAGTTTCGGGGCAACAAGGCAACAAGTCATGGACAAAGGTTTGAGCCTGTTGCCAGGCGGATGTTTGAGAACCATCGTGGTGTCCATGTTGAACGTTGTGGCACAGTTGTTAGTGCCACGCATCCATTTTTATCGGCAAGCCCTGATGGCTTAGTTGGCACAGAGAGCATCCTAGAAATTAAATGCCCGTATGTAGATGACTGTCTGCCGCTTGTAGACTCCAACAAGTATGATGTCAAGAAGGACTCGAATGGAGTCCACTTTCTTGATATGAAAGGAAAAAATGGTTACTACTATCAGGTGCAGTTTATTATGTTCTGCACAGAGCGTATACACTGCTACTTCTATGTGTGGTCAGCCATGAACTCTATTTTAGTTGAAGTGCCCTATGATGTAGATTTTGTTTGCCTTCATATTTCAAGGTTGTCAGAATTCTACTTCAGGCACTACTTGCCCAGGCTTGTTGATGCTGTTCACAGCAACAGCTTAGACATATCTGAATACAAGGCTATCGCTACACCAGCAGAACAGACTGAACAATAAACACTAAATGACCCGAGTTTTACTTTTTGTGTTTTGAGTTTTATTATTACTGCTTGAGACGTTGATGCAAAAGAAATATCGCTGCAGCAATCAGTGTATATCTATATACGAAATCCTGCTAATATGACCTGTAGCACTCATGTCGGTGTGCTTGAATACACAAAAACAAAGTTCCAGAGCATTATTTCTCAAGCACTTGAAAGACCAAACAACACAGTGTGTAACCTTTAAAGAGGTACAGACACAAAATTTTCCCACAAAGTAGCGAATGATCTGTTTCATGGGTGCAAGGAGATGCCTTCTAGCAAGTTTCGCTCACAGGCGTTGAGTGGAACATATGATTTTGAATGGTGTCTGATGAGCCGTTCGGCCTTTCCACTCGTATCCAGTGACATCAAGGTGCACTTGCCCAATTACTGAGACGTTACCAAACCTCGTAGTAGTTCACAGGAGCAACCAGTGCTTGCCAGCGACAGTCGTCATCAGTAATATAGTAGCACAGGTTGTCCAGTCGACTTGTACGTCAAGCTGCAGTTCAGTGCTGGCACTGACAGAAACAGAAGCTGCAGGTAGAAAATTGTTTGTAATTATAAACTCCGTGAACAAGAGTTTTGAGCTCATTTTCACGATTACTGGGCCCATATGCGTCTTTCTAGGCAAAAAAAAAACGGATACTTGAAAACTTTGTGTCTGTACCCCTTTAACATGATGTAATAAAGTGGAACAAAATGGTGTACAATACTCAGACAATCCATCCAGTCTCCTTTCACAGCATCAAAAATTTGAAGTGTGCCCTAATGCTTGTCATGGAGCAATGGTGCCTTGGATGTCGCCCATTTCATTCTCACTGTCATTTTCCTTCTCTTCCTCTTCGCCTTTCGGATCTGCTATTAGTGGCCCTTTCAGATTGCACAACCCCGCACAAACTAGAACAATGCTGTTCATCAACTTCTTGTGATGAATAGGCAATGAATTCTTGAGAATTCTGTACACCTTAATACGATTAATTGCACGTTCAACATGAATTCTTAGGTGTGAGATCCGTCTGGACGCCGTAGCTTCTGCTTCAGGAAACTGAAGCCTGCCTTTAGAGAAAGCTGGAGTGTTTAGTTTCACGCCCTTTTCCTTCATGGCATTGGTCAAACAAAATCCTCTGTCAGCCATGATTACGTGGCCTTCAGACAAGTTGTCAATAAAACCTGAATCTTCAACAATGAACTTGTCTGAAGCCCGTCCACCATAGGTGCCAGAAACAAACATTACGAAGCCACTCGGTGCAACTGCGACGAGAAACTTGATAGTGTTACAGCCCTTGTAGGAGCTGTATGTCTGCCCTCTTGGGTAAAGTTTCTTCGGCCGCTGCATATACACTTCAGTGCAGTCTACAATAACAGTAGTGTCAGCATATTGGCTCTTGGCAAACTGTTGTGGCATTGTTGCGAAGATTGTATCAATTGGCAGCCATGCAACAACATTTGTCATAATGCCATGCAAAATTCCTATCATTTTACGAAATATTCTCCCTGTTTGTGCCACAGATGTGCCAAATCTCAGGGCCAAGTCAAAGTACAGGAGTCCCAATCGCAGTCGCATGAGAGTTAGCAAGACTTGGTCGCCAATGGTCATGTTTCCACAAACCTTACCAAGACCAGCCACTGTTGTCACGAGTTTCCTAAAGCCATCGAGGCCAAGGCCTGTGTAAAAATTGCACACTGCCTCAGAAAGGTCCTCAGAAGCTGGTCTTGGTATGGTTTGTGTTCCTGAGCACTGAAATTTGGTTTCCGTAGCTCCATATGAGTGCTCAGCATGTATGAAGGAATATGGGTCTTCCCACTGAACACCAACACTGCAAACTTGCACCTCTGCTTGGCAACTCTTGTTACACTTTTGACTTGCTATTTCTTCTTGAGTCGAAGCAGAACCACGGCAGCTGAGATCAAGGACACTGTTCTCGGACTCATCCGAGTCTGAAGTCTGCTGCGAATGGTCTGCTGTGCCCCAGGTTGAACTTGAGGCAGAAGATGTGGCTTGTGCAGGTGCCACTGCTGAGACAGGATGCTCTCTGGCCTGCACATAAAAATAAAACAAAGCATTGAAGGAAATACCAGACGACATATAATGCGTTCATGCTCTCAAGCCTCCACTTAACGACACATTTTTTTTTCATGGTATGGAAATTACAATTTATACCACATAGGTGAGTTGATTATGTTTGAGTGAGACAGCTTGACTACTTGGATGACGACAAAGCAGAGACATTACCTGGCTATCCATTATTTGCACTGATGAAGGATTCGAATCTGGCTGAAGGGTTCTCAGGATTGGCCTCCTTCCACGTGTCACCTATGTAAATGCACAGAGATGGCTCATGAGAACCGCCAAGCTCGAAAACATGGTAACAATCCGGCACTTTTCTTATTCTCTCAGTATCCAACGTGTACATTCTTTAACAATTTTCAGATGTGGCTTGTTAATTGCAACCACATGTTTTGAACCCCAACATGTTTGTAACTCTTCTACAATTACAGCACAAAAAGTGTTTATGGTGCTCGGCTGCTGACCTGAAAGACGCGGGTCCGATCCCGGCCGCGGCGGCCGAATTTCGACGGAGGCGAAATTCTAGAGGCCCGTGTAGTGTGCAATGTCAGTGCTCGTTACAGAACCCCAGGTGGTCGAAATTTCCGGAGCCCTTCGCTACGGCGTACCTCATAGCCTGAGTCGATTTGGGACGTTAAACGCCCATATAAAAAAACACAATTACAGCACACTAAAACAGGCTAAGAAAAGTCTGTGTGTGTTGTGTCTGTGACGTAGCGCAAGTCGTACGCGGTGTCATACGCATTTGAGCTTGCCTGTCACCGGCCGAAACGCTATGCAGGAATCTCGAATGCGTCAACGCCAGTGCTTGCCGCGCCCATATCTAAGTACAGCGCACCCGGTATCTGTTTGACGTCGGTTATCGCTGCGTTCTAGCTCCGTAACGCGCACGCCTGTAATGGGTTGATAACGCCAATGGGCATATGGTTCAACGGCAAGACAGGCATCGGCAGCCTTGAGCTACCAGTTAATTTCTCGCTCTGTACGACCACGACTTCCAGCACTCGGTACGAGGCGTTCTTGGCACAGCAAGATCGGTTGCGGGTGAACGCGAGGCCCACACGCATCTCGTGTAAGAGCGCATTCATCACGATTTCAAAACAGCCATTTCCACCTCATGAAAGCTGATCTTCACGACGTACTCACCTTTTTCGCGTAGCCAAGTTCAAGCATTGGGCACGGATTTAGGGCGGTAGGTTTGCCGTCAATAAAATGAACGGAACAGACCTGTAATAAACGAAAAAAAAAAAAACAACGTGCAACGGCATCAGTGGCGCGGTGTCTCTCAGCAGAATGTTCACTACCACAAGTGGGATAACACTTATACGTGCAAGTTTGCTGGGCTTGAAGTTTTTGCGGTTGAGGGCGATTTCCCATTCCCTACACTTCTCAGGCGCAGCCGGAAACCTGTGCAACGAGTACACGCCGCACATACACACGCGCCTCTCGCACTGATGCTCGGAGCAGTTTTCGTCCATCAGAAGCTTGCGTTTACGTTGGTTGTTCTTGCAGCCAACGACGGCACAGTGCCGCCCCGACGAGTAGCTCTTGTACATCGTAGCTACTCACTCAAACCACTAATTAAAGACACAATCAAACGCCACGCAGAGTAAACACGAACATTCGCCTGTACCACACCGCTTATCCCGCATGGATGGATGGATGGATGGATGGATGGATGGATGGATAGGAGCGCCCCCTTTGAAACGGGGTGGTGGCAATTGCCACCATGCTCAGCTTTTCTTTATTTATTATTTTTTTTTGTTTACTGTGTTGGCAATTCTCATTAAGATTCTCCATCAACTTTGCCTACGGTTTCCTACTATTCTAACCTTATTCCACATCTCTGCTTTTCAGCCACCAATCCTCCAATCGCTTTTTGCTGACTTCCACTGCAGATTTATTTACATGACCATTGTTATCTTTAAACCCTAGGGCCTCAGAAAGAGTGACTGTGCCTGCATCGACATCCGGATGGATACCATCACATTTGATTATGAGGTGTTCAATTGTTTCCACAGATCTACCACACACTGCACATGTGTCATCTTCTTCGTTAAATTTCTTTTTGTAGCTGCGCGTTCTAAGACACCCTGATCTAGCTTCAAAAAGTAGGGCACTGCCTCTTGAGTTATCATAGAAAAATTCTTTCCTGATCTGCCTTTTCCAGAATCGATATAGTTCTACACTATGTTTCTTTGCCATTGAACTCATCCAATTTTTAACTTCCGCGTTTTTGACCTGTCGTTTAATGCTCTTTCTTTCTCCGTCCTCATGACCGGCATACTTACTGGTTAGTTTTCTAGTTCTTTTCCGCCACTGTGAGTCAACGTTCTTTCTGTATAAATATTTAAATACCTTAGCTGCCCATCTGTTATCGTCCAATTTCCTCAGGCGTTCTTCATATAGTATTTTACTCTTAGCTTCCCGTGCCTCGAACGATGCCCAGCCCATATCCCCTTGTACTGCCTCGTTTGTGGTTTTGCCGTGGGCACCTAGTAGTCCACGTCGAGAGGCGTCCCCTGGTGTCGAGAGTAGGAGCGCGCCTGCAGCCTGCGTGCGAGGCTAAAAGAATCCGGTCTTAGCCACCACGCTTCGGTTCGCGCCGTCGCGCGCGACGCGGCGGCGGCGCCACCATCGCTGCATCACGTGATATGTGACGCCACTCCAGGGATGAAGCGGCGCGCGCCCGCCGTCGCGTCAGTCTCTGTGCCCGCAACGGCGCCAGCGTCTGCGCCGACGTGTATGCGGTATAAGTGACGTGCAAACCAAGCGTCATGCATTTACGGACCATAAGAGTGTGTTTGTCGGGCTGCAAAGAATAAAGTACGACGATTAACCTAAAACCACGTCTCCGTTACTTAGCCCCATCCACACTGAGGCAGCTGCTTAACATGCTTCGCATCCACTGGGCTTAACCTTGGTAAGCCTCCAATTTTTTTTTGTGCATATTTTGGTTTTGTAAATGTATACTGTTCAAAAGTGTTTTACTTATGCAGTTTATATTCCTTAAATACATTCCGTTTACTAAAATACATTTGCTTATGTATGCTTTGCTTCTGTTTGTAGTAACGGGCATTTTATTTTTAGCTTTCCAATTCTCCACCTTTCAATTTCTTTTCCTGTCCTCGCGTTTTGTTAATACCTCACAATTTACGAACGATTTGAGATCATATCCTGCCAGAATTCACCCATGGGGAGAAATTTAGAGTGTAACAGAAAGCTCGAAAGTAATTGATCAGAGCAGAGCGCTACCGAGAACAAAATAAAGGTAGCGTTACTACGCAGTGAGTACCGTAAATTACGCAGTGAACTCGAACTGATGACATCCTATAGTGTGAGATCAGGCTACGGAAACAAGCTTGGGCGGAGGAGTTCGAGTAGGCTAAGTGGGTAGAACATAGACACCGGTTATGGTAACAGTGATCTCAGAGGGAGGGCAGCCCAGCCGAACGCGCCAAACGATCGGGGGGGGGGGGGGGGGGGAGAAGGCTTGGAAATTTTTCGAGATATAGCGGCCGTGGCGTAGGACACGGCTAATTCGAGAACAAGTCTAGAGGTCTCAGTCATGGCATTAAAAGGAACTTGACTGGCAGTGACGACGTACTGACTCCAGAGTTTGGGCGAAACACATATGCAGTTCGTGCTGCCTCAGGGGCGGCACTTTTTCATCCAATTTGAGGTAGGCTGGTCTGAAGCATATCCGTCTTCATTTTCGATTTTGGAGACCGGACAGAATCTATTATTACGGTAAGTTCTGAAGATTTCATCGAGTAGCTCGTAATTAGTTTTGAACGTATTGTTGCCTTTCTGGTTCGACTCGCATTCTTATTTATCCATCAAATGTTCATGATCAAAGGTTCAACATCTAGATGAAGTCGGATTACTTGTCTAGCTTTTGAGACGACGCAAAAGAGCATGCGCTTTGTATGTGTTAAATGCTGTCGAGCGCTAAAATCCGGCTTGGTGATTTTCTTACAGGGCCCGGTAAGAAAATAAGCAGGATAAAAGCCTGACCACTTTTGGACCGTTTTCTGAGCCAAAATTATTTTACTCTCCTAAACATTCTGGCCGACAGGGTGTGAAACCCACAAAAAGTCACAAGTGTTATTTTACAGTTGTAATATCACGACTCTTCCAGGGATCGGTTCTTGATCCCTTTCTTAACATGTGCATATTAATGAGATCCTGTCCATATATCATCTCAGATTATTTTCTGGAGCATCTGTTTGTTAGGATGGTAAGTAGGTATTATACCAAAATACTACAGGGAAACTTAGGTCATTACAGCGTGGTGCCAATCTTGCAACTGCTGCTGAACGCTAATATATGTTACATTGTCAAATTTCGAGCAAAAAACTACATAACGACCGACCGTATGTAATTGGCGATGATTTGAGCGATGAAATATCCGAAATTAAATACGCAGTTACAAACACATCAGATATATTGGCACTCATAGGCGCTGACTATGGGTAGGCTGGAAAGCTCGAGCCCCCCCCCCCCTTCCCTGAGGCTGAGCGATGGGGTCAAGGGGGTGGGAAGTTTGCTCACAATCCGGTGGGCAGGTTGTGATGACGCCACAAGGTCACGTGACCTGGGTGGCCCGCCTGCCTCCTATAGGTTGCCCTCTGGGCACCACCAGCCAGAGCCGTGCCCGTGATTTTTCACTCACAACGTGGACACCAGATTTTTTGATGAACCGGGCATTTAACGCTGTCACGTTAAAGGACGACTACACAACGGACGGCGAACTGGCGCTAACTTTCAACTTTATTCAGGAAAAGGTTACACGTGGATAGGACACGTGGATATATAGGAAGTGATCAACCACAATCAGTCTGTGAGTGTGCGCAAGAATGAAATACACCATCAAGATGTACTGCACGTGAAACACGTGTCTTTTTTTCGCGCTACGCCTCCCTTAAAAAAGCAAAAGCAGGCGCCGGGGAAGCATAAAAAAGAAGACGAAAGGGAAAGTCCAGACAGACTGACGAAGAGTAACTGCTGCATTGCAGTGTTAAAGGTGTCCAGAAAAATTTTAACATCTAAATACCAACATTAACACGGCAATTCGGTAAGTAAGAGTATAAAAACAAAGTAAAAGCTAAAACCAGTAGTAATGACTATACGAAGAACAAAAACAGGAGTGTACAAGGCTCCCGTACAAATGTTTGTTGTTTTAAGAGAGAATCACCATGACAAAAAGGAAAGGATTTAAAATTGTGAGGCACGTAAATAAGAAGGTGGTCTAAAAGGGGCTCTTTATTCCACAGTTACTGCTATCCGCAGTTACTGCTTTATAGCAGCTACTGCTATCTTTGTTATTCAGTGGCTCATCATCAATGAAAATAAAATATCAGTAGATGAGTATTTGATTATTTTAAGCACATCTGATCCGAGTGAAAATTCACTTGGGGATTACCTATAGATGGCTGTATCCAGTTCTCAGGCATATAATTGGAATTCACCAACCACAGTGTGTACTGCATCCATCATTCACGAACCAAAAAGCTTTTATTGTCATTTGACAGCCTGCACTCCAAGATTGTTAAGCGGCGGATCATGTGTTCTTGTTTTCACGGAGCCCTAACAAAATCCTGCACACATTGCAGGTGTCGTGATGCCCGCAATCCTCCTTTCCTCACTGACGGCTTATAGTTTTGAGGTAACCTTGATATATGCGGACAATTTAGTCGCATTGGGCAGTTTACCAGTGTTTCATTTTGTGGTGAGTGTGTATAACTAATTTCGAACAATAACTCTTCAGGAAACACGCAAAATATTGTCACGTGTGGTCGCGCGCCCGCCATTTTTTGCACGTGGATATACTTCATGCTCCACTCCATTGCTACGAAGCTCCTATAATTGAAATCATCTACTGATATTTTATTTTCATTGATAAGGCATTTATCCCTCGAAAATAAGCCACCTTGGCCGTCAACTTAAATGCAGAGCTCAGATCTAAATTTGAAATCACATATAGTTACAGTTCTGTGCCCGCTAAAGCAATGCATGGGGAATTAAAAATAGAGAGACATAGGCTAAAAACTACAGCTTCAGAAATTGGCCGGGGATCACTACTGCGGCCCCTATGCTATACCGGTAGCGCAGTGAAACTCGTGGTGAGGTTGATGTTTTGGGAGTTTGTTCTGCCCTCTCTCTGTCCCTCCGTCTTTTCTCGTGTACTTGCTATATTTTCTCGCTATATTCGGATCTGACAACTGTTTCAGAGCTGTTTCTTTTAAAAAAGAGGGTAAATTTCACATGCACACAAAAAGAACTCAATTTCTGAACCAGCCATGTTGAACGCTCCCGTAGTCTCCCGCATTTTGGACGTTTCTGTCGGTTTGAACAAGATATTGGCGTACGAAGGCACCGCTGAAGACAATTTTCGAGATAATTCGGTGATGAAAGCGCACGAAGGCTTGCATTAGCGCAGCATTCTTGATTACGATTGATGACGTTAGGTTTATGTTCATGCGCGTCATTCTTTCTTGCAGGCACTATCTCTCGAGGACTGTCTAGTAGTTTGATTATGGTTTGATGGGGCTTAACTTTCCAAAGCCACTCAGGCTATAAAGGACGCCGTAGTGAAGGGCTCCGGAAATTTCGAACACCTGTGGTTCTTTAAGGTGCACTGACATCGCACAGTACACGGGCCTCTAGAATTTCGCCTCCATCGAAATTCGATCGCCGCGGCTGGGATCGAACCCGCGTCATTTCAGGTCAGCAGCCGAGTGCCATACGCACTGAGCCACAGTGGCGGAAGTTTCTAGCAGTAAAAAGTAATAACCCGCACTCTAAAATTTCGAAATGAGCCCATTCCAGTCAACCTCGAAAACAGTGGCTGCCAATAAGTAGCGTATAGTATGGTGTACAACGCATAAGTAGAGCCTAAGCACTACCTCTTTTTTGAACATTTAAAATAAATTGCGTTTGCGGGGTTTCGAGACAAATTAAAACGTCGATTGCACACATGCTATTGACTGAAGTACGCAAGTTTACATACAGTCGATGTGTGCACGTGAGCTTTCAAAAAGAACACGGCGCAGTGAAAGGGAATAAGAATCATGTATTCAAACAGCACCGCTAGGACTGAACACGGCGTTGGCTTAGTTTCCATACGACAGATGGCGCAAGATCACCGCCAGGGTACCGGCCGTTCCCGATGCGTTGTTCGATCTGTTATCCGGCTCGTTTGTTGTCGCTCATGTACAGTACGTATTTTTGCAACTTGCTGAAAACTCGTGCTAAGCATAGAAACTTTTTTTTTTTACTGTTTTTAGCAGTGTCTGTGTTGATGTATTTATGTGTGCTGTTTGATGCGGCAAGGGAACCCGCGCGTGTCTGAAACTCTACATGTAGGATGTCGTTTTGTTTTTTCGTTCGTTGCGTTGTTGCCGTTTTGTGCAGTTTCGAAGGGTTGTTATTAGTCACGCATAGATCGAAAGAAAATTACAGCCAGATTCTATTTAATTACACTGCATTAGACCCACATTATATTTATTTCCCTTTGTTTTCTGGTTTTATGTTTTTCCTGAATTCCAGAGGTAAAAACCGGGTGATATATTTAGAGCTCTAATCCGGGTACAAGTGTGGTTATTCAATAAAAAATTTCATAATTTGGGCACTCTTGGGTCACTTTCTTTTAGCGAGTCCACTCATCGGGTCTGCAAAAGAGAATATACTATGAGCGCTCCTTTTTTCACGGATGCGTAAAATGCTCTACTTGTTGTTCGTTAATTAGTTTATAAACAATTAGGAAATGGCAGGTTGCATTGAAAAATGTATCGAATAAGATACTTGTTTTTTTTCCTTATTAAGGCCATTTATTTCGCCGCGTATGATATCGTTTCCTGCGCAGCACCTTAGCGTCCGTGCAAGACCTGCCTGGCTTTGTTTGTACTACGAAACCATTCATTCAACATCGCAGCGACTCTTTTAAGCGAACTAGACCGCTGGAAAAAGGACACCGTTATCGTGGGTAGCGCTTAATACAATGATGCCAATAAGACATCTGGTCAATGGGCAGTACTCGCACTTTGCTTTTGCTCCTGAAACGCATTTTCAAACCTGGCCTCAAATTAAGCAGCGTCACGAATAGCAGAAGTTGAAAAATGTTCAACCGCATCTGTTAACCGAAAGCTCCCCTCTGTAATAAGTCCACGACATCCGCTAATTTTCGTGCGGTGTCATTGTCTTTGCACTCTAGAAATCAGATTTAAGCCAGTTTTTAAGAACTGTTCGGGGTGCTAAAATCCGGTAAAACCGGGTTTTACCCTCAAACAAAGGGCCTTAATTATATTTAACTGTGCATAATAGTTTGCTGGATGTAAGGTTCAGGACAAATTTACGTTGAGCGGGAAAAACCCCAGGCGCCAGAAGCTGAAGCGAATATTCTTTATACCTTCGAGCTAGTCTTTGTCGTTAACGAGTACGGTACGGATATTTGGTAGACACTAGACAGTTTCAGCGTAGCCGGACAGCCGTACGGCAAATACGGCGACGCGTTGCCGTTGCTACCATTGCCAAGCTTGTCTAGCCAGATTTGCCGTAAGGTAGCAGTTGCCGTAGTCACCCTGCTTACCGCACGGTGCGGCTAAAACGACCTAAGCACTGTACACTCTAAACACGGAAGGAGTAGTAAGCTGTCCTGTACAGCACTGCCTTTACGGAGCAGGGTATGCTTCCAAAGCCCTGAGGTAGATTTCCATCTCCAAAAATGCGGAATATGGTTAGCAATGGAAACAAATTCTAAAGCATGCGAAGTTCTAGCATTTGCGAAGATATAAACCGAGGTTTCCACCTCGTCTATTTGCTAACCTCAGGACCTGCGGTGCCGCGTTTAAAGGCCCTCCATTGCTAACTGGACTAAGTTTTGCAGTGGTAATATTCCTTCGTTGCCGAGTGTAAGCATTCCATATATTTATTGATCGGAATCTACTCTGGGAATCGGGCAGCATACCCTGTCCCTAAAAGGGACTGCGCTAAAGGACAGCTTACTCCGTTTTTACTCCCATATAGGCTTATTCGTATCTAGAGTGCATACGCATACCTTCAATTATATATTCAACTATATATTCAAATAAGGCCGCCGCGGTGGCTCAATGGCTATGGTGCTCGGCTGCTGGCCCGAAAGACGCGGGTTCGATCCCGGCCGCGGCGGTCGAAGTTCGATGGCCCGTGTACTGTGCGATGTCAGTGCACGCTAAAGAACCCCAGGTGGTCGAAATTTCCGGAGCCCTCCACTACGGCGTCTCTCATAGCCTTAGTCGCTTTGGGACGTTAAACCCCCATAAACCAACCAACCATATATTCAAATAATATATTGCGTCCACCATAGAGGCGGTCGATATTTCAAGAAATAAAACGCCGAGTTGACTTGAACCTTCTCATGGGCTTATGAGTTCCTTTCATTACGCCAAGCTACAAAAAGCGAAAGGCAGTGCTGCAGTTCGATTTGCTAGCTCATGGCCAGGAGATAGGGTTCGTTGCGTCGTCTACAGTTTCCTGCCGTTCACGATAGATGGCGGTCCTGCTCGTCTGTGCCAAGGCACCTCTATAGGGCGAGGCACCCCTAAAGGCATAAAAGACAGAAAGAGAGAAATTTGGATTAGAAAACCGAGGCGGGTTGAAATTTAGACAAACAAATGAACTCCGGAAGGAGATGTACGCAATACACTGAACAGGTGGCCGGTATTTCCTTACAGCTACTTAGGTGGAAACAAAAGGGAAGGAAAAACGTGGTTGAGCGCGGTGGAGACCCGGGTGGAATGATGGATTATGCTGCGGCAGTAGCTGTTGAGAGACAAGAATAATTGGATATCCCTGCTGCCTTTCTTCTGTAGTGGACTTAGCCTGGAGGCTGTCCGTCATTACGTTGACGACGATGGGAAATGTATCAATCGTTACCATTATGTGTACGATGATGATAACGCCACCCAAATACTCTCGTCCCTGATGCCCTTGCCGGCACGCGTGCGCAGGCATCCCCCATTTCTGTAAGTCGACTTCTGCAACCAAAACAAAAGAACGACCTTCGGGGGCAGCAATTGCGATCTCCACTGGCATCAGCTTGAGCCTCGAATTGCACATCAACAGTCGACGAGAATGGGGCCTAAAAAGTTTACCACGTGTTCACAGTGCACGCCAGTGTACCACTGGAGCTTTCTAAAATAAATTGCATCCGTGTGCGCCTATATGCAGGCCGGCATACGGATACGACTCATAGTACGAGCGCAGGCTTTTCACGACTACAGCTGCTTCAGCAAGCCGCGGTTTCGGGAAGAAAGAAGCGTGCCTTGGTGTGTGCAATTGCGCCGGCCGTACGTGCTCCGAAACCACGTGTGTGAGGAGCTAGATGCTAGAGAGTTATAGCATAGCATCGATCCGCGAGGCGCTACTACACTTTCGCACTACGCTTTCGCAGAACGCCCTGAGGACGCCAGATGACGCCCCGTTCCCGTCAGCTGCGCGCACGACTGCCGCGTCAGGACCAATCAGTGCGTACGCAGTGGTGTCCAGCGGAATCGTATCAGGGATCGCGCTATGATATAACTCTACTTTTAGCACAGAACGTACCACTACCGCGTATCGCGCCGCGCCATTGCGCATGCGCGCTGTTGAGAGCCATTGACAACGCTGTTGACAACTCAAACTCTGAGCGGCAAATGCCCCTCAAAGGCCCCCACCCCCCCAGTCAATGGCATCGACCGATCCGCTTGGGCCGGCTGTAGTCGGATACAAGCAACGTCATACAACTCAAGAACGAAGCGGCTTTTCCCTGTCAAAGGGCCCCCTCCCAGCCAATGGTGTCGGCCGATTCTCATGACCCTGCTGACGTGACAATGTAAGGTGGAAGAGGGCAATTCCCGACCATCGAAGGCGGGAACTACCCCCTTTCATCTGCCACTCCCTGCATTGTCGCGCTAGCGGGCTCATGAGAATCGATCGTCGCCATTGGCTGGGAGGGATTCCTTTGACGGAGAAAATCTGCTTCGTTCTTGAGTTGTATCCAACTGGAGCAGGTTGATGAGGTAGATGGCCAACGCCATTGGCTGGAAGGGGGACATTTGACAGGGAAAAGCCGCTTTTTCCTTGACTTGTATCCGTCTGTATCTCTATCAAGTTTTCTTGGCAATGCAGCAGAGGCTAGGCAGTAAATGGAGATTGACAGACAGGCTTTGGACCCCGTGCAGTGAGGCTAGGGGGTATACGGAGGGGTGAAAGGGGCTAATTTAGATAAATGGCGCAGGGTCGCCACGGCTGAGAGGCGCTTTCCTCACAGCATGGGGACAATGGCCCGTCTCTCTCCCTTTCCTGCCTACTCTCTGCTGCACTGCCAAGAAAAGCCCCCCCCCCCCCCCCCCCCTTCCCCCCGTATGCACGCAGAGCAGATTGGAATCAAGAAATCTGGAAAAATCAATGACTACGCGTCTCGTGAACCACGTATTATTATTCACTTATTTCAGGACCCGGAGAGGTTGACAGAAAAGAGCATATTAATGTGCAAAAATGCAGAACCATAGGAATAAAGTAAAAGCAGTACAGCAAGTGCAACTAATTAGGACGAGGTTCTAAAAATAGTTCTGGCTAAAAGTGCGTCGGACGGGATCCGATCGCTCTTATTTTAAGACCGTACATCGGGTGGACCCGTACATTTTTCTTTTCGGGTTCCGAGTCTGGCTAAAGGTACGTCGGACGGGGCCGGTACATTTTTTCCCCGGGTACCTCAGGCATGTCCAAATAGTATTTTTCAAAGTCCGACGTATCTCACAAAATTTTCTATTGGGTTTGCTACCACGGGTACGACGGTGTGTTCCCCGTTCCCCTTTTGGCCGTAACAAGGCAAACTCCAGGGGACACGATTGCAGTAAGTGCCGATGGCGCAGTGGCGTAGCTTTACCCACCGCTTACCCACTGCTCGGAATGTGGCGACTGGCGTTCGGTGCTCATGCTTCAAGTGCGCCAGCAATGAACTGTTTGGGCCCGCGCTTGGCAAACTCCATGCTCTCCGGTTGTATACTGGTTGGCTCATGTCTTTGGGTAGCAGCGTGCGAAACGGAAAAATTACTCCTGGCTCTTTCCGCGTAGACATGACGCGCGCGTGGTTTTCTGCCCTGCACCGAACCCTGCATCATGGACGTTGAGACTTTCCTTGCAGCGAGCCGTGTTCTCCAGTCGAAGATGAGTGCGCGCACCGTCTCTGCTCGTTTGCGGCGACGGCTGAGCGGGTGCCGTTCGGCTTGTGCTAGCCTCGAACCCGCATGGGGTTTAAACTCCATGCACACAAACTTTCGCCAGAAGACAAGGCTGCGGGCTTGGCGGTTACCTAATCGCCCCCAGACAACGTCGTTGTTCACCTGGAAGCAGATCGTTTACGCTTCTGGCTTTCCGGTTGCTTCCTTCCACATTGGGGTTGAGCACGTCTTCGCCACGGCAGGCTCGCCGGCCTGGTCATCGCCGCACTCCTCAGATAGATTCGACATGCCTTTTGACATGGCTGTGGGGTAGAATATAAAAATTTCAATGGTAAGCATGCTATTTTCTCTGTTTTCCGTTAATGAACCTGCCGCGGTGGCTCAGTGGTTACGACGCTCGGCTGCTGACCCGAAAGACGCGGGTTCGATCCCGGCCACGGCGGCCGAATTTTGATGGAGGCGAAATTCTTAAGGCCCGTGTACTGTGCGGTGTCAGTGCACGTTAGAGAACCCCAGGTGGTCGAAATTTCCGGAGCCCTCCACTACGGCGTCCCTCATAGCCTGAGTCGCTCTGGGACGTTAAACCTTAATAAACCAGTAAACCAAACCGTTAATGAAGAAATCGCGCACATTTCTTACGATTTCGGAGGGTGCTCTGCACGTTGAGATCTGTGTTGGGCCGGGTACGGGCTCACAATCCCCAGTATGTATACCTGTGCTTTAAAAGTCAATGCAGAACCGCAGATGGTGCAAATGCTAGCGATCATCATCATCAACATCAGCTTCTACTCCCACTGCAGGGCAAATGCCTTTCCTATATTCTCTCCAATTAACCATGTCCTGTGCCGGCTGTGGCCACCCTATCTCCGCAAACTTCTTAATCTCATCAGCCTACTTAACTTTCTGCCGCCCCCTCCTACGATTCCCTTTTCTTGAAATCCAGTCCATTACCCTTAACGACCACCGGTTATCTTGCCTTCGCATTGCATGATCTGCCCCTGCCCATTTCTTCTTGATTTTGACTATAGATGTCATTAACCCTCGTTTGTTCCCTGATCCACCCTGCTCTTCCTGTCTCTTAACGTTACATGTATAATTTTCCTTTACATAGCTCGCTGCGTTGCCCTTAGGTGAACCCTTTTCGTTAGCCCCTACATTTTTGGCCCATAGGTGAGTGAGAAGTTATATACTTTACTCTTGAGGGAGATTGGTAAACCGCCATCCGTGATCAGGGAGTATCTCCCAAATGCTCTCCATCCCATTCTTATTCTTCTGGTTATTTCACTCTCGTGGCGCGGATCTACAGTGACTACCTGCATGCCCCAAGCAGACGTATTCCCTTACTAATTCCAGCGCCTCGCTACCTTTCCCAAACTGCTGTTCCTTTCTGAGACTTCTGATCTTTACTTTAGTTTTCTGCATATCAATTTTTAAAACTATCGTACTGCTTTGCCTATAAACATTTCATCGTGTTTTGCAATTCGTTCTCTAAGTTACTTAGCAAAGCAATGTGATCAGCGAATCACAGATTACTAAGGCATTAACCATTAACTCTTATCCTGGCCCGTGTGCTGTGCGATGTCAGTGCACGTTAAAGAACCCCAGGTGGTCGAAATTTCCGGAGACCTTCACTGCGGCGTCTCTCATAGCCTCAGTCGCTTTGGGACGTTAAACCCCAATAAACCAACCAACCATCAACTGTTTCAAATCCAGGTCCCTGAGTACCTCCTGCAAACAGACAGGGAATAGCACTGGCGAGATCATGTTTCTCTGCCTGACACCATTCCTTATCGGAATTTTATTGCTTACTTTATCAAGGATTAGGGTGGTTATGGAGCCGTTTTAGACATCTTCCAGTATTTTTACATGAGGCTAATCTACACCCTGTTTCCGTAATGCCTGCGTGACTGCTGAGGTTTCTACTGAGTCAAATGCTTCCTCGTAATCTATGAAGGCTATCTGCATGGTCATTTATTTTAACCTTTATAGGTTTTTATTTCAAAAACTGTAAAATATACGTTGGTGCGGACTGTGGAGCTTGATTGTACATCAAGGCGAACTCTATGTACCTAATATGGGTCAAGAATTAAACGATTAATTAACGTAAATTAAGGAATGAACTTTATTTATGTTTCATTCTAGAGGGCAAAGTTTCATCGTGAAATTGACGGCCGTCATCATCGAAGGTGAGTCCTGCTTTTAAATTTTCTTAATCGGCAATGTGTTTCGAAATAGCAAACGTGGAATATGTGCATTTGAAAGCTCGCTGAGTTGGTTTCCTCGCATTGCATATATATAATATGGCGTCTCAGGCGCTGTTGTATTTTATGATGTAGAAGAAGTTAACGTTATTTCGACGACGCTACCACGTGCAGCGACGCCATTTTATAATTAGGTAATGCTGGAAATGCAACTCAACAAGCTTTCAAATGCGTATTTTTGACATTCGAAATTTCGAACAACATTGCCGATTAAGAAAATTTAAAAACACGGCTCACCTTCGATGTGGATGGTCATCAATTTCGCAATAAAACATTACCTCCCCAAAAATTAATTAGGTTAATTGATTTCCATCGCTTCTAGGGTTTTTCTTACTGATTTCCTCCTTCGTTACCGGTGGAACAAACATTCCTGCCCCTAACGCTGGTGTTACTTTGCTTAAACTACGAGCAGATCAAGGTGACAGATCACGAGACAGTTCAATATGTGCGAAGCGAAAGAACTGAGCGAATGTGTATAGATAGTTTTCACGTGATGTCACGGGCGTCATCATTGGGTCTAGCAGAGACTAGGCAGGAAGCGGTTCTTTGTCCCCATGTCGTGGGGAGTGACCTCCTCAGTACTAGCGACCCCGCACCCTCTCTCAGACTTCCCCCCTTCACTACCATTCACCCCTCTGGAACCCTAGCCCGAACGACGAACAACCCACTCCCTACAGAAAGTGGTGTTGCTACAGCACGGAAACCGTCTCCCCTTTCTTGCCTAGCCTCTGCTACTGTTGTGTCCCCTTATTGCTTTTGTGTGTGTGCGCCCCCGCATCCTCCTCCTAACGACCACTCGCATCCTCCTCCTAACGACCACTCGCATCCTCCTCCTAACGACCACTTGCCCCTCGTCGCACGCTGTCGCCAGATGCCCCCCCCCCATGGTGCGCCCCCGCATCCTCCTCCTGTTTTGGGAAGCCACTCCCTCCCGTGGACGCTTCTCCGCTCCCTCCTTTCTTCGGGCGGCCAGTTCGGCTCCTGCCTCGGTCGACGCTGGTCGCACCCTCATCGGCTTTAAATAAACGAAGTCTTAAAGTACCGTGTGCGTCTTTCGCTGCATTCAACACAGCGACCGGACACGACAGTGGCGACGAGAAAGTGGATTCGACCCGCGCTACGCAACGCTATTGACAAGCCATGGCTACGCGAGGGTTTCACAATCAGATACCAGAGTTCAACGGCTCATCGTGGTCATCGTGGGTTGGACGCCTTCAGTTCTACTTTGAAGCTAACAACATCACAGACCCAGCCTTGAAGAGGGCCAACCTGCTGACGCTGTGCGGGGAGCAGACCTACGATACTGTCTGCGCCCTTATTCAGCCAAGCACACCAGCGGCAGTGTCTTACGACGACATCGTAAAAGCGCTGCAAAAGCACTACGACCCAAGGCCATCCGAGGTCTACAGCCGGGCTCGCTTCCAACGACGAGATCAACTGGGAGGAGAAACTGTGAGCGCCTACGTAGCCGCGCTTAAGAAGCTCGCTGCCGACTGCAATTTTGGAACGCTGTCGACAACAGCTACCGGGCAGGAGGGAGACGCAGCTTCTTCTGCTAACACCACCATGCTTCCCTTGGACGTGATGTTACGCGACAGATTTGTGTGCGGACTGAGTGACGAGTCACTGCAGCAGCGCCTGTTCGCTGAGAAGGACCTCACATTCAGCAAAGCTTACGACATCGCCGTTCGAGCGGAGAGCGCCGGTCACCAGCAGAGAGGGATTCGCCGGAACACCGAGCCGGTACACCAGACAAGCAACCAGGTGCGCAAGCCTTCTGTTGTTGTAAAATCGGTCAAAAAGGCACAACGCTGCTGGCGGTGTGACGACCAACACAACCCCCAGGGATGTCGATTCCAGTCAGCCACGTGTAATTTTTGCCACAAGCGAGGGCATATCGAAAGAGCATGCATTACGAAACGGAGACTTGCCAAGATAAAGTCACCTTCCCAGCCTAATCACAGCGTCAACGCCTCAGAGAATACGCCGCTATCTGATCTCCATGGAACAACATCAGCAACACCATCTGTGTTGTACGACCTGAACACCATGAATCTCGGCACGCGACCGAAGATTTTTACAGAAGTAAGCGTACATCACCAGCTGATTAGGTTCGAGGTGGACTCCGGCGCAGCCTGTACTCTGATCAGTGAGGACACGTTCCGAACTTCATGGCCATCTGACGCACCCGCCCTGCAACAAGACGACACGCACCTGCGAACGTGGTCAGGACAGAATCTGCCACTATTGGGCTCTGCCAACGTGCAGGTTAACTACAACGGCCAGACCCATACGCTACCTCTGCTTGTTGTGAAGGGCACAGGATCAAGCCTTCTAGGGAGAAACTGGTTTTCTCCACTAGGCGTGATGATATGCGGCATACACCAGACGCCGAGCCAGAACATGGTTGAGCAACTGCAAGAGAAATACGAAAGAGTATTCTCGGAAGAGATTCCAGGAAACGAAGGGCCCCCGGTCACACTGGAGTTGTTGGACAACGCGCAACCCAAATTTCTGAAGGCCAGGCCGGTGCCGTTTGCTCTCCGAGATTCAGTTGAAAAAGAGTTGGACAAACTGGAGCAGCAAGGTGTCATCGAGCCGACGCAGCATTCAGAATGGGCCACACCACTTGTCGTAGTTCGCAAGAAGAACGGAACCATACGCCTCTGCGGAGACTACCGGAGCACCGTCAATCTTGCGACTAAAGCGTCCTCTTACCCGCTACCGACACCTGAAGAAGTATTCAGTGTACTACGTGGCGCAAGAGTCTTCAGCACATTGGACCTCACCCAGGCGTATCAGCAGCTGAAGGTGAGCGAGTCAACTGCTGAATTATTGGCAATTAACACACTGAAAGGCTTGTACAAAGTCAAGCGACTGCCTTTTGGCGTAGCTGCAGCCCCGGCCATATTTCAAAAATTCATGGAGACAGTGCTTCAGGGCATCCCAGGAGTTTGTGTCTACCTTGACGACGTCATCATCAGTGGCACTTCCACTGAAGAGCATGCAGTGCGCCTAGAGCTCGTTCTCGAAAGGCTAGCAAACGCTAATTTGTGCATAAGCAAATCGAAGTGCTGTTTTGCGGTGCCAGAGGTGCAATTTCTGGGACACCGAATTGATGCGGAAGGCATTCACCCTACCGAGGACAAAGTGCGAGCGATCACAGAAGCACGAGCTCCAACAAACAAGCAGGAGCTACAGGCTTTTCTCGGACTCTTGACGTTCTACGACCGGTTCTTGGAACAAAGAGCTACCGTGGCCAACGACTTATACCAACTCCTTCGGAAAGATGTGACATGGACATGGTCGCCACGCCATCAGCAGTCATTCGATGCCCTGAAAGACCTGATTCGAAGATGTACAGTCCTCCGCCACTACGACGAAAGGAAGCCTCTGCTTTTGGCTTGCGACGCATCACCGTACGGAGTCGGCGCGGTTCTATCGCAAACTGACGAGCAAGGAAGGGAAGCTCCCATCGCCTTCGCCTCACGTACGTTGTCGCAAGCAGAACGCAACTACGCGCAACTTGACAAAGAAGGGCTAGCCATCGTCTACGCGGCGACACATTTTCACCAGTACATTGCCGGCCGGAAGGTGACCTTTATAACCGATCACCGACCGCTATTGGGCATTCTGGGACCACAAAGGCCTATGCCACCAACTTTGTCTCCGCGAATGACACGTTGGTGCATCAAACTCTCAGCGTACGACTACGCTCTGGTCTACCGCAATGGGAGTAAACATCAAAACGCCGATGCGCTAAGCCGTCTGCCACTAGACGCAACTGTTGACGAACCATTTCCACCAGGAGACGTTCTGATGTTCGAAGCACTGCCAGAACCTCCGCTTACAGCAGGCACAGTTGCAGCATCTACGCAGAAGTGCGCAGCTCTCCGGCTAGTTTACACAGCTGTTCAACAAGGCAACGTGCATAAACTCAAAGGGGACAACTTCGACGCTTACCGCAGGCGAGCTACAGAGTTGAGCACCCATCGCGGCTGCATCATATTTGGATCCCGAGTTGTGATGCCGAGAGAACTACGCGCACAAGCTATGTCTCTCATCCACGCCGGACATCGGGGCATCGTTGCAATGAAAAAGTGTGCCAGAAGCTACATGTGGTGGCCTGGCATTGACAACGACATCGAAACAGTGGTGCGAGAATGCAGGCCTTGCCAGAGCAGCCGGAGCGCCCCGCCGAAAGCTCCTGTCCCAGAATGGGAAAAGCCAGACACACCATGGCACACACTGCACATTGATTTTGCAGGACCAATTGAGGGCTGCACTTTCCTTGTGGTCGTAGATGCCTACACAAAGTGGCTTGAGATAAGGCAAATGGGACAGACGACTTCGGCAGCAGTCATTGACAACCTCCGATCACTATTTGCAACGTTCGGCCTGCCGCGCAAGGTAGTGTCGGACAACGGAACACCGTTTGTGTCTGCGGAGATCCTCAAGTTTTATCGCGACAACGGGATCTCATCAGTTACATCGGCCCCCTACCACCCAGCGACAAACGTACAAGCCGAGCGCTACGTAGCCGAGCTAAAACGCGCCCTTGAAAGAGATCAGACAGGCTCGCTGCAGCGCCGCCTTGCGCGCTTTCTCTTCAAGCAGCACACGACGGTTCAGAGCACAACAGGCGAGACCCCCTCGAAAATGATGTTCGACCGTGAAATGCGAACCCAGCTCACAGCCATCCTCCCCGAGCCAAAGGCAGAGACGTTCCGGGAAGAAAAAGCCATTCCGCGCTGCGGCACGCTTAATGAGGGGCAGCGCGTCCTCGCCCGACAGTTTCTGAAAAAGCCACGCTGGGAGGAAGCTACAATTGTCAGACGCATAGGCCTGCGCTCTTTGCTCGTCAACATACATGGCACAGTAGCACGCCGACATCTCAACCAGCTGCGTAGATTTACGACGCCGTCTGAGAGCTGTCCGCCAGCGGAGAGAACACGTGCACCATCTTCCCACATAGCCTGGCACCTCTTCCCGGAAGAAGAGACTTCGCCCAGGACAGACCTAGGAGACACAGCGAACAACAGCCAGCCTACAAGTGTTTCTCCCCCGAGCGCACAAAGCCAGCGCGCCTCCACGCGTGAGCGCCGACCCCCTGCACGATACCAGGCAACTTTCTAAGGGGGAAGGAAGTGTTGTGTCCCCTTATTGCTTTTGTGTGTGTGCGCCCCCGCATCCTCCTCCTAACGACCACTCGCATCCTCCTCCTAACGACCACTCGCATCCTCCTCCTAACGACCACTTGCCCCTCGTCGCACGCTGTCGCCAGATGCCCCCCCCCCCCCATGGTGCGCCCCCGCATCCTCCTCCTGTTTTGGGAAGCCACTCCCTCCCGTGGACGCTTCTCCGCTCCCTCCTTTCTTCGGGCGGCCAGTTCGGCTCCTACCTCGGTCGACGCTGGTCGCACCCTCATCGGCTTTAAATAAACGAAGTCTTAAAGTACCGTGTGCGTCTTTCGCTGCATTCAACACAGCGACCGGACACGACAGCTACATTGTCAAAAAAAGTAACTGGTTGTGGATAAGCGGACGGGCAAAATAGCCAGGCTTACGCCGTGATTGTGGACCCTAAGGTGGCGGCCGCTATGGCGTCAGTGCAAACTATGTGTCGCATCGCCTGTCGCAGTCGCTTGCATCCAAGCTGGTGTAAGCTGGTGTGAGTGACACAGGTGCTAGCCGTGCAACAGCGGGCGCGAAGAAGACGCATATCTGCGCCATTTAAGGGAGTGCGGAGTTGTAAGAAAGTGCGAACATCTCTTTGCAGCTCCTCGAAAGTCGCGAATGTAGCGCGCAACTTGCGTACACTGTGCGAGGAAGAGCGCGCAGCAAGCAGCATGACGCGCTTACGCTGAACGTGACTTTAGCCATGCGGCTACAACGACGTCCGCCGTACCATTAAAGCGAATCGACTGATTACCTCAGACGTATGTCTTTAAACACTCCGTAAAGGAATTTATCGTCATTCGTACAGGACTAAACACCAAGAAATTAAAGAAGAGTAAATTAAAGGAACACGGAGGAAAACGTCACTCAATTTTTGTTCAGAGTAAAAATTGACGCTCTGGTTCTTCCTGGCCACGTTCACACTCGTCCAGCATATAAGGCGTATTTATCGCCGAGAGAACTTAATTTATAAATCTTTCCACCTAGCGATTCAAGCCCGATGACATCCTTACCGAAAATACCAGATTTCATATGTTTTCAATTGAATTGCCGTATAGCCTACCTCTAGGATCCGTAGTAAAAAGAAAATAAAAAAAAATCGACGTCGACGCAAGCATTTTACTTGCGAAATCGGCCGGTGATGGCGACACTTGTATTTTTGTTGTGTTGTCGTTTCTAGCTTTTAGAAGGTCCGTTTTCGTCGTGAGTGATCTCTCTGTGATTAGAACGCGGTACCCTATCGATACAGGCCAACTTCTATTCGCCCTCATTGTCCCTGTATAGTAGAGAAAGCAACCACCCAATGGCCCCTAAAACTCCCTTGGACGTGCCATGAAGGTCCTGGACGTCCACAGGACGTATATGGGAATTTCAGTGTCCATTGGGCAGGTTCCGGTTACAAAAATTGGCGAGCTTAATTGCGAACTTGGCAAGTGTAAATCGCCATGTCTTTTTCTGAACAACTTATTGTTTGAGCTGCTATTTCCGTGCTACTTTTCATAGCTGTGAGCAGTTTTGCACCTATTCCGTGTGTACGTAATCTATAGACTGGCCCAATCTGTTGGTAACGAGCTGCCCAACGCTCGAAGCATACCGCACGTGAGAACAATTAACTGTGTGGCTTGGCTCACCCCTATACCTCCCCGCCCATCGCGATAGCCCAGCCAACCTAAGAAGAATGCCCTCCTAACGTGTGAACAGTTCTGAGCAAACGGCACCAAATTTGCTCACGCCAGCTGTTGCCTTTCCTCGAAACTGCGAAGCAAGATATAGGTCATGCGGCTCGTCTGGTAAATCTGGGAGATGATTCTCTGCATAGCGGAAGAGAACAAGTTCATACACGTCCCGAGTATATCAGATATGTTGGATTGCCGAGAAGCGCATACCTGTTTGCGGATACCTCTACTTAGCTTTCCGCTCAAGTGGCCACTTTCCGTATTCATTTACGCCGTTACGGAAAGTGCGGTCGTGTCGCGACGTCCGCGAGCAAGACCACTGCGAGAGCTAAAGCTCAGACAGGCCCGCACACGTAGGCGCCAGTCTGGTGCCTGCCTAGCCGTTCAGCTTTCGCCCTAAACCTACTAGCGTCAAAGTTTGTTTAGTTTAAGCCACAAGTCTTCGTTCTCCTGTGTGCAAACTTTGCTGCTTTGCAACCGTGCAAAAGGTGAAGAAGAACGCACAAGCACCGTTTTACTGACAAGTGGCGCCATCGTTCGGTGTCTCCGTAGGCTGCCCAAATGACGCCGAAACGAGAAATGGTTTCAGCACTCTTCCCCGCTTTGCTGCGGACACGTGCAGACTGCCTGCGGCATTCTCAGCGGGTGAGCACAGTTGTATGGTTGGGGGGGTCTGACAGCAGCCGAGGAAGCGCGGGTCTCACGCCTCGCAGGTGGTTGTTTGAACAGCAGCAGTCCGAGGGCAGTTAAGTGACTTTCCCCTCCGTCACCCAGTGGACCAAACTACAGCGTGGATGAAGCCTTAATTGGCACTGGCCGAAAGGAGTATAAAGAACGATTTTTGCTTGCATGTTTCCTGCTTTCAAATGATGCGTACGTTAGGCATTGTTTGGTCCCCAACTCTCCATAATTCGAATCGTCCATATTAACGGTGTTCGTATTAATGGGGCACGACTGCACAGTCGCGGACAAATGTCTCTGCACCGCGCGTTCAGTAAACAAAGCCCATAGCTCTACTATTAATTCGCCAGCTGGAGGCCACACTTGTGAAGGTGAAAGTAAAAAATTTTGACTTTCACTTCCACAAGTGTGGTCACCTGCCGCCTGATAGTAGTAGGGGCATCGGCTTCGTTTGCAAACACGTGGTCCAGAGATTTTTGTCCCAGTCTGTACATGGATCACGATGTGGTACTCCCCATACGATCGCTAAATAGCTTATAATTGAATACCTTCTGTCATTCTGTTGCGGTTTCAGTTGCAACTACCGGACGCTGGCTGGGATGTTCACGAGGTGTTCAGGTCACGTAAAATATGAAACGAGTGCAATACGCTCATACATAGTTTTAATTCACTTCAACGCTTAAGCCAGCCTGCTTCTTGAGCTGGAATGGGAACGAACAATGTATCAGCTGTTATATTTCAGTTTGTTTTTTTTCATGCCAAACGTGAGCTAAACACCTCTTACGCGTCACAACCAGGTTTCGGTTGATGAAATCAAAACACCATGAGAGAAGAATATCGATTGTAAATTATTTAGCGGTCGTAGGCGAATACCACATCGTGGTCCATGTAGGCCAGTCGTGCCCCGTTAATACGAAAACCGTTTCAAGGATGATTCGTATTGTGGACAGTTTTTCTGGGGACCAAACTTTTTCCATGTATTTTTGCCTCGTTAATATAGAAATTCGATGTCCGTACAATGGACAGAATGGAAATGCACAGAGGCTATTGGAGCTCATGTATATTTTTCTGGGTTAATATGGTGGACAGCGATGTGAACAAAAACCTCTACTGCCGAAATCAGATCTTTCATTTCCTGTACATCGAGTGCAGGACACCAGCAAAAGGCACTGCGTAAGTGTGTATGCCTGAATGATGACCTTTTTTATTTCTCTGGCCAAGGGGCTCTGTCGACGCATCCTATGATTTGTCGTGCTGTATGAACGACAGTAAAAAAAAAAAACATTCTACAGTTTGTGCTATATACGTTGAAAGTCGCATTCGGCAGCTCTCAGCCGACTGAGTACACCTATGTACTCTCAGTCCGTGGGATATGAACAGTCGCAGTAGGAACTACGTCATCCCGCCATGCAGCGCTATCATGCATCTCATGGACCTAGGCAAATCGAGATGCACCACATTACCTTAAACATAATGGTGTCTAATGCACTTCTAGCTCACAAGCAGAACTTAGCCATAAGGTGTTTTTTTTCCTAACTTCTGCGGCTCGCATGTGTGCGCCTTGCTATTCCTGGGATAGCGAAGAAATCAAATTTATCAATGCCAGCCCTTAAAGGGGCTGCGAAAGACTGCTTGAAGGGCTGCCGGCTATACTTCAGGTGGAATCTTTATGTCACGCAGATTCTGACTCAAAAGAACTACAGGAATTGATGCATAGGAACGGGAGTTATTCAATGAATAAATTTCAAAATACAAGCAAACAAAACTCTGTGCCCTCAACTCGATTTTGGCGGGGCTTCCCATTCGTTTCCATGGTTACAACAACCATGTGGACGCCCAGCTGGCCCAGCGATGATTCTTCGACACGTCGACGGCGCAGAAGGGAACATTGATCAATGGCGTTCCCCGACTTATCCAAACTCGAGCTCGAGATTCTTTTTAGCATGGGCGTGCCGCTACCGCCCCCGCGTACCGTGCCCTGCACACTGCGCGCTGATGACGGAAACGTGGCGCCACCTGGCGGCCGCGTCCAGTGATCCTCCTCAAGCTCCCGATGCGCATTGGTAAATGGGAAACGAATGTGTTTTCTCTTTCTGCTCTTCCTTGGGACCGAAACGAACGCTTGTAGAATGCAATGGCTCGATCAGGTCGATTCCGCCAAGCCGTTCTCAGATACACAGAGAGTATACTAAAAGTGTTGTTCCCTATTTGGAGAGGCATTGGAGAGGCCTTTGCCCTGCAGTGGGCATAGGCAGGCTGATGATGATGATGAACAACAAGCAGGCTGCCTGATATTGAGGACAAGTGTCAGGATAGTGCACCAACAAAGTCGCTTAAGCATTTCTGTGCTGATGCATTTTTATTAAAATCAGCTCATAGCTTAATATCTACATCCATGGGGACATTTGGCATCTGTTTGACTTTTAATTCGCTAGTGTTTGCAGCCTTTAATGTTGGTCTTAAGACAGTGTAAGCATTGTTTCACTGTGTGGGATTTTTTAGCTGTTTTGCAGAGGTGTGTGTGCATGGATGCAGAGTTTTTTTCCACGGGTTTGTTATGTGGCTCATGGAACCTTCATGTTGCAGAAGAAATTTTTTAATTTCTGTGTTGTACTGGAAAGTGAGCAGTATTTATATCCACCAGGTGTTTCAGGGAAGAATAAATAGTTGTCAAAAATATGGCTTTTGCTGCATACTATTACCAGTGTTAGCAGACACCAGAAAGCTGGTGAGGTGTATTTAGTAAGCTGGTTAACTAATTTCTGATAATTAACTTTTTAACTAACACAGGTTTGCAACTGGTTGCAGTTAGAGACTTTTAGCCAGTCGTTAGTAGTAGCCATATCAGTTTTTAGAATGTACGAAACATGATTACTTTCGCCGCTTTGGCTCGACAAAATTTGGCTGCTTCGTGCGAAAATACATGCGCTTTTGAAAGCACACAGGGAGAGCAACCCCTCCAGTTCATGTAACTGCTACAAATCTCTAATATCAACTAGACGCCTAACTCTGATAGTTAAAAGGTTCATTAATAAAAATTAGTTAACCAGCTTACTAGGTAAGACGATTCACCAGTTTTCTGGTGCCTTCCAACACTGGCAATACTATGCTGAAAAAGCCATATATTCAACTCAAAATACCTGTTTTTTGAAAATTACTTAGTCTTCCCTGAAACACCTCGTATATATGTAAGAAAAACCTAACGGTATTTAATTCACGACGTTTTGGTCGGAGGGTCAGCCGTTTTCAAGTGTACTACAGCATTTCAAGCACACAGCTTTTATTTTGAATGCTGTACTATACTCGAAAAAGGCTGGCCCTCTAGCCGAAACATCGTGAATTAAAACCTGTTATGTTTTTCAATTTCTATGTGTCAGTCATTGTTACTAAGAGGGAACTGAGGGGAACTGTGCCGAAGCCAATATTCTGTTCCTCTATTGTTCTCCATAAAATATTTTGATGCATCATGCATATCTTCTAGCGCGTATGTACACTTGTGCTCAACAAATATAAAAATTTGCATTTTGCTTCTATTATTCTTTAAGCAGTCCAGGATACAGTGTTCACAAAATGATTTTGAAGTGATAACACTACGTTGGTAAAAGTGTTGTACTGTGTAGTAGGAATTATACTGTCTTCGGACTTGAGTCTTTTGAATAACGGTGGCCAATTGTCGGAAGGTCGTTGATAGGGTGTTGGTACACATTGTCGGTATGTGGTTGATAAGAAGTGTAAAGACTTTCTATGTACTTGAGTCTTATGGATAACGGTGGCCAATTGTCGGAAGACCGTTGATAGGGTGTTGGCAGACATGATCGGTAAGGGGTCAATAGGAAGTGTAGAAACTGTCGATAAGGGGATCATAGGAAGTATAAAGACTTTCTATGTACTTGAGTCTTTTGGATATCGGTGACCAATTGTTAGAAGACGGTTGATAGGTTGTTACTACAATGTATAAAGACGTTCAAAAGACTTTCTGTTCAATGTTGATAGGTTCTATTAACAATTGTCGAAAGACTTTCTAAAGAATGTTACTAAAAATTTTTGTAAGGGCATACACTGGCTAATCCAACTCCTCTGGGCCTGGATGATGGCCCTGCCCACGCACTTCGTCAGGGCCGGTGCAAACGAAGAGGCAGTCAGAGGCCGAGTCACTGCCCTCTGTCTGCTCAGTGATGGTGACGGCCTTGTCGGTCGAGTCCTCATCCTCATCATCCGTCAGCTCCTCAGTAGTGTCCGACGAAGATGTGCAGACCAAGTCGTCAGCCAAGTCTCTGCAATGGGCACGCGCTGCCGACCCTTGTCCTCGTCGTCGTCAGTCAGCTCATCGTCGTAGTCGTCGGGGTCGTGGGGCCGTGGCTGGGACAGGGAGGCGACCCACGAGCCCAGGTCGTGGTCTTGACTGAAACTGCTCGCGTTGAACGATCCCCGTTTGGGGGTGGTGGCCAGGGCCGCCTGCATCAGCTCCACCCTCTGGATGCTTTCGCCAGAAGATGCTGCAGGGGGCTTGATGAAGAGGCCCTTCCTCGGCGGTGGTGGAGGCCGATGTGATCGGTTCGACGAGTGAGCAAAAGGTTCCCCCTGTGTCCACCAGGAGTGGCCTGCCGGAACGCCTTGCTCTCTGGGCGGCTTCCAGGAGTTGGCAATGCCCCTTTTGGGCATAGGTGCGACGACAGGCTCTGGATTGGCTGGCTCTTCTAATGCGGCATGGGCTCGTCACAGTCCAAGAAGTCTGAGGCCATGTTGAAGGTGGGCGCACGAAGTGGTCTTTGACGGTGCCAGTAGGCATCGACAACGTCATCATCACTGTCAGACAAGCCATCCTGCATGGAATGCGAGACGCCATTGGGAGGTCGTCCTCTGCCGATGCCGGTTGCTGCATGACGATTCACGAACCCAGGATTTTCCTCGGTCTTTTTCTTGAGAAACTGAAACAAGGGCAGTTCTTGAAGAGGAATTCGTTGGCGGCCGCAGCACCAGCAAGGCAGAGGCTGGCAATCAACTGCATCTTGAAAATCCAACGGCGTCGTAGTACACTGGCTATAGTCTATATCCATTACGCGGGAAGCAGTGGTTGTAACAGATTGCATTGTTACATATAGTCTATATCCATTACGCGGGAAGCAGTGGTTGTAACAGATTACATTGTTACGTAATTGTACGCACCCAAGGAGTAGTCACTGAGGGATGCTGATGCTGACAGCAGCTCAGTCGAACCACTGCCGGCCAACGGCGCACAGATCACACTTCGTTCTCTTCGCGCTCCGTGCACGAGCCCAGCAAATGTCTTCTTCGTTGTCCACTGACAATATGAACGCGGCAAAACGAATTACAAGCTGTGGACGCAACCAGGCTGACCAGAGACCGCCGCGTTACAATATTTTGATTTTGTATACTGTATATTGTTCAAAAGTGTTCTACTTATGCTTTTTATATTCCTTACACTCTGTTTACTAAAATACATTTGCCTATATATGATCTTCTTCTGTTTCTAGTAACGGGCATTTTATCTTCAGCTTTCCAGCTCTCCACCTTTCAATTTCTATTCCTGCCCTCGAGTTTTTTCACTCTCTTCACAAATAACGAAGGTTCTGAGTTCACATCCTCCCAGAATTCACCCACTGGGCTGAAATTTAGAGTGTAACAGAAAGCTAGAAAGTAATTGACCAGAACAGAGCACTACGGAGAGCGAGCTAAAGGTGCCGTTATGGGAGAAGGAGAGTACCGTAAATTACACAATGAACTCGAACTGATGATATCCTGCAGCGTGAGACCAGGATAGGGAAACAAACTTGGGCGGACGAGTTCGAGTAGGCTTAGATCAGGCTTGGAAATTTGCCCGGATAGGGCAGCCGTGGCGTAGGACACGGCTAGTTCGAGAACAAGTCTAGAGGTGTTAGTCATGGCATTAAAAGGAAACTTGACTGACAGTGATCACGTACTGACTCCAGACTTTGGGGGAAAGATATATGCAGTTGGTACTGCCTCAGGGTGGTCACTTTTACAGCCAGTTTCAGATGCGGCAGTAAACCTTTCATCTTGCTATGAAGGCAGCTTCAGATGGATTTCGCGGGCTGGCGTCTAATGTACAAATTCATCTTCAAAAAAAAAAGGCTGAGGCTTAACTTGGTTAAGCCTGGAGAATGCGAAGCATCATCGTGTCGCGTAATTTGGAGGCGCACAACCACAGCGACGGCGCGAGGTGGGCCCCCGTTTCTCCACTGTCGTGACGTCATCGCGTCACGTGGTGTGACGTCAAGTATCACGTGATTTGGAAACGCACAACCACAGCGACGGCGCGAGGTGGGCCCCCGTTTCTCCACTGTCGTGACGTCATCGTGTCACGTGGTGTGACGTCATGTATCACGTTATTTGGAGGCGCACAACCACAGCGACGGCGCGATGTGGGCCCCCGTTTCTCTACTGTCGTGACGTCATCGTGTCACGTGGTGTGACGTCATGTATAACGTGATTTGGAGGCGCATAACCACGGTGATGGGCTGAAGTGGTAGCTAAAGTAGTATGCTTCGCATAAAAAGAGTTCACCATTTGGTCTAGGTGCGTTGCAATGCCTATGTACGCGGCAACTGTTGCCAGCCGCTGCACACCGAGTGATGTTTCCGAACCCTCTCTCGAACGTAATCGTTGTGTTATGTGTCATCTAGCACAACAGGACTCTCTTCTATCAGCTTTAACTGTGCCGGATCGTTGCCAACCAGACATTCGCCATGGCACTGCACTCGCTAAGTCAAGATGTGCTGCCACCGTACGAACGTCCAGCTGGTCTCTGAACGCGGCTTAATACGCCCTTTTGGCACTGGCGTGTTCTGATAGCTTTCCTGCCGCTCGATGAACCTCGCAGATAACATACTGCGAGTACAAAAACCGCGTTAGGCTCCCAGGAGGTAAGTAGCCGAGCCCACAACAGCTCCTTGATCCGCTGGCGAGTTGCAACGTTGCCGTCGCTGCTTAGTGCCACGGTCGACGTGGACAAATCTGGGAGAGCCTTAACTTGGATGGTGGCAGGCGCACGCTATGAGAAGTCGGAAAATTGTTGGAATGTGCTCATGAACATTTGTGAAGTTTGTGCGAGATCTTGTGGCTAGCAACGCTGCGTTTCTTTCCAGCCGATCGCCCATATGGCGGAGTCCGGGAGGAGAAATGGCGTCTGCTGTGGCGTTCGCAGTGGTGATTCTGGAGGAGTGCGGCTACGACTGACGTCAATTAGAAGGCGGTCAACGCGCGGTATCTACACTATGGCGCGCCATTGTTGCGCAATCATTCAGCAGTAAAACTGGTGAGGAGGTCCGACGTGGGTTCACTCCAATTCACAAGAGTCTCAGTATGCCGGCATACAACGGACCCGTATGGCCACCCTTGCCGTCCCTGTGAGTGAGTATAAGCATAGCGCATATGACTGGAAAGACCGCATTCTAACTCTTCAGCGTTATGCTCTGAGTTTCGTCCCGCATAGTCTCGATTTTTGGCAGGGTGACCGCATGTAATCTTTTTTCTCGCCACTAACCTTTATTGTGCGCTCGAAATTATTCATTGCAGAAGAATTTATATTCAGCTTTTTTATGGAGTTTTCGGGTCCTTTGTGTGTCATTTCTTACGTTGAATCTATGAGTCCTGTTAACCTTTTCGGCCCCTTCTAGTGACCTTCTTTTACTCCATCTGTATGTCCGATAGACTTTCGTCGAAATTTCCGGAGCCCTCCACTACGGCGTCTCTCATAGCCTTAGTCGCTTTGGGACAATAAACCCCATAATCCAACCAACATTTCATGTTTTTTTTTTCAGTACATTAAATCCCAAGAGTGCTTGCATTCATGCAAGTAAATTTGGTTCATGTTTTACCGAGCCTCATTGTATCCTTTAATGTTTCTGATCGTCGATGTCTATGGGTTTTAATGCATTTGTCTATTCACTTCCTACTTGTTCATTTTTCTACTGAGTTCCCGTTTTCTGTGTTAAAGAAACGGTTGGACAAGGATTTAATTTGTATGCTCTTCCCTCCGCCTATGTACATCTCAGTGTATTTTTGTTTACCGGGACATGACGTACTCAAAAGAATAAAAAAGGCCCTTCTCCTCGTCTACAAAGAAATTTTGCTATAAACTCCACACCGAGATATTACCCATTAAAGCATGGTTAGAGAAGAAGGGCATTTTTGTGTCTACCACAAAATGCCGCCAATGTGGTGCTCCTGAAACGATTGAGCATTGTTTCCTCAATTGCAAAGATGCAAATACTCTTCTGAGATATCATGCAATGGACCATGTGAAAAAGATTTAATTAGACACCACATTCTGTACGATACCTAACTGCACTGCTATTTGTAGATAAACCCTTAGACTCTTTCTTCCACATAACTGCAGCGTAAAAAACGAAGACCAGGAAGGAAGAAACACCTACGACACGGACAAACGCTGCCCGTTATTTTTTACGCTGCACTTTTCTGGAAACAAAGTGACCAACTTGCCCAAAAGCTCGTTTTAGTAAAACCTTAGACTTTTTCTTTTTAATTGGATTACACGGCCTCTGGATGGGGTGATATTGTGAATCAGTTGTTTCTGCTAAAGACCCCTTCAGTAGAATCATTGTGCGCCTAAAATAAGTGCATGCCCGGACCATATTTTCGGAACAGAGTGGCGCTCATTGTTAGTGCTGTGATCGTCATTGCCTTTTTTTTCTAGTGCTTTATTCCTTAGGTGTGTCGTCTTATGATGAGTCAGTTATGGGCTCTGCATTGCCTCTTGTCTCGTGCTTGGTTGCTTATAGGTGTGTCTTGTTACGCATAATATAGGTTTGCCGCTGTGTTCCTGATGTCTGTACATAGTTCATGTACGTAAAATATTACATCAGTGTAACTGATAAGGTGTCGAAGCAGGAAAGTGGCGATGGCGTTGTGTGCCAATGGTGTATCAACCAAGCTCATCTGTAAGAGCCGCCGCGTGTTCCAAACCTGCTCCTGGTCATGAAGAATGTTATTTTATTTTATTTCATTTTAGGTCACGCAAGCTTCACACAAGGACCACCGAAATCTGAGAGTGGCGGCCTTTATTGCTATAGCGCACTGGAAAAGAAGACGTTGCGTGGCATGGGTGGTGGAAGACGCGGTGAAGGAAGAGCGGGGACACGCGCCTATCGCTCGCTCCGGACGCCTTTGGAGGGAAGACGCCGTGGACGTGGCCTGTTGCCCGCAGGGCCGCCGGCCGAGCGTAATCCAGCCCCTGGAGTTGAGGAGCTTTTGTAGCAGCGCATGGTAAGTTCCGTGACAATATTACAGACACATTTGCCGGGGCTTTAACTTCGTAGTGCGCAGTGTCGTTGACGGCGAGGGTTTTCTGCCATGGGCCCCTTTCTCACTCCCTGCACCCGGAACGCGGACGGGGCGCGCACTTTGATGAGCGTGCGCATTAGGGTTGAACAGAATAAGTAGGAATGTGGACCGGTGACTAGGGGTGGTATTCTGCCGGTGTCGCCTTTTGCGACATGTCGCATTAGGGCAGGGCCTAAAAAAGTGCGTACAGTTGCTCGAGGAAACGGAAAACGCCCCTGGCACTTTCGTCTGCGGTGCTTTCATTCACTCCGAGAAGCGACAATTTACCACTGCTGATTCACTAGCAGCAGTAGTTTCGTATCTTTCATAGCAAGAATATTTGCCATCACACGACGTGTAATGTTCAAAAAACACTTGAAAATTTAATATAAACTCGCTTTACTTCATTTAAGTCTATAAAAAACCGCGAAAAAGCTCCAACTCTAATTTTGTTTCGTTCCGGATGGTTGTGCTAGGTTTCGGCTGCGTTTCGGGCAGTTGCAGACGGTAGCAGTGTAGCTGGAGGTCCCATTAGGCTTGCGCGCTCCAGAATCGAGAGCGTATCAAAAACTAGGCTGAATTGCAGCTTAAACTTTATCGTCAAAGCAAGGTAACTCATAGCGAAAAGCAACAGCACCAGTAGTTCCCTGTAAACATGCCGACCGGAATCGCAAGGACTGTGGAATTCGCTGAAGCAGGCGGCTCTCGCTTGGAAGGACGCCGCCATGTTTTCACGCTAAGGGCGCAAAAAGCCGTAGCTGCCGATTCCGTTCGTACGCTAACGGTAGCCCGTCGCCCGCGCGAATCGCTTCAGCGCATTCCGTTCTTCGACTAAGCGTAGTAAATTGGTGCGACGTCACGATGACGTAGCAGGAAGGAGGATCCGTGTCGTCACGCCGCCGCCACCGCGGCTCGAGCCAATCAGTGAAGAGCGAATGCGACATGTCGCAAAAGGCGACACCGGAAGAATACCACCCTAGGTGTCTAGCTGTCACCCGGTGTCAATGTTTCGGTTGCCAATCCGAGGGAGATGCACAGCTGGCGCTCCTCCTTATCTGGACTGGACCGTCGTCCTCGTCACTTGCAGGGCCTTGGCACCGACGTTCCAGGGGGAGGATTTTCTTTTCTGCGTAAAATCTCCCATCTTAGATTGCGTCTAAGGAGAAGAGGACATCTTGATGAATTTTGGGGGGAATCTTAACAACTAGCATCGATAGGAAGAGGCACATTTTTTTTTGTTGCACTGGAAGATATTATCGGCCAACGATACACATCACGGCCAGGGCAAGGCACAAGCCCGGCCCCAAAAGCTGAAACGGAAGCAAAAAGAACGGAAAATCGATTCCAGTGCGGAATGCCTTATCCCTACGCTCACATTCAGACCTTCTCGAAAACGACAGTCCCTACTGCTTTTATTTTGCGACGCTTTCATGAGCTCTTTCTTTTCAAGGCAGCCGTAGAAACGACTGGCATACTGCTGTCAGCAATAAGGCACACCGTGCCGTCTCCTTCTAGAAAGCGCGTTCGTCATATCGTTGCTTTGTTGTGTGATTAATAACTAACATTAACATACCACAGCGTTGACGAGCGTACGTTTATGTTCTCTGCCCAACATTGAGAGAACGAAAAGGTGGTGGTTCCATTTCGCGTATTCTGTAAAGCTATATATCGGGTTTCTGTGCTGAGCTCAAATACTGCTCTGACTCCGGTGACATGTTTCGCTCAGCGCTCCTGCATGTGCGATATACTGTGCCGGGAACCTTAAACGCATCTTGGCGGTCCAGAGCTTTCGCTGGGCGACCCATCCTAGGTTCTAACCGCAATTTTTCAATGGGAAAGCATTCCATGTCACATTAGCACAAAAGCCGGCGTCCGGCACCGTCCAGATCCCGAAATTACTAATTGACGTCGCCATGCTCTCACATTACATCGACAGTATACATAGTGGCATCTAGAGCAAAAATAAAAAATTCGCTGTGGCTTAGCTTGGTTAAGGCCGGTAATTCCGAAAGCAATAACCGTACCTACGCCATGGTTCAGCTGGTAGTGTAGCTGGTGGTGCTTGTGGTTAGACTTGTGGTGATGCATCGGTTATACAATCCAATCCAATCCAGTCTAATCTAATCTAATGTTAGGCCGCCGTTCATGTGCACCGCCGTCGCACACGGACGGCGCGAGATGGTCGCCCGGCCAGCTCTTCGGCGTGACGTCACAACACCTGTGGCGCTCCTGGCTGAGAGAGCCGGAGTTAGGCCGCCGTTGATGTGCACCGCCGTCGCACAAGGACGGCTCGAGATGGTCGCCCAGTTCTTCGGCGTGACGTCACAACACCTGTGGCGCGCCTATCGGAGAGAGCGGGAGTTAGGCCGCCGTTCATGTGCACCGCCGTCGCACACGGACGAAGGGAGATGGTCGCCCAGCTCTTCGGCGTGACGTCACACAGAGGTCATGCGAAAGGTCATTTCATGTGCACCGCTGTCGCACCGCAAAGGCTTGAAAGTGAAAGTAGTATTGCTTTCGCAATAAAACTAAAACTTCTTCCGAAGCTGCGGGGGATTCAACAAAGGACCTTGAGATAGCGAAGCGAGTAGGCAACCCATAGGCCTTGAAACATACTTCTCGGCCCATAAAGGTGAACCTAGTGCATGTGTTTCGTTACGACTGTATGCTAATGAGTAGGCGTGTCACTGGAAAGGAAGGAATTTTTAAAGAACCTCCCAACAGAGCTCACGATGAGATAATGTTTTCGCATTCCAAGCATGTAAGCAGTCTTAAGTGCCCTCGGTATTTTTTTTTTATTCCCGACGGCAGGGTGTCGACTGGTACGACGGATCACACCAACTTGGTAGAACATGTAGAATTTATAAAAGGTGTCCCAGCTAATTTTAGCCAGGGTATGAAAATATGCTGAGAAACTCTAAGACGACGCGACTAAACGTATGTTGCTGGTTATTGTACATAGCAAGTGACATAATTTTTGTGTTCCGCGTAATTGATCATTTCTCGAGGTTAATTAACCAACTTCGCAAGAAACGAATTTACGCGAAAAATTCCAATGGTAAGGTTCTAGAACGATCCGCAAAACTTGCGACTGAAGAGTTTATAACTTTCCATCGATAACGTAGTTTTTTTTTTCGATCACTGCAGATGCCCGCGCAATGGATAAAAATACCATGAGACATGGGCGCTTGTGCGCCGCGATTGGAATGCTCTCAAACGTTCCACGTACAAATGGACACATCATTTAGTCGGGTGTGCTGTCACTCAAAAGTCGACGGGGCAGCGACACAGGCGCTGGCTCTGCGATTTGCGCCGGCGATATGTTTCCCTCGCGGCAGTTCATGACAGGGACAGACAAGGACCGTTCTACAAGTTTCTCACTGCAATTTTCCACCTAATTTCATTGCTTGCAATATTGCGTAATTATCGACGAATTATGCAATTATGCAAAATACAAAATTAGTGTGACCTTTGTCGGCAGAATAGCCAGCAGCATAAATTTGGTCCCGTAGCCTTTGAATGCCTTGGTATATTTCTAAATCCTGGCTAATGTAAGCTCTGACATCGAGAATATGATGAGCTGCGACAAGCACGAATTGTAAAATTCATGTACTATCAGCGTCAAATGAAACGCGAACAAAACAACTGGAACGCGAGCACAAAAAATCAAGCATATTAGAGGCTGCAGATGAAATACAGGCGTGGGCTATTATCATTTCAGAAGAGCGGTATTTTCGGCTTCAATGGGAAAATCAACTGCTCATGTATTTTGCCTCCCTTGTATAATATCTGCGAGTTGTGCTGTTCGCGTTTCAATTGGCTTGTTCACGTTTCAATTGACGCTGATAGTACGAGATGCGAGTTGATGTTAGTAATTTTGTTCTGTTTCTTTTGATTTTATTAATCGCATTGAATTAGGTTATAAATTAAATCGTGCCATTTTGTTTTGCGTACCTTTAGGGGCTGATGGCGGCCAAGTTTTCTCCCGTGTCATCCCTGTTTCAAATACGTGGCGCAGCACGGAAAAGAAAATACAAACACGCGACACGGGTATAGGGATTGGAAAATTCAGGATAGCACTTTCGCCTTAATTCAGTTTCGAGGAACTGCGATGATTGATGAAAAAATTTCTTAAATACTACTCGGGGAAGTAATGTAGGGTTTTTACAAAATGACGCAGAGTAAAAGTGCCTCAGATAGACATTTTTCGGACTGTGCCAGAAAATACATACTACGCCCACTAACTGCGTTGTCAAGTGGGCATGTAAGAAGGGGCCCATTCCGTCCATCTTTCATTGTGAACAAGGAACCCGTAGGTGTCCTGAAACGTCATGTTTTAAACACCATCTCTGGCGACTGTATGTTTTATTTTACCACTATGCCAGAGAATTATCGGTAGCGGCATGGAGTATGGGTGGTTTTCTCCGCCTTTGTCTTGATACCACGGCGTAAGTGAGAACTTCCTGTGAATGCTTTTTGCTCAGTAAATTACAATATGTGCCGTCTTTGCCAAAAGTAATCAGTCTCTCAACACAGCGAGAGATCCGGGCTGGTGACGCCAGTCCGACGCTCCGTTTGCCAGCCCTTATCGTTCGCGAGTAAAACCTTTGTGACGTGGAGCCGTGCCATCACTTATCTTCCGGGTGACGGATGATTGCATGAGAAGGTGGTAGGGAGAGCCTGTTTACTTATAGCAAAGACGGTATCTGTTACGAGGAGTTGTCCATGGGCCATTTTAGTATAAATCGTTCATCCTTCATGTCTACACCTGCATACCTCAAGAAGCAAAGCTGACCTCGTTTGGCCTTGTCTCCTTTTCAGCGCATTCCTGCTGTGGGAGCGTGGAGACCGTTGCAGTTCACTACTGGAGGCTTTGCCCTTCCAGAGCAGCCGTTGTTTGCTACCGAGCAGGGGCCGCTCATTCGATTCCTACGGGTCGGGGACTTGGCGAAGGCGCAGATGGTGAGATCAGAGACAAGATTCTGTGATGACGGAGGGACTGCCACCATTTTCAGATACTGATCGAAGCACTGCCCACATGAGGTGTGCGACTGTAAATGGCCGGAAACTTGTTTCAGGATTGGTACGTTTAGAAATAAAAATGGAACACGTCAAATTAACCGTAACGGCGTCACCGGCAGACCCTATAAAAAGTTCTGTATTTGAATGTCTATAAATTGTGTAATGAAAGAGAATGATTTCTTATAAGTCTGCAGGAGACAAGATACTATGACCTGGGAGGAACGAACTGACGAGGACGGCGCTGTTATCCCTTCTGTGTCGTTGTTTACCCTGTGCTGCAATATCATAATAATGCACCAACTAGCTCAGCTATCCACCCTGGTAATAAATGATTTCATCCGCCTGAGAACGTCCTCTTTTCGCTCCCTAGAATGTATCATAAGCCGCCGACGTCGCTCTAAACGAAGCATGACACTCGTACACCTGTTCTCATTTTTAAGGCGAAAGCCTTTAATGCCTCATACTGTCGCTAGCAGCCGTTTCGGCAGATGTGTCCTCGTTTCGGTTACGTGCCTTATATGGCCATATGCTTATCATTACTTAATCAATACTTAATCGATGGCATTCGAATGATGTCGGAACGCCATTTAAGGCATTCGATGGTAATTGCATGATAATTAATGACTAATTGAGTAGTAATAGTTTAGCAATTAACCTTAACCTTTCTAGTCAGACGAGATAAACAAATAAAACCGAGTAGGTAACTGGTCGAGTTGGTAATCGAATCAGCGTCTCCGGTGTGCGAGACGAGCACGCTAACCACTCCGCCATGCCAGCTCGATGGTTTGGAATGAACAAAGGCGAATACGGTGTCTTCGTTCACTGCCATCTTCCTCCCTTCTCGTTACGGCGAGGTTCACGTGTCCACCGAGATATGCGCGACAAATACATTTCCTTTCCTCAAAAACCAATTTACCGACGAGCGGGTCTACAGCCGAACGGGCGATGGCGTTCTGTGGACTCCCTGGCAGCGCTGCAAGACGCTTTCGCGTTTCACTCTTAGAGGCGCAGCTTAACATCGTAACCACACATCACTGACACAAGCAGCAACACTGCGCTTAAGGCTTTCGGCTCAGTGCACTTTAGGACAACAAAGTGCCCCCTCCCCCCCCCCCCCCCCCCTGAATTTTTGCTGCTACTGGCTTCGGTCAGTGGAATTTCGACCATGTCCACGGTGCAGGACAGGCACTGCGAGAACCATCATCCATGCTTGCTGCATATTGCGTTTGCAAGCTCATTGTGCAGAAGACATGTAATTATTTCATTTGGCTATGAAGGAAACGTTTTTTTCAATTGTGATTTATTCATAAAAAGGGATGCAGCAGCTTTAAGGATCAAGAGTTATAAAAGCTGCGCTCTTCGGCATCTTTGTCGTCTATACAAATGTTAGTTTCTCTGCGATTTCATTTTGCAGGTTCTGCACGTGAGCAGCACTTTCTGCGACTTGGAGAACATTACCATGGAGCTGACATCAGCCTCCGACCTGCCCTTGATGCACACCCGCTTTTTGGGAGAAACGGTCTGCCACAACAAGGGCGGTCGATGAGCGCACAGTTCGGTCCCACGACTGCTGTTGTCGTCGAGGTTTGAGCTAGACCGGATCCGCTAGACATAGCCGCTTCGTGGTTCCGCCCTGCAAAGCTGCGGTGGCCACAACGGTCGCCTTGGCAGGTTCGTTTTGCCGAAGAAGATCAAGGCCACTCTGGACATCGAAGGCACCGTCGCTGGAAGGGGCCTTGCTGGAAAGCCACGACGTCTGCGACCCAGGTCGTGGGCGTGACTTAAACTGCTCGCGTTGAACGATCCCCGCTTGGGGGTGGTGGCCAGAGCCGCCTGCATCAGCTGCGCCCTCTGGCTGCTTTCGCCAGCAGATTCTGCAGGCGGCTTGATGAACAGGCCCTTCCTCGGCGGTGGTGGAGGCCGACGTGATCGGTTCGACGAGTGAGCAAAAGGTTCCCTCTGTGTCCACCTGGAGTGGCCTGCCGGAACGCCTTGCTCTCTGGGCTGCTTCCAGGAGTTCGCAATGCCCCTTTTGGGCATGGGTGCGACGACAGGCTCTGGATTGGCTGGCTCTTCTAATGCGGCGCTGGGCTCGTCACAGTCCAAGAAGTCTGAGGGCATGTTGAAGGTGGGCGCACGAAGTGGTCTTTGACGGCGCCAGTAGGCATCGACAACGTCATCATCACTGTCAGACAAGCCATCCTGCATGGAATGCGAGACGCCATTGGGAGGTCGTCCTCTGCCGATGCCGGTCGCTGCATGACGATTCAGGAACCCAGGATTTTCCTCAGTCTTTTTCTTGAGAAACTGGAACAAGGGCAGTTCTTGAAGAGGAATTCGCCGGTGGCCGCGGCACCAGCAAGGCAGAGGCTGGCAATGAACTGCATCTTCAAAATCCAATGGCGTCGTAATACACTGGCTATAGTCTATATCCATTACGCGGGGAAGCAGTGCTTGTAACAGATTATATGAAAGCGGCAAAACGAATTACAAGCTGTGGACGCAACCAGGCTGACGAGACACCGCCACGTTACAATATTTTGATTTTGTATAATGTATATTGTTCAAAAGTGTTCTACTTATGCTATTTTTATTCCTTACACTCTGCTTACTAAAATACATTTGCTATGTATGCTCCTCTTCTGTTTATAGTAACGGGCATTTTATCTTCAGCTTTCCAGCTCTCCACCTTACAATTTCTATTACTGCCCTCTAGTTTTTTCACTCTCTTCACAATTTACGAATGTTCTGAGATAATATCCTGCCAGAATTCACCCACTGGGCTGAAATTTAGAGTGTAACAGAAAGCTAGAAATTAATTGACCAGAACAGAGCACTACGGAGAGGGAACTAAGGGTACATTTTGGGAGAAGCAGAGTACCGTAAGTTACACAATGAACTCGAACTGATGATATCCTGTAGCGTGAGACCAGGCTAGGGAAACAAACTTGGGCGGACGAGTTCGAGTAGGCTTAGATCAGACTTGGAAATTTGCCCAGATAGGGCGGACGTGGCGTAGGACGCGGCTAATTCGAGAACAAGTTTAGAGGTGTTAGTCATGGCATTAAAAGAAAACTTGACTGACAGTGACGACATACTGACTCCAGAGTTTGGGGGAAAGATATATGCAGTTCGTACTGCCTCAGGGTGGTCACTTTTACAGCCAGTTTGAGATGCGGCAGTAAACCGTTCATCTTGCTATAAAGGCAGCTTCAGATGGGCTTCGCGGGCTGGCGTCCAATGTAAAAAGTCATCTTCAAAAAAAAAGAGTTCACCATTTGGTCTAGGTGCGTGGCAATGCCGATGTACGCGGCAACTGTTGCCAGCCGCTGCACAGCGAGTGATGTCTCCAAACCCTCTCTCGAACGTAATCGTTGTGATGTGTGTCATCTAGCACAACAGGACTCTCTTCTATCAGCTTTAACTCTGCCGGATATTTGCCAACATTCATTCGCCATGGCACTGCACTCGATAAGTCAAGCTTTGCTGCCACCGTACGATCGTCCAGCTTGTCTCTGAACGCGGCTTAATACGCCCTTTTGGCACTGGCGTGTTGTGATAGCTTTCCTGCCGCTCGATGAACCTCGCATATAACATACTGCGAGTACAAAAACCGTCTTAGGCTCCCAGGAGGTAAGTAGCCGAGCCCACAGCAGCTCCTTGATCCGCTGGCGAGTTGCAACGTTGCCGTCGCTGCTTAGTGCCACGGTCGACGTGGACAAATCTGGGAGAGCCTTAAAGGGAGACTGAAGCACTTTTTTTGAAAATCAGGCTGGCAGCGTCGTCCTATAGTTTTTCATGCTGTATACTGGAATATCGCATCCAAATAAAGGAAAAACAAGCGCGAATTGCCTTTTTTAGCAGAAATATGCGGCCTGTGCCGCGGGGCACGCCGTGCGGCGCGCCGCCGCCCTTGATTGGTCAAGAGAGGTCGTGACGTCACTTTCAGGACTGCAGAAGCTGCCGATGCGGATCCGGCTCTGCGTTGAGTGCAGAGCAGCCTTCGTGGTGTTGTAAAAGTGAATGTGGCAACTATTTTTTACTGACCTCCAAAGAAAAGGATACTACAGTTTGTTCATTCCACGTATCACCTGAAAGCAAAAAAGACACAAGCAAAAATTCTATGCCTAGCACAAGCATACGCCAGCGTGAAAAACGAGTATGCAGACCCTGCGTAAAGGGTGCCAGTACAACCTCGGCTCGTGTTCTCGGAAAGAAAGGGGTGCGTACAATACTCAGGTCAATTACCACCACCGGACGCCTCTTGGCTCGCCCGGAAGAGCGTCATTCTAAAGAAAAGGCCGAAAGGGTGTGTACAAAAAATCCTGTTCTCAGTACCCTGCGTTGTAGGTTGGGGCAAGAAAGTATTTCAAGGAAACGATGAAGCAGCACAAAATTGATGTCAAAATGAGTGAAGCGCAGTGGCCAAGCGCTTCGAGGCATGTGACCACAGGATAGTAACGCAATCACTGTGCGCTTTAAACCAAGCCAAATACGCGCACAAGGCTGCTGCTTCACTCGTGGCGCGTTCAGCAGATGCCAGAAAATATTAATCGCTGCCTCGGAAACGTTCGCCCTTCCTAGATTTGCAGTTTAGGTTCATTGAAGTAGTGGCCAATTACATGTGTGTTTAAAATCCAAGCTAGCTGCAACTCGCCCGCTGCCACAACTTGATGAATAAACCGGTTGCGTAACATGGTTTTTTTTTTTGGCAAAAACTTGGTTGCCATTCATTTCTCTCTTAAATTTGCATCCGAAATCAGAACGTAGAGCGCTTTCATTTTAATCACTTAGCTAAATTAAACGAGATGCCGGATATGTAGAGCTTCGATAAGCTAGCTTGCTTGCTTTGCTGAATTGTGCTTTTCATTGCTTGCTTCCTTGCCTGCTTGGACACGTCGAACCGAGGGTAAAATCACTAACCGAGCCTTCCTGAGCACGCCTCAGGTGGTCTCGCCGCACCTAACCTGAGGAGAGCAACACATGCTTAAGCCTCTATAAGGTTTCTGCAGGGGCTAAATGAGCATGTTTCTACTTATAGAAGAGGCGCTTCTTGGGAATGGTGACACGCCTCTCATTCGCGAGAAAATCGAAGGAACTGTGTCATAGTTCAGCCGCGCCTTTTCGACAGATATCTCCAGAGATCACGTTAGAGACGAGCTCGACATGTAGCCGCTCTTACGAAAGTGCTTCGAGCAGAATAGGCTTGCTTTGGTCGGCTTGAATTCATCGTCGCAGCAGCGAGCGCTTGCGCTGCGAGCTTATGATCTTTCGGAAGACAGTAAAGACGACACAGTCGCGGCCGTAGTTGTTCGTGGACACGAACGCAGAGTAGTACCACATGTTCCCAACGCACGCAGTACGTGGAACAACGCATGCAGCACGAGAAACAACGCGCGCTGAAAGCTCGCTCGGGAGCGCCGAAGTATCCCCGGCTCTAGAGTTACTGTATATGCTACCAAAGGTATGGTATCATATACAGTAACTCTACCCGGCTCCTCAACGTGACGTCACGTTGGCCGACATGGACGAGGTTTCCCTCTCCGCTGTTCTCCTCTCCAGCGCTCGCGCGGGGCGCGGGAGATTTAATCATCGCGTTTTTAATTGATGATTGCGCCACTGTTTTAGCCAACATCGAAAAAATAATTTCCCAGACGTGATCAGCAATGACGCTACTTCAAAATCCTAAAGAATTAGCTGATTCGAAAACCGCCTCAGTATCCCTTTAACTTGGATGGTGGAAGGTGCACGCTATGAGAAGTCAGAAAATTGTTGGAAGGTGCTCATAAACATTTGTGAAGTTTGTGCGAGATCTTGTGGCTATCAACGCTGCGTTTCTTTCCAGCCGATCGCGGATATGGCGGAGTCTGGGAGGAGAAATGGCGTCTGCTGTGGCGTTCGCAGTGGTGCTTCTGGAGGAGTTCGGCAACCACTGACGTCAATTAGAAGGCGGTTAACGCGCGGTCTCTACACTATGGCGCGCCATTGTTGCGCAAGCATTCAGCAGTAAAACTAGCGTGGGGGTCCGACGTGGGTTCACTGCAATTCACAAGAGTCGCAGTATGCCGGCATACATTCCACCCGTATGGCCACCCTTGGCGTCCCAGTGAGTGACTATAAGCATCGCGCACTTGTGACATGACTGGAAAGACCGCATGCTAACTCTTCAGCGTTATGCTCTGACTTTCGTCCCGCATGGTCTCGATTTTTGGCAGGGTGACCGCATGTAATCTTTTTTTTCGCCACTAAACATTATTGTGTGCTCCAAATTATTCATTGCAGAATAATTTATATTCAGCTTTTTCATGGAGTTTTCGGGTCCTTTGTGTGCCATTTCTTCTTTTGAATCTATGAGGCCTGATGACCTTTTCCGCGCCTTCTAGTGACCTTGGTTTAGCCCATCTGTATGTCCGACAGACTTTCACATTTCATATTTTTTCAGTGCATTAAATCCCAACAGTGCTTGCATTCATGCAAGTAAATTTGGTTCATGTTTTACCGAGCCTCATTGTATCTTTTAATGTTTCTGATCGTCCATATCTATGGGTTTTAATGCATTTGGCTGTTCGGTTCCTACTTGTTCGTTTTTCTCCTGAGTTCCCGTTTTCTGTGTTGAAGAAACGGTTGGACAAGGATTTAATTTGTATGCTCTTCCCTCCGCCTATGTACATCTCAGTGTATTTTACTTTACCGGCACACGACGTACTCAAAAGAATAAATAAAAGGCCCTTCTCATCGTCTACAAAAACATTTTGCTATAAACTCCACACCGAGACATTACCCATTAAAACATGGTTAGAGAAGAAGGGCATTTTTGTGTCTACCACAAATTGCCGCCAATGTGGTGCTCCTGAAACGATTGAGCATTGTTTCCTCAATTGCAAAGATGCAAATACTCTTCTGAGATATCATGCAAAGGACCATGTGAAAAAGATCTAATTAGACACCACATTCTGTACGATACCTCACTGCACTGCTATTTGTAGATAAACCCTTAGACTCTTTCTTCCACATAACTGCAGCGTAAAAAACGAAGACCAGGAAGGAAGAAACACCTACGACACGGACCAACGCTGCCCGTTATTTTTTACGCTGCAGTTTTGTGGAAACAAAGTGACCAACTTGCCCAAAAGCTCGTTTCAATGAAACCTTGGACTTTTTCTTTTTAATTGGATTACACAGCCTCTGGATGGGGTGAAATTGTGAATCAGTTGTTTCTGCTAAAGACCCCTTCAGTAGAATCATTGTGCGCCTAAAATAAGTGCATGCCCGGACCATATTTTCGGAACAGAGTGGCGCTCATTGTTAGTGCTGTGATCGTCATTGCCTTTTTTTTCTAGTGCTTTATTCCTTAGGTGTGTCGTATTATGATGAGTCAGTTATGGGCTCTGCATTGCCTCTTGTCTCGTGCTTGGTTGCTTATAGGTGTGTCTTGTTACGCATAATATAGGTTTGCCGCTGTGTTCCTGATGTCTGTACATAGCTCATGTAGGTAAAATATTACATCAGTGTAACTGATAAGGTGTCGAAGCAGGAAAGTGGCGATGGCGTTGTGTGCCTGTAGAGATTGCCGAGATGGCAGGGTTGCAGAGTTGGGCCGGCTACTAGGCCTAGCCTGGACCCATGCTAGCGGACGTAGCCGCAGCAGTGAACGCTCTCAAGACCGGAAGCCAAAGACCCTTTATTGACGCCAGCGTCTCTATTTATAGAGCTGAACCAGCGCCCTCTACATCTCCCCTTCCCGACACATTGATTCCCATCACGCACATGACACAGCTCACTGTCACACACAGTCTGCGAGGTTCAGTCACACAGGTTCACAGGTTCAGTCTGCTCGGTGTCCTCACACGTGGGCCGGATCTTGTAGTGCGCCCAGGTGGTGACGAAGAGGGGAGAGCGTCCAGGACTTCTTCTGGCGAAGACTGAAGCATCTCACGATGAGGTGAGGGACCGTGCAACCCTCGAGGTGGTGTAGAAACAGGGCTGCTGCCAAGTGCACTTGTCGGAGACGACAGCGTGCTTGAACACTGAGGTTCAGTGCTTGTGCCCGAGGACTCCTCTGATGCTGCTTGAGTTTGAGTAGGCAAGGTCGAGTGCCCGTTCTCATTCCACACAAGCTCTGTCGACTGCGGAACAGAAATGTCATTGACAAAAGGCATCAAATGAATCCTGTTGCGGACTAGAACCTTAGTCGGCGTCTCCACCACATAGCAGCGCGGTCGGGCTGCTGGACTAAGTACCACCGCAGGAGTTTTTACGTCTCGTACCCAAACACGATCCCCAGCTTCTAGATCTCTCTGACGACTGGCTGCATGCCTTTTGTCGTAATGCTTCTCCTGAAGCTGGCGAGCCTGCCGATCCCTGGAGTGGAAAGTCGTAGATGACGGCCATTTGAGTCTCAACTGGCACTTAGCCATTGGCAACCTTGTTCTCAATCTTCTACCTAACAATAGCTGCGCTGGGCTGTAACCAGTGACACCCGGAGTATTACGATAGGCCAACAATCCCAGAAATGGATCTGAAGACTTGGTGAAGACGTCTTTGATGGTGCGAACCATTCGCTCAACTTCACCGTTCGATTGCGGGTAATTAGAGCTTGACGTTCTATGTTCGAAACCATACTGACCCGCAAAGGAGGAAAAGAGCTTTGAAGAGAACTGAGGTCCATTGTCGCTTCTTACTAGCTTGGGTATGCCGAATCAAGCAAAGATGCTTTTGATGGCATTTATAACGTCAACAGAAGTTGTATTCTTCAGGTGAATGACATCTGGATATCTCGAGTAATAGTCGACTACCAACAGATAATCATGACCTCTGTGCTTGAACAAATCTATGCCAACCTCCTCCCACGGCATCAAAGGAGTTTTTGTAACCATAAGTGGCTCCTGACGAGGGATTCGTGTTGAAGCACATTGTCGGCACATGAGTACCTTGTCACGGATCTGTTGAGACATGCCAAACCACCAAACAGCTTCTTGCGCCCGTTGACGTGTTCTATTGATACCCTGGTGACCCTCGTGGAGAAGTTCTAATGTCACCTTTTGGAGAGAAGCAGGGATGACAAGTCTATGGTCCTTAAAGAGAATATTATCTATGAGGGACAAATCACCTCTATACTCCCAATACTTTTTCATATATTGTGGAAGCCTTTCCTTACGCGGCCAACCCTGAGTACAGTATTGAGTTAAAAGGGTACATTCTCCATCCTGCTGTTGATGGCTGCGAACATCATCAGGACTGATTAGACGAGTGTCAGTGATTGCTGAAATATGCAGCTGTAAGAGTTTTTCGACCATATCCACTTGTTGGGGAGGTGAAGCTACTGGAGTGCGAGACAGCGTGTCTGCAGTAGCAAGCTGCTTGCCAGGCACATAAACAACTCGGAACTGATATCGCATCAGTTTGATACGGAACCTCTGAATCCTAGGTGGCATCATGTCAAGATCTGATTTCCCTAGAAGAGTTACTAGAGGCTGATGATCCGTTTCCACAATAAATGAGATACCACGAATGAACTGGTCAAACCGGTAAATTGCCCATGTCACTGCTAGAGCCTCTTTTTCGGTCTGGCTGTAGCGTTTTTCTGCCTCTGACAGAGCACGAGACGCAAATGCTACAGGACGTAGCTCACCAGTGGGCTGTTCTTGCAAAAGAACTGTGCCATTGCCAAAAGAGATGGCATCACATGACAAAGTTGTGTTGTAGCTTGGATGATACTTAGCTACCCACAGTGAAGACGTGAGCATTGACTTGACCTTGTTGAATGCTAACTCTTGCATAGGACCCCAGTACCAGTCGCTATGCTTATTTAGAAGTTCTCTAATCGGTGCTGTAGCCTGTGACAGATTTCGAAGGAAGCTACCAATGTGATTCACCATACCAAGAAACCGGCGAACACTATGGACATCTGTCGGAGTTGGTAAAGAACGGATAGCTTCAAGCTTGTCAGGACTCGGAGAAATACCATTTTCACTCACAACTACGCCTAGAAATTCTATTTGCCGTTGGCCAAAACAACATTTGTTTTTGTTAAGCTTTACACCTGCTTTGCTTAGACGATCCAGAACTTCAGATAACTTCTGGTCGTGTTCCTCTTTATCTTTCCCAAAAACAAGAATGTCATCAATCATATTAACAACATTAGATTGGCCTTCCAAGATTCTAGCCATTTCCCTTTGAAAGAATTCGGGAGCAGATGTTATTCCAAACGGTAAACGACAGTAGCAGTAACGGCCAAAAGGCGTGATGAATGTTGTGAATTCCTGACAATCTTCCGAAAGACGGATTTGATGAAATCCGGCAGTAGCGTCCAGCTTTGAGAAAACTTTGGCATCACCTAGTTGTCCTAGGACCCATTCAACCGTAGGTAAAACATGCCTTTCCCTGAGAACCTCCTTATTAAGTTTGGTCAGATCCACACAGAGGCGGTATCCACCTGAAACTTTTGGAACTACCACCAAGCCTGCACACCATGCCGTTGGCTTGTCAATACGCCTAATAACTCCCTGTCTTTCAAGTGAGTCAAGTTCATCTTTAACCACGTTATGGAGGGGCAGGGGAATCCTACGTGGGACGCTCAGAGCAAAAGGTACAGCGTTCGGTTTTAGTCGGATAGTGTACTCCGCACCAAAAGTCCCTAAGCCTTCAAAAATATCCTGCGTCGGCAACTGACCAGGAGAATGAGAAAGAGGAGCCTGACTTACTTGCGAACGTGCCAGCGCATCAACGAAATGAACAACTCCAAGAGCTGTGATGGCTGGATAACCCAGAAGTGGCGTCGACTGCGATGGCAGGACGTAGACTCTCTGCTGCGAAGTGCAACCTTTCCATTCGAGGGTAGCTAAAAATTGACCAGCAACCCTCAACTGCCGGTTCTCTGGACCGGTGAGGCGACCCTCCGGCGCGTCCAGCCGCGACGGAATGCCTGGAAAACTGGCGGGAACCACGGTCACTTCTGCACCAAAGTCCACTTTAAATTCAAGAGGAAGTCCGTTGACCTTCACACACACGAACTTGGCGTTCTCCGTCTTCTCCTTCTTGATAGGATGCACAGAAATGGAGTGCGAGTGTCTTGCGGATGAGCGTTGCTTGGAGACGCAGAGGCTCTCAAAATGACCCTTCTTTTTGCAGAATCTGCATGCAGCGTTCCGCGCAGGGCAGATATCACGTGTATGAGCTTCGCGTCCGCAGAAGTTGCAGGGTTTTTCCGAAGCGTTTCGACGAGCGTCTCTCGGACTGGATTTGCGACGCGCGGTGGCGTCCACATGCACAGGCAAAGTACCGTTGTGCGCTCGTTCCTGGCTTTCTTTCTGCGCGTCCTCATACAAGCGGGCATGTAAAAGCGCCTTCTCGAGAGTCAAATCCGGCGTTCGGCAAAGCTGTTCCGAAAGCTTAGTATCGAACAGGCCAACAACGAAGCGGTCACGAACCAGCCTGTCTTCGACGCTGGAAGAGCCGTAGTTGCATTTCTTTACCATCGAACGCAGGGTGGAATAGAACGCGTCCACGCTCTCGGATGGTTGTTGTACACGCTTATGCAAGCGAAAGCTTTCATGAACTTCGTTCACAGGATGAATGAAGTGAGCCGTGAAACGTCGTTTAACTTCTGCATACGACGCGCTTTCCAGCTCGGTGAGCCCAAGAGAAGAGAGGATGCGGCGCGCTTGAACACCCATGCAATAAAGAAGTGTGCGAATCCTTACTTCATCTGTTGCTGAAGATGCACCCGTGGCGACAGCAAAATCTTCAAATTGCTCCACCCACGATGACCAGGAGGCCGGGTCATCGAAGTCGAACGCTGGTGGCGGCGCTAGGCCAGACAAACCCGCGAATCGAGGTTGCGTCTGAGTCGAAGACGACGCGTCCATGGCGCTGCAGATGGTCTTGGTCTTGAGATGGTCTTGAGATGGTCTTGAGATGGTCTTGAGATAGCCTAAAGATTTCAAAAAAAAAAAGGAAAAATCAGAATCGAAACACTTCTGACACCATGTAGAGATTGCCGAGATGGCAGGGTTGCAGAGTTGGGCCGGTTACTAGGCCTAGCCTGGACCCATGCTAGCGGACGGAGCCGCAGCAGTGAACGCTCTCAAGACCGGAAGCCAAAGACCCTTTATTGACGCCAGCGTCTCTATTTATAGACCTGAACCAGCGCCTTCTACATGCCAATGCTGTATCAACAAAGCTCATCTGTAAGCGCCGCCGCGTGTTCCAAACCTGCTCCTGGTCATGAAGACTGTTATTTTATTTTATTTCATTTTAGGTCACGCAAGCTTCACACAAGGACCACCCGAATCTGAGAGTGGCCGCCTTTATTGCTATAGCGCACTGGAAAAGAAGACGTTGCCTGGTATGGGTGGTGGAAGACGTGGTGAAGGAAGAGCGGGGACACGCGCCTATCCCTCGCTCCGGACGCCGTTCCAGGGAAGACGCCGTGGACGTAGCCTGTTGCCCGCAGGGCCGCCGGCCGAGCGTAATCCAGACCCTGGAGTTCAGGAGCTCTTGTAGCAGCGCATGGTAAGTTCCGTGACTATATTACAGACACATTTGCCGGGGCTTTAACTTCGTAGAGCGCAGTTGCGTTGACGGCGAGGGTTTTCTGCCATGGGCCCCTTTCTCACTCTCTGCACCCGGAACGCGGGCGGGGCACGCACTTTGATGAGCGTGCCCATTAGGGTTGAACAGAATAAGTAGGAATGTGGACCGGTGATTAGGTGTCAAGCTGTCACCCGGTGTGAATGTTTCGGTTGCCAATCCGAGTGAGATGCACCGCCGGCGCTCCTCCTTATCTGGACTGGACCGTCGTCCTCGCCACTTGTAGGGCCCTGGCAGCGACGTTCCATGGGGAGGATTTTCTTTTCTGCGTAAAATCTCCCATCTTAGATTGCGTCTAAGGAGAGAAGGACATCTTAATGAATTTTGGGGGAATCTCAACAACTAGCACCGATAGGAAGAGGCACATTTTTTTTTTTTTTGCACTGGAAGATATTTTCGGCCTACGATACAGATCACGGCCAGGGCAAAGCGCAAGCCCGGCCCCAAAAGCTCAAACGGAAGGAAAAGAACAGAAAATCGATTCCAGTGCGGAATGCCTTATCCCTACGCTTACCTTCGGACCTTCTCGAAAACGACAGTCGCTACTGCTTTTATTTTGCAACGCCTTCATGAGCTCTTTCTTTTCAAGGCAGCCGTAGAAACGACTGGCATACTGCTGTCAGCAATAAGGCACACTGTGCCGTCTCCTTCTAGAAAGCGCGTTCCTCATATCGCTGGTTTGTTGTGTGATTAATAACTAACATGCGTTGACGAGCGTACGTTTATGTTCTTTGCCCAACATTGAGAGAACGAAAAGGTGGTGGTTCCATTTCGCGTATTCTGTACCGGTAAGCTATATATCGGGTTTCTGCGCTGAGCTCAAATACTGCTCTGACTCCGGTGACATGTTTCGCTCAGCGCTCCTGCATATGCGATTTGCTGTGCCGGGAACCTTAAACGCCTCTTGGCGGTCCAGAGCTTTCGCTGGGCGACCCATCCTAGTTTCTGACCGCAATATTTCAATGCGAAAGCATTCCATGTCACATTAGCACAAAAGCCGGCGTCCGTCACCGTCCAGATCCCGAAATTATTAATTGACGTCGCCATGCTCTCACATTACATCGACAGTATACATAGTGGCATCTAGAGCAAAAATAAAAAATTCGCTGTGGCTTAGCTTGGTTAAGGCCGGTAATCGCGAAAGCAGTATCCGTACCTACGCCATGGTTCAGCTGGTAGTGTAGCTGGTGGTGCTTGTGGTTAGACTTGTGGTGATGCATCGGTTATACAATCCAATCCAATCCAATCTAATCTAATCTAATGTTAGTCCGCCGTTTATGTGCGCCGCCGTCGCACACGGACGGCGCGAGATGGTCGCCCAGTTCTTCGACGTGACGTCACAACACCTGTGGCGTGCCTAGCGGAGAGAGCGGGAGTTAGGCCGCCATTCATGTGCACCACCGTCGCACACGGACGAAGCGAGATGGTCGCCCAGCTCTTCGGCGTGACGTCACACAGAGGTCATGCGAAAGGTCATTTCATGTGCACCGCTGTCGGACCGCAAAGGCTTCAAAGTGAAAGTAGTATTGCTTTCGCAATAAAACTAAAACTTCTTCCGAAGCTGCGGGGGATTCAACAAAGGACCTTGAGATAGCGAAGCGAGTAGGCAACCCATAGGCCTTGAAACATACTTCTCGGCCCATAAAGGTGAACCTAGTGCATGTGTTTCGTTACGACTGTATGCTAATGAGTAGGCGTGTCACTGGAAAGGAAGGAATTTTTAATGAACCTCCTAGCAGAGCTCACGATAAGACTATGTTTTCGCATTCCAAGCATGTAAGCAGTCTTGAGTGCCCTCTGTATTTTTTTATTCCCGACGGTAGGGTGTCGACTGGTGCGACGGATCACACCAACTTGGTAGAACATCTAGAATTTATGCAAGGTGTCCCAGCTAAATTTAGCCAGGGGATGAAAATATGCTGAGAAACTCCAAGACAACGCGACTAAACGTATGTTGCTGGTTATTGTACGGAGCAAGTGACATAATTTTTATGTTCCGCGTAATTGATCATTTCTCGAGGTTAATTAACCAACTTCGCAAGCAACGAATTTACCCGCAAATTTCCAATGATAAGGTTCTAGAACGATCCGCAAAACTTGCCATTGAAGAGTTTATAACTTTCCATCGATAAGGTAGTTTTTTTTTTTTTCGATCACTCCAGATGGCCGCCCAATGGATAAAAATACCATGAGACATGGGCGCTTGTGCGCCGCGATTTGAATGCTCTCAAACGTTCCACGTACAAATGGACACATCATTTAGTCGGGTGTGCTGTCACTCAAAAGTCGACGGTGCAGCGACGCAGGCGCTGGCTCTGCGATTTGCGCCGGCAGTATGTTTCCCTCCCGGCGGTTCATGACAGGGACAGACAAGGACCGTTCTACAAGTTTCTCACTGCAGTTTTCCACGTAACTTCATCGCTTGCAATATTGGCTAATTATTATGGACGAATTATGCAATTATGCGGAATACAAACTTAGTGTGACCTTTGTCTGTAGAATAGCCAGCAGCATAAATTTGGTCCCGTAGACTTATAATGCCTTGGTATTTTTAAACCCTGGCTATTGTAAGCTCGGTCGTCGAGAATATGGTGAGCTGCGACAAGTACAAATTGTAAAATTCATGTACGAGATGTGAGTTGACGCTAGTAATTTTGTTCTGTTTCTTTTGATTTTATTAATCGCATTGAATTAGGTTATAAATTAAATCGTGCCATTTTGTTTTTAGGCGTACCTTTAGGGGCTGATAGCGGCCAAGTTTTCTCCCGTGTCATCCCTGTTTCAAATACGTGGCGGAGCACGGAAAAGAAAATACAAACACGCGACACGGGTATAGGGATTGGAAAATTCAGGACAGCACTTTGGCCTTAATTTCGAGGAACTGCGACTATTGATGAAAAAATTCCTTAAAGACTACTCAGGGAAGTAATGTGTAGGGTTTTTCCAAAATCACGCAGAGTAAAAGGGCCTCAGATAGGGATTTTTCGGACTACGTCAGAAAATACATACTACGCCCACTCACTGCGCTGTCAAGTGCGCATATAAGAAGCGGCCCATTCAGTCCATCTTTCATTGTGAACAAGGAACCCGTAGGGGTCCTGAAACGTCATGTTTTAAACACCATCTCTGGCGACTGTATGTTTTATTTTACCACTATGCCAGAGAATTATCGGTCGCGGCGTGGAACATGGGTGGTTTTCTCCGCCTTTGTCGTGATAGCGTGGCGTTAGTGAGAACTTCCTGTGAATGCTTTTTGCTCAGTAAATTACAATATGCGCCGTCTTTACCAAAAGTAATCAGTCTGTCAGCACAGCGAGAGATCCAGGCTGGTGACGCCAGTCCGACGCTCCGTTTGCCAGCCCTTGTCGTTCGCGAGTAAAACCTTTGTTACGTGGAGCTGTGCCATCACTTATCTTCCGGGTGACGTATGATTGCATGAGGTGGTAGGGAGAGCCTGTTTACTTATAGCAAAGACGGTATCGGTTACGAGGAGTTGTCCATGGGCCATTTTAGTATAAATCGTTCATCCTTCATGTCTACACCTGCATACCTCACGAAGCAACGCCGACCTCCTTTGGCCTTTTTTCCTTTTCAGCGCATTCCTGCTGTGGGAGCGTGGAGAACGTTCCAGTTTACTATGCCAGGCGTCTGCCGTACCAAGTGGCGCACGAAGTGGTCTTTGACGGCGCCAGTAGGCATCGACAACGTCATCATCAGTGTCAGCCAAGCCATCCTGCACGGAATGCGAGACGCCATTGGGAGGTCGTCCTCTGCCGATGCCGCTAGCTGCATGACGATTCAGGAACCCAGGATTTTCCTCAGTCTTTTTCTTGAGAAACTGGAACAAGGGCAGTTCTTGAAGAGGAATTCGCCGGCGGCCGCGGCACCAGCAAGGCAGAGGCTGGCAATGAACTGCATCTTCAAAATCCAATTGCGTCGTAATACACTGGCTATAGTCTATATCCATTACGCAGGGAAGCAGTGGTTGTAACAGATTATATGAAAGCGGCAAAACGAATTACAAGCTGTGGACGCAACCAGGCTGACGAGACACCGCCACGTTACAATATTTTGATTTTGTATAATGTATATTGTTCAAAAGTGTTCTACTTATGCTATTTTTATTCCTTACACTCTGTTTACTAAAATTCATTTGCCTATGTATGCTCCTCTTCTGTTTATAGTAACGGGCATTTTATCTTCAGCTTTCCAGCTCTCCACCTTACGATTTCTATTCCTGCCCTCTAGTTTTTTCACTCTTCACAATTTACGAAGGTTCTGAGATCATATCCTGCCAGAATTCACCCACTGGGCTGAAATTTAGAGTGTAACAGAAAGCTAGAAATTAATTGACCAGAACAGAGCACTACGGAGAGCGAGCTAAAGGTGCCGTTATGGGAGAAGCAGAGTACCGTAAATTACACAATGAACTCGAACTGATGATATCCTCTAGCGTGAGACCAGGCTAGGGAAACAAACTTGGGCGGACGTGTTCGAGTAGGCTTAGATCAGACTTGGAAATTTGCCCGGATAGGGCGGTCGTGGCGTAGGACACGGCTAATTCGAGAACAAGTCTAGAGGTGTTAGTCATGGCATTAAAAGAAAACTTGACTCACAGTGACGATGTACTGACTCCAGAGTTTGGGGGAAAGATATATGCAGTTGGTACTGCCTCAGGGTGGTCAGTTTTACAGACAGTTCGAGATACGGCAGTAAACATGTCATCTTGCTATGAAGGCAGCTTCAGATGGGCTTCGCGGGCTGGCGTCTAATGTACAAAGTCATCTTCAAAAAAAAAAAAAAAGAGTTCACGATTTGGTCTAGGTGCGTGGCAATGCCGATGTACACGGCAACTGTTGCCAGCCGCTGCACAGCGAGCGATGTCTCCAAACCCTCTCTCGAACGTAATCGTTCAGTTATGTGTCATTTAGGACAACAGGACTCTCATCTATCAGCTTTAACTTTGCCGGATCGTTGCCAACCAGAAATTCGCCATGGCACTGCGCTCGCTAAGTCAAGATGTGCTGCCACCGTACGAACGTCCAGCTGGTCTCTTAACGGTGCTGAATATGCCCTTTCGGCACTGGCGTGTTGTGATAGCTTTCCACCCGCCCGATGTACCTAGCAGATAAGTTACTGCGACTACAAAAAGCGTCGAAGGCTCTCAGAAGGTAAGTAGCGGAGCCCACTGCAGCTCCTTGATCCACTCGCGACTTTGCCGTCGTTGCCGTCGCTGCTTAGTGCCACGGTCGACGTGGACAAATCTGGGTTAACCGTGGATAGTGAGGTGTCAGGTGCACGCTGTGAGAAGTCAGAAAATTTTTGAAAGGGGTTGATGAACATTTGTGAACTTTGTGCGAGATCTTGTGGCTGGGAACGCTGCCTTTCGTTCCAGCCGAACACGGATATTGCGGAGCACGGGAGGAGAAATGACGTCTTCTGTGGCGTTCGCAGTGGTGCTTCAGGAGGAGTGCGGTTACGACATACGTCGATTAGAAGGCGGTTATCGCGCGGTGTCTACACTGTGGCGCGCCATCGTTGCGCAAGCATTCAGCAGTAAAACTGGTGAGGTGGTCCGAGGTGGGTTCACTGCAATTCACAAGTCGCAATATGCTGGCATGAAATGGACACGTAGGGCCACCCTTGGCGTCCCTGTGAGTGACTATATGAAGACCCCATGCTAACTCTTCAGCTCCTGTTTCAGCGCATAGTAAGTTCCGTGGCTCCATTACAGCCCCCTGTACCGGGGATTTACCTTCGTAGTGCTCAGTTGCGTTGACGGCGAGGGTTTTCTCCCACTGGGACGTTTCCCACTCTCTGCATTCGGAACGCGTACGGGGCTCGCACTTTGATGGGCGTGCTCGTTAGGTTTAAACAGATTAAGTCGGAATGTGGACCGATCCACTACTAAGTGTCAAGCTGTCACACGGTGTGGATTTTTCTGCAGCCAATGCGAGCGTGATGCACAGTGGCGCAGCTCCTTACCTGGACGTTGTCCTCTCTTGTAGGGCCCTGACAGTGATGTTCCATGCGGACAATTTTCCATTCTGTGGGAAATTTGCCATCTTAGATGGGGCCTAAGGAGAAAAGGACGTCTTGGTCAGTTTTCGAGGAATTTTAAGAATTAGCAATGAAAGGAGGGGGCGCTTTTTTTTTTGCAGCTGAAAATATTTTCGGCCTATGATAAAGATCACGGCCAAGGCAAGGCTCAAGGCCGGCTCCAAAAGGTAAAATGGAAGGAAGAGAATAGCGCAATCCATTCCAGCGCGGAATGCCTTATCCCTACGGCCACCTTGGGCCTTCTCGAAATACGACAGTTGCTACTACTGTTACTTTGCAGCGCTTTCTGGAGCTCTTTCTTTTCGTGGTAGCCGCAGAGATGACTGGTATACGGCTATCAGCGCTAGGGCACACCGTGCCGGCTCCTCCCGAAAGCGCGATCGTCGTATCGTTGCTTTGTTGCGCGATAAATTACTAGCATTAATACACGACAGCGTTCACGAGGCGGACGTTTATGTTCTCTGCAGAACATTGATAGAACGAAAAGGTTGTGGTTCCATTTCGCGTAATCTGTAAGGCTAAATTACGTATTGCGTTATTGCTCTTCTCTCTGCGCATAGCTCAAATACTGCTCTGACTCTGCTGACATGTGTCGCTCAGCGCTCCTGCATATGCGATATACCTAAACTCAATTTGCCGGTTCAGTGCTTTCGCTTGGCGACCCATCCTAGGTTCTGCGGGGGATTCAACAAAGGACCTTCAGATAGCGAAGCGAGTAGGCATCCCATAGGCCTCGAAACATACTCCTCGGCGCATAAAGGTGGACCTAGTGCATGTGTTTCCTTACGGCTGTATGGCAATCAGTAGGTGTGCCACTGGAAAGGAAGGGACGAACCTCGCCGCAGAGCTCACGATGAGACAGTTTTCGCATTCAAAGCATCTAAAAAGTGTTACGTGCCCCCCGTAATTTTTTATGCGAATCATATTAACGTAGGTTTCGGGCCTTCGCGCGACGCCCGGCGGTGGCCACCATTGGCCTTGAAGTGAGATCACATGATGTGACGTCACGTGATGACGTCACACAGGCTGCAGATGGGGCCTCATATTGCGCCGTCGGACGTCGCCCGGCGGAGGCCTCCACGCTTCGGTTCGTGCCGTCGCGCGCGACGCGGCGGCGGCGCCACCATCGCTGCATCACGTGATATGTGACGTCACGCCAGGGATGAAGCGGCGCGCGCCCGCCGTCGCGTCAGTCTCTGTGCCCGCAACCGCGCCAGCGTCTTTGCGCCGGGCGTGTATGCGGTCAAGATGCCTCCAAACGCTAAGGACGTTAATAATAGGAATGCAAAACGAATCAGTGGGGAAACAGTTTAGACTTGGTGTTGTGTAGAAATGCTCAAAGACAATACAAAATAAGTGACGTGCAAACCAAGAGTCATGCATTTACGGACCATAAGAGTGTGTTTGTCGGGCTGCAAAGAATAAAGTACGACGATTATCCTAAAACCACGTCTCCGTTACTTAGCCCCATCCACACTGAGGCAGCTGCTTAACATGCTTCGCATCCACTGGGCTTAACCTTGATAAGCCTCCAATTTTTTTTATTCCCGATGGTAGGGTGTCAAGGAATACGAGGGAACGACCAACTTGGCAGAGAATGTAGAACTTATACAAGGAGTCCCAGCTAACTTTAGCCAGGGTTAAAATATATACATGGTGTCTCAGCTACCTTGGACCAAGATTTGTAAAAAAACTTCGTGTTCTTCAGAACTGAAATCGCGTGGATGTTGTTAGGGTTTATCTAAAGTTACAGCACCATTTTTTTCGTTCCTCCTATTTGAATAATTAGTCGAGAGAAATTAATTAACTTTTTAAATATACCTTGAAACTTTCAGGCGTCAATAGTAAAAGTTTAGGAGCTCCACAATTATTGTCCAACCCAGGCACTTCCAACGACGCAGACTCAGCGTGGCCGTTTTTATTCGGAAAAAACGAAAGCCCGCGGAGTTTAAAAAGTACCGCATGACAATGCGGTCCGTGCGCGCGGATGCGCCGCGATACAGCGCTCTCATCCCTTCTCTGTAAAAAACATCATTCGCTTCGCGCCTTTCGTGCTGCCCAAGACAGAGCTTCGTGTTGAGCTTGGTTCCAAGATAAGCGCCAGTGGGTTCGGGCGGCAGTTGAAAGAAAGCACGACTCCCGTTTCTGAGGCGATAATTAACTGCACTCTCACGTTAGCTGAATGTATGCGGAGGAACGATGACAATCTCATGAGTTTGAATTTGGGAGCAAGATCCCAACAAGCAAAGACGCATTAACAAGCCTGATAAGGTCGTGTGAATTACCCTGAAAAACAGGGGCCGCGCTTTCTTTCGATTGCTGCCCGAACCCACATGCGCTTATCTTGGAACTAAGCGCAACGCGAAGTCCTGTCTTGGGCCGCACGAAAGGCGCGAAGCGAGTGAAGTTTTTTGCAAAGCACGTGTGAGAACGCTGTATTTGCGGCGCATCCGGATGCACGGAGCGCGCTGTCACGTGGTATTTTTTAAACTCCGCGGGCTTTCGTTTTTCCCGGATAAAAACGGCCACGCTGAGTCTATCTCGTTGGAAGTGCCTGGGTTAGACAATATTTGTGTAGCTCCACAACTTTCCTATGGACGCCTGAACGTTTCAAGATGTATTTAAAAAAGTTAATTTATTTATCTCGACTAGTAATTGAAATAGGAGGAGCGAAAAAGGTGGTGTAACTTTAGATAAACCCTAACAACATCCCCGCGATTTCAGTTCTGAAGAACGCTCAGTTTTTTTATAAATCTTGGTCCAAGTTAGCTGGGACATCCTGTATACCGAGGCACTCCAAGGCGGCCAGACCCAATGCATGTTGTTGGCTAGTGCACGGAGCAAGTCGCGCTATTTTTGTATTTGGCTTAATTTCATAATTAGTCAAGATTAATTAACCAACTTCGCAAGCAACGATGTTGGGCAAAAAATTTCAATGAAGTTGTACAACGGTGCGCAAAGTGTTCGACTGAACAGTTTCTAGCTTTTTATCTATTTTGTTTTTTTCACCTCAGTGCATATTCCCGCGAAATACACAAAAAAAATACCACGTGACATGCATGCTTGCGCGCCGCGATTGGGTTGCTCTCAAACCTTCCATGTACAAACGGACAGATCATTTAGTCGGGTGTGCTGCCACTCAAAAGAAGACGGGGCAGCGACGCACGCGCTATCTCTGCGATTTGCGCCGGCGGTGTGCTTCCCTCGCGGCGGTTCATGACAGGGACAGACAGGGACCGTTCTACAAGTTTCTCATTGGAAGTTTCCACCTAACCTCGTTCCTTGTGAAGTTGGCTAAATAATCTCGACAATTATGCAATTCAGCAAACTACAAAGTTATTGTAACCTTTTCATAGAAAAGCCAGCAGCATACATTTGGTCCCGTTGCCTTAGAGTGCCTCGGCATATTTTAAACCCTGGGTAAAGTTAGCTGGGACACCGTGAATATGTTCAGCTTCCAGTAGCACGATTTGTAAAATTCATTCTATTCCTTTTAATTTTATTAATCGAATTTTCTTCTAATAAAGCTTTAAAATTAAATCGTAATATTTTCTTTCAACGCATAGCTTTAGGGGCTCATGGCGACCAAGTTTTCTCCTGTGTCATCCCTGTTTCAAATACGTGGCGGAGCTCGGAAAAGAAAATACAAACACGCGCGACGAGTATATTGATTGAAAAATTCAGGACAGCACTTTGGCCTTAATTCAATTTCGAGGAACTGCGATGATTGATGAAAAAATTACCTTAAGACAACTCAGGGACAAAATCTAAGGACTTTCTATAACGGCGCAGAGAAAAAGTGCCTGAGATAGGGATTTTTCGGTCTATGTCAGAGAATTATCGGTTGCGGCATGGAACATGAGTGGTTTTGTCCACCTCTGTCTTGATACCGCGGCGTTAGTGGGAACTTCCGGCCAATCCTTTTCGCTCAGTGAATTCCAATATGTGCCGTCTTTGCCAAAAGTAATCAGTTTGTCATGACCGCGAGAGATCCGGGCTGGCGACGCCAGTGCGACGCTCCGTTTGCCAGCCCTCGTCGTTCGCGAGTAAAACCTTTCTGACGTGGAGCTGTGCCATCACTTATCTTCCGGATGATTAATGATTACATGAGAAAGTGTTAGGCAGAGCTTGGTAACTTATAACAAAGACGGTATCTGTTACAAGCAGCTGTCCATGGACCATTTTAGTATAAATCGTTTCTCCTTTGCCTCATGAAGCAACGCTGACCTCGTTTGGCCCTGTTTCCTTTCCAGCGCATTCCTGCTGTGGGAGCGTGGAGATTGTTGCAGTTCACTACGGGAGGCTTCTGCCGTTCCACAGCAGCCGTTGTTTGCTACCGAGCAGGGGCCGCTCATTCGATTCCTACGGGACGGGGACTTGGCGAAGGCGCAGATTGTGAGATCAGAGACAAGATTCTGTGATGACAGAAGGACTTCCACTATTTTCAGATACCGATTGAAGCACTGCACATATGAGGTGTGCGACTGTAAATGGCCGAAAACTTGTTTCAGGATTGGTGCGTCCATAAATAAAACTGGAGCACATCAAATTAACCGTAACGGCTTCGCCCGCAGACCCCATAAAAAGTTGTATATTTCAATGTCTATAAATGGTGTGATGAAAGAGAATGATTTCTTTTAGCACGGCAGCAGAGCAGGAACTACGACTTCGAAAGAACGGACCGACGAGGACGATGCTGTTCGTCGCTTCTATGTTGTTCTTTCCCCTGTAATGCAGTATCATAATAATGCACCAACTAGCTCACCTATCCAACCTGTTAATGACTTCATCCTCCTGAGAACCTCCACTTTTCGCTCCAAGAATGTATACATAAGCCGCCGACGTCGCTGTAAACGAAGCATAAAGATTCATATGTATCTTCTTATTTTTGCTTAGACTGGCTTCGGCCGGTGGAATTTCGACCATGTCTACGGTGAAGGGCAGGCACTCAGAGAAGTATCATCTATTCTTGCTGCATATTGTTGCGTTTGGAAGCTGTTTTTGTAGCACAAAAATAATTATTTGATTTGGCTATGAAGGAAACACTTTTTTGCATGTTATTTTTCAGCTCGGAATCTCTGTGCTCTATACAAATGTTAGTTTCTCTGCGCTTTCATTTTGCAGGTTCTGCACGTGAGCAGCACTTTCTGCGACTTGGACAACATTGCCATGGAGCAGACACCAGCCTCCGACCTGCCCTCTATGCACACCCGCTTTTTGGGAGAGACTTTCTCCCGCAACTATGGAGGTCGGTGCGCACACAGTCGGCTACTGTTGTCGTTGAGATTTGAGCTAGACCGGATCCGCTAGATATAGCCGCTTCGTGGTTCCGCCCTGCGAGGCTCCGGTGGCCACGACGGTCGCCTTGGCGGATTCCTTTTGTCGAAGGGAATCAAGGCCGCTCTGGACATCGAAGGCACCGGCGCTGGAAGGGGCCCCGCAGGAACGCCGCGTCATCTGTGAAGTGTGGCCATCGTACTCTGCAGGGCAGCCACCTGGGCGGCTGCTTCATTGTTTTTATGCGAAGCATATTAACGTAGGTTTCGGGCCTTCGCGCGACGCCCGGCGGTGGCCACCATTGACCTTCAAGTGACCTTCAAGTAGGTCACGTGACATGACGTCACGTGATGACGTCACACCGGCTGCAGATGGGGCCTCATATCGCGCCGTCGGACGTCGCCCGGCGGTGGCCACCACTATAGTGAACTAGCCACCACGCTTCGGTTCGCGCCGTCGCGCGCGACGCGGCGGCGGCGCCACCATCGCTGCATCACGTGATATGTGACGCCACTCCAGGGATGAAGCGGCGCGCGCCAGCCGTCGCGTCAGTCTCTGTGCCCGCAACCGCGCCAGCGTCTTTGCGCCGACGTGTATGCGGTATAAGTGACGTGTAAACCAAGCGTCATGCATTTACGGACCATAAGAGTGTGTTTGTCGGGCTGCAAAGAATAAAGTACGACGATTAACCTAAAACCACGTCTCCGTTACTTAGCCCCATCCACACTGAGGCAGCTGCTTAACATGCTTCGCATCCACTGGGCTTAACCTTGGTAAGCCTCCAATTTTTTTTTGTGCATATTTTGGTTTTGTAAATGTATACTGTTCAAAAGTGTTTTACTTATGCAGTTTATATTCCTTAAATACATTCCGTTTACTAAAATACATTTGCTTATGTATGCTTTGCTTCTGTTTGTAGTAACGGGCATTTTATTTTTAGCTTTCCAATTCTCCACATTTCAATTTCTTTTCCTGTCCTCGCGTTTTGTTAATACCTCACAATTTACGAACGATTTGAGATCATATCCTGCCAGAATTCACCCACGGGGGAGAAATTTAGAGTGTAACAGAAAGCTCGAAAGTAATTGATCAGAACAGAGCGCTACCGAGAACAAAATAAAGGTAGCGTTACTACGCACTGAGTACCGTAAATTACGCAGTGAACTCGAACTGATGACATCCTATAGTGTGAGATCAGGCTAGGGAAACAAGATTGGGCGGAGGAGTTCGAGTAGGCTAAGTGGGTAGAACATAGACACCGGTTATGGTAACAGTGATCTCAGAGGGAGGGCAGCCCAGCCGAACGCGCCAAACGATCGGGGGGGGGGGGGGGGGGGGAGAGAAGGCTTGGAAATTTTCCGAGATATAGCGGCCGTGGCGTAGGACACGGCTAATTCGAGAACAAGTCTAGAGGTCTCAGTCATGGCATTAAAAGGAACTTGACTGGCAGTGACGACGTACTGACTCCAGAGTTCGGGCGAAACATATATTTATTTATTTATTTATTTATTTATTTATTCAGAATACCTTACAGGGCCCATAAGGGCATTGAGTAAGGGGGGCAAAAACAATGGATTAAGCAAGTAGTAAGAATAAATTAAAAACAACGCGTGATACAATGCAAAAATTAAACACAATTATAAATATACAGGGCAAAACGTACTAAAAGACATACATCACCGCGAGCAACAAAAATTAAATTAGTAGCAAGAATGCATCGCATGTGCCCAATACACATCAAAAGAAAAAGCAGTAGCCATAAAAAAAACATACAAATGGTTGAAATTGCACAAAAAACCAAAACTTTGTAAAATACCAACGAGAAGAAAAGGGAACCAAGGACACAGAACAACCTGAAACAAGACACTTTGTCGTTAAAGAAAATGTTTGTGCAGTTGGTCTTGAAATGATTGGTGGTTGCCGATAGATGCGATACAGTTGGGAAGATCATTCCAAAGAATAATGGCACGTGGAAGTGCAGATGAATTGAATGCTAAGGTTCTTCCGTAAATGCGTTTAATGCTATACTGATTATGTAGGCGGCGTGAAATGCGTGAAGGCTCTTCGAGGGGCAAGGGAGATGGCCTGGTGCTATGACGATATTTATGAAGTAAGCATAAAAGAGCGATGGAGCGACGAATATGTAATGGTTCGAGGGAGATATCAAGTTTAATCTTAGTGATACTGGACTGGGGGTGGTACTTTTGTGTGATGAAACGAGCGGCTCTATTTTGTACGGATTCAAGCATGTTGGTCAGGTAATTTTGATAAGGGGACCACATAGGTGAGGCAAATTCTAGTTGAGGACGCACGATTGTTAAGTAAGCGACTTTTCTCACGTTATTAGGGGCGTTTCGCAAGTTCCGGCGCAGGTACCCGAGTGATCTTGAAGCTTTGGCACAGATGGATTGAATGTGTGTGGCCCATGAAAGATTATCCGTGAGGTGAATACCTAGATACTTATAAGATGATGCCCGAGACACTGCGGTACCTTCAATGGAGTACGAGAAATTAGAATTAGTACGCTTGCGGGTGAAAGAGATGACCTTGCATTTCGATGAGTTGAGCATCATTTGCCATTTACTACACCAATTTGAAATTAAGTTCAGGTCAGTTTGGAGGGCAAGGTGATCATGCATAGAATTAATGGGCCGGTAAATGATGCAGTCGTCAGCAAAGAGTCGTATAGAAGAAGATATGTCTGTTGGCAAGTCGTTAATGTATATTAGAAACAATAAGGGGCCAAGAACACTGCCTTGGGGTACGCCAGACTCTACATCACTGAGTGGGGAGGTGAAATTGTTAACTGTAGTGAACTGCTGGCGAAATGAAAGAAAGTTACGTAGCCATGACAGTGTTAAAGAATCTAGGCACAGAGCAGACAATTTTGAGAACAAGCGGGAATGTGCAACACGGTCGAAGGCTTTAGCAAAATCTAAAAAGATACAGTCAGTTTGAAGGTTAGCATCCATGTTGAAATGCAAGTCAGTCGTAAATTCTAGCAGTTGGGTGTCACAAGAAAAACCTTTCCGGAAGCCGTGCTGATTAGGAAAAAAGAAAGAATTAAGTTCCAGATGGCAGTAAATGTGGGAAGCGATAACATGCTCGAGTAATTTACAGCAAATGCAGGTTAGCGAAATGGGGCGGTAGTTATCCGGTGAATTTCTGTTTCCACTTTTGAACACCGGAACGATCTTAGCAATTTTCCAATCTGTAGGAAGTAAACCGGATGATAATGATTGTTGATAGATGAGGCATAGAATTTCACTGGAGATCGATACGGTGTTTTTCAATATTTTAGAATTTATGTTGTCAACACCTGCTGATGAAGAAACCTTAAGATTTGCAATGAGACGAGCGATACCTTCAGCGTTAATGGTAATAGGGGCCATGAATTGGTAATCATGATCAGGAACAATGGGTATGTTGGAATGATCTTCCCGAGTGAACACTGACGCAAAGTATTTGTTAAATGCTTGGGGACATTCACTCTCCGAAAGCTGCACGTGATCGTCGTTGCATAATGGAAATTGGTTGGTTGGTTGGTTTATGGGGTTTAACGTCCCAAAGCGACTAAGGCTATGAGAGACGCCGTAGTGAAGGGCTGCGGAAATTTCGACCACCTGGGGTTCTTTAACGTGCACTGACATCGCACAGTACACGGGCCTCTAGAATTTCTCCTCCAAAGAAATTCTAGCCGCTGCGGCCGGGATCGAACCCGCGTCTTTCGGGTCAGCAGCCGAGCACCATAACCGCTGAGCCACCGCGGCGGCCATAATGGAAATTGGTTGTTAGTACTGTCGGGAGATATCACGCGCCAGAACTTTTTGGGATTAGATTTTAGGAGGGCGGGTAGGTCATGGGAAAAATATTTTTTCTTTGATGCTCGGAGGGCCGAACAGTAAGATTTCAGACAATCGTTGTATTTTTTCCAAGCATCCGATGTAGATTCCAACCGAGCCTTTCTGTACAAACGCTTTTTTTTGTTTCGATGACGACGGAGAGATCTAGTGAACCAAGGATTAGATTTGTCGTTTGAAACTGAAACCAAGGGAACATATTTGTAAACTAGATTGGACATCATGATCTTATAAAGTACCCAGTTCTGATCGACGGACCTGTCCGCAAATGAGGGCAAGAACGTTTGAATAAAAAAATCGTTAAGTGCAATATTCATATATCTATAATTAGCTCTATTGTAATCGCGAATTTTCCTGGATGTAAGACCTTGAAACGCTAATGGGACATTAAGTTGTAGATGAATGAGCTTATGGTCACTAAAACCGTCAAGGAGCAATACTTCGTTAATCGTTTCGGGCGCATTGCAGAAAGCTAAATCTAAAATGTTTGAACCGCGAGTAGGTTGGTTAATCACCTGAAAGAAATTAAAATCTAACATAATGTTGATAAGTTCTGTTGAGGCGCGGCAAGATGACGACAAACGTGACCAATCTATCTGCGGAAAATTGAAGTCACCAACCAGGTAATTGAGTTCAGTTGGGCATATTTGCATAGCTGAAGTAATACTGCTATGGAGTTTAGAAACGAATGAATGATCTGAATCAGGTGGACGGTAGCAAACACCAACCAGTACCTTCACCGATGCCAAAGTACAAGCAGCCCAGACTATTTCAAGTGAAGACCCGGTGTTAATGAGGAATGAATTTAATCCTTTTTTGATGGCGATAAGGACACCACCACCTTTTCTACCGGAGCGGTCACAGCGATATACGTTGTAGTTATCTTTACTGGGAAAAATTACGCTATCCGCTACATCAGGGTGCAACCAAGTTTCTGTTAGTGCCACAATATCATCGTCAGAATCATCCAGAAAAGAACACACCTCTTCACGCTTAGGCAGTAGGCTTCGGATGTTAGTAAATGATAACGATAACTGTGGACTGGAGCCACAAGACCCAGGCAGAGCCTTAGTGGAATGGCTGTTGCTGAGCTATCTGGTTGATAGAATGACAGAATTGGTCGCGCTATCATATACGTAGGTATTTTTGCCAATGCGAAGCTTATCGACGACCAGTTTGCCCTTCTTATCCTGGAGCTTGGCGAATTCGAGTAGCTTTTGCCGTGCTTGCCTGGTTGGCAAAGAAAAATCCTCTCGAATTGAATGATTCGAGCCTTTTAGCTTATACGCTGATGAAAGAATCCGCTGTTTGTCCTTGAAAAAAGTTAGTTTCGTGATAATGGGCCTATGCTTGTCGACAGCGAACCTTCCCAACCGATGTACACGCTCAAACTGGGAGTTTGTGACAGTAATTCCCAGTTTTTCGTGGCAGAAGGTAATTATTTTTTGTTCCGAATCGTCCCAGCTTTCGTTCTCATCGTCTGTGAGCCCAAAGAACAACAAATTGGACCGCCGCAGCCTGTTTTCAGCATCAATACACCTCTCTGTAACTTGGGCCAGTTTTTCAGTAATGTTATGCAGACCGGGATCGAGAGTGCTGGCGTCAGGTTGGCTAAGTGGTACAGCTTTGGCCTCCAGTGCTGTAACTCTGTCAGAAAGCTGTTTAATCATCACATCTGTAGCATCCTGTTTTTCTTTAACACCCTTAAGCTCGTTCAATATTTCCGTTTGACCAGACTCGAGCCTCTGCATAGTTTCCAAAATCGAGGAAAGCAGGTCCTCAGGAGAAGGACCTGGGTTTGATTCAACGTCACCGGCAAGTAAGATCAACAAGGACAGGGCAAGTGACCAACATTGCGACACTGAGAGTAAAAAACGCTTCACTTTGGCGCGGAACTCTGTTGGGCACGACACCGCTAGCAGACAGTAATCATCACTCTTGGTACAAGTAGCACCGTTGAGGTAACTAACCTGCACAATCAGGACCGGTAAGTTGTGCATGGCTGACGCGGTCTCGAGCCCTATTCCGCGCGCAGCTCTGTCGCCGTTATATACCGGGCTGGCTGTGACGTGGTCCGTTGTCGACGATGGATGTTGCCAGATGAAAGTGTCGGTGGCATCCAAAAACAGCGAAGGCGGCAGTGAACCAAGATCGGGCGGCAGCGATGCTCTAAGACCAGCCTCGCGGTAGATGGCCGGCCAGCAAGCGACGCCACAGATGAAAGCACCCTGCACAATCAGGACCGGTAAGTTGTGCATGGCTGACGCGGTGTCGAGCCCAATTCCGCGCGCAGCTCTGTCGCCGTTATATACCGGGCTGGCTGTGACGTGGTCCGTTGTCGACGATGCATGTTGCCAGATGAAAGTGTCGGTGGTATCCAAAAACAGCGAAGGCGGCAGTGAACCAAGAACGGGCGGCAGCGATGCTCTAAGACCAGCCTCGCGGTAGATGGCCGGCCAGCAAGCGACGCCACAGATGAAAGCACCCTGCACAATCAGGACCGGTAAGTTGTGCATGGCTGACGCGGTGTCGAGCCCCTTGCAGTTCGTGCTGCCTCAGGGGCGGCACTTTTTCATCCAATTTGAGGTCGGCTGGTCTGAAGCATATCCGTCTTCATTTTCGATTTTGGAGACCGGACAGAATCTATTATTACGGTATGTTCTGAAGATTTCATCGAGTAGCTCGTAATTAGTTTTGAACGTATTGTTACCTTTCTGGTTCGACTCGCATTCTTATTTATCGATCAAATGTTCATGATCAAAGGTTCAACATCTAGATGAAGTCGGATTACTTGTCTAGCTTTTGAGACGACGCAAAAGAGCATGCGCTTTGTATGTGTTAAATGCTGTCGAGCGCTAAAATCCGGCTTGGTGATTTTCTTACAGGGCCCGGTAAGAAAATAGGCAGGATAAAAGCCTGACCACTTTTGGAGGTCCGTCGACTTCCACTAAGAACCCCTGTGACCGTTTTCTGAGCCAAAATTATTTTACTTTCCTAAACATTCTGGCCGACAGGGTGCGAAACCCACAAAAAGTCACAAGTGTTATTTTACAGTTGTAATATCACGACTCTTCCAGGGATCGGTTATTGATCCCTTTCTTAACATGTGCATATTAATGAGATCCTGTCCATATATCATCTCAGATTATTTTCTGGAGCATCTGTTTGTTAGGATGGTAAGTAGGTATTATACCAAAATACTACAGGAAAACTTAGGTCGTATTACAGCGTGGTGCCAATCTTGCAACTGCGGCTGAACGCTAATATATGTTACTAAGGGAGTAATTACTCATTGGCATCCATGTACTCATGTTACATTGTCAAATTTCGAGCAAAAAACTACATAACGACCGACCGTATGTAATTGGCGATGATTTGAGCGATGAAATATCCGAAATTAAATACGCAGTTACACACACATCAGATATATTGGCACTCATAGGCGCTGACTATGGGGAGGCTGGAAAGCTCGAGCCCCCCCCCCCCCCCCCTTCCCCCGAGACTGAGCGATGGGGTCAAGGGGGTGGGAAGTTTGCTCACAATCCGGTGGGCAGGTTGTGATGACGCCACAAGGTCACGTGACCTAGGTGGCCCTCCTGCCTCCCATAGGTTGCCCTCTGGGCACCACCAGCCAGAGCCGTGCCCGCGATTTTTCACTCACAACGTGGACACCAGATTTTTTGATGAACCGGGCATTTAACGCTGTCTCGTTAAAGGACGACTACACAACAGACGGCGAACTGGCGCTAACTTTCAACTTTATTCAGGAAAAGGTTACACGTGGATTATATAGGAAGTGATCAACCACAATCAGTCTCTGAGTGTGCGCAAGAATGAAATACACCATCAAGATGTACTGCACGTGAAACACGTGTCTTTTTTTCGCGCTACGCCTCCCTTAAAAAAAGCAAAAGCAGGCGCCGGGGAAGCATAAAAAGCAAGACGAAAGGGAAAGTCCAGATAGACTGACGAAGAGTAACTGCTGCATTGCAGTGTTAAAGGTGTCCAGAAAAATTTTAACATCTAAATACCAACATTAACACGGCAATTCGGTAAGTAAGAGTATAAAAACAAAGTAAAAGCTAAAACCAGTAGTAATGACTATACGAAGAACAAAAACAGGAGTGTACAAGGCTCCCGTACAAATGTTTGTTGTTTTAAGAGAGAATGACCATGACAAAAAGGATAGGATTTAAAATTGTGAGGCACGTAAATAAGAAGGTGGTCTAAAAGGGGCTCTTTATTCCGCAGTTACTGCTATCCGCAGTTACTGCTTTATAGCAGCTACTGCTATCTTTGTTATTCAGTGGCTCACGAGTAGTAGTTCATGGAGCTCCCTGAAAGGATCTTCGAAAACAGGGAAATACAGCTCCAGAACAGCGCGGGGACCAGCAGAGATTAATTCCTTGCTGTGATGGAAATCTACCTGGCTTATACCGCTGTTTCTTCAGAAGGACAATGCTATATCCAAAAAAAAAAAAGAAGTGTATGTGCAGGATCAGCTGTCGCACTTGTTTTATGTGATACCTTTTTGTCCGCGGTTGACAGGCGCATTCGAGCTAACATTTCTGATCATCCTGTTGTAAAACTGTTCACATATGTAGATGAGTATTTGATTATTTTAAGCACATCTGATCCGAGTGAAAATTCACTTGGGGATTACCTATAGATGGCTGTATCCAGTTCTCAGACATATAATTGGAATTCACCAACCACAGTGTGTACTGCATCCATCATTCACGAACCAAAAAGCTTTTATTGTCATTTGACAGCCTGCACTCCAAGATTGTTAAGCGGCGGATCATGTGTTCTTGTTTTCACGGAGCCCTAACAAAATCCTGCACACATTGCAGGTGTCGTGATGCCCGCAATCCTCCTTTCCTCACTGACGGCTTATAGTTTTGAGGTAACCTTGATATATGCGGACAATTTAGTCGCATTGGGCAGTTTACCAGTGTTTCATTTTGTGGTGAGTGTGTATAACTAATTTCGAACAATAACTCTTCAGGAAACACGCAAAATATTGTCACGTGTGGTCGCGCGCCCGCCATTTTTTGCACGTGGATATACTTCATGCTTCACTCCATTGCTACGAAGCTCCTATAATTGAAATCATCTACTGATATTTTATTTTCATTGGTAAGGCATTTATCCCTCGAAAATAAGCCACCTTGGCCGTCAACTTAAATGCAGAGCTCAGATCTAAATTTGAAATCACATATAGTTACAGTTCTCTGCCCGCTAAAGCAATGCATCGTGAAATAAAAAAAAAGAGAGACATAGGCTAAAAACTAAAGCTTCAGAAATTGGCCGGGGATCACTACTGCGGCCCCTATGCTATACCGGTAGCGCAGTGAAACTCGTGGTGAGGTTGATGTTTTGGGAGTTTGTTCTGCCCTCTCTCTGTCCCTCCCTCTTTTCTCGTGTACTTGCTATATTTTCTCGCTATATTCGGATCTGACAACTGTTTCAGAGCTGTTTCTTTTAAAAAAGAGTGTAAATTTCACATGCACACAAAAAGAACTCAATTTCTGAACCAGCCATGTTGAACGCTCCCGTGGTCTCCCGCATTTTGGACGTTTCTGTCGGTTTGAACAAGATATTGGCGTACGAAGGTACCGCTGAAGACAATTTTCGAGATAATTCGGTGATGAAAGCGCACGAAGGCTTGCATTAGCGCAGCATTCTTGATTAGGATTGGTGACGTTAGGTTTATGTCCATGCGCGTCATTCTTTCTTGCAGGCACTATCTCTCGAGGACTGTCTAGTAGTTTGATTATGGTTTGATGGGGCTTAACTTTCCAAAGCCACTCAGGCTATAAAGGACGCCGTAGTGAAGGGCTCCGGAAATTTCGAACACCTGTGGTTCTTTAAGGTGCACTGACATCGCACAGTACACGGGCCTCTAGAATTTCGCCTCCATCGAAATTCGATCGCCGCGGCTGGGATCGAACCCGCGTCATTTCACGTCAGCAGCCGAGTGCCATACGCACTGAGCCACAGTGGCGGAAGTTTCTAGCAGTAAAAAGTAATAACCCGCACTCTAAAATTTCGAAATGAGCCCATTCCAGTCGACCTCGAAAACAGTGGCTGCCAATAAGTAGCGTATAGTATGGTGTACAACGCATAAGTAGAGCCTAAGCACTACCTCTTTTTTGAACATTTAAAATAAATTGCGTTTGCGGGGTTTCGAGACAAATTAAAACGTCGATTGCACACATGCTATTGACTGAAGTACGCAAGTTTACATACAGTCGATGTGTGCACGTGAGCTTTCAAAAAGAACACGGCGCAGTGAAAGGGAATAAGAATCATGTATTCAAACAGCACCGCCAGGACTGAACACGGCGTTGGCTTAGTTTCCATACGACAGATGGCGCCAGATCACCGCCAGGGTACCGGCCGTTCCCGATGCGTTGTTCGATCTGTTATCCGGCTCGTTTGTTGTCGCTCATGTACAGTATGTATTTTTGCAACTTGCTGAAAACTCATGCTAAGCATAGAAACTTTTTTTTTTTTACTGTTTTTAGCAGTGTCTGTGTTGATGTATTTATGTGTGCTGTTTGATGCGGCAAGGGAACCCGCGCGTGTCTGAAACTCTACATGTAGGATGTCGTTTTGTTTTTTCGTTCGTTGCGTTGTTGCCGTTTTGTGCAGTTTCGAAGGGTTGTTATTAGACACGCATAGATCGAAAGAAAATTACAGCCAGATTCTATTTAATTACACTGCATTAGACCCACATTATATTTATTTCCCTTTGTTTTCTGGTTTTATGTTTTTCCTGAATTCGAGAGGTAAAAACCGGGTGATATATTTAGAGCTCTAATTCGGGTACAAGTGTGGTTATTCAATAAAAATTTTCATATTTGGGCACTCTTGGGTCACTTTCTTTTTGCGAGTCCACTCATCGGGTCTGCAAAAGAGAATATACTATGAGCGCTCCTTTTTTCACGGATGCGTAAAATACTCTACTTGTTGTTCGTTAATTAGTTTATAAACAATTAGGAAATGGAAGGTTGCATTGAAAAATGTATCGAATAAGATACTTGTTTTTTTCCTTATTAAGGCCATTTATTTCGCCGCGTATGATATCGTTTCCTGCTCAGCACCTTAGCGTCCGTGCAAGACCTGCCTGGCTTTGTTTGTACTACGAAACCATTCATTCAACATCGCAGTGACTCTTTTAAGTGAACTAGACCGCTGGAAAAAGGACACCGTTATCGTGGGTAGCGCTTAATACAATGATGCCAATAAGACATCTGGTCAATGGGCAGTACTCGTACTTTGCTTTTGCTCCTGAAACGCATTTTCAAACCTGGCCTCAAATTAAGCAGCGTCACGAATAGCAGAAGTTGAAAAATGTTCAACCGCATCTGTTAACCGAAAGCTCCCCTCTGTAATAAGTCCACGACATCCGCTAATTTTCGTGCGGTGTCATTGTCTTTGCACTCTAGAAAACTACGTTCACTGGAAGGCATATGTTTGGGTAGAAATCAGATTTAAGCCAGTTTTTAAGAACTGTTCGGGGTGCTAAAATCCGGTAAAACCGGGTTTTACCCTCAAACAAAGGGCCTTAATTATATTTAACTGTGCATAATAGTTTGCTGGATGTAATGTTCAGGACAAATTTACGTTGAGCGGGCAAAACCCCAGGCGCCATAAGCTGAAGCGAATATTCTTTATACCTTCGAGCTAGTCTTTGTCGTTAACGAGTACGGTACGGATATATGGTAGACACTAGACAGTTTCAGCGTAGCCGGACAGCCGTACGGCAAATACGGCGACGCGATGCCGTTGCTACCATTGCCAAGCTTGACTAGCCAGATTTGCCGTAAGGTAGCAGTTGCCGTAGTCACCCTGCTTACCGCACGGTGCGGCTAAAACGACCTAAGCACTGTACACTCTAAACACGGAAGGAGTAAAAAGGTAGAAAGCTGTCCTGTACAGCGCTGCCTTTACGGAGCAGGGTATGCTTCCAAAGCCCTGAGGTAGATTTCCATCTCCAAAAATACGGAATATGGTTAGCAATGGAAACAAATTCTAAAGCATGCGAAGTTCTAGCATTTGCGAAGATATAAACCGAGGTTTCCACCTCGTGTATTTGCTAACCTCAGGACCTGCGGTGCCGCGTTTAAAGGCCCTCCATTGCTAACTGGACTAAGTTTTGCAGTGGTAATATTTCTTCGTTGCCGAGTGTAAGCATTCCATATATTTATTGATCGGAATCTACTCTGGGAATCGGGCAGCATACCCTGTCCCTAAAAGGGACTGCGCTAAAGGACAGCTTACTCCGTTTTTACTCCCATAAAGGCTTATTCGTATTTAGAGTGCATACGCATACCTTCAATTATATATTCAACTATATATTCAAATAAGGCCGCCGCGGTGGCTCAATGGCTATGGTGCTCGGCTGCTGGCCCGAAAGACGCGGGTTCGATCCCGGCCGCGGCGGCTAGAATTTCTTTGGAGGAGAAATTCTTGAGGCCCGTGTGCTGTGCGATGTCAGTGCACGCTAAAGAACCCCAGGTGGTCGAAATTTCCGGAGCCCTCCACTACGGCGTCTCTCATAGCCTTAGTCGCTTTGGGACGTTAAACCCCCATAAACCAACCAACCAACCATATATTCAAATCATATATTGCGTCCACCATAGAGGCGGTCGATATTTCAAGAAATAAAACGCCGTGTTGACTTGAACCTTCTCATGGGCTTATGAGTTCCTTTCATTACGTCAAGCTACAAAAAGCGAAAGGCAGTGCTGCAGTTCGATTTGCTAGCTCATGACCAGGAGATAGGGTTCGTTGCGTCGTCTACAGTTTCCTGCCGTTCACGATAGATGGCGGTCCTGCTCGTCTGTGCCAAGGCACCTCTATAGGGCGAGGCACCCCTAAAGGCATAAAAGACAGAAAGAGAGAAATTTGGATTAGAAAACCGAGGCGGGTTGAAATTTAGACAAACAAATGAACTCCGGAAGGAGATGTACGCAATACACTGAACAGGTGGCCGGTATTTCCTTACAGCTACTTAGGTAGAAACAAAAGGGAAGGAAAAACGTGGTTGAGCGCGGTGGAGACCCGGGTGGAATGATGGATTATGCTGCGGCAGTAGCTGTTGAGAGACAAGAATAATTGGATATCCCTGCTGCCTTTCTTCTGTAGTGGACTTAGCCTGGAGGCTGTCCGTTATTACGTTGACGACGATGGGAATTTGTCAATCGTTACCATTATGTGTACGATGATGATAACGCCACCCAAATACTCTCGTCCCTGATGCCCTTGCCAGCACGCGTGCGCAGGCATCCCCCATTTCTGTAAGTCGACTTCTGCAACCAAAAGAAAAGAACGACCTTCGGGGGCAGCAATTGCGATCTCCACTGGCATCAGCTTGAGCCTCGAATTGCACATCAACAGTCGACGAGAATGGGGCCTAAAAAGTTTACCACGTGTTCACAGTGCACGCCAGTGTACCACTGGAGCTTTCTAAAATAAATTGCATCCGTGTGCGCCTATATGCAGGCCGGCATACGGATACGACTCATAGTACGAGCGCAGGCTTTTCACGACTACAGCTGCTTCAGCAAGCCGCGGTTTCGGGAAGAAAGAAGCGTGCCTTGGTGTGTGCAATTGCGCCGGCCGTACGTGCTCCGAAACCACTTGTGTGAGGAGCTAGATGCTAGAGAGTTATAGCATAGCATCGATCCGCGAGGCGCTACTACACTTTCGCACTACGCTTTCGCAGAACGCCCTGAGGACGCCAGATGACGCCCCGTTCCCGTCAGCTGCGCGCACGACTGCCGCGTCAGGACCAATCAGCGCGTACGCAGTGGTGTCCAGCGGAATCGTATCAGGGATCGCGCTATGATATAACTCTACTTTTAGCATCGAACGTACCACTACCGCGTATCGCGCCGCGCCATTGCGCATGCGCGCTTTTGAGAGCCATTGACAACGCTGTTGACAACTCAAACTCTGAGCGGCAAATGCCCCTCAAAGGCCCCCACCCCCCCATCAATGGCATCGACCGATCCGCTTGGGCCGGCTGTAGTCGGATACAAGCAACGCCATACAACTCAAGAACGAAGCGGCTTTTCTCCGTCAATGCATCCCCTTCCAGCCAATGGTGTGGGCCGATTCTCATGACCCTACTGACGTGACAATGTAAGGTGGAAGAGGGCAATTCCCGACCATGGAAGGCGGGAACTACCCCCTTTCATCTGCCACTCCCTGCATTGTCGCGCTAGCGGGCTCATGAGAATCGATCGTCGCCATTGGCTGGGAGGGATTCCTTTTACGGAGAAAATCTGCTTCGTTCTTGAGTTGTATCCAACTGGAGCAGGTTGATGAGGTAGATGGCCAACGCCATTGGCTGGAAGGGGGACATTTGACAGGGAAAAGCCGCTTTTTCCTTGACTTGTATCCGTCTGTATCTCTATCAAGTTTTCTTGGCAATGCAGCAGAGGCTAGGCAGTAAATGGAGATGGACAGACAGGCTTTGGACCCCGTGCAGTGAGGCTAGGGGGTATACGGAGGGGTGAAAGGGGCTAATTTAGAGAAATGGCGCAGGGTCGCCACGGCTGAGAGGCTCTTTCCTCACAGCATGGGGACAATGACCCGTCTCTCTCCCTTTCCTGCCTACCCTCTGCTGCACTGCCAAGAAAAGCCCCCCCCCCTTCCCCCCGTATGCACGCAGAGCAGATTGGAATCAACAAATCTGGAAAAATCAATGACTACGCGTCTCGTGAACCACGTATTATTATTCACTTATTTCAGGACCCGGAGAGGTTGACAGAAAAGAGCATATTAATGTGCAAAAATGCAGAACCATAGGAATACAGTAAAAGCAGTACAGCAAGTGCAACTAATTAGGACGAGGTTCTAAAAATAGTTCTGGCTAAAAGTGCGTCGGACGGGATCCGATCGCTCTTATTTTAAGACCGTACATCGGGTGGACCCATACATTTTTCTTTTCGGGTTCCGAGTCTGGCTAAAGGTACGTCGGACGGGGCCGGTACATTTTTTCCCCGGGTACCTCAGGCATGTCCAAATAGTATTTTTCAAAGTCCGACGTATCTCACAAAATTTTCTATTGGGTTTGCTACCACGGGTACGACGGTGTGTTCCCCGTTCCCCTTTTGGCCGTAACAAGGCAAACTCCAGGTGACACGATTGCAATAAGTGCCGATGGCGCAGTGGCGTAGCTTTACCCACCGCTTACCCACTGCTCGGAATGTGGCGACTGGCGTTCGGTGCTCATGCTTCAAGTGCGCCAGCAATGAACTGTTTGGGCCCGCGCTTGGCAAACTCCATGCTCTCCGGTTGTATACTGGTTGGCTCATGTCTTTGGGTAGCAGCGTGCGAAACGGAAAAATTACTCCTGGCTCTTTCCGCGTAGACATGACGCGCGCGTGGTTTTCTGCCCTGCACCGAACCATGCATCATGGACGTTGAGACTTTCCTTGCAGCGAGCCGTGTTCTCCAGTCGAAGATGAGTGCGCGCACCGTCTCTGCTCGTTTGCGGCGACGGCTGAGCGGGTGCCGTTCGGCTTGTGCTAACCTCGAACCCGCATGGGGTTTAAACTCCATGCACACAAACTTTCGCTAGAAGACAAGGCTGCGGGCTTGGCGGTTGCCTAATCGCCCCCAGACAACGTCGCTGTTCACCTGGAAGCAGATCGTTTACGCTTCTGGCTTTCCGGTTGCTTCCTTCCACATTGGGGTTGAGCACGTCTTCGCCACGGCAGGCTCGCCGGCCTGGTCATCGCCGCACGCCTCAGATAGATTCGACATGCCTTTTGACATGGCTGTGGGGTAGAATATAAAAATTTCAATGGTAAGCATGCTATTTTCTCTGTTTTCCGTTAATGAACCTGCCGCGGTGGCTCAGTGGTTACGACGCTCGGCTGCTGACCCGAAAGACGCGGGTTCGATCCCGGCCACGGCGGCCGAATTTCGATGGAGGCGAAATTCTTAAGGCACGTGTACTGTGCGGTGTCAGTGCACGTTAGAGAAACCCAGGTGGTCGAAATTTCCGGAGCCCTCCACTACGGCGTCCCTCATAGCCTGAGTCGCTCTGGGACTTAAACCTTAATAAACCAGTAAACCAAACCGTTAATGAAGAAATCGCGCACATTTCTTACGATTTCGGAGGGTGCTCTGCACGTTGAGATCTGTGTTGGGCCGGGTACGGGCTCACAATCCCCAGTATGTATACCTGTGCTTTAAAAGTCAATGCAGAACCGCAGATGGTGCAAATGCTAGCGATCATCATCATCAACATCAGCTTCTACTCCCACTGCAGGGCAAATGCCTTTCCTATATTCTCTCCAATTAACCATGTCCTGTGCCGGCTGAGGCCACCCTATCTCCGCAAACTTCTTAATCTCATCAGCCTACTTAACTTTCTGCCGCCCCCTCCTACGATTCCCTTTTCTTAAAATCCAGTACATTACCCTTAACGACCACCGGTTATCTTGCCTTCGCATTGCATGATCTGCCCCTGCCCATTTCTTCTTGATTTTGACTATAGATGTCATTAACCCTCGTTTGTTCCCTGATCCACCCTGCTCTTCCTGTCTCTTAACGTTACATGTATAATTTTCCATTACATAGCTCGCTGCGTTGCCCTTAGGTGAACCCTTTTCGTTAGCCCCTACATTTTTGGCCCATAGGTGAGGGAGAAGTTATATACTTTACTCTTGAGGGAGATTGGTAAACCGCCATCCGTGATCAGGGAGTATCTCCCAAATGCTCTCCATCCCATTCTTATTCTTCTGGTTATTTCACTCTCGTGGCGCGGATCTACAGTGACTACCTGCATGCCCCAAGCAGGCGTATTCCCTTACTAATTCCAGCGCCTCGCTACCTTTCCCAAACTGCTGTTCCTTTCTGAGACTGCTGATCTGTACTTTAGTTTTCTGATTATCAATTTTTAAAACCATCGTACTGCTTTGCCTATAAACATTTCATCGTGTTTTGCAATTCGTTCTCTAAGTTACTTAGGAAAGCAATGTGATCAGCGAATCACAGATTACTAAGGCATTAACTATTAACTCTTATCCTGGCCCGTGTGCTGTGCGATGTCAGTGCACGTTAAAGAACCCCAGGTGGTCGAAATTTCCGGAGACCTTCACTGCGGCGTCTCTCATAGCCTCAGTCGCTTTGGGACGTTAAACCCCAATAAACCAGCCAACCATCAACTGTTTCAAATCCAGGTCCCTGAGTACCTCCTGCAAACAGACAGGGAATAGCACTGGCGAGATCATGTTTCTCTCCCTGACACCATTCCTTATCGGAATTTTATTGCTTACTTTATCAAGGATTAGGGTGGTTATGGAGCCGTTTTAGACATCTTCCAGTATTTTTACATGAGGCTAATCTACACCCTGTTTCCGTAATGCCTGCGTGACTGCTGAGGTTTCTACTGAGTCAAATGCTTCCTCGTAATCTATGAAGGCTATTTGCATGGTCATTTATTTTAACCTTTATAGGTTTTTATTTCAAAAACTGTAAAATATACGTTGGTGCGGACTGTCGAGCTTGATTGTACATCAAGGCAAACTCTATGTACCTAATATGGATCAAGAATTAAACGATTAATTAACGTAAATTAAGGAATAAACTTTATTTATGTTTCATTCTAGAGGGCAAAGTTTCATCGTGAAATTGACGGCCGTCATCATCGAAGGTGAGTCCTGCTTTTAAATTTTCTTAATCGGCAATGTGTTTAGAAATAGCAAACGTGGAATATGTGCATTTGAAAGCTCGCTGAGTTGGTTTCCTCGCATTGCATATATATAATATGGCGTCTCAGGCGCAGTTGTATTTTATGATGTAGAAGAAGTTAACGTTATTTCGACGACGCTACCACGTGCAGCGACGCCATTTTATAATTAGGTAATGCTGGAAATGCAACTCAACAAGCTTTCAAATGCGTATTTTTGACATTCGAAATTTCGAACAACATTGCCGATTAAGAAAATTTAAAAACACGGCTCACCTTCGATGTGGATGGTCATCAATTTCGCAATAAAACATTACCTCCCCAAAAATTAATTAGGTTAATTGATTTCCATCGCTTCTAGGGTTTTTCTTACTGATTTCCTCCTTCGTTACCGGTGGAACAAACATTCCTGCCCCTAACGCTGGTGTTACCTTGCTTAAACTACGAGCAGATCAAGGTGACAGATCACGAGACAGTTCAATATGTGCGAAGCGAAAGAACTGAGCGAATGTGTATAGATAGTTTTCACGTGATGTCACGGGCGTCATCATTGGGTCTAGCAGAGACTAGGCAGGAAGCGGTCCTTTGTCCCCATGTCGTGGGGAGTGACCTCCTCAGTACTAGCGACCCCGCACCCTCTCTCAGACTTCCCCCCTTCACTACCATTCACCCCTCTGGAACCCTAGCCCGAACGACGAACAACCCACTCCCTACAGAAAGTGGTGTTGCTACAGCACGGAAACCGTCTCCCCTTTCTTGCCTAGCCTCTGCTGCATTGTCATAAAAAGTAACTGGTTGTGGATAAGCGGACTGGCAAAATAGCCAGGCTTTCGCCGTGATTGTGGACCCTAAGGTGGCGGCCGCTATGGCGTCAGTGCAAACTATGTGTCGCATCGCCTGTCGCAGTCGCTTGCATCCAAGCTGGTGTAAGCTGGTGTGAGTGACACAGGTGCTAGCCGTGCAACAGCGGGCGCGAAGAAGACGCATATCTGCGTCATTTAAGGGAGTGCGGAGTTGTAAGAAAGTGCGAACATCTCTTTGCAGCTCCTCGAAAGTCGCGAATGTAGCGTGCAACTTGCGTACACTGTGCGAGGAAGAGCGCGCAGCAAGCAGCATGACGCGCTTACGCTGAACGTGACTTTAGCCATGCGGCTACAACGACGTCCGCCGTACCATTAAAGCGAATCGACTGATTACCTCAGACGTGTGTCTTTAAACACTCCGTAAAGGAATTTATCGTCATTCGTACAGGACTAAACACCAAGAAATTAAAGAAGAGTAAATTAAAGGAACACGGAGGAAAACGTCACCCAATTTTTGTTCACAGTAAAAATGGACGCTCTGGTTCTTCCTGGCCACGTTCACACCCGTCCAGCATATAAGGCGTATTTATCGCCGAGAGAACTTAATTTATAAATCTTTCCACCTAGCGATTCAAGCCCGATGACATCCTTACCGAAAATACCAGATTTCATATGTTTTCAATTGAATTGCCGTATAGCCTACCTCTAGGATCCGTAGTAAAAAGAAAATAAAAAAAAAATTACCGACGATTACGTTACTTCCTAATGCGAAATTTGAGCGCAGCAAATAAGCTGTTTCACCTTTTCGATAGATTGAGGCAAAGAAATCGAGCAACACATGTATGCGCTATCACAGAATTTTTTTTTTTTTTTCACACGTATTCGCAATTTCGGCTCGGGCGGTGCACATATACAGATCCGCCGCCACCGATCTGGCTCTCTGATTGCCACCGCACAGGGGTTGCATTGGAGGAGGAGCGAAGAAAGGAATTAAGTTCGAGCCGGCGCTTTGACAACCGGAGACTCGCAGGAAGAGGGGGGAGGGGGGCGGCGTGTACACCCAGCGGCAAACGATGGGGGCAGAAGCGCGCGCAGCAAGCGGACAACACGATAAAGGGAGGAGGGAAGAGATAGCAGCGACTGACTGATGCCGCTGACGCCGATAGCGCTGGGGGGATGAAAGGGGGGCGGAGCTGGTTACGAGGCCGACGCCGACGACGACGCGAAACCCAGGAACGGACGCCAAAGAGCTGCGCTCTAAAAAAAATCGACGTCGACGCAAGCATTTTACTTGCGAAATCGGCCTGTGATGGCGACACTTGTATTTTTGTTGTGTTGTCGTTTCTAGCTTTTAGAAGGTCCGTTTTCGTCGAGAGTGATCTCTCTGTGATTAGAACGCGGTACCCTATCGATACAGGCCAACTTCTATTCGCCCTCATTGTCCCTGTATAGTAGAGAAAGCAACCACCCAATGGCCCCTAAAACTCCCTTGGGCGTGCCATGAAGGTCCTGGACGTCCACAGGACGTATATGGGAATTTCAGTGTCCATTGGGCAGGTTCCGGTTACAAAAATTGGCGAGCTTAATTGCGAACTTGGCAAGTGTAAATCGCCATGTCTTTTTCTGAACAACTTATTGTTTGAGCTGCTATTTCCGTGCTACTTTTCATAGCTGTGACCAGTTTTGCACCTATTCCGTGTGTACGTAATCTATAGACTGGCCCAATCTGTTGGTAACGAGCTGCCCAACGCTCGAAGCATACAGCACGTGAGAACAATTACTGTAAGGCTTGGCTCACCCCTATACCTCCCCGCCCATCGCGATAGCCCAGCCAACCTAAGAAGAATGCCCTCCTAACGTGTGAACAGTTCTGAGCAAACGGCACCAAATTTTCTCACGCCAGCTGTTGCCTTTCCTCGAAACTGCGAAGCAAGATATAGGTCATGCGGCTCGTCTGGTAAATCTGGGAGATGATTCTCTGCATAGCGGAAGAAAACAAGTTCATACACGTCCCGAGTATATCAGATATGTTGGATTGCCGAGCAGCGCATACCTGTTTGCGGATACCTCTACTTAGCTTTCCGCTCAAGTGGCCACTTTCCGTGCGGTGGTGTCGCGACGTCCGCGAGCAAGACCACTGCGAGAGCTAAAGCTCAGACAGGCCCGCACACGTAGGCGCCAGTCTGGTGCCTGCCTAGCCGTTCAGCTTTCGCCCTAAACCTACTAGCGTCAAAGTTTGTTTAGTTTAAGCCACAAGTCTTCGTTCTCCTGTGTGCAAACTTTGCTGCTTTGCAACCATGCAAAAGGTGAAGAAGAACGCACAAGCACCGTTTTACTGACAAGTGGCGCCATCGTTCGGTGTCTCCGTAGGCTGCCCAAATGACGCCGAAACGAGAAATGGTTTCAGCACTCTTCCCCGCTTTGCTGCGGACAAGTGCAGACTGCCTGCGGCAGTCTCAGCGGGTGAGCACCGTTGTATGGGTGGGGGGGGGTCTGACAGCAGCCGAGGAAGCGCGGGTCTCACGCCGCGCAGGTGGTTGTTTGAACAGCAGCAGTCCGAGGGCAGTTAAGTGACTTTCCCCTCCGTCACCCAGTGGACCAAACTACAGCGTGGATGAAGCCTTAATTGGCACTGGTTGAAAGGAGTATAAAGAACGATTTTTGCTTGCATGTTTCCTGCTTTCAAATGATGCGTACGTTAGGCATTGTTTGGTCCCCAACTCTCCATAATTCGAATCGTCCATATTAACGGTGTTCGTATTAATGGGGCACGACTGCACAGTCGCGGACAAAAGTCTCTGCACCGCGCGTTCAGTAAACAAAGCCCATAGCTCTACTATTAATTCGCCAGCCGGAGGCCACACTTGTGAAGGTGAAAGTAAAAAATTTTGACTTTCACTTCCACAAGTGTGGTCACCTGCCGCCTGATAGTAGTAGGGGCATCGGCTTCGTTTGCAAACACGTGGTCCAGAGATTTTTGTCCCAGTCTGTACATGGATCACGATGTGGTACTCCCCTACGATCGCTAAATAGCTTATAATTGAATATCTTCTGTCATTCTGTTGCGGTTTCAGTTGCAACTACCGGACGCTGGCTGGGATGTTCACGAGGTGTTCAGGTCACGTAAAATATGAAACGAGTGCAATACGCTCATACATAGTTTTAATTCACTTCAACGCTTAAGCCAGCCTGCTTCTTGAGCTGGAATGGGAACGAACAATGTATCAGCTGTTATATTTCATTTTTTTTTTTCATGCCAAACGTGAGCTAAACACCTCTTACGCGTCACAACCAGGTTTCGGTTGATGAAATCAAAACACCATGAGAGAAGAATATCGATTGTAAGTTATTTAGCGGTCGTAGGCGAATACCACATCGTGGTCCATGTAGGCCAGTCGTGCCCCGTTAATACGAACACCGTTTCAAGGATGATTCGTATTGTGGACAGTTTTTCTGGGGACCAAACTTTTTCCATGTATTTTTGCCTCGTTAATATAGAAATTCGATGTCCGTACAATGGACAGAATGGAAATGCACAGAGGCTATTGGAGCTCATGTATATTTTTCTGGGTTAATATGGTGGACAGCGATGTGAACAAAAACCTCTACTGCCGAAATCAGATCTTTCATTTCCTGTACATCGAGTGCAGGACACCAGCAAAAGGCACTGCGTAAGTGTGTATGCCTGAATGATGACCTTTTTTATTTCTCTGGCCAAGGGGCTCTGTCGACGCATCCTATGATTTGTCGTGCTGTATGAACGACAGTAAAAAAAAAAACATTCTACAGTTTGTGCTATATACGTTGAAAGCCGCATTCGGCAGCTCTCAGCCGACTGATTACAGCTATGTACTCTCAGTCCGTGGGATATGAACAGTCGCAGTAGGAACTACGTCATCCCGCAATGCAGCGCTATCATGCATCTCATGGACCTAGGCAAATCGAGATGCACCACATTACCTTAAACATAATGGTGTCTAATGCACTTCTAGCTCACAAGCAGAACTTAGCCATAAGGTGTTTTTTTTTTCCTAACTTCTGCGGCTCGCATGTGTGCGCCTTGCTATTCCTGGGATAGCGAAGAAATCAAATTTATCAATGCCAGCCCTTAAAGGGGCTGCGAAAGACTGCTTGAAGGGCTGCCGGCTATACTTCAGGTGGATTCTTTATGTCACGCAGATTCTGACTCAAAAAGAACTACAGGAATTGATGCATAGGAACGGGAGTTATTCAATGAATAAATTTCAAAATACAAGCAAACAAAACTCTGTGCCCTCAACTCGATTTTGGGGGGGCTTCCCATTCGTTTCCATGGTTACAACAACCATGTGGACGCCCAGCTGGCCCAGCGATGATTCTTCGACACGTCGACGGCGCAGAAGGGAACATTGATCAATGGCCTTCCCCGACTTATCCAAACTCGAGCTCGAGATTCTTTTTAGCATGGGCGTGCCGCTACCGCCCCCGCGTACCGTGCCCTGCACACTGCGCGCTGATGACGGAAACGTGGCGCCACCTGGCGGCCGCGTCCTGTGATCCTCCTCAAGCTCCCGATGCGCATTGGTAAATGGGAAACGAATGTGTTTTCTCTTTCTGCTCTTCCTTGGGACCGAAACGAACGCTTGTAGAATGCAATGGCTCGATCAGGTCGATTCCGCCAAGCCGTTCTCAGATACACAGAGAGTATACTTAAGTGTTGTTTCCTATTTGGAGAGGCATGGGAGAGGCCTTTGCCCTGCAGTGGGCATAGGCAGGCTGATGATGATGATGAACAACAAGCAGGCTGCCTGATATTGAGGATAAGTGTCAGGATAGTGCACCAACAAAGTCGCTTAAGCATTTCTGTGCTGATGCATTTTTATTAAAATCAGCTCATAGCTTAACATCTACATCCATGGGGACATTTGGCATCTGTTTGACTTTTAATTCGCTAGTGTTTGCAGCCTTTAATGTTGGTCTTAAGACAGTGTAAGCATTGTTTCACTGTGTGGGATTTTTTAGCTGTTTTGCAGAGGTGTGTGTGTATGCATGCAGAGTTCTTTTCCACGGGTTTGTTATGTGGCTCATGGAACCTTCATGTTGCAGAAGAAATTTTTTAATTTCTGTGTTGTACTGGAAAGTGAGCAGTATTTATATCCACCAGGTGTTTCAGGGAAGAATAAATAGTTGTCAAAAATATGGCTTTTGCTGCATACTATTACCAGTGTTAGCAGACACCAGAAAGCTGGTGAGGTGTATTTAGTAAGCTGGTTAACTAATTTCTGATAATTAACTTTTTAACTAACACAGGTTTGCAACTGGTTGCAGTTAGAGACTTTTAGCCAGTCGTTAGTAGTAGCCATATCAGTTTTTAGAATGTACGAAACATGATTACTTTCGCCGCTGTGGCTCGACAAAATTTGGCTGCATCGTGCGAAAATACATGCGCTTTTGAAAGCACACAGGGAGAGCAACCCCTCCAGTTCATGTAACTGCTACAAATCTCTAATATCAACTAGACGCCTAACTCTGATAGTTAAAAGGTTCATTAATAAAAATTAGTTAACCAGCTTACTAGGTAAGACGATTCACCAGTTTTCTGGTGCCTTCCAACACTGGCAATACTATGCTGAAAAAGCCATATATTCAACTCAAAATACCTGTTTTTTGAAAATTACTTAGTCTTCCCTGAAACACCTCGTATATATGTAAGAAAAACCTAACGGTATTTAATTCACGACGTTTTGGTCGGAGGGCCAGCCGTTTTCAAGTGTACTACAGCATTTCAAGCACACAGCTTTTATTTTGAATGCTGTACTATACTCGAAAAAGGCTGGCCCTCTAGCCGAAACATCGTGAATTAAAACCTGTTATGTTTTTCAATTTCTATGTGTCAGTCATTGTTACTAAGAGGGAACTGAGGGGAACTGTGCCGAAGCCAATATTCTGTTCCTCTATTGTTCTCCATAAAATATTTTGATGCATCATGCATATCTTCTAGCGCGTATGTACACTTGTGCTCAATAAATATAATAATTTGCATTTTGCTTCTATTATTCTTTAAGCAGTCCAGGATACAGTGTTCACAAAATGATTTTGAAGTGATAACACTACGTTGGTAAAAGTGTTATACTGTGTAGTAGGAATTATACTGTCTTCGGACTTGAGTCTTTTGAATAACGGTGGCCAATTGTCGGAAAGTCGTTGATAGGGTGTTGGTACACATTGTCGGTATGTGGTTGATAAGAAGTGTAAAGACTTTCTATGTACTTGAGTCTTATGGACAACGGTGGCCAATTGTCGGAAGACCGTTGATAGGGTGTTGGCAGACATGATCGGTAAGGGGTCAATAGGAAGTGTAGAAACTGTCGATAAGGGGATCATAGGAAGTATAAAGACTTTCTATGTACTTGAGTCTTTTGGATATCGGTGACCAATTGTTAGAAGACGGTTGATAGGTTGTTACTACAATGTATAAAGACGTCCAAAAGACTTTCTGTTCAATGTTGATAGGTTCTATTAACAATTGTCGAAAGACTTTCTAAAGAATGTTACTAAAATTTTTTGTAAGGGCATACACTGGCTAATCCAACTCCTCTGGGCCTGGATGATGGCCCTGCCCACGCACTTTGTCAGGGCCGGTGCAAACGAAGAGGCAGTCAGAATCCGAGTCACTGCCCTCTGTCTGCTCAGTGATGGTGACGGCCTTGTCGGTCGAGTCCTCATCCTCATCATCCGTCAGCTCCTCAGTAGTGTCCGACGAAGATGTGCAGACCAAGTCGTCAGCCAAGTCTCTGCAATGGGCACGCGCTGCCGACCCTTGTCCTCGTCGTCGTCAGTCAGCTCATCGTCGTAGTCGTCGGGGTCGTGGGGCCGTGGCTGGGACAGGGAGGCGACCCACGAGCCCAGGTCGTGGTCTTGACTGAAACTGCTCGCGTTGAACGATCCCCGTTTGGGGGTGGTGGCCAGGGCCGCCTGCATCAGCTCCACCCTCTGGATGCTTTCGCCAGAAGATGCTGCAGGGGGCTTGATGAAGAGGCCCTTCCTCGGCGGTGGTGGAGGCCGATGTGATCGGTTCGACGAGTGAGCAAAAGGTTCCCCCTGTGTCCACCAGGAGTGGCCTGCCGGAACGCCTTGCTCTCTGGGCGGCTTCCAGGAGTTGGCAATGCCCCTTTTGGGCTTAGGTGCGACGACAGGCTCTGGATTGGCTGGCTCTTCTAATGCGGCATGGGCTCGTCACAGTCCAAGAAGTCTGAGGCCATGTTGAAGGTGGGCGCACGAAGTGGTCTTTGACGGTGCCAGTAGGCATCGACAACGTCATCATCACTGTCAGACAAGCCATCCTGCATGGAATGCGAGACGCCATTGGGAGGTCGTCCTCTGCCGATGCCGGTCGCTGCATGACGATTCACGAACCCAGGATTTTCCTCAGTCTTTTTCTTGAGAAACTGAAAGAAGGGCAGTTCTTGAAGAGGAATTCGTTGGCGGCCGCGGCACCAGCAAGGCAGAGGCTGGCAATCAACTGCATCTTCAAAATCCAACGGCGTCGTAGTACACTGGCTATAGTCTCTATCCATTACGCGGGAAGCAGTGGTTGTAACAGATTACGTTGTTACATATAGTCTATATCCATTACGCGGGAAGCAGTGGTTGTAACAGATTACATTGTTACGTAATTGTACGCACCCAAGGAGTAGTCACTGAGGGATGCTGATGCTGACAGCAGCTCAGTCGAACCACTGCCGGCCAACGGCGCACAGATCACACTTCGTTCTCATCGCGCTCCGTGCACGAGCCCAGCAAATGTCTTCTTCGTTGTCCAGTGACGATATGAACGCGGCAAAACGAATTACAAGCTGTGGACGCAACCAGGCTGACCAGAGACCGCCGCGTTACAATATTTTGATTTTGTATAATGTATATTGTTCAAAAGTGTTCTACTTATGCTTTTTATATTCCTTACACTCTGTTTACTAAAATACATTTGCCTATATATGATCTTCTTCTGTTTCTAGTAACGGGCATTTTATCTTCAGCTTTCCAGCTCTCCACCTTTCAATTTCTATTCCTGCCCTCGAGTTTTTTCACTCTCTTCACAAATAACGAAGGTTTTGAGTTCACATCCTCCCAGAATTCACCCACTCGGCTGAAATTTAGAGTGTAACAGAAAGCTAGAAAGTAATTGACCAGAACAGAGCACTACGGAGAGCGAGCTAAAGGTACCGTTATGGGAGAACGAGAGTACCGTAAATTACACAATGAACTGGAACTGATGATATCCTGCAGCGTGAGACCAGGATAGGGAAACAAACTTGGGCGGACGAGTTCGAGTAGGCTTAGATCAGGCTTGGAAATTTGCCCGGATAGGGCAGCCGTGGCCTAGGACACGGCTAGTTCGAGAACAAGTCTAGAGGTGTTAGTCATGGCATTAAAAGGAAACTTGACTGACAGTGATCACGTACTGACTCCAGACTTTGGGGGAAAGATATATGCAGTTGGTACTGCCTCAGGGTGGTCACTTTTACAGCCAGTTTCAGATGCGGCAGTAAACCTTTCATCTTGCTATGAAGGCAGCTTCAGATGGATTTCGCGGGCTGGCGTCTAATGTACAAATTCATCTTCAAAAAAAAAAAAGGCTGAGGCTTAAATTGGTTAAGCCTGGAGAATGCGAAGCATCATCGTGTCGCGTAATTTGGAGGCGCACAACCACAGCGACGGCGCGAGGTGGGCCCCCGTTTCTCCACTGTCGTGACGTCAATGCGTCACGTGGTGTGACGCCATGTATCACGTGATTTGGAAACGCACAACCACAGCGACGGCGCGAGGTGGGCCCCCGTTTCTCCACTGTCGTGACGTCATCGTGTCACGTGGTGTGACGTCATGTATCACGTGATTTGGAGGCGCACAACCACAGCGACGGCGCGAGGTGGGCCCCCGTTTCTCTACTGTCGTGACGTCATCGTGTCACGTGGTGTGACGTCATGTATAACGTGATTTGGAGGCGCATAACCACGGTGATGGGCTGAAGTGGTAGCTAAAGTAGTATGCTTCGCATAAAAAGAGTTCACCATTTGGTCTAGGTGCGTGGCAATGCCTATGTACGCGGCAACTGTTGCCAGCCGCTGCACACCGAGTGATGTCTCCGAACCCTCTCTCGAACGTAATCGTTGTGTTCTGTGTCATCTAGCACAACAGGACTCTCTTCTATCAGCTTTAACTGTGCCGGATCGTTGCCAACCAGACATTCGCCATGGCACTGCACTCGCTAAGTCAAGATGTGCTGCCACCGTACGAACGTCCAGCTGGTCTCTGAACGCGGCTTAATACGCCCTTTTGGCACTGGCGTGTTCTGATAGCTTTCCAGCCGCCCGATGGGCCTCGCAGAAACATACTGCGACTACAAAAACCGCGTTAGGCTCCCAAGAGGTAAGTAGCCGAGCCCACAGCAGCTCCTTGATCCGCAGGCGAGTTGAAACGTTGCCGTCGCTGCTTAGTGCCACGGTCGACGTGGACAAATCTGTGAGAGCCTTAACTTGGATGGTGGCAGGCGCACGCTATGAGAAGTCGGAAAATTGTTGGAATGTGCTCATGAACATTTGTGAAGTTTGTGCGAGATCTTGTGGCTAGCAACGCTGCGTTTCTTTCCAGCCGATCGCCCATATGGCGGAGTCCGGGAGGAGAAATGGCGTCTGCTGTGGCGTTCGCAGTGGTGCTTCTGGAGGAGTGCGGCTACGAGTGACGTCAATTAGAAGGCGGTCAACGCGCGGTCTCTACACTATGGCGCGCCATTGTTGCGCAATCATTCAGCAGTAAAACTGGCGAGGAGGTCCGACGTGGGTTCACTCCAATTCACAAGAGTCTCAGTATGCCGGCATACAACGGACCCGTATGACCACCCTTGCCGTCCCTGTGAGTGACTATAAGCATAGCGCATATGACTGGAAAGACCGCATTCTAACTCTTCAGCGTTATGCTCTGAGTTTCGTCCCGCATAGTCTCGATTTTTGGCAGGGTGACCGCATGTAATCTTTTTTCTCGCCACTAATCTTTATTGTGCGCTCGAAATTATTCATTGCAGAAGAATTTATATTCAGCTTTTTTATGGAGTTTTCGGGTCCTTTGTGTGTCATTTCTTACGTTGAATCTATGAGTCCTGTTAACCTTTTCGACCCCTTCTAGTGACCTTGTTTTACTCCATCTGTATGTCCGATAGACTTTCGTCGAAATTTCCGGAGCCCTCCACTACGGCGTCTCTCATAGCCTTAGTCGCTTTGGGACGTTAAACCCCATAATCCAACCAACATTTCATGTTTTTTTTTCAGTACATTAAATCCCAAGAGTTCTTGCATTCATGCAAGTAAATTTCGTTCATGTTTTACCGAGCGTCATTGTATCCTTTAATGTTTCTGATCGTCGATGTCTATGGGTTTTAATGCATTTGTCTGTTCACTTCCTACTTGTTCATTTTTCTACTGAGTTCCCGTTTTCTGTGTTAAAGAAACGGTTGGACAAGGATTTAATTTGTATGCTCTTCCCTCCGCCTATGTACATCTCAGTGTATTTTTGTTTACCGGGACATGACGTACTCAAAAGAATATAAAAGGCCCTTCTCCTCGTCTACAAAGAAATTTTTCTATAAACTCCACACCGAGATATTACTCATTAAAACATGGTTAGAGAAGAAGGGCATTTTTGTGTCTACCACAAAATGCTGCCAATGTGGTGCTCCTGAAACGATTGAGCATTGTTTCCTCAATTGCAAAGATGCAAATACTCTTCTGAGATATCATGCAATGGACCATGTGAAAAAGATTAAATTAGACACCACATTCTGTACGATACCTAACTGCACTGCTATTTGTAGATAAACCCTTAGACTCTTTCTTCCACATAACTGCAGCGTAAAAAACGAAGACCAGGAAGGAAGAAACACCTACGACACGGACAAACGCTGCCCGTTATTTTTTACGCTGCAGTTTTGTGGAAACAAAGTGACCAACTTGCCCAAAAGCTCGTTTTAGTAAAACCTTAGACTTTTTCTTTTTAATTGGATTACACAGCCTCTGGATGGGGTGATATTGTGAATCAGTTGTTTCTGCTAAAGACCCCTTCAGTAGAATCATTGTGCGCCTAAAATAAGTGCATGCCCGGACCATATTTTCGGAACAGAGTGGCGCTCATTGTTAGTGCTGTGATCGTCATTGCCTTTTTTTTCTAGTGCTTTATTCCTTAGGTGTGTCGTATTATGATGAGTCAGTTATGGGCCCTGCATTGCCTCTTGTCTCGTGCTTGGTTGCTTATAGGTGTGTCTTGTTACGCATAATATAGGTTTGCCGCTGTGTTCCTGATGTCTGTACATAGTTCATGTACGTAAAATATTACATCAGTGTAACTGATAAGGTGTCGAAGCAGGAAAGTGGCGATGGCGTTGTGTGCCAATGGTGTATCAACCAAGCTCATCTGTAAGCGCCGCCGCGTGTTCCAAACCTGCTCCTGGTCATGAAGAATGTTATTTTATTTTATTTCATTTTAGGTCACGCAAGCTTCACACAAGGACCACCGAAATCTGAGAGTGGCGGCCTTTGTTGCTATAGCGCACTGGAAAAGAAGACGTTGCGTGGCATGGGTGGTGGAAGACGTGGTGAAGGAAGAGCGGGGACACGCGCCTATCGCTCGCTCCGGACGCCTTTGGAGGGAAGACGCCGTGGACGTGGCCTGTTGCCCGCAGGGCCGCCAGCCGAGCGTAATCCAGCCCCTGGAGTTGAGGAGCTTTTGTAGCAGCGCATGGTAAGTTCCGTGACAATATTACAGACACATTTGCCGGGGCTTTAACTTCGTAGTGCGCAGTTGCGTTGACGGCGAGGGTTTTCTGCCATGGGCCCCTTTCTCACTCCCTGCACCCGGAACGCGGACGGGGCGCGCACTTTGATGAGCGTGCGCATTAGGGTTGAACAGAATAAGTAGGAATGTGGACCGGTGACTAGGGGTGGTATTCTGCCGGTGTCGCCTTTTGCGACATGTCGCATTAGGGCGGGGCCTAAAAAAGTGCGTACAGTTGCTCGAGGAAACGGGAAACGCCCCTGGCACTTTCGTCTGCGGTGCTTTCATTCACTCCAAGAAGCGACAATTTACCACTGCTGATTCACTAGTAGCAGTAGTTTCGTATCTTTCATAGCAAGAATATTTGCCATCACACGACGTGTAATGTTCAAAAAACATTTGAAAATTTAATATATACTCGCTTTACTTCATTTAAGTCTATAAAAAACCGCGAAAAAGCTCCAAATCTAATTTTGTTTCGTTCCGGATGGTTGTGCTAGGTTTCGGCTGCGTTTCGGACAGTTGCAGACGGTAGCAGTGTAGCTGGAGGTCCCATTAGGCTTGCGGGCTCCAGAATCGAGAGCGTATCAAAAACTAGGCTGAATTGCAGCTTAAACTTTATCGTCAAAGCAAGGTAACTCATAGCGAAAAGCAACAGCACCACTAGTTGCCTGTAAACATGCCGACCGGAATCGCAAGGACTGTGGAATTCGCTGAAGCAGGCGGCTCTCGCTTGGAAGGACGCCGCCATGTTTTCACGCTAAGGGCGCAAAAAGCCGTAGCTGCCGATTCCGTTCGTACGCTAACGGTAGCCCGTCGCCCGCGCGAATCGCTTCAGCGCATTCCGTTCTTCGACTAAGCGTAGTAAATTGGTGCGACGTCACGATGACGTAGCAGGAAGGAGGATCCGTGTCGTCACGCCGCCGTCACCGCGGCTCGAGCCAATCAGTGAAGAGCGAATGCGACATGTCGCAAAAGGCTACACCGGAAGAATACCACCCTAGGTGTCTAGCTGTCACCCGGTGTCAATGTTTCGGTTGCCAATCCGAGGGAGATGCACCGCTGGCGCTCCTCCTTATCTGGACTGGACCGTCGTCCTCGTCACTCTCAGGGCCTTGGCACCGACGTTCCAGGGGGAGGATTTTCTTTTCTGCGTAAAATCTCCCATCTTAGATTGCGTCTAAGGAGAAGAGGACATCTTGATGAATTTTGGGGGGAATCTTAACAACTAGCATCGATAGGAAGAGGCACATTTTTTTTTTGTTGCACTGGAAGATATTTTCGGCCTACGATACAGATCACGGCCTGGGCAAAGCGCAAGCCCGGCCCCAAAAGCTCAAACGGAAGGAAAAGAACAGAAAATCGATTCCAGTGCGGAATGCCTTATCCCTACGCTCACATTCAGACCTTCTCGAAAACTACAGTCCCTACTGCTTTTATTTTCCGACGCTTTCATGAGCTCTTTCTTTTCTAGGCAGCCGTAGAAACGACTGGCATACTGCTGTCAGCCATAAGGCACACCGTGCCGTCTCCTTCTAGAAAGCGCGTTCGTCATATCGTTGCTTTGTTGTGTGATTAATAACTAACATTAACATGCCACAGCGTTGACGAGCGTACGTTTATGTTCACTGCCCAACATTGAGAGAACGAAAAGGTGGTGGTTCCATTTCGCGTATTCTGTAAAGCTATTTATCGGGTTTCTGCGCTGAGCTCAAATACTGCTCTGACTCTGGTGAAATGTTTCGCTCAGCGCTCCTGCATGTGCGATATACTGTGCCGGGAACCTTAAACGCATCTTGGCGGTCCAGAGCTTTCGCTGGGCGACCCATCCTAGGTTCTAACCGCAATTTTTCAATGGGAAAGCATTCCATGTCACATTACCACAAAAGCCGGCGTCCGGCACCGTCCAGATCCCGAAATTACTAATTGACGTCGCCATGCTCTCACATTACATCGACAGTATACATAGTGGCATCTAGAGCAAAAATAAAAAATTCGCTGTGGCTTAGCTTGGTTAAGGCCGGTAATTGCGAAAGCAATATCCGTACCTACGCCATGGTTCAGCTGGTAGTGTAGCTGGTGGTGCTTGTGGTTAGACTTGTGGTGATGCATCGGTTATACAATCCAATCCAATCCAGTCTAATCTAATCTAATGTTAGGCCGCCGTTCATGTGCACCGCCGTCGCACACGGACGGCGCGAGATGGTCGCCCAGCTCTTCGGCGTGACGTCACAACACCTGTAGCGCTCCTGGCGGAGAGAGCCGGAGTTAGGCCGCCGTTGATGTGCACCGCCGTCGCACAAGGACGGCTCGAGATGGTCGCCCAGCTCTTCGACGTGACGTCACAACACCTGTGGCGCGCCTAGCGGAGAGAGCGGGAGTTAGGCCGCCGTTCATGTGCACCGCCGTCGCACACGGACGAAGCGAGATGGTCGCCCAGCTCTTCGGCGTGACGTCATAGAAAGGTCATGCGAAAGGTCATTTCATGTGCACCGCTGTCGCACCGCAAAGGCTTGAAAGTGAAAGTAGTATTGCTTTCGCAAGAAAACTAAAACTTCTTCCGAAGCGGCGGGGGATTCAACAAAGGACCTTGAGATAGCGAAGCGAGTAGGCAACCCATAGGCCTTGAAACATACTTCTCGGCCCATAAAGGTGAACCTAGTGCATGTGTTTCGTTACGACTGTATGCTAATGAGTAGGCGTGTGACTGGAAAGGAAGGAATTTTTAAAGAACCTCCCAACAGAGCTCACGATGAGATAATGTTTTCGCATTCCAAGCATGTAAGCAGTCTTAAGTGCCCTCGGTATTTTTTTTTATTCCCGACGGTAGGGTGTCGACTGGTACGACGGATCACACCAACTTGGTAGAACATGTAGAATTTATAAAAGGTGTCCCAGCTAATTTTAGCCAGGGTATGAAAATATGCTGAGAAACTCTAAGACGACGCGACTAAACGTATATTGCTGGTTATTGTACATAGCAAGTGACATAATTTTTGTGTTCCGCGTAATTGATCATTTCTCGAGGTTAATTAACCAACTTCGCAAGCAACGAATTTACGCGAAAAATTCCAATGATAAGGTTCTAGAACGATCCGCAAAACTTGCGACTGAAGAGTTTATAACTTTCCATCGATAACGTAGTTTTTTTTTCGATCACTGCAGATGCCCGCGCAATGGATAAAAATACCATGAGACATGGGCGCTTGTGCGCCGCGATTGGAATGCTCTCAAACGTTCCACGTACAAATGGACACATCATTTAGTCGGGTGTGCTGTCACTCAAAAGTCGACGGGGCAGCGACACAGGCGCTGGCTCTGCGATTTGCGCCGGCGATATGTTTCCCTCGCGGCGGTTCATGACAGGGACAGACAAGGACCGTTCTACAAGTTTCTCACTGCTATTTTCCACCTAATTTCATTGCTTGCAATATTGCGTAATTATCGACGAATTATGCAATTATGCAAAATACAAAATTAGTGTGACCTTTGTCTGCAGAATAGCCAGCAGCATAAATTTGGTCCCGTAGCCTTTGAATGCCTTGGTATATTTTTAAATCCTGGCTAATGTAAGCTCTGACATCGAGAATATGATGAGCTGCGACAAGCACGAATTGTAAAATTCATGTACTATCAGCGTCAAATGAAACGCGAACAAAACAACTGGAACTCGAGCACAAAAAATCAAGCATATTAGAGGCTGCAGATGAAATACAGGCGTGGGCTATTATCATTTCAGAAGAGCGGTATTTTCGGCTTCAATGGGAAAATCAACTGCTCATGTATTTTGCCTCCCTTGTATAATATCTGCGAGTTGTGCTGTTCGCGTTTCAATTGGCTTGTTCACGTTTCAATTGACGCTGATAGTACGAGATGCGAGTTGATGTTAGTAATTTTGTTCTGTTTCTTTTGATTTTATTAATCGCATTGAATTAGGTTATAAATTAAATCGTGCCATTTTGTTTTGCGTACCTTTAGGGGCTGATGGCGGCCAAGTTTTCTCCCGTGTCATCCCTGTTTCAAATACGTGGCGCAGCACGGAAAAGAAAATACAAACACGCGACACGGGTATAGGGATTGGAAAATTCAGGACAGCACTTTCGCCTTAATTCAGTTTCGAGGAACTGCGATGATTGATGAAAAAATTTCTTAAATACTACTCGGGGAAGTAATGTAGGGTTTTTACAAAATGACGCAGAGTAAAAGTGCCTCAGATAGACATTTTTCGGACTGTGCCAGAAAATACATACTACGCCCACTAACTGCGCTGTCAAGTGGGCATGTAAGAAGGGGCCCATTCCGTCCATCTTTCATTGTGAACAAGGAACCCGTAGGTGTCCTGAAACGTCATGTTTTAAAGACCATCTCTGGCGACTGTATGTTTTATTTACCACTATGCCAGAGAATTATCGGTAGCGGCATGGAGTATGGGTGGTTTTCTCCGCCTTTGTCTTGATACCGCGCCGTTAGTGAGAACTTCCTGTGAATGCTTTTTGCTCAGTAAATTACAATATGTGCCGTCTTTGCCAAAACTAATCAGTCTGTCAACACAGCGAGAGATCCGGGCTGGTGACGCCAGTCCGACGCTCCGTTTGCCAGCCCTTATCGTTCGCGAGTAAAACCTTTGTGACGTGGAGCCGTGCCATCACTTGTCTTCCGGGTGACGGATGATTGCATGAGAAGGTGGTAGGGAGAGCCTGTTTACTTATAGCAAAGACGGTATCTGTTACGAGGAGTTGTCCATGGGCCATTTTAGTATAAATCGTTCATCCTTCATGTCTACACCTGCATACCTCAAGAAGCAACGCTGACCTCGTTTGGCCTTGTCTCCTTTTCAGCGCATTCCTGCTGTGGGAGCGTGGAGACAGTTGCAGTTCACTACTGGAGGCTTCTGCCCTTCCAGAGCAGCCGTTGTTTGCTACCGAGCAGGGGCCGCTCATTCGATTCCTACGGGTCGGGGGCTTGGCGAAGGCGCAGATGGTGAGATCAGAGACAAGATTCTGTGATGACGGAGGGACTGCCACCATTTTCAGATACTGATCGAAGCACTGCCCACATGAGGTGTGCGACTGTAAATGGCCGGAAACTTGTTTCAGGATTGGTACGTTTAGAAATAAAAATGGAACACGTCAAATTAACCGTAACGGCGTCACCGGCAGACCCTATAAAAAGTTCTGTATTTGAATGTCTATAAATTGTGTAATGAAAGAGAATGATTTCTTATAAGTCTGCAGCAGAGAAGATACTATGACCTGGAAGGAACGAACTGACGAGGACGGCGCTGTTGTCCCTTCTGTGTCGTTGTTTACCCTGTGCTGCAATATCATAATAATGCACCAACTAGCTCAGCTATCCACCCTGATAATAAATGATTTCATCCGCCTGAGAACGTCCTCTTTTCGCTCCCTAGAATGTATCATAAGCCGCCGACGTCGCTCTAAACGAAGCATGACACTCGTACACCTCTTCTTATTTTTAAGGCGAAAGCCTTTAATGCCTCATACTGTCGCTAACAGCCGTTTCGGCAGATGTGTCCTCGTTTCGGTTACGTGCCTTATATGGCCATATGCTTATCATTACTTATTCAATACTTAATCGATGGCATTCGAATAATGTCGGAACGCCTTTTAAGGCATTCTATGGTAACTGCATGATAATTAATGACTAATTGAGTAGTAATAGTTTAGCAATTAACCTAATTAACCTTTCTAGTCAGACGAGATAAACAAATAAAACCGAGTAGGTAACTGGTCGAGTTGGTAATCGAATCAGCGTCTCCGGTGTGCGAGACGAGCACGCTAACCACTCCGCCATGCCAGCTCGATGGTTTGGAATGAACAAAGGCGAATACGGTGTCTTCGTTCACTGCCATCTTCCTCCCTTCTCGTTACGGCGAGGTTCACGCGTCCACCGAGATATGCGCGACAAATACATTTCCTTTCCTCAAAAACCAATTTACCGACGAGCGGGTCTACAGCCGAACGGGCGATGCCGTTCTGTGGACTCCCTGGCAGCGCTGCAAGACGCTTTCGCGTTTCACTCTTAGAGGCGCAGCTTAACATCGTAACCACACATCACTGACACAAGCAGCAACACCGCGCTTAAGGCTTTCGGCTCAGTGCACTTTAGGACAGCAAAGTGCCCCCTCCCCCCCCCCTGAATTTTTGCTGCTACTGGCTTCGGTCAGTGGAATTTCGACCATGTCCACGGTGCATGACAGGCACTGCGAGAACCATCATCCATGCTTGCTGCATATTGTAGCGTTTTGCAAGCTCATTGAGCAGAAGACATGTAATTATTTCATTTGGCTATGAAGGAAACGTTTTTTCAATTGTGATTTATTCATAAAAAGGGATGCAGCAGCTTTAAGGATCAAGAGTTATAAAAGTTGCGCTCTTCGCCATCTTTGTCGTCTATACGAATGTTAGTTTCTCTGCGATTTCATTTTGCAGGTTCTGCACGTGAGCAGCACTTTCTGCGACTTGGAGAACATTACCATGGAGCTGACATCAGCCTCCGACCTGCCCTTGATGCACACCCGCTTTTTGGGAGAAACGGTCTGCCACAACAAAGGCGGTCGATGAGCGCACAGTTCAGTCCCACGACTGCTGTTGTCGTCGAGGTCTGAGCTAGACCGGATCCGCTAGATATAGCCGCTTCGTGGTTCCGCCCTGCAAAGCTGCGGTGGCCACAACGGTCGCCTTGGCAGGTTCGTGTTGCCGAAGAAGATCAAGGCCACTGTGGACATCGAAGGCACCGTCGCTGGAAGGGGCCTTGCTGGAAAGCCACGTCGTCTGCGACCCAGGTCGTGGGCGTGACTTAAACTGCTCGCGTTGAACGATCCCCGCTTGGGGGTGGTGGCCAGAGCCGCCTGCATCAGCTGCGCCCTCTGGCTGCTTTCGCCACCAGATTCTGCAGTCGGCTTGATGAACAGGCCCTTCCTCGGCGGTGGTGGAGGCCAATATGATCGGTTCGACGAGTGAGCAGAAGGTTCCCTCTGTGTCCACCTGGAGTGGCCTGCCGGAACGCCTTGCTCTCTGGGCGGCTTCCAGGAGTTGGCAATTCCCCTTTTGGGCATGGGTGCGACGACAGGCTCTGGATTGGCTGGCTCTTCTAATGCGGCGCTGGGCTCGTCACAGTCCAAGAAGTCTGAGAAAATGTTGAAGGTGGGCGCACGAAGTGGTCTTTGACGGCGCCAGAAGGCATCGACAACGTCATCATCACTGTCAGACAACCATCCTGCATGGAATGCGAGACGCCATTGGGAGGTCGTCCTCTGCCGATGCCGGTCGCTGCATGACGATTCAGGAACCCAAGATTTTCCTCAGTCTTTTTCTTGAGAAACTGGAACAAGGGCAGTTCTTGAAGAGGAATTCGCTGCCGGCCGCGGCACCAGCAAGGCAGAAAATGGCAATCAACTGCATCTTCAAAATCGAATGGCGTCGTAATACACGGGCTATAGTCTATATCCATTAGGCGGGAAGCAGTGGTTGTAACAGATTATATGAAGGCGGCAAAACAAATTACAAGTTGTGAACGCAACCAGGCTGACCAGACACCACCGCTTTACAATATTTTAATTTTGTATAATGTATATTGTTCAAAAGTGTTCTACTTATGCCATTTATATTCCTTACACTCTGTTTACTAAAATACATTTGCCTATGTATGGTCTTCTTCTGTTTGTAGTAACGGGCTTTTTATCTTCAGCTTTCCAGCTCTCCACCTTTCAATTTATATTCCTGCCCTCTAGTTTTTTCACTCTCTTCACAATTTACGAAGGCTCTGAGATCATATCCTGCCAGAATTCACCCACAGGGCTGATTTTAGAGTGTAACAGAAAGCTAGAAATTAATTGACCAGAACAGAGCACTACGGAGAGGGAACTAAGGGTACCGTTATGGGAGAAGCAGAGTACCGTAAGTTACACAATGAACTCGAACTGATGATATCCTGTAGCGTGAGACCAGGCTAGGGAAACAAACTTGGGCGGACGAGTTCGAGTAGGCATAGATCAGACTTGGAAATTTGCCCAGATAGGGCGGACGTGGCGTAGGACACTACTAATTCGAGAACAAGTTTAGAGGTGTTAGTCATGGCATTAAAAGAAAACTTGACTGACAGTGACGACATACTGACTCCATAGTTTGGGGGAAAGATATATGCAGTTCGTACTGCCTCAGGGTGGTCACTTTTACAGCCAGTTTGAGATGCGGCAGTAAACCGTTCATCTTGCTATAAAGGCAGCTTCAGATGGGCTTCTCGGGCTGGCGTCCAATGTAAAAAGTCATCTTCAAAAAAAAAAAAAGAGTTCACCATTTGGTCAAGGTGCGTGGCAATGCCGATGTACGCGGCAACTGTTGCCAGCCGCTGCACAGCGAGTGATGTCTCCAAACCCTCTCTGGAACGTAATCGTTGTGATGTGTGTCATCTAGCACAACAGGACTCTCTTCTATCAGCTTTAACTATGCCGGATCGTTGCCAACCACACATTCGCCATGGCACTGCACTCGCTAAGATGTGCTGCCACCGTACGAACATCCAGCTGGTCTCTGAACGCGGCTGAATACGCCGCTTAGGCACTGGCGTGTTGTGATAGCTTTCCAGCCGCCCGATGGACCTCGCCGATAACATACTGCGACTACAAAAACCGTGTTAGGCTCCCAGGAGGTATGTAGCCGAGCCCACAACAGCTCCTTGATCCGCTGGCGAGTTGCAACGTTGCCGTCGCTGCTTAGTGCCACGGTCGACGTGGACAAATCTGGGAGAGCCTTAAAGGGAGACTGAAGCACTTTTTTTGAAAATCAGGCTAGCAGCGTCGTCCTATAGTTTTTCATGCTGTATACTGGAATATCGCATCCAAATAAAGGAAAAACAAGCGCGAATTGCCTTTTTTAGCAGAAATATGCGGCCTGTGCCGCGGGGCACGCCGTGCGGCGCGCCGCCGCCCTTGATTGGTCAAGAGAGGTCGTGACGTCACTTTCAGGACTGGAGAAGCTGCCGATGCGGATCCGGCTCTGCGTTGAGTGCAGAGCAGCCTTCGTGGTGTTGTAAAAGTGAATGTGGCAACTATTTTTTACTGACCTCCAAAGAAAAGGATACTACAGTTTGTTCATTCCACGTATCACCTGAAAGCAAAAAAGGCGCAAGCAAAAATTCTATGCCTAGCACAAGCATACGCCAGCGTGAAAAACGAGTATGCAGACCCTGCGTAAAAGGTGCCAGCATAACCTCGGCTCGTGTTCTCGGAAAGAAAGGGCTGCGTACAATCCTCAGGTCAATTACCACCACCGGACGCCTCTTGGCTCGCCCGGAACAGCGTCATTCTAAAGAAAGGGCCGAAAGGGGGTGTACAAAAAATCCTGTTCTCAGTACCCTGCGTTGTAGGTTGGGGCAAGAAAGTATTTCAAGGAAACGATGAAGCAGCACAAAATTGATGTCAAAATGAGAAGCGCAGTGGCCAAGCGCTTCGAGGCATGTGACCACAGAATAGTGACGAAATCACTGTGCGCTTTAAACCAAGCCAAATACGCGCACAAGGCTGCTGCTTCACTCGTGGCGCGTTCAGCATATGCCAGAAAATATTAATCGCTGCCTCGGAAACGTTCGCCCTTCCTAGATTTGCAGTTTAGGTTCATTGAAGTGTGTTTAAAATCCAAGCTAGCTGCAACTCGCCCGCTGCCACAACTTGATGAATAAACCGGTTGCGTAACATGGTTTTTTTTTTTTGGCAAAAACTTGGTTGCCATTCATTTCTCTCTTAAATTTGCATCCGAAATCAGAACGTAGAGCGCTTTCATTTTAATCACTTAGCTAGATTAAACGAGATGCCGGATATGTAGAGCTTCGATAAGCTAGCTTGCTTGCTTTGCTGAATTGTGCTTTTCATTGCTTGCTTGCTTGCTTGCTTGGACACGTCGAACCGAGGGTAAAATCACTAACCGAGCCTTGCTGAGCACGCCTCAGGTGGTCTCGCCGCACCTAACCTGAGGAGAGCAACACATGCTTAAGCCTCTATAAGGTTTCTGCAGGGGCTAAATGAGCATGTTTCTACTTATAGAAGAGGCGCTTCTTGGGAATGGTGACACGCCTCTCATTCGCGAGAAAATCGAAGGAACTGTGTCATAGTTCAGCCGCGCCTTTTCGACAGATATCTCCAGAGATCACGTTAGAGACGAGCTCGACATGTAGCCGCTCTTACGAAAGTGCTTCGAGCAGAATAGGCTTGCTTTGGTCGGCTTGAATTCATCGTCGCAGCAGCGAGCGCTTGCGCTGCGAGCTTATGATCTTTCGGAAGACAGTAAAGACGACACAGTCGCGACCGTAGTTGTTCGTGGACACGAACGCAGAGTAGTACCTCATGTTCCCAACGCACGCAGTACGTGGAACAACGCATGCAGCACGAGAAACAACGCGCGCTAAAAGCTCGCCCGGGTGCGCCGAAGTATCCCCGGCTCTAGAGTTACTGTATATGCAACCAAAGGTATGGTAGCATATACAGTAACTCTACCCGGCTCCTCAACGTGACGTCACGTTGGCCGACATGGACGAGGTTTCCCTCTCCGCTGTTCTCCTCTCCAGCGCTCGCGCGGGGCGCGGGAGATTTAAACATCGCGTTTTTAATTGATGATTGCGCCACTGTTTTAGCCAACATCGAAAAAATAATTTCCCAGACGTGATCAGCAATGACGCTACTTCAAAATCCTAAAAAATTAGCTGATTCGAAAACCGCCTCAGTATCCCTTTAACTTGGATGGTGGAAGGTGCACGCTATGAGAAGTCAGAAAATTGTTGGAAGGTGCTCATGAACATTTGTGAAGTTTGTGCGAGGTCTTGTGGCTAGCAACGCTGCGTTTCTTTCCAGCCGATCGCGGATATGGCGGAGTCTGGGAGGAGAAATGGCGTCTGCTGTGGCGTTCGCAGTGGTGCTTCTGGAGGAGTGCGGCAACCACTGGCGTCAATTAGAAGGCGGTTAACGCGCGGTCTCTACACTATGGCGCGCCATTGTTGCGCAAGCATTCAGCAGTAAAACTAGCGTGGGGGTCCGACGTTGGTTCACTGCAATTCACAAGAGTCGCAGTATGCCGGCATACATTCCACCCGTATGGCCACCCATGGCGTCCCAGTGAGTGACTATAAGCATCGCGCACATGTGACATGACTGGAAAGACCGCATGCTAACTCTTCAGCGTTATCCTCTGACTTTCGTCCCGCATGGTCTCGATTTTTGGCAGGGTGACTGCATGTAATCTTTTTTGTCGCCACTAAACATTATTGTGTGCTCCAAATTATTCATTGCAGAATAATTTATATTCAGCTTTTTCATGGAGTTTTCGGGTCCTTTGTGTGCCATTTCTTCTTTTGAATCTATGAGGCCTGATAACCTTTTCCGCACCTCCTAGTGAGCTTGGTTTAGTCCTTCTGTATGTCCGACAGACTCACATTTCATGTTTTTTTCAGTGCATTAAATCCCAACAGTGCTTGCATTCATGCAAGTAAATTTGGTTCATGTTTTACCGAGCCTCATTGTATCTTTTAATGTTTCTGATCGTCCATATCTATGGGTTTTAATGCATTTGGCTGTTCGCTTCCTACTTGTTCGTTTTTCTCCTGAGTTCCCGTTTTCTGTGTTGAAGAAACGGTTGGACAAGGATTTAATTTGTATGCTCTTCCCTCCGCCTATGTACATCTCAGTGTATTTTACTTTACCGGGACACGACGTACTCAAAAGAATAAATAAAAGGCCCTTCTCATCGTCTACAAAGACATTTTGCTATAAACTCCACACCGAGACATTACCCATTAAAACATGGTTAGAGAAGAAGGGCATTTTTGTGTCTACCACAAATTGCCGCCAATGTGGTGCTCCTGAAACGATTGAGCATTGTTTCCTCAATTGCAAAGATGCAAACACTCTTCTGAGATATCATGCAAAGGAACATGTGAAAAAGATTTACTTAGACACCACATTCAGTACGATACCTTACTGCACTGCTATTTGTAGATAAACCCTTATACTCTTTCTTCCACATAACTGCAGCGTAAAAAACGAAGACCAGGAAGGAAGAAACACCTACGACACGGACCAACGCTGCCCGTTATTTTTTACGCTGCAGTTTTGTGGAAACAAAGTGACCAACTTGCCCAAAAGCTCGTTTTAGTAAAACCTTAGACTTTTTCTTTTTAATTGGATTACACAGCCTCTGGATGGGGTTAAATTGTGAATCAGTTGTTTCTGCTAAAGACCCCTTCAGTAGAATCATTATGCGCCTAAAATAAGTGCATCCCCGGACCATATTTTCGGAACAGAGTGGCGCTCATTGTTAGTGCTGTGATCGTCATTGCCTTTTTTTTCTAGTGCTTTATTCCTTAGGTGTGTCGTATTATGATGAGTCAGTTATGGGCTCTGCATTGCCTCTTGTCTCGTGCTTGGTTGCTTATAGGTGTGTCTTGTTACGCATAATATAGGTTTGCCGCTGTGTTCCTGATGTCTGTACATAGCTCATGTAGGTAAAATATTACATCAGTGTAACTGATAAGGTGTCGAAGCAGGAAAGTGGCGATGGCGTTGTGTGCCAATGTTGTATCAACAAAGCTCATCTGTAAGCGCCGCCGCCTGTTCCAAACCTGCTCCTGGTTATGAAGACTGTTATTTTATTTTATTTCATTTTAGGTCACGCAAGCTTCACACAAGGACCACCCAAATCTGAGAGTGGCCGCCTTTATTGCTATAGCGCACTGGAAAAGAAGACGTTGCGTGGCATGGATGGTGGAAGACGTGGTGAAGGAAGAGCGGGGACACGCGCCTATCGCTCGCTCCGGACGCCTTTGGAGGGAAGACGCCGTGGACGTGGCCTGTTGCCCGCAGGGCCGCCGGCCGAGCGTAATCCAGCCCCTGGAGTTGAGGAGCTTTTGTAGCAGCGCATGGTAAGTTCCGTGACTATATTACAGACACATTTGCCGGGGCTTTAACTTCGTAGAGCGCAGTTGCGTTGACGGCGAGGGTTTTCTGCCATGGGCCCCTTTCTCACTCTCTGCACACGGAACGCGGACGGGCACGCACTTTGATGAGCGTGCCCATTAGGGTTGAACAGAATAAGTAGGAATGTGGACCGGTGACTAGGTGTCAAGCTGTCACCCGGTGTGAATGTTTCGGTTGCCAATCCGAGCGAGATGCACCGCCGGCGCTCCTCCTTATCTGGACTGGAACGTCGTCCTCGTGACTTGTAGGGCCCTGGCAGCGACGTTCCATGGGGAGGATTTTCTTTTGTGCGTAAAATCTCCCATCTTAGATTGCGTCTAAGGAGAGAAGGACATCTTAATGAATTTTTGGGGAATCTTAACACCTAGCACCGATAGGAAGAGGCACACTTTTTTTTTTTGCACTGGAAGATATTTTCGGCCTACGATACACATCACGGCCTGGGCAAAGCGCAAGCCCGGCCCCAAAAGCTCAAACGGAAGGAAAAGAACAGAAAATCGATTCCAGTGCGGAATGCCTTATCCCTACGCTCACCTTCGGACCTTCTCGAAAACGACAGTCGCTACTGCTTTTATTTTGCAACGCCTTCATGAGCTGTTTCTTTTCAAGGCAGCCGTAGAAACGACTGGCATACTGCTGTCAGCACTAAGGCACACTGTGCCGTCTCCTTCTAGAAAGCGCGTTCCTCATATCGCTGGTTTGTTGTGTGATTAATAACTAACATGCGTTGACGAGCGTACGTTTATGTTCTTTGCCCAACATTGAGAGAACGAAAAGGTGGTGGTTCCATTTCGCGTATTCTGTACCGGTAAGCTATATATCGGGTTTCTGCGCTGAGCTCAAATACTGCTCTGACTCCGGTGACATGTTTCGCTCAGCGCTCCTGCATATGCGATTTGCTGTGCCGGGAACCTTAAACGCCTCTTGGCGGTCCAGAGCTTTCGCTGGGCGACCCATCCTAGGTTCTGACCGCAATATCTGAATGCGAAAGCATTCCATGTCACATTAGCACAAAAGCCGGCGTCCGTCACCGTCCAGATCCCGAAATTATTAATTGACGTCGCCATGCTCTCACATTACATCGACAGTATACATAGTGGCATCTAGAGCAAAAATAAAAAATTCGCAGTGGCTTAGCTTGGTTAAGTTCGGTAATCGCGAAAGCAATATCCGTACCTACGCCATGGTTCAGCTGGTAGTGTAGCTGGTGGTGCTTGTGGTTAGACTTGTGGTGATGCATCGGTTATACAATCCAATCCAATCCAATCTAATCTAATCTAATGTTAGGCCGCCGTTTATGTGCGCCGCCGTCGCACACGGACGGCGCGAGATGGTCGCCCAGTTCTTCGACGTGACGTCACAACACCTGTGGCGCGCCTAGCGGAGAGAGCGGGAGTTAGGCCGCCGTTCATGTGCACCACCGTCGCACACGGACGAAGCGAGATGGTCGCCCAGCTCTTCGGCGTGACGTCACACAGAGGTCATGCGAAAGGTCATTTCATGTGCACCGCTGTCGGACCGCAAAGGCTTGAAAGTGAAAGTAGTATTGATAAAACAAACTTCTTCCGAAGCTGCGGGGGATTCAACAAAGGACCTTGAGATAGAGAAGCGAGTAGGCAACCCATAGGCCTTGAAACATACTTCTAGGCCCATAAAGGTGAACCTAGTGCATGTGTTTCGTTACGACTGTATGCTAATGAGTAGGCGTGTCACTAGAAAGGAAGATATTTTTAATGAACCTCCCAGCAGAGCTCACGATAAGACAATGTTTTCGCATTCCAAGCATGTAAGCAGTCTTATGTGCCCTCTGTATTTTTTTATTCCCGACTGTAGGGTGTCGACTGGTGCGACGGATCACACCAACTTGGTAGAACATCTAGAATTTATACAAGGTGTCCCAGCTAAATTTAGCCAGGGGATGAAAATATGCTGAGAAACTCCAAGACAACGCGACTAAACGTATGTTGCTGGTTATTGTACGGAGCAAGTGACATAATTTTTATGTTCCGCGTAATTGATCATTTCTCGAGGTTAATTAACCAACTTCGCAAGCAACGAATTTACCCGAAAATTTCCAATGATAAGGTTCTAGAACGATCCGCAAAACTTGCCATTGAAGAGTTTATAACTTTCCATCGATAACGTAGTTTTTTTTTTCGATCACTCCAGATGGCCGCCCAATGGATAAAAATACTATGTGACATCGGCGCTTGTGCGCTGCGATTTGAATGCTCTCAAACGTTCCACGTACAAATGGACACATCATTTAGTCGGGTGTGCTGTCACTCAAAAGTCGACGGGGCAGCGACGCAGGCGCTGGCTCTGCGATTTGCGCCGGCAGTATGTTTCCCTCCCGGCGGTTCATGACAGGGACATACAAGGACCGTTCTACAAGTTTCTCACTGCAATTTTCCACCTAATTTCATTGCTTGCAATATTGGCTAATTATTATCGACGAATTATGCAATTATGCAAAATACAAAATTAGTGTGACCTTTGTCTGCAGATTAGCCAGCAGCATAAATTTGGTCCCGTAGACTTATAATGCCTTGGTATTTTTAAACCCTGGCTATTGTAAGCTCGGTCGTCGAGAATATGGTGAGCTGCGACAAGCACAAATTGTAAAATTCATGTACGAGATGTGAGTTGACGCTAGTAATTTTGTTCCGTTTCTTTTGATTTTATTAATCGCATTGAATTAGGTTATAAATTAAATCGTGCCATTTTGTTTTTAGGTGTACCTTTAGGGGCTGATAGCGGCCAAGTTTTCTCCCGTGTCATCCCTGTTTCAAATACGTGGCGGAGCACGGAAAAGAAAATACAAACACGCGACACGGGTATAGGGATTGGAATATTCAGGACAGCACTTTGGCCTTAATTTCGAGGAACTGCGACGATTGATGAAAAAATTCCTTAAAGACTACTCAGGGAAGTAATGTGTAGGGTTTTTCCAAAATCACGCAGAGTAAAAGGGCCTCAGATAGGGATTTTTCGGACTATGTCAGAAAATACATACTACGCCCACTCACTGCGCTGTCAGGTGCGCATATAAGAAGCGGCCCATTCAGTCCATCTTTCATTGTGAACAAGGAACCCGTAGGGGTCCTGAAACGCCATGTTTTAAACACCATCTCTGGCGACTGTATGTTTTATTTTACCACTATGTCAGAGAATTATCGGTCGCGGCGTGGAACATGGGTGGTTTTCTCCGCCTTTGTCGTGATACCGTGGCGTTAGTGAGAACTTCCTGTCAATGCTTTTTGCTCAGTAAATTACAATATGCGCCGTCTTTACCAAAAGTAATCAGTCTGTCAGCACAGCGAGAGATCCAGGCTGGTGACGCCAGTCCGACGCTCCGTTTGCCAGCCCTTGTCGTTCGCGAGTAAAACCTTTGTGACGTGGAGCTGTGCCATCACTTATCTTCCGGGTGACGTATGATTGCATGAGGTGGTAGGGAGAGCCTGTTTACTTATAGCAAAGACGGTATCGGTTACGAGGAGTTGTCCATGGGCCATTTTAGTATAAATTGTTCATCCTTCATGTCTCCACCTGCATACCTCAAGAAGCAACGCTGACCTCCTTTGGCCTTTTTTCCTTTTCAGCGCATTCCTGCTGTGGGAGCGTGGAGAACGTTCCAGTTTACTATGCCAGGCGTCTGCCGTACGAAGTGGCGCACGAAGTGGTCATTGACGGCGCCAGTAGGCATCGACAACGTCATCATCAGTGTCAGCCAAGCCATCCTGCACGGAATGCGAGACGCCATTGGGAGGTCGTCCTCTGCCGATGCCGCTAGCTGCATGACGATTCAGGAACCCAGGATTTTCCTCAGCCTTTTCTTGAGAAACTGGAACAAGGGCAGTTCCTGAAGAGGAATTCGCCGGCGGCCGCGGCACCAGCAAGGCAGAGGCTGGCAATGAACTGCATCTTCAAAATCCAATGGCGTCGTAATACACTGGCTATAGTCTATATCCATTACGCGGGGAAGCAGTGGTTGTAACAGATTATATGAAAGCGGCAAAACGAATTACAAGCTGTGGACGCAACCAGGCTGACGAGACACCGCCACGTTACAATATTTTGATTTTGTATAATGTATATTGTTCAAAAGTGTTCTACTTATGCTATTTTTATTCCTTACACTCTGTTTACTAAAATACATTTGCCTATGTATGCTCCTCTTCTGTTTATAGTAACGGGCATTTTATCTTCAGCTTTCCAGCTCTCCACCTTACAATTTCTATTCCTGCCCTCTAGTTTTTTCACTCTCTTCACAATTTACGAAGGTTCTGAGATCATATCCTGCCAGAATTCACCCACTGGGCTGAAATTTAGAGTGTAACAAAGCTAGAAAGTAACTGACAAGAACAGAGCACTACGGAGAGCGAGCTAAAGGTACCGTTATGGGAGAAGCAGAGTACCGTAAATTACACAATGAACTCGAACTGATGATATCCTGTAGCGTGAGACCAGGCTAGGGAAACAAACATGGGCGGACGTGTTCGAGTAGGCTTAGATCAGACTTGGAAATTTTCCCGGATAGGGCGGTCGTGGCGTAGGACACGGCTAATTCGAGAACAAGTCTAGAGGTGTTAGTCATGGCATTAAAAGGAAACTTGACTGACTGTGATCACGTACTGACTCCAGACTTTGGGGGAAAGATATATGCAGTTGGTACTGTCTCAGGGTGGTCACTTTTACAGCCAGTTTCAGATGCGGCAGTAAACCTTTCATCTTGCTATGAAGGCAGCTTCAAATGGGCTTCGCGGGCTGGCGTCTAATGTACAAAGTCATCTTCAAAAAAAAAAGGAGTTCACGATTTGGTCTAGGTGCGTGGCAATGCCGATGTACGCGGCAACTGTTGCCAGCCGCTGCACAGCGTGTGATGTCTCCAAACCCTCTCTCGAACGTAATCGTTCAGTTATGTGTCATTTAGGACAACAGGACTCTCTTCTATCAGCTTTAACTGTGCCGGATCGTTGCCAACCAGAAATTCGGCATGGCACTGCGCTCGCTAAGTCAAGATGTGCTGCCACCGTACGAACGTCCAGCTGTTCTCTTAACGGTGCTGAATATGCCCTTTCGGCACTGGCGTGTTCTGATAGCTTTCCACCCGCCCGATGTACCTCGCAGATAAGTTACTGCGACTACAAAAAGCGTCGAAGGCTCTAAGAAGGTAAGTAGCGGAGCCCACAGCAGCTCCTTGATCCACTCGCGACTTGAAACGTTGCCGTCGCTGCTTAGTGCCACGGTCGACGTGGACAAATCTGGGTTAACTTGGATGGTGAGGTGTCAGGTGCACGCTGTGAGAAGTCAGAAAATTGTTGAAAGGGGTTGATGAACACTTGTGAACTTTGTGCGAGATCTTATGGCTGGGAACGCTGCCTTTCGTTCCAGCCGAACACGGATATTGCGGAGCACGGGAGGAGAAATGACGTCTTCTGTGGCGTTCGCAGTGGTGCTTCAGGAGGAGTGCGGTTACGACATACGTCGATTAGAAGGCGGTTATCGCGCAGTCTCTACACTGTGGCGCGCCATCGTTGCGCAAGCATTCAGCAGTAAAACTGGTGAGGTGGTCCGAGGTGGGTTCACTGCAATTCACAGGTCACGATATGCTGGCATGCAATGGACACGTAGGGCCACCCTTGGCGTCCCTGTGAGTGACTATATGAAGACCCCATGCTAACTCTTCAGCTCCTGTTTCAGCGCATAGTAAGTTCCGTGGCTCCATTACAGCCACCTCTACCGGGGATTTACCTTCGTAGTGCTCAGTTGCGTTGACGGCGAGGGTTTTCTCCCACTGGGACGTTTCCCACTCTCTGCATTCGGAACGCGTACGGGCCACGTACTTTGAAGGGCGTGCTCGTTAGGTTTAAACAGATTAAGTCGGAATGTGGACCGATCCAATACTAAGTGTCAAGCTGTTACATGGTGTGGATTTTTCTGCAGCCAATGCGAGCGTGATGCACAGTGGCGCGGCTCCTTACCTGGACGTTGTCCTGGTCTCTTGTAGGGCCCTGACAGTGATGTTCCATGCGGACAATTTTCCATTTTGTGGGAAATTTGCCATCTTAGATGGGGCCTAAGGAGAAAAGGACGTCTTGATCAGTTTTCGAGGAATTTTAAGAATTAGCAATGAAAGGAGGGGGCACTTTTTTTTGCAGCTGAAAATATTTTCGGCCAATGATAAAGATCACGGCCGGGGCAAGGCTCAAGGTCGGCTCGAAAAGGTGAAATGGAAGGAAGAGAATAGCGCAATCAATTCCAGCGCAGAATTCCTTATCCCTACGGCCACCTTGGGCCTTCTCGAAATACGACAGTTGCTACTACTGTTACTTTGCAGCGCTTTCTGGAGCTCTTTCTTTTCATGGTAGCCGCAGAAATGACTGGTATACGGCTATCAGCGCTAGGGCACACCGTGCCGGCTCCTCCCGAAAGCGCAATCGTCGTATCGTTGCTTTGTTGCGCGATAAATTACTAGCATTAATATACGACAGCGTTCACGAGGCGGACGTTTATGTTCTCTGCAGAACATTGATAGAACGAAAAGGTGGTGGTTCCATTTCGCGTAATCTGTAAGGCTAAAGTACGTATTGCGTTATTGCTCTTCTCTCTGCGCATAGCTCAAATACTGCCCTGACTCCGCTGACATGTGTCGCTCAGCGCTCCTGCATATGCGATATACCTAAACTCAATTTGCCGGTTCAGTGCTTTCGCTTGGCGACCCATCCTAGGTTCTGCGGGGGATTCAACAAAGGACCTTCAGATAGCGAAGCGAGTAGGCATCCCATAGGCCTCGAAACATACTCCTCGGCGCATAAAGGTGGACCTAGTGCATGTGTTTCCTTATGGCTGTATGGCAATCAGTAGGTGTGCCACTGGAAAGGAAGGGACGAACCTCGCCGCAGAGCTCACGATGAGACAGTTTTCGCATTCACAGCATCTAAAAAGTCTTACGTGCCCCCCGTAATTTTTTATGCGAAGCATATTAACGTAGGTTTCGGGCCTTCGCGCGACGCCCGGCGGTGGCCACCATTGGCCTTGAAGTGAGATCACATGATGTGACGTCACGTGATGACGTCACACAGGCTGCAGAGGGGGCCTCATATCGCGCCGTCGGACGTCGCCCGGCGGAGGCCTCCACGCTTCGGTTCGTGCCGTCGCGCGCGACGCGGCGGCGGCGCCACCATCGTTGCATCACGTGATATGTGACGTCACGCCAGGGATGAAGCGGCGCGCGCCCGCCGTCGCGTCAGTCTCTGTGCCCGCAACCGCGCCAGCGTCTTTGCGCCGGGCGTGTATGCGGTCAAGATGCCTCCAAACGCTAAGGACGTTAATAATAGGAATGCAAAACGAATCAGTGGGGAAACAGTTTAGACTTGGTGTTGTGTAGAAATGCTCAACGACAATACAGAATAAGTGACGTGCAAACCAAGAGTCATGCATTTACGGACCATAAGAGTGTGTTTGTCGGGCTGCAAACAATAAAGTACGACGATTAACCTAAAACCACGTCTCCGTTACTTAGCCCCATTCCCACTGAGGCAGCTGCTTAACATGCTTTGCATCCACTGGGCTTAACCTTGATAAGCCTCCAATTTTTTTATTCCCGATTGTAGGGTGTCAAGGAATACGAGGGAACGACCAACTTGGCAGAGAATGTAGAACTTATACAAGGAGTCCCAGCTAACTTTAGCCAGGGTTAAAATAAACATGGTGTCTCAGCTACCTTGGACCAAGATTTGTAAAAAAACTTCGTGTTCTTCAGAACTGAAATCGCGTGAATGTTGTTAGGGTTTATCTAAAGTTACAGCACCATTTTTTTCGTTCCTCCTATTTGAATAATTAGTCGAGATAAATTAATTAACTTTTTAAATATACCTTGAAACTTTCAGGCGTCAATAGTAAAAGTTTAGGAGCTCCACAATTATAGTCCAACCCAGGCACTTCCAACGACGCAGACTCAGCGTGGCCGTTTTTATTCGGAAAAAACGAAAGCCCGCGGAGTTTAAAAAGTACCGCATGACAATGCGGTCCGTGCGCGCGGATGCGCCGCGATTACAGCACTCTCATCCCTTCTGTGTAAAAAACATCATTCGCTTCGCGCCTTTCGTGCTGCCCAAGACAGAGCTTCGTATTGAGCTTGGTTCCAAGATAAGCGCCAGTGGGTTCGGGCGGCAGTTGAAAGAAAGCACGACTCCCGTTTCTGAGGCCATAATTAACTGCACTCTCACGTTAGCAGAATGCATGCGGAGGAACGATGACAATCTCATGAGCTTGAATTTGGGAGCAAGATTTCAACAAGCAAAGACGCATATAACAAGCCTGATAAGGTCGTGTGAATTACCCTGAGAAACAGGGGCCGCGCTTTCTTTCGATTTCTGCCCGAACCCACATGCGCTTATCTTGGAACTAAGCGCAACGCGAAGTCCTGTCTTGGGCAGCACGAAAGGCGCGAAGCGAGTGAAGTTTTTTGCAAAGCACGTGTGAGAGCGCTGTATTTGCGGCGCATCCGGATGCACGGAGCGTGCTGTCACGTGGTATTTTTTAAACTCCGCGGGCTTTCGTTTTTCCCGGATAAAAACGGCCACGCTGAGTCTATCTCGTTGGAAGTGCCTGGGTTAGACAATATTTGTGGAGCTCCACAACTTTCCTATGGACGCCTGAACGTTTCAAGATGTATTTAAAAAAGTTAATTTATTTATCTCGACTAGTTATTGAAATAGGAGGAGCGAAAAAGGTGGTGTAACTTTAGATAAACCCTAACAAGATCCTCGCGATTTCAGTTCTGAAGAACGCTTAGTTTTTTTATAAATCTTGGTCCAAGTTAGCTGGGACATCCTGTATACCGAGGCACTCCAAGGCGGCCAGACCCAATGCATGTTGTTGGCTAGTGCACGGAGCAAGTCGCGCTGTTTTTGTATTTGGCTTAATTTCATAATTAGTCAAGATTAATTAACCAACTTCGCAAGCAACGATGTTGGGCAAGAAATTTCAATGAAGTTGTACAACGGTGCGCAAAGTGTTCGACTGAACAGTTTCTAGCTTTTTATCTATTGTGTATGGTTTTTTTTTCACCTCAGTGCATATTCCCGCGAAATACACAAAAAAAATACCACGTGACATGCATGCTTGCGCGCCGCGATTGGGTTGCTCTCAAACCTTCCATGTACAAACGGACAGATCATTTAGTCGGGTGTGCTGCCACTCAAAAGAAGACGGGGCAGCGACGCACGCGCTATCTCTGAGATTTGCGCCGGCGGTGTGCTTCCCTCGCGGCGGTTCATGACAGGGACAGACAGGGACCGTTCTACAAGTTTCTCATTGGAAGTTTCCACCTAACCTCGTTCCTTGTGAAGTTGGCTAAATAATCTCGACAATTATGCAATTCAGCAAACAACAAAGTCATTGTAACCTTTTCATAGAATAGCCAGCAGCATACATTTGGTCCCGTTGCCTTAGAGTGCCTCGGTATATTTTAAACCCTGGCTAAAGTTAGCTGGGACACCGTGAATATGTTGAGCTTCCAGTAGCACGATTTGTAAAATTCATTCTATTCCTTTTAATTTTATTAATCGAATTTTCTTCTAATAAAGCTTTAAAATTAAATCGTAATATTTTCTTGCAACGCATAGCTTTAGGGGCTCATGGCGACCAAGTTTTCTCCTGTGTCATCCCTGTCTCAAATACGTGGCGGAGCACGGAAAAGAAAATACAAACACATGCGACGAGTATATTGTTTGGAAAATTCAGGACAGCACTTTGGCCTTAATTCAATTTCGAGGAACTGCGATGATTGATGAAAAAATTACCTTAAGACAACTCAGGGACAAAATCTAAGGACTTTCTATAACGGCGCAGAGAAAAAGTGCCTGAGATAGGGATTTTTCGGTCTATGTCAGAGAATTATCGGTTGCGGCATGGAACATGAGTGGTTTTGTCCACCTCTGTCTTGATACCGCGGCGTTAGTGGGAACTTCCGGCCAATCCTTTTCGCTCAGTGAATTCCAATATGTGCATGCCGTCTTTGCCAAAAGTAATCAGTTTGTCATGACCGCGAGAGATCCGGGCTGGCGACGCCAGTGCGACGCTCCGTTTGCCAGCCCTCGTCGTTCGCGAGTAAAACCTTTGTGACGTGGAGCTGTGCCATCACTTATCTTCCGGGTGACGGATGATTGCATGAGAAGGTGGTAGGGAGAGCCTGTTTACTTATAGCAAAGACGGTATCTGTTACGATTAGTTCTCCATGGGCCATTTTAGTATAAATCGTTTCTCCTTTGCCTCATGAAGCAACGCTGACCTCGTTTGGCCCTGTTTCCTTTTCAGCGCATTCCTGCTGTGGGAGCGTGGAGATTGTTGCAGTTCACTACGGGAGGCTTCTGCCGTTCCACAGCAGCCGTTGTTTGCTACCGAGCAGGGGCCGCTCATTCGATTCCTACGGGACGGGGACTTTGCGAAGGCGCAGATTGTGAGATCAGAGACAAGATTCTGTGATGACAGAAGGACTTCCACTATTTTCAGATACCGATTGAAGCACTGCACATATGAGGTGTGCGACTGTAAATGGCCGAAAACTTGTTTCAGGATTGGTGCGTCCATAAATAAAACTGGAGCACATCAAATTAACCGTAACGGCTTCGCCCGCAGACCCCATAAAAAGTTGTATATTTCAATGTCTATAAATTGTGTGATGAAAGAGAATGATTTCTTTTAGCACGGCAGCAGAGCAGGAACTACGACTTCGAAAGAACGGACCGACGAGGACGATGCTGTTCGTCGCTTCTATGTTGTTCTTTCCCCTGTAATGCAGTATCATAATAATGCACCAACTAGCTCACCTATCCACCCTGTTACCGATTACATTCTCCTGAGAACCTCCACTTTTCGCTCCAAGAATGTATACATAAGCCGCCGACGTCCCTGTAAATGAAGCATAAAGATTCATATGTATCTTCTTATTTTTGCTTAGACTGGCTTCGGCCGGTGGAATTTCGACCATGTCTACGGTGAAGGGCAGGCACTCAGAGAAGCATCATCTATTCTTGCTGCATATTGTTGCGTTTGGAAGCTGTTTTTGTAGCACAAAAATAATTATTTGATTTGGCTATGAAGGAAACACTTTTTTGCATGTTATTTTTCACCTCGGCATCTCTGTGCTCTATACAAATGTTAGTTTCTCTGCGCTTTCATTTTGCAGGTTCTGCACGTGAGCAGCACTTTCTGCGACTTGCACAACATTGCCATGGAGCAGACACCAGCCTCCGACCTGCCCTCTATGCACACCCGCTTTTTGGGAGAGACGCTCTCCCGCAACTATGGAGGTCGGTGCGCACACAGTCCGGCTACTGTTGTCGTTGAGATTTGAGCTAGACCGGATCCGCTAGATATAGCCGCTTCGTGGTTCCGCCCTGCGAGGCTCCGGTGGCCACAACGGTCGCCTTGGCGGATTCCTTTTGTCGAAGGGAATCAAGGCCGCTCTGGACATCGAAGGCACCGGCGCTGGAAGGGGCCCCGCAGGAAAGCCGCGTCATCTGTGAAGTGTGGCCATCGTACTCTGCAGGGCAGCCAGCTGGGCGGCTGCTTCATTGTTTTTATGCGAAGCATATTAACGTAGGTTTCGGGCCTTCGCGCGACGCCCGGCGGTGGCCACCATTGACCCTGAAGTGGGGTCACGTGACATGACGTCACGTGATGACGTCACACCGGCTGCAGATGGGGCCTCATATCGCGCCGTCGGACGTCGCCCGGCGGTGGCCACCACTATAGTGAACTAGCCACCACGCTTCGGTTCGCGCCGTCGCGCGTGACGCGGCGGCGGCGCCACCATCGCTGCATCACGTGATATGTGACGCCACTCCAGGGATGAAGCGGCGCGCGCCCGCCGTCGCGTCAGTCTCTGTACCCGCAACCGCGCCAGCCTCTTTGCGCCGACGTGTATGCGGTATAAGTGACGTGTAAACCAAGCGTCATGCATTTACGGACCATAAGAGTGTGTTTGTCGGGCTGCAAAGAATAAAGTACGACGATTAACCTAAAACCACGTCTCCGTTACTTAGCCCCATCCACACTGAGGCAGCTGCTTAACATGCTTCGCATCCACTGGGCTTAACCTTGGTAAGCCTCCAATTTTTTTTAGTGCATATTTTGGTTTTGTAAATGTATACTGTTCAAAAGTGTTTTACTTATGCAGTTTATATTCCTTAAATACATTCCGTTTACTAAAATACATTTGCTTATGTATGCTTTGCTTCTGTTTGTAGTAACGGGCATTTTATTTTTAGCTTTCCAATTCTCCACATTTCAATTTCTTTTCCTGTCCTCGCGTTTTGTTAATACCTCACAATTTACGAACGATTTGAGATCATATCCTGCCAGAATTCACCCACGGGGGAGAAATTTAGAGTGTAACAGAAAGCTCGAAAGTAATTGATCAGAATAGAGCGCTACCGAGAACAAAATAAAGGTAGCGTTACTACGCAGTGAGTACCGTAAATTACGCAGTGAACTCGAACTGATGACATCCTATAGTGTGAGATCAGGCTAGGGAAACAAGCTTGGGCGGAGGAGTTCGAGTAGGCTAAGTGGGTAGAACATAGACACCGGTTATGGTAACAGTGATCTCAGAGGGAGGGCAGCCCAGCCGAACGCGCCAAACGATCGGGGGGGGGGGGGGAGGGGAGAGAAGGCTTGAAATTTTCCGAGATATAGCGGCCGTGGCGTAGGACACGGCTAATTCGAGAACAAGTCTAGAGGTCTCAGTCATGGCATTAAAAGGAACTTGACTGGCAGTGACGACGTACTGACTCCAGAGTTTGGGCGAAACATATATGCAGTTCGTGCTGCCTCAGGGGCGGCACTTTTTCATCCAATTTGAGGTAGGCTGGTCTGAAGCATATCCGTCTTCATTTTCGATTTTGGAGACCGGACAGAATCTATTATTACGGTAAGTTCTGAAGATTTCATCGAGTAGCTCGTAATTAGTTTTGAACGTATTGTTACCTTTCTGGTTCGACTCGCATTCTTATTTATCCATCAAATGTTCATGATCAAAGGTTCAACATCTAGATGAAGTCGGATTACTTGTCTAGCTTTTGAGACGACGCAAAAGAGCATGCGCTTTGTATGTGTTAAATGCTGTCGAGCGCTAAAATCCGGCTTGGTGATTTTCTTACAGGACCCGGTAAGAAAATAAGCAGGATAAAAGCCTGACCACTTTTGGAGGTCAGTCGACTTCCACTAAGAACCCCTGTGACCGTTTTCTGAGCCAAAATTATTTTACTTTCCTAAACATTCTGGCCGACAGGGTGCGAAACCCACAAAAAGTCACAAGTGTTATTTTACAGTTGTAATATCACGACTCTTCCAGGGATCGGTTATTGATCCCTTTCTTAACATGTGCATATTAATGAGATCCTGTCCACATATCATCTCAGATTATTTTCTGGAGCATCTGTTTGTTAGGATGGTAAGTAGGTATTATACCAAAATACTACAGGGAAACTTAAGTCGTATTACAGCGTGGTGCCAATATTGCAACTGCGGCTGAACGCTAATATATGTTACATTGTCAAATTTCGAGCAAAAAACTACATAACGACCGACCGTATGTAATTGGCGATGATTTGAGCGATGAAATATCCGAAATTAAATACGCAGTTACACACACATCAGATATATTGGCACTCATAGGCGCTGACTATGGGGAGGCTGGAAAGCTCGAGCCCCCCCCCCCCCCCCCTTCCCCCGAGACTGAGCGATGGGGTCAAGGGGGTGGGCAGTTTGCTCACAATCCGGTGGGCAGGTTGTGATGACGCCACAAGGTCACGTGACTCAGGTGGCCCTCCTGCCTCCTATAGGCTGCCCTCTGGGCACCACCAGCCAGAGCCGTGCCCGCGATTTTTCACTCACAACGTGGACACCAGATTTTTTGATGAACCGGGCATTTAACGCTGTCTCGTTAAAGGACGACTACACAACAGACGGCGAACTGGCGCTAACTTTCAACTTTATTCAGGAAAAGGTTACACGTGGATTATATAGGGAGTGATCAACCACAATCAGTCTCTGAGTGTGCGCAAGAATGAAATACACCATCAAGATGTACTGCACGTGAAACACGTGTCTTTTTTTCGCGCTACGCCTCCCTTAAAAAAGCAAAAGCAGGCGCCGGGGAAGCATAAAAAGGAAGACGAAAGGGAAAGTCCAGATAGACTGACGAAGAGTAACTGCTGCATTGCAGTGTTAAAGGTGTCCAGAAAAATTTTAACATCTAAATACCAACATTAACACGGCAATTCGGTAAGTAAGAGTATAAAAACAAAGTAAAAGCTAAAACCAGTAGTAATGACTATACGAGGAACAAAAACAGGAGTGTACAAGGCTCCCGTACAAATGTTTGTTGTTTTAAGAGAGAATGACCATGACAAAAAGGATAGGATTTAAAATTGTGAGGCACGTAAATAAGAAGGTGGTCTAAAAGGGGCTCTTTATTCCGCAGTTACTGCTATCCGCAGTTACTGCTTTATAGCAGCTACTGCTATCTTTGTTATTCAGTGGCTCACGAGTAGTAGTTCATGGAGCTCCCTGAAAGGATCTTCGAAAACAGGGAAATACAGCTCCAGAACAGCGCGGGGACCAGCAGAGATTAATTCCTTGCTGTGATGGAAATCTACCTGGCTTATACCGCTGTTTCTTCAGAAGGACAATGCTATATCCAAAAAAAAAAGAAGTGTATGTGCAGGATCAGCTGTCGCACTTGTTTTATGTGATGCCTTTTTGTCCGCGGTTGACAGGCGCATTCGAGCTAACATTTCTGATCATCCTGTTGTAAAACTGTTCACATATGTAGATGAGTATTTCATTATTTTAAGCACATCTGATCCGAGTGAAAATTCACTTGGGGATTACCTATAGATGGCTGTATCCAGTTCTCAGACATATAATTGGAATTCACCAACCACAGTGTGTACTGCATCCATCATTCACGAACCAAAAAGCTTTTATTGTCATTTGACAGCCTGCACTCCAAGATTGTTAAGCGGTGGATCATGTGTTCTTGTTTTCACGGAGCCCTAACAAAATCCTGCACACATTGCAGGTGTCGTGATGCCCGCAATCCTCCTTTCCTCACTGACGGCTTATAGTTTTGAGGTAACCTTGATATATGCGGACAATTTAGTCGCATTGGGCAGTTTACCAGTGTTTCATTTTGTGGTGAGTGTGTATAACTAATTTCGAACAATAACTCTTCAGGAAACACGCAAAATATTGTCACGTGTAGTCGCGCGCCCGCCATTTTTTGCACGTGGATATACTTCATGCTTCACTCCATTGCTACGAAGCTCCTATAATTGAAATCATCTACTGATATTTTATTTTCATTGGTAAGGCATTTATCCCTCGAAAATAAGCCACCTTGGCCGTCAACTTAAATGCAGAGCTCAGATCTAAATTTGAAATCACATATAGTTACAGTTCTCTGCCCGCTAAAGCAATGCATCGTGAAATAAAAAAAAAGAGAGACATAGGCTAAAAACTACAGCTTCAGAAATTGGCCGGGGATCACTACTGCGGCCCCTATGCTATACCGGTAGCGCAGTGAAACTCGTGGTGAGGTTGATGTTTTGGGAGTTTGTTCTGCCCTCTCTCTGTCCCTCCCTCTTTTCTCGTGTACTTGCTATATTTTCTCGCTATATTCGGATCTGACAACTGTTTCAGAGCTGTTTCTTTTAAAAAAGAGTGTAAATTTCACATGCACACAAAAAGAACTCAATTTCTGAACCAGCCATGTTGAACGCTCCCGTGGTCTCCCGCATTTTGGACGTTTCTGTCGGTTTGAACAAGATATTGGCGTACGAAGGTACCGCTGAAGACAATTTTCGAGATAATTCGGTGATGAAAGCGCACGAAGGCTTGCATTAGCGCAGCATTCTTGATTAGGATTGGTGACGTTAGGTTTATGTCCATGCGCGTCATTCTTTCTTGCAGGCACTATCTCTCGAGGACTGTCTAGTAGTTTGATTATGGTTTGATGGGGCTTAACTTTCCAAAGCCACTCAGGCTATAAAGGACGCCGTAGTGAAGGGCTCCGGAAATTTCGAACACCTGTGGTTCTTTAAGGTGCACTGACATCGCACAGTACACGGGCCTCTAGAATTTCGCCTCCATCGAAATTCGATCGCCGCGGCTGGGATCGAACCCGCGTCATTTCAGGTCAGCAGCCGAGTGCCATACGCACTGAGCCACAGTGGCGGAAGTTTCTAGCAGTAAAAAGTAATAACCCGCACTCTAAAATTTCGAAATGAGCCCATTCCAGTCGACCTCGAAAACAGTGGCTGCCAATAAGTAGCGTATAGTATGGTGTACAACGCATAAGTAGAGCCTTAACACTACCTCTTTTTTGAACATTTAAAATAAATTGCGTTTGCGGGGTTTCGAGACAAATTAAAACGTCGATTGCACACATGCTATTGACTGAAGTACGCAAGTGCACATACAGTCGATGTGTGCACGTGAGCTTTCAAAAAGAACACGGCGCAGTGAAAGGGAATAAGAATCATGTATTCAAACAGCACCGCCAGGACTGAACACGGCGTTGGCTTAGTTTCCATACGACAGATGGCGCCAGATCACCGCCAGGGTACCGGCCGTTCCCGATGCGTTGTTCGATCTGTTATCCGGCTCGTTTGTTGTCGCTCATGTACAGTATGTATTTTTGCAACTTGCTGAAAACTCATGCTAAGCATAGAAACTTTTTTTTTTTACTGTTTTTAGCAGTGTCTGTGTTGATGTATTTATGTGTGCTGTTTGATGCGGCAAGGGAACCCGCGCGTGTCTGAAACTCTACATGTAGGATGTCGTTTTGTTTTTTCGTTCGTTGCGTTGTTGCCGTTTTGTGCAGTTTCGAAGGGTTGTTATTAGACACGCATAGATCGAAAGAAAATTACAGCCAGATTCTATATAATTACACTGCATTAGACCCACATTATATTTATTTCCCTTTGTTTTCTGGTTTTATGTTTTTCCTGAATTCGAGAGGTAAAAACCGGGTGATATATTTAGAGCTCTAATTCGGGTACAAGTGTGGTTATTCAATAAAACTTTTCATAATTTGGGCACTCTTGGGTCACTTTCTTTTTGCGAGTCCACTCATCGGGTCTGCAAAAGAGAATATACTATGAGCGCTCCTTTTTTCACGGATGCGTAAAATGCTCTACTTGTTGTTCGTTAATTAGTTTATAAACAATTAGGAAATGGCAGGTTGCATTGAAAAATGTATCGAATAAGATACTTGTTTTTTTTCCTTATTAAGGCCATTTATTTCGCCGCGTATGATATCGTTTCCTGCGCAGCACCTTAGCGTCCGTGCAGGACCTGCCTGGCTTTGTTTGTACTACGAAACCATTCATTCAACATCGCAGCGACTCTTTTAAGCCAACTAGATCGCTGGAAAAAGGACACCGTTATCGTGGGTAGCGCTTAATACAATGATGCCAATAAGACATCTGGTCAATGGGCAGTACTCGTACTTTGCTTTTGCTCCTGAAACGCATTTTCAAACCTGGCCTCAAATTAAGCAGCGTCACGAATAGCAGAAGTTGAAAAATGTTCAACCGCATCTGTTAACCGAAAGCTCCCCTCTGTAATAAGTCCACGACATCCGCTAATTTTCGTGCGGTGTCATTGTCTTTGCACTCTAGAAAACTACGTTCACTGGAAGGCATATGTTCGGGTAGAAATCAGATTTAAGCCAGTTTTTAAGAACTTTTCGGGGTGCTAAAATCCGGTAAAACCGGGTTTTACCCTCAAACAAAGGGCCTTAATTATATTTAACTGTGCATAATAGTTTGCTGGATGTAAGGTTCAGGACAAATTTACGTTGAGCGGGCAAAACCCCAGGCGCCATAAGCTGAAGCGAATATTCTTTATACCTTCGAGCTAGTCTTAGTCGTTAACGAGTACGGTACGGATATTTGGTAGACACTAGACAGTTTCAGCGTAGCCGGACAGCCGTACGGCAAATACGGCGACGCGTTGCCGTTGCTACCATTGCCAAGCTTGTCTAGCCAGATTTGCCGTAAGGTAGCAGTTGCCGTAGTCACCCTGCTTACCGCACGGTGCGGCTAAAACGACCTAAGCACTGTACACTCTAAACACGGAAGGAGTGAAAAGGTAGTAAGCTGTCCTGTACAGCACTGCCTTTACGGAGCAGGGTGTGCTTCCAAAGCCCTGAGGTAGATTTCCATCTCCAAAAATACGGAATATGGTTAGCAATGGAAACAAATTCTAAAGCATGCGAAGTTCTAGCATTTGCGAAGATATAAACCGAGGTTTCCACCTCGTCTATTTGCTAACCTCAGGACCTGCGGTGCCGCGTTTAAAGGCCCTCCATTGCTAACTGGACTAAGTTTTGCAGTGGTAATATTTCTTCGTTGCCGAGTGTAAGCATTCCATATATTTATTGATCGGAATCTACTCTGGGAATCGGGCAGCATACCCTGTCCCTAAAAGGGACTGCGCTAAAGGACAGCTTACTCCGTTTTTACTCCCATATAGGCTTATTCGTATTTAGAGTGCATACGCATACCTTCAATTATATATTCAACTATATATTCAAATAAGGCCGCCGCGGTGGCTCAGTGGCTATGGTGCTCGGCTGCTGGCCCGAAAGACGCGGGTTCGATCCCGGCCGCGGCGGCTGAATTTCTTTGGAGGAGAAATTCGAGGCCCGTGTACTGTGCGATGTCAGTGCACGCTAAAGAACCCCAGGTGGTCGAAATTTCCGGAGCCCTCCACTACGGCGTCTCTCATAGCCTTAGTCGCTTTGGGACGTTAAACCCCCATAAACCAACCAACCATATATTCAAATAATATATTGCGTCCACCATAGAGGCGGTCGATATTTCAAGAAATAAAACGCCGAGTTGACTTGAACCTTCTCATGGGCTTATGAGTTCCTTTCATTACGTCAAGCTACAAAAAGCGAAAGGCAGTGCTGCAGCTCGATTTGCTAGCTCATGGCCAGGAGATAGGGTTCGTTGCGTCGTCTACAGTTTCCTGCCGTTCACGATAGATGGCGGTCCTGCTCGTCTGTGCCAAGGCACCTCTATAGGGCGAGGCACCCCTAAAGGCATAAAAGACAGAAAGCGAGAAATTTGGATTAGAAAACCGAGGCGGGTTGAAATTTAGACAAACAAATGAACTCCGGAAGGAGATGTACTCAATACACTGAACAGGTGGCCGGTATTTCCTTACAGCTACTTAGGTGGAAACAAAAGGGAAGGAAAAACGTGGATGAGCGCGGTGGAGACCCGGGTGGAATGATGGATTATGCTGCGGCAGTAGCTGTTGAGAGACAAGAATAATTGGATATCCCTGCTGCCTTTCTTCTGTAGTGGACTTAGCCTGGAGGCTGTCCGTTATTACGTTGACGACGATGGGAAATGTGTCAATCGTTACCATTATGTGTACGATGATGATAACGCCACCCAAATACTCTCGTCCCTGATGCCCTTGCCGGCACGCGTGCGCAGGCATCCCCCATTTCTGTAAGTCGACTTCTGCAACCAAAACAAAAGAACGACCTTCGGGGGCAGCAATTGCGATCTCCACTGGCATCAGCTTGAGCCTCGAATTGCACATCAACAGTCGACGAGAATGGGGCCTAAAAAGTTTACCACGTGTTCACAGTGCACGCCAGTGTACCACTGGAGCTTTCTAAAATAAATTGCATCCGTGTGCGCCTATATGCAGGCCGGCATACGGATACGACTCATAGTACGAGCGCAAGCTTTTCACGACTACAGCTGCTTCAGCAAGCCGCGGTTTCGGGAAGAAAGAAGCCTGCCTTGGTGTGTGCAATTGCGCCGGCCGTACGTGCTCCGAAACCACGTGTGTGAGGAGCTAGATGCTAGAGAGTTATAGCATAGCATCGATCCGCGAGGCGCTACTACACTTTCGCACTACGCTTTCGCAGAACGCCCTGAGGACGCCAGATGACGCCCCGTTCCCGTCAGCTGCGCGCACGACTGCCGCGTCAGGACCAATCAGCGCGTACGCAGTGGTGTCCAGCGGAATCGTATCAGGGATCGCGCTATGATATAACTCTACTTTTAGCACAGAACGTACCACTACCGCTACCGCGTATCGCGCCGCGCCATTGCGCATGCGCGCTGTTGAGAGCCATTGACAACGGTGTTGACAACTCAAACTCTGAGCGGCAAATGCCCCTCAAAGGCCCCCACCCCCCCAGTCAATGGCATCGCCCGATCCGCTTGGGCCGGCTGTAGTCGGATACAAGCAACGCCATACAACTCAAGAACGAAGCGGCTTTTCCCCGTCAATGCATCCCCTTCCAGCCAATGGTGTCGGCCGATTCTCATGACCCTGCTGACGTGACAATGTAAGGTTGAAGAGGGCAATTCCCGACCATGGAAGGCGGGAACTACCCCCTTTCATCTGCCACTCCCTGCATTGTCGCGCTAGCGGGCTCATGAGAATCGATCGTCGCCATTGGCTGGGAGGGATTCCTTTGACGGAGAAAATCTGCTTCGTTCTTGAGTTGTATCCAACTGGAGCAGGTTGATGAGGTAGATGGCCAACGCCATTGGCTGGAAGGGGGACATTTGACAGGGAAAAGCCGCTTTTTCCTTGACTTGTATCCGTCTGTATCTCTATCAAGTTTTCTTGGCAATGCAGCAGAGGCTAGGCAGTAAATGGAGATGGACAGACAGGCTTTGGACCCCGTGCAGTGAGGCTAGGGGGTATACGGAGGGGTGAAAGGGGATAATTTAGAGAAATGGCGCAGGGTCGCCACGGCTGAGAGGCGCTTTCCTCACAGCATGGGGACAATGGCCCGTCTCTCTCCCTTTCCTGCCTACCCTCTGCTGCACTGCCAAGAAAAGCCCCCCCCCCCCCCCCCCCTTCCCCTCGTATGCACGCAGAGCAGATTGGTATCAACAAATCTGGAAAAATCAATGACTACGCGTCTCGTGAACCACGTATTATTATTCACTTATTTCAGGACCCGGAGAGGTTGACAGAAAAGAGCATATTAATGTGCAAAAATGCAGAACCATAGGAATAAAGTAAAAGCAGTACAGCAAGTGCAACTAATTAGGACGAAGTTCTAAAAATAGTTCTGGCTAAAAGTGCGTCGGACGGGATCCGATCGCTCTTATTTTAAGACCGTACATCGGGTGGACCCGTACATTTTTCTTTTCGGGTTCCGAGTCTGGCTAAAGGTACGTCGGACGGGGCCGGTACATTTTTTCCCCGGGTACCTCAGGCATGTCCAAATAGTATTTTTCAAAGTCCGACGTATCTCACAAAATGTTCTATTGGGTTTGCTACCACGGGTACGACGGTGTGTTCCCCGTTCCCCTTTTGGCCGTAACAAGGCAAACTCCAGGTGACACGATTGCAATAAGTGCCGATGGCGCAGTGGCGTAGCTTTACCCACCGCTTACCCACTGCTCGGAATGTGGCGACTGGCGTTCGGTGCTCATGCTTCAAGTGCGCCAGCAATGAACTGTTTGGGCCCGCGCTTGGCAAACTCCATGCTCTCCGGTTGTATACTGGTTGGCTCATGTCTTTGGGTAGCAGCGTGCGAAACGGAAAAATTACTCCTGGCTCTTTCCGCGTAGACATGACGCGCGCGTGGTTTTCTGCCCTGCACCGAACCCTGCATCATGGACGTTGAGACTTTCCTTGCAGCGAGCCGTGTTCTCCAGTCGAAGATGAGTGCGCGCACCGTCTCTGCTCGTTTGCGGCGACGGCTGAGCGGGTGCCGTTCGGCTTGTGCTAACCTCGAACCCGCATGGGGTTTAAACTCCATGCACACAAACTTTCGCTAGAAGACAAGGCTGCGGGCTTGGCGGTTGCCTAATCGCCCCCAGACAACGTCGTTGTTCACCTGGAAGCAGATCGTTTACGCTTCTGGCTTTCCGGTTGCTTCCTTCCACATTGGGGTTGAGCACGTCTTCGCCACGGCAGGCTCGCCGGCCTGGTCATCGCCGCACGCCTCAGATAGATTCGACATGCCTTTTGACATGGCTGTGGGGTAGAATATATTTCAATGGTAAGCATGCTATTTTCTCTGTTTTCCGTTAATGAACCTGCCGCGGTGGCTCAGTGGTTACGACGCTCGGCTGCTGACCCGAAAGACGCGGGTTCGATCCCGGCCACGGCGGCCGAATTTCGATGGAGGCGAAATTCTTAAGGCCCGTGTACTGTGCGGTGTCAGTGCACGTTAGAGAACCCCAGGTGGTCGAAATTTCCGGAGCCCTCCACTACGGCGGCCCTCATAGCCTGAGTCGCTCTGGGACGTTAAACCTTAATAAACCAGTAAACCGAACCGTTAATGAAGAAATCGCGCACATTTCTTACGATTTCGGAGGGTGCTCTGCACGTTGAGATCTGTGTTGGGCCGGGTACGGGCTCACAATCCCCAGTATGTATACCTGTGCTTTAAAAGTCAATGCAGAACCGCAGATGGTGCAAATGCTAGCGATCATCATCATCAACATCAGCTTCTACTCCCACTGCAGGGCAAATGCCTTTCCTATATTCTCTCCAATTAACCATGTCCTGTGCCGGCTGAGGCCACCCTATCTCCGCAAACTTCTTAATCTCATCAGCCTACTTAACTTTCTGCCGCCCCCTCCTACGATTCCCTTTTCTTGTAATCCAGTCCATTACCCTTAACGACCACCGGTTATCTTGCCTTCGCATTGCATGATCTGCCCCTGCCCATTTCTTCTTGATTTTGACTATAGATGTCATTAACCCTCGTTTGTTCCCTGATCCACCCTGCTCTTCCTGTCTCTTAACGTTACATGTATAATTTTCCTTTACATAGCTCGCTGCGTTGCCCTTAGGTGAACCCTTTTCGTTAGCCCCTACATTTTTGACCCATAGGTGAGTGAGAAGTTATATACTTTACTCTTGAGGGAGATTGGTAAACCGCCATCCGTGATCAGGGAGTATCTCCCAAATGCTCTCCATCCCATTCTTATTCTTCTGGTTATTTCACTCTCGTGGCGCGGATCTACAGTGACTACCTGCATGCCCCAAGCAGACGTATTCCCTTACTAATTCCAGCGCCTCGCTACCCTTCCCAAACTGCTGTTCCTTTCTGAGACTGCTGATCTTTACTTTAGTTTTCTGCATATCAATTTTTAAAACCATCGTACTGCTTTGCCTATAAACATTTCATCGTGTTTTGCAATTCGTTCTCTAAGTTACTTAGCAAAGCAATGTGATCAGCGAATCACAGATTACTAAGGCATTAACTATTAACTCTTGTCCTGGCCCGTGTGCTGTGCGATGTCAGTGCACGTTAAAGAACCCCAGGTGGTCGAAATTTCCGGAGACCTTCACTGCGGCGTCTCTCATAGCCTCAGTCGCTTTGGGACGTTAAACCCCAATAAACCAACCAACCATCAACTGTTCCAAATCCAGGTCCCTGAGTACCTCCTGCAAACAGACAGGGAATAGCACTGGCGAGATCATGTTTCTCTGCCTGACACCATTCCTTATCGGAATTTTATTGCTTACTTTATCAAGGATTAGGGTGGTTATGGAGCCGTTTTAGACATCTTCCAGTATTTTTACATGAGGCTAATCTACACCCTGTTTCCGTAATGCCTGCGTGACTGCTGAGGTTTCTACTGAGTCAAATGCTTCTTCGTAATCTATGAAGGCTATTTGCATGGTCATTTATTTTAACCTTTATAGGTTTTTATTTCAAAAACTGTAAAATATACGTTGGTGCGGACTGTCGAGCTTGATTGTACATCAAGGCGAACTCTATGTACCTAATATGGATCAAGAATTAAACGATTAATTAACCTAAATTAAGGAATGAACTTTATTTATGTTTCATTCTAGAGGGCAAAGTTTCATCGTGAAATTGACGGCCGTCATCATCGAAGGTGAGTCCTGCTTTTAAATTTTCTTAATCGGCAATGTGTTTCGAAATAGCAAACGTGGAATATGTGCATTTGAAAGCTCGCTGAGTTGGTTTCCTCGCATTGCATATATATAATATGGCGTCTCAGGCGCAGTTGTATTTTATGATGTAGAAGAAGTTAACGTTATTTCGACGACGCTACCACGTGCAGCGACGCCATTTTATAATTAGGTAATGCTGGAAATGCAACTCAACAAGCTTTCAAATGCGTATTTTTGACATTCGAAATTTCGAACAACATTGGCGATTAAGAAAATTTAAAAACACGGCTCACCTTCGATGTGAATGGTCAATTTCGCAATAAAACATTACCTCCCCAAAAATTAATTAGGTTAATTGATTTCCATCGCTTCTAGGGTTTTTCTTACTGATTTCCTCCTTCGTTACCGGTGGAACAAACATTCCTGCGCCTAACGCTGGTGTTACCTTGCTTAAATTACGAGCAGATCAAGGTGACAGATCACGAGACAGTTTAATATGTGCGAAGCGAAAGAACTGAGCGAATGTGTATAGATAGTTTTCACCTGATGTCACGGGCGTCATCATTGGGTCTAGCAGAGACTAGGCAGGAAGCGGTCCTTTGTCCCCATGTCGTGGGGAGTGACCTCCTCAGTACTAGCGACCCCGCACCCTCTCTCAGACTTCCCCCCTTCACTACCATTCACCCCTCTGAAACCCTAGCCCGAACGACGAACAACCCACTCCCTACAGAAAGTGGTGTTGCTACAGCACGGAAACCGTCTCCCCTTTCTTGCCTAGCCTCTGCTGCATTGTCATAAAAAGTAACTGGTTGTGGATAAGCGGACTGGCAAAATAGCCAGGCTTTCGCCGTGATTGTGGACCCTAAGGTGGCGGCCGCTATGGCGTCAGTGCAAACTATGTGTCGCATCGCCTGTCGCAGTCGCTTGCATCCAAGTTGGTGTAAGCTGGTGTGAGTGACACAGGTGCTAGCCGTGCAACAGCGGGCGCGAAGAAGACGCATATCTGCGTCATTTAAGGGAGTGCGGAGTTGTAAGAAAGTGCGAACATCTCTTTGCAGCTCCTCGAAAGTCGCGAATGTAGCGTGCAACTTGCGTACACTGTGCGAGGAAGAGCGCGCAGCAAGCAGCATGACGCGCTTACGCTGAACGTGACTTTAGCCATGCGGCTACAACGACGTCCGCCGTACCATTAAAGCGAATCGACTGATTACCTCAGACGTGTGTCTTTAAACACTCCGTAAAGGAATTTATCGTCATTCGTACAGGACTAAACACCAAGAAATTAAAGAAGAGTAAATTAAAGGAACACGGAGGAAAACGTCACCCAATTTTTGTTCAGAGTAAAAATTGACGCTCTGGTTCTTCCTGGCCACGTTCACACTCGTCCAGCATATAAGGCGTATTTATCGCCGAGAGAACTTAATTTATAAATCTTTCCACCTAGCGGTTCAAGCCCGATGACATCCTTACCGGAAATACCAGATTTCATATGTTTTCAATTGAATTGCCGTATAGCCTACCTCTAGGATCCGTAGTAAAAAGAAAATTAAAAAAAAATCGACGTCGACGCAAGCATTTTACTTGCGAAATCGGCCGGTGACGGCGACACTTGTATTTTTGTTGTGTTGTCGTTTCTAGCTTTTAGAAGGTCCGTTTTCGTCGAGAGTGATCTCTCTGTGATTAGAACGCGGTACCCTATCGATACAGGCCAACTTCTATTCGCCCTCATTGTCCCTGTATAGTAGAGAAAGCAACCACCCAATGGCCCCTAAAACTCCCTTGGACGTGTCATGAAGGTCCTGGACGTCCACAGGACGTATATGGGAATTTCAGTGTCCATTGGGCAGGTTCCGGTTACAAAAATTGGCGAGCTTAATTGCGAACTTGGCAAGTGTAAATCGCCATGTCTTTTTCTGAACAACTTATTGTTTGAGCTGCTATTTCCGTGCTACTTTTCATAGCTGTCAGCAGTTTTGCACCTATTCCGTGTGTACGTAATCTATAGACTGGCCCAATCTGTTGATAACGAGCTGCCCAACGCTCGAAGCATACCGCACGTGAGAACAAATACTGTGTGGCTTGGCTCACCCCTATACCTCCCCGCCCATCGCGATAGCCCAGCCAACCTAAGAAGAATGCCCTCCTAACGTGTGAACAGTTCTGAGCAAACGGCACCAAATTTTCTCACGCCAGCTGTTGCCTTTCCTCGAAACTGCGAAGCAAGATATAGGTCATGCGGCTCGTCTGGTAAATCTGGGAGATGATTCTCTGCATAGCGGAAGAGAACAAGTTCATACACGTCCCGAGTATATCAGATATGTTGGACTGCCGAGAAGCGCATACCTGTTTGCGGATACCTCTACTTAGCTTTCCGCTCAAGTGGCCACTTTCCGTATTCATTTACGCCGTTACGGAAAGTGCGGTCGTGTCGCGACGTCCGCGAGCAAGACCACTGCGAGAGCTAAAGCTCAGACAGGCCCGCACACGTAGGCGCCAGTCTGGTGCCTGCCTAGCCGTTCAGCTTTCGCCCTAAACCTACTAGCGTCAAAGTTAGTTTAGTTTAAGCCACAAGTCTTCGTTCTCCTGTGTGCAAACTTTGCTGCTTTGCAACTGTGCAAAAGGTGAAGAAGAACGCACAAGCACCGTTTTACTGACAAGTGGCGCCATCGTTCGGTGTCTCCGTAGGCTGCCCAAATGACGCCGAAACGAGAAATGGTTTCAGCACTCTTCCCCGCTTTGCTGCGGACACGTGCAGACTGCCTGCGGCAGTCTCAGCGGGTGAGCACAGTTGTATGGGTGGGGGGGGGGGGGGGGGGGGGTCTGACAGCAGCCGAGGAAGCGCGGGTCTCACGCCGCGCAGGTGGTTGTTTGAACAGCAGCAGTCCGAGGGCAGTTAAGTGACTTTCACCTCCGTCACCCAGTGGACCAAACTACAGCGTGGATGAAGCCTTAATTGGCACTGGCTGAAAGGAGTATAAAGAACAATTTTTGCTTGCATGTTTCCTGCTTTCAAATGATGCGTACTTTAGGCATTGTTTGGTCCCCAACTCTCCATAATTCGAATCGTCCATATTAACGGTGTTCGTATTAATGGGGCACGACTGCACAGTCGCGGACAAATGTCTCTGCACCGCGCGTTCAGTAAACAAAGCCCATAGCTCTACTATTAATTCGCCAGCTGGAGGCCACACTTGTGAAGGTGAAAGTAAAAAATTTTGACTTTCACTTCCACAAGTGTGGTCACCTGCCGCCTGATAGTAGTAGGGGCATCGGCTTCGTTTGCAAACACGTGGTCCAGAGATTTTTGTCCCAGTCTGTACATGGATCACGATGTGGTACTCCCCTACGATCGCTAAATAGCTTATAATTGAATATCTTCTGTCATTCTGTTGCGGTTTCAGTTGCAACTACCGGACGCTGGCTGGGATGTTCACGAGGTGTTCAGGTCACGTAAAATATGAAACGAGTGCAATACGCTCATACATAGTTTTAATTCACTTCAACGCTTAAGCCAGCCTGCTTCTTGAGCTGGAATGGGAACGAACAATGTATCAGCTGTTATATTTCAGTTTTTTTTTTCATGCCAAACGTGAGCTAAACACCTCTTACGCGTCACAACCAGGTTTCGGTTGATGAAATCAAAACACCATGCGAGAAGAATATCGATTGTAAATTACTTAGCGGTCGTAGGCGAATACCACATCGTGGTCCATGTAGGCCAGTCGTGCCCCGTTAATACGAACACCGTTTCAAGGATGATTCGTATTGTGGACAGTTTTTCTGGGGACCAAACTTTTTCCATGTATTTTTGCCTCGTTAATATAGAAATTCGATGTCCGTACAATGGACAGAATGGAAATGCACAGAGGCTATTGGAGCTCATGTATATTTTTCTGGGTTAATATGGTGGACAGCGATGTGAACAAAAACCTCTACTGCCGAAATCAGATCTTTCATTTCCTGTACATCGAGTGCAGGACACCAGCAAAAGGCACTGCGTAAGTGTGTATGCCTGAATGATGACCTTTTTTATTTCTCTGGCCAAGGGGCTCTCTCGACGCATCCTATGATTTGTCGGGCTGTATGAACGACAGTAAAAAAAACATTCTACATTTTGTGCTATATACGTTGAAAGCCGCATTCGGCAGCTCTCAGCCGACTGAGTACAGCTATGTACTCTCAGTCCGTGGGATATGAACAGTCGCAGTTGGAACTACGTCATCCCGCCATGCAGCGCTATCATGCATCTCATGGACCTAGGCAAATCGAGATGCACCACATTACCTTAAACATAATGGTGTCTAATGCACTTCTAGCTCACAAGCAGAACTTAGCCATAAGGTGTTTTTTTTCCTAACTTCTGCGGCTCGCATGTGTGCGCCTTGCTATTCCTGGGATAGCGAAGAAATCAAATTTATCAATGCCAGCCCTTAAAGGGGCTGCGAAAGACTGCTTGAAGGGCTGCCGGCTATACTTCAGGTGAATTCTTTATGTCACGCAGATTCTGACTCAAAAAGAACTACAGGAATTGATGCATAGGAACGGGAGTTATTCAATGAATAAATTTCAAAATACAAGCAAACAAAACTCTGTGCCCTCAACTCGATTTTGGGGGGGCTTCCCATTCGTTTCCATGGTTACAACAACCATGTGGACGCCCAGCTGGCCCAGCGATGATTCTTCGACACGTCGACGGCGCAGAAGGGAACATTGATCAATGGCCTTCCCCGACTTATCCAAACTCGAGCTCGAGATTCTTTTTAGCATGGGCGTGCCGCTACCGCCCCCGCGTACCGTGCCCTGCACACTGCGCGCTGATGACGGAAACGTGGCGCCACCTGGCGGCCGCGTCCAGTGATCCTCCTCAAGCTCCCGATGCGCATTGGTAAATGGGAAACGAATGTGTTTTCTCTTTCTGCCCTTCCTTGGGACCGAAACGAACGCTTGTAGAATGCAATGGCTCGATCAGGTCGATTCCGCCAAGCCGTTCTCAGATACACAGAGAGTATACTTAAGTGTTGTTTCCTATTTGGAGAGGCATGGGAGAGGCCTTTGCCCTGCAGTGGGCATAGGCAGGCTGATGATGATGATGAACAACAAGCAGGCTGCCTGATATTGAGGACAAGTGTCAGGATAGTGCACCAACAAAGTCGCTTAAGCATTTCTGTGCTGATGCATTTTTATTAAAATCAGCTCATAGCTTAATATCTACATCCATGGGGACATTTGGCATCTGTTTGACTTTTAATTCGCTAGTGTTTGCAGCCTTTAATGTTGGTCTTAAGACAGTGTAAGCATTGTTTCACTGTGTGGGATTTTTTAGCTGTTTTGCAGAGGTGTGTGTGTATGCATGCAGAGTTCTTTTCCACGGGTTTGTTATGTGGCTCATGGAACCTTCATGTTGCAGAAGAAATTTTTTAATTTCTGTGTTGTACTGGAAAGTGAGCAGTATTTATATCCACCAGGTGTTTCAGGGAAGAATAAATAGTTGTCAAAAATATGGCTTTTGCTGCATACTATTACCAGTGTTAGCAGACACCAGAAAGCTGGTGAGGTGTATTTAGTAAGCTGGTTAACTAATTTCTGATAATTAACTTTTTAACTAACACAGGTTTGCAACTGGTTGCAGTTAGAGACTTTTAGCCAGTCGTTAGTAGTAGCCATATCAGTTTTTAGAATGTACGAAACATGATTACTTTCGCCGCTGTGGCTCGACAAAATTTGGCTGCATCGTGCGAAAATACATGCGCTTTTGAAAGCACACAGGGAGAGGAACCCCTCCAGTTCATGTAACTGCTACAAATCTCTAATATCAACTAGACGCCTAACTCTGATAGTTAAAAGGTTCATTAAGAAAAATTAGTTAACCAGCTTACTAGGTAAGACGATTCACCAGTTTTCTGGTGCCTTCCAACACTGGCAATACTATGCTGAAAAAGCCATATATTCAACTCAAAATACCTGTTTTTTGAAAATTACTTAGTCTTCCCTGAAACACCTCGTATATATGTAAGAAAAACCTAACGGTATTTAATTCACGACGTTTTGGTCGGAGGGCCAGCCGTTTTCAAGTGTACTACAGCATTTCAAGCACACAGCTTTTATTTTGAATGCTGTACTATACTCGAAAAAGGCTGGCCCTCTAGCCGAAACATCGTGAATTAAAACCTGTTATGTTTTTCAATTTCTATGTGTCAGTCATTGTTACTAAGAGGGAACTGAGGGGAACTGTGCCGAAGCCAATATTCTGTTCCTCTATTGTTCTCCATAAAATATTTTGATGCATCATGCATATCTTCTAGCGCGTATGTACACTTGTGCTCAATAAATATAATAATTTGCATTTTGCTTCTATTATTCTTTAAGCAGTCCAGGATACAGTGTTCACAAAATGATTTTGAAGTGATAACACTACGTTGGTAAAAGTGTTGTACTGTGTAGTAGGAATTATACTGTCTTCGGGCTTGAGTCTTTTGAATAACGGTGGCCAATTGTCGGAAGGTCGTTGATAGGGTGTTGGTACACATTGTCGGTATGTGGTTGATAAGAAGTGTAAAGACTTTCTATGTACTTGAGTCTTATGGATAACGGTGGCCAATTGTCGGAAGACCGTTGATAGGGTGTTGGCAGACATGATCGGTAAGGGGTCAATAGGAAGTGTAGAAACTGTCGATAAGGGGATCATAGGAAGTATAAAGACTTTCTATGTACTTGAGTCTTTTGGATATCGGTGACCAATTGTTAGAAGACGGTTGATAGGTTGTTACTACAATGTATAAAGACGTTCAAAAGACTTTCTGTTCAATGTTGATAGGTTCTATTAACAATTGTCGAAAGACTTTCTAAAGAATGTTACTAAAAATTTTTGTAAGGGCATACACTGGCTAATCCAACTGCTCTGGGCCTGGATGATGGCCCTGCCCACGCACTTCGTCAGGGCCGGTGCAAACGAAGAGGCAGTCAGAGGCCGAGTCACTGCCCTCTGTCTGCTCAGTGATGGTGACGGCCTTGTCGGTCGAGTCCTCATCCTCATCATCCGTCAGCTCCTCAGTAGTGTCCGACGAAGATGTGCAGACCAAGTCGTCAGCCAAGTCTCTGCAATGGGCACGCGCTGCCGACCCTTGTCCTCGTCGTCGTCAGTCAGCTCATCGTCGTAGTCGTCGGGATCGTGGGGCCGTGGCTGGGACAGGGAGGCGACCCACGAGCCCAGGTCGTGGTCATGACTGAAACTGCTCGCGTTGAACGATCCCCGTTTGGGGGTGGTGGCCAGGGCCGCCTGCATCAGCTCCACCCTCTGGATGCTTTCGCCAGAAGATGCTGCAGGGGGCTTGATGAAGAGGCCCTTCCTCGGCGGTGGTGGAGGCCGATGTGATCGGTTCGACGAGTGAGCAAAAGGTTCCCCCTGTGTCCACCAGGAGTGGCCTGCCGGAACGCCTTGCTCTCTGGGCGGCTTCCAGGAGTTGGCAATGCCCCTTTTGGGCATAGGTGCGACGACAGGCTCTGGATTGGCTGGCTCTTCTAATGCGGCATGGGCTCGTCACAGTCCAAGAAGTCTGAGGCCATGTTGAAGGTGGGCGCACGAAGTGGTCTTTGACGGTGCCAGTAGGCATCGACAACGTCATCATCACTGTCAGACAAGCCATCCTGCATGGAATGCGAGACGCCATTGGGAGGTCGTCCTCTGCCGATGCCGGTCGCTGCATGACGATTCACGAACCCAGGATGTTCCTCAGTCTTTTTCTTGAGAAACTGAAACAAGGGCAGTTCTTGAAGAGGAATTCGTTGGCGGCCGCGGCACCAGCAAGGCAGAGGCTGGCAATCAACTGCATCTTCAAAATCCAACGGCGTCGTAGTACACTGGCTATAGTCTATATCCATTACGCGGGAAGCAGTGGTTGTAACAGATTGCATTGTTACATATAGTCTATATCCATTACGCGGGAAGCAGTGGTTGTAACAGATTACATTGTTACGAAATTGTACGCACCCAAGGAGTAGTCACTGAGGGATGCTGATGCTGACAGCAGCTCAGTCGAACCACTGCCGGCCAACGGCGCACAGATCACACTTCGTTCTCTTCGCGCTCCGTGCACGAGCCCAGCAAATGTCTTCTTCGTTGTCCACTGACAATATGAACGCGGCAAAACGAATTACAAGCTGTGGACGCAACCAGGCTGACCAGAGACCGCCGCGTTACAATATTTTGATTTTGTATAATGTATATTGTTCAAAAGTGTTCTACTTATGCTTTTTATATTCCTTACACTCTGTTTACTAAAATACATTTGCCTATATATGATCTTCTTCTGTTTCTAGTAACGGGCATTTTATCTTCAGCTTTCCAGCTCTCCACCTTTCAATTTCTATTCCTGCCCTCGAGTTTTTTCACTCTCTTCACAAATAACGAAGGTTCTGAGTTCACATCCTCCCAGAATTCAGCCACTGGGCTGAAATTTAGAGTGTAACAGAAAGCTAGAAAGTAATTGACCAGGACAGAGCACTACGGAGAGCGAGCTAAAGGTACCGTTATGGGAGAAGGAGAGTACCGTAAATTACACAATGAACTCGAACTGATGATATCCTGCAGCGTGAGTCCAGGATAGGGAAACAAACTTGGGCGGACGAGTTCGAGTAGGCTTAGATCAGGCTTGGAAATTTGCCCGGATAGGGCAGCCGTGGCGTAGGACACGGCTAGTTCGAGAACAGGTCTAGAGGTGTTAGTCATGGCATTAAAAGGAAACTTGACTGACAGTGATCACGTACTGACTCCAGACTTTGGGGGAAAGATATATGCAGTTGGTACTGCCTCAGGGTGGTCACTTTTACAGCCAGTTTCAGATGCGGCAGTAAACCTTTCATCTTGCTATGAAGGCAGCTTCAGATGGATTTCGCGGGCTGGCGTCTAATGTACAAATTCATCTTCAAAAAAAAAAGGCTGAGGCTTAACTTGGTTAAGCCTGGAGAATGCGAAGCATCATCGTGTCGCGTAATTTGGAGGCGCACAACCACAGCGACGGCGCGAGGTGGGCCCCCGTTTCTCCACTGTCGTGACGTCATCGCGTCACGTGGTGTGACGTCATGTATCACGTGATTTGGAAACGCACAACCACAGCGACGGCGCGAGGTGGGCCCCCGTTTCTCCACTGTCGTGACGTCATCGTGTCACGTGGTTTGACGTCATGTATCACGTCATTTGGAGGCGCACAACCACAGCGACGGCGCGAGGTGGGCCCCCGTTTCTCTACTGTCGTGACGTCATCGTGTCACGTGGTGTGACGTCATGTATAGCGTGATTTGGAGGCGCATAACCACGGTGATGGGCTGAAGTGGTAGCTAAAGTAGTATGCTTCGCATAAAAAGAGTTCACAATTTGGTCTAGGTGCGTTGCAATGCCTATGTACGCGGCAACTGTTGCCAGCCGCTGCACACCGAGTGATGTTTCCGAACCCTCTCTCGAACGTAATCGTTGTGTTATGTGTCATCTAGCACAACAGGACTCTCTTCTATCAGCTTTAACTATGCCGGATCGTTGCCAACCAGACATTCGCCATGGCACTGCACTCGCTAAGTCAAGATGTGCTGCCACCGTACGAACGTCCAGCTGGTCTCTGAACGCGGCTTAATACGCCCTTTTGGCACTGGCGTGTTCTGATAGCTTTCCAGCCGCCCGATGGGCCTCGCAGATGACATACTGCGACTACAAAAACCGCGTTAGGCTCCCAGGAGGTAAGTAGCCGAGCCCACAGCAGCTCCTTGATCCGCAGGCGAGTTGAAACGTTGCCGTCGCTGCTTAGTGCCACGGTCGACGTGGACAAATCTGTGAGAGCCTTAACTTGGATGGTGGCAGGCGCACGCTATGAGAAGTCGGAAAATTGTTGGAATGTGCTCATGAACATTTGTGAAGTTTGTGCGAGATCTTGTGGCTAGCAACGCTGCGTTTCTTTCCAGCCGATCGCCCATATGGCGGAGTCCGGGAGGAGAAATGGCGTCTGCTGTGGCGTTCGCAGTGGTGCTTCTGGAGGAGTGCGGCTTCGACTGACGTCAGTTAGAAGGCGGTCAACGCGCGGTCTCTACACAATGGCGCGCCATTGTTGCGCAATCATTCAGCAGTAAAACTGGCGAGGAGGTCCGACGTGGGTTCATTCCAATTCACAAGAGTCTCAGTATGCCGGCATACAATGGACCCGTATGGCCACCCTTGCCGTCCCTGTGAGTGACTATAAGCATAGCGCATATGACTGGAAAGACCGCATTCTAACTCTTCAGCGTTATGCTCTGAGTTTCGTCCCGCATAGTCTCGATTTTTGGCAGGGTGACCGCATGTAATCTTTTTTCTCGCCACTAACCTTTATTGTGCGCTCGAAATTATTCATTGCAGAAGAATTTATATTCAGCTTTTTTATGGAGTTTTCGGGTCCTTTGTGTGTCATTTCTTACGTTGAATCTATGAGTCCTGTTAACCTTTTCGGCCCCTTCTAGTGACCTTGTTTTACTCCATCTGTATGTCCGATAGACTTTCGTCGAAATTTCCGGAGCCCTCCACTACGGCGTCTCTCATAGCCTTAGTCGCTTTGGGACGTTAAACCCCATAATCCAACCAACATTTCATGTTTTTTTCTCAGTACATTAAATCCCAAGAGTGCTTGCATTCATGCAAGTAAATTTGGTTCATGTTTTACCGAGCCTCATTGTATCCTTTAATGTTTCTGATCGTCGATGTCTATGGGTTTTAATGCATTTGTCTGTTCACTTCCTACTTGTTCATTTTTCTACTGAGTTCCCGTTTTCTGTGTTAAAGAAACGGTTGGACAAGGATTTAATTTGTATGCTCTTCCCTCCGCCTATGTACATCTCAGTGTATTTTTGTTTACCGGGACATGACGTACTCAAAAGAATAAAAAAGGCCCTTCTCCTCGTCTACAAAGAAATTTTGCTATAAACTACACACCGAGATATTACCTATTAAAACATGGTCAGAGAAGAAGGGCATTTTTGTGTCTACCACAAAATGCCGCCAATGTGGTGCTCCTGAAACGATTGAGCATTGTTTCCTCAATTGCAAAGATGCAAATACTCTTCTGAGATATCATGCAATGGACCATGTGAAAAAGATTTAATTAGACACCACATTCAGTACGATACCTAACTGCACTGCTATTTGTAGATAAACCCTTAGACTCTTTCTTCCACATAACTGCAGCGTAAAAAACGAAGACCAGGAAGGAAGAAACACCTACGACACGGACAAACGCTGCCCGTTATTTTTTACGCTGCAGTTTTGTGGAAACAAAGTGACCAACTTGCCCAAAAGCTCGTTTTAGTAAAACCTTAGACTTTTTCTTTTTAATTGGATTACACAGCCTCTGGATGGGGTGATATTTTGAATCAGTTGTTTCTGCTAAAGACCCCTTCAGTAGAATCATTGTGCGCCTAAAATAAGTGCATGCCCGGACCATATTTTCGGAACAGAGTGGCGCTCATTGTTAGTGCTGTGATCGTCATTGCCTTTTTTTTCTAGTGCTTTATTCCTTAGGTGTGTCGTATTATGATGAGTCAGTTATGGGCTCTGCATTGCCTCTTGTCTCGTGCTTGGTTGCTTATAGGTGTGTCTTGTTACGCATAATATAGGTTTGCCGCTGTGTTCCTGATGTCTGTACATAGTTCATGTACGTAAAATATTACATCAGTGTAACTCATAAGGTGTCGAAGCAGGAAAGTGGCGATGGCGTTGTGTGCCAATGGTGTATCAACAAAGCTCATCTGTAAGCGCCGCCGCGTGTTCCAAACCTGCTCCTGGTCATGAAGAATGTTATTTTATTTTATTTCATTTTAGGTCACGCAAGCTTCACACAAGGATCACCGAAATCTGAGAGTGGCGGCCTTTATTGCTATAGCGCACTGGAAAAGAAGACGTTGCGTGGCATGGGTGGTGGAAGACGTGGTGAAGGAAGAGCGGGGACACGCGCCTATCGCTCGCTCCGGACGCCTTTGGAGGGAAGACGCCGTGGACGTGGCTTGTTGCCCGCAGGGCCGCCGGCCGAGCGTAATCCACACTGTAAAAAAAGTCCGTGACTTTACGGAGACTTACTACGTGGAAAAAAAGGACCATTTGCATTTTTAGAAAACACGGAGGAGGAGACCGTACTTCAGTTCAATAACGGAGGAGTCGTCATTATTCACCCGTAGACGTTGCAGGGAAGAAAACTTGAACATTCTGTTAGGCAGCAAAGCTTAACACTACACAGCGGTTGACTCCTTCGGCATTGTGTTACCGCCAAACGCATTAATAACTTAATTAACGACAACAGAAAAAGAGCAAAGGTTGTCATGATTTGACGCCGCTGCTTACTTTCATGCCTGCATGATCAATAATAATTTGTTATTGGAAAGGGGGAAATATCTGTCTCACTGTTTCAGTGGGCCCCTGAGCCGTCCCAGCTAATACGGGAACCATCACAACAGCGTTACGTTTTTGTTTTGGTCAAACGTTAATGACATTGCTGTTAAATTCTTTTTTTAGAGCATTTGTCAAATGCTGCAAATGAGCGGAGAGAAGTCACTGGCGCGCTTTTTTAATATTAGCTTCGGTTCAGGGCTGCCCACAGAGCCGAAATACTCCAGGCCGTAGCATCTACTAAGACTTTTGAAAAGTGGTGTTTGGGTTACAACACATTCAATTCAATTTCAATTCTATTTTGCATATGCAATATTGCCTCTGAAATCGATAATTACAACTTGAAGCATTTTTGTTAACTGACAGCCTTTTTTTGCACGGTGCCACATTTCCAAGGGGTGCCAAGCGTTACGGTCTGACAGCTGATGTGAAAATGGGCTTACGCAGCACCCTTTCTTTGAAAAATTGGTGCTGAAAAAAAATTTCATGTCTGCTACATTTGCGATCTCTGGGAACGAAATGGGGGAGGCCAGGGGCATGTGCGCAGCCAAGCAAGTTGTGCTGGTGCTCATACACCTTTCATCCTACTCCCTCCTCCTCCCCCGAAATTTTAGAGATACTCGCTTTGAACTCGGTAGGTGCCTTGGGGTCACCTTTATACCCCTACGCCACTGAGTGCGCTGCTGTGGTGGCGGCTCGACTTTGCTTCTCTTTTCAACGACAATTTGCGTTCTTGTGGACGCAGTGGCGCAAGTACGCTTTGACGCACGGAAGACCGATGTGTGAAAGGTAAGTGTAACTTTACTGCTCTGCATCAAACAATTTGTCGTGCCGGAGTCATATTTCACCTTTCGCTGCGAAGACAGGTGCTGTCTCAAGCGCGCACAGCTCGGTGTTCTTGCGTAATCGACATTCCAGGTCCCAGGTATGCAAAAGCGTTGTCACTAGCCCACACGAATCTCGCGTTCATTTAGTACTTACTACGGAATGCCCTAATGCGTGGCGTAGATTACCGAGCAGAGTGCAGCAGCTTCCACAGAGAGAGAAAACTTTATTTTGCAGCCGCTTCCAGCAACCTTCGAAAAACGACCTTTTTTTTTTCGTAACGCAAAGATGTTTCGTTCGCTTTAGGTCAATTATAAATACGACTAAACTTTAACAAACTGATTTAATTAACGCATTGGAAAACAAGAAAGCAGTACGCAGAGAATTGCTCACTACAACTGCTCTTTGAGGCGTCTCGCAGTAGTTACATGCTACTGCTTTGGAGGGTGCGCGTCCAGTTCCGTTCTGCTTCTCCTTGGGTAAAGCTTTCTTTTTTTCGCAGGGGTAGAGGCAGCAGAAAGGGAGGAATGAGCCCATTGTGAAAAGGAACCTTTCCTACCAGAGAGCAGGGGGCACGCCGCGCCGTTCGGGAGAAGGCATCCTCCTCTCCACCTCGGCGTGAATGCCTTCCCCTGCATTCCAAGGTTGACCGTGCCATGCGACTTCCTCCTTATTGTCGACTGTCGCGTTCTTTGAACAAGCCAAGCTAAGCCAAGCACGTTTGGCTGGCGGTGGACGGTGGTAACGGTGGTTCATTTTGGCCGTTGTGGTCCACGCAGGCGTACGCCAGCCATTGCGCCACTCTCGTCGTTCCAGTCTTCGTTCTACGCGCAACCAGAGTAACCCTCAACTGTTTTTGCGCGCGTCTTACGCCGACAACGTTTCACCGCAGCTCCTGTAGTGGCCCGAGTGGCTCTTCTTCCTGACGGGTGTGCGGTGCCCGACACAACGTCGGCCATGGCGGTACGTCCCTCGAAGCGCTTGCCTCCCTCCCCATGCCTCTGCCGCGGTTCTTCTCTCTTCTCGACATGTTCTCAGCGCACTCTTCTGCGTCGTCGGATTTTGTCCGTGCTGTGCTCCGCGCGCACCTTAGCGTGCCAGCTCGAGCTTCTGCCTGCTTCAGCCAGCGTCGCCTGGATTATCGCCGTGCTGTATTGTTTTCAGGAGGGACCTTTGGCGTGCGCGCCTTTCGCGCTCCTTTCCATTTCACGCGCGCCTTAGTGCGCCCGTTTTCATAATCTAGGTTGCTCATCGGCTGCTCCATGTGCTTGGCTACATCTGCTTTGCGCTCACTTGGATACACTGCTTGCTCGTGTTTTTTGGTAGCGTCGCACACTCGGTGCAACCTATCATGTACCGCATCAAGGCAGTACGTGATCAAAGAGTTGGCGTTGACTGGCGGCCTGGTGCAGAGCGCGTGTGAATCGTTTACGTTATAATGACGACGTGGTAAATTAACTCATATCCTTGGCATTCGAACCTCCGTGTATTTGTGTCGCTGCACTGGCGGGGAGGCTTGCATTCCAAATGCTTAAAGGCTGTCAAATGCTTAAAGGCTGCATGACTAGCATTGCTTATTTCATTGTTTGCTCAGAGAAAGCGTTTGTTGTAAGTGAGCAGTAGCCGCTATTTTTCATTGTTAAGTAGCAACATCAACCAGCATGCATTATCATTTTTACACTTGAATGACTGAAAGAGTATCACAGCATTGCCTTCATTTTTTTTTTCTTGTTGCTTGCACAGCATCAATTGTTGTGCCTGCAGATTGCACTTTTGCATGCGTTTTGCATTTTCGCGAGCAAATTTTAGGCAAGAAGTTTCAAAGGCACCGTGTATTGACCTGAAGTGCTCGCTATTAATGTAGCAGTATTTGCCATGCTGAATATCAAATCTACATACTTCAAAGCGTGTTTAGCATCTTGTCTGCATAGACTCTTGTCTACAAGGAGAGCTTGGAGGTTTCACTTATCTGCTTAGTGTTCGAAGCAACAGCCATCACTGATAATAATACTTATTACAGACATGTTCTGCATGTACAGTCAGGGCGGAATGAAATGCAAACACATATATGTCGTACTTTTCTACTTTACAGCGGGATATTCATTTAGAAAAGGCTTGTAAATGAGTACTTCAGTAGATTCTTTACCCTGAAACATGAATTAGGCTAGCTGTATACTGCAGTTGAAAGCACACAGGCAAAATAATTTGTCTTGTTCATCCGCGTGGCTCATATTTCATTCCAGCCTGACTGTACACTACTCTCCCAGCAGGTACCCCAACTGAAGCATGCACTGTCTTGTGAAAAATGCTGCACATATGTTTTAGAAGGGTGCGTGAAACAATGTGCAGCTGCTAATATTGAACTATTAGTATCTGAGACCTGATATTCAACTGAATCGTCAATCTGTCTCCTGCTAGGAAGGCACAAGCATCACGCCCATGGCTAATTGACTGCCCTTCACCACTGTATTGGTTTCACTCCTTGAGTTATGGTATTAATTACCAATTTTACTACAAGGATATATGAGAGCACATTGTGAGCTAAATATAGTTAATGAAGGTCTTCCACTCTGTACAGTGATGTGGTTGGTCTTGTACATCTTTACTAATGTCTTAATTTTGCTTTATGCAAGCCTTGCCTTCCTATTGTATCCTATGTCCTGCTATGCTACTGCCTTCCTCCTGGTCCTCTCTTCGGCCATTTCTCCTGTTTCCTTTGCACTAGCTATTGGTCCGGTGCCTGCTGTGAAAATGACAGCCAACACTAAGTCCCTTCCTTTATTTCCATGAAATCTTCACTGCTACTACTAATGCTGATAGTACTATATCACTATTTTTGTGATAATAATGTACAAGATAGTAGCTAAGCCAATGGTAGCTGAGTTGAATATCATGCATATCTTGCATGCGATATATTAACATATTCACTATTACAATACCCTCAATTTCTTTCAGTTCAGACATTTGGGCATAGATATTTTATGCTTTTTTTTCTAGTTTAGTCCACTCAAACAAACTTTGCTTTTTGCATTGCAGGTAGAATCTACAATGAGTGCCGCTCTGTCTTATGAGCAGGAAGCAGTATTTATGGATACTTTTCTTGGAAATGACAAACCTTCTGTCGCCTTATTATGTGCTGAGCCTTCATCATGGGGGAAGCAAATGTCATGACTTGGATTTCTACAGAGGTGAGACATCATACCCAGCCTCATTTTTTCTGCAACGTGCTTAGGGGATTAGCAAACCTTCGTTTAGTACTTCTTTCACCTTTTTTCAGTGCTCCAGCATGGTGAATAGATATGGTACTCTGGCTATAACATAATGATATATGGCCACATTATAAAGGCGTATGAATTGCTGCACTTATACTATTTTGCATGGCCCTCTTTTAATGCTTTTTCAGCCTTGGTTTGTTGAAACGAGTAGCAAAAATGAACACAAGAACGAGAAAGAACTAGGACTTTCTATATTTTACACACATTTTCTGGCTTCAGCGAATTAATGCCAAATAGCCTAGTTCTGCACAATAGTTCTTTCAGTTAAGCACAGCTATATCTGTATTAACAATTTTATGCAGGGACAAAAGGCATTTTGCATTTATATTCTGTACCTCCTCAGTAGCTCAGGCAATATGAAAAATTAATTTCATTTTTTTGTTTTATACTACAAGACGTCATATAGAGAGCAAAGCTATCAAAACTGAATGCAAAACGTGCACAGTTCGCGTGTACTTGCAGAGGCTTGTGAACAGAGCCCATAGGATTTTTTCCTTTATACAGAATGGAAGGTCGAAAATTTTTTTGCATAATTAGATCGTGATTGGAGCATGAAGTTACATGTTAGAAGATGAAACCTGCCATATTGTACAGGGTCGTCCACTCTTCGTGCAAACACGCGAGCGCATGGCTGTGCTCTTTGAAAGGCTCATTGGAAGGCCATCGAAACGAAGTGGCAGATGAGGCGAAACACCACATTCAGCTCCTTCTCCAGCGCCACACTGCTGCGATGAGCGGCTGTGTCACTTGCAGTGGCTGTCTGAAAAGAGCGGCCATGTGTTCGCAGTAAGAGTGGATGACCCTTTACATTTTGTATGCTAGAGTGCCGACTCTTGCATCCATCTAAAAACATTCATGCAGGTTATCTGGTTAGCCTCCTTCCTTGATACCACATTTCTAGAAATGATAACTATGTCAGCTTTATTTTGATCAGAATTTATAAGAATGTATCGCATACACCAAATTTTGTGATCATATATGACAAAATTCAAAATGTGATTCATGATTGGTATTGTTTAGTCTAGGGCAGTAAAATGCCATGTACCTAGTGCAAAGTAAAATTAAATATGACCAGTCTAACAAAACAAACTCCTTTTTTTTTAGAGGGAAATCGTTCGACTGAAATGCTGGAGTGGCTTGACGTGATGAAGACATTGACAGGAGTGCACTCAAAAGTACCCAATTTGGTACCCATATTTGGGATAGCACGAGAACTGGCAGACAGCTCTTCAAGCAATTGGTGAGTACCTTGGTGCTCTGCTTCTGCTGTTTAGTATGTGACCAGCTTTTATTTTTCACCTAATAAGAGTGCGTATCCTTAAAAATATCAGCACAAATTGAAGAGAATTTCGATATTCTTGCATGAGATGCCACTGCGAGAACTTGGAAATAATGATATCTCGCATGTACACTTCACTGCTGAATACAGTAAGCACTGCTTGATAGCTAAGTGCCTCTGACGTATGAGAAAATAGATAGGTTGCTGCACAACATGTGGAACTGCCCTGTCGAGCACTTTGTCTTCAGGAAGTGGAGGATTAAGTGGTAATTTGTTAAAGAATTTCTAGAAAATAGCGCAAACCACACGACCGGGAAGAAATAGCTGATGCAACACACTGACTCGAATGACACCATGTGCATGAAGGACCTTATGGAGTTCGCTGCTATGTTGCATGAGAAGAAGGTCACGCAGGATAGGTGTCAAAGACGAGCTGATTCAGGTGCCTTGTTTCTGTCCCTAGTACTCACTGCAGAACTCAATGAACAAGCAGCAAAGGTTACAGCTGAGCATGGCCAGACTCTTGCGCTTCCCTCCACAAGCAAGCTGGAAGCACAGTCCTTTGATACCTTTAATGCGTTTGCTCACAACATGCATTGTTGCAGCACGTGGCGAGGAAAGGTACACATCCTTGATTTTAGTGCCAGTGCACTCACAGACCCCAGTAACAGATGATTGAGGTATCCTGTCATATCGACAGGCATCTCATGAGGAATGAATTCTCAGGCTTCAGAACTTATAGTGCTCTTTGCAGAAAATGTCCCAAAGTTTGTTGCCACATGGACCTTTTCGAAATAATGGCCCAGAAAGGCGAGCCTTCCTTATGTATTTTGTGAAAAAATGCCTAAGACATGGGTATTTCTGCTTCTTCATGGGTGCTAAATGTTTTTGAGGGAGAAGTTTTGCTGATATAGAACGGTTTTGAAAAAGACAAGAAGAGACTTTGAGGCTGTGCAAAGAAGCAGGAATAACATTTCACAGCTGATGAAGAAGCAGAAAGACTCATGTTTTAGCCCTTTTTTGCACCAGACACATGAGGACACTTCATCTTTTTGGGTCATTTCGATAAGATCCACATGGCAACAGCATTTGGTTAGATTCCTGCAAAGAGCCCATTCTGAAAGCATGAGGATACGCTCCTTGTAAGGCGTACTGCACACTTATTGGAATATCTCAATGGGCAGTGACCGGTATTTATGACTGCATTTTCATTCGAAATCGGAGATCTGTACATTTTCTTGCCCGTGCTGAGATAATTGAAGCTGTGAGCGAGCATAAGATTTTGGGAAGTGCACTTGCACATTGCTTGTGGGCAAGTTTTCGGCCATACTAAGATGTTGCCATGGTTCCTTGCTCACTAAGGTTTGCAGTGAGTACTATGGACAGCAAGAAGGTATCTGCATTGAATTGTTTTTGGCACCCAACCTGAGCTACCTTCTTTTCGGCAGCTCAGGGCATTCATGCACACAGTGTTGTCCAGGTAAGCGCATTGTGTGTTTTTTCCTGGTCCTGTGGATTTTAGTTTCTTTCCTGTAAAGAAAAAATGAATTTGGTCAATGAAATGTAATGGTTTGGTTCTCATTAAATATTTTTGCAAGACCCTACAAAAGCCAGTTGGTCAATAGTGAATAGTTTGATTGTGTTTGCTAAGTGAAGTCTTTCTTATGCTTTTCAGATGAATCTGACAGCAATATGCAGAAGTACAATGTATGCAATTTGTCATGAAAATAAAACGTATGTGCCTTTACTCACCCAAACACTCTTCTTTCATTCTAAGCCACATGCTTTGTATGTACGCAATGCACAACATGCATAAAGGAAGAGCTTGTGTGTAATAGTACTTCATTTCTTCTCCACCTGGACTGCTATTGTACATGATTGAACGTGAGTCAAGACACGTTGATCAGTTACACAAATTAGGAATCTGGATGCAGTTGACAGCTTATATTCAACTTAACACTCCACGCCATCATTCTGGCCGCACCATGCATCAGCAGTGTCAGTATTACTTCAGAGGGCTTGCCAGTATGGTCGTCTGGCCTTAAAGTTTTGTTCAAGCCATTGGCGACAAGCCGCAACACTTGAGTACACGGAAAAAGGTCGAAGAGAGGTTAAACATAAGAATACGTAAACAAATTTTTTTACGTTGGCTTATGTATGAGTATACAGAGAAGGGTCCGAAAGAGTTAAACGTAGGAATACGTAAACTAATTTCTTTTTACGGTTGATGTACGTACTGAGTCCTTTTTAAGGACTTGCCGTGTTTCTCAAAGTGTCCGTTTATGAATTGCGGAAAGTGCTCGGCAACGCATTGCCTCCAGGTTTCTACGTAAACTTGAGCAAATTTTTTTACAGTGCAGCCCCTGGAGTTGAGGAGCTTTTGTAGCAGCGCATGGTAAGTTCCGTGACAATATTACAGACACATTTGCCGGGGCTTTAACTTCGTAGTGCGCAGTTGCGTTGACGGCGAGGGTTTTCTGCCATGGGCCCCTTTCTCACTCCCTGCACCCGGAACGCGGACGGGGCGCGCACTTTGATGAGCGTGCGCATTAGGGTTGAACAGAATAAGTATGAATGTGGACCGGTGACTAGAGGTGGTATTCTGCCGGTGTCGCCTTTTGCGACATGTCGCATTAGGGCGGGGCCTAAAAAAGTGCGTACAGTTGCTCGAGGAAACGGAAAACGCCCCTGGCACTTTCGTCTGCGGTGCTTTCATTCACTCCGAGAAGCGACAATTTACCACTGCTGATTCACTAGCAGCAGTAGTTTCGTATCTTTCATAGCAAGAATATTTGCCATCACACGACGTGTAATGTTCAAAAAACATTTGAAAATTTAATATAAACTCGCTTTACTTCATTTAAGTCTATAAAAAACCGCGAAAAAGCTCCAAATCTAATTTTGTTTCGTTCCGGATGGTTGTGCTAGGTTTCGGCTGCGTTTCGGGCAGTTGCAGACGGTAGCAGTGTAGCTGGAGGTCCCATTAGGCTTGCGCGCTCCAGAATCGAGAGCGTATCAAAAACTAGGCTGAATTGCAGCTTAAACTTTATCGTCAAAGCAAGGTAACTCATAGCGAAAAGCAACAGCACCAGTAGTTGCCTGTAAACATGCCGACCGGAATCGCAAGGACTGTGGAATTCGCTGAAGCAGGCGGCTCTCGCTTGGAAGGACGCCGCCATGTTTTCACGCTAAGGGCGCAAAAAGCCGTAGCTGCCCATTCCGTTCGTACGCTAACGGTAGCCCGTCGCCCACGCGAATCGCTTCAGCGCATTCCGTTCTTCGACTAAGCGTAGTAAATTGGTGCGACGTCACGATGACGTAGCAGGAAGGAGGATCCGTGTCGTCACGCCGCCGTCACCGCGGCTCGAGCCAATCAGTGAAGAGCGAATGCGACATGTCGCAAAAGGCGACACCGGAAGAATACCACCCTAGGTGTCTAGCTGTCACCCGGTGTCAATGTTTCGGTTGCCAATCCGAGGGAGATGCACCGCTGGCGCTCCTCCTTATCTGGACTGGACCGTCGTCCTCGTCACTTGCAGGGCCTTGGCACCGACGTTCCAGGGGGAGGATTTTCTTTTCTGCGTAAAATCTCCCATCTTAGATTGCGTCTAAGGAGAAGAGGACATCTTGATGAATTTTGGGGGGAATCTTAACAACTAGCATCGATAGGAAGAGGCACATTTTTTTTTGTTGCACTGGAAGATATTATCGGCCTACGATACACATCACGGCCAGGGCAAGGCACAAGCCCGGCCCCAAAAGCTGAAACGGAAGCAAAAAGAACGGAAAATCGATTCCAGTGCGGAATGCCTTATCCCTACGCTCACATTCAGACCTTCTCGAAAACGACAGTCCCTACTGCTTTTATTTTGCGACGCTTTCATGAGCTCTTTCTTTTCAAGGCAGCCGTAGAAACGACTGGCATACTGCTGTCAGCAATAAGGCACACCGTGCCGTCTCCTTCTAGAAAGCGCGTTCGTCATATCGTTGCTTTGTTGTGTGATTAATAACTAACATTAACATACCACAGCGTTGACGAGCGTACGTTTATGTTCTCTGCCCAACATTGAGAGAACGAAAAGGTGGTGGTTCCATTTCGCGTATTCTATAAAGCTATATATCGGGTTTCTGCGCTGAGCTCAAATACTGCTCTGACTCCGGTGACATGTTTCGCTCAGCGCTCCTGCATGTGCGATATACTGTGCCGGGAACCTTAAACGCATCTTGGCGGTCCAGAGCTTTCGCTGGGCGACCCATCCTAGGTTCTAACCCCAATTTTTCAATGGGAAAGCATTCCATGTCACATTAGCACAAAAGCCGGCGTCCGGCACCGTCCAGATCCCGAAATTACTAATTGACGTCGCCATGCTCTCACATTACATCGACAGTATACATAGTGGCATCTAGAGCAAAAATAAAAAATTCGCTGTGGCCTAGCTTGGTTAAGGCCGGTAATTGCGAAAGCAATATCCGTACCTACGCCATGGTTCAGCTGGTAGTGTAGCTGGTGGTGCTTGTGGTTAGACTTGTGGTGATGCATCGGTTATACAATCCAATCCAATCCAGTCTAATCTAATCTAATGTTAGGCCGCCGTTCATGTGCACCGCCGTCGCACACGGACGGCGCGAGATGGTCGCCCAGCTCTTCGGCGTGACGTCACAACACCTGTGGCGCTCCTGGCGGAGAGAGCCGGAGTTAGGCCGCCGTTGATGTGCACCGCCGTCGCACAAGGACGGCTCGAGATGGTCGCCCAGCTCTTCGGCGTGACGTCACAACACCTGTGGCGCGCCTAGCGGAGAGAGCGGGAGTTAGGCCGCCGTTCATGTGCACCGCCGTCGCACACGGACGAAGCGAGATGGTCGCCCAGCTCTTCGGCGTGACGTCATAGAAAGGTCATGCGAAAGGTCATTTAATGTGCACCTCTGTCGCACCGCAAAGGCTTGAAAGTGAAAGTAGTATTGCTTTCGCAATAAAACTAAAACTTCTTCCGAAGCTGCGGGGGATTCAACAAAGGACCTTGAGATAGCGAAGCGAGTAGGCAACCCATAGGCCTTGAAACATACTTCTCGGCCCATAAAGGTGAACCTAGTGCATGTGTTTCGTTACGACTGTATGCTAATGAGTAGGCGTGTGACTGGAAAGGAAGGAATTTTTAAAGAACCTCCCAACAGAGCTCACGATGAGATAATGTTTTCGCATTCCAAGCATGTAAGCAGTCTTAAGTGCCCTCGGTATTTTTTTTTATTCCCGACGGTAGGGTGTCGACTGGTACGACGGATCACACCAACTTGGTAGAACATCTAGAATTTATACAAGGTGTCCCAGCTAATTTTAGCCAGGGTATGAAAATATGCTGAGAAACTCTAAGACGACGCGACTAAACGTATGTTGCTGGTTATTGTACATAGCAAGTGACATAATTTTTGTGTTCCGCGTAATTGATCATTTCTCGAGGTTAATTAACCAACTTCGCAAGCAACGAATTAACGCGAAAAATTCCAATGATAAGGTTCTAGAACGATCCGCAAAACTTGCGACTGAAGAGTTTATAACTTTCCATCGATAACGTAGTTTTTTTTTTCGATCACTGCAGATGCCCGCGCAATGGATAAAAATACCATGAGACATGGGCGCTTGTGCGCCGCGATTGGAATGCTCTCAAACGTTCCACGTACAAATGGACACATCATTTAGTCGGGTGTGCTGTCACTCAAAAGTCGACGGGGCAGCGACACAGGCGCTGGCTCTGCGATTTGCGCCGGCGATATGTTTCCCTCGCGGCGGTTCATGACAGGGACATACAAGGACCGTTCTACAAGTTTCTCACTGCAATTTTCCACCTAATTTCATTGCTTGCAATATTGGCTAATTATTATCGACGAATTATGCAATTATGCAAAATACAAAATTAGTGTGACCTTTGTCTGCAGAATAGCCAGCAGCATAAATTTGGTCCCGTAGCCTTTGAATGCCTTGGTATATTTTTAAATCCTGGCTAATGTAAGCTCTGACATCGAGAATATGATGAGCTGCGACAAGCACGAATTGTAAAATTCATGTACTATCAGCGTCAAATGAAACGCGAACAAAACAACTGGAACGCGAGCACAAAAAATCAAGCACATTAGAGGCTGCAGATGAAATACAGGCGTGGGCTATTATCATTTCAGAAGAGCGGTATTTTCGGCTTCAATGGGAAAATCAACTGCTCATGTATTTTGCCTCCCTTGTATAATATCTGCGAGTTGTGCTGTTCGCGTTTCAATTGGCTTGTTCACGTTTCAATTGACGCTGATAGTACGAGATGCGAGTTGATGTTAGTAATTTTGTTCTGTTTCTTTTGATTTTATTAATCGCATTGAATTAGGTTATAAATTAAATCGTGCCATTTTGTTTTGCGTACCTTTAGGGGCTGATGGCGGCCACGTTTTCTCCCGTGTCATCCCTGTTTCAAATACGTGGCGCAGCACGGAAAAGAAAATACAAACACGCGACACGGGTATAGAGATTGGAAAATTCAGGACCGCACTTTCGCCTTAATTCAGTTTCGAGGAACTGCGATGATTGATGAACAAATTTCTTAAGTACTACTCGGGGAAGTAATGTAGGGTTTTTACAAAATGACGCAGAGTAAAAGTGCCTGAGATAGACATTTTTCGGACTGTGCCAGAAAATACATACTACGCCCACTAACTGCGCTGTCAAGTGGGCATGTAAGAAGGGGCCCATTCCGTCCATCTTTCATTGTGAACAAGGAACCCGTAGGTGTCCTGAAACGTCATGTTTTAAAGACCATCTCTGGCGACTGTATGTTTTATTTTACCACTATGCCAGAGAATTATCGGTAGCGGCATGGAGTATGGGTGGTTTTCTCCGCCTTTGTCTTGATACCGCGCCGTTAGTGAGAACTTCCTGTGAATGGTTTTTGCTCAGTAAATTACAATATGTGCCGTCTTTGCCAAAACTAATCAGTCTGTCAACACAGCGAGAGATCCGGGCTGGTGACGCCAGTCCGACGCTCCGTTTGCCAGCCCTTATCGTTCGCGAGTAAAACCTTTGTGACGTGGAGCCGTGCCATCACTTGTCTTCCGGGTGACGGATGATTGCATGAGAAGGTGGTAGGGAGAGCCTGTTTACTTATAGCAAAGACGGTATCTGTTACGAGGAGTTGTCCATGGGCCATTTTAGTATAAATCGTTCATCCTTCATGTCTACACCTGCATACCTCAAAAAGCAACGCTGACCTCGTTTGGCCTTGTCTCCTTTTCAGCGCATTCCTGCTGTGGGAGCGTGGAGACAGTTGCAGTTCACTACTGGAGGCTTCTGCCCTTCCAGAGCAGCCGTTGTTTGCTACCGAGCAGGGGCCGCTCATTCGATTCCTACGGGTCGGGGACTTGGCGAAGGCGCAGATGGTAAGATCAGAGACAAGATTCTGTGATGACGGAGGGACTGCCACCATTTTCAGATACTGATCGAAGCACTGCCCACATGAGGTGTGCGACTGTAAATGGCCGGAAACTTGTTTCAGGATTGGTACGTTTAGAAATAAAAATGGAACACGTCAAATTAACCGTAACGGCGTCACCGGCAGACCCTATAAAAAGTTCTGTATTTGAATGTCTATAAATTGTGTAATGAAAGAGAATGATTTCTTATAAGTCTGCAGCAGAGAAGATACTATGACCTGGAAGGAACGAACTGACGAGGACGGCGCTGTTGTCCCTTCTGTGTCGTTGTTTACCCTGTGCTCCAATATCATAATAACGCACCAACTAGCTCAGCTATCCACCCTGGTAATAAATGATTTCATCCGCCTGAGAACGTCCTCTTTTCGCTCCCTAGAATGTATCATAAGCCGCCGACGTCGCTCTAAACGAAGCATGACACTCGTACACCTGTTCTCATTTTTAAGGCGAAAGCCTTTAATGCCTCATACTGTCGCTAACAGCCGTTTCGGCAGATGTGTCCTCGTTTCGGTTGCGTGCCTTATATGGCCATATGCTTATCATTACTTATTCAATACTTAATCGATGGCATTCGAATAATGTCGGAACGCCATTTAAGGCATTCTATCGTAACTGCATGATAATTAATGACTAATTGAGTAGTAATAGTTTAGCAATTAACCTAATTAACCTTTCTAGTCAGACGAGATAAACAAATAAAACCGAGTAGGTAACTGGTCGAGTTGGTAATCGAATCAGCGTCTCCGGTGTGCGAGACGAGCACGCTAACCACTCCGCCATGCCAGCTCGATGGTTTGGAATGAACAAAGGCGAATACGGTGTCTTCGTTCACTGCCATCTTCCTCCCTTCTCATTACGGCGAGGTTCACGTGTCCACCCAGATATGCGCGACAAATACATTTCCTTTCCTCAAAAACCAATTTACCGACGAGCGGGTCTACAGCCGAACGGGCGATGGCGTTCTGTGGACTCCCTGGCAGCGCTGCAAGACGCTTTCGCGTTTCACTCTTAGAGGCGCAGCTTAACATCGTAACCACACATCACTGACACAAGCAGCAACACCGCGCTTAAGGCTTTCGGCTCAGTGCACTTTAGGACAGCAAAGTGCACCCTCCCCCCCCCCCTGAATTTTTGCTGCTACTGGCTTCGGTCAGTGGAATTTCGACCATGTCCACGGTGCATGACAGGCACTGCGAGAACCATCATCCATGCTTGCTGCATATTGTGGCGTTTTGCAAGCTCATTGTGCAGAAGACATGTAATTATTTCATTTGGCTATGAAGGAAACGTTTTTTCAATTGTGATTTATTCATAAAAAGGGATGCAGCAGCTTTAAGGATCAAGAGTTATAAAAGCTGCGCTCTTCGGCATCTTTGTCGTCTATACAAATGTTAGTTTCTCTGCGATTTCATTTTGCAGGTTCTGCACGTGAGCAGCATTTTCTGCGACTTGGAGAACATTACCATGGAGCTGACATCAGCCTCCGACCTGCCCTTGATGCACACCCGCTTTTTGGGAGAAACGGTCTGCCACAACAAAGGCGGTCGATGAGCGCACAGTTCAGTCCCACGACTGCTGTTGTCGTCGAGGTTTGAGCTAGACCGGATCCGCTAGATATAGCCGCTTCGTGGTTCCGCCCTGCAAAGCTGCGGTGGCCACAACGGTCGCCTTGGCAGGTTCGTGTTGCCGAAGAAGATCAAGGCCAATGTGGACATCGAAGGCACCGTCGCTGGAAGGGGCCTTGCTGGAAAGCCACGTCGTCTGCGACCCAGGTCGTGGGTGTGACTTAAACTGCTCGCGTTGAACGATTCCCGCTTGGGGGTGGTGGCCAGAGCCGCCTTCATCAGCTGCGCCCTCTGGCTGCTTTCGCCAGCAGATTCTGCAGGCGGCTTGATGAACAGGCCCTTCCTCGGCGATGGTGGAGGCCGATGTGATCGGTTCGACGAGTGAGCAAAAGGTTCCCTCTGTGTCCACCTGGAGTGGCCTGCCGGAACGCCTTGCTCTCTGGGCGGCTTCCAGGAGTTGGCAATGCCCCTTTTGATCATGGGTGCGACGACAGGCTCTGGATTGGCTGGCTCTTCTAATGCGGCGCTGGGCTCGTCACAGTCCAAGAAGTCTGAGAAAATGTTGAAGGTGGGCGCACGAAGTGGTCTTTGACGGCGCCAGTAGGCATCGACAACGTCATCATCACTGTCAGACAACCATCCTGCATGGAATGCGAGACGCCATTGGGAGGTCGTCCTCTGCCGATGCCGGTCGCTGCATGACGATTCAGGAACCCAAGATTTTCCTCAGTCTTTTTCTTGAGAAACTGGAACAAGGGCAGTTCTTGAAGAGGAATTTGCTGCCGGCCGCGGCACCAGCAAGGCAGAGGCTGGCAATCAACTGCATCTTCAAAATCGAACGGCGTCGTAATACACGGGCTATAGTCTATATCCATTAGGCGGGAAGCAGTGGTTGTAACAGATTATATGAAGGCGGCAAAACGAATTACAAGTTGTGAACGCAACCAGGCTGACCAGACACCACCGCTTTACAATATTTTAATTTTGTATAATGTATATTGTTCAAAAGTGTTCTACTTATGCCATTTATATTCCTTACACTCTGTTTACTAAAATACATTTGCCTATGTATGGTCTTCTTCTGTTTGTAGTAACGGGCTTTTTATCTTCAGCTTTCCAGCTCTCCACCTTTCAATTTATATTCCTGCCCTCTAATTTTTTCACTCTCTTCACAATTTACGAAGGCTCTGAGATCATATCCTGCCAGAATTCACCCACTGGGCTGAAATTTAGAGTGTAACAGAAAGCTAGAAATTAATTGACCAGAACAGAGCACTACGGAGAGGGAACTAAGGGTACCGTTATGGGAGAAGCAGAGTACCGTAAGTTACACAATGAACTCGAAGTGATGATATCCTGTAGCGTGAGACCAGGCTAGGGAAACAAACTTGGGCGGACGAGTTCGAGTAGGCTTAGATCAGACTTGGAAATTTGCCCAGATAGGGCGGACGTGGCGTAGGACACGGCTAATTCGAGAACAAGTTTAGAGGTGTTAGTCATTGCATTAAAAGAAAACTTGACTGACAGTGACGACATACTGACTCCATAGTTTGGGGGAAAGATATATGCAGTTCGTACTGCCTCAGGGTGGTCACTTTTACAGCCAGTTTGAGATGCGGCAGTAAACCGTTCATCTTGCTATAAAGGCAGCTTCAGATGGGCTTCGCGGGCTGGCGTCCAATGTAAAAAGTCATCTTCAACAAAAAAGAGTTCACCATTTGGTCTAGGTGCGTTGCAATGCCGATGTACGCGGCAACTGTTGCCAGCCGCTGCACAGCGAGTGATGTCTCCAAACCCTCTCTGGAACGTAATCGTTGTGATGTGTGTCATCTAGCACAACAGGACTATCTTCTATCAGCTTTAACTCTGCCGGATATTTGCCAACCATTCATTCGCCATGGCACTGCACTCGATAAGTCAAGCTTTGCTGCCACCGTACGATCGTCCAGCTTGTCTCTGAACGCGGCTTAATACGCCCTTTTGGCACTGGCGTGTTGTGATAGCTTTCCTGCCGCTCGATGAACCTCGCAGATAACATACTGCGAGTACAAAAACCGTCTTAGGCTCCCAGGAGGTAAGTAGCCGAGCCCACAACAGCTCCTTGATCCGCTGTCGAGTTGCAACGTTGCCGTCGCTGCTTAGTGCCACGGTCGACGTGGACAAATCTGGGAGAGCCTTAAAGGGAGACTGAAGCACTTTTTTTGAAAATCAGGCTGGCAGCGTCGTCCTATAGTTTTTCATGCTGTATACTGGAATATCGCATCCAAATAAAGGAAAAACAAGCGCGAATTGCCTTTTTAAGCAGAAATATGCGGCCTGTGCCGCGGGGCACGCCGTGCGGCGCGCCGCCGCCCTTGATTGGTCAAGAGAGGTCGTGACGTCACTTTCAGGACTGGAGAAGCTGCCGATGCGGATCCGGCTCTGCGTTGAGTGCAGAGCAGCCTTCGTGGTGTTGTAAAAGTGAATGTGGCAACTATTTTTTACTGACCTCCAAAGAAAAGGTTACTACAGTTTGTTCATTCCACGTATCACCTGAAAGCAAAAAAGGCACAAGCAAAAATTCTATGCCTAGCACAAGCATACGCCAGCGTGAAAAACGAGTATGCAGACCCTGCGTAAAGGGTGCCAGCACAACCTCGGCTCGTGTTCTCGGAAAGGAAGGGCTGCGTACAATCCTCAGGTCAATTACCACCACCGGACGCCTCTTGGCTCGCCCGGAACAGCGTCATTCTAAAGAAAAGGCCGAAAGGGGGTGTACAAAAAATCCTGTTCTCAGTACCCTGCGTTGTAGGTTGGGGCAAGAAAGTATTTCAAGGAAACGATGAAGCAGCACAAAATTGATGTCAAAATGAGAAGCGCAGTGGCCAAGCGCTTCGAGGCATGTGACCACAGGATAGTGACGAAATCACTGTGCGCTTTAAACCAAGCCAAATACGCGCACAAGGCTGCTGCTTCACTCGTGGCGCGTTCAGCAGATGCCAGAAAATATTAATCGCTGCCTCGGAAACGTTCGCCCTTCCTAGATTTGCAGTTTAGGTTCATTGAAGTAGTGGCCAATTACATGTGTGTTTAAAATCCAAGCTAGCTGCAACTCGCCCGCTGCCACAACTTGGTGAATAAACCGGTTGCGTAACATGGTTTTTTTTTTTGGCAAAAACTTCGTTGCCATTCATTTCTCTCTTAAATTTGCATCCGAAATCAGAACGTAGAGCGCTTTCATTTTAATCACTTAGCTAGATTAAACGAGATGCCGGATATGTAGAGCTTCAATAAGCTAGCTTGCTTGCTTTGCTGAATTGTGTTTTTCATTGCTTGCTTGCTTGCTTGCTTGCTTGGACACGTCGAACCGAGGGTAAAATCACTAACCGAGCCTTGCTGAGCACGCCTCAGGTGGTCTCGCCGCACCTAACCTGAGGAGAGCAACACATGCTTAAGCCTCTATAAGGTTTCTGCAGGGGCTAAATGAGCATGTTTCTACTTATAGAAGAGGCGCTTCTTGGGAATGGTGACACGCCTCTCATTCGCGAGAAAATCGAAGGAATTGTGTCATAGTTCAGCCGCGCCTTTTCGACAGATATCTCCAGAGATCACGTTAGAGACGAGCTCGACATGTAGCCGCTCTTACGAAAGTGCTTCGAGCAGAATAGGCTTGCTTTGGTCGGCTTGAATTCATCGTCGCAGCAGCAGCGATCGCTTGCGCTGCGATCTTATGATCTTTCGGAAGACAGTAAAGACGACACAGTCGCGGCCGTAGTTGTTCGTGGACACGAACGCAGAGTAGTACCTCATGTTCCCAACGCACGCAGTACGTGGAACAACGCATGCAGCACGAGAAACAACGCGCGCTGAAAGCTCGCTCGGGAGCGCCGAAGTATCCCCGGCTCTAGAGTTACTGTATATGCTACCAAAGGTATGGTATCATATACAGTAACTCTACCCGGCTCCTCAACGTGACGGCACGTTGGCCGACATGGACGAGGTTTCCCTCTCCGCTGTTCTCCTCTCCAGCGCTCGCGCGGGGCGCGCGAGATTTAAACATCGCGTTTTTAATTGATGATTGCGCCACTGTTTTAGCCAACATCGAAAAAATATTTTCGCAGACGTGATCAGCAATGACGCTACTTCAAAATCCTAAAAAATTAGCTGATTCGAAAACCGCCTCAGTATCCCTTTAACTTGGATGGTGGAAGGTGCACGCTATGAGAAGTCAGAAAATTGTTGGAAGGTGCTCATGAACATTTGTGAAGTTTGTGCGAGGTCTTGTGGCTAGCAACGCTGCGTTTCTTTCCAGCCGATCGCGGATATGGCGGAGTCTGGGAGGAGAAATGGCGTCTGCTGTGGCGTTCGCAGTGGTGCTTGGTGCTTCTGGAGGAGTGCGGCAACCACTGACGTCAATTAGAAGGCGGTTAACGCGCGGTCTCTACACTATGGCGCGCCATTGTTGGGCAAGCATTCAGCAGTAAAACTAGCGTGGGGGTCCGACGTTGGTTCACTGCAATTCACAAGAGTCGCAGTATGCCGGCATGCATTCCACCCGTATGGCCACCCTTGGCGTCCCAGTGGGTGACTATAAGCATCGCGCACATGTGACATGACTGGAAAGACCGCATGCTAACTCTTCAGCGTTATCCTCTGACTTTCGTCCCGCATGGTCTCGATTTTTGGCAGGGTGACTGCATGTAATCTTTTTTGACGCCACTAAACATTATTGTGTGCTCCAAATTATTCATTGCAGAATAATTTATAATAAGGTTTTTCATGGAGTTTTCGGGTCCTTTGTGTGCCATTTCTTCTTTTGAATCTATGAGGCCTGATAACCTTTTCCGCACCTTCTAGTGACCTTGGTTTAGTCCTTCTGTATGTCCGACAGACTCACATTTCATGTTTTTTTCAGTGCATTAAATCCCAACAGTGCTTGCATTCATGCAAGTAAAGTTGGTTCATGTTTTACCGAGCCTCATTGTATCTTTTAATGTTTCTGATCGTCCATATCTATGGGTTTTAATGCATTTGGCTGTTCGCTTCCTACTTGTTCGTTTTTCTCCTGAGTTCCCGTTTTCTGTGTTGAAGAAACGGTTGGACAAGGATTTAATTTGTATGCTCTTCCCTCCGCCTATGTACATCTCAGTGTATTTTACTTTACCGGGACACGACGTACTCAAAATTATAAATAAAGGGCCCTTCTCATCGTCTACAATGACATTTTGCTATAAACTCCACACCGAGACATTACCCATTAAAACATGGTTAGAGAAGAAGGGCATTTTTGTGTCTACCACAAATTGCCGCCAATGCGGTGCTCCTGAAACGATTGAGCATTGTTTCCTCAATTGCAAAGATGCAAATACTCTTCTGAGATATCATGCAAAGGAACATGTGAAAAAGATTTAATTTGACACCACATTCTGTACGACATCTCACTGCACTGATATTTGTAGATAAACCCTTAGACTCTTTCTTCCACATAACTGCAGCGTAAAAAACGAAGACCAGGAAGGAAGAAACACCTACGACACGGACCAACGCTGCCCGTTATTTTTACGCTGCAGTTTTGTGGAAACAAAGTGACCAACTTGCCCAAAAGCTCGTTTTAGTAAAACCTTAGACTTTTTCTTTTTAATTGGATTACACAGCCTCTGGATGGGGTTAAATTGTGAATCAGTTGTTTCTGCTAAAGACCCCTTCAGTAGAATCATTATGCGCCTAAAATAAGTGCATGCCCGGACCATATTTTCGGAACAGAGTGGCGCTCATTGTTAGTGCTGTGATCGTCATTGCCTTTTTTTTCTAGTGCTTTATTCCTTAGGTGTGTCGTATTATGATGAGTCAGTTATGGGCTCTGCATTGCCTCTTGTCTCGTGCTTGGTTGCTTATAGGTGTGTCTTGTTACGCATAATATAGGTTTGCCGCTGTGTTCCTGATGTCTGTACATAGCTCATGTAGGTAAAATATTACATCAGTGTAACTGATAAGGTGTCGAAGCAGGAAAGTGGCGATGGCGTTGTGTGCCAATGCTGTATCAACAAAGCTCATCCGTAAGCGCCGCCGCGTGTTCCAAACCTGCTCCTGGTTATGAAGACTGTTATTTTATTTTATTTCATTTTAGGTCACGCAAGCTTCACACAAGGACCACCCAAATCTGAGAGTGGCCGCCTTTATTGCTATAGCGCACTGGAAAAGAAGACGTTGCGTGGCATGGGTGGTGGAAGACGTGGTGAAGGAAGAGCGGGGACACGCGCCTATCGCTCGCTCCGGACGCCTTTGGAGGGAAGACGCCGTGGACGTGGCCTGTTGCCCGCAGGGCCGCCGGCCGAGCGTAATCCAGCCCCTGGAGTTGAGGAGCTTTTGTAGCAGCGCATGGTAAGTTCCGTGACAATATTACAGACACATTTGCCGGGGCTTTAACTTCGTAGAGCGCAGTTGCGTTGACGGCGAGGGTTTTCTGCCATGGGCCCCTTTCTCACTCTCTGCACACGGAACGCGGACGGGCACGCACTTTGATGAGCGTGCCCATTAGGGTTGAACAGAATAAGTAGGAATGTGGACCGGTGACTAGCTGTCAAGCTGTCACCCGGTGTGAATGTTTCGGTTGCCAATCCGAGCGAGATGCACCGCCGGTGCTCCTCATCTGGACTGGAACGTCGTCCTCGTGACTTGTAGGGCCCCGGCAGCGACGTTCCATGGGGAGGATTTTCTTTTGTGCGTAAAATCTCCCATCTTAGATTGCGTCTAAGGAGAGAAGGACATCTTAATGAATTTTGGGGGAATCTTAACACCTAGCACCGATAGGAAGAGGCACATTTTTTTTTTTTTGCACTGGAAGATATTTTCGGCCTACGATACAGATCACGGCCTGGGCAAAGTGCAAGCCCGGCCCCAAAAGCTCAAACGGAAGGAAAAGAACAGAAAATCGATTCCAGTGCGGAATGCCTTATCCCTACGCTCACCTTCGGACCTTCTCGATAACGACAGTCGCTACTGCTTTTATTTTGCAACGCCTTCATGAGCTCTTTCTTTTCAAGGCAGCCGTAGAAACGACTGGCATACTGCTGTCAACACTAAGGCACACTGTGCCGTCTCCTTCTAGAAAGCGCGTTCCTCATATCGCTGGTTTGTTGTGTGATTAATAACTAACATGCGTTGACGAGCGTACGTTTATGTTCTTTGCCCAACATTGAGAGAACGAAAAGGTGGTGGTTCCATTTCGCGCATTCTGTACCGGTAAGCTATATATCGGGTTTCTGCGCTGAGCTCAAATACTGCTCTGACTCCGGTGACATGTTTCGCTCAGCGCTCCTGCATGTGCGATTTGCTGTGCCGGGAACCTTAAACGCCTCTTGGCGGTCCAGAGCTTTCGCTGGGCGACCCATCCTAGGTTCTGACCGCAATATCTCAATGCGAAAGCATTCCATGTCACATTAGCACTAAAGCCGGCATCCGTCACCGTCCAGATCTCGAAATTATTAATTGACGTCGCCATGCTCTCACATTACATCGACAGTATACATAGTGGCATCTAGAGCAAAAATAAAAAATTCGCAGTGGCTTAGCTTGGTTACGTTCGGTAATCGCGAAAGTAATATCCGTACCTACGCCATGGTTCAGCTGGTAGTGTAGCTGGTGGTGCTTGTGGTTAGACTTGTGGTGATGCATCGGTTATACAATCCAATCCAATCCAATCTAATCTAATCTAATGTTAGGCCGCCGTTTATGTGCGCCGCCGTCGCACACGGACGGCGCGAGATGGTCGCCCAGTTCTTCGACGTGACGTCACAACACCTGTGGCGCGCCTAGCGGAGAGAGCGGGAGTTAGGCCGCCGTTCATGTGCACCACCGTCGCACACGGACGAAGCGAGATGGTCGCCCAGCTCTTCGGCGTGACGTCACACAGAGGTCATGCGAAAGGTCATTTCATGTGCACCGCTGTCGGACCGCAAAGGCTTCAAAGTGAAAGTAGTATTGCTTTCGCAATAAAACTAAAACTTCTTCCGAAGCTGCGGGGGATTCAACAAAGGACCTTGAGATAGCGAAGCGACTAGGCAACCCATAGGCCTTGAAACATACTTCTCGGCCCATAAAGGTCAACCTAGTGCATGTGTTTCGTTACGATTGTATGCTAATGAGTAGGCGTGTGACTGGAAAGGAAGGAATTTTTAATGAACCTCCCAGCAGAGCTCACGATAAGACAATGTTTTCGCATTCCAAGCATGTAAGCAGTCTTATGTGCCCTCTGTATTTTTTTATTCCCGACGGTAGTGTGTCGACTGGTGCGACGGATCACACCAACTTGGTAGAACATCTAGAATTTATACAAGGTGTCCCAGCTAAATTTAGCCAGGGGATGAAAATATGCTGAGAAACTCCAAGACAACGCGACTAAACGTATGTTACTGGTTATTGTACGGAGCAAGTGACATAATTTTTATGTTCCGCGTAATTGATCATTTCTCGAGGTTAATTAACCAACTTCGCAAGCAACGAATTTACCCGAAGATTTTCAATGATAAGGTTCTAGAACGATCCGCAAAACTTGCCATTGAAGAGTTTGTAACTTTCCATCGATAAGGTAGTTTTTTTTTTTTTTCGATCACTCCAGATGGCCGCCCAATGGATAAAAATACTATGTGACATCGGCGCTTGTGCGCCGCGATTTGAATGCTCTCAAACGTTCCACGTACAAATGGACACATCATTTAGTCGGGTGTGCTGTCACTCAAAAGTCGACGGGGCAGCGACGCAGGCGCTGGCTCTGCGATTTGCGCCAGCAGTATGTTTCCCTCCCGGCGGTTCATGACAGGGACAGACAAGGACCGTTCTACAAGTTTCTCACTGCAGTTTTCCACCTAACTTCATCGCTTGCAATATTGGCTAATTATTATGGACGAATTATGGAATTATGCGGAATACAAACTTAGTGTGACCTTTGTCTGTAGAATAGCCAGCAGCATAAATTTGGTCCCGTAGACTTATAATGCCTTGGTATTTTTAAACCCTGGCTATTGTAAGCTCGGTCGTCGAGAATATGGTGAGCTGCGACAAGCACAAATTGTAAAATTCATGTACGAGATGTGAGTTGACGCTAGTAATTTTGTTCCGCTTCTTTTGATTTTATTAATCGCATTGAATTAGGTTATAAATTAAATCGTGCCATTTTGTTTTTAGGTGTACCTTTAGGGGCTGATAGCGGCCAAGTTTTCTCCCGTGTCATCCCTGTTTCAAATACGTGGCGGAGCACGGAAAAGAAAATACAAACACGCCACACGGGTATAGGGATTGGAAAATTCAGGACAGCACTTTGGCCTTAATTTCGAGGAACTGCGACTATTGATGAAAAAATTCCTTAAAGACTACTCAGGGAAGTAATGTGTAGGGTTTTTCCAAAATCACGCAGAGTAAAAGGGCCTCAGATAGGGATTTTTCGGACTATGTCAGAAAATACATATTACGCCCACTCACTGCGCTGTCAAGTGCGCATATAAGAAGCGGCCCATTCAGTCCATCTTTCATTGTGAACAAGGAACCCGTAGGGGTCCTGAAACGTCATGTTTTAAACACCATCTCTGGCAACTGTATGTTTTATTTTACCACTATGTCAGAGAATTATCGGTCGCGGCGTGAAACATGGGTGGTTTTCTACGCCTTTGTCGTGATACCGTGGCGTTAGTGAGAACTTCCTGTCAATGCTTTTTGCTCAGTAAATTACAATATGCGAAGTCTTTACCAAAAGTAATCAGTCTGTCAGCACAGCGAGAGCTCCAGGCTGGTGACGCCAGTCCGACGCTCCGTTTGCCAGCCCTTGTCGTTCGCGAGTAAAACCTTTGTGACGTGGAGCTGTGCCATCACTAATCTTCCGGGTGACGTATGACTGCATGAGGTGGTAGGGAGAGCCTGTTTACTTATAGTAAAGACGGTATCGGTTACGAGGAGTTGTCCATGGGCCATTTTAGTATAAATTGTTCATCCTTCATGTCTACACCTGCATACCTCAAGAAGCAACGCTGACCTCCTTTGGCCTTTTTTCCTTTTCAGCGCATTCCTGCTGTGGGAGCGTGGAGAACGTTCCAGTTTACCATGCCAGGCGTCTGCCGTACGAAGTGGCGCACGAAGTGGTCTTTGACGGCGCCAGTAGGCATCGACAACGTCATCATCAGTGTCAGCCAAGCCATCCTGCACGGAATGCGAGACGCCATTGGGAGGTCGTCCTCTGCCGATGCCGCTAGCTGCATGACGATTCAGGAACCCAGGATTTTCCTCAGTCTTTTTCTTGAGAAACTGGAACAAGGGCAGTTCTTGAAGAGGAATTCGCCGGCGGCCGCGGCACCAGCAAGGCAGAGGCTGGCAATGAACTGCATCTTCAAAATCCAATGGCGTCGTAATACACTGGCTATAGTCTATACCCATTACGCGGGGAAGCAGTGGTTGTAACAGATTATATGAAAGCGGCAAAACGAATTACAAGCTGTGGACGCAACCAGGCTGACAAGACACCGCCACGTTACAATATTTTGATTTTGTATAATGTATATTGTTCAAAAGTGTTCTACTTATGCTATTTTTATTCCTTACACTCTGTTTACTAAAATACATTTGCCTATGTATGCTCCTCTTCTGTTTATAGTAACGGGCATTTTATCTTCAGCTTTCCAGCTCTCCACCTTACAATTTCTATTCCTGCCCTCTAGTTTTTTCACTCTCTTCACAATTTACGAAGGTTCTGAGATCATATCCTGCCAGAATTCACCCACTGGGCTGAAATTTAGAGTGTAACAAAGCTAGAAAGTAATTGACCAGAACAGAGCACTACGGAGAGCGAGCTAAAGGTACCGTTATGGGAGAAGCAGAATACCGTAAATTACAAAATGAACTCGAACTGATGATATCCTGTAGCGTGAGACCAGCCTAGGGAAACAAACTTGGGCGGACGTGTTCGAGTAGGCTTAGATCAGACTTGGAAATTTGCCCGGATAGGGCGGTCGTGGCGTAGGACACGGCTAATTCGAGAACAAGTCTAGAGGTGTTAGTCATGGCATTAAAAGGAAACTTGACTGACAGTGATCACGTACTGACTCCAGACTTTGGGGGAAAGATATATGCAGTTGGTACTGCCTCAGGGTGGTCACTTTTACAGCCAGTTTGAGATGCGGCAGTAAACCTTTCATCTTGCTATGAAGGCAGCTTCAGATGGGCTTCGCGGGCTGGCGTCTAATGTGCAAAGTCATCTTCAAAAAAAAACAAAAGAGTTCACGATTTGGTCTAGGTGCGTGGCAATGCCGATGTACGCGGCAACTGTTGCCAGCCGCTGCACAGCGAGTGATGTCTCCAAACCCTCTCTCGAACGTAATTGTTCAGTTATGTGTCATTTAGGACAACAGGACTCTCTCCTATCAGCTTTAACTTTGCCGGATCGTTGCCAACCAGAAATTCGCCATGGCACTGCGCTCGCTAAGTCAAGATGTGCTGCCACCGTACGAACGTCCAGCTGGTCTCTTAACGGTGCTGAATATGCCCTTTCGGCACTGGCGTGTTGTGATAGCTTTCCACCCGCCCGATGTACCTCGCAGATAAGTTACTGCGACTACAAAAAGCGTCGAAGGCTCTCAGAAGGTAAGTAGCGGAGCCCACAGCAGTTCCTTGATCCACTCGCGACTTCAAACGTTGCCGTCGCTGCTTAGTGCCACGGTCGACGTGGACAAATCTGGGTTAACTTGGATGGTGAGGTGTCAGGTGCACGCTGTGAGAAGTCAGAAAATTGTTGAAAGGGGTTGATGAACATTTGTGAACTTTGTGCGAGATCTTATGGCTGGGAACGCTGCCTTTCGTTCCAGCCGAATACGGATATTGCGGAGCACGGGAGGAGAAATGACGTCTTCTGTGGCGTTCGCAGTGGTGCTTCAGGAGGAGTGCGGTTACGACATACGTCGATTAGAAGGCGGTTATCGCGCAGTCTCTACACTGTGGCGCGCCATCGTTGCGCAAGCATTCAGCAGTAAAACTGGTGAGGTGGTCCGAGGTGGGTTCACTGCAATTCACAAGTCACGATATGCTGGCATGCAATGGACACGTAGGGCCACCCTTGGCGTCACTGTGAGTGACTATATGAAGACCCCATGCTAACTCTTCAGCTCCTGTTTCAGCGCATAGTAAGTTCCGTGGCTCCATTACAGCCACCTCTACCGGGGATTTACCTTCGTAGTGCTCAGTTGCGTTGACGGCGAGGGTTTTCTCCCACTGGGACGTTTCCCACTCTCTGCATTCGGAACGCGTACGGGGCACGTACTTTGAAGGGCGTGCTCGTTAGGTTTAAACAGATTAAGTCGGAATGTGGACCGATCCAATACTAAGTGTCAAGCTGTTACACGGTGTGGATTTTTCTGCAGCCAATGCGAGCGTGATGCACAGTGGCGCAGCTCCTTACCTGGACGTTGTCCTGGTCTCTTGTAGGGCCCTGACAGTGATGTTCCATGCGGACAATTTTCCATTTTGTGGGAAATTTGCCATCTTAGATGGGGCCTAAGGAGAAAAGGACGTCTTGATCAGTTTTCGACGAATTTTAAGAATTAGCAATGAAAGGAGGGGGCACTTTTTTTTGCAGCTGAAAATATTTTCGGCCAATGATAAATATCACGGCCGGGGCAAGGCTCAAGGCCGGCTCGAAAAGGTGAAATGGAAGGAAGAGAATAGCGCAATCAATTCCAGCGCGGAATTCCTTATCCCTACGGCCACCTTGGGCCTTCTCGAAATACTACAGTTGCTACTACTGTTACTTTGCAGCGCTTTCTGGAGCTCTTTCTTTTCATGGTAGCCGCAGAAATGACTGGTATACGGCTATCAGCGCTAGGGCACACCGTGCCGGCTCCTCCCGAAAGCGCAATTGTCGTATCGTTGCTTTGTTGCGCGATAAATTACTAGCATTAATATACGACAGCGTTCACGAGGCGGACGTTTATGTTCTCTACAGAACATTGATAGAACGAAAAGGTGGTGGTTCCATTTCGCGTAATCTGTAAGGCTAAAGTACGTATTGCGTTATTGCTCTTCTCTCTGCGCATAGCTCAAATACTGCTCTGACTCCGCTGACATGTGTCGCTCAGCGCTCCTGCATATGCGATATACCTAAACTCAATTTGCCGGTTCAGTGCTTTCGCTTGGCGACCCATCTTAGGTTCTGCGGGGGATTCAACAAAGGACCTTCAGATAGCGAAGCGAGTAGGCATCCCATAGGCCTCGAAACATACTCCTCGGCGCATAAAGGTGGACCTAGTGCATGTGTTTCCTTATGGCTGTATGGCAATCAGTAGGTGTGCCACTGGAAAGGAAGGGACGAACCTCGCCGCAGAGCTCACGATGAGACAGTTTTCGCATTCACAGCATCTAAAAAGTCTTACGTGCCCCCCGTAATTTTTTATGCGAAGCATATTAACGTAGGTTTCGGGCCTTCGCGCGACGCCCGGCGGTGGCCACCATTGGCCTTGAAGTGAGATCACATGATGTGACGTCACGTGATGACGTCACACAGGCTGCAGAGGGGGCCTCATATCGCGCCGTCGGACGTCGCCCGGCGGAGGCCTCCACGCTTCGGTTCGTGCCGTCGCGCGCGACGCGGCGGCGGCGCCACCATCGCTGCATCACGTGATATGTGACGTCATGCCAGGGATGAAGCGGCGCGCGCCCGCCGTCGCGTCAGTCTCTGCCCGCAACCCAGTGATGCCAACCCTAGGGATTTATTCCTAGATCTAGGGGTTTTTTCTTTGCTTTAGGGATCTAGCGTCTTTTTGTGAAATCTAGGGATTTTGAGAAGCCGTAGAATTGCTACTCTAAGTGGCTTAATGGCAGGTGTAGCTGATTACTTTGCGCTTGGAAGAGAAAAAACTATGAAAAATGCTAATTACTACTCCTTTATTTTTAGTATTCTGCCGAGCCGAGAGAGGGTGGAAGCAGTTCTGCAACGCGAAATTATCGACTGCTGCACAGGGAGGAAAACGAAACCATGTGAATTTCAAACTGTTTAACGTGCGTGCCATCTCTGGCGCTTCGAGTGACTGCTCCTCTACAAAAGACGAAGTTGAATTTTGACTTGTTGTGCCTGGATCAACGCGCTACGTTTACGCTCACCGCTTACCTTTACCAAAAAGTGCCACAATTGTTCGCATTCTCCACGTATGCTAGACCACTTGATTTAAACGTGCTGTTCAACCAAAAAACACATTCAAAGTTATAAGGAATCACTCTCTGATTTTGTAATTACCAATCTTACGTCTGTATCATTGCTGTGTAACTATAACAAGATTACATTGTTGGTTATGTCAGTTTCTCGGGACGTCAATCCTTAGTAGCTCCAAAACTATTTGACGGTCTTTGATTGTAACTATGATTAATAAATAACTGTGCGGTGAGATACGCCATTTCACCGCTTCTGAATGCTCTCTATGAGGCGAGAAGAGGTCTTTCATTAATTCAAACATTTTCGTCTTTCTGTGCGCGTCTTAAAACAATCCTAAAAACAACCCTTAATGGTGTCTGAATAAAATACTTTCATGTGTTGACGGGGCTTAGCAGAAAATGCCAGCTCTTTCAACTTGGTATCAACTGAATTTATTTTTCAAAGGGCTGCATAGGCTATTCTTTGCGCGTAAAGATAAGCCGGCTGAAGGAGCAGCTCAAAAGCCGATTCCCCGCCGCGGTGGCTCAGTGGTTACGGCGCTCGGCTGCTGACACGAAAGACGTGGGTTCGATCCCAGCCGCGGCGGCTGAATTTCGATGAAGGTGAAATTCTAGAGGCCCGTGTGCTGTGCGATGTCAGTGCACGTTAAAGAACCCCAGGTGGTCGAAATTTCCGGAGCCCTTCACTACGGCGTCTCTCATAGCCTGAGTTGCTTTGGGACGTTAAACCCCAACAAACCAAACAAACCAAAAGCCGATTCGGTGAAACGGGAGTCGTCTGCTCGTGAGCGTCGTTACTCACTGCCTTTCTCTCCAGTGACCAGACGTCTCTGTAAAAGCTGACGCCATCTGTGGGCCCTCTATGTAAGGTAAATCTACAAAAGAACAAAAAAAAGGTACAATTGTGGCTAACACGCTTTTATGTCTGACAAAATGTATAACTAATGGACGAAACAGTGAACTGCGGTGAGACTTTGTTGAAGCTCAAATGGTCGCATTAACAATTAAACCATTATAGGCTAGGGATTTTTGTTCAATCTAGGGATTTTTGGGGGTTCAATCTAGGGAGAAAACGTTGACCTGAGTTGGCATCACTGCCGCAACCGCGCCAGCGTCTTTGCGCCGGGCGTGTATGCGGTCAAGATGCCTCCAAACGCTAAGGACGTTAATAATAGGAATGCAAAACGAATCAGTGGGGAAACAGTTTAGACTTGGTGTTGTGTAGAAATGCTCAACGACAATACAGAATAAGTGACGTGCAAACCAAGAGTCATGCATTTACGGACCATAAGAGTGTGTTTGTCGGGCTGCAAAGAATAAAGTACGACGATTAACCTAAAACCACGTCTCCGTTACTTAGCCCCATCCACACTGAGGCAGCTGCTTAACATGCTTCGCATCCACTGGGCTTAACCTTGATAAGCCTCCAATTTTTTTATTCCCGATGGTAGGGTGTCAAGGAATACGAGGGAACGACCAACTTGGCAGAGAATGTAGAACTTATACAAGGAGTCCCAGCTAACTTTAGCCAGGGTTAAAATATACATGGTGTCTCAGCTACCTTGGACCAAGATTTGTAAAAAAACTTCGTGTTCTTCAGAACTGAAATCGCGTGGATGTTGTTAGCGTTTATCTAAAGTTACAGCACCATTTTTTTCGTTCCTCCTATTTGAATAATTAGTCGAGATAAATTAATTAACTTTTTAAATATACCTTGAAACTTTCAGGCGTCAATAGTAAAAGTTTAGGAGCTCCACAATTATTGTCCAACCCAGGCACTTCCAACGACGCAGACTCAGCGTGGCCGTTTTTATTCGGAAAAAACGAAAGCCCGCGGAGTTTAAAAAGTACCGCATGACAATGCGGTCCGTGCGCGCGGATGCGCCGCGATTACAGCGCTCTCATCCCTTCTCTGTAAAAAACATCATTCGCTTCGCGCCTTTCGTGCTGCCCAAGACAGAGCTTCGTGTTGTGCTTGGTTCCAAGATAAGCGCCAGTGGGTTCGGGCGGCAGTTGAAAGAAAGCACGACTCCCGTTTCTGAGGCGATAGCTGCACTCTCACGTTAGCTGAATGTATGCGGAGGAACGATGACAATCTCATGAGTTTGAATTTGGGAGCAAGATCCCAATAAGCAAAGACGCATATAACAAGCCTGATAAGGTCGTGTGAATTACCCTGAAAAACAGGAGCCGCGCTTTCTTTCGGTTGCTGCCCGAACCTACATGCGCTTATCTTGGAACCAAGCGCAACGCGAAGTCCTGTCTTGGGCAGCACGAAAGGCGCGAAGCGAGTGAAGTTTTTTGCAAAGCACGTTTGAGAGCGCTGTATTTGCGGCGAATCCGGGCGCACGGAGCGCGCTGTCACGTGGTATTTTTTAAACTCCGCGGGCTTTCGTTTTTCCCGGATAAAAACGGCCACGCTGAGTCTATCTCGTTGGAAGTGCCTGGGTTGGACAATAATTGTGGAGCTCCTCAACTTTCCTATTGACGCCTGAACGTTTCAAGGTATATTTAAAAAGTTAATTAATTTATCTCGACTAATTATTGAAATACGAGGAGCGAAAAAAGTGGTGTAACTTTAGATAAACCCTAACAACATCCACGCGATTTCAGTTCTGAAGAACGCTTAGTTTTTTTTATAAATCTTGGTCCAAGTTAGCTTGGACATCCTGTATACCGAGGCACTCCAAGGCGACCAGACCCAATGCATGTTGTTGGCTAGTGCATGGAGCAAGTCGCGCTATTTTTCTATTCGGCTTAATTTCATAATTAGTCAAGATTAATTAACCAACTTCGCAAGCAACGAAGTTGGCAAAAAATTTCAATGAAGTTGTACAACAGTGCGCAAAGTGTCCGACTGAACAGTTTCTAGCTTTTTATCTATTATGTATGTTTGTTTTTTTCACCTCAGTGCATATTACCGCGAAATACACAAAAAAAATACCACGTGACATGCATGCTTGCGCGCCGCGATTGGGTTGCTCTCATGCAACCAATCCAGAGCCGCCCGCGCACTAAACCAGGCAGCGAGGGGAGCGGATATACAGTTCGAGACAACTCCTTTCCGAGGCTAGGAGGAGAACAACGACAAACTTCCCGGGGACGGAGCGCCTCCAGAGGAAGAAGCAGATCCAGGAGACGTTCGAGCTCGAGAGACCGGACCTCCAGCCGGGCCCGGGGAGGATCAACGGCCTGGGGCGGCGAAAGCAAAGGGGTGAGTTTTGCGAACATGGTCTCCCAGAGCGATGCCAGCAATAATAAGAAAGATAAGAAAGATGAGGAAATAGAAAGACTAACGAATATCGTTAAAAATATGAGTGATACGATCTCCAGTCTTAAGAGGGAGATACAAAATCTAAAAACAGCCCTGACTACGGCAGAGGCTAAGCCAACGGCAGTTGTAAGCACTCCCCAAACAGGGAAACCATCCTTGGTAGCAGCTAAAGCACAAACCTCACTAAATAATAGCCAGGAGAGTGAAAGTAACATGGTGGTCGAGGGTGCCGTCCCGCCCCCATCCAAGCGCAGAATAAGGGAAGAGAGCAACTCAGACCTGACTGTGGACGAAAAGCTAAACAAGCTAGAAGCCAAAATGGACAGACATTTGAAAAATTTCGCAAAGGAAAGGGATAGGAAACTAGAGGATTTTGCTAACCAAATCCATAACCAAATGCAGAACCATTTCCATTTAATAACTGAGGCACTTCAGCAGCTAAAGGGGGAAAATGTCGTCATACATGCACGGCTCGCTAAGGTTGAGGAGAATATCGTCAAGCTTAGCAATGGACAGATCGTGCAGTAGTACCCAAATTTGGCAGTGGAACTGTCGCGGATACCGACGCAAGCGGCCGGTGCTACAAGCGCCTTGTCGATGCTCGATACAGCGCCGCTGGCAGTTGCGCTGCAAGAGACCGGCGGTCCGGCTAAACTGCAGGGTTATCAGGTTTTCCATAGCAATAGGGGAGACAAATCAAGGGTATCAACATTAGTCAAGAGAAACGTAGCAACAATAGAGCATGATCTAGAAGACAACGTAATCGAAAACGTCTTCGTGGAAATTTTAACAAGCAAGAAGGGAGAATCAAACACTTTTCTCTTAAACATATACAGCCCACCCAAACAGAGGAAGGTTAGGTTTAGGGCGATAATTAACAAAGCACTTAAAATAGCCGAAAACCAACCCCTAGTCATAGTAGGCGACTTCAACGCCCATCACCCGGAATGGGGGTACCTGAAAGAAGACCCAAAAGGGAGACAATTATGGGAGGATATACACAACCTGGAACTTACGATACTAACAGATCCGGAGCACCCCACACGAGCCGGAAATAGCGTCAGCGTGGACACTTCACCGGATTTAACCCTCCTTAGAAACGTACGAACGGCGAAATGGATTAACACGGAACAGAACTTAGGCAGCGATCACTATGTCATAGCAACAGAGATAAGAACCAAGAACAAACAAATAGGCAAGAAACAAACCCCTACGACGATCACAGAGTGGGACCACTTTAGGGAGCTCAGAGGAAACAGAGACGAGACAGTCATAAATAATATCGGAAAGTGGTGCGAAGCAGTTAAGAAGGATGCCAGAAAGGTAACCAAAGTGCTAGACGGGGAAAAAGCCCACGAGATAGCGGACAGCCGACTCCTACACATGTGGGAAGCCAAACAAGGCATGGAGCGCCGACTAAAGAAACAGGGCAGGAACAACCGCAATCTCAAAAGAAGATTGGCGCGGCATAATAAAGAAATAGAGGATTACGCGTTTAAACTGTGCCAACAAAATTGGAATAGCAAATGCAACGAAATGGAGAGGAGCATGAATCTCCCCCAGACGTGGAACATTCTTAGGCATCTCATAGACCCCAAAAAATCCAAGACCCAAGCAAAAGTTACAATGACCAAAGTTAGACACGCGTGTGGGGAATACGATGACGAAAGCTTCATACGTAAACTAGCTGGAACCTACATAGGAGATACAAATAAAAGCCGGCTTCCCGATTATGAAGGAGCCCCGAACGAGGCCCTGGACGCGCCCATTACGGTAGCCGAGGTAAGGGCTGAAATAGTCAGACTCAAAACCAGATCGGCTCCTGGTCCAGACGGGATTACGAACACAATGTTAAGGAACCTCGACGACAACTCCATAAAGGCCCTCACAGGTTACATGCAGGAGTGCTGGGAGAAGGGTGAGATTCCCCCGCAATGGAAAACGGCCACCGTGGTCCTAATACCTAAGCCTGGGAAGCAGCCGCAGATAGGGAACCTCCGACCTATATCCCTCACATCGTGCGTAGGAAAACTAATGGAGCATGTCGTCCAAACCAGAATATCGAATTACATGGAAAAGAATAGGAAGTGGCCAGATGAGATGTATGGATTCCGACCACATCTCAGCACACAAGATGTCATGCTGCGATTAAAACATGATATCATTGACTCCAGAACCAAGGATGCAAAGGTTATCCTAGGTCTCGATCTCAAAAAGGCATTTGATAACGTCAAACATGAGGCAATATTGAAAGGACTCAGCCACGCCGGAGTAGGCCACAAAACCTATCGCTACATAAGTGACTTCCTCACAGATAGAACTGCGAGCATAAGCTTCCAGGAGATTAAATCCGGGGAAATAAAGCTGGGAAGCAAGGGAACCCCTCAAGGGTCGGTGCTATCACCCATTCTCTTTAACATGGCCATGAAAGAACTCCCGGGCGAACTTGACAAAATTGGCAACCCAAACTTAGAATATAGCCTGTATGCGGACGACATTAATCTATGGATCAACCGAGGAAGTGATGCAGAGATTAACCAAACCCTACAGGCAGCTGCCAATATAATTTCGATGTATGCAGAAGAAAGAGACTTAGAATGTTCGCCCGAAAAATCTGAAACATTCATATATAACGATAAGGCTCTGAGGAACAAACCACCCTCGGAAATTCAGATTTCTGTAGGAGGAAAGGAGGTGCCCAAAGTGGACACAATCAGAATCCTAGGCCTTTATATGCAATCAAATGGAAAAAACATGACAACCATCAAAAAGCTTGAGAGCCACGTGATGCAGACCCTCAATCTCATCAAACGTGTCTCGAGCAAAAGAGGCGGTCTTAAAGAAAAAGAAAAAAACCTACTTAGGTTCATACAAGCTTTCATAATAAGTAGAGTCAGCTACGCTACGCCGTACCTAAATCTCAAAGCAGCAGAGAGGAACAAGATCGACGCTCTCATAAGGAAGTGCGTCAAGAAAGCTCTAGGCCTGCCCATGTGCACATCCTCGGAAAAACTCCTATCACTGGGCATACATAACACGCTTACAGAGCTCGCAGAAGCAGTCCATACATCACAGCTAGATAGACTCAGCATAACACATGCCGGAAGAGCCACACTAGCCAAAGTCGGACTCAAAACAGATAGGGGAGCTAGACAGAGGGAGGATATCGACATGGAGATTAGGAGCAATCTCAGGATTCCCCCCTTACCCAAGAACATGCACCCAGAAATAAACAAGGAAAGAAGACAAAAACGGGCACAGGTGATAGACCGCATCTACGGTGACAAGCCTGAGGAGGAGGTCGCCTACGTAGACGCAGCGGGTGATATACATAGTCAGTACACGACCGTCGCGGTAGTGAACGGAGCGGGTAGCCTCATTACGGCCGCAACCGTCTTAGGGACAAACACTGAGACGGCGGAGGAGGTCGCAATAGCACTAGCTTGTGTCGGTTCCAAAGCTAAATACGTCATAAGCGACAGCAAAGCTGCAGTCCAAAATTTTATTAGAGGGAGAGTCTCTCCCCTCGCTGCCAAAATTTTAAGACAAGCGACATTGAATAGAACAATCAATATAATCTGGACCCCCGCGCAGGAATCTGTCCGTGGCAACGAGGCGGCCCACGAGGTGGCTCGAGATCTCTACCACCGAGCTGCACACGACGGTCCACCGCTCGTAGATCACGGGAGAGAAGGGCGACTAATTTCCTGTCAGGAAGTTACAGAATATTATAGACAACATCGCAGGTACTTTCCCCCGCCTAGCATAACACTCAACAATCAACAGGCGGTGGCGTGGAGGCGTCTACAAACAGATGTCTACCCACACCCAATTCTATGCAAACATATAATTCCTGAAATAGAAGACGATAAGTGCAAGAAGTGCGGAGCGAGAGGGTCCCTCGACCACATAATATGACAGTGTAGCCAATCCCCAGGCAGGGCGAAGAACATTAATAGTAGAGACGCCTGGGAGACCTTGCTCCGGAGCTCGGACCCTGAGCTCCAGCTCACCGCCGTCCGACTGGCTGAAGAGGCCGCCGGGATACAAGAGATCCCGGCCAGCATCTGACGCGACTACCCCATGCGGCCGGATCTCTCCTGATCCTCCTCCCTCAACTGAGGGTATGGGACAGGGGAGGTCTGGGTGAGGTAGTCTCATTCTGTTGGACAATAAATGTTTTTCACTCACTCACTGGGTTGCTCTCAAACCTGCCACGTGCAAACGGACAGATCATTTAGTCGGGTGTGCTGCCACTCAAAAGACGACGGGGTAGCGACGCAGGCGCTGGCTCTGCGATTCGCGCCAGCGGTGTGCTTCCCTCGCGGCGGTTCATGACAGGTACAGACAAGGACCGTTCAACAAGTTTCTCATTGCAAGTTTCCACCTAACCTCGTTCCTTGTGAAGTTGGCTAAATAATCTCGACAATTATGCAATTCAGCAAACTACAAAGTTATTGTAACCTTTTCATAGAGTAGCCAGCAGCATACATTTGGTCCCGTTCCCTTAGAGTGCCTCGGTATATTTTAAACCCTGGCTAAAGTTAGCTGGGACACCGTGAATATGTTGAGCGTCCAGTAGCACGATTTGTAAAATTCATTCTATTCCTTTTAACTTTATTAATCGAATTTTCTTTTAATAAAGCTTTAAAATTAAATCGTAATATTTTCTTTCAACGCATAGCTTTAGGGGCTCATGGCGACCAAGTTTTCTCCTGTGTCATCCCTGTTTAAAATACGAGGCGCAGCACGGAAAAGAAAATACAAACACGCGCGACGAGTATAGGGCTCGGAAAATTCAGGACAGTACTTTGGCTTTAATTAAATTTCGAGGAACTGCGATGATTGATGAAAAAATTACCTTAAGACAACTCAGGGACAAAATCTAAGGATTTTCCATAATGGCGCAGAGAAAAAGTGCCTGAGATAGGGATTTTTCGGACTATATCAGAGAATTATCGCTTGCGGCATGGAACATTAGTGGTTTTGTCCACCTCTGTCTTCATACCGCGGCGTTAGTGGGAACTTCCTGCCAGTCCTTTTCGCTCAGTGAATTCCAATATGTGCCGTCTTTGCCAAAAGTAATCAGTCTCTCAACACAGCGAGAAATCCGGGCTGGTGACGCCAGTCCGACGCTCCGTTTGCCAGCCCTTATCGTTCGCGAGTAAAACCTTTGTGACGTGGAGCTGTGCCATCACTTATCTTCCAGGTGACGGATGATTGCATGAGAAGGTGGTACGGAGAGCCTGTTTACTTATAGCAAAGACGGTATCTGTTACGAGGAGTTGTCCATGGGCCATTTCAGTATAAATCGTTCATCCTTCAAGTCTACACCTGCATACCTCATGAAGCAACGCTGACCTCGTTTGGCCCTGTTTCCTTTTCAGCGCATTCCTGCTGTGGGAGCGTGGAGATTGTTGCAGTTCACTACGGGAGGCTTCTGCCGTTCCACAGCAGCCGTTGTTTGCTACCGAGCAGGGGCCGCTCATTCGATTCCTACGGGACGGGGACTTGGCGAAGGCGCAGATTGTGAGATCAGAGACAAGATTCTGTGATGACAGAAGGACTTCCACTATTTTCAGATACCGATTGAAGCACTGCACATATGAGGTGTGCGACTGTAAATGGCCGAAAACTTGTTTCAGGATTGGTGCGTCCATAAATAAAACTGGAGCACATCAAATTAACCGTAACGGCTTCGCCCGCAGACCCCATAAAAAGTTGTATATTTCAATGTCTATAAATTGTGTGATGAAAGAGAATGATTTCTTTTAGCACGGCAGCAGAGCAGGAACTACGACTTCGAAAGAACGGACCGACGAGGACGATGCTGTTCGTCGCTTCTATGTTGTTCTTTCCCCTGTAATGCAGTATCATAATAATGCACCAACTAGCTCACCTATCCACCCTGTTACCGATTACATTCTCCTGAGAACCTCCACTTTTCGCTCCAAGAATGTATACATAAGCCGCCGACGTCGCTGTAAATGAAGCATAAAGATTCATATGTCTCTTCTTATTTTTGCTTAGACTGGCTTCGGCTGGTGGAATTTCGACCATGTCTACGGTGAAGGGCAGACACTCAGAGAAGCATCATCTATTCTTGCTGCATATTGTTGCGTTTGGAAGCTGTTTTTGTAGCACAAAAATAATTATTTGATTTGGCTATGAAGGAAACACTTTTTTGCATGTTATTTTTCAGCTCGGCATCTCTGTGCTCTATACAAATGTTAGTTTCTCTGCGCTTTCTTTTTGCAGGTTCTGCACGTGAGCAGCACTTTCTGCGACTTGGACAACATTGCCATGGAGCTGACATCAGCCTCCGACCTGCCCTCTATGCACACCCGCTTTTTGGGAGAGACGCTCTCCCGCAACTATGGAGGTCGGTGCGCACACAGTCCGGCTACTGTTGTCGTTGAGATTTGAGCTAGACCGGATCCGCTAGATATAGCCGCTTCGTGGTTCCGCCCTGCGAGGCTCCGGTGGCCACGACGGTCGCCTTGGCGGATTCCTTTTGTCGAAGGGAATCAAGGCCGCTCTGGACATCGAAGGCACCGGCGCTGGAAGGGGCCCCGCAGGAACGCCGCGTCATCTGTGAAGTGTGGCCATCGTACTCTGCAGGGCAGCCACCTGGGCGGCTGCTTCATTGTTTTTATGCGAAGCATATTAACGTAGGTTTCGGGCCTTCGCGCGACGCCCGGCGGTGGCCACCACGCTTCGGTTCGCGCCGTCGCGCGCGACGCGGCGGCGGCGCCACCATCGCTGCATCACGTGATATGTGACGCCACTCCAGGGATGAAGCGGCGCGCGCCCGCCGTCGCGTCAGTCTCTGTGCCCGCAACCGCGCCAGCGTCTTTGCGCCGACGTGCATGCGGTATAAGTGACGTGCAAACCAGGAGTCATGCATTTACGGACCATAAGAGTGTGTTTGTCGGGCTGCAAAGAATAAAGTACGACGATTAACCTAAAACCACGTCTCCGTTACTTAGCCCCATCCACAATGAGGCAGCTGCTTAACGTGCTTCGCATCCACTGGGCTTAACCTTGGTAAGCCTCCAATTTTTTTTTCTGCATATTTTGGTTTTGTAAATGTATACTGTTCAAAAGTGTTTTACTTATGCAGTTTATATTCCTTAAATACATTCCGTTTACTAAAATACATTTGCTTATGTATGCTTTGCTTCTGTTTGTAGTAACGGGCATTTTATTTTTAGCTTTCCAATTCTCCACCTTTCAATTTCTTTTCCTGTCCTCGCGTTTTGTTAATTCCTCACAATTTACGAACGATTTGAGATCATATCCTGCCAGAATTCACCCACGGGGGAGAAATTTAGAGTGTAACAGAAAGCTCGAAAGTAATTGATCAGAACAGAGCGCTACCGAGAACAAAATAAAGGTAGCGTTACTACGCAGTGAGTACCGCAAATTACGCAGTGAACTCGAACTGATGACATCCTATAGTGTGAGATCAGGCTAGGGAAACAAGCTTGGGCGGAGGAGTTCGAGTAGATTAAGTGGGTAGAACATAGACACCGGTTATGGTAACAGTGATCTCAGAGGGAGGGCAGCCCAGCCGAACGCGCCAAACGATCGGGGGGGGGGGGGGGGGGGAGAGAAGGCTTGAAATTTTCCGAGATATAGCGGCCGTGGCGTAGGACACGGCTAATTCGAGAACAAGTCTAGAGGTCTCAGTCATGGCATTAAAAGGAACTTGACTGGCAGTGACGACGTACTGACTCCAGAGTTTGGGCGAAACATATATGCAGTTCGTGCTGCCTCAGGGGCGGCACTTTTTCATCCAATTTGAGGTAGGCTGGTCTGAAGCATATCCGTCTTCATTTTAGATTTTGGAGACCGGACAGAATCTATTATTACGGTAAGTTCTGAAGATTTCATCGAGTAGCTCGTAATTAGTTTTGAACGTATTGTTAGCTTTCTGGTTCGACTCGCATTCTTATTTATCCATCAAATGTTCATGATCAAAGGTTCAACATCTAGATGAAGTCGGATTACTTGTCTAGCTTTTCAGACGACGCAAAGGAGCATGCGCTTTGTATGTGTTAAATGCTGTCGAGCGCTAAAATCCGGCTTGGTGATTTTCTTACAGGGCCCGGTAAGAAAATAAGCAGGATAAAAGCCTGACCAGTTTTGGAGGTCAGTCGACTTCCACTAAGAACCCCTGTGACCGTTTTCTGAGCCAAAATGATTTTACTTTCCTAAACATTCTGGCCGACAGGGTGCGAAACCCACAAAAAGTCACAAGTGTTATTTTACAGTTGTAATATCTCGACTCTTCCAGGGATCGGTTCTTGATCCCTTTCGTAATATGTGCATATTAATGAGTTCCTGTCCATATATCATCTCAGATTATTTTCTGGAGCATCTGTTTGTTAGGATGGTAAGTAGGTATTATACCAAAATACTGCAGGGAAACTTAGGTCGTATTACAATGTGGTGCCAACCTTTCAAGTGCTGCTGAACGCTAATATATGTTACATTGTCGAATTTCGAGCAAAAAGCTACATAACGACCGAGCATATGTAATTGGCGATGATTTGAGCGATAAAATATCCGAAATTAAATACGCAGTCACACACACATCAGATATATTGGAACTCATAGGCGCCGACTGTGGGGAGGCTGGAGGGCTCGAACCCCCCCCCCCCCCCCCCCCGAAATTTTTGCGGCGAGGCTTAGCACCCAACCGGAGACTGAGCGATGGGGTCAGGGGGGTGGGCAGTTTGCTCACTATCCGGTTGGCAGGTTGTGATGACGCCGCAAGGTCACGTGGCCCTCTATGGGCACCACCTGCCAGAGCCACGGCCGGGATTTTTCACTCACAACCCCGACGCCGACACCGGATTTTTTGATGAACCGGGCATTTAACGCTGTCACGTTAAAGGACGACGACACAACGGACGGCGAACTGGCGCTAACTTTCAACTTTATTCAGGAAAAGGTTACACGTGGATTATATAGGAAGTGATCAACCACAATCAGTCTGTGAGTGTGCGCAAGAATGAAATACACCATCAAGATGTACTGCACGTGGAAGAGCAAAAGCAGGTGCCGGGGAAGCATACAAAAGAAGACGAAAGGGAAAGGCCAGACAGACTGACAAAGAGTGACTGCTGCATTGCAGTGTTAAAGGTGTCCAGAAAAATGTTAACATCTAAAGACCAACATTAACACGGCAATTCGGTAAGTAAAAGTATAAAAACAAAGTAAAAGCTAAAACCAGTAGTAATGACTTTACGAAGGATAAAAACAGGAGTATACAAGGCTCCCGTACAAAATTTTGTTGTTTTAAGAGAGAATGACCATGACAAAAAGGAAAGGATTTAAAATTGTGAGGCACGTAAATAACAAGGTGGTCTAAAAGGGGCTCTTTATTCCGAAGTTACTGGTTGTTCGCTTGATATAGGCTATCTTTGTTATTCAGTGGCTCACGAGTAGGAGTTCATGGAGCTCCCTGAAAGGATCTTCGAAAACAGGGAAATACAGTTCCAGAACAGCGCGGGGACCAGCGGCGATTCATTCGTTGCTCTGATGGAATTCTACCTGGCTTAGACCGCTGTTTCTCCAGAAGGACAATTCTATATCAAAAAAAAGAAAAAGAAGTGTATGTGCAGGATCAGCTGTCGCACTTGTTTTATGTAATACATTTTTGTCCGCGGTTGACAAGCGCATTCGAGCTAACATTTCTGATCATCCTGTTGTAAAACTATTCACATATATAGATGAGTATTTATTTTAAGCACACCTGATCCGGGTGATAATTCACTTGGGGATTGCCTATAGATGGCCGTATCCAGTTCTCAGACATATAATTGGAATTCACCAACCACAGTGTGTACTGCATCCATCATTCACGAACCAAAAAGCTTTTATTGTCCTTTGACAGCCCGCACTCCAAGATTGTTATGCGGCGGATCATGTCTTCTTGTTTTCACGGAGCCCTAACAAAATCCTGCAGGTGTCGTGATGCAAGCAATCCTCCTTTCCTCACTGCCGCGCTTATAGTTTTGAGGTGACCTTGATATATGCGGACAATTTAGTCGCATTGGGCAGTTTACCAGTGTTTCATTTTGCGGTGAGTGTGTATAACTAATTTCGAACAATAACTCTTCAAGAAATACGCAAAATATTGTCACGTGTGGCAGCGCGCCCGCCATTTTTCGCACGTGGATATACTCCATGCTTCACTCTATTGCTACGAAGCTGCGATAATCGAAATCATCTACTGATATTTTATTTTCATCCCTCGAAAAGAAGCCACCTTGGTCGCCAACTTAAATGCAGAGCTCAGATCTAAATTTGAAATCACATATAATTGCAGTTCTGTGCCCGCTAAAGCAATGCATCGTAAAATAAAAAAAAAGAGAGACAGGCTAAAAACTACCGGGGATCACTACTGTAGCCCCTATGCTGTACCGGTAGCGCAGTGAAACTCGCGGTGAGGTTGATGCTTCGGGAGTTTTGTTTTGCCCTCTCTCTGTCCCTCCCTCTCGTGTACTTGCTATATTTTCTCGCTATATTCGGATCTGACAACTGATTCAGAACCGTTTCTTTTCCAAAAGAGAGTAAATTTCACACGCACACAAAAAGAACACAATTTCTGAACGAGCCATGTTGAACGCTCCCGTAGACTCCCGCATTTTGGACGTTTCTGTCGGTTTGAACAAGATATTGGCGTACGAAGGCACCGCTGAAGACAATTTTCGAGATAATTCGGTGATGAAAGCGCACGAAGGCTTGCATTAGCGCAGCATTCTTGATTAGGATTGTTGACGTTAGGTTTATGTCCATGCGCGTCATTCTTTCTTGCAGGCACTATGTCTCGAGGAGTGTATAGTTTGATTTATGGTTTTATGGGGCTTAACTTTCCAGAGCGACTTAGGCTATGAGGGACGCCGTAGTGAAGGCCTCCCGAAATTTCGACCACCTGGAGTTCTTTAACGTGCACTAACATCGCACAGTACACGGGCCTCTAGAATCTCGCCTCCATCGAAATTCGACTGCCGCGGCCGGGATCGAACCTGCGTCGTTTCGGGTCAGCAGCCGAGTTCCATAAGCACTGAGCCACCGCGGCGCCAGTTTCTAGCAGTAAAAAGTAATACTGCACTCTAAAATTTCGAAATGAGCCCATTCCAGTCGACCTCGAAAACAGTGGCTGCCAATATGTAGCGTATAGTATGATGTACAACGCATAAGTAGAGCCTAATTAGGCACTACCTCTGTTTTGAACATTTAAAATAAATTGCGTCTGCGGGGTTTCGAGACAAATTAAAACGTCGATTGCACATATGCTATTGACTGAAGTACGCAAGTGCACATACAGTCGATGTGTGCACGTGAGCTTCGTAAAAGAACACGGCGCAGTGAAAGGGAATAAGAATCATGTATTCAAACAGCACCGCCAGGACTGACCACGGCGTTGGCTTAGTTTCATTACGAGAGATGGCGCCAGATCACCGACAGGGTACCGGCCGTTCCCGATGCGTTGTCCGATCTGTTATCCGGCGCGTTTGTTGTCGCTCATGTACAGTATGTATTTCTGCAACTTGCTCAGAACTCGTGCTACGCATAGAAGCTTTTTCTTTTTTTTTACTGTTTTTAGCAGTGTCTGTGTTGATGTATTTATGAGTGTTGTTTGATGCGGCAAGGGAACCCGCGCGTGTCTGAAACGCTACATGTAGGATGTCGTTTTGTTTTGTCGTTCGTTGTGTTGTTTCCGTTTTGTGCAGTTTCGAAGGGTTGTTATTCGTCACGCATCAATCGAAAGAAAATTATAGCCAGATTCTATTTAATTACACTGCATTAGACCCACATTATATTTATTTCCTTTTATTTTCTGGTTTTATGTTTTTCCTGAATTCGAGAGGTAAAAACCGTGTGATATATTTAGAGCTCTAATTCGGGTACAAGTGCGGTTATTCAATAAAAATGTTCGATTTGGACACTGTTGGGTCACTTTTTTTTTTTTTTCTGCGAGGCCACTCATCGGGTCAGCAAAAGAGAAAATACTATGAGTGGTCCTTCTTGCGCGGATGGGTAAAATGCTCTACTTGTTGTTCATTAATTACTTTGCAAACAATTAGGAAATGGCAGGTTGCATTGAAAAATGTATCAAATAAGATACTTGTTTTTTTCCTTATTAAGGCCATTTATTTCGCCGCGTATGATGTCGTTTCCTGCGCAGCACGTTCGCGTCCGTGCAAGACCTGCCTGGCTGTGTTTGTACTACGAAACCATTCATTCAACATCGCAGCGACCCTTTTAATTAAGCGAACAAGACCGCTGGAACAAGGATACCGTTATCGTGGGTAGCGCTTAATACAATGATGCCAATAAGACATTTGGTCACTGGGCAGTACTCGTGCTTTGCTCTCGCTCCTGAAACGCATTTTCAAACCTGGCCTCCACAAGTTGAAAAATGTTCAACATCATCTTTTAACCGAAAGCTCCCATCCGTAATAAGTCCACGACGTCCGCTAATTTTCGTCCGGTGTCATCATCTTTGGGCTCTAGAAAACTACGTTCACTAGAAGGCATATGTTCGGGTAGAAATCAGATTGAAGCCAGTTTTTAAGAACTGTTCGGGGCGCTAAAATCCGGTAAAACCGGGTTTTAACCCTCAAACAAAGGGCCTTAATTATATTGAACTGTGCATAATAGTTTGCTGGATGTAAGGTTCAGGACAAATTTACGTTGAGCGGGCGCCATAAGCTGAAGCGAATATTCTTTATACCTTCGAGCCAGTCTTTGTCATTAAGGAGTACGGTACGGATATTCGGTAAACATAAGACAGTTTCAGCGTAGCCGGACAGCCGCACGGCAAATTCGGCGACGCGTTGCCGTTGCTACCATTGCCAGGTTCGTCTAGCCAGATTTGCCGTAAGGTAGCAGTTGCCGTAGTCACCCTGCTTACCGCACGGTGCGGCTAAAACGACCTAAGCACTGTACACTCTAAACACGGAAGGAGTAAAAAGGTAGTAAGCTGTCCTGTAGAGCACTGCCTTTACGGAGCAGGGTGTGCTTCCCAAGCCCTGAGGTAGATTTCTTTCTCTAAAAATACGGAATATGGTTAGCAATGGAAACAAATTCTAAAGCATGCGAAGTTCTAGCAGTTACGAAGATTTAAACCGAGGTTTCCACCTCGTCTATTTGCTAACCTCAAGACCTCCTGTGCCGCGTTTAAAGGCCCTTCATTGCTAACTGGACTAGGTATTGCAGTGGTAATATTCCTTCGTTGCCGAGAGTAAGCATTCCATATATTTATTGATCGGAATCTACTTTGGGAATTGGGCAGCATACCCTGTCCCTGAAAGGGGAGTGCGCTAAAGGACAGCTTACTCCCTTTTTATATACTCCCATATAGGCGCATTCGCGTTGGAGTGTATACGCATACCTTCGATTATATATTCAGCAATATATTCAAATAATATATATTACTTCCACCATTGAGCCGGTCGATATTTCAAGAAATAAAATGTCGAGTTGATTTGAACCTTCTCATGGGCTCATGAGTTCCTTTCGTTACGTCAAGCTACAAAAAGCGAACGGCAGTGCTGCAGTTCGATTTGCTAGCTCATGGCCAGGAGATAGGGTTCGTTGCGTCGTCTACAGTTTCCTGCCGTTCACGATAGATGGCGGTCCTGCTCGTCTGTGCCAAGGCACCTCTATAGGGCGAGGCACCCCTAAAGGCATAAAAGACAGAAAGAGAGAAATTTGGATTAGAAAACCGAGGCGGGTTGAAATTTAGACAAACAAATGAACTCCGGAAGGAGATGTACGCAATACACTGAACAGGTGGCCGGTATTTCCTTACAGCTACTTAGGTGGAAACAAAAGGGAAGGAGAAACGTGGTCGAGCGTGGTGGAGTCCCGGGTGGAATGATGGGGTATGCTGTGGCAGTAGCTGCTGAGAGACAAGAGTAGTCGGAGATCCCTGCTACCTTTCTTCGGTAGTGGACCTAGGCAGGAGGCTGTCCGTTATTATGTTGACGATGACGGGAAATGGGCTGATTGTTACGATTATGTGTATGATGACCACGCTACCCAAATACTCTCGTCCCTGATGCCCTTGCCGGCACGCGTGCGAAGGCATCCTCCATTTGTGTAAGCCGAGCGCTGCAACCAACACAAAAGAATGACCTTCGGGGGAAGCAGTTGCTATCTCCACTGGCATCACCTTGAGCCTCGAGTTGCACATCAACAGTCGACGAGAATGGGGCCTTAAGAAGTTTACCACATGTTAACAGTGCACGCCGATGTGCCACTGGAGCTTTCTAAAATAAATTGCATCCGAGTGCGCCTATATGCAGGTCGGCATACGGATACGGCTCATAGTACGAGCGCAGGCTTTTCACGTCTATAGCTGCTTCAGCAAGCGGGGGTTTTGGGAAGAAAGAAGCGTGCCTTGGTGTGCGCAATTGCGCTGGCCGTACGAGCTGGAAACCACGTGTGTTAGAGTTATAGCATAGCATCGATCCGCGAGGCGCCACTACGCGTTCGCAGAACGCCCTGAGGACGCCAAATGACGCCCCGTGCACGTCAGCTGCGCGCACGCCTGCCGCGTCAGGACCAGTCAGCGCGTACGCAGTGGTGCTCCGCGGAATCGTATCGGGGATCGCGCTATGATATAGCTCTCTACTTTTAGCATAGAGCGTACCACTACCGCGTATCGCGCGCCGGCATTGCGCATGCGCGCTGTTGACAGCAATTCAAGAACTAAGCGTCAAATGCCCCTCAGATATCCCCTCCATGGAATCGACCGATCCGCTTGGGCCGGCTGAAGTCGGATACAACCAACGCTATACAACTCAAGAACCATACAACTCGTGAACCACGTATTCTTATTCACTTATTTCAGGACCCGGAGGGGTTGACAGAATAGAGCACATTAATGCGCAAAAATGGAGAACAATAGGAATAAAGTAAGGACAGTACAGTAAGAGCCACTAATTAGGTCCAGGTTTTAAAAAAAAAAAGCTCTGGCTAAAGGTACAGCCTTTGTCAAAAGTTCGGAGCCCAGGGGGTTTTCTTCTGGGCCGCACTGTATGGTTCGTAACGCATCTCCCGCGCTCCAAATTTCCTGAAGGTAAAAAGATTTCTGGTCCTGTCTTCTCCAACGGGTAGGGCTGCCACGAATGCTTCAGGAGTCCCACTACAAGGCTCAGAAGCAAACCCCCTGGGCTCCAAACTTTTGGCAAAGACTGTACTTCGGACAGGATCCAATCGCTCTTATTTTAAGACCGTGGTCAACGTACATCGGGCGGACCCGCGCATTTTTCTTTTCGGGTTCCGAGAATAGGTATGTCGGACGGACCCGGTCCATTTTTTTCCCGGGTACCTCAGGCAGGTCCAAATAATATTTTTCAAAGTGCAACGTCTCTCACAAAATTATTTAGTCGGCTTGGTACCACGGTTACGACGGTGTGCTTCCGTTCCCCTTTCGGCCGTAACGAGACAAATTCCAGTTGACACGATTGCAATAAGTGCCGATGGCGCAGTGGCGTAGCTTTACCCACCGCTTTACCCGCTTCTCGGAATGTGGCGGTTGGCGTTCGGTGCGCATGCTTCAAGTGCGCCAGCAATGAACATTTTGTGCCCGCGCATGGCAAACATCATGCTTTCTGGTTGTATACTGGCTGGCACACGTCGCTGGGTTGCAGCGGGAGAACTGCAAAATTACTCCTGGCTCTTTCCACGCAGACAATACGCGCGCGTGTTTTTCTGCCCCGTACTGAACACTGCTTCATGGACGTTAAGGCTTTCCTTTCAGCGAGCCGTGTTCTCCAGTCGAAGATCAGTGCGCGCAGCATCTCTGCTCGTTTGTGGCGACGGCTGAGCGGGTGCCGTTCGGCTTGTGCTAACCTCGAACCCGCGAGGGTTTAAACTTCATGTACACAAACTTTCGCTGGAAGACAAGGCTGCGGGCTGGGAGGTTGCCTAGTCGCACCCAGACAACGTCGCTGTTGACCTGGACGCGGATCGTTCACGCGTCTGGCTTCCCGGTTGCTCCCTTCCGCATTGCGGTGGAGCACGTCTTCGCCAGGACAGGCTCGCCGGCCTGGTCATCGCCGCAGGCCTCGAATAGATTCGTCATGCCTTTTGGCATGGCTGTGAGGTAGAATCTAAAAATATTAATGGTGAGCATCCTATTTGCTCTGTTTGCTGGTAATGAAGCAATAGCGCATAACATTCCTTACGAATAACTACGTATTTCGGACGGTGCTCTGCACGTTGAGATGTGTGTTGGGCCAGGTACGGGCTCACGATCCCAAATACGTATACCTGTGATTCAAAAGTCAGTGCAGAACAGCAGACGGTGCAAATGCTACAGTTCATCATCATCATCTTCATCATAATCATCAGCCTGACTATGCCCACTGCAGGGCTAGAGCCTCTCCCATGTCTCACCAATTAACCATGTCCTGTGCCAACTGCGGCCCACCTAACTCTATGCCAGCCCCCATGCTACGCTTGCCTTCTCTTGAAATACATTCAGTTACCATTAAGGACCATCGGTTATCTTGCCTTCGCATTGCATGATCTGCCCCTGCCCCGTTCTTCTTGATTTCGAATATAGGATGTCATTAACTCGCCTTTGTTCTGACCCACTCTGTTCTCTTCCGATCTCTTAGCGTTACACCTATCATTTTCCTTTCCATAGTTCGCTGCGTTGCCCTCAATTGAGCCATTTTCGTTAGCCCACACATATCTTTCCCATAGGTGAGTAGCGGTAAGGTTATATAATATAATATGTTATATAATTTCTCTTGAGGGAGATTGGTTAACCGGCATCCGTGATCTGGGAGTATCTGGCAAATGCTCTCCACCGCATTCTTATTCTTCTAATTATTTCACTCTCATGGCACGGATCTACGGTGACTACCTGCCCCAAGCAGACGTATTCCCTTACTACTTCCAGCGCCTCGCTACCTATCGTAAGCTGCTTTTCCCGTCTCATACTGTTGAACTTTAGTTTTCTGCATATTAATTTTTAAAACCATCGTTCGGCTTTCCCGATAGGTCCTTCATCATGCTTTGCAATTCGTCCCCTGAGTTACTTAGTACAGAAATGTGATCAGGGAATCACAGATTACTCAGGCATTAACCATTAACTCTTATCCTCAACTGTTTCCTGTAAACAGGCAGTGAATAGCATTGGCGAGATCCTGACTCTCTGTTAGGCACCATTCCTTATTGGTGACTTTATTTTATCTATTTTATTGCTGACTTTATCAAGAATTATGGTGGTTATGGAGCCGTTATAGACATCTTCCAGCATTTTTACGAGGCTAATCTACGCCCTGATTCCTTAATGCCTGCCTGACTGCTGAGGTTTCTACAGAGTCAAATGATTTCTCGTAACATATGAACGCTATTTACAAGGTGATTTCTTTTAACCTTTACAGATTTTTATTTCAAAAACTCTAAAAGATACGTTGGTGCGGGCGCTTGAACTGGACTGTACATCAAGGCGGACGTTATGTACCTAATATCGATCAAGAATTAAACGACGAATTAACTCAGATTAAGGAATGAACTTGTTTACATTTTATTCTAGGGGGCAAGGTTCCGTCCTGAAATTGACGGCCGTCATCATGGAAGGTGAGTCCTGCTTTTAAATTTTCTTAATCGGCAATGTGTTTCGAAATAGCGAACATGAAATATGCGCATTTGAAAGGTCGCTGAGTTGGCTTTCCCGCATTGCATATATACAGTATGGCGTCGCAGGCGCAGTTGTTGTTTTTAATGATGTAGAAGAAGTTACTTTTAATTCGACGACGCTACCACGTGCAGCGACGCCATTTTATAATTAGGTAATGCTGGAAATCCAACGCAACAAGCTTTCAAATGCGTATTTTTGACATTCAAAATTGCGAACAACATTGCCGATTAAGAAAATTTTAAAACACGGCTCACCTCCGATGTTGGTGGTAATCAATTTCGCAATAAAACATTACCCCCCAAAATTTATTACTTTTATTTATTTGCATCGCTTCTAGGGCTTTTCTTACTGATTTCCTCCTTCGTTACCGGTGGAACGAACATTCCTGCCGGCAGTGCTAGTGGTATCTCACTTAAATTACGAGCAGAGCCAGGTGAGCGAATACGTATAGGTAGTTTTCACGTGACATCACAGGCGTCAACTTTGGGTGTAGCAGAGACTAGGCAGGAAATGGCCCTTTGTCCCCATGTCGTGGGGAGTGACCTCTTCAGCACTAGCAACCCCGCACCCTCTCTCGGACATCCCGCATTCACCCCTCTAGAACCCTAGCCTGAACAACGAACAGCCCACTCCCTACGGCAGGTGGTGTTGGACCGTCTCCGCTTTCCTGCCTAGCCTCTGCTGCATTGCCATGAAAAGTAACTGGTTGGGGATAAGCGGATTGGGAAAACAGCCAGGCTTTCGCCGAGATTTTGGACCCTAAGATGGCGGCCGCTACGACGTCAGTGCAAACTATGTGTCGCGTCGCCTGTCGCAGTCGCTTGCATGCAAGCTGGTGCGAGTGACACAGGTGCTAGCCGTGCAACAGCGAGCGTGAAGACGCGTATCTGCGTCATTTACGGGAGTGCGGAGTTGTAAGAAAGGGCGAACATCTCTTTGCAGCTCCTCGAAAGACGCGAATGTAGCGTGCAACTTGCGTACACTGTGCGAGGAAGAGCGCGCAGCAAGCCGCGTGATGCGCATACGTTGGACGTGACTTTAGCCATACGGCTACAACGAAGTCCGCCGTACCTTTAAATAGAACCGACTTGAGTACCTCAGACGTATGTCTTTAAACACTCCGTGAAAGAATTTATCGTCATTCGTACAGGACTAAACGCGAAGAAATTAAAGAAGAGTAAATTAAAGAAACACGGAGGAAAACGTCGCTCAATTTTTGTTCAGAGTAAAAATTGACGCTCTGGTTCTTCCTGGCCACGTTCACACTCCCTTCCAGCAGATAAGGCGTGTTTATCGCCGAGTGAACTTAATTTATAAATCTTTCCACGTGGCAATTCAAGCTCGGTGACATCCTTACCTAAAATAACAGATTTCCAATGTTTTCAATTGAATTGCCGTATAGCCTACCTCTAGGATCAGTAGTAAAAAGAAAATAAAAAAAAGACGTCGACGCACGCATTTTACATGCGAAATCGGCCGGTGATGGCGACACCTGTATTTTTGTTGTGTGGTCTTTTCTAGCTTTTAGAAGGTCCGTTTTTGTCGAGAGTGACCTCTCTGTGATTAGAACGCGGTACCCTATCGATACAGGCCAACTTCTGTTCGCCCTCTTGTCCCTGGATAGTAGAAAAAGCAACCACCCAATGGCCACTAAAACTCCCTTGGAGTTGCCATGGAGGTCCTGGACGTCCACAGGACGTATATGGGAATTTCGGTGTCCATTGGGCAGGTTCCGGTTACAAAAATTGGCGAGCTTAATTGCGAACTTGGCAAGTGTAAATTGCCATGTCTTTTTCTGAAGAACTTATTGTTTGGGCTGCTATTGCCGGGCTACTTTTCATAGCTGTGAGCTGCTTTGCACCTATTCCGTGTGTACGTAATCTATGCACTCGCCCAATCTGTTGGTAACTAGCTGCCCAACGATCGAAGCATACCGCACGTGAGAACAATTCCTGGTTGGCTTGGCTCACCCCTATACCTCCCCGCCCATCGCGATAGCCCAGTCAACGTAAGAAGAATGCCCTCCTAACGTGTGAACAGTTCTGAGCAAATGGCACCAAATTTGCTCACGCCGGCTGTTGCCTCTCCTCGAAACTGCGAAGCAAGATATAGGTCATGCGGCTTGTCTGGTAAATCTGGGAGATAATTCTCTTCATAGCGGAAGACAGCTGGTTCATACACGTCCTAAGTATATCAGATATGCTGGATTGCCGAGAAGCGCATACCTGTTTCCGGATACCTCTACTTATCTTTCCGCTCACGTCGCCACTTTCCGTATTCATTTACCCCGTTACGGAAAGTGCGGTCGTGTCGCGACGTCCGCGAGCAAGACCACTGCGAGAGCGAAAGCTCAGACACGACCGCACACGTAGGCGCCAGTCTGTTGCCTGCCTCGCCGTTCAGCTTTCGCCATAAACCTACTAGCGTCAAAGTTAGTTTAGTTTAATCCCCGCGTCTTCTTTCCCCTGTGTGCAAACTTTGCAGCTTTGCAACTATGCATAAGGTGAAAAAGAACGCACAGGCACCGTTTTTACTGACAAGTGGCGCCACCGTGCGGTGCCTCCGTAGGCTGCCCAAATGACGCCGAAACGAGACTTCTAGAAATGGTTTCAGCACTCTTCCCTGCTTTGCTGCGGACACGTGCAGACTGCCTGCGGCAGTCTCAGCGGGTGAGCACAGTTGTATGGTTGGGGGGTCTGACGCGAGGGTCTGACGCCGCGCAGGTGGTTGTTTGAACAGCAGCAGTCCGAGGGCAGTTAAGTGACTTTCCCCTCCGTCACCCAGTGGACCAAACAACAGCGTGGATGAGGCCTTAATTGGCACTGGCTGAAAGGAGTATAAAGAACAATTTTTTCTTGTGTGTTTTGTGCTTTCAAATCATGCGTACGTTAGACATTGTTTGGTCCCCAACGGTCCATAATTAGAATCGTCCATATTAACGGTATTCGTATTAATGGAGCACGACTGTGCAGTCGGGGACAGTAGTCTCTGGACAGCGCGTTCCGTAAACAAAGTCCATAGCTCTAGTGTTAAATAACCGGCTGGAGGCCACACTTGTGGAGGGCAAAGTGCAAAATTTTGACTTCCACCTCCACAAGTGTGGTCTCCAGCCGCAGGATAATAGTAGCGGTATCGGCTTCGTTCGCGAAACGCGTGGTCTAGAGACTTTTGTCCCAGATTGTACATGGATCACGATGTGGTACTCCCCTACCACCGCTAAATAGCTTATAATTGAATATCTTCTGTCATTCTGTTACAGTTTCAGTTGCAATTACCGGACGCTGACTGGGATGTTCACGAGGTGTTTAGGTCACGTAAAACATGAAACGAGTGCAATACGCTCATACATAGTTTTAATTCACTTCAACGCTTAAGCCAGCCTGCTTCTTGAGCTGGAATGGAACCGAACAATGTATGAGCTGTTATATTTCAGTTTTTTTTTTCATGCCAAATGTGAGCTAAACACTTCTTACACCTCACAACCAGGTTTCGGTTGATGAAGTCAAAACGTCATGAGAGAAGAATATAGACTGTAAATTATTTAGCGGTCGTAGGCGAATACCACATCGTGGTCCATGTAGGCCAGTCGTGCCCCGTTAATACGAACACTGTTTCAAGGATGATTCGTATTGTGGACAGTTTTTCTGGGGACCAAACTTTTAAGGCGGAAGCCTTTAATGTCTCATCGTTGTAAGCAGCAGTTGTCGACAGAAAATGTCACGCTTTTCAATTGGTGGAAACGGTCGTGACGTCACAGTGCGCGAATTTCAAACGGGGCCTATTGTACTTTGGCTAGTAACCATACAACCAATTGAAGGGATCGTATAGTGATGCTCCAAGTAAGAGGGACTGAGCTTAGTTAATTGCTTAATTACCCAATTAGCCTAATTAGCTTTACTAGTCAGGCCATATAAATAAATAAAACCGATTAAGAAATTGGTCGAGCTCAGGAATCGAACCCCGGTCTTCGGCGTGAGAGACGAGCATGCTATCCACTCCGCCACGCCAGCTCGATGGTTTGGAATGAACAAAGGCGCGCCTAGTGAATACGGTGTCTTCACTTACTCTCATCCTCCTCCATTCCCTTCCGGCGAGGTTTAGGTGTCCACCGACAAATGAGAGACAGATGCATTTCCTTTCCTCAAAAACCAATTTACCGACGAGCGAGGCGTAGAACCGAATGGGCGATGGCGTTCTATGGACTCCTTGGCAGCGTTGCAAGACGCTGTCGCGTTCCACTCTTAGGGGCGAAGCTTATCATCTTAACCACACATCAGTGACCACACTTTAGGTCAAAAAAGTGCCCCCCCCCCTGAATTTTGTGAGACAGTTACTGCGTAATTTCTTTTCCTCAAATACAATTTTCATTTTCTTCATTACGGCTCCTCTTTATCTATCTTCTTTCACTCCCACTCCTCCCTTCCTCTACGGTGCGGTTCAGGTGTCCACCGAGATGACAGAGAATTACTGCGTCATTTCCTTTCCTCAAAAAGCGTTGCGTTCAAAGGGCAAGGCATCGCGCCGAACGGGTGGTGGCGTTCCGTGGACTCTCTGGCAGCGCTACAACGCGCTGTCGCGTTCCACTCCTAAAGGCGAAGCTTAAGCGTCATTAATTAGTATTCAGTTAATTAGTATTCAGGCATTAATCAGTAATTAACCATTAATTAGTGATTTGTCATCACTTAGTAATTAGTACTCAATTATATGTGACGCCACCAGTGCCACAGAAACAGCGAAGGTGGTGCGGAAAACGCTTCCGCCTCTACCCACTTTAGACAGTCAAAGTGCCCCCTGAATTTTTCCATGTATTTTTGCCTCGTTAATATAGGAATTCGATGTCCGTACAATGGACAGAGTGGAAATGCACAGAGGCTATTGGAGCTCATGTATTTTTTTCTTGGTTAACATGGTGGACAGCGATGTGAACAAAAACCTCTACTGCCCCAATCAGATCTTTCATTTCCTGTATATCGAGTGCAGGACACCAGCAAAAGGCACTACGTAAGTGTGTATGCCTGAATGATAACCTTTTTTATTTCTCTGGCCAACAGGCTCTGTCGACGCATCCTATGATTTGTCGTGCTCTATGAACGACAGTGAAAGAAAAAAAAACATTCTACAGCTTGTGCTATATGCGTTGAAAGCTGCATTCGGCAGCTCTCAGCCGACTGAGTACAGCTATGTACTCACAGTTCGTGGGATATGAACAGTCGCAGTAGGAACTACATCATCCCGCCATGCAGCGCTATCATGCATCTCATGGACCTAGGCAAATCGAGATGCACCACATTACCTTAAACATAATGGTGTCTAATGCACTTCTAGCTCACAAGCAGAACTTAGCCATAAGGTGTTTTTTCCTAACTTCTGCGGCTCGCATGTGTGCGCCTTCCTATTCCTGGGATAGCGAAGAAATCAAATTTATCAATGCCAGCCCTTAAAGGGGCTGCGAAAGACTGCTTGAAGGGCTGCCGGCTATACTTCAGGTGGATTCTTTATGTCACGCAGATTCTGACTCAAAAAGAACTACAGGAATTGATGCATAGGAACGGGAGTTATTCAATGAATAAATTTCAAAATACAAGCAAACAAAACTCTGTGCCCTCAACTCGATTTTGGCGGGGCTTCCCATTCGTTTCCATGGTTACAACAACCATGTGGACGCCCAGCTGGCCCAGCGATGATTCTTCGACACGTCGACGGCGCAGAAGGGAACATTGATCGATGGCGTTCCCCGACTTATCCAAACTCGAGCTCGAGTTTCTTTTTAGCATGGGCGTGCCGCTACCGCCCCCGCGTACCGTGCCCTGCACACTGCGCGCTGATGACGGAAACGTGGCGCCACCTGGCGGCCGCGTCCAGTGATCCTCCTCAAGCTCCCGGTGCGCATTGGTAAATGGGAAACGAATGTGTTTTCTCTTTCTGCTCTTCCTTGGGACCGAAACGAACGCTTGTAGAATGCAATGGCTCGATCAGGTCGATTCCGCCAAGCCGTTCTCAGATACACAGAGAGTATACTTAAGTGTTGTTTCCTATTTGGAGAGGCATGGGAGAGGCCTTTGCCCTGCAGTGGGCATAGGCAGGCTGATGATGATGATGAACAACAAGCAGGCTGCCTGATATTGAGGACAAGTGTCAGGATAGTGCACCAACAATGTCGCTTAAGCATTTCTGTGCTGATGCATTTTTATTAAAATCAGCTCATAGCTTAATATCTACATCCATGGGGACATTTGGCATCTGTTTGACTTTTAATTCGCTAGTGTTTGCAGCCTTTAATGTTGGTCTTAAGACAGTGTAAGCATTGTTTCACTGTGTGGGATTTTTTAGCTGTTTTGCAGAGGTGTGTGTGTATGCATGCAGAGTTTTTTTCCACGGGTTTGTTATGTGGCTCATGGAACCTTCATGTTGCAGAAGAAATTTTTTAATTTCTGTGTTGTACTGGAAAGTGAGCAGTATTTATATCCACCAGGTGTTTCAGGGAAGAATAAATAGTTGTCAAAAATATGGCTTTTGCTGCATACTATTACCAGTGTTAGCAGACACCAGAAAGCTGGTGAGGTGTATTTAGTAAGCTGGTTAACTAATTTCTGATAATTAACTTTTTAACTAACACAGGTTTGCAACTGGTTGCAGTTAGAGACTTTTAGCCAGTCGTTAGTAGTAGCCATATCAGTTTTTAGAATGTACGAAACATGATTACTTTCGCCGCTGTGGCTCGACAAAATTTGGCTGCATCGTGCGAAAATACATGCGCTTTTGAAAGCACACAGGGAGAGCAACCCCTCCAGTTCATGTAACTGCTACAAATCTCTAATATCAACTAGACGCCTAACTCTGATAGTTAAAAGGTTCATTAATAAAAATTAGTTAACCAGCTTACTAGGTAAGACGATTCACCAGTTTTCTGGTGCCTTCCAACACTGGCAATACTATGCTGAAAAAGCCATATATTCAACTCAAAATACCTGTTTTTTGAAAATTACTTAGTCTTCCCTGAAACACCTCGTATATATGTAAGAAAAACCTAACGGTATTTAATTCACGACGTTTTGGTCGGAGGGCCAGCCGTTTTCAAGTGTACTACAGCATTTCAAGCACACAGCTTTTATTTTGAATGCTGTACTATACTCGAAAAAGGCTGGCCCTCTAGCCGAAACATCGTGAATTAAAACCTGTTATGTTTTTCAATTTCTATGTGTCAGTCATTGTTACTAAGAGGGAACTGAGCGGAACTGTGCCGAAGCCAATATTCTGTTCCTCTATTGTTCTCCATAAATTATTTTGATGCATCATGCATATCTTCTAGCGCGTATGTACACTTGTGCTCAATAAATATAATAATTTGCATTTTGCTTCTATTATTCTTTAAGCAGTCCAGGATACAGTGTTCACAAAATGATTTTGAAGTGATAACACTACGTTGGTAAAAGTGTTGTACTGTGTAGTAGGAATTATACTGTCTTCGGACTTGAGTCTTTTGAATAACGGTGGCCAATTGTCGGAAGGTCGTTGATAGGGTGTTGGTACACATTGTCGGTATGTGGTTGATAAGAAGTGTAAAGACTTTCTATGTACTTGAGTCTTATGGATAACGGTGGCCAATTGTCGGAAGACCGTTGATAGGGTGTTGGCAGACATGATCGGTAAGGGGTCAATAGGAAGTGTAGAAACTGTCGATAAGGGGATCATAGGAAGTATAAAGACTTTCTATGTACTTGAGTCTTTTGGATATCGGTGACCAATTGTTAGAAGACGGTTGATAGGTTGTTACTACAATGTATAAAGACGTTCAAAAGACTTTCTGTTCAATGTTGATAGGTTCTATTAACAATTGTCGAAAGACTTTCTAAAGAATGTTACTAAAAATTTTTGTAAGGGCATACACTGGCTAATCCAACTCCTCTGGGCCTGGATGATGGCCCTGCCCACGCACTTCGTCAGGGCCGGTGCAAACGAAGAGGCAGTCAGAGGCCGAGTCACTGCCCTCTGTCTGCTCAGTGATGGTGACGGCCTTGTCGGTAGAGTCCTCATCCTCATCATCCGTCAGCTCCTCAGTAGTGTCCGACGAAGATGTGCAGACCAAGTCGTCAGCCAAGTCTCTGCAATGGGCACGCGCTGCCGACCCTTGTCCTCGTCGTCGTCAGTCAGCTCATCGTCGTAGTCGTCGGGGTCGTGGGGCCGTGGCTGGGACAGGGAGGCGACCCACGAGCCCAGGTCGTGGTCTTGACTGAAACTGCTCGCGTTGAACGATCCCCGTTTGGGGGTGGTGGCCAGGGCCGCCTGCATCAGCTCCACCCTCTGGATACTTTCGCCAGAAGATGCTGCAGGGGGCTTGATGAAGAGGCCCTTCCTCGGCGGTGGTGGAGGCCGATGTGATCGGTTCGACGAGTGAGCAAAAGGTTCCCCCTGTGTCCACCAGGAGTGGCCTGCCGGAACGCCTTGCTCTCTGGGCGGCTTCCAGGAGTTGGCAATGCCCCTTTTGGGCATAGGTGCGACGACAGGCTCTGGATTGGCTGGCTCTTCTAATGCGGCATGGGCTCGTCACAGTCCAAGAAGTCTGAGGCCATGTTGAAGGTGGGCGCACGAAGTGGTCTTTGACGGTGCCAGTAGGCATCGACAACGTCATCATCACTGTCAGACAAGCCATCCTGCATGGAATGCGAGACGCCATTTGGAGGTCGTCCTCTGCCGATGCCGGTCGCTGCATGACGATTCACGAACCCAGGATTTTCCTCGGTCTTTTTCTTGAGAAACTGAAACAAGGGCAGTTCTTGAAGAGGAATTCGTTGGCGGCCGCGGCACCAGCAAGGCAGAGGCTGGCAATCAACTGCATCTTCAAAATCCAACGGCGTCGTAGTACACTGGCTATAGTCTATATCCATTACGCGGGAAGCAGTGGTTGTAACAGATTGCATTGTTACATATAGTCTATATCCATTACGCGGGAAGCAGTGGTTGTAACAGATTACATTGTTACGTAATTGTACGCACCCAAGGAGTAGTCACTGAGGGATGCTGATGCTGACAGCAGCTCAGTCGAACCACTGCCGGCCAACGGCGCACAGATCACACTTCGTTCTCTTCGCGCTCCGTGCACGAGCCCAGCAAATGTCTTCTTCGTTGTCCACTGACAATATGAACGCGGCAACACGAATTACAAGCTGTGGACGCAACCAGGCTGACCAGAGACCGCCGCGTTACAATATTTTGATTTTGTATAATGTATATTGTTCAAAAGTGTTCTACTTATGCTTTTTATATTCCTTACACTCTGTTTACTAAAATACATTTGCCTATATATGATCTTCTTCTGTTTCTAGTAACGGGCATTTTATCTTCAGCTTTCCAGCTCTCCACCTTTCAATTTCTATTCCTGCCCTCGAGTTTTTTCACTCTCTTCACAAATAACGAAGGTTCTGAGTTCACATCCTCCCAGAATTCACCCACTGGGCTGAAATTTAGAGTGTAACAGAAAGCTAGAAAGTAATTGACCAGAACAGAGCACTACGGAGAGCGAGCTAAAGGTACCGTTATGGGAGAAGCAGAGTACCGTAAATTACACAATGAACTCGAACTGATGATATCCTGCAGCGTGAGACCAGGATAGGGAAACAAACTTGGGCGGACGAGTTCGAGTAGGCTTAGATAGTAGAGTAGGCTTAGGCTTAGATCAGGCTTGGAAATTTGCCCGGATAGGGCAGCCGTGGCGTAGGACACGGCTAGTTCGAGAACAAGTCTAGAGGTGTTAGTCATGGCATTAAAAGGAAACTTGACTGACAGTGATCACGTACTTTGGGGGAAAGATATATGCAGTTGGTACTGCCTCAGGGTGGTCACTTTTACAGCCAGTTTCAGATGCGGCAGTAAACCTTTCATCTTGCTATGAAGGCAGCTTCAGATGGATTTCGCGGGCTGGCGTCTAATGTACAAATTCATCTTCAAAAAAAAAAAGGCTGAGGCTTAACTTGGTTAAGCCTGGAGAATGCGAAGCATCATCGTGTCGCGTAATTTGGAGGCGCACAGCCACAGCGACGGCGCGAGGTGGGCCCCCGTTTCTCCACTGTCGTGACGTCATCGCGTCACGTGGTGTGACGTCAAGTATCACGTGATTTAGAAACGCACAACCACAGCGACGGCGCGAGGTGGGCCCCCGTTTCTCCACTGTCGTGACGTCATCGTGTCACGTGGTGTGACGTCATGTATCACGTGATTTGGAGGCGCACAACCACAGCGACGGCGCGAGGTGGGCCCCCGTTTCTCTACTGTCGTGACGTCATCGTGTCACGTGGTGTGACGTCATGTATCACGTGATTTGGAGGCGCATAACCACGGTGATGGGCTGAAGTGGTAGCTAAAGTAGTATGCTTCGCATAAAAAGAGTTCACCATTTGGTCTAGGTGCGTGGCAATGCCTATGTACGCGGCAACTGTTGCCAGCCGCTGCACACCGAGTGATGTCTCCGAACCCTCTCTCGAACGTAATCGTTGTGTTATGTGTCATCTAGCACAACAGGACTCTCTTCTATCAGCTTTAACTATGCCGGATCGTTGCCAACCAGACATTCGCCATGGCACTGCACTCGCTAAGTCAAGATGTGCTGCCACCGTACGAACGTCCAGCTGGTCTCTGAACGCGGCTTAATACGCCCTTTTGGCACTGGCGTGTTCTGATAGCTTTCCAGCCGCCCGATGGGCCTCGCAGATAACATACTGCGACTACAAAAACCGCGTTAGGCTCCCAGGAGGTAAGTAGCCGAGCCCACAGCAGCTCCTTGATCCGCAGGCGAGTTGAAACGTTGCCGTCGCTGCTTAGTGCCACGGTCGACGTGGACAAATCTGTGAGAGCCTTAACTTGGATGGTGGCAGGCGCACGCTATGAGAAGTCGGAAAATTGTTGGAATGTGCTCATGAACATTTGTGAACTTTGTGCGAGATCTTGTGGCTAGCAACGCTGCGTTTCTTTCCAGCCGATCGCCCATATGGCGGAGTCCGGGAGGAGAAATGGCGTCTGCTGTGGCGTTCGCAGTGGTGCTTCTGGAGGAGTGCGGCTACGACTGACGTCAATTAGAAGGCGGTCAACGCGCGGTCTCTACACTATGGCGCGCCATTGTTGCGCAATCATTCAGCAGTAAAACTGGCGAAGAGGTCCGACGTGGGCTCACTGCAATTCACAAGAGTCTCAGTATGCCGGCATACAACGGACCCGTATGGCCACCCTTGCCGTCCCTGTGAGTGACTATAAGCATAGCGGATATGACTGGAAAGACCGCATTCTAACTCTTCAGCGTTATGCTCTGAGTTTCGTCCCGCATGGTCTCGATTTTTGCCAGGGTGACCGCATGTAATCTTTTGTCTCGCCACTAAACTTTATTGTGCGCTCGAAATTACTCATTGCAGAAGAATTTATATTGAGCTTTTTTATGGAGTTTTCGGGTCCTTTGTGTGTCATTTCTTATGTTGAATCTATGAGTCCTGTTAACCTTTTCGGCGCCGTCTAGTGACCTTGTTTTACTCCATCTGTATGTCCGACAGACTTTCGTCGAAATTTCCGGAGCCCTCCACTACAGCGTCTCTCATAGCCTTAGTCGCTTTGGGACGTTAAACCCCATAATCCAACCAACATTTCATGTTTTTTTTTCAGTACATTAAATCCCAAGAGTGCTTGCATTAATGCAAGTAAATTTGGTTCATGTTTTACCGAGCCTCATTGTATCCTTTAATGTTTCTGATCGTCGATGTCTATGGGTTTTAATGCATTTGTCTGTTCACTGCCTACTTGTTCATTTTTCTACTGAGTTTCCGTTTTCTGTGTTAAAGAAACGGTTGGACAAGGATTTAATTTGTATGCTCTTCCCTCCGCCTATGTACATCTCAGTGTATTTTTGTTTACCGGGACATGACGTACTCAAAAGAATAAAAAAAGGCCCTTCTCCTCGTCTACAAAGAAATTTTGCTATAAACTTCACACCGAGATATTACCCATTAAAACATGGTTAGAGAAGAAGGGCATTTTTGTGTCTACCACAAAATGCCGCCAATGTGGTGCTCCTGAAACGATTGAGCATTGTTTCCTCAATTGCAAAGATGCAAATACTCTTCTGAGATATCATGCAATGGACCATGTGAAAAAGATTTACTTAGACACCACATTCAGTACGATACCTCACTGCACTGCTATTTGTAGATAAACCCTTAGACTCTTTCTTCCACATAAGTGCAGCGTAAAAAACGAAGACCAGGAAGGAAGAAACACCTACGACACGGACAAACGCTGCCCGTTATTTTTTACGCTGCAGTTTTGTGGAAACAAAGTGACCAACTTGCCCAAAAGCTCGTTTTAGTAAAACCTTAGACTTTTTCTTTTTAATTGGATTACACAGCCTCTGGATGGGGTGACATTGTGAATCAGTTGTTTCTGCTAAAGACCCCTTCAGTAGAATCATTGTGCGCCTAAAATAAGTGCATGCCCGGACCATATTTTCGGAACAGAGTGGCGCTCATTGTTAGTGCTGTGATCGTCATTATCTTTTTTTTCTAGTGCTTTATTCCTTAGGTGTGTCGTATTATGATGAGTCAGGTATGGGCTCTGCATTGCCTCTTGTCTCGTGCTTGGTTGCTTATAGGTGTGTCTTGTTACGCATAATATAGGTTTGCCGCTGTGTTCCTGATGTCTGTACATAGTTCATGTACTTAAAATATTACATCAGTGTAGCAGATAAGGTGTCGAAGCAGGAAAGTGGCGATGGCGTTGTGTGCCAATGCTGTATCAACAAAGCTCATCTGTAAGCGCCGCCGCGTGTTCCAAACCTGCTCCTGGTCATGAAGAATGTTATTTTATTTTATTTCATTTTAGGTCACGCAAGCTTCACACAAGGACCACCGAAATCTGAGAGTGACGGCCTTTATTGCTATAGCGCACTGGAAAAGAAGACGTTGCGTGGCATGGGTGGTGGAAGACGTGGTGAAGGAAGAGCGGGGACACGCGCCTATCGCTCGCTCCGGACGCCTTTGGAGGGAAGACGCCGTGGACGTGGCCTGTTGCCCGCAGGGCCGCCGGCCGAGCGTAATCCAGCCCCTGGAGTTGAGGAGCTTTTGTAGCAGCGCATGGTAAGTTCCGTGACAATATTACAGACACATTTGCCGGGGCTTTAACTTCGTAGTGCGCAGTTGCGTTGACGGCGAGGGTTTTCTGCCATGGGCCCCTTTCTCACTCTCTGCACCCGAAACGCGGACGTGGCGCGCACTTTGATGAGCGTGCGCATTAGGGTTGAACAGAATAAGTAGGAATGTGGACCGGTGACTAGGGGTGGTATTCTGCCGGTGTCGCCTTTTGCGACATGTCGCATTAGGGCGGGGCCTAAAAAAGTGCGTACAGTTGCTCGAGGAAACGGAAAACGCCCCTGGCACTTTCGTCTGCGGTGCTTTCATTCACTCCGAGAAGCGACAATTTACCACTGGTGATTCACTAGCAGCAGTAGTTTCGTATCTTTCATAGCAAGAATATTTGCCATCACACGACGTGTAATGTTCAAAAAACATTTGCAAAATTAATATAAACTCGCTTTACTTCATTTAAGTCTATAAAAAACCGAGAAAAAGCTCCAAATCTAATTTTGTTTCGTTCCGGATGGTTGTGCTAGGTTTCGGCTGCGTTTCGGGCAGTTGCAGACGGTAGCAGTGTATCTGGAGGTCCCATTAGGCTTGCGCGCTCCAGAATCGAGACCGTATCAAAAACTAGGCTGAATTGCAGCTTAAACTTTATCGTCAAACCAAGGTAAGTCATAGCGAAAAGCAACAGCACCAGTAGTTGCCTGTAAACATGCCGACCGGAATCGCAAGGACTGTGGAATTCGCTGAAGCAGGCGGCTCTCGCTTGGAAGGACGCCGCCATGTTTTCACGCTAAGGGCGCAAAAGCCGTAGCTGCCGATTCCGTTCGTACGCTAACGGTAGCCCGTCGCCCGCGCGAATCGCTTCAGCGCATTCCGTTGTTCGACTAAGCGTAGTAAATTGGTGCGACGTCACGATGACGTAGCAGGAAGGAGGATCCGTGTCGTCACGCCGCCGTCACCGCGGCTCGAGCCAATCAGTGAAGAGCGAATGCGACATGTCGCAAAAGGCGACACCGGAAGAATACCACCCTAGGTGTCTAGCTGTCACCCGGTGTCAATGTTTCGGTTGCCAATCCGAGTGAGATGCACCGCTGGCGCTCCTCCTTATCTGGACTGGACCGTCGTCCTCGTCACTTGCAGGGCCCTGGCACCGACGTTCCAGGGGGAGGATTTTCTTTTCTGCGTAAAATCTCCCATCTTAGATTGCGTCTAAGGAGAAGAGGACATCTTCATGAATTTTGGGGGGAATCTTAACAACTAGCATCGATAGGAAGAGGCACATTTTTTTTTTGTTGTTGCACTGGAAGGTATTATCGGCCTACGATACACATCACGGCCAGGGCAAGGCGCAAGCCCGGCCCCAAAAGCTGAAACGGAAGCAAAAAGAACGGAAAATCGATTCCAGTGCGGAATGCCTTATCCCTACGCTCACCTTCAGACCTTCTCGAAAACGACAGTCCCTACTGCTTTTATTTTGCGACGCTTTCATGAGCTCTTTCTTTTCAAGGCAGCCGTAGAAACGACTGGCATACTGCTGTCAGCAATAAGGCACACCGTGCCGTCTCCTTCTAGAAAGCGCGTTCGTCATATCGTTGCTTTGTTGTGTGATTAATAACTAACATTAACATACCACAGCGTTGACGAGCGTACGTTTATGTTCTCTGCCCAACATTGAGAGAACGAAAAGGTGGTGGTCCCATTTCGCGTATTCTGTACCGGTAAGCTATATATCGGGTTTCTGCGCTGAGCTCAAATACTGCTCTGACTCCGGTGACATGTTTCGCTCAGCGCTCCTGCCTGTGCGATATACTGTGCCGGGAACCTTAAACGCATCTTGGCGGTCCAGAGCTTTCGCTGGGCGACCCATCCTAGGTTCTAACCGCAATTTTTCAATGGGAAAGCATTCCATGTCACATTAGCACAAAAGCCGGCGTCCGTCACCGTCCAGATCCCGAAATTATTAATTGACGTCGCCATGCTCTCACATTACATCGACAGTATACATAGTGGCATCTAGAGCAAAAATAAAAAATTCGCTGTGGCTTAGCTTGGTTAAGGCCGGTAATCGCGAAAGCAGTATCCGTACCTACGCCATGGTTCAGCCGGTAGTGTAGCTGGTGGTGCTTGTGGTTAGACTTGTGGTGATGCATCGGTTATACAATCCAATCCAATCCAGTCTAATCTAATCTAATGTTAGGCCGCCGTTCATGTGCACCGCCGTCGCACACGGACGGCGCGAGATGGTCGCCCAGCTCTTCGGCGTGACGTCGCAACACCTGTGGCGCTCCTGGCGGAGAGATCCGGAGTTAGGCCGCCGTTGATGTGCACCGCCGTCGCACAAGGACGGCTCGAGATGGTCGCCCAGCTCTTCGGCGTGACGTCACAACACCTGTGGCGCGCCTAGCGGAGAGAGCGCGAGTTAGGCCGCCGTTCATGTGCACCGCCGTCGCACACGGACGAAGCGAAATGGTCGCCCAGCTCCGGCGTGACGTCATAGAAAGGTCATGCGAAAGGTCATTTCATGTGCACCGCTGTCGCACCGCAAAGGCTTGAAAGTGAAAGTAGTATTGCTTTCGCAATAAAACTAAAACTTCTTCCGAAGCTGCGGGGGATTCAACAAAGGACCTTGAGATAGCGAAGCGAGTAGGCAACCCATAGGCCTTGAAACATACTTCTCGGCCCATAAAGGTGAACCTAGTGCATGTGTTTCGTTACGATTGTATGCTAATGAGTAGGCGTGTGACTGGAAAGGAAGGAATTTTTAAAGAACCTCCCAACAGAGCTCACGATGAGACAATGTTTTCGCATTCCAAGCATGTAAGCAGTCTTAAGTGCCCTCGGTATTTTTTTTTATTCCCGACGGTAGGGTGTCGACTGGTACGGCGGATCATACCAACCAACTTGCCGCCGCGGTGGCTCAGTGGCTATGGTGCTCGGCTGCTGGCCCGAAAGACGCGGGTTCGATCCCGGCCGCGGCGGCTGAATTTCTTTGGAGGAGAAATTCGAGGCCCGTGTGCTGTGCGATGTCAGTGCACGTTAAAGAACCCCAGGTGGTCGAAATTTCCGGAGCCCTCAACTACGGCGTCTCTCATAGCCTTAGTCGCTTTGGGACGTTAAACCCCATAAACCAAACCAAACCATCACACCAACTTGGTAGAACATGTAGAATTTATACAAGGTGTCCCAGCTAATTTTAGCCAGGGTATGAAAATATGCTGAGAAACTCTAAGACGACGCGACTAAACGTATGTTGCTGGTTATTGTACATAGCAAGTGACATAATTTTTGTGTTCCGCGTAATTGATCATTTCTCGAGGTTAATTAACCAACTTCGCAAGCAACGAATTTACGCGAAAAATTCCAATGATAAGGTTCTAGAACGATCCGCAAAACTTGCGACTGAAGAGTTTATAACTTTCCATCGATAACGTAGTTTTTTTTCGATCACTGCAGATGCCCCTGCTATGGATAAACATACCATGTGACATGGGCGCTTGCGCGCCGCGATTAGAATGCTCTCAAACGTTCCACGTACAAATGGACACATCATTTAGTCGGGTGTGCTGTCATTCAAAAGTCGACGAAGAAGAACGAAGAAGAAGAAGAGTATCCTGTGGATTGCACTGTTTTGAGCTCCTGCTGTTTTTTCATTTCCCCACGTCTCAAAGCCCTATTGGAGAGGTTCTCTGCTCGGAGGGGCCCTGTAACACCTTGGGGACCCCCTGAGTGTCCTCCCTCTCGGAGGACAACGCCTCAATTTTCATCTTCTCCGTACTTCGCACCCAGGCCGCGGCCTGGTTAGGCCTGGCGGCTACTGGCTCCGCCATGACTGACCGCGCTGCTGATGCCGGGACGGCCCTGACACCTGGACTACGCGCGGATCCGCCATCTCCTGAGGTAACCTCTGACCTCGACACGGAACCTACAGTTGACAACCCGGACAACACGATCGTACCAGATGGACATCGTCTACCTGACCATGGTGCCGCTTCAGGTGGTGAACCCCGTTCTCTTTCGGGCTCTGGTTTGACCCCCGTGACCGGTGTCCCGGCCCTTTCCTCGTCACCTGCCGGTGTCCCAAAGACCCCAGCCCCCGACAACCTAGAGCTGGGCACGGATACCTCCCTTTTAGCGGCGCACGAAGAACTGCTGTCCATCATCAATGACGGAAAGAATAAGATCACAGCAGAGGTCCGGGCCACCCTTGTGTCCCTGGTCTCTGCCATGAATGCTAATGCGCAGCACTTCTTTGCCTGCGCCATCCGTGACAGAGAGCGCGTCCGTGCTTTGCGGGACCAAGTTATCGCCCGAGATCGTGAGCTGAAGGTCCTGAGGGCCCAGCATGCCAAAGTGTCCGTCAGGGCTTCCGAGGCCGAGGCGGAACTTCGCCTTCTGCGTGTCGGACCGAATGTTCCTAGGACCTTTGCGGCGGCTCTGCGCAGTGGTGCCGGCCCTCTTCCACCTGTCGGCGTTGATTCAGGCACTGCGACACACGCTCACCCAGGGCCCGTCGATCTCGGGGACTCTCCTCCGGCCGAGGAGCCCTATCAGATGCTTTTAACGTCTGTTGGGGCTTCCGACAACGTCGGTCGCGAGGTTGCTACCCTCATCAAGTCTGCCATCGACCCAGAATCTGAGGGAATAGGAGCCGTCACACTCCGACCCACCCGTCGCGCCCTGGTGGTTACATCCCGGGACCCTGCGAACCTCGAGCGCCTGCAGGCTGCCATCACCCGTATCGAGGCCACCCGGGCTTCCATCAATGTTCGTATGCCTCAGCGACGCAATCCTCATGTCCGCCTGTCCGGGGTTGATCCTGATATCCGTCCTGAGGATCTCGTGACTGCCCTCAACCGGCGGAACCCGGCACTCTCACTTGATCCGCAGAAATGTACAGTCAGGGACAAAAGTCACCGGACCACGTATTCCTCTAACGAAGCCGATAGCTCTGCTATTAGTCAGCGGCTGGAGACCACACTTGTGGAGGTAAAAGTTAAATTTTTGTTCTTTAATCTGTACAAGTGCGGTCTCCAGCCGCTGTCTGATAGCAAAGCTATAAGCTTCGTTAGAGGAACACGTGGTCCGGAGACTTTTGTCCCCGACTGTAAGCTCAGATTGTCCATCACACAGCGCTCTGGACAGCGTGTGCACGTCCTAGAGGTTGACCCTCCCGCTTTTTCCCGGCTTCGTGACGCCCGTCGAGTCACCGTGGGCTGGACCTCCGTTGAGGTCCAGGAGGACCTCCACGTCCCGCTGTGCATGTTCTGTGCCCAATACGGCCATGCTCTTAAAGCGTGTCCGCATGCTACGGACCCTTCTAAGGCCTGCTGCACAAGATGCGCGGGGTCGCACCCTCTCGCACAGTGCCCCCGCCCAATACAGGACCCTAACGCCAAGTGCGCCCCATGCGACGCGGCTGGCCGCCCCTCTAACCATCAAGCTGGGCATGCCTCCTGCTCAATTTTGCAGGAGCGCGCTGCTCGCGTCCGCGCCAGGACCAATTATGGCCCTTAGGGCAGCGATTGCCCTGCGTACCTCTCCCGCGAACCGCCAGGTTGCGACTCTGATTGTACTTACGGTCTTCTCCACTGATTTTTCATTCGTATTCTTCTTTCCTTGCTGCCTTTTATCGCTTGTCTCCGCAGCCAGTCCTCGGCCCTCCTGCTTCCACCACCACCACAATCTTTTAATCAATATAGTAAGCAGCTGTCGCCCATATGTGATCCTTTTCCACTTCAGTTATCTCCGTTCTTGTGCCTCTTTATATCACAATGGCTAGCTTTAGTTTTCTGCAGATCAACCTTGACCATACCCGGCGTGCGACGGCTGCCCTCTGGAGTCATTTCCTCTCTTCTCCGTTTTCTCTGGCTGCGGTGGCGGACCCTTACCTGGTCGGTGGCGGGGTTTCCGGTCTTCCTAGTGGGGTTGCCGTCTTCTCTGCGCAATCACATCCGCGCTCGCTAGTCCTTGCGCGGGATCCTCCTTTTGAGGTGTTCCCTATTTACGCCTCCACATTTGTTGTGGCTGTGCTCTGCACCTTTCAATCTACTTCCTTCCTCTTTGTCTCTGTTTACTTCCCGCCGCGCGCCCTCTTTGACTCTTCGTTAGACGAACTGGACGAAGTGGTCGCTTTGGCGGCCGGCCGCCCCATCATCCTGGCCGGTGACTTCAACGCCAAGCATGAATTGTGGGGCCCCGCACCCTCCGACTCGCGTGGCTCCAAACTCGTCCACTTCGCTCTGGCTCACCAACTGACTGTTTTAAATGACCCTACTTCCGCCCCCACATATGACAATTATTACGCGGAGTCGTGGATTGATGTCACACTCGCTTCCCCATCCCTGCTCAGCTCCGGATACACATGGAGCGTCTCGGACGCCGAATCTCTGTCCGAGCATTCTTATATTGAGGTGTCAATTGGTCCTCCTTCTCCGAAGCAGCACCGCCTAACGGTTGCATCCCGGGCTCGTCTGCTTCAGTGCCTAGCAAGGGACACATGGTTTTCCCGGGTTGCTGGCGCCGATCTGCGCTCCTCCGATGCACTGGAGACCGTCGTCAACCGGTTCCACGACCGAGTTAACACGCTGATTGAGCGCCACAAGCGTACAGTTGTAAGTGATCCGGCACCGAAGCCATGGTGGTCCCCTGAGCTCACCATCCAGCGGCGCCGCGTTCGAGCATTGCGCCGGCGCTTCCAGCGTTGCTCAGAACCATCGCTGCGCCCCGTCTATCGCACCGCGTTTCAGGCGGCACTTGCCTGTTACCGCCGCAACATCAGGGAGGCGAAGGACTCGGTGTTGCGCCAGGCCTGTCACGATGCGACTCGAAAAAACATTTTCGGCGCACCCTTTAAGAACGCATTCGCCAAACTGCGCGCCCCCGTATTCCTCCCACCTCTGGACACAGGAGACGGCGTTCTGACGACTTCTGTCGTTGAGTCAGCGGCACTTTTGCTCCGGACACAGGTCGCGTTTGACAACTCTTTGATAGATACACCATTACATGCGTCCCTCCGTGCATCCGTCGAGTCGCCTTACCATCCTTCTGTGCCGCCGGACGTCCCGTTCTCGCGTAACGAGCTTCAGCTGCTCGTGAACGCACTCGGTACCGGCACAGCTCCCGGCCTGGATGGGTTGACTGCGCCCTTGGTTACGGGCCTCTGGCGTGCCCACCCGTCCTTCTTTCTCCTCCTTTTCAACGGTGCCCTCCGTCTCGGCCACTTTCCCTCCGCGTGGCGAAGGGGGCAGATCATCTTCCTTCCTAAGCCAAACCGTCCCTCTTCCCTTCCTACTTCCTACCGGTCAATAGTGATGAACTCAATCCTGGGTAAACTTTTAGAACGCCTACTTCACGGCCGTCTTTACTATTTCTTGCACGCCAAGGGCCATCTCCATCCCAACCAGTTTGGGTTTACCCATTCGCGCAGCGCAGTGCAAGCCCTGGCCTCGTTGCGAACGGCCCTGGAAAACTTCCGCATATCCCGCACGCCCGTAGTTCTTATATCACTCGATTTTCAGGGCGCGTTTGATAGCGTTTGGCACCCCCTCGTCCTTCGCTTCTTTCGCTGCCGCGGTCTCCCTTCCAACCTGTATCACCTCTTGCGCTCTTTTCTTTCGCAGCGCACGGTAGTCTATCGTACACGCACTGGTGAGGAGGTGTCCACCAACCCCACTCTCGGCAGCCCTCAGGGATCACCCGTTTCACCCCTTTTGTGGAACGTCATAATCGCTGATCTTCTCGAATGTCCCATGCCTCCTGGCGTAACAATACAGGCCTATGCCGATGATACCATTGTGCTGGTTCCGGCCCGCACGCGCCACGAGCTGGAGCAGTTGTGTGCCGATGTCCTTAACAGAATAGCCTGTTGGGCCTCTGATTCGCGGGTGACGATCTCGTGGACAAAAACATTTTGTATGCTGTTTTCACATGGCGTGGGCGGAATGGAAAAGCGCAATTCAACCGTTCGCTTTTCGGGTCGCCCCTTGAGTTTCAAACAGGAACTCAAAATTTTAGGCGTTGTCTTCGACCGCCACCTCACTTTTCTACCGCATGCTCACTTTCTCCGCGACAAGGCAGAGATCCTCACTTCGCGTCTTGTCTCGTTTCTCTCTCTTCACCGTTCCCTCCCTTCCTCCTCTCTACGTAGGCTTTATTTTCAAGTTATAAAACCCGCTTTAAAGGGGCTGCGAAACACTGCCTGGGGGAATACCGGCTATACTTCAGGTGGGTTCTTTATGTCACACAGATGCTGACTTAAAAAGAATTGCAGGAATCGATGCACAGGAACGGGAGTTATTCAGTGAAGAAATTTCAAAATACAAGCAAACAAAACGCTGCCCTCAACTCTATTTTGGCGGGGCTTCCCACTCCTATTTCGCTCTCCCAATGACGGCACCTGGCGCAACCAATCAGAACAGCCAGCCAGAGCACGTCGCGGAAGTTTGTACTCCATGATTGCCTGCTCTCTGTGAGACTGGCAGCGTTGTTTCTATGCCAGAGCGCCCCTGGTGGTGTATTTTTATTTTATTTGCTTTGCAGGGCTTTTATCTAAGACAAAGAAATTGTTTTTGTTGATCTAATATAAAACGCAGACAGGTGACAAAATGTGTCTATATTTATTCACACAATTTGAAGTATATTTACTGTTTGTCCGGTCATCAAGCTCGCGCCAGGTGATGTCATATCCGCTACTAAAAACCCGCCACTGTGTGGCGACACAATCACAGCCATGAAGTTGTTTTTGGGAGGACATTAAAATATTAAAAAACGGCATGTACGCTCTATTACCGACGATAATAGCACCATTATAACTCACTGTATGCAATCAACAGGCAAAACAGTTAACTAAGATTGTGTTTCTGGGCCCCTTTAACTTATGCCGCGCCCGCTTGGTGGTCTCGCAGCGCCAATAGACCTTTCCGCAAATTCCGCCGCGCCACCAGGCGGCCGCGCAAGGCACTCTGGGAAAACGGAGCGCCGCGGCGCCCGCGGTGCCGTGCCCGCGTCTGTTCGTCCGTCTCTCCGACTGCGCGTGACCACCGGAAAGCCTTTCTCTGCCGTCTCGTCGCCATCGCTGTTTCTTGGTCTTTCTCTTGTGTCTGCTGTTCTTTTGCATCGCATGACACAGTTGGACGTTGCGTTCCGCGGCCATGGATCACCAGCCGAGCACGGTAAGTAGACGCTAAGACCGGCGTTCGCCCAATGCATGTTTACGTAGAGCCCTCGCCGCTCAAGTGCGCATCGCTTCGCGTCCCGCTGCCCGAAATGGGTATGCATGCTCTTTTCGTTTAGAGCGAGTTATAGCTTCCAGGTGTGTTTTTCTTTGCTGCTGCTGTTGAAAAGTCATCAGACAGCTTGGTCTTCCACTGATCGTTCGGGGTCGTGTTGTTTCAACTTCAGCAGCAACTGAATGTGCGTGCAACGTTGCTGCCATTTATTCGGAATGCAATAGTGTGCCTTTTCCGACGTGATTAAGTGTCCGTGCGAGAGGAGGGAGAAGTTGTTTCGCCGCCAACGCTTCAGCCACCGTTTGGGCGTGTGATGTGATGTTGCATAAGATCGCGTTCACATGCGTGCTATGTACGATGAAAGGGGAAAGTTGGGCAGGTTGGCTGGACATTTTCGGAACAGGCAAATACTCGGTGGCCTTCTGTCCATGTTCGCTATATCGCGCTGCGATTATAAGCTCGATGCTTGACAAATCAGAAGGGTCACCATCGAAAGGGCGGCTCTTGAAATGCTATCATAAGCCGAGTACCATGTCGACTTTCGAACCGAGAACGAGCGCAGAAATCAATATTCAATAAAAATGTTCACACTGGTCAGCTTTGCAACAACTACTAAAAGTTACTTTCATTACGAAGAACAATATTAAATTGCCAAACTGTTTGTTCCCTAAATATACAGATAGTTTTCTTCGCGCTTGTTGTCTGCAGAGTAGTGAAAGAAAATGTTTCTTCACATGCGCAGAAGCATTGAAAGCAAGTGAACTACTGACGAAATTTTGTGTTAACCTGGCAGGTTTTCAGCAGCACGTAGGATTTCTTCACCGATTGTCTGGAGTACACATATTGCTGCCTCCTATTGTAGAGCTGTGACAATGTCAGCACACGAGGAATTCTTGTTGCCCATCAGTGACTCGCGTTTTAGTTGCAAAAATCTTCATATGCAATTTTACGTATATCACATGCTTACACCTAAAAGTATCACTTATTGATTTATCTATTTTCCAGGCACCGCTGCAAGCCGTGGAAAACGTTCAGTCGCTTTCACTGATTCTCCCAAAAGGACCATGGACCAAGCAACTGAGAGGCCTCCACAGTTTTTCAGAGGAATCAATTTTGCAGCACGAGAGGGCTCGATGTGCTTCAAAGCATTGTGTGGCCGGCTATAGGATGTTTAAGGCTGAGAAGGTTCATGAGGCACTGCTCTGCGAAGCTGGTGGGGAAGTGTACCTGAAGGCCACTGTTGAGGCATCGTTTTCTTTGTCAAGACGCTACAAGGTGGCTGCAGCAATTTCGTCCGACGGGCTCGTGAGGAAAGGTTGTTGCGACTGCCGCGCAGGAGCATCAGGAGTCTGCAAACATGTGGCAGCCCTATTGTGGTTTGTCCTGGACATGAAGCGCTCTGGACAGGCCTACATTCAGGACACTGTTTCGTGTACTGGAAAGTCAAGAGCTTGGGCGACTGGGACAAAGCATGGAAACATGCGCAAGTTAAAGTTTTCGGATTTAAACTTTGTAAAGCATGTGCCCAACAAGGCAAAACAAAGCAAGCGTGCAAGAGAAAATGCACGCATTCAGTTAAGTAAAGAAGACTTACGAGGACTGCATAAAACACTGTGTGAGGAAGACATAAATCCTATGCTGCGTGATACGTTGCGGGATAACTGTTTCCTTCCAGTGCCTCTGCCAGTCATCCATCAGGACGCAGTGTCAGCGAAACTAACGCTCAGACTCCCCACAGAGGTGCTTTGGAGCGAGAATGTGCCAGCAGGCTACGACTTCGAAGACTGCGCTGTCACGCTTGAAGAGGCTTGGGCGCTTGAAGAAAGCACAAGAGACCAGAGCAGCTCTGCAACCTGGTCGTTTGAAAGGGCAAAGCGCCTGACTGCGTCCCACTTTGGCGACATTGTTAGCCGCCAGAAGCCAGCGGATGAAAAGTTTTTGAAGCGAGTGTTGGGGTCAAGTACCTTGCAAACCAAATATATGAGGGACGGCTTGGTTAATGAGGAGAGTGCTGTGCAGCGGTATGTTGAGAAGGGCGCGTCGATTGAAGTTTACCATTGCGGCCTGTGTGTCAACCCTGGTGTACCAGTACTTGGTGCCACACCAGACAGAGTGGTGAAAGATGGTGAAAACTTTGGGCTTCTGGAAGTTAAGACCCTTTCAGCTGCTAGAGACCGAGGAGAATGTCTCAGCGATGCCATTAAAACTGCATCATACCTGAAAGATGGGTTGCTTCGTAACTCGCACAAGTACTATTATCAGGTACAAGGACAAATGGCACTGACGGGACTGTCCTGGTGCGACTTTTTGGTCGATAATGGCGTTGAATGTACAGTCCAGAGAATTAAGTTTGACAGTTTGCTCTGGACCAACAAAATGATGCCCCGACTCCTGCAGTTCTACAGAGACTGTAAGCTGTGCCAAGCTCTTCCAGTCTGAAATTACCACAGAGTGCATGTAGTCAAGCCTTTGTTTTCATTAACCTCCTCGTTCCCACAATACGTACTTCTCTGCCTGTTCGAACACATGGGAAGAAAATTGTAAACAGTTGGGTTTAATGGTCCTAAATTGGGATTATTGGCTCTGAGGGACAGCGTAGTAAAGGGCTCCAGATTAATTCAGGCTAACTATGGTTTCTTTAACATGCGCTCACATCACACAGCAGGAGTGTTTTAACACGTGGAGGTCACACTGCTTCCCTAATTCATGTGCACAGTGGCTGTTTCGCTGTGGTGGTGAGCAGTTTTTATTGAAAGGTCTGTGGATTTCGATCCTTCTGATTAAACCATGTAAACAGCCAAGTGACTGTGTATTTTTGCAGTAATCATCATTTGAATAAGACAAAAGTAGCGCATGCATTTTGTTTTTGTCACGCAGAGGTAATATAGTAACGTTGACACTTTTGCATGTATCATTCGTTTACAAAGTCTGTTTTTGACAATTTTTTTCATTGTAATGTTCTCCACTTGCACATACTGTGTTTTTATTGTATATTTTTCCAGTGCAGTACAGAAACACTTCTATAACAATGTATACAAAAAGTGCAATCTATTTTTGCTAATCATTCTAGAGCTGTGATAAACATACAACTTTCATCAAATCACGTGCTCAATGTAGCAGTGCTTTTCACTGCTCAGATTCCTTGTTTGTGTCCAATACATACAGTCAAGAATTATTTCATTGCAATGTCCTTCACTTCCACCTCCATGTGCTTCATTTTAATATTTTGTGCATATTGTTTCAGTAAAGTACAAAAGCACTTTATGGGGCAGTTTGCTTTTTTAGTCATTTCAGAGCTGTAATAGGAGCAAAGCTGTTATCAAATATTGGCAATATTCATGCAATGCATCATTTATATTAAGTGTCCAGACCCCTTGCTCTTTCCAGTCTACTGTTGGGAACAAGTGCTCCACTGCAGTATGTGTTTTTTATGACAGACAAAATAGCGTGCAATTTTCGTTTCTAGTCATTTTAGAGCTGTGACAAATGTACAGCTTTCATCAAATTATGTGCTCAATGTAGCAGTTATTTTCAATGCTCACATTCCTTGTTCAACTTAGTGTTAACAATTACTTCACTGCAGTGCCCATCACCTGTACCCACTTGTGCTTCATTTTGATATTTCATGCATGTTTCAGTACTGTACAAAAAAGCACTTGCCCAATAAAGTGTGCAGGTTGAGATGGTTATGGGGCAGTTTGGTTTCTTTAGTCATTTTAGAGCTGTAATTTTACCAAATATCAGCAGTATTCATGCAATGTGTTATTTATATACAGTGTTGAGATTCCTTGCTCTTTGCAATTTTATGTTGAGAATTAAAAGCTTTTTAACAAATACTGCACTGCTGTACTTGTTCGTTCACATGTGTACTTCCCTTGTAGTAGAACATGCAAATTGACACATGTTTTCTTTAACATATCATGCCTTATTTTTTCCTCTGTTTGAATACTTTTGATTCTTTAACTTTTGATTCTTTAATTGATGTGTAATAAAGCGAAATGGACGGCTTTGGGCTGACAGGCCTCTCAGAGCCGAATTTTTTTATTTGCTGCTTGCTAGCATCCTCTTCTGGTACACATCCTGGGTACGATTCTCAATAATCAGCAAGTTTGTGTGTTCATGAAAACCAAGCGATGGTCAAACTTATTGCGTGACTACGTCCATGAACTTGTTTGAAACAGCATCACCGTTAACCTTTGCTGCTTTGATGACTAGCCTGTCAACATACAAGTGGGCCATCCTTAATCCTTGAAATTGATTAAATTCATATTGATGTGATACTACTCTGGCAAATTTCACAGACTGATACAGCAAATAAGCAAAAAAAGGGGATCTTTATTTGGCTATGCTTCTGTTAAATTCAAACACAAGTAAAATACAAAATAAGATTAGGAGCTGAAGAAATGACGACAAATGTGGTGAAAGGCATCGTGGGTGCGGACAGTGCCATACAGATTTCATTCTGAAAAATGTGCATTTTGCTTGTGGACAGCATATGACTTTTACGTTAGAGTGAGCAATCACTATTTCCGAAACACTTTATAAACTCACACTTTGGTCCTGTAAGCTTTACTACAAAGGCCCCCCTCATTCTAAACTCCACATATATATGAAACTGTATGAGAACAAATATGAAGCCGTTTTGGTCTCTGTCACTGCAAGTTACCGGATTTCGACTGCGGTATTCATCAAACGCACTAGAAGTTCTGGACATATTCTGAATAGTGTGACTTACACTCAGCACAGCAAAGCTTGTGTTACTGTCTTAGGTAGATGGAGTACTTTGCTCTCTGTTAAGTAAAGGCTCATTAGTGAAATTGTTTAGATAACAGCAAATCTTCCACAGTTTGTTCAATTTATGAGCCATAACATTGGGGAAAATGCTCTTCAGTATGCGAAACTTCTTTACTTCTCTGATGACGCGTTCAACGTGTACTCTCAGATTAGCAATCTCCCTGGTTTCGGTCTCTTCAGCGACTGACAACTGCTGCTTTCCATTAAGCATGGGTGGCACATTTAAGTTAACACCAATTTCAATAAGATCATCACTGATCAGAAACCTTCTGTCTGCCATCACGCTATCTCCAGGTTCAAGGAGATTGTATAGCCCACTTTTTCTTGTAATCTCTTTGTCTGATATCCTGCCAGGAGACAGGTCAGAGACAAATGAGATAAATCCATTGGGTGTTATCCCCAGCAGGCCTTTTGCTGTATTGTGGCTTTTGTAGGCACTGAAGGTGTCACTCTGCACAGTGTACTCAGATGGGGTCTCAATAAAAAGTTCTGTACAGTCCAGTATAACACGGGTTGAAGGATGGAGATCCCTGAAAGACTGCGGCATGTTTGATGACACAGTTTCACGTGATGGCCACATTGGGATCTGAACTAGCACATCACCGAGGAAGTCTACCCAGTAGGAGAATATGCTGCTTACCAATGATGTGCTTATGGCAAAACGGTATGCTATGTCCTGCTCTAGAAGACCCACTCTTAACCTGCACCAACAAATAATCAATTGCTCTCTCACACAAAGCAATGGTCGTCGGCCAGCTGGCGATTTCGTTGCTCTGTGCTTGGAACTGATCAATGCAACGAAGCATTCAAAGCGCTTCAGTGAGGAGAAGCCAGTATAAAACCTGAGCTGCTTCTCATCCTTCACCAAGTCTTCAATATGAGAGCCCTGCTTGGTTGTCTGCTTGTCCCTAGCTCTCTCAGTCTTCTCCTTGTGCAGCAAAGAACGTAGCTTTGCTATTTCTTCTTCAAGAAAACTGTTATTATGTCTCAGCTTTTCGTTTTCTTGCTGTAGTTGCTGACACGTAGTGACAAGATCTGCAGCCCTTGCTTGATAACGATGCGCTGCCTCAACTGCTGGTCCCATGGAATATGTATGGTCGTAGTCTGGAATGAAGCAATTTAAAACATACATGGTACATGGTAGGCTGCATTTTGCTAAAAGTTTTTATATGATAGCAAGGTTGATTGGGAAAAATGAAGCCAGATATATATGAAATTATTCATAGCAAAAGTAAACATGCAAAATAAAATTACAGCAACAAGTAATAGGGGAGTACTTAACAGCAGGTACAAAACACAATGCCTCTTTGAGCTCTCATCTGCAATTCCTGAATCAATTCCATTTTAGTTGCATTTTTCAATAGCTCTTGCTGTACATATACACAACATTTGACTGCCAGGTTACCTGCTGGTTGCTGAGGATGGATGCTTGACAGAGAAGCAGCTGGAGGTAACATCGGTGAAGTTGCTGAGACGTCTGCAAAGATAAATAATTTCAAAATACTTTATTATAGCGCGGCTGCTGCAGCGAGACAGTGCCTGAATTTAACTAGCCTGAATGAGCGGAATAACATTCCCTGGAAAATTAACTTGTTAGTAACAGTTGTAGCAGAGCCAACTCATCAAAATACGCATAACTGCACAATCATTGAGTGAGACAGCGTACTGCCACACTCCCTCCCTCGAAAAAAAAAAGTCATTACCTCTGCTCCTCACGCCGAAACGAATGCAAACAAAAAGACAATGATAAGAAAGCACTTCTCTTCTATGTCGACCGAATGCCATTTGTGTGTCTCCCTTTGCGCTTGTGCCTTTTACGCTGTTTCAAGAATCAAGAAATACGTCAACTTTCCGACCCATAAATCCGCTCCCTTCCTTCCGGCGAAAGAAAACAAAGCACAACGACAGGATCGCTTTCCGGGTTCGAAGCACACTAAGCTTAAATGCAAAAGAAAAAGGGCTCTTACGTTGCTCAGATTCCACTTCAACCGTGCCGCAGATGCAGAGTTCGTCTTGGATGTCGGCCTCCTGCGACATCGCCACGACGCGCTTGGTACGGCGTCGTTTCCCAGAGCCTGCCGAACATAATGAAACATTAGCAGCAGAAAACCGTCTCCTTTCAAAGCAATAGTCTTACCCGTAATCGCAGCAGGTGTCCGTTCCGCATACACTCGGTGTGGAAAGATCGTGGGGAGACGATCCATGTAACCCTTGCGTCCGCTAGTGTTGAAATGCGTACCACATATTTTGTGGTGTTTAGAAGGCTTCCACAGGGTAAATCGCCCTTGCGAACCTTGCCGATTTATCCTGCGCACCCACTCTAGCTTCAGCTTTTTGTCCTTGGGGAATACGTGAAATGAAATGTTGATGTCCTTTCGCGTGTTGTTATCACAGCCGGGCACGCAGCACGTTTGACCACCACCGCGCTTCTCCTTTTCAGACATGTCGAATGTCGAAAAAAGTCACCCCAGAATTTCAGAAAGACTATCAGATAATCACCACGGAAGTGTGCTGCAACATTCCGCTAACAGACACCAACATCGCGCACAAGAAGACGCACAACGCCTGAACACGGCGGCACAACAAACACAACAACACGCTTGACAGCAGCCGACGCGGGAGGCGATCGCTTCGTTCTCCCATCATGCTTTGCGCGGATCCGCTAGGGGATGGCGCGGCGCTGCAATTTGTGGAAAGGTCTATTCCCGCCTTCGGGAGAAGGTTGTTTCTGTGCAGCGGGTCCCTCTTCTCGCTATCACAGGGGCTTTCCGCACAACGCGCACGGCTGCGCTTCAGGTTCTCCTCCGGGTACCCCCTCTTCCCTTGGAATTGGATCGTCTCTGTGCAGAGTTCAACCTTCTAAATGGTGTAGATCCCGTCACCTTTGGCGGTCACACTTACCTACCATCTGATATCTTGCCCCGCTTTGATCCCTGGTGCGACCATCCCTCTCTGGCTTCCTCATTCTCCTTCGCCCGTCTTCTCCCTTCTCACTTTCCATCTCAGTCCTTCCTTCCCGGCCTTCATATATTCACGGATGGCTCTTATACGTCCCACTCTGCGGGTGCTGCTTACGTCGCATTCTCATCTTCCGGCGCGCTGCGCAACGTGGGCCGGTTTCGTCTAGAGACAGCCTCTAGTGCCTTCTGCGCAGAGGCTGTTGCGTTTCATGAGGCCTGTTGTTACGCCCGGCGCGCCCCCTCTCCTTTACCCTTGCATGTCTACTCTGATTGCCTTTCTCTCCTTCAGGCTCTTTACTCTCTTTCTACGAACGACTTACGCGTCCGTGACATCAAGCGCACTCTTGCCGCCATTTCTCTTCAGCGTCCTGTCTTCCTCTATCATGTCCCCGCCCATTGTGGTGTCTGGGGCAACGAGCTCGCGGACTGGGCCTCTTCACTGGCGTCGGCGCGTGGCCTCCTGCGGCCGTCGTGGCTGTCACCCTTGTCAGTGCGCACCCGCATGCGTACCACCGTACTCAGGCTTTGGTCAGACACCTGGGCCGCGGAACATTCGGACACCCTCCTGGCTGTTTTTGTCCCCTCTATTAACCGCCTCCCGCTCTCTTTCCCTCCACCCCGATCTCTTGTCCCTCTCCTAACTGGCCATGGTCGTTTTCCCTCGTACTTCCATCGTTTTGCCCTCCTTCCTTCGCCTTCTTGTCCATGCGGGGCAGCTGTGGGGGATGTTCTTCATTACCTGCGTGCCTGTCCTCTCACCGCAGACATAGCAGCACGGCTTCCCGGCTATCCGCACTTTCTTTCCCCTCATGACTTCCCCTCTTTGTTAGGTTCCCCTCGGTCTCGTGCGTTGCTCATTCGCGTTGCTGTTCGCGTTTCTTCCCTTCTTTCACCTGTCTCTCGTCTTTATTCCCGTCCTGATCGCTCGTAGACCTCCCTACCATTTCTGTGCCTCCCCATGTCTCATGTGGTCGGGGGCACCATATGGCCAATATTGGTGGGCCGTGGCCCTGCCCCTGCCTCACGGGCATGTGGATGGTATGTGGACCGTGATATTTGCTGGCTTTGCGTGTATATACAGTCTTTGTTTTTTTTGCTTTTCGTTTTTTCATGTTTATTTTTTGCCATTCCTTTTTGTTTCTCTAGCTGTTATATTTTCATGTTTTAATTGTTTGTTTGATTTTTTTTACTTTTCGCTCGTTCTATTTCCTTGCGTTATTACATGCCTTTTTGTCATTTACTTGATCCTCTTTTCTATTTCCCCTTTTTTATGTACCCCTTCTGCTTTCTTAAGCCCAGTATCTCCTGTTAGTTCGTTTTTTGTTTTGTTTTTTCTCCTCGCTTTCTGTTCCTGTCTCTTCTTCCTTCTTACAGATCCCCCCACCTTCCCTCCTCCTGGCCGCCTGCGAGCCTGTCTGAAGAACCTGGGCACGCTGGACTCATCCCTGTTTCATGTTCATTTCGTACTTCTTAATCCTTCAGGGGCGTCTTGCTTTAAAAATCACTTTTCCCCGCCCATCATTTGTGCCTCTTTTTTTTTGTAATTGGTTTTTCTTAAATTTTCTCTTGGGCGTTGGCCCCTTTTCTTTTATGTTTCATTGGATCGCCTGCGATAACCTTTGGTTGGGTGCGGGCTTCCTCTCCAATTTTTTTGTTTATTTTATTTTACTTTATTTCAGGAGAGTTTACAATAAAGGGGCAGCGACACAGGCGCTGGCTCTGCGATTTGCGCCGGCGATATGTTTCCCTCGCGGCGGTTCATGACAGGGACAGACAAGGACCGTTCTACAAGTTTCTCACTGCAATTTTCCACCTAATTTCATTGCTTGCAATATTGCCTAATTATCGACGAATTATGCAATTATGCAAAATACAAAATTAGTGTGACCTTTGTCTGCAGAATAGCCAGCAGCATAAATTTGGTCCCGTAGCCTTTGAATGCCTTGGTATATTTTTAAATCCTGGCTAATGTAAGCTCTGACATCGAGAATATGATGAGCTGCGACAAGCACGAATTGTAAAATTCATGTACGAGATGCGAGTTGATGCTAATAATTTTGTTCTGTTTCTTTTGATTTTATTAATCGCATTGAATCAGGTTATAAATTAAATCGGGTCATTTTGTTTTGCGTACCTTTAGGGGCTGATGGCGGCCAAGTTTTCTCCCGTGTCATCCCTGATTCAAATACGTGGCGCAGCACGGAAAAGAAAATACAAACACGCGACACGGGTATAGGGATTGGAAAATTCAGGACAGCACTTTCGCCTTAATTCAATTTCGAGGAACTGCGATGATTGATGAAAAAATTTCTTAAATACTACTCGGGGAAGTAATGTAAGGTTTTTACAAAATGACGCAGAGTAAAAGTGCCTCAGATAGACATTTTTCGGACTGTGCCAGAAAATACATACTACGCCCACTAACTGCGCTGTCAAGTGGGCATATAATAAGGGGCCCATTCCGTCTATCTTTCATTGTGAACAAGGAACCCGTAGGTGTCCTGAAACGTCATGTTTTAAAGACCATCTCTGGCGACTGTATGTTTTATTTTACCACTATGCCAGAGAATTATCGGTAGCGGCATGGAGTATGGGTGGTTTTCTCCGCCTTTGTCTTGATACCGCGCCGTTAGTGAGAACTTCCTGTGAATGCTTTTTGCTCAGTAAATTACAATATGTGCCGTCTTTGCCAAAACTAATCAGTCTGTCAACACAGCTTGAGATCCGGGCTGGTGACGCCAGTCCGACGCTCCGTTTGCCAGCCCTGATCGTTCGCGAGTAAAACCTTTGTGACGTGGAGCCGTGCCATCACTTATCTTCCGGGTGACGGATGATTGCATGAGAAGGTGGTAGGGAGAGCCTGTTTACTTATAGCAAGGACGGTATCTGTTACGAGGAGTTGTCCATGGGCCATTTTAGTATAAATCGTTCATCCTTCATGTCTACACCTGCATACCTCAAGAAGCAACGCTGACCTCGTTTGGCCTTGTCTCCTTTTCAGCGCATTCCTGCTGTGGGAGCGTGGAGACCGTTGCAGTTCACTACTGGAGGCTTCTGCCCTTCCAGAGCAGCCGTTGTTTGCTACCGAGCAGGGGCCGCTCATTCGATTCCTACGGGTCGGGGACTTGGCGAAGGCGCAGATGGTGAGATCAGAGACAGGATTCTGTGATGACGGATGGACTGCCACCATTTTCAGATACTGATCGAAGCACTGCCCACATGAGGTGTGCGACTGTAAATGGCCGGAAACTTGTTTCAGGATTGGTACGTTTAGAAATAAAAATGGAACACGTCAAATTAACCGTAACGGCGTCACCGGCAGACCCTATAAAAATTTCTGTATTTGAATGTCTATAAATTGTGTAATGAAAGAGAATGATTTCTTATAAGTCTGCAGCAGAGAAGATACTATGACCTGGAAGGAACGAACTGACGAGGACGGCGCTGTTATCCCTTCTGTGTCGTTGTTTACCCTGTGCTGCAATATCATAATAATGCACAAACTAGCTCAGCTATCCACCCTGGTAATAAATGATTTCATCCGCCTGAGAACGTCCTCTTTTCGCTCCCTAGAAATTATCATAAGCCGCCGACGTCGCTCTAAACGAAGCATGACACTCGTACACCTTTTCTCATTTTTAAGGCGAAAGCCTTTAATGCCTCATACTGTCGCTAGCAGCCGTTTCGGCAGATGTGTCCTCGTTTCGGTTACGTGCCTTATATGGCCATATGCTTATCATTACTTAATCAATACTTAATCGATGGCATTCGAATGATGTCGGAACGCCATTTAAGGCATTCTATGGTAATTGCATGATAATTAATGACTAATTGAGTAGTAATAGTTTAGCAATTAACCTAATTAACCTTTCTAGTCAGACGAGATAAACAAATAAAACCGAGTAGGTAACTGGTCGAGTTGATAATCGAATCAGCGTCTCCGGTGTGCGAGACGAGCACGCTAACCACTCCGCCATGCCAGCTCGATGGTTTGGAATGAACAAAGGCGAATACGGTGTCTTCGTTCACTGCCATCTTCCTCCCTTCTCGTTACGGCGAGGTTCACGTGTCCACCGAGATATGCGCGACAAATACATTTCCTTTCCTCAAAAACCAATTTACCGACGAGCGGGTCTACAGCCGAACGGGCGATGGCGTTCTGTGGACTCCCTGGCAGCGCTGCAAGACGCTTTCGCGTTTCACTCTTAGAGGCGCAGCTTAACATCATAACCACACATCACTGACACAAGCAGCAACACCGCGCTTAAGGCTTTCGGCTCAGTGCACTTTAGGATAACAAAGTGCCCCCTCCCCCCCCCCCTGAATTTTTGCTGCTACTGGCTTCGGTCAGTGGAATTTCGACCATGTCCACGGTGCAGGACAGGCACTGCGAGAACCATCATCCATGCTTGCTGCATATTGCGTTTGCAAGCTCATTGTGCAGAAGACATGTAATTATTTCATTTGGCTATGAAGGAAACGTTTTTTCAATTGTGATTTATTCATAAAAAGGGATGCAGCAGCTTTAAGGATCAAGAGTTCTAAAAGCTGCGCTCTTCGGCATCTTTGTCGTCTATACAAATGTTAGTTTCTCTGCGATTTCATTTTGCAGGTTCTGCACGTGAGCAGCACTTTCTGCGACTTGGAGAACATTACCATGGAGCTGACATCAGCCTCCGACTTGCCCTTGATGCACACCCGCTTTTTGGGAGAAACGGTCTGCCACAACAAAGGCGGTCGATGAGCGCACAGTTCGGTCCCACGACTGCTGTTGTCGTCGAGGTTTGAGCTAGACCGGATCCGCTAGACATAGCCGCTTCGTGGTTCCGCCCTGCAAAGCAGCGGTGGCCACAACGGTCGCCTTGGCAGGTTCGTTTTGCCGAAGAAGATCAAGGCCACTCTGGACATCGAAGGTACCGTCGCTGGAAGGGGCCTTGCTGGAAAGCCACGTCGTCTGCGACCGAGGTCGTGGGCGTGACTTAAACTGCTCGCGTTGAACGATCCCCGCTTGGGGGTGGGGGCCAGAGCCGCCTGCATCAGCTGCGCCCTCTGGCTGCTTTCGCCACCAGATTCTGCAGGCGGCTTGACGAACAGGCCCTTCCTCGGCGGTGGTGGAGGCCGATGTGATCGGTTCGACGAGTGAGCAAAAGGTTCCCTCTGCGTCCACCTGGAGTGGCCTGCCGGAACGCCTTGCTCTCTGGGCGGCTTCCAGGAGTTGGCAATGCCCCTTTTGGGCATGGGTGCGACGACAGGCTCTGGATTGGCTGGCTCTTCTAATGCGGCGCTCGGCTCGTCACAGTCCAAGAAGTCTGAGGGCATGTTGAAGGTGGGCGCACGAAGTGGTCTTTGACGGCGCCAGTAGGCATCGACAACGTCATCATCACTGTCAGACAACCATCCTGCATGGAATGCGAGACGACATTGGGAGGTCGTCCTCTGCCGATGCCGGTCGCTGCATGACGATTCAGGAACCCAAGATTTTCCTGTCTTTTTCTTGAGAAACTGGAACAAGGGCAGTTCTTGAAGAGGAATTCGCTGCCCGCCGCGGCACCAGCAAGGCAGAGGCTGGCAATCAACTGCATCTTCAAAATGGAACGGCGTCGTAATACACGGGCTATAGTCTATATCCATTAGGCGGGAAGCAGTGGTTGTAACCGATTATATGAAGTCGGCGAAACGAATTACAAGCTGTGAACGCAACCAGGCTGACCAGACACCACCGCTTTACAATATTTTAATTTTGTATAATGTATATTGTTCAAAAGTGTTCTACTTATGCCATTTATATTCCTTACACTCTGTTTACTAAAATACATTTGCCTATGTATGGTCTTCTTCTGTTTGTAGTAACGGGCTTTTTATCTTCAGCTTTCCAGCTCTCCACCTTTCAATTTATATTCCTGCCCTCTAGTTTTTTCACTCTCTTCACAATTTACGAAGGCTCTGAGATCATATCCTGCCAGAATTCACCCACTGGGCTGAAATTTAGAGTGTAACAGAAAGCTAGAAATTAATTGACCAGAACAGAGCACTACGGAGAGGGAACTAAGGGTACCGTTATGGGAGAAGCAGAGTACCGTAAGTTACACGATGAACTCGAACTGATGATATCCTGTAGCGTGAGACCAGGCTAGGGAAACAAACTTGGGCGGACGAGTTCGAGTAGGCTTAGATCAGACATGGAAATTTGCCCAGATAGGGCGGACGTGGCTTAGGACAGGGCTAATTCGAGAACAAGTTTAGAGGTGTTAGTCATGGCATTAAAAGAAAACTTGACTGACAGTGACGACATACTGACTCCAGAGTTTGCGGGAAAGATATATGCAGTTCGTACTGCCTCAGGGTGGTCACTTTTACAGCCAGTTTGAGATGCGGCAGTAAACCGTTCATCTTGCTATAAAGGCAGCTTCAGATGGGCTTCGCGGGCTGGCGTCCAATGTAAAAAGTCATCTTCAAAAAAAAAAAAAAAAGAGTTCACCATTTGGTCTAGCTGCGTGGCAATGCCGATGTACGCGGCAACTGTTGCCAGCCGCTGCACAGCGAGTGATGTCTCCAAACCCTCTCTCGAACGTAATCGTTGTGATGTGTGTCATCTAGCACAACAGGACTCTCTTCTATCAGCTTTAACTCTGCCGGATATTTGCCAACCATTCATTCGCCATGGCACTGCACTCGATAAGTCAAGCTTTGCTGCCACCGTACGATCGTCCAGCTTGTCTCTGAACGCGGCTTAATACGCCCTTTTGGCACTGGCGTGTTGTGATAGCTTTCCTGCTGCTCGATGAACCTCGCAGATAACATACTGCGAGTACAAAAACCGTCTTAGGCTCCCAGGAGGTAAGTAGCCGAGCCCACAGCAGCTCCTTGATCCGCTGGCGAGTTGCAACGTTGCCGTCGCTGCTTAGTGCCACGGTCGACGTGGACAAATCTGGGAGAGCCTTAAAGGGAGACTGAAGCACTTTTTTTGAAAATCAGGCTGGCAGCGTCGTCCTATAGTTTTTCATGCTGTATACTGGAATATCGCATCCAAATAAAGGAAAAACAAGCGCGAATTGCCTTTTTTAGCAGAAATATGCGGCCTGTGCCGCGGGGCACGCCGTGCGGCGCGCCGCCGCCCTTGATTGGTCAAGAGAGGTCGTGACGTCACTTTCAGGACTGCAGAAGCTGCCGATGCGGATCCGGCTCTGCGTTGAGTGCAGAGCAGCCTTCGTGGTGTTGTAAAAGTGAATGTGGCAACTATTTTTTACTGACCTCCAAAAAAAAAGGATTCTACAGTTTGTTCATTCCACGTATCACCTGAAAGCAAAAAAGACACAAGCAAAAATTCTATGCTAGCACAAGCATACGCCAGCGTGAAAAACGAGTATGCAGACCCTGCGTAAAGGGTGCCAGTACAACCTCTGCTCGTGTTCTCGGAAAGAAAGGGGTGCGTACAATACTCAGGTCAATTACCACCACCGGACGCCTCTTGACTCGCCCGGAAGAGCGTCATTCTAAAGAAAAGGCCGAAAGGGGTGTACAAAAAATCCTGTTCTCAGTACCCTGCGTTGTAGGTTGGGGCAAGAAAGTATTTCAAGGAAACGATGAAGCAGCACAAAATTGATGTCAAAATGAGTGAAGCGCAGTGGCCAAGCGCTTCGAGGCATGTGACCACAGGATAGTGACGCAATCACTGTGCGCTTTAAACCAAGCCAAATACGCGCACAAGGCTGCTGCTTCACTCGTGGCGCGTTCAGCAGATGCCAGAAATTATTAATCGCTGCCTCGGAAACGTTCGCCCTTCCTAGATTTGCAGTTTAGGTTCATTGAAGTAGTGGCCAATTACATGTGTGTTTAAAATCCAAGCTAGCTGCAACTCGCCCGCTGCCACAACTTGATGAATAAACCGGTTGCGTAACATGGTTTTTTTTTGGCAAAAACTTGGTTGCCATTCATTTCTCTCTTAAATTTGCATCCGAAATCAGAACGTAGAGCGCTTTCATTTTAATCACTTAGCTAAATTAAACGAGATGCCGGATATGTAGAGCTTCGATAAGCTAGCTTGCTTGCTTTGCTGAATTGTGCTTTTCATTGCTTGCTTGCTTGCTTGCTTGCTTGGACACGTCGAACCGAGGGTAAAATCACTAACCGAGCCTTGCTGAGCACGCCTCAGGTGGTCTCGCCGCACCTAACCTGAGGAGAGCAACACATGCTTAAGCCTCTATAAGGTTTCTGCAGGGGCTAAATGAGCATGTTTCTATACTTATAGAAGAGGCGCTTCTTGGGAATGGTGACACGCCTCTCATTCGCGAGAAAATCGAAGGAACTGTGTCATAGTTCAGCCGCGCCTTTTCGACAGATATCTCCAGAGATCACGTTAGAGACGAGCTCGACATGTAGCCGCTCTTACGAAAGTGCTTCGAGCAGAATAGGCTTGCTTTGGTCGGCTTGAATTCATCGTCGCAGCAGCGAGCGCTTGCGCTGCGAGCTTATGATCTTTCGGAAGACAGTAAAGACGACACAGTCGCGGCCGTAGTTGTTCGTGGACACGAACGCAGAGTAGTACCTCATGTTCCCAACGCACGCAGTACGTGGAACAACGCATGCAGCACGAGAAACAACGCGCGCTGAAAGCTCGCTCGGGAGCGCCGAAGTATCCCCGGCTCTAGAGTTACTGTATATGCTACCAAAGGTATGGTATCATATACAGTAACTCTACCCGGCTCCTCAACGTGACGTCACGTTGGCCGACATGGACGAGGTTTCCCTCTCCGCTGTTCTCCTCTCCAGCGCTCGCGCGGGGCGCGGGAGATTTAAACATCGCGTTTTTAATTGATGATTGCGCCACTGTTTTAGCCAACATCGAAAAAATAATTTCCCAGACGTGATCAGCAATGACGCTACTTCAAAATCCTAAAGAATTAGCTGATTCGAAAACCGCCTCAGTATCCCTTTAACTTGGATGGTGGAAGGTGCACGCTATGAGAAGTCAGAAAATTGTTGGAAGGTGCTCATAAACATTTGTGAAGTTTGTGCGAGATCTTGTGGCTATCAACGCTGCGTTTCTTTCCAGCCGATCGCGGATATGGCGGAGTCTGGGAGGAGAAATGGCGTCTGCTGTGGCGTTCGCAGTGGTGCTTCTGGAGGAGTTCGGCAACCACTGACGTCAATTAGAAGGCGGTTAACGCGCGGTCTCTACACTATGGCGCGCCATTGTTGCGCAAGCATTCAGCAGTAAAACTAGCGTGGGGGTCCGACGTGGGTTCACTGCAATTCACAAGAGTCGCAGTATGCCGGCATACATTCCACCCGTATGGCCACCCTTGGCGTCCCAGTGAGTGACTATAAGCATCGCGCACTTGTGACATGACTGGAAAGACCGCATGCTAACTCTTCAGCGTTATGCTCTGACTTTCGTCCCGCATGGTCTCGATTTTTGGCAGGGTGACCGCATGTAATCTTTTTTTTTCGCCACTAAACATTATTGTGTGCTCCAAATTATTCATTGCAGAATAATTTATATTCAGCTTTTTCATGGAGTTTTCGGGTCCTTTGTGTGCCATTTCTTCTTTTGAATCTATGAGGCCTGATGACCTTTTCCGCGCCTTCTAGTGACCTTGGTTTAGCCCATCTGTATGTCCGACAGACTTTCACATTTCATAATTTTTCAGTGCATTAAATCCCAACAGTGCTTGCATTCATGCAAGTAAATTTGGTTCATGTTTTACCGAGCCTCATTGTATCTTTTAATGTTTCTGATCGTCCATATCTATGGGTTTTAATGCATTTGGCTGTTTGCTTCCTACTTGTTTGTTTTTCTCCTGAGTTCCCGTTTTCTGTGTTGAAGAAACGGTTGGACAAGGATTTAATTTGTATGCTCTTCCCTCCGCCTATGTACATCTCAGTGTATTTTACTTTACCGGCACACGACGTACTCAAAAGAATAAATAAAAGGCCCTTCTCATCGTCTACAAAAACATTTTGCTATAAACTCCACACCGAGACATTACCCATTAAAACATGGTTAGAGAAGAAGGGCATTTTTGTGTCTACCACAAATTGCCGCCAATGTGGTGCTCCTGAAACGATTGAGCATTGTTTCCTCAATTGCAAAGATGCAAATACTCTTCTGAGATATCATGCAAAGGACCATGTGAAAAAGATCTAATTAGACACCACATTCTGTACGATACCTCACTGCACTGCTATTTGTAGATAAACCCTTAGACTCTTTCTTCCACATAACTGCAGCGTAAAAAACGAAGACCAGGAAGGAAGAAACACCTACGACACGGACCAACGCTGCCCGTTATTTTTTACGCTGCAGTTTTGTGGAAACAAAGTGACCAACTTGCTCAAAAGCTCGTTTTAGTGAAACCTTGGACTTTTTCTTTTTAATTGGATTACACAGCCTCTGGATGGGGTGAAATTGTGAATCAGTTGTTTCTTCTAAAGACCCCTTCAGTAGAATCATTGTGCGCCTAAAATAAGTGCATGCCCGAACCATATTTTCGGAACAGAGTGGCGCTCATTGTTAGTGCTGTGATCGTCATTGCCCTTTTTTTCTAGTGCTTTATTCCTTAGGTGTGTCGTATTATGATGAGTCAGTTATGGGCTCTGCATTGCCTCTTGTCTCGTGCTTGGTTGCTTATAGGTGTGTCTTGTTACGCATAATATAGGTTTGCCGCTGTGTTCCTGATGTCTGTACATAGCTCATGTAGGTAAAATATTACATCAGTGTAACTGATAAGGTTTCGAAGCAGGAAAGTGGCGATGGCGTTGTGTGCCTGTAGAGATTGCCGAGATGGCAGGGTTGCAGAGTTGGGCCGGCTACTAGGCCTAGCCTGGACCCATGCTAGCGGACGGAGCCGCAGCCGTGAACGCTCTCAAGACCGGAAGCCAAAGACCCTTTATTGACGCCAGCGTCTCTATTTATAGAGCTGAACCAGCGCCCTCTACATCTCCCCTTCCCGACACATTGACCCCCATCACGCACATGACACAGCTCACTGTCTCACACAGTCTGCGAGGTTCAGTCACACAGGTTCACAGGTTCAGTCTGCTCGGTGTCCTCACACGTCGGCCGGATCTTGTAGTGCGCCCAGGTGGTGACGAAGAGGGGAGAGCGTCCAGGACTTCTTCTGGCGAAGACTGAAGCATCTCACGATGAGGTGAGGGACTGTGCAACCCTCGAGGTGGTGTAGAAACAGGGCTGCTGCCAAGTGCACTTGTCGGAGACGACAGCGTGCTTGAACACTGAGGTTCAGTGCTTGTGCCCGAGGACTCCTCTGATGCTGCTTGAGTTTGAGTAGGCAAGGTCGAGTGCCCGTTCTCATTCCACACAAGCTCTGTCGACTGCGGAACAGAAATGTCATTGACAAAAGGCATCGAATGAATCCTGTTGTGAACTAGAACCTCAGTCGGCGTCTCCACCACATAGCAGCGCGGTCGGGCTGCTGGACTAAGTACCACCGCAGGAGTTTTTACGTCTCGGACCCAAACACGATCCCCAGCTTCTAGATCTCTCTGACGACTGGCTGCATGCCTTTTGTCGTAATGCTTCTTCTGAAGCTGGCGAGCCTGCCGATCCCTGGAGTGGAAAGTCGTAGATGACGGCCATTTGAGTCTCAACTGGCACTTAGCCATTGGCAACCTTGTTCTCAATCTTCTACCTAACAATAGCTGCGCTGGGCTGTAACCAGTGACACCCGGAGTATTACGATAGGCCAACAATCCCAGAAATGGATCTGAAGACTTGGTGAAGACGTCTTTGATGGTGCGAACCATTCGCTCAACTTCACCGTTCGATTGCGGGTAATTAGAGCTTGACGTTCTATGTTCGAAACCATACTGACCCGCAAAGGAGGAAAAGAGCTTTGAAGAGAACTGAGGTCCATTGTCGCTTCTTACTAGCTTGGGTATGCCGAATCGAGCAAAGATGCTTTTGATGGCATTTATAACGTCAACAGAAGTTGTATTCTTCAGGTGAATGACATCTGGATATCTCGACTAATAGTCGACTACCAACAGATAATCATGACCTCTGTGCTTGAACAAATCTATGCCAACCTCCTCCCACGGCATCAAAGGAGTTTTTGTAACCATAAGTGGCTCCTGACGAGGGATTCGTGTTGAAACACATTGTCGGCACATGAGTACCTTGTCACGGATCTGTTGAGACATGCCAAACCACCAAACAGCTTCTTGCGCCCGTTGACGTGTTCTATTGATACCCTGGTGACCCTCGTGGAGAAGTTCTAATGTCACCTTTTGGAGAGAAGCAGGGATGACAAGTCTATGGTCCTTAAAGAGAATATTATCTATGAGGGACAAATCACCTCTATACTCCCAATACTTTTTCATATATTGTGGAAGCCTTTCCTTACGCGGCCAACCCTGAGTACAGTATTGAGTTAAAAGGGTACATTCTCCATCCTGCTGTTGATGGCTGCGAACATCATCAGGACTGATTAGACGAGTCTCAGTGATTGCTGAAATATGCAGCTGTAAGAATTTTTCGACCATATCCACTTGTTGGGGAGGTGAAGCTACTGGAGTGCGAGACAGCGTGTCTGCCGTAGCAAGCTGCTTGCCAGGCACATAAACAACTCGGAACTGATATCGCATCAGTTTGATACGGAACCTCTGAATCCTAGGTGGCATCATGTCAAGATCTGATTTCCCTAGAAGAGTTACTAGAGGCTGATGATCCGTTTCCACAATAAATGAGATACCACGAATGAACTGGTCAAACCGGTAAATTGCCCATGTCACTGCTAGAGCCTCTTTTTCGGTCTGGCTGTAGCGTTTTTCTGCCTCTGACAGAGCACGAGACGCAAATGCTACAGGACGTAGCTCACCAGTGGGCTGTTCTTGCAAAAGAACTGTGCCAATGCCAAAAGAGCTGGCATCACATGACAAAGTTGTGTTGTAGCTTGGATGATACTTAGCTACCCACAGTGAAGACGTGAGCATTGACTTGACCTTGTTGAATGCTAACTCTTGCATAGGACCCCAGTACCAGTCGCTATGCTTATTTAGAAGTTCTCTAATCGGTGCTGTAGCCTGTGACAGATTTGGAAGGAAGCTACCAATGTGATTCACCATACCAAGAAACCGGCGAACACTATGGACATCTGTCGGAGTTGGTAAAGAACGGATAGCTTCAAGCTTGTCAGGACTCGGAGAAATACCATTTTCACTCACAACTACGCCTAGAAATTCTATTTGCCGTTGGCCAAAACAACATTTGTTTTTGTTAAGCTTTACACCTGCTTTGCTTAGACGATCCAGAACTTCAGATAACTTCTGGTCGTGTTCCTCTTTATCTTTCCCAAAAACAAGAATGTCATCAATCATATTAACAACATTAGATTGGCCTTCCAAGATTCTAGCCATTTCCCTTTGAAAGAATTCGGGAGCAGATGTTATTCCAAACGGTAAACGACAGTAGCAGTAACGACCAAAAGGCGTGATGAATGTTGTGAATTCCTGACAATCTTCCGAAAGACGGATTTGATGAAATCCGGCAGTAGCGTCCAGCTTTGAGAAAACTTTGGCATCACCTAGTTGTCCTAGGACCCATTCAACCGTAGGTAAAACATGCCTTTCCCTGAGAACCTCCTTATTAAGTTTGGTCAGATCCACACAGAGGCGGTATCCACCTGAAACTTTTGGAACTACCACCAAGCCTGCACACCATGCCGTTGGCTTGTCAATACGCCTAATAACTCCCTGTCTTTCAAGTGAGTCAAGTTCATCTTTAACCACGTTATGGAGGGGCAGGGGAATCCTACGTGGGACGCTCAGAGCAAAAGGTACAGCGTTCGGTTTTAGTCGGATAGTGTACTCCGCACCAAAAGTCCCTAAGCCTTCAAAAATATCCTGCGTCGGCAACTGACCAGGAGAATGAGAAAGAGGAGCCTGACTTACTTGCGAACGTGCCAGCGCATCAACGAAATGAACAACTCCAAGAGCTGTGATGGCTGGATAACCCAGAAGTGGCGTCGACTGCGATGGCAGGACGTAGACTCTCTGCTGCGAAGTGCGACCTTTCCATTCGAGGGTAGCTAAAAATTGACCAGCAACCCTCAACTGCCGGTTGTCTGGACCGGTGAGGCGACCCTCCGGCGCGTCCAGCCGCGACGGAATGCCTGGAAAAGTGGCGGGAACCACAGTCACTTCTGCCCCAGAGTCCACTTTAAATTCAAGAGGAAGTCCGTTGACCTTCACACACACGAACTTGGCGTTCTCCGTCTTCTCCTTCTTGATAGGATGCACAGAAATGGAGTGCGAGTGTCTTGCGGATGAGCGTTGCTTGGAGACGCAGACGCTCTCAAAATGACCCTTCTTTTTGCAGAATCTGCATGCAGCGTTCCGCGCAGGGCAGATATCACGTGTATGAGCTTCGCGTCCGCAGAAGTTGCAGGGTTTTTCCGAAGCGTTTCGACGAGCGTCTCTCGGAATGGATTTGCGACGCGCGGTGGCGTCCACATGCACAGGCAAAGTACCGTTGTGCGCTCGTTCCTGGCTTTCTTTCTGCGCGTCCTCATACAAGCGGGCATGTAAAAGCGCCTTCTCGAGAGTCAAATCCGGCGTTCGGCAAAGCTGTTCCGAAAGCTTAGTATCGAACAGGCCAACAACGAAGCGGTCACGAACCAGCCTGTCTTCGACGCTGGAAGAGCCGTAGTTGCATTTCTTTACCATCGAACGCAGGGCGGAATAGAACGCGTCCACGCTCTCGGATGGTTGTTGTACACGCTTATGGAAGCGAAAGCTTTCATGAACTTCGTTCACAGGATGAATGAAGTGAGCCGTGAAACGTCGTTTAACTTCTGCATACGACGCGCTTTCCAGCTCGGTGAGCCCAAGAGAAGAGAGGATGCGGCGCGCTTGAACACCCATGCAATAAAGAAGTGTGCGAATCCTTACTTCATCTGTTGCTGAAGATGCACCCGTGGCGACAGCAAAATCTTCAAATTGCTCCACCCACGATGACCAGGAGGCCGGGTCATCGAAGTCGAACGCTGGTGGCGGCGCTAGGCCAGACAAACCCGCGAATCGAGGTTGCGTCTGAGTCGAAGACGACGCGTCCATGGCGCTGCAGATGGTCTTGGTCTTGAGATGGTCTTGAGATGGTCTTGAGATAGCCTAAAGATTTCAAAAAAAAAAGGAAAAATCAGAATCGAAACACTTCTGACACCATGTAGAGATTGCCGAGATGGCAGGGTTGCAGAGTTGGGCCGGCTACTAGGCCTAGCCTGGACCCATGCTAGCGGACGGAGCCGCAGCAGTGAACGCTCTCAAGACCGGAAGCCAAAGACCCTTTATTGACGCCAGCGTCTCTATTTATAGAGCTGAACCAGCGCCCTCTACATGCCAATGCTGTATCAACAAAGCTCATCTGTAAGCGCCGCCGCGTGTTCCAAACCTGCTCCTGGTCATGAAGACTGTTATTTTATTTTATTTAATTTTAGGTCACGCAAGCTTCACACAAGGACCACCCGAATCTGAGAGTGGCCGCCTTTATTGCTATAGCGCACTGGAAAAGAAGACGTTGCGTGGCATGGGTGGTGGAAGACGTGGTGAAGGAAGAGCGGGGACACGCGCCTATCCCTCGCTCCGGACGCCGTTCCAGGGAAGACGCCGTGGACGTGGCCTGTTGCCCGCAGGGCCGCCGGCCGAGCGTAATCCAGACCCTGGAGTTCAGGAGCTCTTGTAGCAGCGCATGGTAAGTTCCGTGACTATATTACAGACACATTTGCCGGGGCTTCAACTTCGTCGAGCGCAGTTGCGTTGACGGCGAGGGTTTTCTGCCATGGGCCCCTTTCTCACTCTCTGCACACGGAACGCGGACGGGGCACGCACTTTGATGAGCGTGCCCATTAGGGTTGAACAGAATAAGTAGGAATGTGGACCGGTGATTAGGTGTCTAGCTGTCACCCGGTGTGAATGTTTCGGTTGCCAATCCGAGTGAGATGCACCGCCGGCGCTCCTCCTTATCTGGACTGGACCGTCGTCCTCGCCACTTGTAGGGCCCTGGCAGCGACGTTCCATGGGGAGGATTTTCATTTCTGCGTAAAATCTCCCATCTTAGATTGCGTCTAAGGAGAGAAGGACATCTTAATGAATTTTGGGGGAATCTCAACAACTAGCACCGATAGGAACAGGCACATTTGTTGTTGTTTTTTTGCACTGGAAGATATTTTCGGCCTACGATACAGATCACGGCCAGGGCAAAGCGCAAGCCCGGCCCCAAAAGCTCAAACGGAAGGAAAAGAACAGAAAATCGAATCCAGTGCGGAATGCCTTATCCCTACGCTCACCTTCGGACCTTCTCGAAAACGACAGTCGCTACTGCTTTTATTTTGCAACGCCTTCATGAGCTCTTTCTTTTCAAGGCAGCCGTAGAAACGACTGGCATACTGCTGTCAGCACTAAGGCACACCGTGCCGTCTCCTTCTAGAAAGCGCGTTCCTCATATCGCTGGTTTGTTGTGTGATTAATAACTAACATGCGTTGACGAGCGTACGTTTATGTTCTTTGCCCAACGTTGAGAGAACGAAAAGGTGGTGGTTCCATTTCGCGTATTCTGTACCGGTAAGCTATATATCGGGTTTCTGCGCTGAGCTCAAATACTGCTCTGTCTCCGGTGACATGTTTCGCTCAGCGCTCCTGCATATGCGATTTGCTGTGCCGGGAACCTTAAACGCCTCTTGGCGGTCCAGAGCTTTCGCTGGGCGACCCATCCTAGGTTCTGACCGCAATATTTCAATGCGAAAGCATTCCATGTCACATTAGCACAAAAGCCGGCGTCCGTCACCGTACAGATCCCGAAATTATTAATTGACGTCGCCATGCTCTCACATTACATCGACAGTATACATAGTGGCATCTAGAGCAAAAATAAAAAATTCGCTGTGGCTTAGCTTGGTTAAGGCCGGTAATCGCGAAAGCATTATCCGTACCTACGCCATGGTTCAGCTGGTAGTGTAGCTGGTGGTGCTTGTGGTTAGACTTGTGGTGATGCATCGGTTATACAATCCAATCCAATCCAATCTAACCTAATCTAATGTTAGGCCGCCGTTTATGTGCGCCGCCGTCGCACACGGACGGCGCGAGATGGTCGCCCAGTTCTTCGACGTGACGTCACAACACCTGTGGCGCGCCTAGCGGAGAGAGCGGGAGTTAGGCCGCCGTTCATGTGCACCACCGTCGCACACGGACGAAGCGAGATGGTCGCCCAGCTCTTCGGCGTGACGTCACACAGAGGTCATGCGAAAGGTCATTTCATGTGCACCGCTGTCGGACCGCAAAGGCTTCAAAGTGAAAGTAGTATTGCTTTCGCAATAAAACTAAAACTTCTTCCGAAGCTGCGGGGGATTCAACAAAGGACCTTGAGATAGCGAAGCGAGTAGGCAGCCCATAGGCCTTGAAACATACTTCTCGGCCCATAAAGGTGAACCTAGTGCATGTGTTTCGTTACGGCTGTATGCTAATGAGTAGGCGTGTCACTGGAAAGGAAGGAATTTTTAATGAACCTCCCAGCAGAGCTCACGATAAGACAATGTTTTCGCATTCCAAGCATGTAAGCAGTCTTAAGTGCCCTCTGTATTTTTTATTCCCGACAGTAGGGTATCGACTGGTGCGACGGATCACACCAACTTGGTAGAACATCTAGAATTTATACAAGGTGACCCAGCTAAATTTAGCCAGGGGATGAAAATATGCTGAGAAACTCCAAGACAACGCGACTAAACGTATGTTGCTGGTTATTGTACGGAGCAAGTGACATAATTTTTATGTTCCGCGTAATTGATGATTTCTCGAGGTTAATTAACCAACTTCGCAAGCAACGAATTTACCCGAAAATTTCCAATGATAAGGTTCTAGAACGATCCGCAAAACTTGCCATTGAAGAGTTTATAACTTTCCATCGATAACGTAGTTTTTTTTTTCGATCACTCCAGATGGCCGCCCATTGCATAAAAATACTATGTGACATCGGCGCTTGTGCGCCGCGATTTGAATGCTCTCAAACGTTCCACGTACAAATGGACACATCATTTAGTCGGGTGTGCTGTCACTCAAAAGTCGACGGGGCAGCGACGCAGGCGCTGGCTCTGCGATTTGCGCCGGCAGTATGTTTCCCTCCCGGCGGTTCATGACAGGGACAGACAAGGACCGTTCTACAAGTTTCTCACTGCAGTTTTCCACCTAACTTCATCGCTTGCAATATTGGCTAATTATTATGGACGAATTATGCAATTATGCGGAATACAAACTTAGTGTTACCTTTGTCTGTAGAATAGCCAGCAGCATAAATTTGGTCCCGTAGACTTATAATGCCTTGGTATTTTTAAACCCTGGCTATTGTAAGCTCGGTCGTCGAGAATATGGTGAGCTGCGACAAGCACAAATGGTAAAATTCATGTACGAGATGTGAGTTGACGCTAGTAATTTTGTTCTGTTTCTTTTGATTTTATTAATCGCATTGAATTAGGTTATAAATTAAATCGTGCCATTTTGTTTTTAGGCGTACCTTTAGGGGCTGATAGCGGCCAAGTTTTCTCCCGTGTCATCCCTGTTTCAAATACGTGGCGGAGAACGGAAAAGAAAATACAAACACGCGACACGGGTATAGGGATTGGAAAATTCAGGACAGCACTTTGGCCTTAATTTCGAGGAACTGCGACTATTGATGAAAAAATTCCTTAAAGACTACTCAGGGAAGTAATGTGTAGGGTTTTTCCAAAATCACGCAGAGTAAAAGGGCCTCAGATAGGGATTTTTCGGACTATGTCAGAAAATACATACTACGCCCACTCACTGCGCTGTCAAGTGCGCATATAAGAAGCGGCCCATTCAGTCCATCTTTCATTGTGAACAAGGAACACGTAGGGGTCCTGAAACGTCATGTTTTAAACACCATCTCTGGCGACTGTATGTTATATTTTACCATTATGTCAGAGAATTATCGGTCGCGGCGTGGAACATCGGTGGTTTTCTCCGCCTTTGTCGTGATACCGTGGCGTTAGTGAGAACTTCCTGTGAATGCTTTTTGCTCAGTAAATTACAATATGCGCCGTCTTTACCAAAAGTTATCAATCTGTCAGCACAGCGAGAGATCCAGGCTGGTGACGCCAGTCCGACGCTCCGTTTGCCAGCCCTTGTCGTTCGCGAGTAAAACCTTTGTGACGTGGAGCTGTGCCATCACTTATCTTCCGGGTGACGTATGATTGCATGAGGTGGTAGGGAGAGCCTGTTTACTTATAGCAAAGACGGTATCGGTTACGAGGAGTTGTCCATGGGCCATTTTAGTATAAATCGTTCATCCTTCATGTCAACACCTGCATACCTCACGAAGCAACGCTGACCTCCTTTGGCCTTTTTTCCTTTTCAGCGCATTCCTGCTGTGGGAGCGTGGAGAACTTTCCAGTTTACTATGCCAGGCGTCTGCCGTACGAAGTGGCGCACGAAGTGGTCTTTGACGGCGCCAGTAGGCATCGACAACATCATCATCAGTGTCAGCCAAGCCATCCTGCACGGAATGCGAGATGCCATTGGGAGGTCGTCCTCTGCCGATGCCGCTAGCTGCATGACGATTCAAGAACCCAGGATTTTCCTCAGTCTTTTTCTTGAGAAACTGGAACAAGGGCAGTTCTTGAAGAGGAATTCGCCGGCGGCCGCGGCACCAGCAAGGCAGAGGCTGGCAATGAACTGCATCTTCAAAATCCAATGGCGTCGTAATACACTGGCTATAGTCTATATCCATTACGCGGGGAAGCAGTGGTTGTAACAGATTATATGAAAGCGGCAAAACGAATTACAAGCTGTGGACGCAACCAGGCTGACGAGACACCGCCACGTTACAATATTTTGATTTTGTATAATGTATATTGTTCAAAAGTGTTCTACTTATGCTATTTTTATTCCTTACACTCTGTTTACTAAAATACATTTGCCTATGTATGCTCCTCTTCTGTTTATAGTAACGGGCAATTTATCTTCAGCTTTCCAGCTCTCCACCTTACAATTTCTATTCCTGCCCTCTAGTTTTTTCACTCTCTTCACAATTTACGAAGGTTCTGAGATCATATCCTGCCAGAATTCACCCACTGGGCTGAAATTTAGAGTGTAACAGAAAGCTAGAAAGTAATTGACCAGAACAGAGCACTACGGAGAGCGAGCTAAAGGTACCGTTATGGGAGAAGCAGAGTACCGTAAATTACACAATGAACTCGAACTGATGATATCCTCTAGCGTGAGACCAGGCTAGGGAAACAAACTTGGGCGGACGTGTTCGAGTAGGCTTAGATCAGACTTGGAAATTTGCCCGGATAGGGCGGTCGTGGCGTAGGACACGGCTAATTCGAGAACAAGTCTAGAGGTGTTAGTCATGGCATTAAAAGGAAACTTCACTCACAGTGACGATGTACTGACTCCAGAGTTTGGGGAAAAGATATATGCAGTTGGTACTGCCTCAGGGTTGTCAGTTTTACAGCCAGTTCGAGATACGGCAGTAAACATGTCATCTTGCTATGAAGGCAGCTTCAGATGGGCTTCGCGGGCTGGCGTCTAATGTACAAAGTCATCTTCAAAAAAAAAAGAGTTCACGATTTGGTCTAGGTGCGTGGCAATGCCGATGTACGCGGCAACTGTTGCCAGCCGCTGCACAGCGAGTGATGTCTCCAAACCCTCTCTCGAACGTAATCGTTCAGTTATGTGTCATTTAGGACAACAGGACTCTCATCTATCAGCTTTAACTTTGCCGGATCGTTGCCAACCAGAAATTCGCCATGGCACTGCGCTCGCTAAGTCAAGATGTGCTGCCACCGTACGAACGTCCAGCTGGTCTCTTAACGGTGCTGAATATGCCCTTTCGGCACTGGCGTGTTGTGATAGCTTTCCACCCGCCCGATGTACCTCGCAGATAAGTTACTGCGACTACAAAAAGCGTCGAAGGCTCTCAGAAGGTAAGTAGCGGAGCCCACTGCAGCTCCTTGATCCACTCGCGACTTTGCCGTCGTTGCCGTCGCTGCTTAGTGCCACGGTCGACGTGGACAAATCTGGGTTAACTTGGATGGTGAGGTGTCAGGTGCACGCTGTGAAAAGTCAGAAAATTGTTGAAAGGGGTATGAACATTTGTGAACTTTGTGCAAGATCTTGTGGCTGGGAACGCTGCCTATCGTTCCAGCCGAACACGGATATTGCGGAGCACGGGAGGAGAAATGACGTCTTCTGTGGCGTTCGCAGTGGTGCTTCAGGAGGAGTGCGGTTACGACATACGTCGATTAGAAGGCGGTTATCGCGCGGTGTCTACACTGTGGCGCGCCATCGTTGCGCAAGCATTCAGCAGTAAAACTGATGAGGTGGTCCGAGGTGGGTTCACTGCAATTCACAAGTCACAATATGCTGGCATGAAATGGACACGTAGGGCCACCCTTGGCGTCCCTGTGAGTGACTATATGAAGACCCCATGCTAACTCTTCAGCTCCTGTTTCAGCGCATAGTAAGTTCCGTGGCTCCATTACAGCCACCTCTACCGGGGATTTACCTTCGTAGTGCTCAGTTGCGTTGACGGCGAGGGTTTTCTCCCACTGGGACGTTTCCCACTCTCTGCATTCGGAACGCGTACGGGGCACGTACTTTGAAGGGCGTGCTCGTTAGGTTTAAACAGATTAAGTCGGAATGGGGACCGATCCACTACTAAGTGTCAAGCTGTCACACGGTGTGGATTTTTCTGCAGCCAATGCGAGCGTGATGCACAGTGGCGCAGCTCCTTACCTGGACGTTGCCCTGGTCTCTTGTAGGGCCCTGACAGTGATGTTCCATGCGGACAATTTTCCATTCTGTGGGAAATTTGCCATCTTAGATGGGGCCTAAGGAGAAAAGGACGTCTTGGTCAGTTTTCGAGGAATTTTAAGAATTAGCAATGAAAGGAGGGGGCACTTTTTTTTGCAGCTGAAAATATTTTCGGCCAATGATAAAGATCACGGCCAAGGCAAGGCTCAAGGCCGGCTCCAAAAGGTGAAATGGAAGGAAGAGAATAGCGCAATCCATTCCAGCGCGGAATGCCTTATCCCTACGGCCACCTTGGGCCTTCTCGAAATACGACAGTTGCTACTACTGTTACTTTGCAGCGCTTTCTGGAGCTCTTTCTTTTCGTGGTAGCCGCAGAGATGACTGGTATACGGCTATCAGCGCTAGGGCACACCGTGCCGGCTCCTCCCGAAAGCGCGATCGTCGTATCGTTGCTTTGTTGCGCGATAAATTACTAGCATTAATACACGACAGCGTTCACGAGGCGGACGTTTATGTTCTCTGCAGAACATTGATAGAACGAAAAGGTGGTGGTTCCATTTCGCGTAATCTGTAAGGCTAAATTACGTATTGCGTTATTGCTCTTCTCTCTGCGCATAGCTCAAATACTGCTCTGACTCCGCTGACATGTGTCGCTCAGCGCTCCTGCATATGCGATATACCTAAACTCAATTTGCCGGTTCAGTGCTTTCTCTTGGCGACCCATCCTAGGTTCTGCGGGGGATTCAACAAAGGACCTTCAGATAGCGAAGCGAGTAGGCATCCCATAGGCCTCGAAACATACTCCTCGGCGCATAAAGGTGGACCTAGTGCATGTGTTTCCTTACGGCTGTATGGCAATCAGTAGGTGTGCCACTGGAAAGGAAGGGACGAACCTCGCCGCAGAGCTCACGATGAGACAGTTTTCGCATTCAAAGCATCTAAAAAGTCTTACGTGCCCCCCATAATTTTTTATGGGAAGCATATTAACGTAGGTTTCGGGCCTTCGCGCGACGCCGGGCGGTGGCCACCATTGGCCTTGAAGTGAGATCACATGATGTGACGTCACGTGATGACGTCACACCGGCTGCAGATGGGGCCTCATATCGCGCCGTCGGACGTCGCCCGGCGGAGGCCTCAACGCTTCGGTTCGTGCCGTCGCGCGCGACGCGGCGGCGGCGCCACCATCGCTGCATCACGTGATATGTGACGTCACGCCAGGGATGAAGCGGCGCGCGCCCGCCGTCGCGTCAGTCTCTGTGCCCGCAACCGCGCCAGCGTCTTTGCGCCGGGCGTGTATGCGGTCAAGATGCCTCCAAACGCTAAGGACGTTAATAATAGGAATGCAAAACGAATCAGTGGGGAAACAGTTTAGACTTGGTGTTGTGTAGAAATGCTCAAAGACAATACAGAATAAGTGACGTCCAAACCAAGAGTCATGCATTTACGGACCATAAGAGTGTGTTTGTCGGGCTGCAAAGAATAAAGTACGACGATTAACCTAAAACCACGTCTCCGTTACTTAGCCCCATCCACACTGAGGCAGCTGCTTAACATGCTTCGCATCCACTGGGCTTAACCTTGGTAAGCCTCCAATTTTTTTATTCCCGATGGTAGGGTGTCAAGGAATACGAGGGAACGACCAACTTGGCAGAGAATGTAGAACTTATGCAAGGAGTCCCAGCTAACTTTAGCCAGGGTTAAAATATATACATGGTGTCTCAGCTACCTTGGACCAAGATTTGTAAAAAAACTTCGTGTTCTTCAGAACTGAAATCGCGTGGATGTTGTTAGGGTTTATCTAAAGTTACAGCACCATTTTCTTCGTTCCTCCTATTTGAATAATTAGTCGAGATAAATTAACTTTTTAAATATACCTTGAAACTTTCAGGCGTCAATAGTAAAAGTTTAGGAGCTCCACAATTATTGTCCAACCCAGGCACTTCCAACGACGCAGACTCAGCGTGGCCGTTTTTATTCGGAAAAAACGAAAGCCCGCGGAGTTTAAAAAGTACCGCATGACAATGCGGTCCGTGCGCGCGGATGCGCCGCGATACAGCGCTCTCATCCCTTCTCTGTAAAAAACATCATTCGCTTCGCGCCTTTCGTGCTGCCCAAGACAGAGCTTCGTGTTGAGCTTGGTTCCAAGATAAGCGCCAGTGGGTTCGGGCGGCAGTTGAAAGAAAGCACGACTCCCGTTTCTGAGGCCATAATTAACTGCACTCTCACGTTAGCAGAATGCATGCGGAGGAACGATGACAATCTCATGAGTTTGAATTTGGGAGCAAGATTTCAACAAGCAAAGACGCAAATAACAAGCCTGATAAGGTCGTGTGAATTACCCTGAAAAACAGGGGCCGCGCTTTCTTTCGATTTCTGCCCGAACCCACATGCGCTTATCTTGGAACTAAGCGCAACGCGAAGTCCTGTCTTGGGCCGCACGAAAGGCGCGAAGCGAGTGAAGTTTTTTGCAAAGCACGTGTGAGAGCGCTGTATTTGCGGCGCATCCGGATGCACGGAGCGCGCTGTCACGTGGTATTTTTTAAACTCCGCGGGCTTTCGTTTTTCCCGGATAAAAACGGCCACGCTGAGTCTATCTCGTTGGAAGTGCCTGGGTTAGACAATATTTGTGGAGCTCCACAACTTTCCTATGGACGCCTGAACGTTTCAAGATGTATTTAAAAAAGTTAATTTATTTATCTCGACTAGTTATTGAAATAGGAGGAGCGAAAAAGGTGGTGTAACTTTAGATAAACCCTAACAAGATCCCCGCGATTTCAGTTCTGAAGAACGCTTAGTTTTTTTATAAATCTTGGTCCAAGTTAGCTGGGACATCCTGTATACCGAGGCACTCCAAGGCGGCCAGACCCAATGCATGTTGTTGGCTAGTGCACGGAGCAAGTCACGCTGTTTTTGTATTTGGCTTAATTTCATAATTAGTCAAGATTAATTAACCAACTTCGCAAGCAACGATGTTGGGCAAGAAATTTCAATGAAGTTGTACAACGGTGCGCAAAGTGTTCGACTGAACAGTTTCTAGCTTTTTATCTATTGTGTATGGTTTTTTTTTCACCTCAGTGCATATTCCCGCGAAATACACAAAAAAAAATACCACGTGACATGCATGCTTGCGCGCCGCGATTGGGTTGCTCTCAAACCTTCCATGTACAAACGGACAGACCATTTAGTCGGGTGTGCTGCCACTCAAAAGAAGACGGGGCAGCGACGCACGCGCTATCTCTGAGATTTGCGCCGGCGGTGTGCTTCCCTCGCGGCGGTTCATGACAGGGACAGACAGGGACCGTTCTACAAGTTTCTCATTGGAAGTTTCCACCTAACCTCGTTCCTTGTGAAGCTGGCTAAATAATCTCGACAATTATGCAATTCAGCAAACAACAAAGTTATTGTAACCTTTTCATAGAATAGCCAGCAGCATACATTTGGTCCCGTTGCCTTAGAGTGCCTCGGTATATTTTAAACCCTGGCTAAAGTTAGCTGGGACACCGTGAATATGTTGAGCTTCCAGTAGCACGATTTGTAAAATTCATTCTATTCCTTTTAATTTTATTAATCGAATTTTCTTCTAATAAAGCTTTAAAATTAAATCGTAATATTTTCTCTCAACGCATAGCTTTAGGGGCTCATGGCGACCAAGTTTTCTCCTGTGTCATCCCTGTTTCAAATACGTGGCGGAGCACGGAAAAGAAAATACAAACACATGCGACGAGTATATTGATTGGAAAATTCAGGACAGCACTTTGGCCTTAATTCAATTTCGAGGAACTGCGATGATTGATGAAAAAATTACCTTAAGACAACTCAGGGACCAAATCTAAGGACTTTCTATAACGGCGCAGAGAAAAAGTGCCTGAGATAGGGATTTTTCGGTCTATGTCAGAGAATTATCGGTTGCGGCATGGAACATGAGTGGTTTTGTCCACCTCTGTCTTGATACCGCACCTTTAGTGGGAACTTCCGGCCAATCCTTTTCGCTCAGTGAATTCCAATATGTGCCGTCTTTGCCAAACGTAATCAGTTTGTCATGACCGCGAGAGATCCGGCCTGGCGACGCCAGTGCGACGCTCCGTTTGCCAGCCCTCGTCGTTCGCGAGTAAAACCTTTGTGACGTGGAGCTGTGCCATCACTTATCTTCCGGATGATTAATGATTACATGAGAAAGTGCTAGGCAGAGCTTGGTAACTTATAACAAAGACGGTATCTGTTACAAGCAGCTGTCCATGGACCATTTAGTATAAATCGTTTCTCCTTTGCCTCATGAAGCAACGCTGACCTCGTTTGGCCCTGTTTCCTTTTCAGCGCATTCCTGCTGTGGGAGCGTGGAGATTGTTGCAGTTCACTACGGGAGGCTTCTGCCGTTCCACAGCAGCCGTTGTTTGCTACCGAGCAGGGGCCGCTCATTAGATTCCTACGGGACGGGGACTTGGCGAAGGCGCAGATTGTGAGATCAGAGACAAGATTCTGTGATGACAGAAGGACTTCCACTATTTTCAGATACCGATTGAAGCACTGCACATATGAGGTGTGCGACTGTAAATGGCCGAAAACTTGTTTCAGGATTGGTGCGTCCATAAATAAAACTGCAGCACATCATATTAACCGTAACGGCTTCGCCCGCAGACCCCATAAAAAGTTGTATATTTCAATGTCTATAAATTGTGTGATGAAAGAGAATGATTTCTTTTAGCACGGCAGCAGAGCAGGAACTACGACTTCGAAAGAACGGACCGACGAGGACGATGCTGTTCGTCGCTTCTATGTTGTTCTTTCCCCTGTAATGCAGTATCATAATAATGCACCAACTAGCTCACCTATCCACCCTGTTACCGATTACATTCTCCTGAGAACCTCCACTTTTCGCTCCAAGAATGTATACATAAGCCGCCGACGTCGCTGTAAATGAAGCATAAAGATTCATATGTCTCTTATTTTTGCTTAGACTGGCTTCGGCCGGTGGAATTTCGACCATGTCTACGGTGAAGGGCAGACACTCAGAGAAGCATAATACATTCTTGCTGCATATTGTTGCGTTTGGAAGCTGTTTTTGTAGCACAAAAATAATTATTTGATTTGGCTATGAAGGAAACACTTTTTTGCATGTTATTTTTCAGCTCGGCATCTCTGTGCTCTATACAAATGTTAGTTTCTCTGCGCTTTCTTTTTGCAGGTTTTGCACGTGAGCAGCACTTTCTGCGACTTGGACAGCATTGCCATGGAGCTGACATCAGCCTCCGACCTGCCCTCTATGCACACCCGCTTTTTGGGAGAGACGCTCTCCCGCAACTATGGAGGTCGGTGCGCACACAGTCCGGCTACTGTTGTCTTTGAGATTTGAGCTAGACCGGATCCGCTAGATATAGCCGCTTCGTGGTTCCGCCCCGCGAGGCTCCGGTGGCCACGACGGTCGCCTTGGCGGATTCCTTTTGTCGAAGGGAATCAAGGCCGCTCTGGACATCGAAGGCACCGGCGCTGGAAGGGGCCCCGCAGGAACGCCGCGTCATCTGTGAAGTGTGGCCATCGTACTCTGCAGGGCAGCCACCTGGGCGGCTGCTTCATTGTTTTTATGCGAAGCATATTAACGTAGGTTTCGGGCCTTCGCGCGACGCCCGGCGGTGGCCACCATTGACCTTCAAGTGACCTTCAAGTAGGTCACGTGACATGACGTCACGTGATGACGTCACACCGGCTGCATATGGGGCCTCATATCGCGCCGTCGGACGTCGCCCGGCGGTGGCCACCACGCTTCGGTTCGCGCCGTCGCGCGCGACGCGGCGGCGGCGCCACCATCGCTGCATCACGTGATATGTGACGCCACTCCAGGGATGAAGCGGCGCGCGCCCGCCGTCGCGTCAGTCTCTGCCCTCAACCGCGCCAGCGTCTTTGCGCCGACGTGTATGCGGTATAAGTGACGTGCAAACCAAGAGTCATGCATTTACGGACCATAAGAGTGTGTTTGTCGGGCTGCAAAGAATAAAGTACGACGATTAACCTAAAACCACGTCTCCGTTACTTAGCCCCATCCACAATGAGGCAGCTGCTTAACGTGCTTCGCATCCACTGGGCTTAACCTTGGTAAGCCTCCAATTTTTTTTTTCTGCATATTTTGGTTTTGTAAATGTATACTGTTCAAAAGTGTTTTACTTATGCAGTTTATATTCCTTAAATACATTCCGTTTACTAAAATACATTTGCTTATGTATGCTTTGCTTCTGTTTGTAGTAACGGGCATTTTATTTTTAGCTTTCCAATTCTCCACCTTTCAATTTCTTTTCCTGTCCTCGCGTTTTGTTAATACCTCACAATTTACGAACGATTTGAGATCATATCCTGCCAGAATTCACCCACGGTGGAGAAATTTAGAGTGTAACAGAAAGCTCGAAAGTAATTGATCAGAACAGAGCGCTACCGAGAACAAAATAAAGGTAGCGTTACTACGCAGTGAGTACCGTAAATTACGCAGTGAACTCGAACTGATGACATCCTATAGTGTGAGATCAGGCTAGGGAAACAAGCTTGGGCGGAGGAGTTCGCGTAGGCTAAGTGGGTAGAACATAGACACCGGTTATGGTAACAGTGATCTCAGAGGGAGGGCAGCCCAGCCGAACGCGCCAAACGATCGGGGGGGGGGGGGGGGGGGGGAGGGGGAGAGAAGGCTTGGAAATTTTCCGAGATATAGCGGCCGTGGTGTAGGACACGGCTAATTCGAGAACAAGTCTAGAGGTCTCAGTCATGGCATTAAAAGGAACTTGACTGACAGTGACGACGTACTGACTCCAGAGTTTGGGCGAAACATATATGCAGTTCGTGCTGCCTCAGGGGCGGCACTTTTTCATCCAATTTGAGGTAGGCTGGTCTGAAGCATATCCGTCTTCAGTTTAGATTTTGGAGACCGGACAGAATCTATTATTACGGTAAGTTCTGAAGATTTCATCGAGTAGCTCGTAATTAGTTTTGAACGTATTGTTACCTTTCTGGTTCGACTCGCATTCTTATTTATCCATCAAATGTTCATGATCAAAGGTTCAACATCTAGATGAAGTCGGATTACTTGTCTAGCTTTTGAGACGACGCAAAAGAGCATGCGCTTTGTATGTGTTAAATGCTGTCGAGCGCTAAAATCCGGCTTGGTGATTTTCTTACAGGGCCCGGTAAGAAAATAAGCAGTATAAAAGCCTGACCACTTTTGGAGGTCAGTCGACTTCCACTAAGAACCCCTGTGACCGTTTTCTGAGCCAAAATGATTTTACTTTCCTAAACATTCTGGCCGACAGGGTGCGAAACCCACAAAAAGTCACAAGTGTTATTTTACAGTTGTAATATCACGACTCTTCCAGGGATCGGTTCTTGATCCCTTTCTTAACATGTGCATATTAATGAGATCCTGTCCATATATCATCTCAGATTATTTTCTGGAGCATCTGTTTGTTAGGATGGTAAGTAGGTATTATACCAAAATACTACAGGGAAACTTAGGTCGTATTACAGCGTGGTGCCAATCTTGCAACTGCGGCTGAACGCTAATATATGTTACATTGTCAAATTTCGAGCAAAAAACTACATAACGACCGACCGTATGTAATTGGCGATGATTTGAGCGATGAAATATCCGAAATTAAATACGCAGTTACACACACATCAGATATATTGGCACTCATAGGCGCTGACTATGGGGAGGCTGGAAAGCTCGAGCCCCCCCCCCCCCCCCCCCCCCCCCCCCCCCCCCCCGAGACTGAGCGATGGGGTCAAGGGGGTGGGCAGTTTGCTCACAATCCGGTGGGCAGGTTGTGATGACGCCACAAGGTCACGTGACCTAGGTGGCCCTCCTGCCTCCCATAGGTTGCCCTCTGGGCACCACCAGCCAGAGCCGTGCCGTGATTTTTCACTCACAACGTGGACACCAGATTTTTTGATGAACCGGGCATTTAACGCTGTCACGTTAAAGGACGACTACACAACGGACGGCGAACTGGCGCTAACTTTCAACTTTATTCAGGAAAAGGTTACACGTGGATTATATAGGAAGTGATCAACCACAATCAGTCTGTGAGTGTGCGCAAGAATGAAATACACCATCAAGATGTACTGCACGTGAAACACGTGTCTTTTTTTCGCGCTACGCCTCCCTTAAAAAAGCAAAAGCAGGCGCCGGGGAAGCATAAAAAAGAAGACGAAAGGGAAAGGCCAGACAGACTGACGAAGAGTAACTGCTGCATTGCAGTGTTAAAGGTGTCCAGAAAAATTTTAACATCTAAATACCAACATTAACATGGCAATTCGGTAAGTAAGAGTATAAAAACAAAGTAAAAGCTAAAACCAGTAGTAATGACTATACGAAGAACAAAAACAGGAGTGTACAAGGCTCCCGTACAAATGTTTGTTGTTTTAAGAGAGAATGACCATGACAAAAAGGAAAGGATTTAAAATTGTGAGGCACGTAAATAAGAAGGTGGTCTAAAAGGGGCTCTTTATTCCGCAGTTACTGCTATCCGCAGTTACTGCTTTATAGCAGCTGCTGCTATCTTTGTTATCTTTGTTGTACAGGGAAATACAGCTCCAGAACAGCGCGGGGACCAGCACAGATTAATTCCTTGCTGTGATGGAAATCTACCTGGCTTATACCGCTGTTTCTTCAGAAGGACAATGCTATATCAAAAAAAAAAAGAAGTGTATGTGCAGGATCAGCTGTCGCACTTGTTTTATGTGATACCTTTTTGTCCGCGGTTGACAAGCGCATTCGAGCTAACATTTCTGATCATCCTGTTGTAAAACTGTTCACATATGTAGATGAGTATTTGATTATTTTAAGCACATCTGATCCGAGTGAAAATTCACTTGGGGATTACCTATAGATGTCTGTATCCAGTTCTCAGACATATAATTGGAATTCACCAACCACAGTGTGTACTGCATCCATCATTCACGAACCAAAAAGATTTTATTGTCATTTGACAGCCTGCACTCCAAGATTGTTAAGCGGCGGATCATGTGTTCTTGTTTTCACGGAGCCCTAACAAAATCCTGCACACATTGCAGGTGTCGTGATGCCCGCAATCCTCCTTTCCTCACTGACGGCTTATAGTTTTGAGGTAACCTTGATATATGCGGACAATTTAGTCGCATTGGGCAATTTACCAGTGTTTCATTTTGTGGTGAGTGTGTATAATTAATTTCGAACAATAACTCTTCAGGAAACACGCAAAATATTGTCACGTGTGGTCGCGCGCCCGCCATTTTTTGCACGTGGATATACTTCATGCTTCACTCCATTGCTACGAAGCTCCTATAATTGAAATCATCTACTGATATTTTATTTTCATTGGTAAGGCATTTATCCCTCGAAAATAAGCCACCTTGGCCGTCAACTTAAATGCAGAGCTCAGATCTAAATTTGAAATGACATATAGTTACAGTTCTGTGCCCGCTAAAGCAATGCATCGTGAAATAAAAAAAAAGAGAGACATAGGCTAAAAACTACAGCTTCAGAAATTGGCCGGGGATCACTACTGCGGCCCCTATGCTATACCGGTAGCGCAGTGAAACTCGTGGTGAGGTTGATGTTTTGGGAGTTTGTTCTGCCCTCTCTCTGTCCCTCCCTCTTTTCTCGTGTACTTGCTATATTTTCTCGCTATATTCGGATCTGACAACTGTTTCAGAGCTGTTTCTTTTAAAAAAGAGAGTACATTTCCAAGGGCGTCCGCAGAATTTTTTGCAGGGGGGGGCCCCATTGGCTGTTGGCGCCGGAGGGGGGGGGGGGTTATGTTCGTAGCAAAAAGGCACTATTTGCGGAGTAAATTTATTTATTTATAAATAAATTAAATAAATAAGTAAAATACACACATGAAAGAAAAATTACAAACAGCAAATTAAAGCGTGGCTATAGGAGAGATACATTGGAGTTTATCAACGAAGAAACAATTAAAATTAATAAAAATGCAAAAAGATACTATCACTTCGTGGAGAAGAGTGCTCAGTCTTGCTGCATACGGGTTCTCGACACACCCGGATTGATGACCAGCACACAGCACAATATGTTCACAAACACGCAACGACAGTCAGTCAGTAAACAGCAACTGTAGACGCCTCGGATTTTTCTGGGCGAATTGCGTGATGACACGGGTGATAAATTCATTCCTGTGCTTCATTACACGCTCTCGGTGCACACTCATCATACAAAGGCCGTCCAGTCTGTCGTTTGTCATCGTTGAGCGTAGCCACGTTTTCACTCTCCTCATTGTACTGAAGGAGCGTTCGACCGTACAGGTAGTAACTGGCAAAGCCAGAGCCACCTCAATGGCTTTTGCAACACCAGGGAAGAATGTCTTGGCCTGATGTAGAAGCTCGCAGTAAGTTATTTCTGATGGGTCCCCAGTTTTGTTGCACCACATCTCGTACCAAGAGATGGCCTCTTCCTTGAAGTTGTCGATGCCGTAAAAGCACTGGAGTTCTTCGGCGAGAACAGCGAACACAACACGGCTCAAGTGCTTCATTTTTGATGGATGCAGCTGGAGAAGTTTGAAGCTCCTCTCATTGCTTTCAGAAAAGCGCCGAGCTAAAGAAGCAGTGAGGGAGTCCAAGTACGGCACATATATTGCCACACGGTAGTATTCCTCCGGCGACTGAATCCCGTAGTTGTCTCGGTGGGCCTGACGAGAGACTTGTCTCGGCACAGATATCACCACATTTAAGTGATTGGCTGCCTCCCTTGCTGCATTCATGATGTTAGAGAACTCCTCTACAGCGTTCGTCCGGTGGCCGCGAAAAATACGTTGCAGCTCAGTGATGTGGTCATGCACAGAATGGAAGTCCATGGATACACCTTGCAGAATGTTCGTAACTGGTTCGAGCCGAGCGCTGTACTTCGCTACAATATGCAAGCAGACGATGAAAGATGAGCTTGTTGTTGCGCAGTAGAGGATGTGAGCTCGTTGTCTAGTTGCAGCATACGAGCATGATTCCGTGGACGCGAGCTCCTCGAGTGCTTCGACTATGGCCACGTAATGCTGAGAGAAGATCCTAATAGACTTATATTTTGCAGACCATCTTGTCTCACACAGCATCGGAATGTTCGGCACCAATTTTCGCCGGAGTACGCTCTCGCGGAAGAAGTTTATGGTTTGTTTGATTATGCCAATTGTGTTTCGAATTTCAGAGACGTCGTTCAGATCGTTGATGACGAGATTTAGTTTGTGACTTGCACAGTGGAAAAATAGTGCCTTCGGGAACTGTTTTTGTATAATTTTGTTCACTCCAGCTTCTTTTCCAGCCATTGTAGAGCATCCATCGTACCCCTGTCCAACGAGGTTCGAAAGAATCAGCCCGACATTCGTCAAAAACTTCAAGATTGCCGCGGCGATGCAAGCAGAGTTTAATTGCTCCAGCTCTACAAATCCCAAAAACTGCTCTCGAACGCACACTTCGGCTCCCGCCTTGTCAATAAAGCGAACGCCTATAGACATCTGCTCTTTTCCTGAAATATCTGCAGTTTCGTCAGCAAGAACGGAAAAAGCAAACGCTTTGTTAGCTTCGGTAACTATCTGCTCTTTCAGGATGTCGCCACAGATTGTGATGATCTCGTTCTGGACGCGGACAGAAGTGTACTTGGCATTGCCAGCAGAAGAAGCGAAGTGCTCCTGAAGTAGAGTATATCCAGCTTCTACACGAAAGTCAAGCAGATCATTGAAGACTCCACTATCGGACTGCTTGCCGCGAATTGGCAAGTCATGCGTCGCGCAAAAGACAATGGTGGAAACTATTGGAAATAGTTTCTCACGGTTCCTTTCAACTTGCGCGTGCAGTGCTCTGTTCAGCTGCTCTACAACGGGTAGCTGCTTGCCTTTCATCACATCCATAAAGTTCTGTGAGGCCGTCATTGCCTCCTGGTGCCATTGGGATTTTACGTGATCCCTGCACGCCTCGTGCATTTTTCTGTAGTTACTGAAAGCGCGCACGATAAAACTTCCTTGAGTACCCCGGTGAACACGTGGAGGAAAAATGACGCAAAAACGACAAATAGCGCCTTTCGCTGTCGCTGAGTACGCAAGCCAGGGGGCGTAATCTCCCAGCCATTGATGTCGAAAAGGCCTCTTTCCAGGTGTTACATCCTTCTTAAAATCGTATGTAACATTTGGCGACCATGGCTTAGTAAGAAGACGTAACTTCAAAAAGTCCGGTATGCCAGTGAGTTTAGCTTTGCCTAGAAACTCTCCTAAGTCATATTCTTGAGGCAAGTTATTTGTTTTCTTGATGTTGTCTCCGGACTTCGATCCCAAGCAAGGAGAAAGGGAATCGTCTCGGCTTACTGCGTGACCGGAGCTCGCTGGTGAAGTTCCTTCCATGGAGACGACGACGTCGGCTACTGTCCGGTGATGAAAGGTTGCATCGCTCTGGTCAAATCCGGACTTAAATCCCAAGAAAGGAGAAATGGAATCATCTCGGCCTGCTGCATTACCTGAACTCACTGTTGACAGAGTCCCTTCCATGGAGTCGACGACATCAGCTACTGTCCGGTGATAAAAGCTTGCATCACTCTGTTCAAATGCTACACCGTTGTCACATATCACACCAGAATCTGCAGGGGCGCATTTGGATAACGCTTCGTCAGACAACCGCTGACGCTTGAAGAAGCGCCGAATGTCCATCATTCGGAACCGCGCGAGACAAAGCTGGCTATGGAGTTCTTCGGGGTTGGTAGTGTTAAAAATATATACACATTGATTGAAAAAACGGTTGAATGCGTACGTTGAAAACAAAAAATGACTATATATACAACGAAAACTTATTTACAAGATAAATGCACGCTCGCTGCTTCATACACCTCGCTCCATCTTGCTCGCGCAACCGCACAGTCGAGTATTTGCACACACACTACTCGCCGCTCGTCGTTTTCTCGTCCGCTGTCTTGATTGTTCTCAGCTTCGTTGACAACCGGCCACTAAAAATACCGAAGCACAAACACAGAGGCGCGCACACATGCAAGGGCCTACTTGCCGCAGTATCCCCGAATACGCACTTTGGGGGTGAAAGGAACGCCTCGTGACTTCCGAGGGGAAGGGACACTCGCCACTCCGGTCGGAAAATTTGTTTTGTGTGTTTTTATGGGGTTCAGTGCCCCAAAACGACTCAGGCTATGAGGGACGGAGTAGTACAGAGTTCCGGATAATGTCGACCACCTGGGTCTCTTTACCATGCACTGACATCGCACAGTACATGGGCGCTGTTGGGATTTGAGGCCCAGCCAGAGGTGACAGGCGAGCCAGGCGAGCCAGGCAGGCGCCATCGGGCTGCCTTGACCAAAGGCGCTGGTTTCCGGAGAAGATGCAAGGAACGCTGGTGTGGGGGCGCCTCTGGAGACTGCGTCGCCGTGAACAAAAGCAACTGCTAATCCCCTTTGCCGAAGATTCTGAAAGCGGCGCTTCTACCGAACTGCGCTCTCCCGTGGATCGGAGGAGACAGCGAGCGGCGGCGGCGCCAACTCATCGCCTGCTTGCCCTTGAGCAGCCCGACAAAGCGGGGGTGGACACGGCTGATTTGTCCCTCCCTCCTGAAGAATTCATCGGTGGCCGGAATGTGCACTGTCTGCCTCCGTGTGGCTATCTCTCTAGAGATCAAAGAAACAGGCACCCATCTCAAGACGCCTCGAAACACATGCTCGCCGGTGCCGCTGTATGTCTGCAACGACGCGTCCCCGGACGCGGCACTTCGCAGATGTGACCCAAAGCTGGAAGCGGGGCCGCTTTTACTCTTTTTGCTGAGCGCACCGCCGCCCCTGGTGTGCGGCCATCACTCACGGTTAGAGTGAGTGATTTTCCAGGGGGGTGCAGCCGCCCCCCCTTGCCCCCCCCTCCGGACGCCCATGTACATTTCACATGCACACAAAAAGAACTCAATTTCTGAACCAGCCATGTTGAACGCTCCCGTAGTCTCCCGCATTTTGGACGTTTCTGTCGGTTTGAACAAGATATTGGCGTACGAAGGCACCGCTGAAGACAATTTTCGAGATAATTCGGTGATGAAAGCGCACGAAGGCTTGCATTAGCGCAGCATTCTTGATTAGGATTGGTGACGTTAGGTTTATGTCCATGTGCGTCATTCTTTCTTGCAGGCACTATCTCTCGAGGACTGTCTAGTAGTTAGATTATGGTTTGATGGGGCTTAACTTTCCAAAGCCACTCAGGCTATAAAGGACGCCGTAGTGAAGGGCTCCGGAAATTTCGAACACCTGTGGTTCTTTAAGGTGCACTGACATCGCACAGTACACGGGCCTCTAGAATTTCGCCTCCATCGAAATTCGATCGCCGCGGCTGGGATCGAACCCGCGTCATTTCAGGTCAGCAGCCGAGTGCCATACGCACTGAGCCACAGCGGCGGAAGTTTCTAGCAGTAAAAAGTAATAACCCGCACTCTAAAATTTCGAAATGAGCCCATTCCAGTCGACCTCGAAAACAGTGGCTGCCAATAAGTAGCGTATAGTATGGTGTACAACGCACAAGTAGAGCCTAAGCACTACCTCTTTTTTGAACATTTAAAATAAATTGCGTTTGCGGGGTTTCGAGACAAATTAAAACGTCGATTGCACACATGCTATTGACTGAAGTACGCAAGTTTACATACAGTCGATGTGTGCACGTGAGCTTTCAAAAAGAACACGCCGCAGTGAAAGGGAATAAGAATCATGTATTCAAACAGCACCGCCAGGGCTGAACACGGCGTTGGCTTAGTTTCCATACGACAGATGGCGCCAGATCACCGCCAGGGTACCGGCCGTTCCCGATGCGTTGTTCGATCTGTTATCCGGCTCGTTTGTTGTCGCTCATGTACAGTATGTATTTTTGCAACTTGCTGAAAACTCGTGCTAAGCATAGAAACTTTTTTTTTTTACTGTTTTTAGCAGTGTCTGTGTTCATGTATTTATGTGTGCTGTTTGATGCGGCAAGGGAACCCGCGCGTGTCTGAAACTCTACATGTAGGATGTCGTTTTGTTTTTTCGTTCGTTGCGTTGTTGCCGCTTTGTGCAGTTTCGAAGGGTTGTTATTAGCCACGCATAGATCGAAAGAAAATTACAGCCAGATTCTATTTAATTACACTGCATTAGACCCACATTATATTTATTTCCCTTTGTTTTCTGGTTTTATGTTTTTCCTGAATTCGAGAGGTAAAAACCGGGTGATATATTTAGAGCTCTAATTCGGGTACAAGTGTGGTTATTCAATAAAAATTTTCATAATTTGGGCACTCTTGGGTCACTTTCTTTTTGCGAGTCCACTCATCGGGTCTGCAAAAGAGAATATACTATGAGCGCTCCTTTTTTCACGGATGCGTAAAATGCTCTACTTGTTGTTCGTTAATTAGTTTATAAACAATTAGGAAATGGCAGGTTGCATTGAAAAATGTATCGAATAAGATACTTGTTTTTTTTCCTTATTAAGGCCATTTATTTCGCCGCATATGATATCATTTCCTGCGCAGCACCTTAGCGTCCGTGCAAGACGTACCTGCCTGGCTTTGTTTGTACTACGAAACCATTCATTCAACATCGCAGCGACTCTTTTGAGCGAACTAGACCGCTGGAAAAAGGACACCGTTATCGTGGCTAGCGCTTAATACAATGATGCCAATAAGACATCTGGTCAATGGGCAGTACTCGTACTTTGCTTTTGCTCCTGAAACGCATTTTCAAACCTGGCCTCAAATTAAGCAGCGTCACGTATAGCAGAAGTTGAAAAATGTTCAACCGCATCTGTTAACCGAAAGCTCCCCTCTGTAATAAGTCCACGACATCCGCTAATTTTCGTGCGGTGTCATTGTCTTTGCACTCTAGAAAACTACGTTCACTGGAAGGCATATGTTCGGGTAGAAATCAGATTTAAGCCAGTTTTTAAGAACTGTTCGGGGTGCTAAAATCCGGTAAAACCGGGTTTTACCCTCAAACAAAGGGCCTTAATTATATTTAACTGTGCATAATAGTTTGCTGGATGTAAGGTTCAGGACAAATTTACGTTGAGCGGGCAAAACCCCAGGCGCCATAAGCTGAAGCGAATATTCTTTATACCTTCGAGCTAGTCTTTGTCGTAAACGAGTACGGTACGGATATTTGGTAGACACTAGACAGTTTCAGCGTAGCCGGACAGCCGTACGGCAAATACGGCGACGCGTTGCCGTTGCTACCATTGCCAGGTTCGTCTAGCCAGATTTGCCGTAAGGTAGCAGTTGCCGTAGTCACCCTGCTTACCGCACGGTGCGGCTAAAACGACCTAAGCACTGTACACTCTAAACACGGAAGGAGTAAACAGGTAGTCAGCTGTCCTGTACAGCACTGCCTTTACGGAGCAGGGTATGCTTCCAAAGCCCTGAGGTAGATTTCCATCTCCAAAAATACGGAATATGCTTAGCAATGGAAACAAATTCTAAAGCATGCGAAGTTCTAGCATTTGCGAAGATATAAACCGAGGTTTCCACCTCGTCTATTTGCTAACCTCAGGACCTGCGGTGCCGCGTTTAAAGGCCCTCCATTGCTAACTGGACTAAGTTTTGCAGTGGTAATATTCCTTCGTTGCCGAGTGTAAGCATTCCATATATTTATTGATCGGAATCTACTCTGGGAATCGGGCAGCATACCCTGTCCCTAAAAGGGACTGCGCTAAAGGACAGCTTACTCCGTTTTTACTCCCATATAGGCCTATTCGTATTTAGAGTGCATACGCATACCTTCAATTATATATTCAACTATATATTCAAATAAGGCCGCCGCGGTGGCTCAATGGCTATGGTGCTCGGCTGCTGGCCCGAAAGACGCGGGTTCGATCCCGGCCGCGCCGGCTGAATTTCTTTGGAGGAGAAATTCGAGGCCCGTGTACTGTGCGATGTCAGTGCACGCTAAAGAACCCCAGGTGGTCGAAATTTCCGGAGCCCTCCACTACGGCGTCTCTCATAGCCTTAGTCGCTTTGGGACGTTAAACCCCCATAAACCAACCAACCATATATTCAAATAATATATTGCGTCCACCATAGAGGCGGTCGATATTTCAAGAAATAAAACGCCGAGTTGACTTGAACCTTCTCATGGGCTTATGAGTTCCTTTCATTACGCCAAGCTACAAAAAGCGAAAGGCAGTGCTGCAGTTCGATTTGCTAGCTCATGGCCAGGAGATAGGTTTCGTTGCGTCGTCTACAGTTTCCTGCCGTTCACGATAGATGGCGGTCCTGCTCGTCTGTGCCAAGGCACCTCTATAGGGCGAGGCACCCCTAAAGGCATAAAAGACAGAAAGAGAGAAATTTGGATTAGAAAACCGAGGCGGGTTGAAATTTAGACAAACAAATGAACTCCGGAAGGAGATGTACGCAATACACTGAACAGGTGGCCGGTATTTCCTTACAGCTACTTAGGTGGAAACAAAAGGGAAGGAAAAACGTGGTTGAGCGCGGTGGAGACCCGGGTGGAATGATGGATTATGCTGCGGCAGTAGCTGTTGAGAGACAAGAATAACTGGATATCCCTGCTGCCTTTCTTCTGTAGTGGACTTAGCCTGGAGGCTGTCCGTTATTACGTTGACGACGATGGGAAATGTGTCAATCGTTACCATTATGTGTACGATGATGATAACGCCACCCAAATACTCTCGTCCCTGATGCCCTTGCCGGCACGCGTGCGCAGGCATCCCCCATTTCTGTAAGTCGACTTCTGCAACCAAAACAAAAGAACGACCTTCGGGGGCAGCAATTGCGATCTCCACTGGCATCAGCTTGAGCCTCGAATTGCACATCAACAGTCGACGAGAATGGGGCCTAAAAAGTTTACCACGTGTTCACAGTGCACGCCAGTGTACCACTGGAGCTTTCTAAAATAAATTGCATCCGTGTGCGCCTATATGCAGGCCGGCATACGGATACGACTCATAGTACGAGCGCAGGCTTTTCACGACTACAGCTGCTTCAGCAAGCCGCGGTTTCGGGAAGAAAGAAGCGTGCCTTGGTGTGTGCAATTGCGCCGGCCGTACGTGCTCCGAAACCACGTGTGTGAGGAGCTAGATGCTAGAGAGTTATAGCATAGCATCGATCCGCGAGGCGCTACTACACTTTCGCACTACGCTTTCGCAGAACGCCCTGAGGACGCCAGATGACGCCCCGTTCCCGTCAGCTGCGCGCACGACTGCCGCGTCAGGACCAATCAGCGCGTACGCAGTGGTGTCCAGCGGAATCGTATCAGGGATCGCGCTATGATATAACTCTACTTTTAGCACAGAACGTACCACTACCGCTACCGCGTATCGCGCCGCGCCATTGCGCATGCGCGCTGTTGAGAGCCATTGACAACGCTGTTGACAACTCAAACTCTGAGCGGCAAATGCCCCTCAAAGGCCCCCACCCCCCCAGTCAATGGCATCGACCGATCCGCTTGGGCCGGCTGTAGTCGGATACAAGCAACGCCATACAACTCAAGAACGAAGCGGCTTTTCCCTGTCAAAGGGCCCCCTCCCAGCCAATGGTGTCGGCCGATTCTCATGACCCTGCTGACGTGACAATGTAAGGTGGAAGAGGGCAATTCCCGACCATCGAAGGCGGGAACTACCCCCTTTCATCTGCCACTCCCTGCATTGTCGCGCTAGCGGGCTCATGAGAATCGATCGTCGCCATTGGCTGGGAGGGATTCCTTTGACGGAGAAAATCTGCTTCGTTCTTGAGTTGTATCCAACTGGAGCAGGTTGATGAGGTAGATGGCCAACGCCATTGGCTGGAAGGGGGACATTTGACAGGGAAAAGCCGCTTTTTCCTTGACTTGTATCCGTCTGTATCTCTATCAAGTTTTCTAGGCAATGCAGCAGAGGCTAGGCAGTAAATGGAGATTGACAGACAGGCATTGGACCCCGTGCAGTGAGGCTAGGGGGTATACGGAGGGGTGAAAGGGGCTAATTTAGAGAAATGGCGCAGGGTCGCCACGGCTGAGAGGCGCTTTCCTCACAGCATGGGGACAATGGCCCGTCTCTCTCCCTTTCCTGCCTACCCTCTGCTGCACTGCCAAGAAAAGCCCCCCCCCCTTCCCCCCGTATGCACGCAGAGCAGATTGGAATCAACAAATCTGGAAAAATCAATGACTACGCGTCTCGTGAACCACGTATTATTATTCACTTATTTCAGGACCCGGAGAGGTTGACAGAAAAGAGCATATTAATGTGCAAAAATGCAGAACCATAGGAATAAAGTAAAAGCAGTACAGCAAGTGCAACTAATTAGGACGAGGTTCTAAATATAGTTCTGGCTAAAAGTGCGTCGGACGGGATCCGATCGCTCTTATTTTAAGACCGTACATCGGGTGGACCCGTACATTTTTCTTTTCGGGTTCCGAGTCTGGCTAAAGGTACGTCGGACGGGTCCGGTACATTTTTTCCCCGGGTACCTCAGGCATGTCCAAATAGTATTTTTCAAAGTCCGACGTATCTCACAAAATTTTCTATTGGGTTTGCTACCACGGGTACGACGGTGTGTTCCCCGTTCCCCTTTTGGCCGTAACAAGGCAAACTCCAGGTGACACGATTGCAATAAGTGCCGATGGCGCAGTGGCGTAGCTTTACCCACCGCTTACCCACTGCTCGGAATGTGGCGACTGGCGTTCGGTGCTCATGCTTCAAGTGCGCCAGCAATGAACTGTTTGGGCCCGCGCTTGGCAAACTCCATGCTCTCCGGTTGTATACTGGTTGGCTCATGTCTTTGGGTAGCAGCGTGCGAAACGGAAAAATTACTCCTGGCTCTTTCCGCGTAGACATGACGCGCGCGTGGTTTTCTGCCCTGCACCGAACCCTGCATCATGGACGTTGAGACTTTCCTTGCAGCGAGCCGTGTTCTCCAGTCGAAGATGAGTGCGCGCACCGTCTCTGCTCGTTTGCGGCGACGGCTGAGCGGGTGCCGTTCGGCTTGTGCTAGCCTCGAACCCGCATGGGGTTTAAACTCCATGCACACAAACTTTCGCCAGAAGACAAGGCTGCGGGCTTGGCGGTTGCCTAATCGCCCCCAGACAACGTCGTTGTTCACCTGGAAGCAGATCGTTTACGCTTCTGCCTTTCCGGTTGCTTCCTTCCACATTGGGGTTCTTCCACATTGGGGTTCCTTCCACATTCGCCACGGCAGGCTCGCCGGCCTGGTCATCGCCGCACGCCTCAGATAGATTCGACATACCTTTTGACATGGCTGTGGGGTAGAATATAAAAATTTCAATGGTAAGCATGCTATTTTCTCTGTTTTCCGTTAATGAACCTGCCGCGGTGGCTCAGTGGTTACAACGCTCGGCTGCTGACCCGAAAGACGCGGGTTCGATCCCGGCCACGGCGGCCGAATTTCGATGGAGGCGAAATTCTTAAGGCCCGTGTACTGTGCGGTGTCAGTGCACGTTAGAGAACCCCAGGTGGTCGAAATTTCCGGAGCCCTCCACTACGGCGTCCCTCATAGCCTGAGTCGCTCTGGGACGTTAAACCTTAATAAACCAGTAAACCAAACCGTTAATGAAGAAATCGCGCACATTTCTTACGATTTCGGAGGGTGCTCTGCACGTTGAGATCTGTGTTGGGCCGGGTACGGGCTCACAATCCCCAGTATGTATACCTGTGCTTTAAAAGTCAATGCAGAACCGCAGATGGTGCAAATGCTAGCGATCATCATCATCAACATCAGCTTCTACTCCCACTGCAGGGCAAATGCCTTTCCTATATTCTCTCCAATTAACCCTGTCCTGTGCCGGCTGAGGCCACCCTATCTCCGCAAACTTCTTAATCTCATCAGCCTACTTAACTTTCTGCCGCCCCCTCCTACGATTCCCTTTTCTTGAAATCCAGTCCATTACCCATAACGACCACCGGTTATCTTGCCTTCGCATTGCATGATCTGCCCCTGCCCATTTCTTCTTGATTTTGACTATAGATGTCATTAACCCTCGCTTGTTCCCTGATCCACCCTGCTCTTCCTGTCTCTTAACGTTGCATGTATAATTTTCCTTTACATAGCTCGCTGCGTTGCCCTTAGGTGAACCCTTTTCGTTAGCCCCTACATTTTTGGCCCATAGGTGAGTGAGAAGTTATATACTTTACTCTTGAGGGAGATTGGTAAACCGCCATCCGTGATCAGGGAGTATCTCCCAAATGCTCTCCATCCCATTCTTATTCTTCTGGTTATTTCACTCTCGTGGCGCGGATCTACAGTGACTACCTGCATGCCCCAAGCAGACGTATTCCCTTACTAATTCCAGCGCCTCGCTACCTTTCCCAAACTGCTGTTCCTTTCTGAGACTTCTGATCTTTACTTTAGTTTTCTGCATATCAATTTTTAAAACCATCGTACTGCTTTGCCTATAAACATTTCATCGTGTTTTGCAATTCGTTCTCTAAGTTACTTAGCAAAGCAATGTGATCAGCGAATCACAGATTACTAAGGCAAACTCTTATCCTGGCCCGTGTGCTGTGCGATGTCAGTGCACGTTAAAGAACCCCAGGTGGTCGAAATTTCCGGAGCCCTCCACTACGGCGTCTCTCATAGCCTCAGTCGCTTTGGGACGTTAGACCCCAATAAACCAACCAACCATCAACTGTTTCAAATCCAGGTCCCTGAGTACCTCCTGCAAACAGACAGGGAATAGCACTGGCGAGATCATGTTTCTCTGCCTGACACCATTCCTTATCGGAATTTTATTGCTTACTTTATCAAGGATTAGGGTGGTTATGGAGCCGTTTTAGACATCTTCCAGTATTTTTACATGAGGCTAATCTACACCCTGTTTCCGTAATGCCTGCGTGACTGCTGAGGTTTCTACTGAGTCAAATGCTTCCTCGTAATCTATGAAGGCTATATGCATGGTCATTTATTTTAACCTTTATACGTTTTTATTTCAAAAACTGTAAAATATACGTTGGTGCGGACTGTCGAGCTTGATTGTACATCAAGGCAAACTCTATGTACCTAATATGGATCAAGAATTAAACGATTAATTAACGTAAATTAAGGAATGAACTTTATTTATGTTTCATTCTAGAGGGCAAAGTTTCATCGTGAACTTGACGGCCGTCATCATCGAAGGTGAGTCCTGCTTTTAAATTTTCTTAATCGGCAATGTGTTTCGAAATAGCAAACGTGGAATATGTGCATTTGAAAGCTCGCTGAGTTGGTTTCCTCGCATTGCATATATATAATATGGCGTCTCAGGCGCAGTTGTATTTTATGATGTAGAAGAAGTTAACGTTATTTCGACGGCGCTACCACGTGCAGCGACGCCATTTTATAATTAGGTAATGCTGCAAATGCAACTCAACAAGCTTTCAAATGCGTATTTTTGACATTCGAAATTTCGAACAACATTGCCGATTAAGAAAATTTAAAAACACGGCTCACCTTCGATGTGGATGGTCATCAATTTCGCAATAAAACATTACCTCCCCAAAAATTAATTAGGTTAATTGATTTCCATCGCTTCTAGGGTTTTTCTTACTGATTTCCTCCTTCGTTACCGGTGGAACAAACATTCCTGCCCCTAACGCTGGTGTTACCTTGCTTAAACTACGAGCAGATCAAGGTGACAGATCACGAGACAGTTCAATATGTGCGAAGCGAAAGAACTGAGCGAATGTGTATAGATAGTTTTCACGTGATGTCACGGGCGTCATCATTGGGTCTAGCAGAGACTAGGCAGGAAGCGGTCCTTTGTCCCCATGTCGTGGGGAGTGACCTCCTCAGTACTAGCGACCCCGCACCCTCTCTCAGACTTCCCCCCTTCACTACCATTCACCCCTCTGGAACCCTAGCCCGAACGACGAACAACCCACTCCCTACAGAAAGTGGTGTTGCTACAGCACGGAAACCGTCTCCCCTTTCTTGCCTAGCCTCTGCTGCATTGTCATAAAAAGTAACTGGTTGTGGATAAGCGGACTGGCAAAATAGCCAGGCTTTCGCCGTGATTGTGGACCCTAAGGTGGCGGCCGCTATGGCGTCAGCGCAAACTATGTGTCGCATCGCCTGTCGCAGTCGCTTGCATCCAAGCTGGTGTAAGCTGGTGTGAGTGACACAGGTGCTAGCCGTGCAACAGCGGGCGCGAAGAAGACGCATATCTGCGTCATTTAAGGGAGTGCGGAGTTGTAAGAAAGTGCGAACATCTCTTTGCAGCTCCTCGAAAGTCGCGAATGTAGCGTGCAACTTGCGTACACTGTGCGAGGAAGAGCACGCAGCAAGCAGCATGACGCGCTTACGCTGAACGTGACTTTAGCCATGCGGCTACAACGACGTCCGCCGTACCATTAAAGCGAATCGACTGATTACCTCAGACGTATGTCTTTAAACACTCCGTAAAGGAATTTATCGTCATTCGTACAGGACTAAACACCAAGAAATTAAAGAAGAGTAAATTAAAGGAACACGGAGGAAAACGTCACCCAATTTTTGTTCAGAGTAAAAATTGACGCTCTGGTTCTTCCTGGCCACGTTCACACTCGTCCAGCATATAAGGCGTATTTATCGCCGAGAGAACTTAATTTATAAATCTTTCCACCTAGCGATTCAAGCCCGATGACATCCTTACCGAAAATACCAGATTTCATATGTTTTCAATTGAATTGCTGTATAGCCTACCTCTAGGATCCGTAGTAAAAAGAAAATAAAAAAAAATCGACGTCGACGCAAGCATTTTACTTGCGAAATCGGCCGGTGATGGCGACACTTGTATTTTTGTTGTGTTGTCGTTTCTAGCTTTTAGAAGGTCCGTTTTCGTCGAGAGTGATCTCTCTGTGATCAGAACGCGGTACCCTATCGATACAGGCCAACTTCTATTCGCCCTCATTGTCCCTGTATAGTAGAGAAAGCAACCACCCAATGGCCCCTAAAACGCCCTTGGACGTGTCATGAAGGTCCTGGACGTCCACAGGACGTATATGGGAATTTCAGTGTCCATTGGGCAGGTTCCGGTTACAAAAATTGGCGAGCTTAATTGCGAACTTGGCAAGTGTAAATCGCCTTGTCTTTTTCTGAACAACTTATTGTTTGAGCTGCTATTTCCGTGCTACTTTTCATAGCTGTGAGCAGTTTTGCACCTATTCCGTGTGTACGTAATCTATAGACTGGCCCAATCTGTTGGTAACGAGCTGCCCAACGCTCGAAGCATACCGCACGTGAGAACAATTACTGTGTGGCTTGGCTCACCCCTATACCTCCCCGCCCATCGCGATAGCCCAGCCAACCTAAGAAGAATGCCCTCCTAACGTGTGAACAGTTCTGAGCAAACGGCACCAAATTTGCTCACGCCAGCTGTTGCCTTTCCTCGAAACTGCGAAGCAAGATATAGGTCATGCGGCTCGTCTGGTAAATCTGGGAGATGATTCTCTGCATAGCGGAAGAGAACAAGTTCATACACGTCCCGAGTATATCAGATATGTTGGATTGCCGAGAAGCGCATACCTGTTTGCGGATACCTCTACTTATCTTTCCGCTCACGTCGCCACTTTCCGTATTCATTTACCCCGTTACGGAAAGTGCGGTCGTGTCGCGACGTCCGCGAGCAAGACCACTGCGAGAGCGAAAGCTCAGACACGACCGCACACGTAGGCGCCAGTCTGGTGCCTGCCTAGCCGTTCAGCTTTCGCCCTAAACCTACTAGCGTCAAAGTTTGTTTAGTTTAAGCCACAAGTCCTCGTTCTCCTGTGTGCAAACTTTGCTGCTTTGCAGCCGTGCAAAAGGTGAAGAAGAACGCACAAGCACCGTTTTACTGACAAGTGGCGCCATCGTTCGGTGTCTCCGTAGGCTGCCCAAATGACGCCGAAACGAGAAATGGTTTCAGCACTCTTCCCCGCTTTGCTGCGGACACGTGCAGACTGCCTGCGGCAGTCTCAGCGGGTGAGCACAGTTGTATGGGTGGGGGGGTCTGACAGCAGCCGAGGAAGCGCGGGTCTCACGCCGCGCAGGTGGTTGTTTGAACAGCAGCAGTCCGAGGGCAGTTAAGTGACTTTCCCCTCCGTCACCCAGTGGACCAAACTACAGCGTGGATGAAGCCTTAATTGGCACTGGCTGAAAGGAGTATAAAGAACGATTTTTGCTTGCATGTTTCCTGCTTTCAAATGATGCGTACGTTAGGCATTGTTTGGTCCCTAACTCTCCATAATTCGAATCGTCCATATTAACGGTGTTCGTATTAATGGGGCACGACTGCACAGTCGCGGACAAAAGTCTCTGCACCGCGCGTTCCGTAAACAAAGCCCATAGCTCTACTATTAATTCGCCAGCTGGAGGCCACACTTGTGAAGGTGAAAGTAAAAAATTTTGACTTTCACTTCCACAAGTGTGGTCACCTGCCGCCTGATAGTAGTAGGGACATCGGCTTCGTTTGCAAACACGTGGTCCAGAGATTTTTGTCCCAGTCTGTACATGGATCACGATGTGGTACTCCCCTACGATCGCTAAATAGCTTATAATTGAATATCTTCTGTCATTCTGTTGCGGTTTCAGTTGCAACTACCGGACGCTGGCTGGGATGTTCACGAGGTGTTCAGGTCACGTAAAATATGAAACGAGTGCAATACGCTCATACATAGTTTTAATTCACTTCAACGCTTAAGCCAGCCTGCTTCTTGAGCTGGAATGGGAACGAACAATGTATCAGCTGTTATATTTCAGTTTTTTTTTTCATGCCAAACGTGAGCTAAACACCTCTTACGCGTCACAACCAGGTTTCGGTTGATGAAATCAAAACACCATGAGAGAAGAATACCGATTGTAAATTATTTAGCGGTCGTAGGCGAATACCACATCGTGGTCCATGTAGGCCAGTCGTGCCCCGTTAATACGAACACCGTTTCAAGGATGATTCGTATTGTGGACAGTTTTTCTGGGGACCAAACTTTTTCCATGTATTTTTGCCTCGTTAATATAGAAATTCGATGTCCGTACAATGGACAGAATGGAAATGCACAGAGGCTATTGGAGCTCATGTATATTTTTCTGGGTTAATATGGTGGACAGCGATGTGAACAAAAACCTCTACTGCCGAAATCAGATCTTTCATTTCCTGTACATCGAGTGCAGGACACCAGCAAAAGGCACTGCGTAAGTGTGTATGCCTGAATGATGACCTTTTTTATTTCTCTGGCCAAGGGGCTCTGTCGACGCATCCTATGATTTGTCGTGCTGTATGAACGACAGTAAAAAAAAAACATTCTACAGTTTGTGCTATATACGTTGAAAGCCGCATTCGGCAGCTCTCAGCCGACTGAGTACAGCTATGCACTCTCAGTCCGTGGGATATGAACAGTCGCAGTAGGAACTACGTCATCCCGCCATGCAGCGCTATCATGCATCTCATGGACCTAGGCAAATCGAGATGCACCACATTACCTTAAACATAATGGTGTCTAATGCACTTCTAGCTCACAAGCAGAACTTAGCCATAAGGTGTTTTTTTCCCTAACTTCTGCGGCTCGCATGTGTGCGCCTTGCTATTCCTGGGATAGCGAAGAAATCAAATTTATCATTGCCAGCCCTTAAAGGGGCTGCGAAAGACTGCTTGAAGGGCTGCCGGCTATACTTCAGGTGGATTCTTTATGTCACGCAGATTCTGACTCAAAAAGAACTACAGGAATTGATGCATAGGAACGGGAGTTATTCAATGAATAAATTTCAAAATACCAGCAAACAAAACTCTGTGCCCTCAACTCGATTTTGGCGGGGCTTCCCATTCGTTTCCATGGTTACAACAACCATGTGGACGCCCAGCTGGCCCAGCGATGATTCTTCGACACGTCGACGGCGCAGAAGGGAACATTGATCAATGGCGTTCCCCGACTTATCCAAACTCGAGCTCGAGATTCTTTTTAGCATGGGCGTGCCGCTACCGCCCCCGCGTACCGTGCCCTGCACACTGCGCGCTGATGACGGAAACGTGGCGCCACCTGGCGGCCGCGTCCGGTGATCCTCCTCAAGCTCCCGATGCGCATTGGTAAATGGGAAACGAATGTGTTTTCTCTTTCTGCTCTTCCTTGGGACCGAAACGAACGCTTGTAGAATGCAATGGCTCGATCAGGTCGATTCGGCCAAGCCGTTCTCAGATACACAGAGAGTATACTTAAGTGTTGTTTCCTATTTGGAGAGGCATGCGAGAGGCCTTTGCCCTGCAGTGGGCATAGGCAGGCTGATGATGATGATGAACAACAAGCAGGCTGCCTGATATTGAGGACAAGTGTCAGGATAGTGCACCAAAAAAGTCGCTTAAGCATTTCTGTGCTGATGCATTTTTATTAAAATCAGCTCATAGCTTAATATCTACATCCATGGGGACATTTGGCATCTGTTTGACTTTTAATTCGCTAGTGTTTGCAGCCTTTAATGTTGGTCTTAAGACAGTGTAAGCATTGTTTCACTGTGTGGGATTTTTTAGCTGTTTTGCAGAGGTGTGTGTGTATGCATGCAGAGTTTTTTTCCACGGGTTTGTTATGTGGCTCATGGAACCTTCATGTTGCAGAAGAAATTTTTTAATTTCTGTGTTGTACTGGAAAGTGAGCAGTATTTATATCCACCAGGTGTTTCAGGGAAGAATAAATAGTTGTCAAAAATATGGCTTTTGCTGCATACTATTACCAGTGTTAGCAGACACCAGAAAGCTGGTGAGGTGTATTTAGTAAGCTGGTTAACTAATTTCTGATAATTAACTTTTTAACTAACACAGGTTTGCAACTGGTTGCAGTTAGAGACTTTTAGCCAGTCGTTAATAGTAGCCATATCAGTTTTTAGAATGTACGAAACATGATTACTTTCGCCGCTGTGGCTCGACAAAATTTGGCTGCATCGTGCGAAAATACATGCGCTTTTCAAATCACACAGGGAGAGCAACCCCTCCAGTTCATGTAACTGATACAAATCTCTAATATCAACTAGACGCCTAACTCTGATAGTTAAAAGGTTCATTAATAAAAATTAGTTAACCAGCTTACTAGGTAAGACGATTCACCAGTTTTCTGGTGCCTTCCAACACTGGCAATACTATGCTGAAAAAGACATATATTCAACTCAAAATACCTGTTCTTTGAAAATTACTTAGTCTTCCCTGAAACACCTCGTATATATGTAAGAAAAACCTAACGGTATTTAATTCACGACGTTTTGGTCGGAGGGCCAGCCGTTTTCAAGTGTACTACAGCATTTCAAGCACACAGCTTTTATTTTGAATGCTGTACTATACTCGAAAAAGGCTGGCCCTCTAGCCGAAACATCGTGAATTAAAACCTGTTATGTTTTTCAATTTCTATGTGTCAGTCATTGTTACTAAGAGGGAACTGAGGGGAACTGTGCCGAAGCCAATATTCTGTTCCTCTATTGTTCTCCATAAAATATTTTGATGCATCATGGATATCTTCTAGCGCGTATGTACACTTGTGCTCAATAAATATAATAATCTGCATTTTGCTTCTATTATTCTTTAAGCAGTCCAGGATACAGTGTTCACAAAATGATTTTGAAGTGATAACACTACGTTGGTAAAAGTGTTGTACTGTGTAGTAGGAATTATACTGTCTTCGGACTTGAGTCTTTTGAATAACGGTGGCCAATTGTCGGAAGGTCGTTGATAGGGTGTTGGTACACATTGTCGGTATGTGGTTGATAAGAAGTGTAAAGACTTTCTATGTACTTGAGTCTTATGGATAACGGTGGCCAATTGTCGGAAGACCGTTGATAGGGTGTTGGCAGACATGATCGGTAAGGGGTCAATAGGAAGTGTAGAAACTGTCGATAAGGGGATCATAGGAAGTATAAAGACTTTCTATGTACTTGAGTCTTTTGGATATCGGTGACCAATTGTTAGAAGACGGTTGATAGGTTGTTACTACAATGTATAAAGACGTTCAAAAGACTTTCTGTTCAATGTTGATAGGTTCTATTAACAATTGTCGAAAGACTTTCTAAAGAATGTTACTAAAAATTTTTGTAAGGGCATACACTGGCTAATCCAACTCCTCTGGGCCTGGATGATGGCCCTGCCCACGCACTTCGTCAGGGCCGGTGCAAACGAAGAGGCAGTCAGAGGCCGAGTCACTGCCCTCTGTCTGCTCAGTGATGGTGACGGCCTTGTCGGTCGAGTCCTCATCCTCATCATCCGTCAGCTCCTCAGTAGTGTCCGACGAAGATGTGCAGACCAAGTCGTCAGCCAAGTCTCTGCAATGGGCACGCGCTGCCGACCCTTGTCCTCGTCGTCGTCAGTCAGCTCATCGTCGTAGTCGTCGGGGTCGTGGGGCCGTGGCTGGGACAGGGAGGCGACCCACGAGCCCAGGTCGTGGTCTTGACTGAAACTGCTCGCGTTGAACGATCCCCGTTTGGTGGTGGTGGCCAGGGCCGCCTGCATCAGCTCCACCCTCTGGATGCTTTCGCCAGAAGATGCTGCAGGGGGCTTGATGAAGAGGCCCTTCCTCGGCGGTGGTGGAGGCCGATGTGATCGGTTCGACGAGTGAGCAAAAGGTTCCCCCTGTGTCCACCAGGAGTGGCCTGCCGGAACGCCTTGCTCTCTGGGCGGCTTCCAGGAGTTGGCAATGCCCCTTTTGGGCATAGGTGCGACGACAGGCTCTGGATTGGCTGGCTCTTCTAATGCGGCATGGGCTCGTCACAGTCCAAGAAGTCTGAGGCCATGTTGAAGGTGGGCGCACGAAGTGGTCTTTGACGGTGCCAGTAGGCATCGACAACGTCATCATCACTGTCAGACAAGCCATTATGCATGGAATGCGAGACGCCATTGGGAGGTCGTCCTCTGCCGATGCCGGTCGCTGCATGACGATTCACGAACCCAGGATTTTCCTCAGTCTTTTTCTTGAGAAACTGAAACAAGGGCAGTTCTTGAAGAGGAATTCGTTGGCGGCCGCGGCACCAGCAAGGCAGAGGCTGGCAATCAACTGCATCTTCAAAATCCAACGGCGTCGTAGTACACTGGCTATAGTCTATATCCATTACGCGGGAAGCAGTGGTTGTAACAGATTACATTGTTACATATAGTCTATATCCATTACGCGGGAAGCAGTGGTTGTAGCAGATTACATTGTTACGTAATTGTACGCACCCAAGGAGTAGTCACTGAGGGATGCTGATGCTGACAGCAGCTCAGTCGAACCACTGCCGGCCAACGGCGCACAGATCACACTTCGTTCTCTTCGCGCTCCGTGCACGAGCCCAGCAAATGTCTTCGTTGTCCACTGACAATATGAACGCGGCAAAACGAATTACAAGCTGTGGACGCAACCAGGCTGACCAGAGACCGCCGCGTTACAATATTTTGATTTTGTATAATGTATATTGTTCAAAAGTGTTCTACTTATGCTTTTTATATTCCTTACACTCTGTTTACTAAAATACATTTGCCTATATATGATCTTCTTCTGTTTCTAGTAACGGGCATTTTATCTTCAGCTTTCCAGCTCTCCACCTTTCAATTTCTATTCCTGCCCTCGAGTTTTTTCACTCTCTTCACAAATAACGAAGGTTCTGAGTTCACATCCTCCCAGAATTCACCCACTGGGCTGAAATTTAGAGTGTAACAGAAAGCTAGAAAGTAATTGACCAGAACAGAGCACTACGGAGAGCGAGCTAAAGGTACCGTTATGGGAGAAGGAGAGTACCGTAAATTACACAATGAACTCAAACTGATGATATCCTGCAGCGTGAGACCAGGATAGGGAAACAAACTTGGGCGGACGAGTTCGAGTAGGCTTAGGTCAGGCTTGGAAATTTGCCCGGATAGGGCAGCCGTGGCGTAGGACACGGCTAGTTCGAGAACAAGTCTAGAGGTGTTAGTCTTGGCATTAAAAGGAAACTTGACTGACAGTGATCACGTACTGACTCCAGACTTTGGGGGAAAGATATATGCAGTTGGTACTGCCTCAGGGTGGTCACTTTTACAGCCAGTTTCAGATGCGGCAGTAAACCTTTCATCTTGCTATGAAGGCAGCTTCAGATGGATTTCGCGGGCTGGCGTCTAATGTACAAATTCATCTTCAAAAAAAAAAAGGCTGAGGCTTAACTTGGTTAAGCGTGGAGAATGCGAAGCATCATCGTGTCGCGTAAATTGGAGGCGCACAACCACAGCGACGGCGCGAGGCGGGCCCCCGTTTCTCCACTGTCGTGACGTCATCGCGTCACGTGGTGTGACGTCATGTATCACGTGATTTGGAAACGCACAACCACAGCGACGGCGCGAGGTGGGCCCCCGTTTCTCCACTGTCGTGACGTCATCGTGTCACGTGGTGTGACGTCATGTATCACGTGATTTGGAGGCGCACAACCACAGCGACGGCGCGAGGTGGGCCCCCGTTTCTCTACTGTCGTGACGTCATCGTGTCACGTGGTGTGACGTCATGTATAACGTGATTTGGAGGCGCATAACCACGGTGATGGGCTGAAGTGGTAGCTAAAGTATACTTCGCATAAAAAGAGTTCACCATTTGGTCTAGGTGCGTTGCAATGCCTATGTACGCGGCAACTGTTGCCAGCCGCTGCACACCGAGTGATGTTTCCGAACCCTCTCTCGAACGTAATCGTTGTGTTATGTGTCATCTAGCACAACAGGACTCTCTTCTATCAGCTTTAACTATGCCGGATCGTTGCCAACCAGACATTCGCCATGGCACTGCACTCGCTAAGTCAAGATGTGCTGCCACCGTACGAACGTCCAGCTGGTCTCTGAACGCGGCTTAATACGCCCTTTTGGCACTGGCGTGTTCTGATAGCTTTCCAGCCGCCCGATGGGCCTCGCAGATAACATACTGCGACTACAAAAACCGCGTTAGGCTCCCAGGAGGTAAGTAGCCGAGCCCACAGCAGCTCCTTCATCCGCAGGCGAGTTGAAACGTTGCTGTCATGGGCGTCCGGAGGGGGGGGGGGCAAGGGGGGGCGGCTGCACCCCCCTGGAAAATCACTCACTCGAACCGTGAGTGATGGCCGCACGTCAGGGGCGGCGGTGCGCTCAGCCAAAAGAGTAAAAGCGGCCCTGCTTCCACGCTTTGGGTCACATCTGCAAAGTGCCGCGTCAGGGGACGCGTCGTTGCAGACATACAGCGGCACCGGCGAGCATGTGTTTCGAGCCGTCTTGAGATGTGTGCCTGTTTCTTTGATCTCTAGAGAGATAGCGACACGGAGGCAGACAGTGCACACCCCGGCCACCGATGAATTCTTCAGGAGGGAGGGACAAATCAGCCGTGTCCATCCCCGCTTTGTCGGACTGCTCAGGGGCAAGCGGGCGATGAGTTGGCGCCGCCGCCGCTCGCTGTCTCCTCCGATCCACGGGAGAGCGCAGTTCGGTACAAGAACCGCTTTCAGAATTTTCGGCAATGGGGATTAGCTGCTTTTGTTCACGGCGACGCAGTCTCCAGAGGCGCCCCCACACCAGCGTTCCTTGCGTCTTCTCCGGAAACCAGCGCCTTTGGTCAAGGCAGCCCGATGGCGCCTGCCTGGCTCGCCTGTCACCTCTGGCTGGGCCTCAAATCCCAACAGCGCCCATCTACTGTGCGATGTCAGTGCATGGTAAAGAGACCGTCCGTCCCTCATAGCCTGAGTCGTTTTGGGGCTCTGAACCTCATAAAAACACACAAAACAAATTTTCCGACCGGAGTGGCGAGTGTCCCTTCCCCTCGGAAGTCGCGCGGCGTTCCTTGCGTGTGCGCGCCTCTTTGTTTGTGCTTCGGTGTTTTTAGTGGCCGGTTGTCAACGAAGCTGAGAACAACCAAGACAGCGGACGAGAAAACGACGAGCGGCGAGTAGTGTGTGTGCAAATACTCGACTGTGCGGTCGCGCGAGCAAGATGGAGCGAGGTGTATGAAGCTGCGAGCGTGCATTTATCTTGTAAATAAGTTTTCGCTGCATACATTGTCATTTTTTGTTTTCAACGTACGCATTCAACCGTTTTTCCAATCAATGTGTATATATTTTTAACACTACCAACCCCGAGGAACTCCATAGCCAGCTTTGTCTCGCGCGGTCCCGAATGATGGATATTCGACGCTTCTTCAAGCGTCAGCGGTTGTCTGACGAAGCATTATCCAAATGCGCTCCTGCAGATTCTGGTGTGACATGTGACAACGGTGTAGCATTTGAACAGAGTGATGCAAGCTTTTATCACCGGACAGTAGCTGATGTCGTCGACTCCATGGAAGGGACTCTGTCAACAGTGAGTTCAGGTGATGCAGCAGGCCGAGATGATTCCATTTCTCCTTTCTTGGGATTCAAGTCCGGATTTGACCAGAGCGATGCAACCTTTCATCACCGGACAGTAGCCGGCGTCGTCGTCTCCATGGAAGGAACTCCACCAGCGAGCTCCGGTCACGCAGTAAGCCGAAACGATTCCCTTTCTCCTTGCTTGGGATCGAAGTCCGGAGACAACATCAAGAAAACAAATAACTTGCCTCAAGAATATGACTTAGGAGAGTTTCTAGGCAAAGCTAAACTCACTGGCATACCGGACTTTTTGAAGTTACGTCTTCTTACTAAGCCATGGTCGCCAAATGTCACATATGATTTTAAGAAGGATGTAACACCTGGAAAGAGGCCTTTTCGACATCAGTGGCTGGGAGATTACGCCCCCTGGCTTGCGTACTCAGCGACAGCGAAAGGCGCCTTTTGTCGTTTTTGCGTCATTTTTCCTCCGCGTGTTCACCGGGGTACTCAAGGTAGTTTTACCGTGCGCGCTTTCAGTAACTACAGAAAAATGCACGAGGCGTGCAGGGATCACGTAAAATCCCAATGGCACCAGGAGGCAATGACGGCCTCACAGAACTTTATGGATGTGATGAAAGGCAAGCAGCTACCCGTTGTACAGCAGCTGAACAGAGCACTGCACGCGCAAGTTGAAAGGAACCGTGAGAAACTATTTCCAATAGTTTCCACCATTGTCTTTTGCGCGACGCATGACTTGCCGATTCGCGGCAAGCAGTCCGATAGTGGAGTCTTCAATGATCTGCTTGACTTTCGTGTAGAAGCTGGAGATACTCTACTTCAGGAGCACTTCGCTTCTTCTGCTGGCAATGCCAAGTACACTTCTGTCCGCGTCCAGAACGAGATCATCACAATCTGTGGCGACATCCTGAGAGAGCAGATAGTTACCGAAACTAACAAAGCGTTTGCTTTTTCCGTTCTTGCTGACGAAACTGCAGATATTTCAGGAAAAGAGCAGATGTCTATAGGCGTTCGCTTTATTGACAAGGCGGAAGTCGAAGTGTGCGTTCGAGAGCAGTTTTTGGGATTTGTAGAGCTGGAGCAATTAAACTCCGCTTGCATCGCCGCGGCAATCTTGAAGCTTTTGACGAATGTCGGACTGATTCTTTCTTACCTCGTTGGACAGGGGTACGATGGATGCTCTACAATGGCTGGAAAAGAAGCTGGAGTGAACAAAATTATACAAAAACAGTTCCCGAAGGCACTATTTTTCCACTGTGCAAGTCACAAACTAAATCTCGTCATCAACGATTTGAACGACGTCTCTGAAATTCGAAACACAATTGGGATAATCAAACAAACCATAAACTTCTTCCGCGAGAGCGTGCTCCGGAGAAAATTGGTGCCCAACATTCCGATGCTGTGTGAGACAAGATGGTCTGCAAAGTACAAGTCTATTAGGATCTTCTCTCAGCATTACGTGGCCATAGTCGAAGCACTCGAGCAGCTCGCGTCCACGGAATCATGCTCGAACGCTGCAACTAGACAACGAGCTCACATCCTCTACTGCGCAACAACAAGCTCATCTTTCATCGTCTGCTTGCATATTGTAGCGAAGTACAGCGCTCGGCTCGAACCAGCTACGAACATTCTGCAAGCTGTATCCATGGACTTCAATTCTGTGCATGGCCACATCACTGAGCTACAACGTATTTTTCGCGGCCACCGGACAAACGCTGTAGAGGAGTTCTCTAACATCATGAATGCAGCAAGGGAGGCAGCCAATCACTTAAATGTGGTGATATCTGTACCAAGACAAGTCTCTCGTCAGGCCCACCGAGACAACTACGGGATTCAGTCGCCAGAGGAATACTACCGTGTGGCAATATATGTGCCGTACTTGGACTCCCTCACTGCTTCTTTAGCTCGGCGCTTTTCTGAAAGCAATGAGAGGAGCTTCAAACTTCTCCAGCTGCATCCATCAAAAATGAAGCACTTTAGCCGTGTTGAGTTCGCTGTTCTCGGCGAAGAACTCCAGTGCTTTTACGGCATCGACAACTTCAAGGAAGAGGCCATCTCTTGGTACGAGATGTGGTGCAACAAAACTGGGGACCCATCAGAAATAACTTACTGCGAGCTTCTACATCAGGCCAAGACATTCTTCCCTGGTGTTGCAAAAGCCATTGAGGTGGCTCTGGCTTTGCCAGTTACTACCTGTACGGTCGAACGCTCCTTCAGTACAATGAGGAGAGTGAAAACGTGGCTACGCTCAACGATGACAAACGACAGACTGGACGGCCTTTGTATGATGAGTGTGCACCGAGAGCGTGTAATGAAGCACAGAAATGAATTTATCACCAGTGTCATCACGCAATTCGCCCAGAAAAATCCGAGGCGTCTACAGTTTCTGTTCAAGGAAGACTGACTGAGTGACTGTCGTTGCGTGTTTGTGAACATATTGTGCTGTGTGCTGGTCATCAATCCGGGTGTGTCGAGAACCCGTATGCAGCAAGAATGAGCACTCTTCTCCACGAAGTGATAGTATCTTTTTGCATTTTTATTAATTTTAATTGTTTCTTCGTTGATAAACTCCAATGTATCTCTCCTAGCCTCGCTTTAATTTGCTGTTTGTAATTTTTCTTTCATGTGTGTATTTTACTTATTTATTTTATTTGTATATAAATAAATAAATTTACTCCGCAAATAGTGCCTTTTTGCTACGAACATACCCCCCCCCCCTAAGGCGCCAACAACCAATGGGGCCCCCCCCTGCAAAAAATTCTGCGGACGCCCTTGGTTGCCGTCGCTGCTTAGTGCCACGGTCGACGTGGACAAATCTGTGAGAGCCTTAACTTGGATGGTGGCAGGCGCACGCTATGAGAAGTCGGAAAATTGTTGGAATGTGCTCATGAACATTTGTGAAGTTTGTGCGAGATCTTGTGGCTAGCAACGCTGCGTTTCTTTCCAGCCGATCGCCCATATGGCGGAGTCCGGGAGGAGAAATGGCGTCTGCTGTGGCGTTCGCAGTGGTGCTTCTGGAGGAGTGCGGCTACGACTGACGTCAATTAGAAGGCGGTCAACGCGCGGTCTCTACACTATGGCGCGCCATTGTTGCGCAATCATTCAGCAGTAAAACTGGCGAGGAGGTCCGACGTGGGTTCACTCCAATTCACAAGAGTCTCAGTATGCCGGCATACAATGGACCCGTATGGCCACCCTTGCCGTCCCTGTGAGTGACTATAAGCATAGCGCATATGACTGGAAAGACCGCATTCTGGACTGGAAGACTGGAAGACTGGAAAGACCGCGACAATATACTCCGACGTAGCGCGCGCGCGCGCGCGCGCGCGCGTCACGGCGACGTCACGTCGACAAAAACGCCCCCTCTATACTCCGGCGTCTCCCGACCGCCGACGTGACCGGCGACCCCTGGCGCGCTCGGACGTCGTTCGGCGCGGAATGCAGCCGCCTGCAATTCGCGCGGACCGCGCCGAACTCGCCCGCTCTGCGCGCCCTCTCTCGTCGCTTCTTTCCTCTACCAACACAAGATGGCTGCCTCCAGTGACAGCATGGACGAGGTCGCCGGCTCAGACATCGAGCGCTTCCTCGACGCCATCCAACAACACCCTTGCGTGTATGACACAAAGCGCATGGACTACCGAGACCAGGAGCGCAAAACCAATGCGCGGGAATTAATCCGCATGCAATGCGGCTTCGCCACAGGTGCGTAAATGCTTGATCCCTTTGTGTAGCGAGTACTTGTGATTGAGTAGGTGATCGTAGTTTCTTATTTTTTTTTCTTCCCTCTCCAATTTCAGTTGAAGAGTGCCATAGGTTATGGAAAAGGCTTAGGGATCGATACACCCGAGAGCTCAAAGCGATTGAGCTGTGCAAAAGGAGCGGCAGCGGCTATGTTTCGCGGCGAACGTGGGAGTTCGCCGAGTCCATGGCATTTTATCGAGACTGCGGCCGTCCGAGGAAGTGAGTTTTTATCCATTGTCACTGTTGCGCGACACCTTTTATTTCCGTTTATTCATACGCCATCTCGAATGATGGGTTTCCTAATCGCATTTTCGCAGCTTTTCTTGAACTGTGTTTTATTCCTTGCATTCGAATGCAGGCACAGGGGTGCACCGGACCGATCGGTCCGCTGTACCCCTTCACACTACACTGCTGTCGTGCGGTGAAGAAAACCTAGCTCACAAGTTCTTTTTTTTTATATCGCGGCCCATCCCGTTTGTATCTTTCAAGTATGCATTACTAGCGCATTTGTTGTGCTCATAAAAAATACTTGCGTGTACTGAAATTGGCAACAAGTGCTGATTTTTTTAGCATGAATATTCAAGATATTATAACGGTTAGGCACTTTTGTGCGCATTTTCTCTCATGCATTTAGTGTTCTTTGTAGAAAACTACAAAGGGATAAAGGACCTAACATAAATAATGATCAGTACTAAAAATCCGGAAGAGGCCTTTCATGTTTCCTATGATAATATTCCTCCCAGGAAGTTTCCAACACGCGCTGCAAGCGCCAAATGGCGCAGCCGAGTAAGATTGCTGCACGAACAGAGTTTTTCAGCCTCGCTAACGCGGGTGTGTTTTTCCTCAATTTATGTAAACTTTTCCTGTGCAGAACTCGATGCAGCCTGGGCACCACATCCTCCTTTGTCAGTGATGGGGAGACTGCTGAGGAAATCTTTATGGCAACACAGCACAGTGCACCAACATCACCATTCGACTCCACACCAATGCCAGGAACATCTATACCACCAGCACCAGGGCCATCACCTCCAACATCAACACTCGCCACAGCACCACCAACCACAGCAGGATCCTCTCGTATACGAGGTGCAGTAACTTGTCGAACGAGGCCTTCGTCATCCTGCGTTCCACAAATGAACGAAAATTCTGCATGACAACACGCGAGCCAAAATTTTCCGAAAGCCACCCGTAAAACAGCCAACAAACAACACGCTTTAAATGTATCTAACACCTATTTACCTGAAATACTTGAAGTGGTATTCTGGATCGCTGTGCCGCAGCTCCTGCACGAGGTGGTGGTACTCGCCGTAGCACGGCCGCTGGTCGAATATCTCTCGTATATAGAGCGACCGCGTCCTCCTGCGGCGCAGGCGACGCAGCAGCAACGCCATGACTATTTTTCTTCGTGCTGGGTAGGTCCAGGCCATCTCGAGCACTAATCCGTTTTTTTTGCCACGAAGCGCTGGAACCACACACGCTGCAGACGCTTTTCGGGAAGAGGCGCGAACGAGAGCCAGGAGGAGAAAGGGAGCGAGCAGCAGCGGAAATTGCCGCGCGTATTTCACGGCAGGCGGCGTGCTGGAGCACTCCGCGCTACTCCGCGCATGCGCTTCGCCGGTCTCACGCCGCTGCGCGCGTCAGGCTACGTCCGAGTATACGGGAGCCGGTTCTGCGCCTGGCGCAGCGTCTCCGGCCTGACGTCGCCGACTTCAACCGGCGCGCGCGCGCGCGCGGAGAACGTTGGAGTATAACTTGGCCTTGACTCTTCAGCGTTATGCTCTGAGTTTCGTCCCGCATAGTCTCGATTTTTGGCAGGGTGACCGCATGTAATCTTTTTTCTCGCCACTAACCTTTATTGTGCGCTCGAAATTATTCATTGCAGAAGAATTTATATTCAGCTTTTTTATGGAGTTTTCGGGTCCTTTGTGTGTCATTTCTTACGTTGAATCTATGAGTCCTGTTAACCTTTTCGGCCCCTTCTAGTGACCTTGTTTTACTCCATCTGTATGTCCGATAGACTTTCGTCGAAATTTCCGGAGCCCTCCACTACGGCGTCTCTCATAGCCTTAGTCGCTTTGGGACGTTAAACCCCATAATCCAACCAACATTTCATGTTTTTTTTTTTCAGTACATTAAATCCCAAGAGTGCTTGCATTCATGCAAGTAAATTTGGTTCATGTCTTACCGAGCCTCACTGTATCCTTTAATGTTTCTGATCGTCGATGTCTATGGGTTTTAATGCATTTGTCTGTTCACTTCCTACTTGTTCATTTTTCTACTGAGTTCCCGTTTTCTGTGTTAAAGAAACGGTTGGACAAGGATTTAGTTTGTATGCTCTTCCCTCCGCCTATGTACATCTCAGTGTATTTTTGTTTACCGGGACATGACGTACTCAAAAGAATAAAAAAGGCCCTTCTCCTCGTCTACAAAGAAATTTTGCTATAAACTCCACACCGAGATATTACCCATTAAAACATGGTTAGAGAAGAAGGGCATTTTTGTGTCTACCACAAAATGCCGCCAATGTGGTGCTCCTGAAACGATTGAGCATTGTTTCCTCAATTGCAAAGATGCAAATACTCTTCTGAGATATCATGCAATGGAACATGTGAAAAAGATTTAATTAGACACCACATTCTGTACGATACCTTACTGCACTGCTATTTGTAGATAAACCCTTAGACTCTTTCTTCCACATAACTTCAGCGTAAAAAACGAAGACCAGGAAGGAAGAAACACCTACGACACGGACAAACGCTGCCCGTTATTTTTTACGCTGCAGTTTTGTGGAAACAAAGTGACCAACTTGCCCAATAGCTCGTTTTAGTAAAACCTTAGACTTTTTCTTTTTAATTGGATTACACAGCTTCTGGATGGGGTGATATTGTGAATCAGTTGTTTCTGCTAAAGACCCCTTCAGTAGAATCATTGTGCGCCTAAAATAAGTGCATGCCCGGACCATATTTTCGGAACAGAGTGGCGCTCATTGTTAGTGCTGTGATCGTCATTGCCTTTTTTTTCTAGTGCTTTATTCCTTAGGTGTGTCGTATTATGATGAGTCAGTTATGGGCTCTGCATTGCCTCTTGTCTCGTGCTTGGTTGCTTATAGGTGTGTCTTGTTACGCATAATATAGGTTTGCCGCTGTGTTCCTGATGTCTGTACATAGTTCATGTACGTAAAATATTACATCAGTGTAACTGATAAGGTGTCGAAGCAGGAAAGTGGCGATGGCGTTGTGTGCCAATGGTGTATCAACCAAGCTCATCTGTAAGCGCCGCCGCGTGTTCCAAACCTGCTCCTGGTCATGAAGAATGTTATTTTATTTTATTTCATTTTAGGTCACGCAAGCTTCACACAAGGACCACCGAAATCTGAGAGTGGCGGCCTTTATTGCTATAGCGCACTGGAAAAGAAGACGTTGCGTGGCATGGGTGGTGGAAGACGTGGTGAAGGAAGAGCGGGGACACGCGCCTATCGCTCGCTCCGGACGCCTTTGGAGGGAAGACGCCGTGGACGTGGCTTGTTGCAGGGCCACCGGCCGAGCGTAATCCAGCCCCTGGAGTTGAGGAGCTTTTGTAGCAGCGCATGGTAAGTTCCGTGACAATATTACAGACACATTTGCCGGGGCTTTAACTTCGTAGTGCGCAGTTGCGTTGACGGCGAGGGTTTTCTGCCATGGGCCCCTTTCTCACTCCCTGCACCCGGAACGCGGACGGGGCGCGCACTTTGATGAGCGTGCGCATTAGGGTTGAACAGAATAAGTAGGAATGTGGACCGGTGACTAGGGGTGGTATTCTGCCGGTGTCGCCTTTTGCGACATGTCGCATTAGGGCGGGGCCTAAAAAAGTGCATACAGTTGCTCGAGGAAACGGAAAACGCCCCTGGCACTTTCGTCTGCGGTGCTTTCATTCACTCCGAGAAGCGACAATTTACCACTGCTGATTCACTAGCAGCAGTAGTTTCGTATCTTTCATAGCAAGAATATTTGCCATCACACGACGTGTAATGTTCAAAAAACATTTGAAAATTAAATATAAACTCGCTTTACTTCATTTAAGTCTATAAAAAACCGCGAAAAAGCTCCAAATCTAATTTTGTTTCGTTCTGGATGGTTGTGCTAGGTTTCGGCTGCGTTTCGGGCAGTTGCAGACGGTAGAAGTGTAGCTGGAGGTCCCATTAGGCTTGCGCGCTCCAGAATCGAGAGCGTATCAAAAACTAGGCTGAATTGCAGCTTAAACTTTATCGTCAAAGCAAGGTAACTCATAGCGAAAAGCAACAGCACCAGTAGTTGCCTGTAAACATGCCGACCGGAATCGCAAGGACTGTGGAATTCGCTGAAGCAGGCGGCTCTCGCTTGGAAGGACGCCGCCATGTTTTCACGCTAAGGGCGCAAAAAGCCGTAGCTGCCGATTCCGTTCGTACGCTAACGGTAGCCCGTCGCCCGCGCGAATCGCTTCCGCGCATTCCGTTGTTCGACTAAGCGTAGTAAATTGGTGCGACGTCACGATGACGTAGCAGGAAGGAGGATCCGTGTCGTCACGCCGCCGTCACCGCGGCTCGAGCCAATCAGTGAAGAGCGAATGCGACATGTCGCAAAAGGCGACACCGGAAGAATACCACCCTAGGTGTCTAGCTGTCACCCGGTGTCAATGTTTCGGTTGCCAATCCGAGGGAGATGCACCGCTGGCGCTCCTCCTTATCTGGACTGGACCGTCGTCCTCGTCACTTGCAGGGCCTTGGCACCGACGTTCCGGGGGGAGGATTTTCTTTTCTGCGTAAAATCTCCCATCTTAGATTGCGTCTAAGGAGAAGAGGACATCTTGATGAATTTTGGGGGGAATCTTAACAACTAGCATCGATAGGAAGAGGCACATTTTTTTTTTGTTGCACTGGAAGATATTATCGGCCTACGATACACATCACGGCCAGGGCAAGGCACAAGCCCGGCCCCAAAAGCTGAAACGGAAGCAAAAAGAACGGAAAATCGATTCCAGTGCGGAATGCCTTATCCCTACGCTCACCTTCGGACCTTCTCGAAAACGACAGTCGCTACTGCTTTTATTTTGCAACGCCTTCATGAACTCTTTCTTTTCAAGGCAGCCGTAGAAACGACTGGCATACTGCTGTCAGCACTAAGGCACACTGTGCCATCTCCTTCTAGAAAGCGCGTTCCTCATATCGCAGGTTTGTTGTGTGATTAATAACTAACATGCGTTGACGAGCGTACGTTTATGTTCTTTGCCCAACATTGAGAGAACGAAAAGGTGGTGGTTCCATTTCGCGTATTCTACCGGTAAGCTATATATCGGGTTTCTGCGCTGAGCTCAAATACTGCTCTGACTCCGGTGACATGTTTCGCTCAGCGCTCCTGCATGTGCGATATACTGTGCCGGGAACCTTAAACGCATCTTGGCGGTCCAGAGCTTTCGCTGGGCGACCCATCCTAGGTTCTAACCGCAATTTTTCAATGGGAAAGCATTCCATGTCACATTAGCACAAAAGCCGGCGTCCGGCACCGTCCAGATCCCGAAATTACTAATTGACGTCGCCATGCTCTCACATTACATCGACAGTATACATAGTGGCATCTAGAGCAAAAATAAAAAATTCGCTGTGGCTTAGCTTGGTTAAGGCCGGTAATTGCGAAAGCAATATCCGTACCTACGCCATGGTTCAGCTGGTAGTGTAGCTGGTGGTGCTTGTGGATAGACTTGCGGTGATGCATCGGTTATACAATCCAATCCAGTCTAATCTAATCTAATGTTAGGCCGCCGTTCATGTGCACCGCCGTCGCACACGGACGGCGCGAGATGGTCGCCCAGCTCTTCGGCGTGACGTCACAACACCTGTGGCGCTCCTGGCGGAGAGAGCCGGAGTTAGGCCGCCGTTGATGTGCACCGCCGTCGCACAAGGACGGCTCGAGATGGTCGCCCAGCTCTTCGGCGTGACGTCACAACACCTGTGGCGCGCCTAGCGGAGAGAGCGGGAGTTAGGCCGCCGTTCATGTGCACCGCCGTCGCACACGGACGAAGCGAGATGGTCGCCCAGCTCTTCGGCGTGACGTCATAGAAAGGTCATGCGAAAGGTCATTTCATGTGCACCGCTGTCGCACCGCAAAGGCTTGAAAGTGAAAGTAGTATTGCTTTCGCAATAAAACTAAAACTTCTTACGAAGCTGCGGGGGATTCAACAAAGGACCTTGAGATAGCGAAGCGAGTAGGCAACCCATAGGCCTTGAAACATACTTCTCGGCCCATAAAGGTGAACCTAGTGCATGTGTTTCGTTACGACTGTATGCTAATGAGTAGGCGTGTGACTGGAAAGGAAGGAATTTTTAAAGAACCTCCCAACAGATCTCACGATGAGATAATGTTTTCGCATTCCAAGCATGTAAGCAGTCTTAAGTGCCCTCGGTATTTTTTTTTATTCCCGACGGTAGGGTGTCGACTGGTACGACGGATCACACCAACTTGGTAGAACATGTAGAATTTATGAAAGGTGTCCCAGCTAATTTTAGCCAGGGTATGAAAATATGCTGAGAAACTCTAAGACGACGCGACTAAACGTATGTTGCTGGTTATTGTACATAGCAAGTGACTTAATTTTTGTGTTCCGCGTAATTGATCATTTCTTGAGGTTAATTAACCAACTTCGCAAGCAACGAATTTACGCGAAAAATTCCAATTATAAGGTTCTAGAACGATCCGCAAAACTTGCGACTGAAGAGTTTATAACTTTCCATCGATAACGTAGTTTTTTTTTCGATCACTGCAGATGCCCGCGCAATGGATAAAAATACCATGAGACATGGGCGCTTGTGCGCCGCGATTCGAATGCTCTCAAACGTTCCACGTACAAATGGACACATCATTTAGTCGGGTGTGCTGTCACTCAAAAGTCGACGGGGCAGCGACACAGGCGCTGGCTCTGCGATTTGCGCCGGCGATATGTTTCCCTCGCGGCGGTTCATGACAGGGACAGACAAGGACCGTTCTACAAGTTTCTCACTGCAATTTTCCACCTAATTTCATTGCTTGCAATATTGCGTAATTATCGACGAATTATGCACTTATGCAAAATACAAAATTAGTGTGAGCTTTCTCTGCAGAATAGCCAGCAGCATAAATTTGGTCCCGTAGCCTTTGAATGCCTTGGTATATTTTTAAATCCTGGCTAATGTAAGCTCTGACATCGAGAATATGATGAGCTGCGACAAGCACGAATTGTAAAATTCATGTACTATCAGCGTCAAATGAAACGCGAACAAAACAACTGGAACGCGAGCACAAAAAATCAAGCATATTAGAGGCTGCAGATGAAATACAGGCGTGGGCTATTATCATTTCAGAAGAGCGGTATTTTCGGCTTCAATGGGAAAATCAACTGCTCATGTATTTTGCCTCCCTTGTATAATATCTGCGAGTTGTGCTGTTCGCGTTTCAATTGGCTTGTTCACGTTTCAATTGACGCTGATAGTACGAGATGCGAGTTGATGTTAGTAATTTTGTTCTGTTTCTTTTGATTTTATTAATCGCATTGAATTAGGTTATAAATTAAATCGTGCCATTTTGTTTTGCGTACCTTTAGGGGCTGATGGCGGCCAAGTTTTCTCCCGTGTCATCCCTGTTTCAAATACGTGGCGCAGCACGGAAAAGAAAATACAAACACGCGACACGGGTATAGGGATTGGAAAATTCAGGACAGCACTTTCGCCTTAATTCAGTTTCGAGGAACTGCGATGATTGATGAAAAAATTTCTTAAATACTACTCGGGGAAGTAATGTAGGGTTTTTACAAAATGACGCAGAGTAAAAGTGCCTCAGATAGACATTTTTCGGACTGTGCCAGAAAATACATACTACACCCACTAACTGCGCTGTCAAGTGGGCATGTAAGAAGGGGCCCATTCCGTCCATCTTTCATTGTGAACAAGGAACCCGTAGGTGTCCTGAAACGTCATGTTTTAAAGACCATCTCTGGCGACTGTATGTTTTATTTTACCACTATGCCAGAGAATTATCGGTAGCGGCATGGAGTATGGGTGGTTTTCTCCGCCTTTGTCTTGATACCGCGCCGTTAGTGAGAACTTCCTGTGAATTCTTTTTGCTCAGTAAATTACAATATGTGCCGTCTTTGCCAAAACTAATCAGTCTGTCAACACAGCGAGAGATCCGGGCTGGTGACGCCAGTCCGACGCTCCGTTTGCCAGCCCTTATCGTTCGCGAGTAAAACCTTTGTGACGTGGAGCCGTGCCATCACTTGTCCTCCGGGTGACGGATGATTGCATGAGAAGGTGGTAGGGAGAGCCTGTTTACTTATAGCAAAGACGGTATCTGTTACGAGGAGTTGTCCATGGGCCATTTTAGTATAAATCGTTCATCCTTCATGTCTACACCTGCATACCTCAAGAAGCAACGCTGACCTCGTTTGGCCTTGTCTCCTTTTCAGCGCATTCCTGCTGTGGGAGCGTGGAGACAGTTGCAGTTCACTACTGGAGGCTTCTGCCCTTCCAGAGCAGCCGTTGTTTGCTACCGAGCAGGGGCCGCTCATTCGATTCCTACGGGTCGGGGACTTGGCGAAGGCGCAGATGGTGAGATCAGAGACAAGATTCTGTGATGACGGAGGGACTGCCACCATTTTCAGATACTGATCGAAGCACTGCCCACATGAGGTGTGCGACTGTAAATGGCCGGAAACTTGTTTCAGGATTGGTACGTTTAGAAATAAAAATGGAACACGTCAAATTAACCGTAACGGCGTCACCGGCAGACCCTATAAAAAGTTCTGTATTTGAATGTCTATAAATTGTGTAATGAAAGAGAATGATTTCTTATAAGTCTGCAGCAGAGAAGATACTATGACCTGGAAGGAACGAACTGACGAGGACGGCGCTGTTGTCCCTTTTGTGTCGTTGTTTACCCTGTGCTGCAATATCATAATAATGCACCAACTAGCTCAGCTATCCACCCTGGTAATAAATGATTTCATCCGCCTGAGAACGTCCTCTTTTCGCTCCCTAGAATGTATCATAAGCCGCCGACGTCGCTCTAAACGAAGCATGACACTCGTACACCTGTTCTCATTTTTAAGGCGAAAGCCTTTAATGCCTCATACTGTCGCTAACAGCCGTTTCGGCAGATGTGTCCTCGTTTCGGTTACGTGGCTTATATGGCCATATGCTTATCATTACTTATTCAATACTTAATCGATGGCATTCGAATAATGTCGGAACGCCATTTAAGGCATTCTATGGTAATTGCATGATAATTAATGACTAATTGAGTAGTAATAGTTTAGCAATTAACCTAATTAACCTTTCTAGTCAGACGAGATAAACAAATAAAACCGAGTAGGTAACTGGTCGAGTTGGTAATCGAATCAGCGTCTCCGGTGTGCGAGACGAGCACGCTAACCACTCCGCCATGCCAGCTCGATGGTTTGGAATGAACAAAGGCGAATACGGTGTCTTCGTTCACTGCCATCTTCCTCCCTTCTCGTTACGGCGAGGTTCACGTGTCCACCGAGATATGCGCGACAAATACATTTCCTTTCCTCAAAAACCAATTTACCGACGAGCGGGTCTACAGCCGAACGGGCGATGCCGTTCTGTGGACTCCCTGGCAGCGCTGCAAGACGCTTTCGCGTTTCACTCTTAGAGGCGCAGCTTAACATCGTAACCACACATCACTGACACAAGCAGCAACACCGCGCTTAAGGCTTTCGGCTCAGTGCACTTTAGGACAGCAAAGTGCCCCCTCCCCCCCCCCCCTGAATTTTTACTGCTACTGGCTTCGGCGAGTGGAATTTCGACCATGTCCACGGTGCATGACAGGCCCTGCGAGAACCATCATCCATGCTTGCTGCATATTGTAGCGTTTTGCAAGCTCATTGTGCAGAAGACATGTAATTATTTCATTTGGCTATGAAGGAAACGTTTTTTCAATTGTGATTTATTCATAAAAAGGGATGCAGCAGCTTTAAGGATCAAGAGTTATAAAAGCTGCGCTCTTCGGCATCTTTGTCGTCTATACAAATGTTAGTTTCTCTGCGATTTCATTTTGCAGGTTCTGCACGTGAGCAGCACTTTCTGCGACTTGGAGAACATTACCATGGAGCTGACATCAGCCTCCGACCTGCCCTTGATGCACACCCGCTTTTTGGGAGAAACGGTCTGCCACAACAAAGGCGGTCGATGAGCGCACAGTTCAGTCCCACGACTGCTGTTGTCGTCGAGGTTTGAGCTAGACCGGATCCGCTAGATATAGCCGCTTCGTGGTTCCGCCCTGCAAAGCTGCGGTGGCCACGACGGTCGCCTTGGCAGGTTCGTGTTGCCGAAGAAGATCAAGGCCACTGTGGACATCGAAGGCACCGTCGCTGGAAGGGGCCTTGCTGGAAAGCCACGTCGTCTGCGACCCAGGTCGTGGGCGTGACTTAAACTGCTCGCGTTGAACGATCCCCGCTTGGGGGTGGTGGCCAGAGCCGCCTGCATCAGCTGCGCCCTCTGGCTGCTTTCGCCACCAGATTCTGCAGGCGGCTTGACGAACAGTCCCTTCCTCGGCGGTGGTGGAGGCCAATATGATCGGTTCGACGAGTGAGCAGAAGGTTCCCTCTGTGTCCACCTGGAGTGGCCTGCCGGAACGCCTTGCTCTCTGGGCGGCGTCCAGGAGTTGGCAATGCCCCTTTTGGGCATGGGTGCGACGACAGGCTCTGGATTGGCTGGCTCTTCTAATGCGGCGCTGGGCTCGTCACAGTCCAAGAAGTCTGAGAAAATGTTGAAGGTGGGCGCACGAAGTGGTCTTTGACGGCGCCAGTAGGCATCGACAACGTCATCATCACTGTCAGACAACCATCCTGCATGGAATGCGAGACGCCATTGGGAGGTCGTCCTCTGCCGATGCCGGTCGCTGCATGACGATTCAGGAACCCAAGATTTTCCTCAGTCTTTTTCTTGAGAAACTGGAACAAGGGAAGTTCTTGAAGAGGAATTCGCTGCCGCCCGCGGCACCAGCAAGGCAGAGGCTGGCAATCAACTGCATCTTCATAATCGAACGGCGTCGCAATACACGGGCTATAGTCTATATCCATTAGGCGGGAAGCAGTGGTTGTAACAGATTATATGAAGGCGGCAAAACGAATTACAAGTTGTGAACGCAACCAGGCTGACCAGACACCACCGCTTTACAATATTTTAATTTTGTATAATGTATATTGTTCAAAAGTGTTCTACTTATGCCATTTATATTCCTTACACTCTGTTTACTAAAATACATTTGCCTATGTATGGTCTTCTTCTGTTTGTAGTAACGGGCTTTTTATCTTCAGCTTTCCAGCTCTCCACCTTTCAATTTATATTCCTGCCCTCTAGTTTTTTCACTCTCTTCACAATTTACGAAGGCTCTGAGATCATATCCTGCCAGAATTCACCCACTGGGCTGAAATTTAGAGTGTAACAGAAAGCTAGAAATTAATTGACCAGAACAGAGCACTACGGAGAGGGAACTAAGGGTACCGTTATGGGAGAAGCAGAGTACCGTAAGTTACACAATGAACTCGAACTGATGATATCCTGTAGCGTGAGACCAGGCTAGGGAAACAAACTTGGGCGGACGAGTTCGAGTAGGCTTAGATCAGACTTGGAAATTTGCCCAGATAGGGCGGACGTGGCGTAGGACACGGCTAACTCGAGAACAAGTTTAGAGGTGTTAGTCATGGCATTAAAAGAAAACTTGACTGACAGTGACGACATACTGACTCCATAGTTTGGGGGAAAGATATATGCAGTTCGTACTGCCTCAGGGTGGTCACTTTTACAGCCAGTTTGAGATGCGGCAGTAAACCGTTCATCTTGCTATAAAGGCAGCTTCAGATGGGCTTCGCGGGCTGGCGTCCAATGTAAAAAGTCATCTTCAAAAAAAAAAAGAGTTCACCATTTGGTCTAGGTGCGTGGCAATGCCGATGTACGCGGCAACTGTTGCCAGCCGCTGCACAGCGAGTGATGTCTCCAAACCCTCTCTGGAGCGTAATCGTTGTGATGTGTGTCATCTAGCACAACAGGACTCTCTTCTATCAGCTTTAACTATGCCGGATCGTTGCCAACCAGACATTCGCCATGGCACTGCACTCGCTAAGTAAAGATGTGCTGCCACCGTACGAACATCCAACTGGTCTCTGAACGCGGCTGAATACGCCGCTTAGGAACTGGCGTGTTGTGATAGCTTTCCAGCCGCCCGATGGGCCTCGCAGATAACATACTGCGACTACAAAAACCGCGTTAGGCTCCCAGGAGGTAAGTAGCCGAGCCCACAACAGCTCCTTGATCCGCTGGCGAGTTGCAACGTTGCCGTCGCTGCTTAGTGCCATGGTCGACGTGGACAAATCTGGGAGAGCCTTAAAGGGAGACTGAAGCACTTTTTTTGAAAATCAGGCTGGCAGCGTCGTCCTATAGTTTTTCATGCTGTATACTGGAATATCGCATCCAAATAAAGGAAAAACAAGCGCGAATTGCCTTTTTTAGCAGAAATATGCGGCCTGTGCCGCGGGGCACGCCGTGCGGCGCGCCGCCGCCCTTGATTGGTCAAGAGAGCTCGTGACGTCACTTTCAGGACTGGAGAAGCTGCCGATGCGGATCCGGCTCTGCGTTGAGTGCAGAGCAGCCTTCGTGGTGTTGTAAAAGTGAATGTGGCAACTATTTTTTACTGACCTCCAAAGAAAAGGATACTACAGTTTGTTCATTCCACGTATCACCTGAAAGCAAAAAAGGCACAAGCAAAAATTCTATGCCTAGCACAAGCATACCGCAGCGTGAAAAACGAGTACGCAGACCTGCGTAAAGGGTGCCAGCACAACCTCGGCTCGTGTTCTCGGAAAGAAAGGGCTGCGTACAATCCTCAGGACAATTACCACCACCGGACGCCTCTTGGCTCGCCCGGAACAGCGTCATTCTAAAGAAAAGGCCGAAAGGGGGTGTACAAAAAATCCTGTTCTCAGTACCCTGCGTTGTAGGTTGGGGCAAGAAAGTATTTCAAGGAAACGATGAAGCAGCACAAAATTGATGTCAAAATGAGAAGCGCAGTGGCCAAGCGCTTCGAGGCATGTGACCACAGGATAATGACGAAATCACTGTGCGCTTTAAACCAAGCCAAATACGCGCACAAGGCTGCTGTTTCACTCGTGGCGCGTTCAGCAGACGCCAGAAAATATTAATCGCTGCCTCGGAAACGTTCGCCCTTCCTAGATTTGCAGTTTAGGTTCATTGAAGTAGTGGCCAATTACATGTGTGTTTAAAATCCAAGCTAGCTACATTAAATTTCCCAACCAGACAGACTTCTGTCGAATGTTTTCTTTTGAGTCTAGCTGCAACTCGCCCGCTGCCACAACTTGATGATTAAACCGGTTGCGTAACATGGTTTTTTTTTGGCAAAAACTTGGTTGACATTCATTTCTCTCTTAAATTTGCATCCGAAATCAGAACGTAGAGCGCTTTCATTTTAATCACTTAGCTAGATTAAACGAGATGCCGGATATGTAGAGCTTCGATAAGCTAGCTTGCATGCTTTGCTGAATTGTGCTTTTCATTGCTTGCTTGCTTGCTTGCTTGCTTGGACACGTCGAACCGAGGGTAAAATCACTAACCGAGCCTTGCTGAGCACGCCTCAAATGGTCTCGCCGCACCTAACCTGAGGAGAGCAACACATGCTTAAGCCTCTATAAGGTTTCTGTAGGGGTTAAATGAGCATGTTTCTACTTATAGAAGAGGCGCTTCTTGGGAATGGTGACACGCCTCTCATTCGCGAGAAAATCGAAGGAACTGTGTCATAGTTCAGCCGCGCCTTTTCGACAGATATCTCCAGAGATCACGTTAGAGACGAGCTCGACATGTAGCCGCTCTTACGAAAGTGCTTCGAGCAGAATAGGCTTGCTTTGGTCGGCTTGAATTCATCGTCGCAGCAGCGAGCGCTTGCGCTGCAAGCTTATGATCTTTCGGAAGACAGTAAAGACGACACAGTCGCGGCCGTAGTTGTTCGTGGACACGAACGCAGAGTAGTACCTCATGTTCCCAACGCACGCAGTACGTGGAACAACGCGCGCTAAAAGCTCGCTCGGGTGCGCCGAAGTATCCCCGGCTCTAGAGTTACTGTATATGCAACCAAAGGTATGGTAGCATATACAGTAACTCTACCCGGGTCCTCAACGTGACGTCACGTTGGCCGACATGGACGAGGTTTCCCTCTCCGCTGTTCTCCTCTCCAGCGCTCGCGCGGGTCGCGGGAGATTTAAACATCGCGTTTTTAATTGATGATTGCGCCACTGTTTTAGCCAACATCGAAAAAATAATTTCCCAGACGTGATCAGCAATGACGCTACTTCAAAATCCTAAAAAATTAGCTGATTCGAAAACCACCTCAGTATCCATTTAACTTGGATGGTGGAAGGTGCACGCTATGAGAAGTCAGAAAATTGTTGGAAGGTGCTCATGAACATTTGTGAAGTTTGTGCGAGGTCTTGTGGCTAGCAACGCTGCGTTTCTTTCCAGCCGATCGCGGATATGGCGGAGTCTGGGAGGAGCAATGGCGTCTGCTGTGGCGTTCGCAGTGGTGCTTCTGGAGGAGTGCGGCAACCACTGACGTCAATTAGAAGGCGGTTAACGCGCGGTCTCTACACTATGGCGCGCCATTGTTGCGCAAGCATTCAGCAGTAAAACTAGCGTGGGGGTCCGACGTTGGTTCACTGCAATTCACAAGAGTCGCAGTATGCCGGCATACATTCCACCCGTATGGCCACCCTTGGCGTCCCAGTGAGTGACTATAAGCATCGCGCACATGTGACATGACTGGAAAGACCGCATGCTAACTCTTCAGCGTTATCCTCTGACTTTCGTCCCGCATGGTCTCGATTTTTGGCAGGGTGACTGCATGTAATCTTTTTTGTCGCCACTAAACATTATTGTGTGCTCCAAATTATTCATTGCAGAATAATTTATATTCAGCTTTTTCATGGAGTTTTCGGGTCGTTTGTGTGCCATTTCTTCTTTTGAATCTATGAGGCCTGATAACCTTTTCCGCACCTTCTAGTGAGCTTGGTTTAGTCCTTCTGTATGTCCGACAGACTCACATTTCATGTTGTTTTCAGTGCATTAAATCCCAACAGTGCTTGCATTCATGCAAGTAAATTTGGTTCATGTTTTACCGAGCCTCATTGTACCTTTTAATGTTTTTGATCGTCCATATCTATGGGTTTTAATGCATTTGGCTGTTCGCTTCCTACTTGTTCGTTTTTCTCCTGAGTTCCCGTTTTCTGTGTTGAAGAAACGGTTGTACAAGGATTTAATTTGTATGCTCTTCCCTCCGCCTATGTACATCTCAGTGTATTTTACTTTACCGGGACACGACGTACTCAAAAGAATAAATAAAAGGCCCTTCTCATCGTCTACAAAGACATTTTGCTATAAACTCCACACCGAGACATTACCCATTAAAACATGGTTAGAGAAGAAGGGCATTTTTGTGTCTACCACAAATTGCCGCCAATGTGGTGCTCCTGAAACGATTGAGCATTGTTTCCTCAATTGCAAAGATGCAAACACTCTTCTGAGATATCATGCAAAGGAACATGTGAAAAAGATTTACTTAGACACCACATTCTGTACGATACCTTACTGCACTGCTATTTGTAGATAAACCCTTATACTCTTTCTTCCACATAACTGCAGCGTAAAAAACGAAGACCAGGAAGGAAGAAACACCTACGGCACGGACCAACGCTGCCCGTTATTTTTTACGCTGCAGTTTTGTGGAAACAAAGTGACCAACTTGCCCAAAAGCTCGTTTTAGTAAAACCTTAGACTTTTTCTTTTTAATTGGATTACACAGCCTCTGGATGGGGTTAAATTGTGAATCAGTTGTTTCTGCTAAAGACCCCTTCAGTAGAATCATTATGCGCCTAAAATGTGTGCATGCCCGGACCATATTTTCGGAACACAGTGGCGCTCATTGTTAGTGCTGTGATCGTCATTGCCTTTTTTTTCTAGTGCTTTATTCCTTAGGTGTGTCGTATTATGATGAGTCAGTTATGGGCTCTGCATTGCCTCTTGTCTCGTGCTTGGTTGCTTATAGGTGTGTCTTGTTACGCATAATATAGGTTTGCCGCTGTGTTCCTGATGTCTGTACATAGCTCATGTAGGTAAAATATTACATCAGTGTAACTGATAAGGTGTCGAAGCAGGAAAGTGACGATGGCGTTGTGTGCCAATGCTGTATCAACAAAGCTCATCTGTAAGCGCCGCCGCGTGTTCCAAACCTGCTCCTGGTTATGAAGACTGTTATTTTATTTTATTTCATTTTAGGTCACGCAAGCTTCACACAAGGACCACCGAAATCTGAGAGTGGCCGCCTTTATTGCTATAGCGCACTGGAAAAGAAGACGTTGCATGGCATGGATGGTGGAAGACGTGGTGAAGGAAGACCGGGGACACGCGCCTATCGCTCGCTCCGGACGCCTTTGGAGGGAAGACGCCGTGGACGTGGCCTGTTGCCCGCAGGGCCGCCGGCCGAGCGTAATCCAGCCCCTGGAGTTGAGGAGCTTTTGTAGCAGCGCATGGTAAGTTCCGTGACTATATTACAGACACATTTGCCGGGGCTTTAACTTCGTAGAGCGCAGTTGCGTTGACGGCGAGGGTTTTCTGCCATGGGCCCCTTTCTCACTCTCTGCACACGGAACGCAGACGGGCACGCACTTTGATGAGCGTGCCCATTAGGGTTGAACAGAATAAGTAGGAATGTGGACCGGTGACTAGGTGTCAAGCTGTCACCCGGTGTGAATGTTTCGGTTGCCAATCCGAGCGAGATGCACCGCCGGCGCTCCTCCTTATCTGGACTGGAACGTCGTCCTCGTGACTTGTAGGGCCCTGGCAGCGACGTTCCATGGGGAGGATTTTCTTTTGTGCGTAAAATCTCCCATCTTAGATTGCGTCTAAGGAGAGAAGGACATCTTAATGAATTTTGAGGGAACCTAGCACCGATAGGAAGAGGCACTTTTTTTTTTTTGCACTGGAAGATATTTTCGGCCTACGATACAGATCACTGCCTGGGCAAAGCGCAAGCCCGGCCCCAAAAGCTCAAACGGAAGGAAAAGAACAGAAAATCGATTCCAGTGCGGAATGCCTTATCCCTACGCTCACCTTCGGACCTTCTCGAAAACGACAGTCGCTACTGCTTTTATTTTGCAACGCCTTCATGAGCTCTTTCTTTTCAAGGCAGCCGTAGAAACGACTGGCATACTGCTGTCAGCACTAAGGCACACTGTGCCATCTCCTTCTAGAAAGCGCGTTCCTCATATCGCAGGTTTGTTGTGTGATTAATAACTAACATGCGTTGACGAGCGTACGTTTATGTTCTTTGCCCAACATTGAGAGAACGAAAAGGTGGTGGTTCCATTTCGCGTATTCTACCGGTAAGCTATATATCGGGTTTCTGCGCTGAGCTCAAATACTGCTCTGACTCCGGTGACATGTTTCGCTCAGCGCTCCTGCATATGTGATTTGCTGTGCCGGGAACCTTAAACGCCTCTTGGCGGTCCAGAGCTTTCGCTGGGCGACCCATCCTAGGTTCTGACCGCAATATCTCAATGCGAAAGCATTCCATGTCACATTAGCACAAAAGCCGGCGTCCGTCACCGTCCAGATCCCGAAATTATTAATTGACGTCGCCATGCTCTCACATTACATCGACAGTATACATAGTGGCATCTAGAGCAAAAATAAAAAATTCGCAGTGGCTTAGCTTGGTTAAGTTCGGTAATCGCGAAAGCAATATCCGTACCTACGCCATGGTTCAGCTGGTAGTGTAGCTGGTGGTGCTTGTGGTTAGACTTGTGGTGATGCATCGGTTATACAATCCAATCCAATCCAATCTAATCTAATGTTAGGCCGCCGTTTATGTGCGCCGCCGTCGCACACGGACGGCGCGAGATGGTCGCCCAGTTCTTCGACGTGACGTCACAACACCTGTGGCGCGCCTAGCGGAGAGAGCGGGAGTTAGGCCGCCGTTCATGTGCACCACCGTCGCACACGGACGAAGCGAGATGGTCGCCCAGCTCTTCGCGTGACGTCACACAGAGGTCATGCGAAAGGTCATTTCATGTGCACCGCTGTCGGACCGCAAAGGCTTGAAAGTGAAAGTAGTATTGATAAAACAAACTTCTTCCGAAGCTGCGGGGGATTCAACAAAGGACCTTGAGATAGCGAAGCGAGTAGGCAACCCATAGGCCTTGAAACATACTTCTCGGCCCATAAAGGTGAACCTAGTGCATGTGTTTCGTTACGACTGTATGCTAATGAGTAGGCGTGTCACTGGAAAGGAAGGAATTTTCTATGAACCTCCCAGCAGAGCTCACGATAAGACAATGTTTTCGCATTCCAAGCATGTAAGCAGTCTTATGTGCCCTCTGTATTTTTTTATTCCCGACGGTAGGGTGTCGACTGGTGCGACGGATCACACCAACTTGGTAGAACATCTAGAATTTGTACAAGGTGTCCCAGCTAAATTTAGCCAGGGGATGAAAATATGCTGAGAAACTCCAAGACAACGCGACTAAACGTATGTTGCTGGTTATTGTACGGAGCAAGTGACATAATTTTTATGTTCCGCGTAATTGATCATTTCTCGAGGTTAATTAACCAACTTCGCAAGCAACGAATTTACCCGCAAATTTCCAATGATAAGGTTCTAGAACGATCCGCAAAACTTGCCATTGAAGAGTTTATAACTTTCCATCGATAAGGTAGTTTTTTTTTTTTTCGATCACTCCAGATGGCCGCCCAATGGATAAAAATACCATGAGACATGGGCGCTTGTGCGCCGCGATTTGAATGCTCTCAAACGTTCCACGTACAAATGGACACATCATTTAGTCGGGTGTGCTGTCACTCAAAAGTCGACGGGGCAGCGACGCAGGCGCTGGCTCTGCGATTTGCGCCGGCGATATGTTTCCCTCCCGGCGATTCATGACAGGGACAGAGAAGGACCGTTCTACAAGTTTCTCACTGCAGTTTTCCACCTAACTTCATCGCTTGCAATATTGGCTAATTATTATGGACGAATTATGGAATTATGCGGAATACAAACTTAGTGTGACCTTTGTCTGTAGAATAGCCAGCAGCATAAATTTGGTCCCGTAGACTTATAATGCCTTGGTATTTTTAAACCCTGGCTATTGTAAGCTCGGTCGTCGAGAATATGGTGAGCTGCGACAAGCACAAATTGTAAAATTCATGTACGAGATGTGAGTTGACGCTAGTAATTTTTTTCCGTTTCTTTTGATTTTATTAATCACATTGAATTAGGTTATAAATTAAATCGTGCCATTTTGTTTTTAGGTGTACCTTCAGGGGCTGATAGCGGCCAAGTTTTCTCCCGTGTCATCCCTGTTTCAAATACGTGGCGGAACACGGAAAAGAAACTACAAACACGCGACACGGGTATAGGGATTGGAAAATTCAGGACAGCACTTTGGCCTTAATTTCGAGGAACTGCGACGATTGATGAAAAAATTCCTTAAAGACTACTCAGGGAAGTAATGTGTAGGGCTTTTCCAAAATCACGCAGAGTAAAAGGGCCTTAGATAGGGATTTTTCGGACTATGTCAGAAAATACATACTACGCCCACTCACTGCGCTGTCAAGTGCGCATATAAGAAGCGGCCCATTCAGTCCATCTTTCATTGTGAGCAAGGAACCCGTAGGGGTCCTGGAACGTCATGTTTTAAACACCATCTCTGGCGACTGTATGTTTTATTTTACCACTATGTCAGAGAATTATCGGTCGCGGCGTGGAACATGGGTGGTTTTCTCCGCCTTTGTCGTGATACCGTGGCGTTAGTGAGAACTTCCTGTCAATGCTTTTTGCTCAGTAAATTACAATATGCGCCGTCTTTACCAAAAGTAATCAGTCTGTCAGCACAGCGAGAGATCCAGGCTGGTGACGCCAGTCCTACGCTCCGTTTGCCAGCCCTTGTCGTTCGCGAGTAAAACCTTTGTGACGTGGAGCTGTGCCATCACTTATCTTCCGGGTGACGTATGATTGCATGAGGTGGTAGGGAGAGCCTGTTTACTTATAGCAAAGACGGTATCGGTTACGAGGAGTTGTCCATGGGCCATTTTAGTATAAATTGTTCATCCTTCATGTCTACACCTGCATACCTCAAGAAGCAACGCTGACCTCCTTTGGCCTTTTTTCCTTTTCAGCGCCTTCCTGCTGTGGGAGCGTGGAGAACGTTCCAGTTTACTATGCCAGGCGTCTGCCGTACGAAGTGGCGCACGAAGTGGTCTTTGACGGCGCCAGTAGGCATCGACAACGTCATCATCAGTGTCAGCCAAGCCATCCTGCACGGAATGCGAGACGCCATTGGGAGGTCGTCCTCTGCCGATGCCGCTAGCTGCATGACGATTCAGGAACCCAGGATTTTCCTCAGTCTTTTTCTTGAGAAACTGGAACAAGGGCAGTTCTTGAAGAGGAATTCGCCGGCGGCCGCGGCACCAGCAAGGCAGAGGCTGGCAATGAACTGCATCTTCAAAATCCAATGTCGTCGTAATACACTGGCTATAGTCTATATCCATTACGCGGGGAAGCAGTGGTTGTAACAGATTATATGAAAGCGGCAAAACGAATTACAAGCTGTGGACGCAACCAGGCTGACGAGACACCGCCACGTTACAATATTGATTTTGTATAATGTATATTGTTCAAAAGTGTTCTACTTATGCTATTTTTATTCCTTACACTCTGTTTACTAAAATACATTTGCCTATGTATGCTCCTCTTCTGTTTATAGTAACGGGCATTTTATCTTCAGCTTTCCAGCTCCCCACCTTACAATTTCTATTCCTGCCCTCTAGTTTTTTCACTCTCTTCACAATTTACGAAGGTTCTGAGATCATATCCTGCCAGAATTCACCCACTGGGCTGAAATTTAGAGTGTAACAAAGCTAGAAAGTAATTGACCAGAACAGAGCACTACGGAGAGCGAGCTAAAGGTACCGTTATGGGAGAAGCAGAGTACCGTAAATTACACAATGAACTCGAACTGATGATATCCTGTAGCGTGAGACCAGGCTAGGGAAACAAACTTGGGCGGACGTGTTCGAGTAGGCTGAGATCAGACTTGGAAATTTGCCCGGATAGGGCGGTCGTGGCGTAGGACACGGCTAATTCGAGAACAAGTCTAGAGGTGTTAGTCATGGCATTAAAAGGAAACTTGACTGACAGTGATCACGTACTGACTCCAGACTTTGGGGGAAAGATATATGCAGTTGGTACTGTCTCAGGGTGGTCACTTTTACAGCCAGTTTCAGATGCGGCAGTAAACCTTTCATCTTGCTATGAAGGCAGCTTCAGATGGGCTTCGCGGGCTGGCGTCTAATGTACAAAGTCATCTTCAAAAAAAAAAGAGTTCACGATTTGGTCTAGGTGCGTGGCAATGCCGATGTACGCGGCAACTGTTGCCAGCCGCTGCACAGCGAGTGATGTCTCCAAACCCTCTCTCGAACGTAATCGTTCAGTTATGTGTCATTTAGGACAACAGGACTCTCATCTATCAGCTTTAACTTTGCCGGATCGTTGCCAACCAGAAATTCGCCATGGCACTGCGCTCGCTAAGTCAAGATGTGCTGCCACCGTATGAACGTCCAGCTGGTCTCTTAACGGTGCTGAATATGCCATTTCGGCACTGGCGTGTTGTGATAGCTTTCCACCCGCCCGATGTACCTCGCAGATAAGTTACTGCGACTACAAAAAGCGTCGAAGGCTCTCAGAAGGTAAGTAGCGGAGCCCACAGCAGCTCCTTGATCCACTCGCGACTTGAAACGTTGCCGTCGCTGCTTAGTGCCACGGTCGACGTGGACAAATCTGGGTTAACTTGGATGGTGAGGTGTCAGGTGCACGCTGTGAGAAGTCAGAAAATTGTTGAAAGGGGTTGATGAACACTTGTGAACTTTGTGCGAGATCTTATGGCTGGGAACGCTGCCTTTCGTTCCAGCCGAACACGGATATTGCGGAGCACGGGAGGAGAAATGACGTCTTCTGTGGCGTTCGCAGTGGTGCTTCAGGAGGAGTGCGGTTACGACATACGTCGATTAGAAGGCGGTTATCGCGCAGTCTCTACACTCTGGCGCGCCATCGTTGCGCAAGCATTCAGCAGTAAAACTGGTGAGGTGGTCCGAGGTGGGTTCACTGCAATTCACAAGTCACGATATGCTGGCATGCAATGGAGACGTAGGGCCACCCTTGGCGTCCCTGTGAGTGACTATATGAAGACCCCATGCTAACTCTTCAGCTCCTGTTTCAGCGCATAGTAAGTTCCGTGGCTCCATTACAGCCACCTCTACCGGGGATTTACCTTCGTAGTGCTCAGTTGCGTTGACGGCGAGGGTTTTCTCCCACTGGGACTTTTCCCACTCTCTGCATTCGGAACGCGTACGGGGCACGTACTTTGAAGGGCGTGCTCGTTAGGTTTAAACAGATTAAGTCGGAATGTGGACCGATCCAATACTAAGTGTCAAGCTGTTACACGGTGTGGATTTTTCTGCAGCCAATGCGAGCGTGATGCACAGTGGCGCAGCTCCTTACCTGGACGTTGTCCTGGTCTCTTGTAGGGCCCTGACAGTGATGTTCCATGCGGACAATTTTCCATTTTGTGGGAAATTTGCCATCTTAGATGGGGCCTAAGGAGAAACGGACGTCTTGATCAGTTTTCGAGGAATTTTAAGAATTAGCAATGAAAGGAGGGGGCACTTTTTTTTGCAGCTGAAAATATTTTCGGCCAATGATAAAGATCACGGCCGGGGCAAGGCTCAAGGTCGGCTCGAAAAGGTGAAATGGAAGGAAGAGAATAGCGCAATCAATTCCAGCGCGGAATTCCTTATCCCTACGGCCACCTTGGGCCTTCTCGAAATACGACAGTTGCTACTACTGTTACTTTACAGCGCTTTCTGGAGCTCTTTCTTTTCATGGTAGCCGCAGAAATGACTGGTATACGGCTATCAGCGCTAGGGCACACCGTGCCGACTCCTCCCGAAAGCGCAATCGTCGTATCGTTTCTTTGTTGCGCGATAAATTACTAGCATTAATATACGACAGCGTTCACGAGGCGGACGTTTATGTTCTCTGCAGAACATTGATAGAACGAAAAGGTGGTGGTTCCATTTCGCGTAATCTGTAAGGCTAAATTACGTATTGCGTTATTGCTCTTCTCTCTGCGCATAGCTCAAATACTGCTCTGACTCCGCTGACATGTGTCGCTCAGCGCTCCTGCATATGCGATATACCTAAACTCAATTTGCCGGTTCAGTGCTTTCGCTTGGCGACCCATCCTAGGTTCTGCGGGGGATTCAACAAAGGACCTTCAGATAGCGAAGCGAGTAGGCATCCCATAGGCCTTGAAACATACTCCTCGGCGCATAAAGGTGGACCTAGTGCATGTGTTTCCTTACGGCTGTATGGCAATCAGTAGGTGTGCCACTGGAAAGGAAGGGACGAACCTCGCCGCAGAGCTCACGATGAGACAGTTTTCGCATTCAAAGCATCTAAAAAGTCTTACGTGCCCCCCGTAATTTTTTATGCGAAGCATATTAACGCAGGTTTCGGGCCTTCGCGCGACGCCCGGCGGTGGCCACCATTTGCCTTGAAGTGAGATCACATGATGTGACGTCACGTGATGACGTCACACAGGCTGCAGATGGGGCCTCATATCGCGCCGTCGGACGTCGCCCGGCGGAGGCCTCCACGCTTCGGTTCGTGCCGTCGCGCGCGACGCGGCGGCGGCGCCACCATCGCTGCATCACGTGATATGTGACGTCACGCCAGGGATGAAGCGGCGCGCGCCCGCCGTCGCGTCAGTCTCTGTGCCCGCAACCGCGCCAGCGTCTTTGCGCCGGGCGTGTATGCGGTGAAGATGCCTCCAAACGCTAAGGACGTTAATAATAGGAATGCAAAACGAATCAGTGGGGAAACAGTTTAGACTTGGTGTTGTGTAGAAATGCTCAAAGACAATACAGAATAAGTGACGTGCAAACCAAGAGTCATGCATTTACGGACCATAAGAGTGTGTTTGTCGGGCTGCAAAGAATAAAGTACGACGATTAACCTAAAACCACGTCACCGTTACTTAGCCCCATCCACACTGAGGCAGCTGCTTAACATGCTTCGCATCCACTGGGCTTAACCTTGATAAGCCTCCAATTTTTTTTATTCCCGATGGTAGGGTGTCAAGGAATACGAGGGAACGACCAGCTTGGCAGAGAATGTAGAACTTATACAAGGAGTCCCAGCTAACTTTAGCCAGGGTTAAAATATGCATGGTGTCTCAGCTACCTTGGACCAAGATTGGTAAAAAAACTTCGTGTTCTTCAGAACTGAAATCGCGTGGATGTTGTTAGGGTTTATCTAAAGTTACAGCACCATTTTTTTCGTTCCTCCTATTTGAATAATTAGTCGAGATAAATTAATTAACTTTTTAAATATACCTTGAAACTTTCAGGCGTCAATAGTAAAAGTTTAGGAGCTCCACAATTATTGTCCAACCCAGGCACTTCCAACGACGCAGACTCAGCATGTCCGTTTTTTTTTTCGGAAAAAACGAAAGCCCGCGGAGTTTAAAAAGTACCGCATGACAATGCGGTCCGTGCGCACGGATGCGCCGCGATTACAGCGCTCTCATCCCATCTCTGTAAAAAACATCATTCGCTTCGCGCCTTTCGTGCTGCCCAAGACAGAGCTTCGTATTGAGCTTGGTTCCAAGATAAGCGCCAGTGGGTTCGGGCGGCAGTTGAAAGAAAGCACGACTCCCGTTTCTGAGGCCATAATTAACTGCACTCTCACGTTAGCAGAATGCATGCGGAGGAACGATGACAATCTCATGAGTTTGAATTTGGGAGCAAGATTTCAACAAGCAAAGACGCATATAACAAGCCTGATAAGGTCGTGTGAATTACCCTGAAAAACAGGGGCCGCGCTTTCTTTCGATTGCTGCCCGAACCCACATACGCTTATCTTGGAACTAAGCGCAAAGCGAAGTCCTGTCTTGGGCAGCACGAAAGGCGCGAAGCGAGTGAAGTTTTTTGCAAAGCACGTGTGAGAGCGCTGTATTTGCGGCGCATCCGGATGCACGGAGCGCGGTGTCAGGTGGTATTTTTTAAACTCCGCGGGCTTTCGTTTTTCCCGGATAAAAACGGCCACGCTGAGTCTATCTCGTTGGAAGTGCCTGGGTTAGACAATATTTGTGGAGCTCCACAACTTTCCTATGGACGCCTGAACGTTTCAAGATGTATTTAAAAAAGTTAATTTATTTATCTTCACTAGTTATTGAAATAGGAGGAGCGAAAAAGGTGGTGTAACTTTAGATAAACCCTAACAACATCCCCGCGATTTCAGTTCTGAAGAACGCTCAGTTTTTTTATAAATCTTGGTCCAAGTTAGCTGGGACATCCTGTATACCGAGGCACTCCAAGGCGGCCAGACCCAATGCATGTTGTTGGCTAGTGCACGGAGCAAGTCGCGCTATTTTTGTATTTGGCTTAATTTCATAATTATTCAAGCTTAATTAACCAACTTCGCAAGCAACGATGTTGGGCAAAAATTTCAATGAAGTTGTACAACGGTGCGCAAAGTGTTCGACTGAACAGTTTCTAGCTTTTTATCTATTGTGTATGTTTTTTTTTTCACCTCAGTGCATATTCCCGCGAAATACACAAAAAAAATACCACGTGACATGCATGCTTGCGCGCCGCGATTGGGTTGCTCTCAAACCTTCCATGTACAAACGGACCGATCATTTAGTCGGGTGTGCTGCCACTCAAAAGAAGACGGGGCAGCGACGCACGCGCTATCTCTGCGATTTGCGCCGGCGGTGTGCTTCCCTCGCGGCGGTTCATGACAGGGACAGACAGGGACCGTTCTACAAGTTTCTCATTGGAAGTTTCCACCTAACCTCGTTCCTTGTGAAGTTGGCTAAATAATCTCGACAATTATGCAATTCAGCAAACTACAAAGTTATTGTAACTTTTTCATAGAATAGCCAGCAGCATACATTTGGTCCCGTTGCCTTAGAGTGCCTCGGCATATTTTAAACCCTGGCTAAAGTTAGCTGGGACACCGTGAATATGTTGAGCTTCCAGTAGCACGATTTGTAAAATTCATTCTATTCCTTTTAATTTTATTAATCGAATTTTCTTCTAATAAAGCTTTAAAATTAAATCGTAATATTTTCTTTCAACACATAGCTTTAGGGGCTCATGGCGACCAAGTTTTCTCCTGTGTCATCCCTGTTTCAAATACGTGGCGGAGCTCGGAAAAAAAAATCCAAACACGCGCGACGAGTCTATTGATTGGAAAATTCAGGACAGCACTTTGGCCTTAATTCAATTTCGAGGAACTGCGATGATTGATGAAAAAATTACCTTAAGACAACTCAGGGACAAAATCTAAGGACTTTCTATAACGGCGCAGAGAAAAAGTGCCTGAGATAGGGATTTTTCGGTCTATGTCAGAGAATTATCGGTTGCGGCATGGAACATGAGTGGTTTTGTCCACCTCTGTCTTGATACCGCGGCGTTAGTGGGAACTTCCGGCCAATCCTTTTCGCTCAGTGAATTCCAATATGTGCCGTCTTTGCCAAAAGTAATCAGTCTGTCATGACCGCGAGAGATCCGGGCTGGCGACGCCAGTGCGACGCTCCGTTTGCCAGCCCTCGTCGTTCGCGAGTAAAACCTTTGTGACGTGGAGCTGTGCCATCACTTATCTTCCGGGTGACGGATGATTGCATGAGAAAGTGTTAGGCAGAGCTTGGTAACTTATTGTTGTGTCCCCTTATTGCTTTTGTGTGTGTGCGCCCTCGCATCCTCCTCCTAACGACCACTCGCATCCTCCTCCTAACGACCACTTGCCCCTCGTCGCACGCTGTCGCCAGATGCCCCCCCACGGTGCGCCCCCGCACCCTCCTCCTGTTCTGGGAAGCCACTCCCTTCCGTGGACGCTTCTCCGCTCCCTCCTTTCTTCGGGCGGCCAGTTCGGCTCCTGCCTCGGTCGACGCTGGTCGCACCCTCATCGGCTTTAAATAAACGAAGTCTTAAAGTACCGTGTGCGTCTTTCGCTGCATTCAACACAGCGACTGGACACGACAGTGGCGACGAGAAAGTGGATTCGACCCGCGCTACGCAACGCTATTGACAAGCCATGGCTACGCGAGGGTTTCCCAATCAGATACCAGAGTTCAACGGCTCATCGTGGTCATCGTGGGTTGGACGCCTTCAGTTCTACTTTGAAGCTAACAACATCACAGACCCAGCCTTGAAGAGGGCCAACCTGCTGACGCTGTGCGGGGAGCAGACCTACGATACTGTCTGCGCCCTTATTCAGCCAAGCACACCAGCGGCAGTGTCTTACGACGACATCGTAAAAGCGCTGCAAAAGCACTACGACCCAAGGCCATCCGAGGTCTACAGCCGGGCTCGCTTCCAACGACGAGATCAACTGGGAGGAGAAACTGTGAGCGCCTACGTAGCCGCGCTCAAGAAGCTCGCTGCCGACTGCAATTTTGGAACGCTGTCGACAACAGCTACCGGGCAGGAGGGAGACGCAGCTTCTTCTGCTAACACCACCATGCTTCCCTTGGACGTGATGTTACGCGACAGATTTGTGTGCGGACTGAGTGACGAGTCACTGCAGCAGCGCCTGTTCGCTGAGAAGGACCTCACATTCAGCAAAGCTTACGACATCGCCGTTCGAGCGGAGAGCGCCGGTCACCAGCAGAGAGGGATTCGCCGGAACACCGAGCCGGTACACCAGACAAGCAACCAGGTGCGCAAGCCTTCTGTTGTTGTAAAATCGGTCAAAAAGGCACAACGCTGCTGGCGGTGTGACGACCAACACAACCCCCAGGGATGTCGATTCCAGTCAGCCACGTGTAATTTTTGCCACAAGCGAGGGCATATCGAAAGAGCATGCATTACGAAACGGAGACTTGCCAAGATAAAGTCACCTTCCCAGCCTAATCACAGCGTCAACGCCTCAGAGAATACGCCGCTATCTGATCTCCATGGAACAACATCAGCAACACCATCTGTGTTGTACGACCTGAACACCATGAATCTCGGCACGCGACCGAAGATTTTTACAGAAGTAAGCGTACATCACCAGCTGATTAAGTTCGAGGTGGACTCCGGCGCAGCCTGTACTCTGATCAGTGAGGACACGTTCCGAACTTCATGGCCATCTGACGCACCCGCCCTGCAACAAGACGACACGCACCTGCGAACGTGGTCAGGACAGAATCTGCGACTATTGGGCTCTGCCAACGTGCAGGTTAACTACAACGGCCAGACCCATACGCTACCTCTGCTTGTTGTGAAGGGCACAGGATCAAGCCTTCTAGGGAGAAACTGGTTTTCTCCACTAGGCGTGATGATATGCGGCATACACCAGACGCCGAGCCAGAACATGGTTGAGCAACTGCAAGAGAAATACGAAAGAGTATTCTCGGAAGAGATTCCAGGAAACGAAGGGCCCCCGGTCACACTGGAGTTGTTGGACAACGCGCAACCCAAATTTCTGAAGGCCAGGCCGGTGCCGTTTGCTCTCCGAGATTCAGTTGAAAAAGAGTTGGACAAACTGGAGCAGCAAGGTGTCATCGAGCCGACGCAGCATTCAGAATGGGCCACACCACTTGTCGTAGTTCGCAAGAAGAACGGAACCATACGCCTCTGCGGAGACTACCGGAGCTCCGTCAATCTTGCGACTAAAGCGTCCTCTTACCCGCTACCGACACCTGAAGAAGTATTCAGTGTACTACGTGGCGCAAGAGTCTTCAGCACATTGGACCTCACCCAGGCGTATCAGCAGCTGAAGGTGAGCGAGTCAACTGCTGAATTATTGGCAATTAACACACTGAAAGGCTTGTACAAAGTCAAGCGACTGCCTTTTGGCGTAGCTGCAGCCCCGGCCATATTTCAAAAATTCATGGAGACAGTGCTTCAGGGCATCCCAGGAGTTTGTGTCTACCTTGACGATGTCATCATCAGTGGCACTTCCACTGAAGAGCATGCACTGCGCCTAGAGCTCGTTCTCGAAAGGCTAGCAAACGCTAATTTGTGCATAAGCAAATCGAAGTGCTGTTTTGCGGTGCCAGAGGTGCAATTTCTGGGACACCGAATTGATGCGGAAGGCATTCACCCTACCGAGGACAAAGTGCGAGCGATCACAGAAGCACGAGCTCCAACAAACAAGCAGGAGCTACAGGCTTTTCTCGGACTCTTGACGTTCTACGACCGGTTCTTGGAACAAAGAGCTACCGTGGCCAACGACTTATACCAACTCCTTCGGAAAGATGTGACATGGACATGGTCGCCACGCCATCAGCAGTCATTCGATGCCCTGAAAGACCTGATTCGAAGATGTACAGTCCTCCGCCACTACGACGAAAGGAAGCCTCTGCTTTTGGCTTGCGACGCATCACCGTACGGAGTCGGCGCGGTTCTATCGCAAACTGACGAGCAAGGAAGGGAAGCTCCCATCGCCTTCGCCTCACGTACGTTGTCGCAAGCAGAACGCAACTACGCGCAACTTGACAAAGAAGGGCTAGCCATCGTCTACGCGGCGACACATTTTCACCAGTACATTGCCGGCCGGAAGGTGACCTTTATAACCGATCACCGACCGCTATTGGGCATTCTGGGACCACAAAGGCCTATGCCACCAACTTTGTCTCCGCGAATGACACGTTGGTGCATCAAACTCTCAGCGTACGACTACGCTCTGGTCTACCGCAATGGGAGTAAACATCAAAACGCCGATGCGCTAAGCCGTCTGCCACTAGACGCAACTGTTGACGAACCATTTCCACCAGGAGACGTTCTGATGTTCGAAGCACTGCCAGAACCTCCGCTTACAGCAGGCACAGTTGCAGCATCTACGCAGAAGTGCGCAGCTCTCCGGCTAGTTTACACAGCTGTTCAACAAGGCAACGTGCATAAACTCAAAGGGGACAACTTCGACGCTTACCGCAGGCGAGCTACAGAGTTGAGCACCCATCGCGGCTGCATCATATTTGGGTCCCGAGTTGTGATGCCGAGAGAACTACGCGCACAAGCTATGTCTCTCATCCACGCCGGACATCGGGGCATCGTTGCAATGAAAAAGTGTGCCAGAAGCTACATGTGGTGGCCTGGCATTGACAACGACATCGAAACAGTGGTGCGAGAATGCAAGCCTTGCCAGAGCAGCCGGAGCGCCCCGCCGAAAGCTCCTGTCCCAGAATGGGAAAAGCCAGACACACCATGGCACACACTGCACATTGATTTTGCAGGACCAATTGAGGGCTGCACTTTCCTTGTGGTCGTAGATGCCTACACAAAGTGGCTTGAGATAAGGCAAATGGGACAGACGACTTCGGCAGCAGTCATTGACAACCTCCGATCACTATTTGCAACGTTCGGCCTGCCGCGCAAGGTAGTGTCGGACAACGGAACACCATTTGTGTCTGCGGAGATCCTCAAGTTTTATCGCGACAACGGGATCTCATCAGTTACATCGGCCCCCTACCACCCAGCGACAAACGGACAAGCCGAGCGCTACGTAGCCGAGCTAAAACGCGCCCTTGAAAGAGATCAGACAGGCTCGCTGCAGCGCCGCCTTGCGCGCTTTCTCTTCAAGCAGCACACGACGGTTCAGAGCACAACAGGCGAGACCCCCTCGAAAATGATGTTCGAGCGTGAAATGCGAACCCAGCTCACAGCCATCCTCCCCGAGCCAAAGGCAGAGACGTTCCGGGAAGAAAAAGCAATTCCGCGCTGCGGCACGCTTAAAGAGGGGCAGCGCGTCCTCGCCCGACAGTTTCTGAAAAAGCCACGCTGGGAGGAAGCTACAATTGTCAGACGCATAGGCCTGCGCTCTTGGCTCGTCAACATACATGGCACAGTAGCACGCCGACATCTCAACCAGCTGCGTAGATTTACGACGCCGTCTGAGAGCTGTCCGCCAGCGGAGAGAACACGTGCACCATCTTCCCACATAGCCTGGCACCTCTTCCCGGAAGAAGAGACTTCGCCCAGGACAGACCTAGGAGACACAGCGAACAACAGCCAGCCTACAAGTGTTTCTCCCCCGAGCGCACAAAGCCAGCGCGCCTCCACGCGTGAGCGCCGACCCCCTGCACGATACCAGGCAACTTTCTAAGGGGGAAGGAAGTGTTGTGTCCCCTTATTGCTTTTGTGTGTGTGCGCCCTCGCATCCTCCTCCTAACGACCACTCGCATCCTCCTCCTAACGACCACTTGCCCCTCGTCGCACGCTGTCGCCAGATGCCCCCCCACGGTGCGCCCCCGCACCCTCCTCCTGTTCTGGGAAGCCACTCCCTTCCGTGGACGCTTCTCCGCTCCCTCCTTTCTTTGGGCGGCCAGTTCGGCTCCTGCCTCGGTCGACGCTGGTCGCACCCTCATCGGCTTTAAATAAACGAAGTCTTAAAGTACCGTGTGCGTCTTTCGCTGCATTCAACACAGCGACTGGACACGACACTTATAACAAAGACGGTATCTGTTACAAGCAGCTGTCCATGGACCATTTTAGTATAAATCGTTTCTCCTTTGCCTCATGAAGCAACGCTGACCTCGTTTGGCCCTGTTTCCTTTTCAGCGCATTCCTGCTGTGGGAGCGTGGAGATTGTTGCAGTTCACTACGGGAGGCTTCTGCCGTTCCACAGCAGCCGTTGTTTGCTACCGAGCAGGGGCCGCTCATTCGATTCCTACTGGACGGGGACTTGGCGAAGGCGCAGATTGTGAGATCAGAGACAAGATTCTGTGATGACAGAAGGACTTCCACTATTTTCAGATACCGATTGAAGCACTGCACATATGAGGTGTGCGACTGTAAATGGCCGAAAACTTGTTTCAGGATTGGTGCGTCCATAAATAAAACTGGAGCACATCAAATTAACCGTAACGGCTTCGCCCGCAGACCCCATAAAAAGTTGTATATTTCAATGTCTATAAATTGTGTGATGAAAGAGAATGATTTCTTTTAGCACGGCAGCAGAGCAGGAACTACGACTTCGAAAGAACGGACCGACGAGGACGATGCTGTTCGTCGCTTCTATATATGTTGTTCTTTCCCCTGTAATGCAGTATCATAATAATGCACCAACTAGCTCACCTATCCACCCTGTTACCGATTACATTCTCCTGAGAACCTCCACTTTTCGCTCCAAGAATGTATACATAAGCCGCCGACGTCGCTGTAAATGAAGCATAAAGATTCATATGTCTCTTCTTATTTTTGCTTAGACTGGCTTCGGCCGGTGGAATTTCGACCATGTCTACGGTGAAGGGCAGACACTCAGAGAAGCATCATCTATTCTTGCTGCATATTGCTGCGTTTGGAAGCTGTTTTTGTAGCACAAAAATAATTATTTGATTTGGCTATGAAGGAAACACTTTTTTGCATGTTATTTTTCAGCTCGGCATCTCTGTGCTCTATACAAATGTTAGTTTCTCTGCGCTTTCTTTTTGCAGGTTCTGCACGTGAGCAGCACTTTCTGCGACTTGGACAACATTGCCATGGAGCTGACATCAGCCTCCGACCTGCCCTCTATGCACACCCGCTTTTTGGGAGAGACGCTCTCCCGCAACTATGGAGGTCGGTGCGCACACAGTCCGGCTACTGTTGTCGTTGAGATTTGAGCTAGACCGGATCCGCTAGATATAGCCGCTTCGTGGTTCCGCCCCGCGAGGCTCCGGTGGCCACGACGGTCGCCTTGGCGGATTCCTTTTGTCGAAGGGAATCAAGGCCGCTCTGGACATCGAAGGCACCGGCGCTGGAAGGGGCCCCGCAGGAAAGCCGCGTCATCTGTGAAGTGTGGCCATCGTACTCTGCAGGGCAGCCAGCTGGGCGGCTGCTTCATTGTTTTTATGCGAAGCATATTAACGTAGGTTTCGGGCCTTCGCGCGACGCCCGGCGGTGGCCACCATTGACCTTCAAGTGACCTTCAAGTAGGTCACGTGACATGACGTCACGTGATGACGTCACACCGGCTGCAGATGGGGCCTCATATCGCGCCGTCGGACGTCGCCCGGCGGTGGCCACCACGGTTCGGTACGCGCCGTCGCGCGCGACGCGGCGGCGGCGCCACCATCGCTGCATCACGTGATATGTGACGCCACTCCAGGGATGAAGCGGCGCGCGCCCGCCGTCGCGTCAGTCTCTGTGCCCGCAACCGCGCCAGCGTCTTTGCGCCGACGTGTATGCGGTATAAGTGACGTGCAAACCAAGAGTCATGCATTTACGGACCATAAGAGTGTGTTTGTCGGGCTGCAAAGAATAAAGTACGACGATTAACCTAAAACCACGTCTCCGTTACTTAGCCCCATCCACAATGAGGCAGCTGCTTAACGTGCTTCGCATCCACTGGGCTTAACCTTGGTAAGCCTCCAATTTTTTTTTTTTGTGCATATTTTGGTTTTGTAAATATATACTGTTCAAAAGTGTTTTACTTATGCAGTTTATATTCCTTAAATACATTCCGTTTACTAAAATACATTTGCTTATGTATGCTTTGCTTCTGTTTGTAGTAACGGGCATTTTATTTTTAGCTTTCCAATTTTCCACCTTTCAATTTCTTTTCCTGTCCTCGCCTTTTGTTAATACCTCACAATTTACGAACGATTTGAGATCATATCCTGCCAGAATTCACCCACGGGGGAGAAATTTAGAGTGTAACAGAAAGATCGAAAGTAATTGATCAGAACAGAGCGCTACCGAGAACAAAATAAAGGTAGCGTTACTACGCAGTGAGTACCGTAAATTACGCAGTGAACTCGAACTGATGACATCCTATAGTGTGAGATCAGGCTAGGGAAACAAGCTTGGGCGGAGGAGTTCGAGTAGGCTAAGTGGGTAGAACATAGACACCGGTTATGGTAACAGTGATCTCAGAGGGAGGGCAGCCCAGCCGAACGCGCCAAACGATCGGGGGGGGGGGGGGGGGGGGGAGAGAAGGCTTGGAAATTTTCCGAGATATAGCGGCCGTGGCGTAGGACACGGCTAATTCGAGAACAAGTCTAGAGGTCTCAGTCATGGCATTAAAAGGAACTTGACTGACAGTGACGACGTACTGACTCCAGAGTTCGGGCGAAACATATATGCAGTTCGTGCTGCCTCAGGGGCGGCACTTTTTCATCCAATTTGAGGTAGGCTGGTCTGAAGCATATCCGTCTTCAGTTTAGATTTTGGAGACCGGACAGAATCTATTATTACGGTAAGTTCTGAAGATTTCATCGAGTAGCTCGTAATTAGTTTTGAACGTATTGTTACCTTTCTGGTTCGACTCGCATTCTTATTTATCCATCAAATGTTCATGATCAAAGGTTCAACATCTAGATGAAGTCGGATTACTTGTCTAGCTTTTGAGACGACGCAAAAGAGCATGCGCTTTGTATGTGTTAAATGCTGTCGAGCGTTAAAATCCGGCTTGGTGATTTTCTTACAGGGCCCGGTAAGAAAATAAGCAGGATAAAAGCCTGACCACTTTTGGAGGTCAGTCGACTTCCACTAAGAACCCCTGTGACCGTTTTCTGAGCCAAAATTATTTTACTTTCCTAAACATTCTGGCCGACAGGGTGCGAAACCCACAAAAAGTCACAAGTGTTATTTTACAGTTGTAATATCACGACTCCTCCAGGGATCGGTTCTTGATCCCTTTCTTAACATGTGCATATTAATGAGATCCTGTCCATATATCATCTCAGATTATTTTCTGGAGCATCTGTTTGTTAGGATGGTAAGTAGGTATTATACCAAAATACTACAGGGAAACTTAGGTCGTATTACAGCGTGGTGCCAATCTTGCAACTGCGGCTGAACGCTAATATATGTTACATTGTCAAATTTCGAGCAAAAAACTACATAACGACCGACCGTATGTAATTGGCGATGATTTGAGCGATGAAATATCCGAAATTAAATACGCAGTTACACACACACATCAGATATATTGGCACTCATAGGCGCTGACTATGGGGAGGCTGGAGAGCTCGAGCCCCCCCCCCCCCCCCCCTTCCCCCGAGACTGAGCGATGGGGTCAAGGGGGTGGGCAGTTTTCTCACAATCCGGTGGGCATGTTGTGATGACGCCACAAGGTCACGTGACTCAGGTGGCCCTCCTGCCTCCTATAGGCTGCCCTCTGGGCACCACCAGCCAGAGCCGTGCCCGCGATTTTTCACTCACAACGTGGACACCAGATTTTTTGATGAACCGGGCATTTAACGCTGTCACGTTAAAGGACGACTACACAACGGACGGCGAACTGGCGCTAACATTCAACTTTATGCAGGAAAAGGTTACACGTGGATTATATAGGAAGTGATCAACCACAATCAGTCTGTGAGTGTGCGCAAGAATGAAATACACCGTCAAGATGTACTGCACGTGAAACACGTGTCTTTTTTTCGCGCTACGCCTCCCTTAAAAAAGCAAAAGCAGGCGCTGGGGAAGCCTAAAAAAGAAGACGAAAGGGAAAGGCCAGACAGACTGACGAAGAGTAACTGCTGCATTGCAGTGTTAAAGGTGTCCAGAAAAATTTTAACATCTAAATACCAACATTAACACGGCAATTCGGTAAGTAAGAGTATACAAACAAAGTAAAAGCTAAAACCAGTAGTAATGACTATACGAAGAAGAAAAAGAGGAGTGTACAAGGCTCCCGTAGAAATGTTTGTTGTTTTAAAAGAGAATGACCATGACAAAAAGGAAAGGATTTAAAATTGTGAGGCACGTAAATAAGAAGGTGGTCTAAAAGGGGCTCTTTATTCCGCAGTTACTGCTATCCGCAGTTACTGCTTTATAGCAGCTACTGCTATCTTTGTTATTCAGTGGCTCACGAGTAGTAGTTCATGGAGCTCCCTGAAAGGATCTTCGAAAACAGGGAAATACAGCTCCAGAACAGCGCGGGGACCAGCAGAGATTAATTCCTTGCTGTGATGGAAATCTACCTGGCTTATACCGCTGTTTCTTCAGAAGGACAATGCTATATCAAAAAAAAAAAAAGAAGTGTATGTGCAGGATCAGCTGTCGCACTTGTTTTATGTGATACCTTTTTGTCCGCGGTTGACAAGCGGCGCATTCGAGCTAACATTTCTGATCATCCTGTTGTAAAACTGTTCACATATGTAGATGAGTATTTGATTATTTTAAGCACATCTGATCCGAGTGAAAATTCACTTGGGGATTACCTATAGATGGCTGTATCCAGTTCTCAGACATATAATTGGAATTCACCAACCACAGTGTGTACTGCATCCATCGTTCACGAACCAAAAAGCTTTTATTGTCATTTCACAGCCTGCACTCCAAGATTGTTAAGCGGCGGATCATGTGTTCTTGTTTTCACGGAGCCCTAACAAAATCCTGCACACATTGCAGGTGTCGTGATGCCCGCAATCCTCCTTTCCTCACTGACGGCTTATAGTTTTGAGGTAACCTTTATATGCGGACAATTTAGTCGCATTGGGCAGTTTACCAGTGTTTCATTTTGTGGTGAGTGTGTATAACTAATTTCGAACAATAACTCTTCAGGAAACACGCAAAATATTGTCACGTGTGGTCGCGCGCCCGCCATTTTTTGCACGTGGATATACTTCATGCTTCACTCCATTGCTACGAAGCTCCTATAATTGAAATCATCTACTGATATTTTATTTTCATTGGTAAGGCATTTATCCCTCGAAAATAAGCCACCTTGGCCGTCAACTTAAATGCAGAGCTCAGATCTAAATTTGAAATCACATATAGTTACAGTTCTGTACCCGCTAAAGCAATGCATCGTGAAATAAAAAAAAAAGAGAGACATAGGCTAAAAACTACAGCTTCAGAAATTGGCCGGGGATCACTACTGCGGCCCCTATGCTATACCGGTAGCGCAGTGAAACTCGTGGTGAGGTTGATGTTTTGGGAGTTTGTTCTGCCCTCTCTCTGTCCCTCCCTTTTTTCTCGTGTACTTGCTATATTTTCTCGCTATATTCGGATCTGACAACTGTTTCAGAGCTGTTTCTTTTAAAAAAGAGAGTAAATTTCACATGCACACAAAAAGAACTCAATTTCTGAACCAGCCATGTTGAACGCTCCCGTAGTCTCCCGCATTTTGGACGTTTCTGTCGGTTTGAACAAGATATTGGCGCACGAAGGCACCGCTGAAGACAATTTTCGAGATAATTCGGTGATGAAAGCGCACGAAGGCTTGCATTAGCGCAGCATTCTTGATTAGGATTGGTGACGTTAGGTTTATGTTCATGCGCGTCATTCTTTCTTGCAGGCACTATCTCTCGAGGACTGTCTAGTAGTTTGATTATGGTTTGGTGGGGCTTAACTTTCCAAAGCCACTCAGGCTATAAAGGACGCCGTAGTGAAGGGCTCCGGAAATTTCGAACACCTGTGGTTCTTTAAGGTGCACTGACATCGCACAGTACACGGGCCTCTAGAATTTCGCCTCCATCGAAATTCGATCGCCGCGGCTGGGATGGAACCCGCGTCATTTCAGGTCAGCAGCCGAGTGCCATACGCACTGAGCCACAGTGGCGGAAGTTTCTAGCAGTAAAAAGTAATAACCCGCACTCTAAAATTTCGAAATGAGCCCATTCCAGTCGACCTCGAAAACAGTGGCTGTCAATAAGTAGCGTATAGTATGGTGTACAACGCATAAGTAGAGCCTAAGCACTACCTCTTTTTTGAACATTTAAAATAAATTGCGTTTGCGGGGTTTCGAGACAAATTAAAACGTCGATTGCACACATGCTATTGACTGAAGTACGCAAGTTTACATACAGTCGATGTGTGCACGTGAGCTTTCAAAAAGAACACGGCGCAGTGAAAGGGAATAAGAATCATGTATTCAAACAGCACCGCCAGGACTGAACACGGCGTTGGCTTAGTTTCCATACGACAGATGGCGCCAGATCACCGCCAGGGTACCGGCCGTTCCCGATGCGTTGTTCGATCTGTTATCCGGCTCGTTTGTTGTCGCTCATGTACAGTATGTATTTTTGCAACTTGCTGAAAACTCGTGCTAAGCATAGAAACTTTTTTTTTTTTACTGTTTTTAGCAGTGTCTGTGTTGATGTATTTATGTGTGCTGTTTGATGCGGCAAGGGAACCCGCGCGTGTCTGAAACTCTACACGTAGGATGTCGTTTTGTTTTTTCGTTCGTTGCGTTGTTGCCGTTTTGTGCAGTTTCGAAGGGTTGTTATTAGTCACGCATAGATCGAAAGAAAATTACAGCCAGATTCTATTTAATTACACTGCATTAGACCCACATTATATTTATTTCCCTTTGTTTTCTGGTTTTATCTTTTTCCTGAATTCGGGAGGTAAAAACCGGGTGATATATTTAGAGCTCTAATTCGGGTACAAGTGTGGTTATTCAATAAAAATTTTCATAATTTGGGCACTCTTGGGTCACTTTCTTTTTGCGAGTCCACTCATCGGGTCTGCAAAAGAGAATATACTATGAGCGCTCCTTTTTTCACGGATGCGTAAAATGCTCTACTTGTTGTTCGTTAATTAGTTTATAAACAATTAGGAAATGGCAGGTTGCATTGAAAAATGTATCGAATAAGATACTTGTTTTTTTTTTTGCTTATTAAGGCCATTTATTTCGCCGCGTATGATATCGTTTCCTGCGCAGCACCTTAGCGTCCGTGCAAGACCTGCCTGGCTTTGTTTGTACTACGAAACCATTCATTCAACATCGCAGCGACTCTTTTAAGCGAACTAGACCGCTGGAAAAAGGACACCGTTATCGTGGGTAGCGCTTAATACAATGGCCGCCGCGGTGGCTCAGTGGCTATGGTGCTCGGCTGCTGGCCCGAAAGACGCGGGTTCGATCCCGGCCGCGGCGGCTGAATTTCTTTGGAGGAGAAATTCGAGGCCCGTGTACTGTGCGATGTCAGTGCACGTTAAAGAACCCCAGGTGGTCGAAATTTCCGGAGCCCTCCACTACGGCGTCTCTCATAGCCTTAGTCGCTTTGGGACGTTAAACCCCATAAACCAAACCAAACCAATACAATGATGCCAATAAGACATCTGGTCAATGGGCAGTACTCGTACTTTGCTTTTGCTCCTGAAACGCATTTTCAAGCCTGGCCTCAAATTAAGCAGCGTCACGAATAGCAGAAGTTGAAAAATGTTCAACCGCATCTGTTAACCGAAAGCTCCCCTCTGTAATAAGTCCACGACATCCGCTAATTTTCGTGCGGTGTCATTGTCTTTGCACTCTAGAAAACTACGTTCACTGGAAGGCATATGATCGGGTAGAAATCAGATTTAAGCCAGTTTTTAAGAACTGTTCGGGGTGCTAAAATCCGGTAAAACCGGGTTTTACCCTCAAACAAAGGGCCTTAATTATATTTAACTGTGCATAATAGTTTGCTGGATGTAAGGTTCAGGACAAATTTACGTTGAGCGGGCGCCATAAGCTGAAGCGAATATTCTTTATACCTTCGAGCTAGTCTTTGTCGTAAACGAGTACGGTACGGATATTTGGTAGACACTAGACAGTTTCAGCGTAGCCGGACAGCCGTACGGCAAATACGGCGACGCGTTGCCGTTGCTACCATTGCCAGGTTCGTCTAGCCAGATTTGCCGTAAGGTAGCAGTTGCCGTAGTCACCCTGCTTACCGCACGGTGCGGCTAAAACGACCTAAGCACTGTACACTCTAAACACGGAAGGAGTGAAAAGGTAGTAAGCTGTCCTGTACAGCACTGCCTTTACGGAGCAGGGTGTGCTTCCACAGCCCTGAGGTAGATTTCCATCTCCAAAAATACGGAATATGGTTAGCAATGGAAACAAATTCTAAAGCATGCGAAGTTCTAGCATTTGCGAAGATATAAACCGAGGTTTCCACCTCGTCTATTTGCTAACCTCAGGACCTGCGGTGCCGCGTTTAAAGGCCCTCCATTGCTAACTGGACTAAGCTTTGCAGTGGTAATATTCCTTCGTTGCCGAGTGTAAGCATTCCATATACTTATTGATCGGAATCTACTCTGGGAATCGGGCAGCATACCCTGTCCCTAAAAGGGACTGCGCTAAAGGACAGCTTACTCCGTTTTTACTCCCATATAGGCTTATTCGTATTTAGAGTGCATATGCATACCTTCAATTATATATTCAACTATACATTCAAATAAGGCCGCCGCGGTGGCTCAATGGCTATGGTGCTCGGCTGCTGGCCCGAAAGACGCGGGTTCGATCCCGGCCGCGGCGGCTGAATTTCTTTGGAGGAGAAATTCGAGGCCCGTGTACTGTGCGATGTCAGTGCACGCTAAAGAACCCCAGGTGGTCGAAATTTCCGGAGCCCTCCACTACGGCGTCTCTCATAGCCTTAGTCGCTTTGGGACGTTAAACCCCCATAAACCAACCAACCATATATTCAAATAATATATTGCGTCCACCATAGAGGCGGTCGATATTTCAAGAAATAAAACGCCGAGTTGACTTGAACCTTCTCATGGGCTTATGAGTTCCTTTCATTACGCCAAGCTACAAAAAGCGAAAGGCAGTGCTGCAGTTCGATTTGCTAGCTCATGGCCAGGAGATAGGGTTCGTTGCGTCGTCTACAGTTTCCTGCCGTTCACGATAGATGGCGGTCCTGCTCGTCTGTGCCAAGGCACCTCTATAGGGCGAGGCACCCCTAAAGGCATAAAAGACAGAAAGAGAGAAATTTGGATTAGAAAACCGAGGCGGGTTGAAATTTAGACAAACAAATGAACTCCGGAAGGAGATGTACGCAATACACTGAACAGGTGGCCGGTATTTCCTTACAGCTACTTAGGTGGAAACAAAAGGGAAGGAAAAACGTGGTTGAGCGCGGTGGAGACCCGGGTGGAATGATAGATTATGCTGCGGCAGTAGCTGTTGAGAGACAAGAATAATTGGATATCCCTGCTGCCTTTCTTCTGTAGTGGACTTAGCCTGGAGGCTGTCCGTTATTACGTTGACGACGATGGGAAATGTGTCAATCGTTACCATTATGTGTACGATGATGATAACGCCACCCAAATACTCTCGTCCCTGATGCCCTTGCCGGCACGCGTGCGCAGGCATCCCCCATTTCTGTAAGTCGACTTCTGCAACCAAAACAAAAGAACGACCTTCGGGGGCAGCAATTGCGATCTCCACTGGCATCAGCTTGAGCCTCGAATTGCACATCAACAGTCGACGAGAATGGGGCCTAAAAAGTTTACCACGTGTTCACAGTGCACGCCAGTGTACAACTGGAGCTTTCTAAAATAAATTGCATCCGTGTGCGCCTATATGCAGGCCGGCATACGGATACGACTCATAGTACGAGCGCAGGCTTTTCACGACTACAGCTGCTTCAGCAAGCCGCGGTTTCGGGAAGAAGCGTGCCTTGGTGTGTGCAATTGCGCCGGCCGTACGTGCTCCGAAACCACGTGTGTGAGGAGCTAGATGCTAGAGAGTTATAGCATAGCATCGATCCACGAGGCGCTACTACACTTTGGCACTACGCTTTCGCAGAACGCCCTGAGGACGCCAGATGACGCCCCGTTCCCGTCAGCTGCGCGCACGACTGCCGCGTCAGGACCAATCAGTGCGTACGCAGTGGTGTCCAGCGGAATCGTATCAGGGATCGCGCTATGATATAACTCTACTTTTAGCACTGAACGTACCACTACCGCTACCGCGTATCGCGCCGCGCCATTGCGCATGCGCGCTGTTGAGAGCCATTGACAACGCTGTTGACAACTCAAACTCTGAGAGGCAAATGCCCCTCAAAGGCCCCCACCCCCCCAGTCAATGGCATCGACCGATCCGCTTGGGCCGGCTGTAGTCGGATACAAGCAACGCCATACAACTCAAGAACGAAGCGGCTTTTCCCTGTCAAAGGACCCCCTTCCAGCCAATGGTGTCGGCCGATTCTCATGACCCTGCTGACGTGACAATGTAAGGTGGAAGAGGGCAATTCCCGACCATCGAAGGCGGGAACTACCCCCTTTCATCTGCCACTCCCTGCATTGTCGCGCTAGCGGGCTCATGAGAATCGATCGTCGCCATTGGCTGGGAGGGATTCCTTTGACGGAGAAAATCTGCTTCGTTCTTGAGTTGTATCCAACTGGAGCAGGTTGATGAGGTAGATGGCCAACGCCATTGGCTGGAAGGGGGACATTTGACAGGGAAAAGCCGCTTTTTCCTTGACTTGTATCCGTCTGTATCTCTATCAAGTTTTCTAGGCAATGCAGCAGAGGCTAGGCAGTAAATGGAGATTGACAGACAGGCATTGGACCCCGTGCAGTGAGGCTAGGGGGTATACGGAGGGGTGAAAGGGGCTAATTTAGAGAAATGGCGCAGGGTCGCCACGGCTGAGAGGCGCTTTCCTCACAGCATGGGGACAATGGCCCGTCTCTCTCCCTTTCCTGCCTACCCTCTGCTGCACTGCCAAGAAAAGCCCCCCCCCCCCCCCCCTTCCCCCCGTATGCACGCAGAGCAGATTGGAATCAACAAATCTGGAAAAATCAATGACTACGCGTCTCGTGAACCACGTATTATTATTCACTTATTTCAGGACCCGGAGAGGTTGACAGAAAAGAGCATATTAATGTGCAAAAATACAGAACCATAGGAATAAAGCAAAAGCAGTACAGCAAGTGCAACTAATTAGGACGAGGTTCTAAATATAGTTCTGGCTAAAAGTGCGTCGGACGGGATCCGATCGCTCTTATTTTAAGACCGTACATCGGGTGGACCCGTACATTTTTCTTTTCGGGTTCCTAGTCTGGCTAAAGGTACGTCGGACGGGGCCGGTACATTTTTTCCCCGGGTACCTCAGGCATGTCCAAATAGTATTTTTCAAAGTCCGACGTATCTCACAAAATTTTCTATTGGGTTTGCTACCACGGGTACGACGGTGTGTTCCCCGTTCCCCTTTTGGCCGTAACAAGGCAAACTCCAGGTGACACGATTGCAATAAGTGCCGATGGCGCAGTGGCGTAGCTTTACCCACCGCTTACCCACTGCTCGGAATGTGGCGACTGGCGTTCGGTGCTCATGCTTCAAGTGCGCCAGCAATGAACTGTTTGGGCCCGCGCTTGGCAAACTCCATGCTCTCCGGTTGTATACTGGTTGGCTCATGTCTTTGGGTAGCAGCGTGCGAAACGGAAAAATTACTCCTGGCTCTTTCCGCGTAGACATGACGCGCGCGTGGTTTTCTGCCCTGCACCGAACCATGCATCATGGACGTTGAGACTTTCCTTGCAGCGAGCCGTGTTCCCCAGTCGAAGGTGAGTGCGCGCACCGCCTCTGCTCGTTTGCGGCCACGGCTGAGCGGGTGCCGTTCGGCTTGTGCTAACCTCGAACCCGCATGGGGTTTAAACTCCATGCACACAAACTTTCGCTAGAAGACAAGGCTGCGGGCTTGGCGGTTGCCTAATCGCCCCCAGACAACGTCGTTGTTCACCTGGAAGCAGATCGTTTACGCTTCTTGCTTTCAGGTTGCTTCCTTCCACTTTGGGGTTGAGCACGTCTTCGCCACGGCAGGCTCGCCGGCCTGGTCATCGCCGCACGCCTCAGATAGATTCGACATGCCTTTTGACATGGCTGTGGGGTAGAATATAAAAATTTCAATGGTAAGCATGCTATTTTCTCTGTTTTCCGTTAATGAACCTGCCGCGGTGGCTCAGTGGTTACGACGCTCGGCTGCTGACCCGAAAGACGCGGGTTCGATCCCGGCACGGCGGCCGAATTTCGATGGAGGCGAAATTCTTAAGGCCCGTGTACTGTGCGGTGTCAGTGCACGTTAGAGAACCCCAGGTGGTCGAAATTTCCGGAGCCCTCCACTACGGCGTCCCTCATAGCCTGAGTCGCTCTGGGACGTTAAACCTTAATAAACCAGTAAACCAAACCGTTAATGAAGAAATCGCGCACATTTCTTACGATTTCGGAGGGTGCTCTGCACGTTGAGATCTGTGTTGGGCCGGGTACGGGCTCACAATCCCCAGTATGTATACCTGTGCTTTAAAAGTCAATGCAGAACCGCAGATGGTGCAAATGCTAGCGATCATCATCATCAACATCAGCTTCTACTCCCACTGCAGGGCAAATGCCTTTCCTATATTCTCTCCAATTAACCATGTCCTGTGCCGGCTGAGGCCACCCTATCTCCGCAAACTTCTTAATCTCATCAGCCTACTTAACTTTCTGCCGCCCCCTCCTACGATTCCCTTTTCTTGAAATCCAGTCCATTACCCTTAACGACCACCGGTTATCTTGCCTTCGCATTGCATGATCTGCCCCTGCCCATTTCTTCTTGATTTTGACTATAGATGTCATTAACCCTCGTTTGTTCCCTGATCCACCCTGCTCTTCCTGTCTCTTAACGTTACATGTATAATTTTCCCTTACATAGCTCGCTGCGTTGCCCTTAGGTGAACCCTTTTCGTTAGCCCCTACATTTTTGGCCCATAGGTGAGGGAGAAGTTATATACTTTACTCTTGAGGGAGATTGGTAAACCGCCATCCGTGATCAGGGAGTATCTCCCAAATGCTCTCCATCCCATTCTTATTCTTCTGGTTATTTCACTCTCGTGGCGCGGATCTACAGTGACTACCTGCATGCCCCAAGCAGACGTATTCCCTTACTAATTCCAGCGCCTCGCTACCTTTCCCAAACTGCTGTTCCTTTCTGAGACTGCTGATCTTTACTTTAGTTTTCTGCATATCAATTTTTAAAACCATCGTACTGCTTTGCCTATAAACATTTCATCGTGTTTTGCAATTCGTTCTCTAAGTTACTTAGCAAAGCAATGTGATCAGCGAATCACAGATTACTAAGGCAAACTCTTATCCTGGCCCGTGTGCTGTGCGATGTCAGTGCACGTTAAAGAACCCCAGGTGGTCGAAATTTCCGGAGACCTTCACTGCGGCGTCTCTCATAGCCTCAGTCGCTTTGGGACGTTAAACCCCAATAAACCAACCAACCATCAACTGTTTCAAATCCAGGTCCCTGAGTACCTCCTGCAAACAGACAGGGAATAGCACTGGCGAGATCATGTTTCTCTGCCTGACACCATTCCTTATCGGAATTTTATTGCTTACTTTATCAAGGATTAGGGTGGTTATGGAGCCGTTTTAGACATCTTCCAGTATTTTTACATGAGGCTAATCTACACCCTGTTTCCGTAATGCCTGCGTGACTGCTGAGGTTTCTACTGAGTCAAATGCTTCCTCGTAATCTATGAAGGCTATTTGCATGGTCATTTATTTTAACCTTTATAGGTTTTTATTTCAAAAACTGTAAAATATACGTTGGTGCGGACTGTCGAGCTTGATTGTACATCAAGGCAAACTCTATGTACCTAATATGGATCAAGAATTAAACGATTAATTAACGTAAATTAAGGAATGAACTTTATTTATGTTTCATTCTAGAGGGCAAAGTTTCATCGTGAAATTGACGGCCGTCATCATCGAAGGTGAGTCCTGCTTTTAAATTTTCTTAATCAGCAATGTGTTTCGAAATAGCAAACGTGGAATATGTGCATTTGAAAGCTCGCTGAGTTGGTTTCCTCGCATTGCATATATATAATATGGCGTCTCAGGCCCAGTTGTATTTTATGATGTAGAAGAAGTTAACGTTATTTCGACGACGCTACCACGTGCAGCGACGCCATTTTATAATTAGGTAATGCTGGAAATGCAACTCAACAAGCTTTCAAATGCGTATTTTTGACATTCGAAATTTCGAACAACATTGCCGATTAAGAAAATTTAAAAACACGGCTCACCTTCGATGTGGATGGTCATCAATTTCGCAATAAAACATTACCTCCCCAAAAATTAATTAGGTTAATTGATTTCCATCGCTTCTAGGGTTTTTCTTACTGATTTCCTCCTTCGTTACCGGTGGAACAAACATTCCTGCCCCTAACGCTGGTGTTACCTTGCTTAAACTACGAGCAGATCAAGGTGACAGATCACGAGACAGTTCAATATGTGCGAAGCGAAAGAACTGAGCGAATGTGCATAGATAGTTTTCACGTGATGTCACGGGCGTCATCATTGGGTCTAGCAGAGACTAGGCAGGAAGCGGTCCTTTGTCCCCATGCCGTGGGGAGTGACCTCCTCAGTACTAGCGACGCCGCACCCTCTCTCAGACTTCCCCCCTTCACTACCATTCACCCCTCTGGAACCCTAGCCCGAACGACGAACAACCCACTCCCTACAGAAAGTGGTGTTGCTACAGCACGGAAACCGTCTCCCCTTTCTTGCCTAGCCTCTGCTGCATTGTCATAAAAAGTAACTGGTTGTGGATAAGCGGACTGGCAAAATAGCCAGGCTTTCGCCGTGATTGTGGACCCTAAGGTGGCGGCCGCTATGGCGTCAGTGCAAACTATGTGTCGCATCGCCTGTCGCAGTCGCTTGCATCCAAGTTGGTGTAAGCTGGTGTGAGTGACACAGGTGCTAGCCGTGCAACAGCGGGCGCGAAGAAGACGCATATCTGCGTCATTTAAGGGAGTGCGGAGTTGTAAGAAAGTGCGAACATCTCTTTGCAGCTCCTCGAAAGTCGCGAATGTAGCGTGCAACTTGCGTACACTGTGCGAGGAAGAGCGCGCAGCAAGCAGCATGACGCGCTTACGCTGAACGTGACTTTAGCCATGCGGCTACAACGACGTCCGCCGTACCATTAAAGCGAATCGACTGATTACCTCAGACGTATGTCTTTAAACACTCCGTAAAGGAATTTATCGTCATTCGTACAGGACTAAACACCAAGAAATTAAAGAAGAGTAAATTAAAGGAACACGGAGGAAAACGTCACCCAATTTTTGTTCAGAGTAAAAATTGACGCTCTGGTTCTTCCTGGCCACGTTCACACTCGTCCAGCATATAAGGCGTATTTATCGCCGAGAGAACTTAATTTATAAATCTTTCCACCTAGCGATTCAAGCCCGATGACATCCTTACCGAAAATACCAGATTTCATATGTTTTCAATTGAATTGCCGTATAGCCTACCTCTAGGATCCGTAGTAAAAAGAAAATAAAAAAAATCGACGTCGACGCAAGCATTTTACTTGCGAAATCGGCCGGTGATGGAGACACTTGTATTTTTGTTGTGTTGTCGTTTCTAGCTTTTAGAAGGTCCGTTTTCGTCGAGAGTGGTCTCTCTGTGATTAGAACGCGGTACCCTATCGATACAGGCCAACTTCTATTCGCCCTCATTGCCCCTGTATAGTAGAGAAAGCAACCACCCAATGGCCCCTAAAACTCCCTTGGACGTGCCATGAAGGTCCTGGACGTCCACAGGACGTATATGGGAATTTCAGTGTCCATTGGGCAGGTTCCGGTTACAAAAATTGGCGAGCTTAATTGCGAACTTGGCAAGTGTAAATCGCCATGTCTTTTTCTGAACAACTTATTGTTTGAGCTGCTATTTCCGTGCTACTTTTCATAGCTGTGAGCAGTTTTGCACCTATTCCGTGTGTACGTAATCTATAGACTGGCCCAATCTGTTGGTAACGAGCTGCCCAACGCTCGAAGCATACCGCACGTGAGAACAATTACTGTGTGGCTTGGCTCACCCCTATACCTCCCCGCCCATCGTGATAGCCCAGCCAACCTAAGAAGAATGCCCTCCTAACGTGTGAACAGTTCTGAGCAAACGGCACCAAATTTGCTCACGCCAGCTGTTGCCTTTCCTCGAAACTGCGAAGCAAGATATAGGTCATGCGGCTCGTCTGGTAAATCTGGGAGATGATTCTCTGCATAGCGGAAGAGAACAAGTTCATACACGTCCCGAGTATATCAGATATGTTGGATTGCCGAGAAGCGCATACCTGTTTGCGGATACCTCTACTTAGCTTTCCGCTCAAGTTGCCACTTTCCGTATTCATTTACGCCGTTACGGAAAGTGCGGTCGTGTCGCGACGTCCGCGAGCAAGACCACTGCGAGAGCTAAAGCTCAGACAGGCCCGCACACGTAGGCGCCAGTCTGGTGCCTGCCTAGCCGTTCAGCTTTCTCCCTAAACCTACTAGCGTCAAAGTTTGTTTAGTTTAAGACACAAGTCTTCGTTCTCCTGTGTGCAAACTTTGCTGCTTTGCAACCGTGCAAAAGGTGAAGAACGCACAAGCACCGTTTTACTGACAAGTGGCGCCATCGTTCGGTGTCTCCGTAGGCTGCCCAAATGACGCCGAAACGAGAAATGGTTTCAGCACTCTTCCCCGCTTTGCTGCGGACACGTGCAGACTGCCTGCGGCAGTCTCAGCGGGTGAGCACAGTTGTATGGGTGGGTGGGAGGGGGGGGGGGGTCTGACAGCAGCCGAGGAAGCGCGGGTCTCACGCCGCGCAGGTGGTTGTTTGAACAGCAGCAGTCCGAGGGCAGTTAAGTGACTTTCCCCTCCGTCACCCAGTGGACCTAAAGTCCCTTTATGAGCTTTTCTAAAAAAAGCTAAGTACCGAAAACGTTTGCGGCGCCGGCGACGCACACTATTGGACAGCGCCCACTTCCGGTTGAGAACTGGTTCCGTTCCGCCATGTTCTTCCTAAGTCGTCCGGCTGCATAGTTCGACGGCGCTTGCATGCTACGTTTCTTCATGACGCGAGAAGCGCCCGGACTAACCTCGACTGATCGAAGCCATGCAGAGCTGCATCTACGTTTTGCCGGATTACTGTAGATGATCCTGACCTGGTTGTCTCGAAGTTTCCTTGCCGGCTTTAAATTGAGCGATGTCGCGAGCGGCGGGCATTTCGTAGTTCGGCGACTGACGAGCACGTCTGTTGCTTACGGCGCCGCCGAGTGATTCAGTTGTTTAGCAGAACTTTTTGCTGGGCTAGTTGGTCCATTCTGATATTGGTGAAAACAGCGCGAAAGAGGAAGCCCGAAGGCGAAACGAGCGCTCTTTCCTGTCACTTCCTCGTTTCGCCTTCGGGCTTCCTCTTTCGCGCTGTTTTCACCAATATCAGATTCAGTTGTTTTGTGGGCGAAAGTCAGCCCAAATAAAGAGCTTCGTTTGCAAGTTTAGTTGCTGTCTTCCTGACCGCTGGACTGCCGTCACTACAACGTGACAGTATAGTTGGGCTGGCCACGGACATTCAGCGGAGGTGACTTTTTTATATTTGTCGCTGTTTGCTGGAAGTCACTTTAGTTTGTCGGACGCTTTTTTTTGTGTCCGCAGCAGCACATGAAATGCCGGGCTGTTGCGCCTTCGGGTGCTCAACCCAGTCAGGAAAAGGGCTGGCGTTGTTTTCAGTGCCGCTGGCGAAGAACGATATTGTGCGACAGAAAGCGTGGCTCCACAGGATTGGGAGAAAAAATTTCAAGCCGACGAATTCTAGCAAGTTATGCGATGTAAGCTCAATTCCTGTTTTCCACCGTTGAGATTCGATGCTATAGTAGCAAACTTTGGCTGGCGAGTCAGAATTGGTAAAGCTCCCAGCTCGCACTATGCTTGACGATTGTTTGATTACGCGCTGCTGTCCGCCTTTGTCATTTCGTAAACATGCATGTCAGTGCAAGTATGCGCGCGTATTTCAGCCTACGGCTCAATTCCGGCACCTACTGCAGCTGGCCCATTGAGATCAAGTAGCCAAAAACTTTTCGCTCAGTAATGCGCCCTGAAACCGTAGCCTCTTGCGAAGTGTTCTGCAGTACGCCCCGCCAATTCTTAATAGTACCGCGCGACCGTCGACCAGCCGGCTTGTCAGCGCCTGATGACAGCGCTGAGCGGCAAAACGAGCGAGAAACAGTGCATCTGAAACAAATGCTCTTATTCTCGCTTGATTCGCGCTCCGCGCCATGATAAGGCGCTGACAAGTCGACGCTCGCGCGGTACTATTAAAAAATTGGCGGTGTGTACATAACTCACGCTCCAATTAGATGAATTTACATGTGTTCACACTCGCGCATAGCATGTCTGATTTATTGGGGTGTTAGCTGCACAAGTGCTCTACGTGCCAAAAGTTTGTGACGCGGGCGCAAAGGAATTTTATTGCTGTGCGAAACCAAGGGTCAGTCTCAGCGTCCAGTGCCCATAATATTTATTTCATTCTATTCCCGCCATACAAGTAATCCGCGAGGCAGCACCGCAATTATTTCGCGCATACCGGCCCCCCGCAGACATCGGCTTCCCTGTCTGTCCTAGAAATTCATGAAGGGACTTGAGTGTGCTCACCTGCACAGCTGGGTTTTTGTATTTTTCATCTTCATATATATTCCTAATACGACTACCTTTCTTTAAAGCTCCATTTTACTGAAGATCAATTCGAGCCCATAATTCTGAGAAAGCTTGGCATAAAGAAACTGAAATGCACTGCTGTCCCGTCAATATTCTCTCACCGGCCAGCAAAACTGCCCCGCAAACCGCCACAAACCGCCGTTGGTAGTCTTTGCAATAATATGCTATATATAAAGTTGCACGCGTGTCCGTGTTCTCTCGCGAACTGGCCGCCGCACCATAACTGCAGTTTCGCCGTCTCCGACAAAACTCAACGCAAATCACATTCGGAGCGCATTACTGGTACGTTTCCCTTGTTCTCATACCAAGCTCATTTACTACATTTTTCACTGCCCCTTACAGCAAAGCCGCGACTCTGCAAGGTCCGCCGTTCCAGTGCATACAACCGAGCCGCCGGAACGCGTTAAGGCCGATTCACACGACGGACCGTTCGCCCGCGGCCCGCGCACTACGTGTGCATACGTCAGCACTTTGAGGGGCGCGCTGTCGGCCGCCATCCATACATGCATCCAGCGCGCCTCTCAAAGTGCTGACGTATGCACACGTAGTGCGCGGGCCGCGGGCGAACGGTCCGTCGTGTGAATCGGCCTTTAGGAAGAACATGGCGGACAACGCGAGCCGCAGGGGAAAGGGCGGTAGGAGAGGAGGGACTTGTCGCTACTTAGCAAAGCTGATCTAGGGACTTTAAGTGGACCAAACTACAGCGTGGATGAGGCCTTAATTGGCACTGGCTGAAAGGAGTATAAAGAACGATTTTTGCTTGCATGTTTCCTGCTTTCAAATGATGCGTACGTTAGGCATTGTTTGGTCCCCAACTCTCCATAATTCGAATCGTCCATATTAACGGTGTTCGTATTAATGGGGCACGACTGCACAGTCGCGGACAAATGTCTCTGCACCGCGCGTTCAGTAAACAAAGCCCATAGCGAACCGGAGGGCGGGTTTGCCTGTCGAACCCTTCAGCACGCCAGAATCTTACGGGGAGGCAATGAAGGCGTTGTTGGGAGCGCGCAAGAAGTACTCGGCTCCGGCGGATATCCTCGACAGAGAGCAGGCCACCACGCTCAGACGACTACAAACAGACACATACCCAAGCAGAGCCATGTATCACAAAATGTGGCCGCAGAGCCATGTATCACAAAATGTGGCCGAACAGATACGCGAAAGAGTGCGTGTGGTGTGGGGGCTACGCCACAACGTACCACGCCACCTGGGGCTGCGAAAAAAGCCCTTTACTACCAAAGGTAAATAGCCCTAGTCTAGAGCAGTGGGAGGCCCTCCTGGCTGACTCCGACCCGAGCACACAGCTTATGCTGGTGACGAGGGCCAAGGCAGCGGCGGAGGCCAACGGGATCCTGGACTAGGGAAGACCGACCACTGAAGCTCCACATCTATCTATCCCCATCCCCCTACTCCCTAACTCTTCCTTCTGAAAAAAAAATAAATGTTTTCACTACTACTACTACTACTATTAATTCGTCAGCTGGAGGCCACACTTGTGAAGGTGAAAGTAAAAAATTTTGACTTTCACGTCCACAAGTGTGGTCACCTGCCGCCTGATAGTAGTAGGGGCATCGGCTTCGTTTGCAAACACGTGATCCAGAGATTTTTGTCCCAGTCTGTACATGGATCACGATGTGGTACTCCCCTACGATCGCTAAATAGCTTATAATTGAATATCTTCTGTCATTCTGTTGCGGTTTCAGTTGCAACTACCGGACGCTGGCTGGGATGTTCACGAGGTGTTCAGGTCACGTAAAATATGAAACGAGTGCAATACGCTCATACATAGTTTTAATTCACTTCAACGCTTAAGCCAGCCTGCTTCTTGAGCTGGAATGGGAACGAACAATGTATCAGCTGTTATATTTCAGTTTTTTTTTTTCATGCCAAACGTGAGCTAAACACCTCTTACGCGTCACAACCAGGTTTCGGTTGATGAAATCAAAACACCATGAGAGAAGAATATCGATTGCAATTATTTAGCGGTCGTAGGCGAATACCACATCGTGGTCCATGTAGGCCAGTCGTGCCCCGTTAATACGAACACCGTTTCAAGGATGATTCGTATTGTGGACAGTTTTTCTGGGGACCAAACTTTTTCCATGTATTTTTGCCTCGTTAATATAGAAACTCGATGTCCGTACAATGGACAGAATGGAAATGCACAGAGGCTATTGGAGCTCATGTATATTTTTCTGGGTTAATATGGTGGACAGCGATGTGAACAAAAACCTCTACTGCCGAAATCAGATCTTTCATTTCCTGTACATCGAGTGCAGGACACCAGCAAAAGGCACTGCGTAAGTGTGTATGCCTGAATGATGACCTTTTTTATTTCTCTGGCCAAGGGGCTCTGTCGACGCATCCTATGATTTGTCGTGCTGTATGAACGACAGTAAAAAAAAAACATTCTACAGTTTGTGCTATATACGTTGAAAGCCGCATTCGGCAGCTCTCAGCCGACTGAGTACAGCTATGTACTCTCAGTCCGTGGGATATGAACAGTCGCAGTAGGAACTACGTCATCCCGCCATGCAGCGCTATCATGCATCTCATGGACCTAGGCAAATCGAGATGCACCACATTACCTTAAACATAATGGTGTCTAATGCACTTCTAGCTCACAAGCAGAACTTAGCCATAAAGTGTTTTTTTTCCTAACTTCTGCGGCTCGCATGTGTGCGCCTTGCTATTCCTGGGATAGCGAAGAAATCAAATTTATCAACGCCAGCCCTTAAAGGGGCTGCGAAAGACTGCTTGAAGGGCTGCCGGCTATACTTCAGGTGGATTCTTTATGTCACGCAGATTCTGACTCAAAAAGAACTACAGGAATTGATGCATAGGAACGGGAGTTATTCAATGAATAAATTTCAAAATACAAGCAAACAAAACTCTGTGCCCTCAACTCGATTTTGGCGGGGCTTCCCATTCGTTTCCATGGTTACAACAACCATGTGGACGCCCAGCTGGCCCAGCGATGATTCTTCGACACGTCGACGGCGCAGAAGGGAACATTGATCAATGGCCTTCCCCGACTTATCCAAACTCGAGCTCGAGATTCTTTTTAGCATGGGCGTGCCGCTACCGCCCCCGCGTACCGTGCCCTGCACACTGTGCGGCTGATGACGGAAACGTGGCGCCACCTGGCGGCCGCGTCCACTGATCCTCCTCAAGCTCCCGATGCGCATTGGTAAATGGGAAACGAATGTGTTTTCTCTTTCTGCCCTTCCTTGGGACCGAAACGAACGCTTGTAGAATGCAATGGCTCGATCAGGTCGATTCCGCCAAGCCGTTCTCAGATACACAGAGAGAATACTTAAGTGCTGTTTCCTATTTCATAGATTTGTACAGATAGGTGCAAAATCCTGCGATGCAGAACAATAGCCAGAGCCTATGGTGGTGTTTTTCTTTGTTTTGCTTCCTTTGAAGTGATTTTACTAAGGCAAACGTGTTGGTTTTGTTGACGTAATACAAAACCCAAAAACATGGCAAAACGTACATTCATTTATTAAGACAGTTTGCAGTATATTTACTGTTTGTCCAATCATCAAGCTCACACCCGATGATGTCACATCCCCTGCTGAAAACCGCCACTGTGTGGTGACACCGTCAGCGCCATGAATTTGTTTTAGCGAGCTAATTGAAATATTAAAAATCAGAATATACGCGGTACGACCAATGCTAATATCACCACTGTAACTCATTCTCTGCAACCAACAGGCAAAATAATGCACTGAGGATGTGTTTCGCGGCCCGTTTGTGCAACTCACACTATCCATGCTACACTTTGAATATTGGGACCGTACTCACGTGTATACGGATGGCTCGGTAACCTCTACTAGTTCTGCTTGCGCAGTGGTCGTTCCTGCGGGACCGAACCAAATTCACCAACAAATTTCGCATAGGACTACCTCTATTGGAGCAGAATTGGCCGCTCCTCTTGCGGCAATAAAGTAGATCTCTCAACAATCATCTCAAAAATGGGCTGTTTTCTGTGATTCTAAAGCTGCCCTACAATGTCTTCAATCTGCCTTGAGCCGTAGCGACCATGAGCAACTTGTATCGGAGGTATGACATCTGCATCACCAGCCAATAGAACAGGGCCACGAAATCATATTCCAGTGGATACCAGGCCATAGTGGCATTGTTTGCAGCGCCTCAGCTGACGATGCTGCTCGATCGACTCACGATACAACCACCATTTTCCGCATACCACTAACAAGAGCTGGAGCAGCAAGGCACCTTCAACTTCTCGCCCGAAGCATGAGTGCACAGTCGTGGTCTACCCCTGGAGGTAGGCCACCCCGCTCGCACCACTTAGACCGCTTGCTTCAACTTCAAATACCATTCGGCCTCACTCGCTGTGATACTACGTTGCTGTGCCGCCTGTGGCTGGGAGTGGCGTTCACAAACGCCTTTTCCCATCTCATCGCAATGACAGACCCTTCAGTGTGTGTGCAGTGCGGTTGCGATGAAACGATCGGGCCCCTATACTCTGTGACTGTCCTCGTTTTTGAGCGTGAGCGCACCTTCCTGGATGCTACTCACCGCCGCTTGGACTCTCGTCCTCTAACAGAATCCAAGATTCCAGGGCCTTGGACAAAACCTTCCTCACAAAGGAAAGCGGTGAAAGCGCTCCTGAGGTTCTTAAAGGACTCGGGGTTGTGTTCCCGTCTATAAACTTTTAGCTTTCAGTATGTGCCCTCTGTCCCCTTGTCATAGTGGTCGATGGACACCTGAAAAACTCAATCCGTTGCCACTCTTTTTCCATCTTTTTCCCCCTTTGTTCCCCTCCCCAAGTGTAGGGTAGCTTGCTGGGCATCGCCTGATTAACCTCCCTTCCTTTCCGTCCTTCTGTTTCTCTCTTCCTAACATATATACTTTATTTTTCTTCATGATTTATTATTACGGACGACTCACTTTATGGGTAGTTTTGCCCGGATAACAAAGTGTCTATATAAATGAGGCACGACTGGATTCTAATGTCTTGCGCATCATTACAAAGAAGATAACATGCAACGAAAATTAGGTGTCTATAGTCCTTTAAGTTGCAGCCGGAAGAAGACAAATAAGTCGAACAAAGGTCTGTCTATTTTTGCAAGAGCAATAGGGCTGGGGTTTTTTTTTTTTTTATACCTATCGCCTGCGATAAAATCGTTACGAATGCCCCTATCAAACGAATAAGCTCTCCCTGAGCTTCTAACAATGACAACAGCAGTGCCAACGGATTGGTCTCCTTCTTTACAGTTTTGTCCCAATTTTGTACGGGACCGCTGTTTTCGATGAGCCCTCTTTCAGTCACCCTATCATTAACCCATTCCCTCTTGATATTATGCATGAAGAGCCTCATGTGCACAATCCACTGAGTTTTTTTTTTTTTAAATAAAAGGATTAACGTGATTTTGCCTCGTGAATTTGCCGCTCAGGGCAGGCACGGCGTTGTGTTACGCAATACAAGCACTATATTCCCTAAAGAAGTAAAGGTTCTGCATGTGCCTGATAGTTGAGGAAAAAACTGAAAACTTCTTCACAAACCCACAGTTTTGCAAATCTGCATTAGGGAGGTTACGAGAATTTTAATTTTTCCACCAGAATCATGCTGAATAATGTGGACCGTAAACAGCCGCGGGTACACCTTTTAAACACTCAGTGGAGAACTGTCTTCGAGTGCGATTTGTGTGTTCAAGGTGCCTTCAAATGGCCTAACGTCGCGCTGATTTCACGTAATACTCAGTGATGCTAATGATTTCTTCAGTTTCTTTTAGCTGTCGCGACTCTATGTAGGAGGTGATTACAGCTTCATCATCACTTGCCGCCTTCGCGGGGACACAGGAAGGCGGCGATGGCTCGGAAGCGTGGCCTGTTCAACCTGCCTGACAGGCGCACTCGAGGCCGGAGTAATTACACACTCTACAGCCTTACCCCCTCTTCTGCACCAGGAAAGGGAACGGTGGCGGATGCGCTGCGTGCCTTGCCGCTACGTCCGATCGGCCCCCACTTTTAACATTTTATTTTTTCTGCCTCTCTCTTTACACGAATTTCGGCCGCGTGCCGAGCGCCGGCGCCCGTGGCGCGAGCCCCGCGGCCGTGATTCAATGCCGTGACGTCAGGAGCGGCGCACCGGGCGCCTCCCCGGGGAGGCAAGCGTCGTGCAGCTTCCCTAATCCGGACAGCGGCGCGTGCCGCGCCATTTGCTTTTTTGCCGCGCATGCGCACGTGCCGACCGAGATCGGGGAATGCAGGGAGGCACGCGCGCGCACCGTGTAATTGCATGTTTCGGAGGCGCGCGGACCTGCGCCGAAGGAGACGTAATCTCGTCAAGCCGTGCCGACAGGGCGAGTTGAACGTCATCCCGAACAAGGACCAAAAAACTGCCCCGAGGATCTGGAGGGTGGGGGGGGGGGGGGGACGAAAAAAATGAAATAAAGGAGAGAAAAGAGCGCCCGAAACGGCGAAAACCGAGTGCGCGTCGCCCGGCAGCGTTAGTTCCAGCGTGTTCCTTAATGGCAGATTAAAGACCAGCGCGCGAGTCTCCTCTAGGCTGACGACGCCATGAGGCGACAGCATGAAAGTAAAGCGTCAAACAGCGCATGCAGTGTCGTAGTCATCGCAAGCGACTACGCGTTGTTCCCGCGGCCGTCCTTTTCTTTGTTCGCCGCGCCCTCTCCCAGTGATCCCACTCTCTCTCTCCTCTGCCCTCGCCTGACGGGTGACCGAGGTTGGAAGCCGTGTCCGGGGCGTTAAAAATCACAGCCTGCGTTTGTACGCAAGCAGCTCAGCGTGCGATCGAGCGGCTGCCCTTCGTTGCCTCCGGCTGGGAACTCGACACTTGGCCGCGGCGATCCCCCCTTTTTTTTCTTTTTTTCTTTTTTCAAACTGAGAGGGCACAGCGCTGTCCCTTAATGGCCTCCAGCCCCCTTCCCTTCGTCGTCACCAACTCTCTGCTCACACAATGCACACAAACAAGCGCACTCAAAGACATTTTGGCCGCCAAACGGACGACGTGTATAAACGGTCTGAGACAGGCACTCAACTCGTGCGAGCGATGTGCTTGCTGCGCTCGTGGCTGACAAGCGCTTTCCAGTGCGAGAAAACGCCACAACAAGGGCTACGCACACTTGAAAACCATTCCGAATTCGGTCCAAGTTTGTAGAAAGAGCGACAGCGAAAGTGTGCTTCCAGACTGCGCTCAAGGAGTCTTTCAAGCGTCATATTACACCAAGTTTCGAATTGAAGACCGGTCGTCCCATTCACGTCATGACTTCTCCTAAGGAATGCAGTGCCTCAACGCTATTCCGTACGAGCAAACAAGATTTGGTACTAGAGATATATTATATCGGTGTTGACTACACCTTCAAATCTGGGCTTACAAACTGTGCTATGTTATGACTGGTTTACAGAAGTTATAAACTCCCCCTTAGCATAGATGAGCACCCGCATGAGCAGTTCGGGCCTTGAGCAGTGCATTTTATTCTAAACGATATATCACTACACTAGACAAGCGACAAAAGACACGGCGAACTGACCACTCGCGAATACGTGCCAGGGATGGTGATTATAAATGACGTCATACGATCTGTTTCGCATGTCTTTAGAGCAGCGCATCAGCCTTTAGGGTGACGTTCAACTCACGTACAGCATTTCGGTTGGTAGAACTTTGCGAGTCAGGCGCACCCGTTCACCTAACTACATAAGTGCACTGCAGTGAAGCAGTTATTAGCGAGACCGGCGAACTAAACACAGACTTCCTCATTTTCATTACTGTTTTGCTAGGCCTGCAGCCGGCCCTAGTGCTGGAAAGTTCGGCCCCGTCATGCTGAAACTGGCATGACCTGCCTCACATGCCCAAATTATTCGCGCGTGTCAGGTGCGCTCTGTGCGAATTGTGAGGCTTCACTGGGAATAACTACATAACTGAGGGCAGCGAGGAGCCAATTCCCAATTTATATCGCTCTTTGCTTTTCACATCGGCCGTCAATTGTGCCGCAAAGAGCAGTCGTGCTGCGCTCAAACCGAGGTATCTACATTGGCGTGCCCAAATCGTTCGCGCACTTCGGTGTCGCTTTGAGCGAGTTCTGAGGCTTCTCTCGGCAAATAGCCTAGCAGGGAGAAACCTATAAAGTCTTTGAGGGTTGTACGCAGCGCTGTTTGCGCAGTGCGCGATATAGGTGAAAAACGGGAGTAAGCGCAGATTCTCACCAACTTGCAAATGGCCAAAATCAGTGACGACTTGCGTGAGTTCTGAGGCTTCTCTGAGAAAACTGTTCTCGCGTGTCGAAAGCACATTGGGGGAGTTATTCTGCACATTGGGAAATATGCGACAGTTGAAAAAAAAAAAAAGGGGGGGGGGGGGGGTTGGGGGCAAATAGAAGTCGAAGGCGATTGCATTTGGTCACAAGTTGGCGAGCAGAGCTTCGGCTGTCCCCCTTTTGAGCAAAGCCAGTTTTTTGAGGAGTTGGCTTCACTGCAGTGCATTTATGTAGATAGGTGAATGGGTACGCCCTACTAACCTGGAAACTGGAAGGAAAACAGCGTTTAAAACATGTTATTATTTTAGTAATAAACTAAACCTTCTGATCAATGTTACCTTGTCTCAAAATTTTAACAATAAAAGTCTACGTAGGAGATCAGTCACTCCGACAACTGCGTCAGTTTTATGCGTTTAAGCAACAACAAGGAAAAAAAAAACGGAGGTGGGGTTCGAACCATCGCAACACCAAGGTAAATAAAGATTAATATGCCACAATAAGCGCCACCAAGCATAGAAAATTAAATAAGCGACCACAATAGCCTGTTTACGCCAGAAGCCGTGAGAAAGCAGGCAGTGAAATAGTCTGCAATACAATAGACGACGTTTTTTTCTCAGTAGAGTATGCCGACCAGCTCAATGGGCACAAGTATAATGCGCGTTGACTATACTATATGGCATACACAGGATGTTTCACCTAAGACTTTACACAATTTAAAAAAAAGGATTATTCAGTTAGGAGAACGCTTTTTTCGGCATAGCATTGTCAGCGCTGTAGTACTTCACAATATAGCTAAGACGTGCAACTAGCAGGCTGGTTAACTGATACTTGAATAGTTTACTTTTTAACTATTACTGCTAGGCTCCTTAATTACTGAAAAGCGTGTAGCCCACTGTAAGCAATATCCATGTCAGTTTTTAGAATTTCGAAAGCGCGGTTACCCTGGGCGCTGTGTCCCAACAAATTTTGGCTACATCGCGCCAAAATACACGCGCTTTCGAGAAGCTTGCAGGCAAAGCAACCTCTACAGGGCACCTAACTCATGGCAAACAGCTCGAATAAAAAAAAAAATAGCCAGATTGTTTGGGGCACAGCGCCGAGTGTCACCGCGGTTTGAAATTCTACAAACTGATATGAATATTACTCACGACGGGCTACACGCCCCTCAATAATTAAGGAGCCTAACAGTAATAGTTAAAAAGTTAACTTTTCTATATTAGTCAACGAACCTGCTAGTTAGCATGTCTTAGCTGTATTCTGATGTACTACACCGCTGACAGTGGTGCGCCGAGAAAAAGCGCTCTTCTAGTTCAAAAAGCCTCTTTAAAACCTGTGTCAAGTCTTAGGTGAAACACCCTTTATTATATTTAAGTGCGTGAATGCAAGTCATGTTTCGAAGGGAAGGATCGAAGGGCCGGCTAAAATTAGTAGCATGAGTCAGTTGCGAGAGTAATCGTGATCATACTCCGAAAATCTAGACACAGTAATGATTTGTGGAGAACACCCAGAAACTCACAACCTCAGTGAACTTAAAGACAAAACAGACAGCCGAAAAGCCAGCGATTAAATATTCAGTAGGAAAACGAAGCCAATTAATTCGTCTCGGTGCCGACAACGCAGGTTTGTATGTTTCTTTGCTTTATCTCCCGAAAGTATCTCCGTTCTTACCTTGAGCAACAGCGACGTAGTATTTTGCTTAAATGGGAATACCACCTATCTAAAATTCGCTTCACCCTTGATATCATATAACTTTGCGGTCGAATAGTATCGAAAGTAATCGCAGATTATTTTGAATAATTGATATGTTTTATCAATATCAATTGATATGTTTTATCAACACCTTGGCGTAGTGAGACCTCTGGCGGGGTTTTTAAACGTACGTCAAAATCTAGGTCGGCCAACGGTTCTTTCATTTCGCCTCCATCGAAATGAGGCCTGCATGGCGAGAACCGATGCAGCGGCCCTCCGATTATCGTACTCTCTTATCGTACTCTCGCGGTGGCTCAGTGGCTATGGCGCTCGGCTGCTGACCTAAAGGACGCGGGTTCGATGCCGGGCGCAGTGTTCGATTTTCGATGCAGGCGAAATTCTAGAGGTCCGTCTATTGTGCGATGTCAGTGCACGTTAAGGAACCATAAGTGGTCGAAATATCCGGAGCCCTCCACTACGGCCTTCCTCATAGCCTGAGTCGTTTTGGGACGTTAAACACTGCATAAACCAATAATTTTGTCTGAGCTAAGGACAGAACACACTGAGGTTACCCTTTCTTTACCAAAGCAAATTCCCAGAAAGCATTCTTGAGGTAAGGGTTCGGTCGCTCTTTCATCTGCCTCCCCTCGTGGGAATCTAATTATGTAGTAAGTTTAATTACCACACGCGTAAGCAGAAACCGTACGTTTAACGTCGGCAAATACGCAAGCACATGCGCCTTCTTTATTTTTCTTTTTTTTAAATAGATTTTCAGCAACCGTAACGAAAGAAAAGTTAAGGCGAAGCCAGACTTACAGCATCAAACTCGTTAGCCTGCATCTGCTGGTCCCTGTCGCGAGCGGACTCAATTCCGGCTGCTGTTTGCGGCCCAAGCGGCGAGGAAGACGCTGCCGACGGGAAGAAAAATAAAACAAATAACTTTTCACCTGAATAGCGTCAGCTCATGCGCGAAACTCTAGAATTTTCTTTTTCTTTTTTAATGTCAGCGCAGCACCTAGGGGTTCCTTACCCTGCGCGCATGAACTGCCGTGAGTGTAGATGAGGGACATACCTTTGGTGCTTTCGAGGGGAGTTGGCAATCGAGCAGCTGCACATAAGTGATGCTAAGTGGATGCGCCTAAAGGATACCTAAAGGGAGTGCACCTCCCGAGCAATGCATTCACAAAGTGATACGAATCGCACAGCTCGTTTTTGAAATGAATATTACTGGATCTCAATAAAAAAGAAAAAGAATGGCCCCAAAAAAGCAATGCAGCATTATTTACAGCTATGGAGAATAACGAAGGAAGTAAGTAAGAATAAGGCTGATCTCACAGATGTGGCACCTTGTATGTACGAAATAAAACATGTTTCGCTTAGGCTTCCTGGGGGAAGTGATGTACTTAGGGGGCGAGGAAGTCAATTGGATATGGTGCTGAGCAGGAAAAAATTTTAGAAGAAGTGTTTTGTACGCATAGTCTTGCAATTGGTGCCACCTTCAGTGCATTCCAACGCAGTGGGTATCCCCAACGTCGGCCGAATAGAAACGTCCACGCTGCGCAGCTTTTGCCGCTCAGGGCTCTCGTCCGCACGGCAGCGGGTGCAGCAGTCCGGAAGACACGCCGGCAGTGTTGCGAGGTGTAGCCGCTGCACAGAGGGGTCACGGGAGTGCACGCAGGGCGCGCTACCTGTCTCCGCTCAACGACCCCTCGGGTAAACAAGGGGGCCAGACGGACAGCAGGGGGGAGAAGGGCGAAAGATGTACGACCCGGACGGAGCAAAACGAGTGTCAAACAGAGCGTCCACTTTCGCGACGCGGCGGCCCGGTAGCAGGGTCGCCATTGTCCCAGATCATCCGTAAAAGTGGCCCATTGTGTTGGCCCGCGCGGCTCCTTTGCGAGGGACACGCGGCGAAAGTAAGCGGAGGAGGCATTCAGCGAGCGCCGTTGTCGCAGGACGACGCGGCGCCTCGCGGTCGCCCCGATGGGTCACGGCCGCCGTCGGGCCAAAGTGCTGGCACGATGAACGGACATCAACTACGCGCTCCCTCGAGCGCCCGCCGCGCCAAACGGCGTTTTGTCCGCACCACGCGCGTCAGGTGCGGGAGAGTGGCGCGGCTAAGCGTTTAGAAACGCCGGAGGAGTCGGGCCCGCCAAAGTACCACTGTCTCGAGACGGACGGTGGACGCGTGTACTTTGCTAGTGTGGGCGGAAAAGAAGCGCCGAAGTAAAAGAGCGATTTGTCACCAGCTTTGGCCGGTCCATACCGGTTCTGTTTCCATGCTTACAAAGAGGCCCTCTGCTTGCAGCATTATACGCACCGCCGAACAGCAGCCAAAACTTATATCTTGCAAAGCAAGTCGATAAAACTGTGCCGGTCTGTACCTGGAACGAGAGTTTCTCGACAGCGTACATTTCGGCCAGTTAGTCGCACGACAACACGATGAAAAAATGCGTGGAAACAGGACAAGAGGCGACGCAACATTTATGATGTGTTTGTGAGGTTCAACCACTGAAGAAGCCGCTCTCAGAGTACGATAGCTCTCGTCACATTCCAATGAAACTTCGGGGTACTATCGGGGACAAAAGTGGCATACTCCACGCGGCGGGAGCCTGAGTAACGGAAAACTGCGTTGCAACGCCATCTACAGGCGGCATCTGGGGTCGAGACAGCCAATGCGTGACCTTAATTATCAGCAGGCATGTCGCTTGGCTCGTTTCAATGTTTCGTGCTTTAGCTAGCCAAAATGCCGCAGTTTTCCGTTGCTCCGGCTTCCGCCGCGTGGAGTATACCACTTTGGTCCCCAATAGTACAAGCGCTCCAAGGCTTTTCAAGTGTCTTTGCGTTGTGGAATTACTCCCGTGGACCTTGGAGAAGTAGTCTGAAAACTCAAGTTTTCCTCCTCTGTTTACTTCCTTTGTTGATGCGGAGAAAAGCCGCTAACTCGGAGTGACAAGCCCACAACTTAGCGCGAAATCTTTTTGCTATTGTGATGGCTGGATCAGCATGCAGTTCCAATTAGCAAGCAGGGCTGTGAACGTCATGTGCTCCGCCAATGGCGAAAGCTTTCCAAAAATTCAGAAGAGTGGATTAACAGTTCAGTAAACATGTGAACGATGGGTGACAAGCAAAGAAACATAGGAAAGCGGCCCCCTTTCGAGCCCGCGAGCCTGATGCTACATACAGACCGGCTGCGCAAAACGCCTCATCTGGACCGTTGTGGTCTACGGCATGCGGAAAACCTTCGACAAGTTGGATCTTCCCCACTTTCTTTTTGAAGGGAAAAAAATGTTAAGGGGGGGGGGGGGGGGGGGGAGTGCAAACAAAGGGCTGGTGGCAAAAAAACGGCTCTCCTAATGGCGCGGGTGCTGGGGTCGTTGGTCGTTGACTGCAATGCTCGGAGTGGCCATCCGAACGACGGACCGAGCCGCCCCGGGGCAGAGGATGTGGTCTCGCGACGGCCTTGGCCCAACCACAGGTCGCCCCAGGCGACAGCGCCTTTTCGCGCGCGCGCACCACTCACCGGCAGGGGCTTTCAGTTCCACGCGACAAAGGCGCACACGCTTGTCCCCTTTCTCCCCCGTTCATTTTTTTTGTTTGCCCTCTCCTCCTCTCCCGTATCTCTTTTTCCCTAGCCGACCATTTCTTGCCTTATCAGCTAAACGAGCCCCTTGTTCAAGTTCTGTAAGGGACAAACGAGTCCCAGCTGCGGACGACAGCTTCTTGTTTGTGTACAAAATGTCACCTCTAAAAAAGAATGCAGCATTCAGACGCGCACATTTCTCGCTTTAAAATCTCTCGATTAGGCAGCGGAGAGCCCTCACGAGGCACCCCTCGCTCTATAGGCCGCGCTCTGTGCTATAGGCACGCTACGACGTCGTATACGCACGTCGTTTGTCCGGCAGTACACCAACACAAATGACGACCAATTTGTCACGAACGTTTTGGATGTCAGGCTCAAGTCAGGCTAACTGCAGTGTTCAAACATAGCCAAAATTCTGGTTAGGGTGACATTGTTCATGCTTTCGGAAATTCAAAAACAACGCGAAAAGAGGCGCGCTTAGTGACAGGACATGCAGTCGCCCTCTTTCTGGCTTGGCCGAGTTGGTTCATTCTCTAAACTTTTCTTTCATAAATGAAATTCAAACAGCAGTAGTCTTTAAGTATTGAAGACTGGACAGTGCTTGATGAAGCCATTAAGAAGAAATCTGGCGCGTTGATGCCATACCATTGCAAGCTCTGCGGTAATAAGAAAAGATGAGGTCTCTAGCACGTGCCAGCGAGAAATTAGAGAGGCCAGAAGGAGTATTTTTACCTACACGACAGTGACTGCCCTGTCACTGAACGCCCCTCCTCGGTTCGTCTTCTCTTTTGCGTGTTTTTTTTTCTTTCTCAGCACCAAACCGTAACAATAAAGCAAATTACTAGCTATATGCCACACAATGTGATCGCTGGAAATAGAAAGAAAACGCTAACCGATTAAAAAGGACCACAGTTCTGTCCTGTAACGCGGTAACACGGTAATACTGTTTTACCCATGTGCCGCACAATCACAATTACAGTTGATACCATAAATACAGCGGTATTTTGAAACAAACAGACCGGGTGCTTCTAAAGAAAGCGTTAGAGGTGAGACAGAAAAATTCAGTTGCGAATGGTTTGGGGAAAGGAAAGGAGAAGGAAAAGGTAGGGAATAGAAAAAGGATGATGGCGATGCAAGCGGGTATATCGCAGCTGGCCGAAAATATAAGCCGCCGTGTCTGGGCAGGGAAGCGAGATACACAACCTCCCCTGACAAAGACCGGCAAAGAGATGCGCAGCGGCTGTTGCTCTCACGCGTGTCCCTTGGAAGCACTACCCGCTCTCACGTGCTGCTCTTTGAGCGAGTGGCGAAAATTATTTTTCATGTTTTTTTTCCCCGAACCTTGAATAGCACCGAACTGGGCTTACACAACAGCGCAATGCTTTAAACTTAATAATTGTATTACCTGCAGGCAGGGTTTATAGTCAGGTTGACCCGGGGGGTCTGATACCCCCCACAAGTACTGACACGGGACCTGAGACCCCCCGTACTGGAGACAGCATGAATTCGGAACAGGCAACCATTTTTTACTCTTCTTGTCAGTGGTCGTCGGAACATTTTTTTTTCTATCGTTTCGAAAATTCACAGCGAGTTTTAGATCATGAACACGTTTTCTGAAACCCGAGACGGAGAAAAATAAAAAGCAGTCGGCAGCACTACACAAATGCTGCAGGAAGAAAATGGGAAACCCGTGCCCTCACACCACGAGTCAGTCCAGCGCTGACCACTCGATCAGCTCCAAGCCTACGCAACAACAATGAGTGCACTGGTAGAGCGTGGGGATCATTTGTTTCAGGTCTGTGACATAAACTGAGCAAACAACCTTCAAAAATGATTTCTCCACTTTTCTGTAAAACGATGTGTAAAACTGGCCGCCAGCTGCTTTCTCTCTCCCTCTTTATTTCCCTCTCCGTCTGCATTCAAATCTCTAGAGACCCACCTTTGATGCAGCAAGATTTCAGGCACTGCCTGCAGGCACTGCGAAGGTATTTTCGAAGGTATACCGAAAATGTGCTCGCGTTGTGCAGTGAAAGTGAGGCGACGGCAGCCTATATAGTGACTGTGCGCGTGGTCATTAAGGTGGGGCCGGAAAGTGAGAAAGTCAGACTTCTTTCTTCGGAAAGTAGATATTTTCGAAAGAACGCCACATCATTCTTGAGCATGTATCCAACCGGCTCACGCGGGTCCGTCGCATAGCGAGCACGCAGAAGCCTTAATGGCAGGTCTGCTTAGTTCGGACTATTCCGTGCATGATCTTGGTTCTGGCGGCAACTCGTTGTAGACACGCGCATAACGCCAGCAAGCAAGAGCCTCCACGTACTCTGATTGGGGGTATTGTTATTTGGGTATCTTGCATCGCTGAGGTATACCCACAGCTGTCTTCGCTTTGACGACGTGACTGCCGATGCTGAAATTACCTGCTCCCACCAGACTACAGATTGGAAAAGGCAGTTGACTTCGACAAAAAGGCAAACCTTCACCCGTACAAGCGATTATTTTCTTGCAATAAATCGTATTCTCCAGTGCGTTTTTTTTTAGCTTCAGCGGAATCTCAGTGCCATATATACTGTGTTCTCTGCGTGTAATTGCTGAGCAATTTGTTTCCCGTATTAACACATGCACGATGAGAGTTTGACTACTCTTAGATATATGCACGTTCATTCGGCCTGCCCAGAGTGAATTTATCTTGCGGAGTATTGATGCAGCTAAAGAATCCTAAATACGAAGTACTGTCAGCTGATACCAGAACATTCCATCTTTACAAATTATTGAGCACAATGTAAAAACTTGCGTCTTCACATTCCTCGCTTAGCCGCCGCGGTGGCTCAGTGGTTATGGCTGCTGACCCGAAAGATGCAGGTTCGATCCCGGCCCCGGCGGTCGCATTTCGATGGAAGCGAAATTCTAGAGACCCGTGTACTGTGCGGTGTCAGTGCACTTTAACGAATCCCAGGTGGTCGAAATTTTTCCAGAGCCCTCCAATACAGCGTCGCTCATAGCCTGAGTCGCTTTGGGACGTTAAACCGCATAAACAAACATACCTCGCTTGCAAATGTTCAGAAGTAAGGATATAAACTGTTGTCAAATATGATCACGTATGACGAAATGGGCGAAATGCACGCGACATTATTAGGCATCCGACATGCGCAATTATTTTAGGCACGCTACGCTCTGAAGAACTTGCTGAGTATATCGAACACGTGGGTGAATCGCACGCGGAGGTTACACCGGAAATAAGTGCTTTTATTCGTTCATGTGACATCGCGGTTACAAGGGTTCGAAGAGTGAATCGTAAAAAAAAAAAAAAACATTATAAGCCCTATGTCAAGCTAAAACTGCTAGAGAAGCGTTATGTGCTATAGTAAGCAGCACATGTTTTAACGAACGGCTGTCCTCCGTATGGATACAGAAGAAACAACAGGGCATGAAATAAAAAAAAAAGTGATAGCTAACTGAGGCAGACATAACGCCGGGAATTCATCCCAAAATCAATTCCTTTCAGCCCTTTGTCAATTTTATATGGCCTCCATGGCCCGCTGCCATGATGGAGCGTACATTTCTTGGTAATACTTGCTGGGGGACTGGTTTGTGCATATTTTCGTAAAAAGACTTAGTGCCAAAACAGACAGCACACAGTAAGAGAGACGGGCCAAGCGCAACTTTGTTGCTCTTGTCCCGTTTCTCTTATTGTGTGCTGTCCGTTTTGGAGCTAAATCTATATTTACGTATATTTCCTATTTTCCATTAATATTTTCGGGGTAGATTTGACTTTTTTTTTTATTCGAACACTTGGCAAGGGGCATCTTAGATGTCTTAGATGTGTATTAGACAGCTGCGAGTTCGATGGTGTGCTTGAGAAGCATTTTCTCGAGTGAATGAGCGTTGTATTTCGTTATTCTGCTCATTGTTTGTATCCCCATGTATTTTCTTAGTATTTGTCATTTTCAATGCCTTGTATAGCCCATCCTGCATGGGCCAATCTATTGGCCTGCAGTATAATGAAATAAATAAAAAGAGGCTATCGATAAACTAAAGTAGATTTCACTTTATTAATGCCAAAGCATTGTACGGCTCATCGGCAACCCAACCCGGCGTTGTTGCCCAGCAGCAGTGGTTCGAAAATCTCAGTGACGTCACCATGATCTCGCATGACGTCTGCAGCAGACCCTAAGATAGCAATCGGTGATCACAGGCAATGGAGCAAAAACATTAGACGAGACAGTAGTAGTCAGTGATAGTGATAGTTAGTGGTAGTTATAGTGGCAGTTAGTGATAGTTTTGGAATTATAAAGAACATTACTAAATTATGATGAGGGTCATTCATGACAATGGCAATGATAAAGTCATCTGAAAATAATGTTTCCGCCACCGCACGTCTTAGATGTGTATTAGACAGCTGCGAGTTCGATGGTGTGCTGTAACTCGTTTTTTTCACCGTGATCGTATTTTTTTTTCTTTTTGACAGTCTGGTGCTGGTTCTGTCTGCCTCACGGTGTCCATCTATCTCTTGACCCGATCTTCGCGCTGTTTAAAGGTTTAAAAGCAGGTCAGCTCCTCAGCTATTGCTTTCTTCCCCTTTCTGTTTCGTGGTATAGTTACAGTCTTCTTTTTGTTTTTGGCAAAAACTTACCGGCTCGTATTTTTTTCCCAGCTAAGGTAATCACTAATACGCCAGTTATGAGCTTGAAGCCCACTTAGCGGAGTGAATTAATTGAATTGGGATTTCTAGAAGATCTAAAGCATAGCAAAAATAGGGTGCTTATGCAACTGTGATGGTGCCTTTATTGATCACTCTCCTGCCGGTAATTCTCTTACGAAATACCTCTTCTCCGTTCCTTTGCGAGAACGGAAATAAGAAAAAAAAAAACAAGGAACAAGAAAATGAGATGGCACTCTGTATACGAATGCATGAGTGTGGGAAAGTCGCGAGAAAAGAGAAAGGAGGTCGTTGGGCAAAGAGAAAAGGGAGGAACAAAAGGAAGCGCTATGCAATCCTACAACAGTCTTGTGTTAACGTAGTAACCCCAAAACGCAATGCCCGTTACAGCTACGCATTTCCAGCATAAAAGTGCATTCGCAGTTGGCGCAGCAAATCGAATGCATTTTACTGATTCGATTTGCTACGTCGACTACTCGGCTCCGCACGAAAAACAGAAAACCTCGGTCAGTACTGATTGTGAAGACAAAGGGTGAACCAATGAGTATTGAAAACAACCTGTATTATATAGCAGTCAATAATTTGCAAAAAGATATATATTGCAGTCCAACCGCACTACAGAGGCCGCGCTTCGCTGAATAACTTTTGCCGTAACTTGGAGAGAAGCAAGAAGGAACTCCAAAGCAACACGGGAAAACATGCTTGCCTCTCAGATTTCCTCCACGATCTGCACCAACCGGCGGCCAATCATGACGGGCTTTGATCATGCGGTCCTTTTCTCTCTCTTTTTTTTTTTTTTTTGCTGGAGTGATTTGTGGCAGCAGCACAGCCGTCTCCTGATTTAGCGACGCCAGGCGATGGTCGTGAACTGTGGGAACTGAAGGAGAAAAATATTTCCTGGACCATACAATCTTTGCTCCTGAATAGTAGCGCTGGCTCACTTTGTAATCATACACGCTGAAGAAGGGAGAATTCTCTGTGGGTGTATTTAGTGTCATAATGCAAAAACAGGATATACCTGCGGTGACGGGGCAGGTTGGGGCCCAAAAATTTTGATCACTGGGTCATTTGAAATCACCTCTTGTCACGTGAGGTGTTATCGACAGGTTTACTAGGCCGCTAGTGCTGTTCTCTGCTGCTATATTCACTAAAACAAAGCTCCGACATGAACACAATTCCAGTTTTGTAGTAACCTGCGGCTTGGATGTTCAGGGTCGTCCACTCTTAGTTAGAATGCGCTAGCGCATGGCCGCACTCTTCAGAGGGCCACCGCGTGCGACACAGTCGCTCATCGCAGCAAAGTGGCACAGGAGAAGGTGTACCTGGACGTGGTGCTTCGCGTCATCTGTCGCTTCGCTTTGATGCGCAGCCGTTTCGGACGCAGTGACCCTCCCGGCCATGCGCTAGCGCATTCTAACTAAGAGTGGACGACCCTGTTCATTAATTTATTTAATTAGGGTTTGTAGATTTCGGTTTTTATCTTTTGAAAAATTTGGCAGGCTTCTTTGGTGTTTATTTCAAGAAGAATTTTTCGGCTTTTTTTACGGTGAACATTATTTTCCGCGCGCGAAATACTTTTTTTTTTCGGTGATATAATGTGGTATTCATGTGCGCTCAAAAGTCATGTAGAGTTTATATTTGGCATTTTGTTCAACATGAGCAGCCGATTTACCCCTAATTGACGCACAAGTGGTCGTAATTGGAGGTGTGCCTGTATCAAGAAATGCTATCAATAAGCAAAAAAAAAAAACCAACAAAAATGTCGGCCAGTTTCCGTAGTTAGGCCAAATGCGTTGGATGCATAGCACTTCGGTTTTCCCTTCGGTTCCGGCGTTCGGATCCATTGTTCACGGATGGCAGTTGTTCATATAGCGATAATGGGTCAATACCCATATATGCGGAATCGGAAATCTATACTCTACATTGATAGGTCCCTAGGAGTCTTCCTAGCACCCCTACAGGCGCAGTGGTGCAGCGGTTAAGCGATGCGCCACTGCCCTGCGATGGCTGGTGCTGCCATCGAGCTTGCGAGACCCAGGTCGCTCTTCCGGGGGAACCTCTAGCAATCAATGATTAATTTAACTGCCACGGTGGGCAGCTTGTGATGACGTCACAAGGTCAAATAACCTACGTGGCAGCTGGGTGACATCGCTTCTCTGGGGATTTTTCTCTCACGCCGCCAACGATGACGCCGTGTTTTCCGCTGAACGGGTCCCTTAACGTTGAAATTGGATTCGGCCTACTTTTATTGTTTTTGTTTTCGGTTTAAACAGAGAAGTCCCCCTCCCCCCTTCCTATACATATAATGCATTAATTATCATCAAAATTCTGAAATTTAATTGCGCTGCTGACCTGAAGCTACACAATATACGCTCAGTTCGACGATACAAAATTTTAGCGCCAACACACATGGTGCAGCCTCAATTATTTGTGAGGCTTTTAAGCTGCAACCGGCCTTATTGCAAAAAAAAAAAAATACTAGAAGGACGCCATCAGGTTTGCTCCCAACCTGACCTTTGCGAAGGCTGCGTGCTAACTAGCTCGAGGTTTCGTGCGGAAGGTCGTTTGTCGTCGCTGCCAACTGGGCTTTCGCAGCTAGCCGACAGCAATAGAAAGTCATTTGGAGCTGCCCTGACGATATCGTGCAGTTTTATTTAACCTCACATCGCTGACAAACCTCCTCGGGCCGCATAAACGTTTGAAATGAGCCCAGGACTTCAGGTAAAACATAAAAAAGAAAAGGCCTTTAACGCAAATAAGTTTACCCTAGCACAATTCTTATCCCGACTTCCTTGTTCCTTCTTGCGCGTTTTGGAATAGCTCCTCACTTTCATGGCTAATCACGTCCAACATTCTCAGGGAAAATTTTTCAAAATTGGGAAATTGTAAGATATTGTTATGGAAATATTGAAGGTAATGGTCCATTCTTCTGATATGTAGCAAAATCTTTCTTTTAAAGTGTTTCCATCGATCGCATCGTGCAGTTAAGGCTGCTATATAGAAAAACAGTGAGGAATGGTTTTGACGATAGCAAAAACGTTAATAAAAAAAAATGAGACTGCCGTCGGGTGGTTGCAGATATATTGATCGTGATAGTGAAATCTTACATTGCATTGCGTTCATCAAATTTTTCCCGCTCAAAAATGATCTTGTCCAGAATTGTTGGGTATGGTTCTGACAGGAGCATACACAGCACCAGTGGACGATGACACGAGGAAATAAAAGTCATGGGGCAGTTTATTTCGAACCTCGGTACGGAATATATAAATATCACGCATGCTCAGCATACGAAATATTCATGCGGTGACGCAATTACAATAGGTCCTTCTTGCGGTGTATCCTATCTTATGCGTAAGCGAAAATGAAATGCCACCATTGGCTGATCCCCTTCCATGAGTCTAGAAAAGGGCTCATAGTATCAAAAATGCTCGCAAAGGGCAGATCATTCACGCACGACTGCCGACGACAAGGTGCATGCCTGTGCTACACCGGTCCTGTCGCAGCATAGCATGCTAGCAGCGCCGAGCGAAATGGGAGACCTCTGGGGCAAGCAATCCCTTAGATTTAGAAATAGAAACAAAGTCGAAAAGGATAGAAATAGAATAGATATATGCTCCGTCTCACAAAGTTCTTCGCGCAGAAGTTGATGCTGCAGCCTGCGATACGAAATCAGGGGCGGAGAGATCAAAACTTCTCGCCGATGAAAGGACCGTTAGGCCTCCCGTGCGGCCAGCTTTCAGAATTCGGCCCAGTGGCTTACTGACGCCGATTGTACCTTTCACAATCCTGAGACTGGGGAGCTTCGGGCCCCTTCTGCTCATGCTTCTCGGCAAAACGCGCCTGCTTCCATACGAAGTTGCCTGAAGAAAAAGATTGGGTGAACCAATCCGAACTTCTGAACGCTTCTGACATGTCTTCAAATAACGGCTCTAAAGACAGAGAGAGAGAAAAAAGGATCTGGCTTTGAGAACGATGGCATGCTGGCCACATATCCGACAGGTAAAATTATTTGTAATAAACATCACCTAGCAATAATTTCCGTGCTGCCTGAATGCAGTGCTTGCCTGTTATACAGGCATGTTCAGCACAGAGGTCAACTTTACGAAGAAGACAAATAGTATATCGCAGAGTACTGCCGCGGTATTCACGAAACGGCGTGAAACAAAAGTTGCGCGAACTGTGCGTAAGATTATGCTACATCGATAGCCCATTATAAGCTCTATAGAACGCAGGGGAAAAAAAAGCGTTTTAAATTTGATTCTGCTTGCTCGGCACGTCCTGACAACGCGACAACGTTTCCTGATTTTGCTTAGTCTGTGATAGATGCTATTTTGATATCGAGAACCAAAATAGAGAAAAATAGTAGTACTGAGAGCTGGGACTAGAGCTTTTAACGGTGGCAGACCTGAGAAATTAGGCTTTCGCCTTTTTTTTTTTTTGAGACAATAGCGGCCTGGCCAATGAACAAGCATCATCATGTCCTCTTAACTGACATTGATACGCATTTTAAGTATACTTTCCAGTAATTGTGTTTGCAAACAGACACATGACCAACAACAATGCTAGTAGACTACTAATATTGCACCAGCTCAAATATTTTTCTCCTAAATTCGCAAGCCGTTAAAGGCGCTGCAAATGTCATGTAAGACGCTGCCCTGATATGACACAGGAAAAGTTCCATTATGCAGCAAAGATGATATGAAATCAGCGCTCTACTTTTCTTTTCGCTTTGCACTGGCGTTGATTTCTCGAACAACTGTCAGTTCCCGTGAAGCTGACTGGAGACACGAGCGAAGAAGCATACGGAAACGATGAAAGCTACTAAGTTCCGCTAAACGCGCGACTCCCGTGGGCCAAGCACGAGGGCGCAGCGTATGCGTAGTTGTATTTGTTCGGAAACAAGAGTGATTTTCCCAGCGCAGCCCAGATGGGATCCATTTGAAGCCGCCTATGTTAGCCTGCGAAACAGGAGAAAGAAAAAAGATTTCAAAACGAGACGGAACAAGAAAGCGAGGCAGGAGCGTGCGGGAGCAAAAGCGCCGATGCGGCAGGGTCGGAGCCGCTGGGCCGTGGCGCAGCAAGAAAAGAAAGAATGGCAAGCGAGAAAGAAATAAAAAAGGGGAACGCCAGCCCGGAGCGCGCCGCGGAAAAGAACACGGCTTCGGCGGGTAGCCCCCGAGGTAGCCCCGCGGCGGCCGCGGTGGCACCGCAGCGGCGAGCCAATGGCGCTCGGGCGCGGCCGCCATTGGCGGCCGCGCCGGGAGGAGGGGGCCAGGCGAGCAGGCCACGCCTCCCCACGTCGGCCGCCGGGGCGCCGCTCGCCACCGTGCACACCACTCCAGTTGCTGCATCGTGGACGAGCGGCGTGCGCGCTACCGTCTCTCCCTTCTCTTGTGCACCGTTGGAGCGGGCGGCCGGACCCCGTGCAGCGCAGTGGCGATCGTGGCTGGAGGCCGTTGCCTTTTGCAGCCCAATATGCTGCCCTTCGAGACGCCGAGCATCTTCGACCAGCTCCCGCGGTTCGTCTTCAAGATGCCGCGGGTGGTGCCTGACCAGAAGGCCAAGTTCGAGTCCGACGAGCTCTTCCGGCGCCTCAGCCGAGAGTGCGAGGTACGTCCTCCTCCTCCGCGTTGCACGCTGGCCCACCCTCGTGGCACCTTCCAGGGTCCTGGCTGCATACTGCCTGTCCGACCTCGAGGGGCAATTACCCGGCCCTGAGTCACGTGCACAGTCATGCGGAACTGCGTTTCGCGTCGCACTTGCTGTACCGCGAAGCGTTGACCGTCGTACTACACGTGTCATCTGGGTCATTCTGCTGTGTGTTCTGCTCGGGGTGTTGTGAGCACTGTTTGTGATTGCTGTCACATGACATCATTACTGGTGTCACAGTGTTCTAGTATTTCTTGACCGCAGCAGGTCAGTGGTCACTGCGATACGTCGGCGTCGCATTTTTCGCCACTGAATCGCTGTCTAAAAACTACGAGGACAGTAAACGTTATTTTTTTCGTCAGGTGTATCGGCGGCTGTACAGTGTGAGATTCTGCCGGTTTTGAAATCACTGCGCCTTATTATTTTTATTAACCTCCATTAATCCTTGAGACAGCATGTACTTGCTTGTATGCCGAAAATACTCTATAAGGGCTCTAATGAAACAAGTAGATGGTGTCTTGTATCACGTTTTATTTTTTTTTTCTTCACCTTCGTTTTGTAATGCGACTGGGCTGCACAGTTGAGTATTGTGTCGCTCCTCTCAGTTCCTCTCACCACTCAACCGAAGTCATTAGCAGTTGACCCCTTCTGTTGGCATCGAGGGAACGATTTTCAGTGCACGATCGTTTAACAGCCATAACAGAGCTGAATTTTGTAGTTAAGAGCCTCCTAGGCCCTCTAATTTTGTTGTTGAGGGGCGGGTAATTGTTGCAACATCATCGTATGTACCGTTATTATTATTATTTTTTTTACTGACTGTGACATTACTTAGCCGCAGTGCTTTCATAAGCAGGCATATTTCTCACCTTGGAAAAATAAATCGCTGGATATGAGTTTTCCACAGAAAGCATAATTAAATCTTGGTCGCAAAAAGCGTGACCATGGATCGATTCGCTCCAGCAGGTATTAGTTTGGGAAAAATGGCTATCAGATGCTGGGCTATGTTATGCATTCTCAGCTGAGACTGCATTAACTTGGAAGCCAATATGCAGATTAAAAACACATTTAACCTGTAGTGCTCAACGTTTCCTTGTTTGATGTCTTGCTATGGCAGATGATAATATCTATTGACTGTGACTGCGTCCGGCGCTTGTAGTTCTAGTATCGGCCAAGAACGGAAAGTAACGAAACGCTTGCAATGTCTTCCATTCTCGGCTGATACCAAAACTATGGTACGTGAGCATCCTGCTTGGTTTTAGCATCTCGTTAAATTTGCTGTTCTGAACTGCAAATATAGTGTAATGGATTGTCAGGTCAGCTTCATAGCTCACTGTGAGCCTAATACCGCCAATGCCAAGCTGGTGGCTAATGCAGTGGAAGTGGTGATTTCACAGATATATAGTGCGCACTGCACACCACATATGGTGCCACGAAAACCGTTAATACAATCTCGCGTGAGCTCCAATAAGAAAGACGTCAGGTATTACGGACAGGTTGCACGTATGGACTCGCTGTTCTTGGACAACCTTGGCGAGATATGACGCCCATTGTGAAGTACAGTGCTTGTTGCATACCCGACGAAGAGGTGCCGTGGTAAACGTGCGAAACGCCACTGCACATTTTGTCTTTTTCAGTGCAGTTTTTTTCTTTCGCCAATTATTTCTCCACACGTCGTGCTGGTGGACTTGTGGAGACGTGTGCAAAAGATGACAAAAACCTCAAATAAACCCTGTGCCCACGATGACTGGGCCCAGACGTGTACTGCTGTCGGCTGAGGCGAGCGATGATCTGAGCGTATGTCGCATTGACAAACGTCGCTCGCTGCGTTTGCTGGCGCCCTTGTGTGTGACGTGTATCCGTGGTGCGCAGATCCGATACACGGGCTACCGGGACAGGCCACTGGAGGAGCGTCAGGTGCGCTTCCAGAACGCCTGCCGGGAGGGACACACCGAAGTGGTAAGCGAGCCGCCGCTGTTTGCCCAGATGCGCACACGCCGCGGGTGGCCGGGAAGGGGCGCCCTTGTGCCGTCCACGCGCGCCGTGGTTGTTCTCTTTTTTTTTTTCTTCTTCTTTCGCAGGCGTAACATCATAGCGCTGCGGGGCCGGTAGTTTCCGTTTATTTATTTTATTTTCGGTTTACAGCTTCGCCAAAAAAATACACGCAAGTTGTCCATGCGGATTCCAAGCCATCGGGAGTTTGGCCTCATACGTTTGATGAAATTGCCAGCCCCTTGCGCATCCCCGCTTAAGTGAGCTGTTATATGACGCAGATATATTTGTGTGACGCGTCAGTAATGCACGTATGACGAAATGACGTATGCCGTGGTGGTGCAGTTTCTGTGTCACTCGGCTGCTGATCCCAAGGTCGTCGCGGTATTTTCATTCGAGACCAACAATACGAGAACGCCGGCTACTGGTTGAAATCCATCGTATTCTGTAACGTATCATTTTCTTTTTGATGCTCTGCCATTGGCCGCGGGTTTCCGGTGACGATGGACGACACCCAGGACCACGAGAAAGGAAACGTTACAAAATGAAGGCCCTCGAACAGCCCGCCTCTCTCATAGCCCCACGTGCAGCTTCTGGGCGTCAAACCCCACACCAGCGCCCGAGAGGCACGCCTCTTTCACGGAAGGCGATCCTGGAGCACGCAGCGACTCTCCTCGAACCGTTTCGCGCGCCGGAAGAGCAAACACGAGATAGCCATACCTGGCGCGTGTTCAAAGGACGCACTAACACCGGCGCAGTGCGTCACAGCTCGGGGCCGCAGCCGGAGCTGACCTTTAATTGTTTGTCGGGTCGGGGCCTTGGAATCTTATCTCGTGGCCAGCAACTCCTGCGTGAGCCATGCACTCGATTATTCAAGATGTGGCACAAGTCTGACGCCTCATATAAAGTACAGCTATATAGCTCTCGGCCAGGTTTACAGTCAGTGTTGGATCTTGTCACTTGCTTCGCGCCTACCAGCTTAAGAAAGGCGTCAATTTTTTGCAAATTAGGGTGCACTACCTGGCCGCCTTGTAATGCAAACACGCTTTGCGTATTATTTGCAGAAATCCAAGAAGTGACACTGATACGGAATCATTTGCTGATCTGCGCTGCGTTAGGCATTACCTTTGAAGTTGTCACGTCTATAGTCGCTTTCATAGGTAAACGTAGGCATCGGAAAGTGTATGTGCTCCGATTCAAGTACACAGCTTGCTCGACGCACTGAGCCCTATTGGAGCGCTGCACATTCGAACTTTGGGCTGGTATACCAGTTGCGTACCCCACTCTGAAAGGAGCAGCCCGTAGACACCGGAGAGCAGTTCGAAAGACAGCGCTTGTATCAGTCGGTTGTTTTCAATGCCTCGTTTGCAAACATGATTCCCTCTCACTTTCAATCATATTAGTCTGGCCATATGAGGTACGATTTTAAAAAAACTGGAGGCGGACTGCTATACCAAGCCTCTTATTTATATCGCGACATAACTCCTAGTCTACATTTCTTGGAATAAAAGCTATTGCAGTAACAGGCAATAGTTTGCATTCCTATTCTCCTTACACAAATTTATTTAGGACCTCAGGCATTTGTTCTAACGCTATGCATTTAATTTTCACGGGGCTAATAGTATATTGGTTAAATGACTTCAATGATGAGCCAACACGCAAAAATACCTCTGAAAGTTCGAATGCATCACTAACAAAAAATTTCGTGCTTCATTCATCAGGAATTAAGTTATTGGTCCTTGTTGTGCAGGTCCATGCACTTCTACATCTTTTCTCCCATCCCCAGCGGGCGGTTTAAATGATCTCCAGCACTTGGAAGACAGATAAACCGCCCTGTTCCTTCTCTCCCCCATCAAAAAAAAAAAATTCTGTTATATAAGGTTGTTGCGTGTAATTTAAAGCAGCATAGACGCCTAATTTTGGTGGCATATTTTCTTCTCTACAGTGATGCGGAAGACACTGCTATGCATGAATCACCATGTGGTATCCCTCTACGACCGCTAATTAATAATCGAATTTTATCTCATGCTGTTTCGGTTGAAACAGCCGTGACAGTGCAGTTATTAAAGAATAAAGTTGGGCTAGTTGGTGCTTTTGATACATATTCCTATACCGTTAAAATACACACAAAGGACCTGTGTGTTCCTGCTCTCTGTCCTTTGTGTGTATTTTAACGCTAGGAATATGTCGCAGTCTGTGACTGCGGTTATATGTCATGCGAGCCATGAAAAATGTCGATATAATCGCTACTTCATCGTTTTAATTCACTGTAGTGCTGAAGCCAGCCTTCCTCAAGAGCCGGAATGACAAAGGATGTAGAAGCAGCAATTATATCGCAGTTTTTTTTTCATGCCTCACGTGATTTATAACCACACTTTGACGTCACAGTCATCGGTCGGCTGTTGAAACCGAAACAGCCCGAGAAAGAAATTCGATTATAAATTATTTAGCGGTCGCAGGAGAGTACCACGTGGTAATCCATGTATAATAATGCCTTCCGCATCACGGTCGAATTTCGATGGAGGCTAAATTTCTGAGGCCCGTGTCCTGTGCGATGTCAGTGCATGGTAAAGATCCTCAGGTGGGCGATATTTCGGAAGCCCTTCACTACGACGTCCCTCATAGCCTCAGTTGCTTTGGGACGTTAAGCGCCCATAAACCAGCCTTCCGCACCAATACAAACAAGAAAACACGCACCCAAAGGTTAGGTGTCTGCACTATTTTAGCCTTCAGAATGCCTGCTCAGTATGTAATAAGCCTGACTACGCCCACTGCAGGGCAAAGGCCTCTCCCATGTCTCTCCAATTAACTCAGTCCTGTGCCAGCTGCGGCCACCGTATCCCCGCAAACTTCTTAATAGCTCATACCGAGCAATTCTGGACAAAAGCATTTTTTGAGTGGGAAACCGTTTATTAACGCAATTTTTTCGTATAATGCAAGATTTCAATTTTCTAATTTTCGAAATATTTGTCATAGAATTTCGGACATGTTCTGCCGCACCCTGTTACGCTTGCCTTCTGTTGGAATCCACTCCGTTACCCCTAAGGACCATCGGTTGTCTTGCATTACATGCCCTGCCCAAACCCATTTCTTCCTCTTGATTTCGACTAGGATGTCATTAGCACGCATTTGTTCCCTGACCCACTCTGCCCTCTTCCTGTCTCTTAACGTTACACCTATCATTTTCCTTTCCATAGCTCGCTGCGTTGCCCTTAAGTTGAACCCTTCTTCATTAGCCTCCACGTTTCTGCCCATTGCCTGCAAGATGTAGCTTTTAGATGTTTTTCTTTTGAGGGATATTGGTAAACCACCATTCATGCTCTGAGAGAACCTGCCAAATGCGCTCCACCGCTTTCTTATTCTTCTCGTTATTTCACTTTCGTGATGCGGATCTGCGGTCACTATACTCCGTTTCATACATCAGGTGCAAAGTTGTCAAAACTAGCGCTCTTGTTTGCGCTGCCTACATCCGCGATCAAAAAGTAGTGCGTTCCTCGTGGTAAGGAAAACAGAATAAATGCTTTGTCTGCAGGCTTATTACATAATACATTTCTCATGATCTCGATTAAATGCGCTCTTATTACTGACAACACGCTGTCGCTTTCTCGTGACTTTAGACCACTCGGCCACAAAGCAAGCGCGGAGTAACACTATTCCCTTTATTTCTTCATGCGAACTACTTCGGTACCTTTCACCGGTGTCAGTGCACGTTAAAGAACCCCAGGTGGTCGAAATTTCCGGAGCCCTTCACTACGGCGTCCCTCATAGCCTTAGTCGTTTTGGGACGTTAAAACCCCATAAAACCAAAACCTTTCACCGCGTTGCACCTGATGTATGAAACGAAGTATACCTGCCCTATGTAGGCGTATTCTCTTACCGCTGCCAGCACCTCGCCATCAATATATATAGGGACATTGTGCTGCTCGTGAAAGAAAGAAAAGGGTGGGTTAAAAAGAAACTTTCATAATTCTTCTGGCGACGCCTCTATTCTCTCCCCCCTCGTTTAATTGTTGAACTCTTTTATTCATACACTTTCGTTCGCCTTCCATTAACGTTAAAAATAGCGTCCTGCGAGGAGAGTGTCTGACTGAGCAGAAATTCTGGTGGGTGTTAAAGAAGCCCACTCTATGCAGCCCTTTTGTTTCAATGCCTCGCAGTCGTTCGCGGCTTCAGTATGGCTTCACACATAATATGGCTCGCAAAAATGTTTGGCGCGCGTCACTGTATAAGCTTATAAGTGACGGCATGGCACATGACGAGAAGCGGCAGTCTGTTCTAGGCGTACATTATCCAAACGACTTCTGAGCTGCGAACTTTCAGGGGATGCACAGCATACGGAGAGAAGCAGCAGCCTTAGGCAGGCAGCTCTCAACGTCCGCGCATGCTTCGCAAGTCGGAAAACGATCCCATCTGCGCACAGCGAGTCGCGTCTCTCGTCGGCGAGCTGAGTGGACTTGGGTGTCGTCAGCAAGCAAAGTGGTGACGCAGCTGTGACGCACGTCTCATGAGATTTCGAAGTCCCGCAATGCGTTGAGACCGGCAGCATGGAGAGCACGTGATATCAGCGAGGCTTACGCAACAAAAGCGGCTTTGCATGCATACCCGACCATTTTACGCAACGACAGAATGTCGACATCACTCGCGGCCGCTTATGCATGCGTCGTATATTTCTCTGCTGGCTGGCAAGAGAGGTTCGGTCGTTTGATAGATGACATCGCGCTGCCGGAAACGTGCCCTGCAAGTGTTGGTGGAAGTGACACACTCCGGGACACCGTCATGCTTCCTCAACAGAGCATGAATTGCCTTAAATATTTGTATGGAAGACGCCAGGTCGCTGAACCCAAGGAGAGCACAGGGGAATGTTTTTATTTGTGGTGTTGATCGGTGTAAAGTTAGCAGTCGAATAATTTTGTATCGAAATGTAAGCGATCTGGCAGCAGAACAAGAAGCAACCACACGCCGCCAGTGGAATCGGAACCCATTGCACTCTGAACATTAATACGCGTATATGGGAGTAAAAAGGGAGTAACCTGTTCTCTACCACCCTTTTATGAAAGGGTGTGCGCTAGAGGACATACTTCCTTATTGCTCCTTTCTGTGTAGAGTGCACAACCTCCGCATTTCACGGTGCTCTACCAACTGAACTATAGGCGGCGGCTGTCCAATCGTGTAGTGCACTTGTGTTGCGTGTAGCCTAACCTTAAGAGTGTTCACCAGCGCCACTCTCGTCCATAGCGGCGGAAGTGAAATGTCCTCGTACCGCAAGCGCCACGTGAAACTTGATCCAACAAGGGCGGCAGTTGTTCGAGAACCCTCTTATGGTAGCTATAGCATAGGGGAATGGTAGACTGAAATGATTAGACTGCTCATTTCTCATCGATCGACCCCACAAGTAAAAATAAAAATATTTCCTTATGCTTTCCTTGGTTTTAGTGACTGTTGGCTTCTTTCATATGTACGTCTTAACGAGCCCCTCATTTCCTACCCTTGTCCTAAATAGCTTGATGAGGTCTTCGCTTCTGTCCGTCTTGGTGCCATATAGGTGGCATAAGCGGAATCTCGAGCAGCTGTCGCCTTCACTGTTCGATCACATTCCTAAGTCCGCCGCCGCAACCAGCACAAGTACACACTCGAAAACACAAGATTCGACAGCCGCCGCCGTAGCACAGTTGGTTCGAAGGTAGTGGGTTTGGATCCCACCTTCGGCATGCGGTTGATTTTACTTCTACTTTCTAATCAATTATCCTTCAGGCAAAAAATGATTAGGCTTCTAATTTCCAATCGACCAACGACACAAAGAAAAAAAATAAATGCATTTCTTTATGCTTTCCTTAGTTTCAGTGACGGTTGGCTTCTTAACGAGCCTCTCATTCTTGAAATTTTTTTGTTGGTCTCAATACTATAGGCGTCGTAAATAGCGCTTCGTTTGTTGCCCACAGTTCCTCCTCAAGTTTGCCATAAGGACGCGTATGTTTACCTCAAAATTATCAGTTGGACTTTTCTTTTTAATAACACGCGTGGGCTTTGACGAGAGAGAAAAAGAAATGCGGTATTAGACGTCTGATTCGAAAATTCTGCGAGAACAGTTGGATTTACCCTCGATGGTTGCGGTGATGCTTTGACTCGAATGCTTTTACTCTAAGCGGAGGGTTCAACCCACGCGGCAGATTTTTTCTGAACGGTGAGGTGGGCGGTAGGTGGCGCTTCTGGAGTGGGGGAAGGGTTAGCCTCCTACTTAAAGGGGTGAGGGTGGGGAGATGGCTGGTGGACTGTGCTTCTGGAAGAGGACAGCTGGCTTTACCGTTGCATCTTTCAGTTCGACTTGCAATTCGTTTTTTTTTTTCGCTCCGCTGCTTCGTGGGCGTCTCGTGGGTGGCGGTCCTGTGGAGGATGTAGGCACGCGAGTTTGGGTCGAGGATGCTGCTGGAGGGTAGAGTTGGGTGAGGAGGTGGACTGAGAGGCGCTGGGCGGTTGCGAAGTGGTGCATCTGGAGCTTGGATAGGAGGCTTCATTTCAACAGACATCGGATTCACGCGGAGGGGAGAGGGTACAGTAGTACTGCTTTCACAGTATACCTGCAACACTTTACTGCCTGCATATGCCGCCTCGTCACCAGGTCCAGTGAGCGTCCCATCCGTGCCATAATTTAACGTAAATGTACAGTTTTCTTGCGTGACGCATCTTCCTTTGCATACTGCCATATATGATATATACCATAAAGAAGTAAAAAATACATAAGGACAAAGACGCATTTTGATATTTTAATTTCATTGTTCGTCGAAACGCGCTGTGTTATCTTCATCATCAGCCTGACTACGCCCACTGAAGGACAAAGGCCTCTCCCGTATCGCTCCAATTAACCCTGTCCTGTACCACCTGCGGTCACCCTATCCCTCATCCGCCCACTTAACTTTCTGCCGCCACTCCGTTACCCTAGCGGTTATCTTGCCTTCGCATTACATGCCCTGCCCGAGCCCATTTCTTCCTCTTGACTTCGACTATAGATGTCATTAACCCGTGTTTGATCCCTCACCCACTCTGCCGTCTTCCTGTCTCTTAACGTTACATCTGTCATTTTCCTTTCCATAGCTCACTGCGTTGTCCTTAAGTTGAACCCGTTTCGTTAGCATACACGTTTCTGCCCCAAAGGTACTGGCAAGATACAGCTGTTATGTACTTTTCTCTTGAGTGGTATACTGGCAACCTTCATTCATGATCTGAGAGAACTAGCCAAATTCGCTCCATCCCATTCTTATTATTCTAGTTATTTCACTCTCGTGGTCCGGATTTGCGGTCATTACCTGCCCTAAGTAGACGTATTCGCTTACCACTTGCAGCACCTCGCTATCAATTGTAAACTGTGTTCCCTTGCGAGGCTGGTGAACATTACTTAATTTTTAGACCTACAATATTGCTCTGCCTGCCTAACTTATTGATCATATTTTGCAGTTCATCTCCTGAATGCCTTAGCAATGCAATGTTATCAGCGAATCAAAAATTATATAGGTATTCTTCATTAACTCTCATCCCCAACTGTTCCCAGTCCAGGTCCCTGAATACCTCATATAAACAGGCGGTGAATAGCATTGGCGAGATCGTGTCTCCCTGCCTGACACCCTTCCTTATTGGAATTTTATTGCTTACTTTATGGAGGACTATGGTATACCTGTGCATCCGTTATAGATATCTTCCAGTATTTTTACATAAGGTTCTTCTACACCCTGATTCGACAATGCAGTGGCGATCCACATTGCGAGACATCATTATCAGTAAAAAAAAGAAGAGCAGAAGGAAGAGGAATTCAATCAAACTAATTAATAGTCGACCCTTACGTGGCGGCAGATGTCGAAATAATAGACGTAGTTTTATCTGCCAGCAGGCGTATACGATGTGCAGCAATGCAGCAAATCGAACCGCGAGGAGTTAGAACAGGCACAAAGAATACACGGTTCACATTGATTTCTCTCTTGGGGACGTACAACTCGCGCAACATGCTCTCAGGCATACGCGGCTAGCTCGACACGTTTCCCACGCAGCTTGCATTGGGGAAGCCCGCATGGTAGGTGGGCAGGCAGGCGTCGTTTATGCGTCTACCAGGAATCGAGTGCGCATGCAAACATGCGCGCACATTCTCTCGCCGCCTTCATTACGAATTTACGGGTTTTCGCAATCAAGCGAAAGCGCGCGGCGTATAGCGTGGGGACGTTTCGCTTATGCGATTTCTCTCAGGCCGGCACGCATGTTGGGCTGCCGGGAGCGTCGCGCCACTTGTGCCGAACCACAGCAGTGGCGGCCGGGCGGCGATTAGCATGATGCTGCCTGCGGTCATTTATACTGGTCGGGGCGCAAGGGGACAGTCTTGCCAATTACGGCAGCGGCTGCAATCGAGAGCTGGTCCGGCGGCGCGAAGCCCCGAGCGTCGCTAATCGCATTCCGATCGGGCTCCTCCTGTCTGGCACGGCGCACTGAGAGCGGACCCATATGCGCCATCTTTCTCCGCCGCATCCAGCCCACGGACAAGTTCGCGAACTCGGCCGCCATTACAGCGCGTCGGCAATCACCGGCGCGGGCTTCTCGGGCGCCTCGGTTTGCAAATGCTGCCGATGCAATTATACTTGGCCCCGAGCGCTTCTGCCTCCGCGACCGTCGCCGCGTCCAGCGCTCTCCGCGCGGGAACCGGCGCGTTTTCACTCCAGCCCGTGCGCCTTCCGAATGGGCGATTAAATCGCGCCCTCCTCAATCTCGTGCCGCCATTAATACGTCCGCTGTTATTCGAGGCGATTCGCCCGATCCGGTGCGCCACGGATCCGCGCCGTCAGTGCGACTTTCCGCCGGAGGACGCAGCCTGTTTCTTGCCTTTTTCCCGCGCGGCAGTTTATGCGGGCGGCCAGGCGTGTGACTCCCCATTAGTCACGCCTGTTTGTTGGAGCAGCGAAAGCGTCGCACGGCGTCGTGCCCCGTCACAATGGCACGCTCACGACTCGGGCCGAGAGCGGCTGTCTCCACCGCGTTGGCGCCGAGTGATGAGGGCGGTGCGCGAGTCCGAGTTCTCGTACTGCTCACGCGCCGTAATGACGCTAATGCACTCATTAGTGCAGCGGCGACGACCCACGGGCACGTGCGCATAGCCATCTCGGACCCTCGTCTCGATCACTGCTGGATCGAATAGGCCCGGTCGTTTTGTGCACGTACGGCTGCTTAGCAGGTTCGTGCGTGCAATCGCCCAATCCGACGGTCCTCGTCCTGAGCATGCATGCGGGCTCTAAACGGTCGACATTTTAGAGCGAAGAAATGGGGTGACAATGGAATGCAATCAACTTTAGAGCGCCAGGTTTTGTCGAGACAATGGTACACGGCGCATTTGAGCCTATAAGACTGGAACAGCTTTGCCAGTAAGCCTATAGAAACTGCATGGCTTACGAGCCACTTTCCGCACACTGAAGTGTCAAGCAAACAGCGCAGCTTACGTGACCGTCAGGTGGGTATAGGAGACAACGCCGTGTTTATCTGCGCGCACTCGTATCGCGTGGCCTCGTGCATGACATCCAGCGATCGTTCCTCACTCCTTCCTCCACTGATCGCTGCGTTCAGCGCGTTTTTTTTTTTCTGGTGCCACCAGAATGAAATATACAAACATGCTACACAACGATTACACCGCTCGATCGAGCCTTGGTCTGCACAAGTTTGGAGCTTGAACGAAAACGCGCAGTCTTGGCGGGCAGGCAGCTCGGAAGCAACCCGCTTAGCGAGTACGCGTCGGCGTCTGCCCTCGTAGAGGTATAGAGAGGCACGCGGATTTGCCCCTATAGACCGGGCCATCGGAGCACAGCTCGCGGGCCGCATGCTGCAGAGGAGAGGGGGCTCAACATTGCAATTAGCAACTCGGCCGACATTAGTGGCCGGCCTGCATGAGACATCTATATATGCCGCCGACCGTGTGTAAACCGAGGCCGCCCGCACGCGTGGTTATCGGCACTCGCAGACTCCGCGTATGGAGCGGCCCTTAGCAACAGCTCCGGGCCCAGCACCAAGGTCCCGGCCGCAAAGCGAAGGCCCTCCGGGACGCGCACTTTGTTGGCCAAGACACTCGTGAGCATCCTTCGTAGCAGATAGGCACGCGCGCACTAACAGTGGGTTTGACGAACGGTCGATCGACGAGATGCATCGCAAACCGTGCTTGATCAGTGCTGTCGCTTATAAATAGGGGCTAGACTTTTCAGTTCCCACGGCCGAAATCCAGAAGGGGTCAGGTGGCCTTCGATGTAGTAAGCATGGCAGCGGCAGCTATGGAAGTTCCGCTGAACCATTGCGGAAGCCCGGAACATCACTTTTTTTTTTTTTTCCAGGAAATTCAACGCGTGTGTTTGTCTTTCTTCAGTCTTGTTTTTTCCGCTGCTTTGCCCCTTCCTAATGAACTATCTAGACCAAATTTATGCGTGTACATGTCGACGGGGACTTGTTACGATTACAAACCTTGTCAGTGTCCTTGATTCCGTAACTCCTTAACCAAGTAACGGCTCGGCTCTGATAAGGTCATGAAAGTGTGTGAACAGAAGGCACTATGCGCTAGTAGATGATGTTTGACGAGGTAGTGGAGCGTCTCGGTCTGTACCCGGCGTTAGTCCAAGTAGCGGAGTAATGACTCAAAACGTGCTTACATCAGCACTGCTGATTCCAACAATCACGTTGTCTCAGCGCGCTCCTGGTTTGCCAGTTTAACTGCGACTGACTGTAACTCGTACTCATGCCAGCAAGCCATCGCGTGCATCTTAAGGGTACTGACCTTTTTCGGTTCAAAACGATTTTCAAAAAAAAAAAATGCATTCAATGAAAATGAAATGGATTCTGCGTACGTTTATCATTATTTTTTTTTTTTTTACGTTTAAACTTAAAACTCCAACCCCTACTTATAAGCGCAGCCAACGAGTCTGGAAGCGGTATAGTTCGTTTCAGGCCAGACAGCTCGTCCCTATGCAGACTGCCAGGATTCGAATCGCTGATTGCCTGTGATCTGGCGCAGATAAGTGGAGCACACGTTTGCCCAACACTACTCGTCATGTGGCATGGATGTAAACGGTAGTCAATGATGTTTTCATCCGAGCACCAAAAAATGTACAATTCTGATGTCTGAGTACGATTTATTAAACATGAGCAAGTTTCCCATATAGCTTATGTGAGGTAGACTTGGGTCTCTGTTCGTCAAGCAAAGGAAGCACACGTAGTACTCAACACTGCGTCGTGTCGCTGTCCATGCTTGACAACCCGCCTGAACGTTCGTGCTGCGACATTGTCGATCGTATTACTATACACAGTAACACTCCGCTTCGCGCGATTCCCAGGCATACTCTGGCTAGGATATGCATAAAGACTTGACAGTCTGCGAAGAATCCCGGTTCTTCTCTATCTTTGTGAAGTATGTTTTGGAAGAGATGTCATGAGGGTCGCTAGAGGTTCTCTGGTTTCAAAAACTATGCGCAGGCACTGGCTGTCCTGAAAATAAATCACTGCTATCCTTCCGTCGTCCGGTCCTAAGAGCGCACGCTCTCTCTCCCCTTGCCCCTGCAATTACTCCCAAGCTCTTTGCGAGCTTGCATTTCACTCTCGCTTTGCCTCCGTGAGTCTCAGCTCGTGCACTCCGCGCCTCTGGCGAACGCGGAGGCTCTGAAGGCTCACTCGGCGGCGGTCCCTTTCAAGTGCGCGCGGCGGCCGTGGCCAAGCGGCGCGCGCATTGTCTCCCACTCGTGCTGCGGTGTCTGCCCACGGGGACGCGCCACACGTCGGCTTCGCTTTGACCGTCGTCCGCACACACGGGCCAATTTGTCGCCGGCTGAAGCCAAACAAAACCGGCCGCCCCTCGCGGCACCCACGGGTCGCCTTTTTCTTGGCCCCCACCCGAGATTGCCCGCCGTTTACGGGCGGCAGGCTTTCTCCCGCCGCCCGGGGCGTCGCAGCCGTCGTTCAAAAGGCCGGCTCTCCTTCTGCTGCGAGCATTTGGCGACACGTACGGGACATGCGAGACCCGGGGGGCAGGAGGAGTCTTCTTCGCCGCCACGGCCATTTTAGTCGTCCTTTTTTCGTCTTTTTTGCGTGTGTGTGCGTGTCTTGTTTAGTGTTTTCAAAGCCATTTGCCGTGACTTATCGGGAGAAAAGTGCTTTTTGCCCCGCTCTCGTAGGCCGGCGGAGAGTGCTTCTTTCTTTTCGTCGGTTCGCACCCGTGACCGTCGCTGCTGTTCTTTCTGCCCTCGCAGGCTTTCGTCGCCACAGGCACCAACCTGCAGCTCGTGTTCAGCCCGTGCCACAACGGCTACGTGGACTGCTGCGATTTCGATAAGGAGCGTGGAAAGGTCAGTGGAGCTGCGCATATCTTCGCCTTCCGTTCTCGCTCGCCCCTGTATGCGAGCAGTGATTTGTGCCAGCCTTGACTCAGGTGATGGCGCGTGCTTGAGCAGAGCACTCTTTGGATTTACTGTTTAAGCATGTTGCTACCGGGTTGTCGGCGCGCCGCCGGTGACCTTGTTTTATTTAATCTATGCTAAATGTTACCACGGTCTTAGTGAGTTTGCATTTGAGTTTGTCTATGTTCACGACGATGCTGCGAGCCATGAAATGGTCGAGTGCGTAATCTAGCTCTACGCATTACTACTATATTCTTTCGCTCATTTCATTCAGCCGGGGAGGTAAACGAGACCGGGGCCTGCTTGAAATAGTAGCTGCATCTTGCAGAGGCGTTACTCATTTCCCGCTGTGAAAGAAGAGGCAGACGAAAGGCCCTGCCCTTCGTCTGCCTTTTTGACCTCTCTTGTAGTCAAAATTGCGTGCAAGACAGCGAACGGCCAAGCTCGCTTTGTGTGCTGTGCTCATGTTCCTTTTTCCTTCGCTCCTTAGCGTTTCGTGCCTTGTCTTTCTCTACGAGATTGCCTTGCAGTCGCACGGACCTTCTCTCGATCGTGTCGCTTCCAGAATTATGCGACGTTAAAGTAATACAGTGCAACTGACTGCACGCGTTTTCTTTTGCGGATTCATTCACTTTGTGAAACGTTGGGCCGTTCCGGCATGCGTCCGCATGCAAATCAGATTATGTACTCTGTTGCGGCCCCAGAAAGAGTGCAGTTGTGCTTCAGTCACTAAATTATTTTCAGTTACGACACTGCGACTGGAGACAAGTGCGCATCTGTGCAAGTGGCGCGCAGTCATTAGTACAGGAAATCATGCCGCACGATTTACTTGCTCCCTCCATCGCGAGCACCTCTTTTGTCTCATGCTGTACTCTTAAGTAGGCTTTTGGTGGAGGGACGGTCCTTTGCACTGTGTTTCAAGACCCGGCCCACTAACCCACGGGCATCTGTTCGCCGAGCATGCAGTGTCTCCGAGTGCACGCCGCCTAGAGGGCCTTACCGATGGCCGAGTAAACAGGCAGTGTTTCCCTGAACCGCAGATAGGCAGCTGTCAACATTGCGGTCAAGTATTTTCGCCAGGCCGGTTATCTTATCCGCCACCGGTGTTGGGCACGGTTCTATGCAGCGCCAGCGCCCAGGTGCGCGCAGCAGCGCGAACAAGGGCAGCCGAAGCGGGAAGGGACCCGCTTGGAGCGAGGCGGCTACTTATCTGTGCGCGAAGTCCACGAATGCCTTTCACGCACAGGGGAGGTTAGCGTCGCGTTAATGACGTCAGGAAGAAGTGGCCCTTGAGGAAAAGTGCCCATGTGCTTTTGTGCACGTGAAAGTCATGTAATAAATTCATAATGAACGATGTGTCGCTCTATGCCTTCGCTTCTGTCGATCACCACGTTTATGAAACATCGCTAGTGCAAAGTGCGAGCCTTCCTGAGGTGTGCGAGTCACTTGGTGAACATTGTGGACTCGAGCACGTTTCGGTGAGCATGTTTGTACGTATCGTCCGTCGAGAAAGGATGGGGGCTGCAGTGCAGCGCGTCAGCCAGCGAACCTTTATCCCAGGGCCTTGGGTGCCAGGCCTTCAGATCGGTGCTATATATGCAGCACGACGTCTGTTTTATGAGGGACTTCACCACTGCTCGCCTTTCCCCATTTGCATGCGGTGCTTTGCGTCGTTCCTATCTGTGCGGCGCTGTTCTGTGTCATGTTCCACACAAGCACTGTTGCGCGTTCACTTGTTTTAACGAAGTCCCGCATCTAAGCCCCTTGATATGACCGTCATTAAAGTCTCCTCTCTCTCCGGGGTGCCATCCAAGCTGAATCAGCAGGCAGTTCTCGGCGTTTCTTTGCTCAAGTCTTAGCGACCGCCATTCCACCGCCATTCCCCCGCCAGCCCCATGGCTTGGGCGAACCGAGGTCCTCGGGTTGTCGGCAGCTATGAGGCCGCAGGCGGAGCGCAGCCATCCGCGGTTGTCGGCCACGGCCGGCGAGGCTTTTGCGCGCGCACTTTTCGCAGTGCGCGCGCGATCAATTAGAAGACCGGCAGGTGCTTGGCGCTGCGATCGGACGCCACTTGGCCGCGACCGGAACGGGCCACGCGAAGCCGCTCGGCCGCGCCAGCTACGACGCCCCGTGGCGGCAGTGAGCGGCTGGACATTGAGGACCACAGTCATCGAACTGTAGCAGTCGCTTCCGTACGAGCAACCTCTCAATCGAAGACGGCAGCCGCCCTCGGCGATCGTTATCGGCGTTCGTGGGCGCAGCCGTATATGGGCGCACCAACACAGTCATCAGGCGCCCGATGACGGCAATCGCCGGGGCGCCTCGCGGCTGCGCGCGCGCGCCGAGCAAGTGCGCGCCGAGCCAGCTTGTGTACACAGGCCGGCGCTGCTGCAGCTGCCAAGCCGTCCGTGTCGGTGTAAAACAGCCATGAGGAAGTACACCGGCTCACTGCACGGTCACGCTACGCTGGTTCGTCTAATGCGCGCCGCCAGGGAGCGCGCACGCCACAGGTCCCGGGCACGTCGGCCCGCCGCGGAGGTGTTCTCGTGCGCCGACCGCAGAGCCGACGCTCAGGTCGCAGCCGCAGTGCGATCGCGTGCGTCAGGCAGCTTCCAAAGCACGATGCCTTCCAGCGGAAGCCTCCATTCCATTTCGGTGCATCCTGTTCGCCCCTCCGACCGCAGAAAACCTTTTTCAACACCGAGTGGCTTCCTCGGAGCGCACGCGAGGAACGTGACTTTCGTACTCGGCTCCCATAGCACGGAACAACTGGCCGCCTACGTACTCGGGACTCAAATCTAATGCTAGGCGGTATAATGTATCAAGCCACACCGAGCTGCACGCCTTGCTAGACAATTATTTATTTATTTATGTACATACTGCAGACCATGGTTAGGTCCAAGCAGGAAGGGCAGGTGCACAAAAAGCAAAATTATAGCAACAAAAATACAACAATACAGCAAAAATAATGTAGTAAAACAACAATACAGCAATGCAAGACAAAGCAGAAAAAATACATAATACGCAATATAAAAAAAGATGGCTGAGGAACGCGTCTGATTTTCAGGGTTGATTAGGTTCGGTTAATGAGTTCCAGTCGGATATGGTGCGTGGGAAAAAGGAAAACTTGAACGAGTTAGTCCGGGCAAAATATGGTTTTAAAAGAGCTTTGTGATAGTGTCTTGTATTCCGTGTTGGCATTGGGGAAAGATAAGCAGAAGGGTCAAGTCTGAGTTTATTGTTAAGAAGTAATGAAAGAAAATCTAAACGAAAATTTCGTCTTCTTACCTGTAGTTCTTCAATACCGTTAGCATGCATCAAGTCTGAGGGTGAGTCAGTGGGTAGATATTTTGAATATATGAATCTAATTGCTTTCCTTTGAATGTTCTCGAGCTTATATATGTTAGACTTAGTATACGGGTCCCAAATTATGCAAGCATATTCAAGCTTGGGTCTAATTAGAGTATTATAACCTAAGAGCTTAACGTTAGCGGGGGCGTTTCGAAGTTTATGCCTTATATAACAGAGCTTACGGAATGCGAGTGAACAGATGTTATCTATGTGAGAGTTCCAAGAAAGGTTATTAGTAAGTGTTACACCCAAGTACTTTACGGACGCTACTTGTTGCAATGGTGATGATTCTAATTTATATACATATTCTAGAGCGTTTATCTTGTTAGTTATGCGAAGAGAAACGCTTTTATCTGCGTTCAGTGTCATGTCCCAGCGCTTGCACCACTGTACAATATTAGTAAGCGTATTTTGTAGGTCACTCTGATCGTTTTCATTGCTAACATCGCGAAAAAGGACACAGTCATCAGCATATAATCGAATATGTACGCCAGGGCAAACTTCATCGATGATGTCGTTAATGTAGATTAGAAAGAGTAGTGGCCCCAGTACGCTTCCCTGTGGCACACCTGATGTGACTGGGAGACAGCCAGACTGGTGCCGACCGATTGAAACATGTTGACTCCGGTTAGTTAAATAATCATTTATCCAGGAAATAAAAATAGGCGGAAGTCCAATAGTTTTTAGTTTTAGAATTAGGCTGTGGTGTGGAACTTTGTCAAACGCTTTACTGAAATCTAGAAAGATCGCGTCAATCTGGCTGTTATTGTCAAGTGATGCCGCAAATGAATGGATAACTGAAAGTAGTTGAGTTACTGTGGAAAACCCTTTGCGAAAACCATGCTGGTAATCTGTCAGAATGTTGTTGCGATCTAAGAATTCATTAATGCTAGTTGCGACAATATGTTCCATTAATTTGCAGCAAGATGACGTTAAGGATATAGGTCGATAATTGCTCACCTGAAGGCGGTCGCCTTTTTTAAATACAGGTACGACTCGGGCTATCTTCCAGTCTTCAGGTACACACCCGGTTAACAATGACACGCGAAATATAATAACCAAAAACCTGGCCAGAGATTCAGCATACCTCCGAAGAAAACCGTTAGGAATATCGTCGGGCCCTGGGGATGATTTAATTTTCAGGTTTAGTAACATTGCAACGACACCATCATACGAGATGAAGTTAACTTCAGATGGATGTGCTGAAGTTGTGCTTGGTGCATCGTACGGTTTTGGTTGAGAAAATACACTGTGAAAGTAATTGTTAAAATGGTGAGCAATGGCAGGCTGATTGGTAACCGTTGTACCGTTGATAGTCATTTCTGATATAGGGGCTTTTTTATCGCTAATGTGGCGCCAGAATTTACCCGGGTCGTTTTTTATGAAGTTCGGCAGAGTTGTTTGGAAATAATAATCTTTTGAACGGCGTACAGCAAGGGCGAGGCTTTCTCTTAAATGGTTGATTGTGCTCTGCTGTGCGCGATGCTTTTTTAGCCTTTTGATTCGGCGTCTGAGATGAATGATACTGCGTGTCATCCAAGGCGTCTGCTTGCGAATGTTTTTGTATTTTACAGGTATGAAATTTTTAAGGCAATAGTGACACATTTTCTTAAACTGATTCCAGAGTGCGCAGGCGTCGGTTCCATCAAATTCGACAATGCATGTTTCAAGATGCTCAATAACTGAGGCGTCATTGGCACGTGTGAAATCGATGATAGGATGTGCTTTACATGTTTTTGTCTTGGCAAGCGGTTTTAAGGGAATGAAAACACTAACAAGATGATGATCTGAAAGTCCTGGTGCGACAGACACGTTGCAATCATGGAAAACATGGGGAACAAATGCAAGATCCAACACTGAATTACTCATGCGAAATTCACGGGTTGGCTCGCGAACCAGTTGACACAAGTTGTGCGTGAACATAATGTCGAATACAATATCCACGTATTTTTTGTACCCGGAACATGGCTGCAGACGTTCCCAGTCAACGCCAGGTAAGTTGAAATCACCGAATAGCAATATTTTACTCTTTTTGTAATTTGACATGTGAACTTGTAACTTTGCTAGATAATCTTGTGTTACATTAGGAGGCCTGTAAACCGCATACAAAATAAAGCAATGTCCCCAGCAAAACAGTTTCATGCAAAGGCACTCAACATCAGGTACATCTTCTAGCGAAACAGCCTGTATATTATTTTTAATGAGTACTGCAACTCCTCCACCTCTCGAGGGCCTGTCCTTGCGAAATACCTTGTACGAGGGTGGAAAGATGAGGTCATCGGTAATCTCGCTGTGCAGCCAAGTTTCTGTTATAACCGCAACGTGAGGGTCATGTTGTAGGAGAAGGATTTCAAGCTGCTCGGTTTTATTGGCGACGCTTCGAGCGTTAACATTAATTATTCGGAGATGCTTATTCACTGTCACTGTCGAAATTCCTTTGTCGCCTCTATTACGATTATGTTGGGGAAATCGGTATTTAGAAGCAGAGACCTGTTTATGGCTTAGAATTGCGTGATCTATGGAGTTGACTGCACCACTGAAGGCGTTAAGGGTCGTGTCTGTTTCGTACGATAGTTTTTTCGCAAAGGCACCTTGTCGTTCTTTTCATAGTCCCAAACGTAGGCTTGACTGTTGATAAAAATTTTGTCGAAAACTAACGAAACTTTGTCGCCTTTATCGCGGTTCGGCTTGGTACTGTTCCAGAGATTTCTTCTTATGTCTCTTGTTTTATAGGAAAAGTCTTCACCGATCGATATACCACTGTCTTTCAGTTTACGTCCTTGCTTTAGAATTTCGGTTTTTTGACGAGAGTCTAGGAGCTTGAATATAACTGGCCTAGTTTTGTTCTCTGCAGGTTTTCCCAAACGATGAATGCGCTCTATGGTAACTGGTGCGAGATCAAGTTTGTCTTGAATGATCTTTTGGTTAACATCACGCTCCAGGGACTCAGAAGTCTCGTCTTCTTCTTCTTTGAAGCCGTAAACAATTAAGTTCGATCTACGGCTGCGGTTTTCCAAATCATCTATTCTGTTCTCCAGGTTTTGAATTACACGATTCATAGATTCGAGCTGGTCTTGACAGAGAACGATTTTGGCTTCCAGTCTCGATACTGCGTCCAGTTTAGTTTCTATGTCAGTCAACCGTTTTTCTTTTATCTCTTTGATGTCTGCAGCTATATCTTCCAGTTGTTTTGAAAGTTGTGCATTATTGGGACCAGGATTTGTCTCAATATCACCATCTAGCACTAACAATTCTTTCAAGTACAGAGCAACTCGATAGAAGAACCAACATATCCGTGGGCACGGCAGCAGAAATAGAAAGGGATCACTAGAACGAATACATTTTGCGTAGCGTTTCCTCACCTGCGGAATGAGCAGCGATCAATTCGTCATCGCGGTAGATCTCAGTTTTAACGAATGCGATGTTAAAAGGCGGGAGGGGGGGGGAGGGGGGGGGGGAGAGAGAAAGAAAACTAACTAACATGCCTCCCAGGTCCGAGTCGTGGATCGCTGAGCGCTCTAAGTGTGTGGGCTGAGGCTGGCGTTCGGCGCGGTATGATGGTTACCCAACACGTCGTTGGTGCGGGCCACACAGGTCATAGTTTTGGGCGGAGCGCAGCAGGAAGAACATCGGCATTCGAAGTTTCACTACGTCTGATCTTTCGGGAATATAACGGCGTACGCACTGATCCACAGTTCTGGCTCCACCGTCTGCATTTCTTTCGCCGGCTGGCATCCCACGCGCGCGCCCGCAGGCTCCAAGAGTCCACTTCACGGCTCGTTGAACGACTGCCTGCAAAATGTTGCACGCACACGGTTCGCGGCGTTCCGCCGCGGTTCCTCGCCGCCCTCGCCGTACAGTTACTGCGAGAGTTCCCTGAAGGGAGAACTCGCGTCTACGGAGAAGGCCTCCGTGGCCCCAGAGCGGCGCCTGCCGGCGGCCACGTGCCAGCCTGACCCCCGTCCGCCCCCGCCCCACGCGCCAGCCCCACCCGGCCGCCGCTCCGGCCGTTTTAATTGCAGCTGCGGCCGCGCCCAACTGGACGAGCTCTTTGCTCGGCCGGCATTCCGCGAGGAGCCGCGGTTACTGCTTTTTGCGGCCGCACTGTCGGCACCTCGCATTCCACTGCACTCGTGTGCCGCGCGCTGGTAAACGCCGCCGCATCACTCGTCCTGGAGCGCGCCCACGCACGCAAGCCCGCGGTCAGCTGCGCAAAGGTGCGCTAAGCTGGGCGAGGTTACATCCGCCCGATGCGCGCACCTTTCGTGGAAGACAAAAGGGTGTATATAGCTGCCGACACTGGAAAACAGACTGGCGCGCAACCACATGCACCACCGGGGCATAAAACTAGTATGCCACCGAGCAGGAGTTCTTGCCGCGGTTTGGGTGCCCCGACTGCAGGCTGAAAGCATACCATATACATATTCCTATACTTGCAAGGACTAACTTTGTAACGAGGTTAGCTGTGAGCCCGGAAGCAGTGCCCGCTAGACTGACTCTACGCGCGCAAAAAAAAAAAAAGAAAGAAAGAAAGAAAGAACGAGTTTCGCTTGAACCATGTCTGTTCTCGGCTCATCGTCTGGCAGTGCGGCGCGGTATGGAGCGCATACGCATAGCTCGCACGACGTGTGCCGCCCCGGTGTGCGGAGAGCGGGTCAGCAACCGGCGCGCTCCTGCGGAGGGCAGCGGCCGCCGGTGATGGTGTTGCCCCCCCCCCCCCCCCCCCCCCCTCGTCCTCTGATGAATGCCCCGGTCATTAGGCACTCGTCTACCCCAAAATTATCCACCGTTAGACCGTCGTCCGGCCCCGTGGCTCTGTGGGCCAGTCGTACGAGTGCCGTTTGCGGTTCGGCCGGTTCGAACTGCTGCTTAGCTCTTCGCGCGCTCTGGCCACTGCGACTGTTTCACGAGAGGTGCAATTTTGGCGAAAAAAAAAAAACAGCCTCGTTTTCGGTTTGCACCGCAGAGGGCGCGGTTGCGCCGCGAACACACCTTCGTTTCTTCCCGCGAGTCGCCGCACAAAATCCCCTCGACCGCAAACACTTAGGTCCACGAGCGGGGCTCCTACCTCGCGTGTCTCTCTCTCGAGCCTTTGTGCGCACGCGTCAATTCCTAATCACTGCTTGACAAAGTGGCGTATAAACCTACCGCCTGCACGCCTTCTCGATTTCTGCTTCATAGACGACTTCGCATGGAGTCCTTCGCCAAACAACGTTTTCTTTTTCACCCTTGTGGACCAAGCAGATCAGCGCTGCTTGTCATCCCACCGAGCACAGAAGTGTGTTGGTATTGGGGCTGGCGCGAGCGGGGCAGAGCTCGGGGGAGTTTGCTTCTTTATGCACCCTATTTAAGCCACCTGGCCGATGTTTAAGTTTCTGCTCCAAGTGTTGTGGGTGGCAGGTGGCATTATGTACCGCGTGCGGTGCGGACCTTGGCGTCGTCCATGTGTATAAAAAGACTTATCATGGCATATGGCTTCACGGTTGCTTTAATCCCAGCGTATTTCGCTCTGCATCCAATGCGCACCTGCTACTATCAGCACGCTGTTGTAATTTTTTTATGCTGCAGTCAGAAGGCGCCAGACACCACAAGTCAACGCGAACGCTTGGCTCGAGCGCTGTATTTTGTTTACCGAGTGTTACGTCGAAGACGCCTGAACATGTTATTCGTTTAGCTGCGAATTCTAGAAAAAAAAAAAATAACCGCGTTGAGGGCCTCCATCGAATCATTAAGAAAAAAACGTGTCACTGCGTTGCGCTGGTGCATTCCGACTGTTTTTACTGAGCATGCGCACAACGGCATGCTGCCGTGCTGCAGGCGAAAGGCCGTCAGTGAATATTGTTTGCTTACGCAAGGTGCCGTGACGGAACTCGACATCCGTGCAAGCTTTCACGGAGCACTTTTGAGCGAGTACTACGGGTCCTGGCGCTGAGAACAAGTGCAACCCTTTCTGGCTTTCGGTGCGCAGTAACTTGCTCTTCAATCTTGTTGTTTCTTCGCTGCTCATTTTCACTACTCATTTTTTCCGACTCGTCTCAACAACTACCTTTCTATAGCCATTCACAAAAAGGCGAGTTCTGTGCCGAGCAGTTAAAATAAGGTTTTCTCTCGCTGAACACGTGAGCGACTACAGCGTATAGACATGCTTTAATGCTGACAATGCTATGTGTAAACGAAGACAAAGAGCAAGCCGCAAGGAGTAAACTCCCTTGCGCACCTTCGGAGACGCGCAGTAAGGCATCCGACCAAGCGCACCACGAAGTGCTCGTAAATGCTCAGCGGCCCCGAGTGGAAGCACTGCGGAGCGGTGCCCCTCCACTGCTATTCTAACACGCCGCCGAAGAGGATAAACACATTTTCCCTTGTGTAAAGCTATATTCTGCCACTCAAGTACCAACTGCATCTTGAGGAGACTGAAGAAAAAATAATAAAGATAGGACTTGAGGCCCTTCTCATTGTTCGCTTCTAGAAGGCAATAAATGGCACCCACATTCTTTACTGCCGTGTTGTTCTTAGTGCATCCACCCTACTTTGGCTTATATACTGCGCATCGGAAGACAATGAGACGCGAGTAGCATGCCGAAATCAACCTGTCACCGTACGTGACGGCACCGTCGGAAGCTGTCAGCGATGGGCGCAAAAGAAATCGCCGCGAAAATTAAACAATACGAACGGTAAATATGGGCATCGAGGGAAGCGTTAGCGCCCAAAATCACAAGTCCGGGCGACTTAATTCGAAATTGGCCTCGCGCAGAACGCATCGGGCGCTCTCCGTCCGGCCGGCAAACACGCGCCGCCGCGGCTTCTCCTCGCAGTGCCGCGGGCAGTTTGCCGTGCGCGCCCGGCAGGCGCGGCGAGCAATTCATCGCGCGAAGCGCCGCGCGGCACACCATCGCTCGCGCTCTGTTTGGTTGTTATTTGCGAAGCGTCGCCAAACGGCGAGGATAATGACGGTGTTCGCCATGTGTGCGACCGGCCAACTTCATTCGACCAGCCTGATTGACAGCGGTTCCTACCGGGGCATGAAAGGACGGAGGCGATCTATAATTTGACCTGCAACCCTCGGCAGCGCGCCGACTGCAACTCGATGGGAAAGAGATCTAAGCGAGCGGCAACAGCACAAAGGATTTGCACGGCTGAGGCTAAGGCGCGTCGGCAGGGTGCGCCCTCTGTAGAGCGCACTCTGCACTGGACGCGTGCGTGTCTCGTTGCGCGCTGAGCTGCTGCCCCTCACCGAGATGTTCGCAGAAGCGCCTTCCACTGTGCTGCGCGCAGCCATCATCGAGCCAGTTTGCTTGCCTCGCCGTAAGCAGGTCCCCAGCGAGCGAGTGCGACAGATACGCTTATTTCGTGTTACGAGCAAACAGTCCGTTTCCTGCAGGGCTTGGTTGGCTGCGTGAAAGCGTAAAGCTATAGTCGCCCGTCACCGTGGCAAAGCATTCAGCGTGTTTGGTCGCCTCTCGGCACAGATGTGCCAGTTTCCGGTCAAGGCCGCCAGATGCTGATCGCCATCCCCGTGAGCAGAGATTCGCCGCTGGATGCGGCGCTTCGCCAGCGCGCTCCGTCCTTCCGCCGTGCGGCCGAGGCTTCGGTGTTCCAAAGGGTGCCGCGCGTTCCAGCAGGCGCGGATGAGCGGCCGGGCAGAGAGCGAAAAGTGCGCGCAGGCCCACCAATTAGATCCGCCTCGAGCGACGCCCTGCGCACGGGAGCGCGAAATGGCTGCCGCGCTGCGACAGCAGCGAGTCTCCCCGCGAAGCGCGCGCGCGCGCGCCCCGGCGTGAGAATGGCGCGTCGGAGAGCGTTCGCGCTGGCCGAGACACAACAGGAAGCGTTGTCCCCGCAGTCGCGCGATTCGGGCCCGGGCGGCCGAGATCGGGACACGCCGGAAGCGCGCCTGACGCTCTTCCGCTGGCGGCCGCCGTGTGAACGGGACTTCGGCACTTCCCGAACGCGACAGAAAACAATCCTACGCGGAAACGGCATCTGCGCTGGCGTTCGCGGTGCGTTACTCGTTGTCGCGCCGATCTCTCACTGTGCCGTTTTCACGCATACTGTAGCAGAATGACTGGAACACAGAAGAGCACCTGCTGTCTCCCTTTTATGCGCTTTCAAATCTGCAGTGGCTCACTCGTAGTCAAACCCAAGTCAGGCGTCCATATGTAACGGCACCGCGTTAAATATCGACGGCAAAAAAAAAAAAAAAAGGAAACAGCACTGTGGGTAAACTGATCTCAAAAATGGCATGTTCGACCTCCTGTACACCCCTCACATCTCATATGCACTAGTGAAGCCTCAATTTGCCCGTGTGTCAAGTTAAAGCTCGTCTAACTTGCCGCGAGCCCGCCACACCCTCAACTAAAGCGAGCGACAGACGCTGGCCACGTTCTTCGACCATCAGTCGCGTGTAATCACGTGTTTTCTAAAACGCTTTCGCCAATAGCACCAAGCCGGCACCTCCCGAAGTCCAAATTGCCGGCTGCTCGGTCGAAGAGCAAGGACGACGGTGGTTGTCTTTCCTCTGCCCCCGTTTTTGCCATTCCGTTTTTACTTGCTGTAAACGATGCCTCCCGCTAGCACAGTCGCGCTCCTTGAGGGGCGACCCTGTGCGCAGGGCCTTTTCTGGAGAAGGTCCGAGATGGACTGGTCGTCTCAACAACTGCTGGCCCCCCTCATTACACGGGCTCCCACGGAATCGCCGCGTTTAGTTTCGCCCTGCAAGCGACTCACCTGCTGCAGCGAGCGCCTTCTGTCTTCGTGGGCCGAAGGGCGCTTTCTTCGCAGACCTCGTCTCAAGTGCAGAACGCTCTTGGCGCCCAAGCCCGATGGCGGACAGTGACATATGCTGTTCGTGTTGTATATTCTCGCTCGTCTTTTCTCTTTTGAAAGGAACTTTTGCGCACGATTCCTGCAAAGAGTGGGGGTACATACATTCTAAGGTACACAAGAGGTGTATAAACTTTAGACTAGCGCCGACGAGAGAAATGATGCTCCATTGCCGAACCCCCTTCCCCTTGCAACCACCTTCATCTAAACAGTCGCCTTGTTTTTGCGCGCGTTTCCTGTATAGACGGGCGCCGTTCGCGCTCGTACGCATACCTGTTTTGTCGCGGTCCGTGGCGACCAAAGCGGGCGGCGCTCGTTAAGCCGAGCATCCGAGCCAAGGCGGAGAAAATGATCCTGGCAGCGTAGCAAAGCCGCTGCTGCCGTGGGTGCCCAGGGGGGCGCGTGTCCGCATTAGGCACCATGCACGGCCGTGCAGGTAGATTTGATCCGTGCATGACCGCTTAGGAGCAGCGCCTCGCTATGAGAGTGGCCGCTTCCGCCGCGGCCCTCATTCTCGGCTGGCTGGACTCTGCTAATTGCTTCCTGCCGCCCAAATTGCCGCCCTCGGGCCGGTGCGCTTCAGCAGCGGGGGAGGACGCCGCCGCCGCCACACGCGCTGGGATCTCGATCGCTCTGGCGCTGACAGGCACGGGTTACGTTGCGCGGTCTGCGTCGGTGCAGCTGACGCTGGCCTGCGGTGGCCGATCGGGTTACGCCCGCGCTGTCACAGGCGGCGGACGCCTTTGTTAACCTGTATGGGCTCGGCGGGGCCCGTCTAAACGCCGCCGGTGTCCCGTGTTGCTGTTGCGGCGAGCGCGTTCTCGAGCAAGCGCCGAGCTGAAGTCGGGACACGATAACAGGACGCTCGTGAAGCTTAGCTGCGTTGAGTTTCTTCCGTTAAACGCGTAAGGACTTCGAAAGCCGGGAACAGCGTTCAGAGTCCTAACTGAGACCTAGTTAAGAGCAACTGATGCGGAGCTACGTGCTTGTTCTAAGCAAAAAGAGAAAGGGGAAAAGTAAGAAAAGTAATGAGCTTATAGGAAGCACGGTGCATATCACGCAAGTACAGAACAAGGAAGAGCTGCCGCGAAGAAATTCCAGAGCCACTCTGTGATAGTCGCTCACACGTAATACCCGTCAGCCTAAAAATAAAGCGAGTGGGAAGCCCTCGCCAAGCAAAGCTGACGCAACTGGCTCGTCTACAGTACTAGGTTTATTATAAATATCGACAGTGAAGTCTCGCTGCGGTATCGCTGATGACTCAGATACGTCCAACATAATTAACTCAGTCAACATTCGAGTTAATCACGTCTGTATCCTCGTTTATCTCAGTGAAGTTCATCTTGTTTAATTTGAGCATTTCATTTTGTCTTTTAACCGTCGTTCAAGTAGCGAGTATACCTTCATAGATTGCCTCCTTCAGACGATCTCGTTGCATCCCGAAGCTGCAGATACATCAATAGTGATGCGTCCTCACTAACGGAAGAACCGTTAGTTACGCCTACGAAGGTGGATATTTTTTTCCTTTCGTTATTGCGCGCGTTGTAGTCCAAATTAGAAGCAGACGGGAAACATGCACCCAACATGAAAGCAGACAGTATTTGTGAGACTAGCAGTCCTAAATATCCGATGATGGCCTCAATGCTACTCTTCCTCGCGTGCATAATGATGACAGCCTAGGAAGTTTTGCGGAGAGATTAGCGAAATTTTCGTCGAATTGTTGAGGCTGAAATTGTGCCAGATATGACGAAATCTTGCCGAATGAGGAGCTGCTGATCGATAATGCAAATTTCTCGCTGGCAGCATCGCTTGTAAGGAACTAAGGCACGCACTCTGTGTGGTAAGAAGCGCTGGAAACGACGCCGGCGCTTCGGAAGCCCACGCTGCCGATATGCCCGTGGTAGGAGAGCCGGCGGCGCTGCGCCGGGCGACGCCAGCGCCCACCGCCGCCAAGGCGAGCGGCGGCGGCGGCGGCTTGAGGCGCACGCAATCGCCTTTTGTCTTGCGGTGTCGGCCATCTTGAACCAAGCTGGAGAGCCGCCGGGAGATCTGGGGAAGCCGGAGGCCGGGGCTGCGGTCGCGGTCGCCATGGCAACGGATGCGGAACCTCCACCGCGCTCCCCATCCTCCCTCCCGGGCTTCGGAGGCGCGCCGCATAATGGCGTCGCCACTCCGCGAGGGGAATTTCGCTGGGCTCCCGAGTCCCCCCTCTCTCCCGGGCCTCTTCCCTTCCATTCCACTGCCGCCGCTCTCGCTGTAGTCGGGTCACGCGCGGTGGTGCATTTGGAGACGGTCTCTCCCTTCTGGGCGGCGTAGCGAAGCTCTGACCAAGAAACGGTCCCCTCGCTGACCGCTTCAAGTTGTTCATTGCCAGTCGCCCGTGTGAGCTTGTTCCGACATGCACCGTCTTCAGATGTAATGACTCGAACGCCAGCCTCATAACACTGTCATCGTCAGATCTATTCAGCCTCAAAACGCCAAGTTTTCGTTCGTCTCATATGTGCGGGATTTCTTTGAGTATCCCCCAATTCCATCAAAGTACGAAGGTTTCTTAATGTTTATCCTAGCTCACTATTACCTACCGTGTCATACCCATAAGGCGCCGGTAACCATTGAAGTTAGGCTTCTCGTTAATTAAGGGGTTCGCAGCCCATTTATATACGTTCCACGTCCGCCGCTTACGAACGTGGGTGGCGCTGATGAACACTCTCAAGGTTAGGTTATTTGTAAACATAAATACCCCCGAAAGCAGAAGGTTTGACAGCCGTCGCCGTAGCTCAGAGGCAGAGCACCGGACGCGTAATTCGGAGGTCGTGGGTTCGGATCCCACCGGCGGCATGTGGTTGTTTTTTCTTCTGCTTTTCTAATCAATTAGCTTTAAGCGACAACGTATTCACTAATATTCTTACTTGATCAACACCACAAAAAAAATAAATTAATTAAAAAATCCCCTGTGCTCCTTGGTTTCTGTGGCTGTTGGCTTCTCTCATATATATATATAAGAGATGAAGTCACCGGAAAAATTCAGGGGGGCACTTTGTTGACCTAAAGTGCGGTGAGGCGAAAGCCTTAAGCGCTGTGTTGCTGCTTGTGTCACTGATGCGTTGTTAAGATGTTAGGCTTCGCCTCTGAGAATGGAACACGACAGCGTCTTGCAACGCTGCCAGGGAGTCCATAGAAGGTCATCCCCCGTTCGGTTGTACGCCTTGCTCGTCGGTGAATTGGTTTTTGAGGAAAGGAAATGTATCTGTCTCGCATATCTGGGTGGACACCTGAACCTCGCCATAACGGGAAGGGAGCAAGATATGTGTGAACGAAGACACCGTATTCACAAGAAGCGCCATTGTTCATTTCAAACCATCGAGCTGGCATGGCAGAGTGGTTAGCATGCTCGTCTCGCACTCTGGTGACCGGGGTTCGATTCCCGAACTCGACCAATTTCCTACTCGATTTTATTTATCTGGCCTGACTAGAAGGGTTAATTAGGCCAATTCGGTAATTAAGCAATTGACTAAACTCAGTCCCACTTACTCGGAGCAACACTATACGATCCCTTTAATTGGTTGCATGATCACTAGCCAAAATACAATTGCCCCCGTTTGAAATTCGCGCACTATGCCGTCACGACCGTTTCGACCAATTGAAAAGCGTGACATTTCTGTCGACAACTGATGCTTACAACGATGAGGCATTAAAGGCTTCCGCCTTAATTGAAAAACAGCAGGATTTTATTCACGACGTTCCGCGGCTGGTCCTCCAGCCGGAACGTCGTGAATAAAACCCTGTTATGTTTTTCAATTTCTGGTGACTTTATGTTATATTGATCAATAAGCTGCCAATAAATTAATATATATATATTGAAACTTGGGAAAAAACCCACCCGGCGCCTGTCCGTTGTCTCTCGTCTCTTTTTGTGTCGTGAAATCATTTGCGCCTAGGTGGGTTTTTTTCCCAAGTTTCAAGATGGAAAACCAACTAGCCCGTAAACATGCCTTACTGAGATAATATATATATATATATATATATATATATATATATATATATATATATATATATATATATATATATATATATCGCATGAACGGTTTGAAAGATCGAATTGTTTCAAGCGTTTCAAAGGTTGCTCTACGTTCATGCTACTACATACCGTGCCAAGATTTCACTTTGCGCTCGATTATATAAGTGTATATATATTTGAAAATGCCAATCTTTTTGCAACTTCCGGGGAGCGGCTAGCGGGTAACAGAGCAGGCAACAGGCGCTTGTAGGAGCGAGCAGCGCTTTCTGCTGCCGCGCGCATACCCAGCAATTCTGGACAAAGTCATTTTTCAACGGGAACCAGTTTATGAACGCAATTTTTTCGAATATTGTAGTATTTCACCATAACAAACGATATATCCGCAGATACCCCGTCTGCAGGCTTGAATTTTTTTTCTATTAACGTTTGTGCTGCCGTCAAAAGCGTTCCCCATTGGTTTTCTATGGCAGTCTTAACTGCTCGGTGAATGTGATGGAAGCACTCTAATAGAGAAATTTTACTACACATCGGAATGCTGGACCATTACCTTCAATATTTCCATACCAATATCTAACAATATTTCAATATTCAAAATTTTGTCCAAGAATGTTGGACATATATGTTTCGGCATCGCCTGTGTGCGGCCCCAAAATTTCTAGCGCTGCAGCAGCGACGAGATTTTCATTTGCGAAAATTTAAAAATTATACGGATAAAACTTTTGAGTGGTCTGCAAAGTTCTTAATAAATGAGAAGCTTAATAGTAATTGTTAAAACGTTCACTTTCTAGTCTTAATTAACAATCCTGCTGGTTAAAGCATCTGTATTTTGATGCACACCACTGCCGACAATGCTATGGCAAAGAGAATGGTCTTCTAAGTCTACAAGTCCATTTTAAAAATTCCTAACAGGCTTAGGTGAAACAGCCTGCGTATGCGTTGAACAAGTTTGCCTGTGCGTGCTGTGCGCCGAGCCTTCTCTGGTTACTCGTCGTGACCTGTGGGGCGTGTATAGTCTAGCGCAAGGCCCAGTAATGCCTGCTGAGCACACACTCTCACCGTCCGGTGGGTGCTGACGCGCGCACGCAAAGGGGCGCTGCTGGCATATACCGGCGGCAGACGGCCCGGCCGCCGCATAAGCAGCGACCGAAGACGGACCACGGGCTCGTCGGGCGACGATGCAGCCCTCGGGGCGGACTCATCTTTAATTCATGCGGCGCGAGCGCTATATGGCACCGTCCCACGGGACTGGCATTCCGCCGCGGCTACTCTCTCCGCGTTCCCGCGCTGACGGGAGCGTTGGGTGGGGCAGCAGGCCCCCGGGCTGCGGTAATTAAAAGTGGGCCTCGCGGATGCGTGGTGGCCGCGGCTCATCTTCTGCCCGAGACTTCACCGCGACGCCGTCCACCGCTGGTGTCGCCGCTTCCGGCAACTCTCTGGCCAGACGGTGGCTGCTTATTACAGGTCTCGGCCGCCTATGCCATATGGTCGGCAGGCAGCGAAAATTGAGCCCGACTGTTCTCCAACTACAGGCGGGAGCCGGGTGCAGAGGCGAGCCCACCAACGACAACAGGACCCTCAAAAGCGCGTACGCTCATTGCACAGGTGCATCAAAATTCTCATGCGGGCGGCGGAGTTGCAGCTATGAACCTTGGTGATAATGCCGCACGCGAATAGTGTACAGTGCCCTATACCCTATCGGCTACCTCAACGCGGCCGTTAGAGGGTTTGTCCACCCATCACCTTCTCTAAAAGGACACAGCGTGGCTTTGGAGCGTCGTTCGCAGATGCGAACCGCAACATCGCTGCCTTCCATATATGGACGCCGAACGTCGCCGGTAGCACGCACACATGACGGCACGTAAAGAGTGTGCCTCGGCGGCAGCATGCACCGAAAGCCACGTTAATTGTGCCCGAGAACCTCGGGGCCCGTGGGAGGAACGCGTGGCGTGTGATGGATGCCCGTGGCCGACGCTCCGCGGAATAAGAGACGCGGCTAATGCACTTCTCCACGCTGGCGTGTTGCGGCCGAGGAGCTTGCAGGCTGGCCCACTTGTGGCCGCCAGCAGCAGCCCCCAGCGGCCGAGGAGAAGCTCGGCATTCCGCCGCCTCGAGCGAGATGCGCGCGGTTCTCGCCGAAGGTGTGTCCGCTAATCATGGGCTCGGAGGTGGCCGCATCGGTCCGCGCCGCCGATGACCCCGCCGCGGCCACTGCTGCTGCTGCTGCAGGGGACGCGGTTTTGCGGAGGTACCGCACTACCGACCGAATCCTTCGGTGCAAGCGCTCGTTGCTTCGACAGTAATAACAATTCTATCCGTCTCATGTGACACTGAGAGGATTCTCAGTGGTCATCCTGCTTCTTTGTTCGTTTCTTTCTCGCAAATGTTTGTTAATGGCATAACGCAGCGTATGCATCGAATAAGTGTATCTTTATCGCGCTGCGTGCTCTCATATGCAGCTGTTTAGTATAGCACTAGCAAAGGGTGTGTCTTGCCTCATCTTCCAGTTAACGTCGAAAAAAGGAAAAAAAAAACGCTGCACAACTTATACGCCTGCACAAGTTATCGTTCCCCTTTTGTACCAGTGCCAGAAATCAGCATCTGCTTGCTTGCAGTTTGGGGCTATTTTGTATTGAGTGAAGTGTACATGTACTATCGGTAGCAAAAGTTTCATGGACGCGAGTTCTCGGTAAAACATTTATTGTAACTCTACCTCGCTACCCAGTATTCTTAACACAGAAATGAACACGCGTATTCGTACGTCACTTTATCTCTTCGTAGACATTTCAGGCGATTGGCTAGCGTTGCTGCACCGGAATGAATATTTTTTCGCACACCGACGTCCCGTAAACTTTTGGTATACTCTTGATGTAAGGTGTCTGGGCAGTGTTCTGCACTATATTGATTTGTCACAACGTGCACATAAGGCAGAACAGCTTATGTACTCAAAATGCAAAATAGATTGCGAAACGTTTTTGACTACACAGGGTTTGGAACGTGTACTGGCGTACGGCCAATATCTATTTTTTTGCCCGACTTCATAGACAATACATGAACGAGAGAAAAGATGTGAAATGAAGGCAGGAAAGCGGACGGGAACATTGTTGTACTGCGCACGACCAAAAGTTTTCCTGCTAGATGCCTGGCCACGTTTTTACAAGTCGCGACATCATTTGAAGTGCTCATGATTATAAATATATCAAAACTTCGTGTGGCCGCGTTCACCTCAACCATCTATAGCGCCCACACTTCTGTCTTTTGAGTGCCCCTCAGTACGAGCGGAGGAGTGTCTTCGCTACAGTGTTTCGCCGCGCAGTAAACCAGAAAGGCACCACGTTCAGCGCGTTCAGCCAAGGCAGCACGTTCAGCGCTGTGTGTGTCTTTTCTATCTGTGTCCCTGTCTTTCGCGCTGTTTTAAAGAAATCATGGTTCACCAACTAGCCTGCACGTCTACACCAGAGCTCGCTTGCACGAAAACAAATATAAGACTGTAGAACTTGTAATGCGCAGAATATAGCCAACCCCTATATACAGTCTTCATAGATTACGCGAAAGCAGCTGGCAGAGGAGCTTTTGTCCTGCAGTGGGCATAGTCAGGCTGATTACGTTGATGGTGCTGATTAATTAATTCTTAGCCTAATCTCATTCGCGGCCTTAACCATCTTTTGGTTCTGAGGAAAGGAAAGACGCATAACTGCTAGCGTTGTCGGTAGACACCTGAACCGCGCAATGGCAAAAAAAAAAAAAAACACACAAACACTAGCTGGCAACTGAGGATTTTAGTCGGCTTTCGTGTTTTTTCTTTTCCCCTCACGGCCAAGTGGAAGGGCCCACCCACAACGTCAGCCAGTTAGGCGCATTTCCTTTCCTCCAAACCAAGAGAGTGTTTAGACCGCGAATATGATTAGTATGGGAACTATAATATAGACAGTCTTATTTTCTTCGTGCAAGCGGGCCCAGCTTTCGCATAATGTCGCGACGAAAAATGTAAAATAGGCACGCAAAAGTGATCTGGTGTGATATTGTTTCGAATTGCACCGCACACTGTTTACGTGTAGACCTAACGTGATCTGATCAATCAGCAAACATGTCGCTCTTTGCAGACGATCTTTTCCCAGCTAACTTCGGGTTCGAGGTCATGCAACTGGCTCGACCGCTTCTACGCTGCTCTCAGGGTGGTAGAAGCCCTGTTGTCATGCAACGGCCCTTTGAGTGATGATTGCTGTCGTTAGCTTTGAAGCACGTTCACGCCAGAAAGAGAGCGTTTGCCACCGTGCGTGCTCGGTAGCTCGAGGAGCAGAAGGCGTAGGCTGTTTCGTAGCTCGATCCCTATCTTAAACGGCTCACGACTGGGGAATGAATATGGAGAACCCTTATGACACGGGTGAGTGGATCGGAACGCCGTGTGTGTTCGCTTGCCTCCGCTGTCGTGCGAGCCCAATCGCCGAAACGTTGTCTTAGGGGCGAAATAGCGCCGTTATCGAGCAAAAGGGAGGGTGATAAAATCGGAATTTAGGCGTTGTTTGCCGAGGGTGTACAGTTTACACAAGTTTCACCAGCTTGCATTAAGAACGACGCATTTAGAGAAATGACTGGGCTAGACCGATTTCAGTGATTGACTGCACGTTAACGAGCCCCCAGTCGCCCACGGGCACGTCAATCACTCACTCTTCCCGTGGAAAACGAAACTCGGCGGCAGCACCCAAGAGTGGCACCCCCGCTTCTGAACACAGCAGCTGCAGCTCCAGTTCACGGAAAAGAAAGCCAGCTCTGGGATGAGGAACAGCGGCCTGTTGAGCCAACGGGGCCAACCGAGCGAATCGCGCAGCCTACGCGATATACCGGCGGCGTTCTCTGGCCGAGGTTGTGCAGCGGCGTGGCGCGACTGCGACCCGCGCTCTTTGTTCCGTAGCCGGCTCCTCCGAGGAGTGTCGCGTTCGATGGGCTGGGGATGATTGACTGCCGGGCCTCTGGCGCACAATGCCCTTTTGGTGCCACGTTACGAGAACCGGCACGGAAATTACGCGGGAAGTTCTGGCGCCGTCCTTTGTTCTGGGCCGCGGGGCGCAGCAAAAAAGGGCCGAGCGGAAAAGGAGCAGGGCCGTTTCCCAGCCGTGTGCGGCAGCACCCAGCGCCAGCGAGGAGGCCCTCAATGGATTAGTCACGGTGCGCCCCGTATCGCGAGCTCGTTTGTTACTTTGTGCGCGCCGCGGTCCTCCCCCCTCGGCGCCGACTTAGCCCAATGGGATTTGGCTCAGCCGCCATCCCCGCAGCGCGGCGACGGTCCAATGAGCGCCGCCCGGAGGAGGGCTTCGGCCAGCCGCCCAGACCGCGGATCAACATGGCCGCGCCGCCTATCGATCGTCTTCACGACGTTGCCATGGCGGCGCGCCGCGACACGCACTGGCCACTGCGTCCAGCGTCGGCATGCACTCGGCCACTCGGGGACAAGTGTCCATAACAGTCGAGCCATGACTTTTTTTTTTTTTCCCATCGGGGCAATCGGGTCTAGACATTTCAACATCGGCAGTAATTTTGCTCTGTTTGGGGCTGAATACGTTCAAATTAAAGCTGACAGTCTAAGGTATCAACCAGTTCCTTGCATAACTGTACATTGGCGGTCAAGATTGTTCGCACAAAAATTACTCCCAGTCACGTGAAGCTTCCCCTGAAAAAAAAAAAAAAAAAGGTTCCCATTACCACGAAAAATAGGACATATCACTGCCCTTACCTCCGAATGCAGATGCCTCGCCACCTATACGTTGCCACGTATTTTCATTACAGAGTTGCTATTTTTTTCTTTACCACGCAGTGCTTGTGCCCATGTGGTCTCGTTAGGTGACAGTTGTATAGTCCCATAATTAAACTGTCTTGCAGGAGCGGGTCAGAAATGTTGCCACATGCGTCAGTAATCCAGTTTTGCAGAAAGGCATTTGCAGTAAGAAAACAAAACAAACAACAGAGACTTTCTTATCCCAGTGATTAGAAAATGAAAAAAGAAAAAAAAAACTCTCGAAGGCTTTCCTCATTGACGTCCCGGTGCAGCCATGAGCTATGGGACCTCCTTCTGTATTTTCGCTTATTTGATTTGATCAACACTTGATATCTTCATGCAAATGAAAGAAGGAACAGCCACCGAAACCAAGGGAAGCGCAGAGGCATGTTTTTATTTTTATTTGTTGTGTTGATCGATGGAAAACTATGAGTGTAATAACTTTTTACCTGAAAGATAACAGAAAAATGTTCCCTGCTTGAGTTTCCCTCAGCAGGCATCTTCGTCACCGTCAGGTGCAGGCCCGCGCAGAAAAATAAATAAAAAAACATATACATCACGCGTGCGATCAGGTCGTTTAGAAAAGACTTGTTGCCTTGGATGACCTGCTCCTTTAGCACCCCATTTGCACACTCCGTATAATCATATATCGCGTCTCACACGCAGTCTCGCCAGCCTTGGCCACACGCTACGTTCACTGTAATTGCGTCGACTGGAATATCATCATTTTCCTGTGGGCCGCAGCGGTAGCCTGCAGTCGTTTGGGTATCCGCCTCGCATGCAGGAGGTGCGTGGTTCGATCCCCAGTGCCACCTGGTACCCAGCGGTGATACAATGGGTACAAGCTTCTCCCCTGGCCTGGTGCTCGGCTTCTCTAGGGTGAAATGCTTGGTAAATGGGTCTTCGACCCCACCTTGAGCAAAAGAAAAACCCTTGTGCCATGGCGTTCTTTGGCCACAGAGGCCCTTGCGCCATGAAAACCCATCATCATCATCATTTTCCTATGTTCTGATCGACACAGTGTGGTACAAGAACAGCTCAAGCCAAAAAGTGCCAGACGCACGCCTAAAAAGACACGTTTTGCAGCTAAGAAACGTTCAAGCGCACTGAAAAAAAAAAAGACACCGTAAAAAATAGGGCGAAATCAGAAAGCTTACTTTGAAACTGAGTTGCACTGGCCTGTCGAGAGGCGGCTCCTGACTATTCGTGCGATATAATTCTGGCGTTTGCCATGTCCAATGTTCTTGGACAAAAATTTTGACTAGTGGCAAATTGTAACGTACTGTAACGGAAATGTCGGAGGTAAGGGTCCATTCTTCCGATGTATGTCAAAATCTTGCTTTTAAATTTTTTGCCATCGTTCGTATGGAGCAGTTAAGACGGCCGTAGAAAACCAATTGGGAAGGCTTTTGGCGAGCAAGAAACGTTAAGAGCAAAGAAATGCAGGCCTGTCGATGGGAGATCTGCGGATGTATTGGTTCTTATAGTGAAATCTTACAATATATGAAAAAATTGCGTTCATAAACTCTTTCCCGTTTACTGCATACCCAGAGTTGTTGGGTATTATGCTGCACCGACTCCAGAATCCCAGATATAACAGGAATTATAATCCGGATCTCCCACTTCCCTTACAAGTTTTTTTAGATAGTCTGTAGACTATTCATAGATGTTTGTCTATAAAGTCTGTAGACTTTCTATAGACAAATCTTATAGTCTAGTCTATAGACAATACAAATCCCATAGACAGCATGTATGTATATGCCATACGCTTTTAGTCGACTTGCCTCTTCATAATCTATCGACTTTCTATAGACAATAGTAAATATCTATAGGAACGCGAAAGAGTCTATAAGATGTCTATAGACCAGTATTGTAAGGGTACGGCTTGGCGCATAACCGCAGGCGTTGTTTCGGGCTGTGAAACATCGAATAATCAATCCGGCAACCTTCGTGACACCACTAAACTCAGGGGACTTCTTTGTTTAAATCTACGCTGTGCACGAAAACTATACTATCGCTAAACTCGGGGACTTCTTTGTTTAAATCTACGTTGTGCACGAAAACTGTATTTTGTCACGCGCAGCCAGTTTCCAGACTTGTACTGCTGATGTGAGCACGTGAGAGCACCGCACTTGCGGTTACCGGCTGCTCATGCAGCTTCTCCTTCAGACCCGCAGAAAGGGGGCACAGAACATTTGTGTGGGCCGCGGCTGCTGTGTCCTTAAATATCGGTCCTGTCGTCTCTTTTTCACACGGGAGGTGACCGCGCTATTGAGGCCGTCTGCATTGCAGCTTTGTTGCAGGCCGACATCTTATCAGTCGGTAAAGCGTCACCCGATGTGGTACCACAGTTCCACGCCAGAGTATTTTCTGGGTGGAAGAATAATAAAGGGACTGTTTCGTATAGTCACGGAACCGTATTCTCCTTGAGCTGTAATATGCTCCGGCATCGATGCGTGGGTTCTTAACCGGACAAAAGCAGCCCCGTGAGGACATGCGTGATGGTGTAGGGAGGCACCGTGTCGAAGGAACATCAACTCGGAACAAAGGGAAACAAGCCTTTTATTTTCGCCCATTCTTCGTCGTTTGGGAAACAAGCTGGAGCCAAGCGCTGTTTAAGTCCAACAAACTCGAGAGCCATCTTTTCCCTGGCGACGTAGGGCGCCCGTGGAGAAAATAGTACCTGGGGCGAATCCTCCCGGCGACGCTTGCCATTGTTCTCGCGGCCGGAGGCGCCTCGTTTCTCGCTGCTACCGTTTCCACGCCAAGCGTCGGGCTCGCTGGAGAGCGGCGCAGTTACATCGCGTGGGAGGACGCCGGGGCATCAAACTGCGGAAATGGCTCGTTGGCGCAGCGCCCGGCGCTGCGCCGCCCATCGCCGCCCCGTAGCCGTAATCGCGCTGGGTCCGCGCGCACGTCGCCAGCGGCTCCCCCCTTCCGCCCCCATGACAATGGGCGCGCACGCAGGTCGTCGCCGGCCGGCCGACGCACAAACGTCATTTCCGGTGAATGGCCGCGCACTTCTCGAAGATGCGCGCGCGACTCCGCGCGCTAGGAAACCGCGTAAATTGCTGTCTGCGAGCCCGCGGGCCGCAGAAGACACCCGGTCAGCGGCCATCATTCATCAACGCTGCCCTGCGCAGGGGCCGCCCGCCGCCGCCGGCGCGAGCGTGTGCTCGGGGAGTGTCCCGTGGGGCCAGTTCTAATTTCCAGCGAACCCGTATTCCGTAGAAAGGCATCGGCCCGGCGATTGATTTATGGCCGCCGCCGACAGGCGCGCCTGCAGTGTGCGGCGGTGTAAACAGCGCGCAGACGAGCTCGGCCCACCGCTCGCGCATCGCGGCCAATGCAAGCGGGCCGGCAACGCCCCCGTCACGCGAGTCCCTTCACGCCGGACACTCGGGGCCTGCGTGTTGCACGCCGGGAACGGGGCCCCCTGCGAAACTCATTGTCTGTCTTCCTTTTCTCGCGCAGGTGCATATCAAGTCCAGCTTCATCATGAACGGAGTCTGCGTCCGGTACCGAGGATGGATCGACCTCGACCGACTGGACGGAGTCGGCTGCCTGGAGTACGACGAGGAGAGGGGACGGGTAAGCACCAAAGCCAGCCTTTGTGCCTTGCGGGTAAATATATAGGAGAAGGCTTCAGCGCTTAGAGTCTAAATACTACGCAAAAAAAAAAAAAAAACAGTACCCACTCGTTGTCTGGGATGACAACTTTATATGGCTTCTCCAGAACTGGAGAAAGAAGTGTACTTTAAAAAGATTATTCAGCCCATTTCATCCACTCCGCGGGAAAAGAGTTTTAAATGCTGTCATCTGCTTCCGTCTTCACAGAGCCGTTCCTGTTTTTCATTTTTAGCAAAACGCTGAAGGTGTGCACTGGGCGGACGTAGGTTATTACAAGAAACCGCGTACGCTATATTGCTGTTATATAGCCCTGGGACTTATACGCCTACTAAGCGCGCAACAAAATTTAAAATATACTCGTACTTATTTCCTAATTGGAGGGTAATATATAGGGTAATCTGTGCAACGTTGGACCTGTGCATACACTGGTTTTGGATGTACGGATATGCGGGGTCATTGCTACTGTGTACGCAACCCGAATTATTCTGATCGCGCTTTCCATGAAGATGTGCTAAGTTAAAGGGCAAAGAATGGAAGACAGGCTGCACCCTAGCGCTGGCATCGGCCCCGTAGGCTTTGTCCTCCACCGCAAGATTAGTGTTCATTATAAAACGACTACTGTTATTAGAGCCCCGGCGAGAAACCTCAAATGCAGCGTAATGGCAAAGTGTTTACCCTATGCCCTGTGCGCACGGAGACCAAAAATTACGCCTCTTCTTCCAAATTTCGCCGCTTCTGAGGCATCTTTTTTTTTTTCTTTTCCCATCGCCCTTCGGCAGCACTCTCAGAACCCCTCGCTTCGTCGCATGCTTGTGCAGTCAAGGCCGATGCGCGCTCGCGTTCCGCCGATTCTTCCAACTTTCGCTGCCGCCTCCGCCGCGGGCAGCGGCGCCCTCGCACCCCATTCATTAATTAGTGGACGGCCTAAAAGCCGACCCGGAATAACAGTCTATCCGCGCTCGCTCTGCGGTGCACACGCGTCGCTGCCGGTCGGCGCGCGCGGGCGGCCGACTGCCGCTAATTGTTACCTCCGCACACCACGCGGCCATGACGAAGCGGCCGGATTGTTTCGGTCGGGGCGGAACCACCGCCGAGCCGGGGTCCCGCCCAGCGCTGATGGAGCTGCGGCGCTCGGAGCCGCGCGGACACCTGACCGCTGCCGCCGGATCGCATTCCGGCACCGACGCGGCTCGGCCGGTGCCCACACTCCGACCCGCTCCGGTCGACCAAGAAGGCGGGCGAGCACTCTTCCGCGAAACCCTGCAGGGCCATCTATCGTAGCAGCTATGCGCAGCTGGCCTTCTTCGGATAATGCATTTTTCTTGCGGCGCATTTTACGATCTTGCACGACAATGCCTTGCGCAAGTTGCCGGGACACTGTCCTCCTCCTCCGAGGTGATGTATAATCGAAAGGGGACTATACTTGCAAAGGCTCGGATATTGAGGGGAAACTCCTCCTTCTGGGTCAGACAAAAGAGCCACGGTAGATGTGTTCTGTGCATAGATAGTATTACAGCATACATTCCAGGCGCAGGTGCGGCTAAATATTACGATGTACTCTTCGGCGTTTTAAATTTTATCACGAAAATTCTCTAAATTTTCCGTATACGGAAGGTGTGATGGTTTGTCGGGCTCATACGCGAGCGCTCCTGCATGAGCTAACAGGCGCATAAAGTACTTCCTTTCGATTAGAAGGCTCGTGAAGAATTTGATCGCCGAAGCGTGCTCCGTCAAATTGTGGCCGGTATCTGTACCCATTGCGCCTAATATTAAGGCCGGACACACAAAGCAACTTGAATGTTAACAAGTTCCTTTCGTGTTTGTTCGGTGCGACTCGCGCAACGGACAGGGCATTATTTGCAGTGACGAGGCTACCTTACGGATAAAAGGCTATGAATCTCTCCGTCGTTCACAGAGCTTCGAGCTGAACACATATTCCGGAAGAGCTCTGCGATGATGACTTCTTCAACCTTGAATTCGTACCAAGTGAAACGTTTCCATTTGCACGAATTAAGCATTGGCGATTTCATTCGACGTGGGGACATCTTTTTCCCTTATTCTATCGATCTATACTCGATCTGTCGATAAAATCTGCTCTCTCCAGCTCGCCCAGATGTCTCTTCTTCATTTCTTCAGACGTTTCAACAGTTCGTCGAAACCGACTTAAACATGTTAACTAACCTATCATCTCACCCATGCACGCTGCATGGACAATAGGTGTGTTTTTTTTTCTTCTTTTTTTTGAGCGGAAATTACGATTTTGAAGTTCACTCAATGAAAACTGATGCGTTGTTGGGTGTTGTTGGGTGATTGGGTGCATATTGAAATTGGCGTGCTTGGACGTGGATTTGACCCGCCGCGGTGACTCAGGGGTTAAGGCGCTCGTCTACCGAGCTGGAGTACCCGGGTTCGAACCCGACCGCGGCGGCTGCGTTTCGATGGAGGCGGAACGGAAAAGGCGCCCGTGTGCTGTGCGATGTCAGTGCACGTTAAAGATCCCCAGGTGGTCGAAATTATTCCGGAGACCTCCACTACGACACACCTTCCTCACTTCCCGTACGGCGCGGTTCAGATGTCCACCGAGGTATTTGAGACAGATACTGCGCCATTTCATTTCCTCAAAAACCAATTTACCAATTTTTTTACGTGCATTTGAGACGATTACAATCAATGCGCATTCATTTAATTGACCCTATTAGCTATCAACCTTCCTTCTGGCCGTCTATATAGCATTGGAGGTATGGCGTGATATCTTGATATCCATATATGCAGCGTTGGTCATTCTATACTTAACTTTCATAGATGACGGCGAGTCCTCGTATACCACTACCAGCGCAGTGGCGCAGCGATCAAGAGATGCGCCACTGCATTGGCAGGTGGCTGTTTCTATGGCAGCCACCGGTAGGGGCATGTGCGACCAATGTTGCTCTCCCCTAGCGACTTCTCGCACAGTTGGCGCAACGCTCCTCCGAACTTACCCGAGCTTACTCGGGTAAGCTCGGGTAGTAACTCGGGTTGCTAGGCAACGGCACAGGATCTTACGTACCGACTTTGCCAAAAGTAACCGAGCAGCCGCGCCTGCGGCCGGAGCGGGCTTGCAGCTGAGCGACGGCGCTGCTATCTTCGGCGCTGCAGTCGCTGCTCCCCGGCTACCGAGTGTAAACAGGCTGACGTAAACCTGCGCCCTCCCTCAGTATGACAGCACTCCAAAGGCGCGAAATTGTTCGCCGCACGTACTACCTGCTGATTTATTATCATCCAAGGAAGGAGGGCGAGAGTGCGAACTTACCTCTCTCAGTTTACACTCGCAGCCGAGGAGTAGCGGCCACTACCGGGCGGAGGCATACACAGGAACACCAGCGCCGGCGACCCCAGCGCCGCCGCTCGGCTGAGAGCCCGCGCCTGTTGCCGTCGCGGCTGTTCGGTTACTTTTGGCAAAGAGGGTGACAAGATTCTTGGTCGGTGCTGGTGAGCGTATGAGTGCTTTCGCACTAGTAGAAACGAACACTGTACTTGAACGTAATATATTCGGATACCTACAGTGTGCTGCATGCGACGTGAATGCCGAGACGTCGCTCAACGTTTAAATTTGTCGTCTCCATGCGCCATTCACTTTGCGGGGAAGGTGCAGAATCGGCCTGCTCATTTTCTCGGCATGTCAGCGGGCTTCGCCCGTTTAATAAATGCGAGGCATACCTTCGAATTAAATTCACCCGCGTGAAACCGCGGAGGAATGTCGTAGGCCATGGACCCGCTTCTCAACCGAATCCAGTTATATACACGCTAACGGAGAGTTGGAATAAAAAAGAAAGAGTTTATGAATTATAAGCTCCAAGGAGAGCGCTTGAACTCGACTCGAATTCAGGGCCTCATCTATGATATGCAGGTAATATTTATTAGAATAGGACATTAGAAATTGTTTCGGAGTCACTTTCACATTCGCCGACTTAAGGCCGGGATACATGCGGCGTTTTTTCCGACGACATTCGCGCGGCAGAAAACGTCGCGGCGGCGCGACGCCCGGCTGGAGATACATGGAGCGTTGGAGCGGCGGCGCGCCGCCGCGTATCCCGTATCCCTCGACGCGAAAGCAAATGTGATCAACAAGTAGCAAACACCACTGTGCAAGGAGGTCTGTGAGAACAGTGATGCTGACCATTGTCTTAAAATCAGGAAAGTTTCACTTCGATACCATTGTACGAATTTTAGCACGCGCGCTTAAGTATTTATAAAGATTTGCGTGCTCGAATGCATGCCGTCGCGTACCTTTGGACGCCCGCTCAGCCGCGGACGCCAGCGGCTGCAGTTTTCTTCGACAGATTCGCTTCAGGGAGGGAGCGCAGGCATTCCGATCCAAGATTCGGCCGTATTCTCCAAAAAAAGCGACATTTCAAGTCTGATGAAGCGTTTATTTTCACGACAATAACATTTCCGTGCCAAAAACACGGCGCAGCTCGACGGCCATGGCGGCCATGTTGGCAGCGGCAGGCAGCGGACCGGAAGAGCGGGCTGTCTGCGCTGCCATTGGCTCGCTTCAGCCGCCGCTTCCGGTCTCACTGGACGCCGCGCGTCAAAATCTAGCCGGTCCTGATCGGCGGCGGCGGGCGTTTTTCTCGACGCCGGGCGTCAAATCTGCGCCGTCGGGCGAAAATCGACGACGCGCCGCGGTAAAAACGCTCCATGTATTCCGGCCTTTAAGGGGGTGGTCTCTCTGCGAGCCGACTCGCACATACGAGCCGAGTTATGCGTCCCAAGGGTCACTGACGCAGCTTCCGAAGTTGGGCGGCGGCTGCCCCCAACGGTAGCGTCCCCGGCGGCCGCGTGGGAATGGCCCGCTGCACGACGGGCGCGGCCATCGCAGCCAGCCACAGGTGCCTGGTTCTAATTACGGTCGCGGCGGCAGCAGCCGGGGCAACGCCAGCGCCACCACCACCGCGAGGGGGCCCTCGCGTCGGTGTCGCGACTCTTTTTGCGGCCAAACCCTTGCGCAAGCGGCACATCTTAATTGCAGGTTGCCGCGGCGGCAGCCCGGTCGGCGTGCGCTTTTCCCATGCCAGCCGGCCGCCGGTGGCCGCTTGGCAACCGCCTGATGAACACGTCCGTCAGCGCGCCAGACAGCTCGGGGTCCCGCCCTCCGCGGAGCGGCACTGCGCTCCTCCACTTTCGAGCCTTTTTGCGAACGAAAATATGCTTACCGCGGCGACCAAACGCGTGCCACCGAAGAAACCGGGCATCCGCGAACCTCTAGGCTGGAAAACATGTAGAGATATGTTCAGACGCAGGGTGCCCACCTGTTGCTGTTGAAACGCATCGCATGCTAAGGCAGATGCTGCGGATTGACGCTCCTTTCGCTTTGTTTTCGGCCTGTTTGCACGTATGTGTAAACATACATATGTATGTGTAAGCATGTGTATGTGCATGTGTATGTGTAAACATATGTGTAAACATGTGGACATAGATGTTATTCCACACTGTGCAGATGGGACACAGTGACAATTCGACCAATGTGCTCCTTGTATCGCAACTCCGACTAACACACCGAGCGCATTATAACACAGAAAATTCGTTAAAACCTGCTTTCAAACCAGATTCTTAATGTCCGCTGGTAAGATACTTTCGGGAAGGTTGAAGTCATGGTCGCGCAGTGTCCGCAAATTGCGCCATTATTTACCGTTTCGTTACGACGTGCAATAAAGCACGCATTCAAGGACAATTTTATTTATTTATTTATTTATTTATTTATTTATTTATTTATTTATTTATTTATTTATTTATTCAATACTGCAGGCCTTACGGCCCAAGCAGGAGGGGCATACAAATGACATCAGTGTACAGAACGAAGATAGCAAATAATATTTTCAAAACACTTGTTATTTGGGCAGTAGAATATGAGCAAAACAAGGACTAAACGAATGTCCGTTGTGGGTCGGCTTTGTTTGGGTATTTTAAATGGGTGTGACAGTGACCGGTGGCTGTCGGTTTCTCTTCCAGTTGGAAGATGCTGTGCTTCGAGACCAGATCGAGTGCTACAACCAGAGGTTGCGAGACTTCGAAGAAAAACAAAGGGCCTTCCGAGCGCGCCATGAACGACAGGCAGAGGCGGCTGAGCTCGAGGTAAGTTTTTACGCTCCTCCCAAGAAAAGGCGTTGAACTCCTCTTGCTTCAATATACAAGCGCGTATAAAAGTTCTTGTGTGCAGGGGCAACACTACTCGGTAAACTTTTCAACGTATATTTCCTATGGGTCACCTTTCTATACTCATTTGCACTCATGACTGCAGGCACTCTAGAGAGGGGAGGGAATGTACAGTGGGTGTATAATAAACGCATTGTCTGTGTCAGTAATATTCTTTCGCTGAGTTTTCTGCTGAAACAGTATCAAAGCCACACGGGTAAGCAAAGGCTCAGGAAGAAATGCGCGCGATCTGCACACAGTAAATATATACGCCTGTATAGCACGGCTTACAAATATGTGTTGTAGTGTGACAGTTCAGGGTTTGGAGTTACACTGAGACTGCAGCTGGCTTGCGCATGTTCTGTCTCAGGGCCATTCGTCGCCGCCGCTGTTTTTACGCATCCCAAATGGGCACAAAAGTAATCCACAGGTGAAGCTCCTCGTAGTCTACTAGCAGGCAAACAAAAGACAGCGAAATTGACGTGCCTGTAGACAAGGCTTTTTGGTGATAAAGCAATGGCATTAGTGTATATTCTGTCACTTTCATATATCATATGAGAGTGCCAGAGTATATTTCATAATCAATCGCCTATGCTTTCGATTACAGAAAACATAATTTGAATAAGGAGAGTGTTGCCCATTTCAAAGAGGAATCAACTCAATACAAAATTACTACTAATCGATGTCAGAAAAAAAAATTGAACTTGGACTCGGGAGTGCTATGCCAACGAGAAAATGATATAAAACGCAACAGCGTCCAAAAAAGTTGTGCGTGCAAACTTTCGCGGGACACGGTAAAGTCTGCCGCCGGGTTCATTTGCGGAAACGCGGCTTACAAGATCCGTGAATAGCGTGGAGAGCGACAAAGCCCTCTCTGTCCCTCGCCCGAGCGCGTGACGGCGGCGCAAACACGAGGCGGCCTGCGCAACCCTTTGACCCGCGCTGTCCGGCGCTCGCTCGCCAAGTGCCAAACAAACAGGGTTCGCGCCGCGCCGCCTATCCCCCGAGGTTTTCCTGCTTTCGGGCAGACCTTTCCCACCCGCGTTTTGCGATCATTGCGCGCGATCCGCTCAAAATGCGGGCCCCGAAAGCGGCGCGGGGGCGCAACCCTTGCCGCGGCGGACACGCGGCGTCGGCGCGCCTCCGCATCTGGCGCGGCGCGCGCACCTGAGCGCGTGGCGTCGTCTCCATGACAAAGGGCCGCCCCAAACACGCACAAAGGAAAGGGGTGCGCTTGGCCCAGTTCCTCCTCTGCAGCAGCGCGTGCCGGCGAAATTTTTTCGCCAATTCTGCGTCCGCCGCGCCGGCGTTGCACGCGTTGGCGCACCTCGCTCTCGCGTGGCGCCATTTTTGTTTTATTTCTTCAGATTTTCACGGTGCGGCGACGCGCGCTTTGAAGGCAGCTGCGCGGCGAGCCCGCACCAAACACCCCTCCGATCCCGCTCTCGTTGCCGCGGCCAAAATAGATGCTTCGGCGGCTCCCAATGTGCATCTCCGCCGATTGCAAACTTGTGGGCCAGAATGCACGAGACTGGGGAAGATAGAAAAAGAGAAAGGCGACGCTTCCCTATGATGCCCTTGGTGGATGTTCATCGTTTCAGCCTTCTTTCCGCCCGTTTTTTGGGGGAGGGGAAAAGGGGAGAAAAGAACGGAGGGAATTCCCCTTTCTGAAAAATCATCCGCCGGGGAAGCCAGCACTGGAGCGGAGCAAGCCGATGCGGCCGTGCCGCGGGAGCACAACATCGCGCGCAACCAAAAAGCGACAAATGACGGTCGCATGAAAGGCTTTGCCTGCGATTCGAGTCCAGCCGATGCGCGCGCCCCGAGTTTGGCTGGGCCACGCGAGGGAAGCGACAAAAGGAAGCCACTGACGCATTTCTCCGTCCAACCTTTTCGAGCAGAAGTAAATATCAACGCCTGTAAAATCCTTTCTTCAGGACAAAAATACATTTCCCTTGACGTGCACAATTGCGCACGTACTTTCTGCACGCCTTCAGCGGTGTTGGTACATATTCCTTGTTCCGCTTCTGTTCCGTAAGAACTGAATTGAATAGGTGCTTTTTGTTTGAGCAACTTTGCGTGAACATGCAGTTCTCTAATATCTACCGTGTACCGAGAAAATGCTCGGCATTCGACAGAACAGACACGCTGCTGCTGTTTCTTGTGCATTCAATTCAGTTCTTATGCAACAACAGCGGAACAAGGAATACGTACTAACTCTTTTTATTTATCTGTGGTCTTATAAGGTATCCCTTATAAGATCGCAATCCAGCCTTTTAATGCTACATAGGCAGTAGGCACTTCTTGTATAAGTGCAGTCATAAGCACCACATGAAAAAAAAAAGAGAGGATGAAAGGAAATTCAAAATAGCAAATTGTCGTCATATCACAGCCTGCAGCATTTCGTATCCCTCTCCAGGCTTCCAGCGAATACATGCATATAGGAATATACAAGGAGTGTTCCGCAAGCTTCGGCTCGAGTTTTTTTTTATTATTAATTAACAGAAATGAAATTGAAAAACGTTACTTTAGAATTCAGATTTGTGCAGCGTGGGCTTGCGCTACCGGTGGTGCGGACTGGGAACTTTTGTTTTTATTTCTTTCTCTTGCCCATTCTACATATGTCGGTCGCTCAAAGGTTGTTCATGTTAACGCTGTTGAGTAAGCCAAGAATTCTGCTTACCAATCTGCGTAAGTGCTCAGCGACTTCAGCGCTGGAGAAAACGGTGCTGCTTTTAAGGCAACGTCGGTGACTTGTCACTGTATGACTTTTTCAAGCTAACCGCGTACGTGGAGCCTGCACGCCTCTATAATTGTCGTCAAGAGGGATGGAGACCGTAAGGAATTACGGCTGCCAACAACGCGCCACATGCGATTAATCTCATACTTCCTGCTTTTTACCTTCCTAATTTGACACTTTTCAACCAATCTCCTGTATCATGTTTGCCGCGCAAGCGATTGTAAGGCTAGATAACAAAGATTTCAACCAGAAAAAGCGGTTCTCTATAATAGTGTATAGGTCACTGTACCAACTGGTTCTTGCTCCCTTTTCGCAGATTTTACTGCTGTTTAGAAAATCTCTGAACATAAGGTAAAAATATATATATAAGGCCTTTACACCCGTGGTAATACGGGTGATCAGCGCTAGTGCTTTTGCAATTGTTAAATTTCTCGCGGACAAAGGTGCGGCAATTGCCTTTCTGTTTTGGCGGGGTTAGCGCGAGGCACGGGCCACGTGCACGGAGTAATCACGTTACCCTCATGTAAGGTGCCGCCCCGGTTACGTTTAGTTACGCTCTATAGTCACGACAACGACGACGTTTAGGCCGGAAACATACTCCTGGACAGCTAGCGCTAAGAAAGAGCAGCCCACTCAGGCTTGGCTCAAACGCAGGGGCAGTGGGAAGCACGGCAGAATGCTCAACTTTTCGAAGCCTATACAAGGCAGTGGACATGCGGTAGAGAGGCAAATATGCATGATAGTTCCAGCTTTTTGGTGAAATAAAATATGATGGAATTTCGCGCTAGTTTTTTTTTTCTATTTATCTGCTTCTTGGGTTGCCTTGTCTTAGTAATTTTTCAACATATTAGAACGCCATCCTCATCTCTTTGCTCAGTCCTCTTTTGTGATTGCTCTTGTTGCAGAGGAGGGTCGTGGCTACTTGCCTTCCGTGCGGGATCTACCAGATTAAAAAAAAAGAACTATGTTATAAGTAAGGCGGCTCAGCTGTCACTTGTGAAAGGTAGACTGGCTGCCTAGCTCGGCTCGATTTTTTCGTTGCTGCGGGATCGCGTTTAAGTTACGCACGTAAATATTGTACGGTTGCAAACAAACCAAATAAAAAAAAACTGACATCCATGTGGCGTTATCGCACGGCCGCCGACGACACCATTTCTGTGTACAGTTGTTGCCGCGCGGTACTCCTCGCGCAGACAAAACGCCCCGATCAACGTTTCGCCGCGAACCGAAACACGCGCGTGCAAAGGGCCCCGTTGACTTAATCCGCGGAGTCCCTCTCGCGTGGCTCGGCTGTGTGTGGCGGGTGTCATCGCTTATGGCATGCATATGCAAACGAGCTCGTCTCTTGTTTGCAACCCTTCCGGTATAACCTCGGGCACGTATGGAAGCGGCGGTGCCGGTAATCCTGCTCAGTAGCTGCTTACCCCGCGCATCTGCCCTTTGTCTTGGCGCGCGACGCTAATCCGCGGCCTCTCAACCCTTCCGGGCGGCCAGATGGATCCCCCCCAAGACGCCCCTGGATTAGCGCCCCCGCCGCGAATCCGCCAGCTCCCGAGCGGGCGCCACGCTGGGCGCGCCGGGGCTGCGCTACGGGGGGCCAAGGCGCGCGTGCGTGAGAGGTCCTTTCTCTCTGAAGCCGCGCCTCATGAAGGAGGCGCGACGGGAGGCCGAGCGGTGTTCGCTTCGAGGCGGCTGGCGAATTGCATGTGATGCCGGGCACTCACGTGACACAGCACCGTGCGTGCACCTCCGGTGAAATTATCCAGGTTGGAGCATGAACGCCAAGGAGGAAATACTGCTGGTCCTGTTGTTCCGTAGACGATACTCGACGGTTCCGCTGGAAGGGCGCCCGATAACTCCTGGCTTCGTAGTTAATCGATACGAAAAGCCAGATCATCACTTTGCAAGGCATGCATGGAATTAACGTCAAAATACCATCGCAGGCCAATACGAGCATGCGAAGCAGGGCCGGGTAAGTGGCTGACTGAGGCTTTATTCCGCACAGAGAGCGGAACTCAAGCGCCTACTTATACCGTAAATAAACAGCGAAGCAGTTTAACGCGCTTAGTGGGAACACACCGATCGGCCTTATCAAGCCGAGTCGTCAGTTGTTCACAAACATGCGTTGTTTTACACGGTTGAAGGCAAATATGAAACGTTCCTGTTCTGTATCGACACTGCTTTTCTGGACAGTCATATTATTTTGATGTTTCGAAGACGCGGTGCCTTATCGCACTCCGCAGAATATATAATTGGTCCTGGCTTCGAAGTAGAGATCAGTTGCATATTACTTCTGATGTTGGCGCTGCGTCATACAGATGCAAGAGAGCTTGACTGGGCGCAAATTTGCAGTGGTCCAACTTTCACTCGGAGAATGACAAAGTGTTTCCCACATGGGCAACTGCAAAGTAGCAGCTTTCTAGCGGTTATGTAACGGCAGCCGACTCGAGTAACGGGCGCGAAATTCGGAAGCTGTACAAGAGGAAATAACTCAAATGGAGAACCAGCAAAACATAGGAGGAACGAAAGTGAACGGACGGTTCGAACGATATCCCTGCCTGTGCGGCCGCGTCACTTCCGCACGAGCCCCAGCAGAGAAGCTCGCGCGCGTGGGGGGGGGGGGGGGGGGGGGGGGGTCACAATGCGTCCGCCGATTCTCCATTAGGCGCGCGGGGAGCCGAACAATGCACTTCGATCATCTCACGCGTAAAAGCAGGAGTCCGTCCTTTCTAAAAAAAAAAAAAAAAAAAACAGAAAGAAGCAACAGCTCCGTTATGTAGGTTAAGAGGTAAGGCACATCCTCGTATGTGCGCAGCCCCGTCGGCCAGAGCGCGCTTGGTACCGCGGCAGATTTTAGAGCATAAAGCCGAGAACGCGGACGATGTGTGTCTATTATGCCCGGCGCTTCGAAGCAGCGATCCGTGCGATGAAATCGATAGCCTATGTGGCTGGGACCACGCCGATCCCAGCCAAAAACCGATCTCGTATGAAACATCTGCGGGATCAAACGCGAACAGCTATAATTGCTGCAGATAGAGACTTTTCGTTTGAGAAGCACTTAGGACAGCTTCCGTTATACTATATCGACGGTTGTATTTTGAAAGTTAGGAAAAAAAGGAAAAAGAGAACCTTAATAACTGCCTTACGTGCAGCTGTAGCCTATGCTGCATAAAACCGTAGGATGAGTGACGTAGAGTTGAGAAAGCAAAGAAAGACCATTGGGCGCAGTGCATAGCAGGTATAATTGCGCGCTAAAATGAAGGAGGGCTCTATGAATTACCGACGTATGTAACAGCGAAGGCCATAGTCGAATGCCACACTCGTCTTCAGCGGACGCGAGGTCTCATCCTCTCGGGAACGTCTCGCTGGCGCATCGGTATATCTTGGGCGAAGGGTGCAAACCGGAGGCACGGAGAGTGGGAGAGCAGCGGCGGCTGTGGCAGTCCTTGAGCGCGGGCCGCTGGCAAAGTGCACGGCAAACAGCGGCCTCATCGATCGCCGCGGCCAACGCGTGCGTGTGTACACAGCGGCGGCAGCGTCCCCGCTCCCCCGGCGCGCTCCTTCCTCGCACCGGCGAGCCCGGGCCGCGCTCGGGTCCCGTCTGCACCTGGCGGCGGCCGAGGCCTACGCCGCCGACGACGACGGGGGACGGCCGCCGTAGATGGGGGGAGGGGGCACCGAGCGCTTCTTCCTCCGCATATGTTTCATAGCGCGTCGACAAAAGCCGGATTACCGCATTAGCGTCCATTATACGGGGGATAATCCTCGGCGGCGCACAAGCCAGTTGGCTCCGCAGGGGTCAGCTCGGCCCGTGAGTGGGGTGAGAGGAGGGCGTTTATTTTACGGCGCGTATAAATATTTTCCCGCGCTGAATGAGACAGCCCTGACAGGCGGCGTTTTTCCGGGGACCCGTGGATTAGAGAGGCGATATTGGCGCGCTGACTTGTGATTTCGCGCTTGAGAGCGCGCGCTGAAAGGTGCAGTCACGACTCAAAAGGAGATGAGGGGATAAGCGGCGGCGACTGTTGCCTTTTGCCTCGACTCTCTCCCGCACTGGACGCGAGGGAGGAAGGATCGTTGCGGCACTGTGGCCGCGCCCGAGACGGTATGAATACCTGAGTACGTTCAAGCAACGGAGTCTACGCAACTAGCCCAGCTTCGCCTAAATTGCGCGGAGAGACATTGTTGCTATCCAAGTGCAAAATCGCGTTCCCGATGCATGGCTAGGACGTGAGATGCTCTAAACTTACGCTGGGAGCATGAGCGGCACACTCCAAGGATGAACAAAAGAAACACGTGCCTATATGCGCAGCTCGGTACAAATGATGAGGGACAAAGCGGCGAAACCTTCTTTTGCTTGTGCCGTTCGGGAAGCATTGTCCGGCTCTGCCTTTCGCGCAGTCAGAACCTGACGCGGCCCCGGCTTGACGTGCGGACTGGTTCGTTCACTGGGCCTTGCACGTTCCCACAGGCTGGACAGTGGTGGACAGTGGTCAAAAGGAGCGCTCGCTCAGCCGGGCGAGCCGCCCACGTGACCCCGCGATGGCCTCGTCGCGACGGCATCGCCACTCGCCGCCGCGCACAGACCGGGCGCACACCCGCGCCAGCAACACGCCGGCGTGCGAACTGCGCCGCGCGCGACCCGCGAACAAAACGGCACGGGAACCCAGAGAGCTCTCGAGCGAAACTCGGGGGGAAAATAGAGAAATCGCACCAAACTCTCTGCTCGGAAGTGAATGCAAAAAAAAAAAAAATAGTGCGCCAAAAGACAGACCGAAACGAAATAACGGGGCAATTGCGGTGCGAGATTTTTTCGGATCGAGTAGCGAAAGAGGACTCTCTTGGAACAACCCTCGCTACGCGTCTGTGGGGCCACGTGCGAGCGCCAGCGTGGTGACCGGCTGGCCAACCGTACGCAGGCTCTGCATACGGGCAAAAATAAACTCGCAAACATTGCTGGCCCGCCCGACGTGATGTTTGCAGTCACGGAACAGGTCTCATCGTTCGCGCATACGGACTTCGTACGTGAAGCACTCCAAGTTGGCACTGAGGCAGACTTATTTTTTAGTCGCGTGCAGCCCATTTACTCTAGTTCTCGATTACTTATTTTTTTTCTCACTTTTTTTGCATCATCGAGCAGAACTTGATAGCCGTGCACTTGAACCGTTGTGTTCGCTTCGTACTTCTAGATCATGCTTCGATTTTGGCATCTTATATGCTGCGATTAAGAATCGGCGTTTCGGGATGACATGTTTTAGTACCATATTCGATAGCTCAAGTATAGTTTGCACCTTCATATCCTTTTTATTTACTCCTCCTGATGCCGGCGCCGATCCCGTACGAGGTGCACCGACTTCCTTCTGAGAGCTGTATCCCTGCCATCTGCGAGGTACGCGCAGGGCATCCTGTTTAGGAGCGGCGGCGGAGCTTCACGCTCGCTGGGACGGTAACAGGATCAGCGCGGCTAGTGAAAAGACCCGGCTGAAAGATGCCGCCGCTGAGCGGGTTGGTTCCGGGGGTGTCTCATCGCGCCGCTGCATTATACGGGCGGTAAAAGACGCACGGAGTATTCCTCTTTTTAGCGGGGACCGTCCTTGTCGCTCGACTTTGAATGCTACGTGGACACGCAGGAAAACCTTCGGCACAACATCTGGTTCTGCTGGGAGCGACTCGAGCGTTATTCAGAGAGTTTGCGGCATATCTTTTTCACATGACCTTTGCTTTCGCAAGGAGTGCTGTTTGTTGGAAATGCCACAGGTTTCGCACATGTTACTAAGCATGGAAGCAGCGAATATTGTCCTAAATTCGCTGCTGTATAATCTAATGACGTGAGCAGCCGTTAGGTATAACAGAGCTCCATCTTCCAGTGTACAGCCTTTGTCAGAAGTTTAGAGCCCAGGGGGTTGGCTTCTGAGCCACACCGTGTGGCTTGTAATGCATCCTTAGTGATAAAAATCTCTTGAAGGTCAGAAGATTTTTGCTCCTGTCCCCTCCAATGGGTAGGACTTCCATGAATGCTAAAAAAGCCCCACTACACGGCTTAGGAGCAAACCCCCTTGGCTCTGAACTTCTGACAAAGACTGTATACCTTCGTTTGGATGGCGCAGCCATTTTGCTTGACGCGTTGCTGTCGTAGGCCTGTGAATGGTTTTTCTGATTAAATTTCTAATGGCGTATTCCAATCAGTGATCCGGAGCAATGCTTTAGTTGCTCCGCGAAACCAAAGAGCCTGTTTGAATGGGAGGTTTGGGTTGTGATGCCGAGTCCTGTTTGAAGCACGGCGGTTAGCTTGCTCCTTCACGGATTCAGAGAGCTGCTCCGGATTGCCGATTGGAACGCGCCGTAAGTGTCAGCGTTTCTGCGTGGCATTTTTAAACGTGGCGCTCTCTCTCTTTTGCTGCGCAGGTGAGGCGAAAACACCAGGAACTGAGCCCCGATCGCGGTGGATCTGCGAGCAACTGAACCAATGAAGCGGCGTGGCAATGAAGCATCCGCACGGACACATCGGACAGCTGGCTTCCTGGCCAAGGCCCGCTCGAGATGAACGCAAGCGAGGCTGGATCCACGCATCGCGACGCCCGCTGCGACGGCTGCCAGCACCGCCACTTCCACCTCTTTACGTTTTGAACTTGATCGCACTCGTTCCTCTCTCCGATTCGCTGACGGATACCGAGGCGGTACACAAAGAAAAATATGTTGAATGCGGAACGCTCAGGCGAGCGGTGTGATAATTATTTTGACGCAAGCTGTTGGGAAGACAAGCATGGGGAGACCTTTGCTGCTTTTGTTCGACGTCTGTGATCTTTGTTTTCTTCTACCACAGAGGACACATTCCTGCCGCGAACAGTTGAGAGAAAATACTCAGGACCACAGTGAAATCTCCGAACACGTGTTCAGGTTGATGCCTCGCTGAAGTAACTCGACAGATCCAGTGGAAGAAGAGAATAGAAAAAAAAATTCATTTCCACCTCAGCACAACCTTCTTTCTTTTTCCCATTATTAGGGTGGATTTTTCGTACGACAGCTGCGCATTGTGGGGACCTTGCGCAGCGCGTGTGCATGCCGTTGTCTGTAGATGCTTCACCACTGTCAGTTGTGCTCACACGCGTCCATGTCGAATGAGGGGCCTTATTTGTGGGCGGCAGCGTAGCCCGCGCCTGGTGCTCACCTCGGAACTCGCGCTCGAGCCCTGGGCGGCCGCGAGCGGGGACCGAGTGCGCTCGCGTCTCCCTTCCGCGAGGTTGGCTGCATCCCCACACGGCCGACGGAGGCCTCGGTTTCGCAGCTCGCAGTTGTATGCATGTACAATAGTGTATTTATATTCAACAGCGTTTTCGCTTTCCGTTCGGGAGGTATAATTCTTGGCACTCCTGCTGCGTGCACGGCTGTGGACATCGCTCTCGTTACGAACCCGACTGGCTGTTCGAAGCAGACCTATTTTTGCAGCAGTCATTCGCGTTTTTGGCCTTTGCATGTTTTTCAGCCTCTCACTCGCCGTACGGACCCATTCCTTTATGAGATTGAATCCTCGCAAACAGACCTTCGACCACAAAATATTGCTACTCTCGGTATCGTGCTCTCGAAGCCGTCGGTCCCTTACGGAGGGGGGTAGGGGGGGGGGGGGGGGAGCTGTTATGCGCGCAGATTTCACAATAAAAAAAAGGAAATCATCATCTTTAAACCGTGAGCCTCAGTTATGCGTACCTACGTAACCGGAAAACCTTTTTTTTTGTTGCTGTTGTTTCTTGTAGATATTGTGAATATATATATATCAGTCTGCTCAGCTGTGTTACCGCCTCGCTTCCTGTGTGCTTCGCCTCACTGTTCAGATGATGATGCTCCACAGCGGCGTATTGTATAGTCACGGAGCACCTGTGTCCCTCACCCAAATGTTCGTCGCTCTTTCCTTGGTTCACGTGACTGCGAGCCCCATGGCTCTCCGTGCCCGTTACAGGCGGTGTGCTTTGCTTTGATGTTTTGTTTCCAAAACAATGGTTTGTTTCTACGACATCGCAGCATGAAATGACGTTGCTTTGTTCAATACCCTGCTGAAAGACACTATCACTGCATCTTTTTTTTTTTTCTAATGCCTACACTGTATCCCACTTCAATTTTTTTTACTGTGATTTCGCCTTTCCTTTAGTCCAGACACAGTCTTCTTGACGGACCGCTTAAGCTGTATTGGAGCTGATGGTACCAGAAAAGTGAACGAGTTTACAAACCCGTACTTAATGAGCCTGTAATAAGGGAGTAATTACTCATTGACGTCCACCCAAGCGCAGCCATACGGCTACAAAGGAAAGCTATACAGCTTTCTCAGAATCTTCACAGTTAAAGAAAAATTCGTCCTGGTCCAGGGTAGCCGTCCTGGCTTTGTAGCCGTATGGCTGCGCTTGGGTGGACGTTAATGAGTAATTACTCCCTTATTACAAATGTACTCCACCTTGGGGGATTCCCTTAAACATTTGACCAACACTGTTCCCACTTCGAGTTATTGATCGATTCGCTCTCGCCCTACAATAAAGAAAAAAAAAAAAGATTCGCTCTCGCCCTACCATGACCTTACCGTCCCGGTTAGCTCAATTGGTAGAGCGACTGCTCCAGTGAAGCGGTGGTCCCGGGTTTGAACCCCGGACCAGGACAAATTTTTCTTTAACTGCGAAGTTTCTGAGAAAGCTGTATAGCTTTCCTTTGTAGCCGTATGGCTGCGTTTGGGTGGACGTCAATGAGTAATTACTCCCTTATTACTAATCTACTCCACCTTGGGGGGTTCCCCTAAGCGTTTGACCAACTTAATAAGTCCACGCTGCTTGAGTTTGGAAATGTATTGTTACACTTTATTGCATTGTGTTCTCAGCAAACCGGAAGGTTTTGGCGTCTTGGCAGACGAAACAATCTGTGATCAAGTGTGATTGAGTAAAAATTTTCCCTCAGACCTTCCAACTCCTCTGGCTATAAAGTGTGTCCTTCCTTCCTCGCCTCTGATTGCGCGCGCGCAGTGATGTTCATGTATTCATCTCCCCTCATGTGCTTTTCTCACAATGGTGGCTGAAGCAATTCTCTCATGTGAACGAAACAACCAAGGACTGAGTCTAGTCGGGGTACTATGTGTAATGCTATAGCTGTACATGCGAAAAATTGTATAAAACGCATATATAAACAAATCCGTCAGCGTGTTCGTTTCCTCAACTCTGACGCCGAAGATGTCAAGCACACCTGGTTGTCACGGAAAGGTATAGAATATATGTGCATTAGCGAACAAAACAACTCAGAGCATTATTTTAACCGTTTAATTAGTTGTCTCGGCATCAAGCAACAAATATTCAGTGCAGCTTGTCAAAATAAGGGGTGTGAAATTGCAGAAGCTGCTGACAGGATGCCGTTATTTTTTCCGCACACTGCGTCGATTCAAGATTTCGAGTCTAACTCTCTGCGCCGTGCACTCGTAAACTCAGTTCATGGCATTGTCTGGCGGTCTCACATGTGCTCGGCAATCACGACAGCCACAAGCCAATAAGTCGGGCAATCACGAAACGATGTTGAGTACTTGAACTAGAAGCTTTAAAAGTCCTGCCCCTACTGTTAGGCGGCTTCTAAAGTACCCAATGGCGACACTGCGGCCAACTATGCTGCCCCTAATTAGAGAAACGTATTTTACCTCCAGCAAGGGTACATTGCCAGCGTCAATTGAAATGCGAACAAGGCAACTGAAAGCATAACAAACGAAGAAATTATTTATGGAGGGAGAATGGGTATCACAACACTCGATTTTCAGTCCCATGGTGCGAGGACTACTGCGTGGAAGTGCTTACTGACCCTGCGAGTGTTACTTCTTCAGCATCTAATATATTTTATTTAAAGTTTTTACGTCACAGTTATCGTGTTCATGTTTCATTTGACGCTGATCATACATGGGCTTGCTGTCTTGGGACAAGTTCCTACTTTTCAGTAAAAAATCCTCGCCCCAATTCTCTTGAATGTTAAAGGGCAGCTGCATAGGTTGCATCGTCGATTACGTCACTATATTTAATGCAGCGCAAGAACACTTGGCATGCTTAAAGGTGCACTGAAGAGGAATCTGAACTCGCATTTTTACTGCTGGAACTCGATCTACAAGTTCCGAGCGTTCTTAGAAACCTCGAATTATTGCCCTGTGCGGCCGATTTTTCTCATTTAAATCGGATTAGCGTCGGGCTCCCTCCTTTTTTAAGCATGAAATGCTTTTAGCTCCCGTTGTCGGCAGTGTGGTGACGTCACGCCGAGACCGAGAGCCATCATCCGGGCACTGAAATCCACTCATCCGGGCACTGAATTCCAGTCATCCGGGCACTGAAATCCACTCATCCGGGCACTGAAATCCACTCATCCGGGCACTGAATTCCAGTCATCCGGGCACTGAAATCCACTCATCCGGGCACTGAATTCCAGTCATCCGGGCTCTGAAACGAGAACATCCGGGCACCGTACGAGACTTAACGAGATTTAACGACTCTCTCTAAGCCCTCCTACGCGACCGGCATGCAAGCGCCGGTTGGTCTCCAAATGAGACAAAAAATAACTGCTGCCAGTGCCTTCTCAATGTTTATCAAGATATCAGTGGAGCTGTGGGTTTGATAATGCACGGAATTATAATTTCCGATTTCTAATAACGCGTGCAAAAAGCACATAAATGCCACGTTACACTTCGTTGTCATACGTGATCCGGGGGAGAAGCGCTGCGTTCAAAGGGCAAGGCATCGCGCCGAACGGGTGGTGGCGTTCCTCCCTTCCTTTACGGTGCGGTTCGGGTGTCCACCGAGATGGCAGAGAATTACTGCGCCATTTCCTTTCCTCAAAAAACCTTGCGTTCAAATGGCAAGGTATTGCGCTGAACGGGTGGTGGCGTTCCTCCCTTCCTGTACGGTGCGGTTCGGGTGTCCACCGAGATGACATTAGGCCCGTAAACATTTGATGCTTACTCTACTCTCGTTTACGGGAGAGGCAGAGATTTTTTTAATTCCCCGCAAACGGTGGGAGGAGTCGACCAACCTTTCACCCAGTCCCGTGGCGGCTTGCCGCTCAGCCATCGGCGGAGTGATACGTAGTGATCTGCCAAAGCAAAGAGTCCACGCGTATTTTTATTTCCGTGGGCCTAATTTGCAGCTGTGTAGTCTCCGACTAGACCTATTTATTCACGGAAACCTAAAAGAAACAAAATAAAAACGAAAGCAATGTCGCCATGCGACTGCCTGACGTTAATCCAATTTAATTAGGAAAATCGGCCGCACCGGGCAATAAATCCAGGTTTCTAAGAGTGCTGGGAACGCGGAGATCGAATTCCCGCGACAAAAAGACGAGTTCAGATTCCTCTTCAGTGCACCTTTAACTACAGCGTATATTGACTCGAATCATTGAATATCGCGGAATTCACACAAAGTGGTGCAGTTGCCTTTTAAAGCACTTCACAGATCGCTTTCTAAGCGTTCTGGCTGTTAAAAAAAAGGTTTTTGTCGCACTGCTGACGGTAGTGGTCGCCTGACTGTTGTATCTATTCATCACACAAAAAAAAAAAATGACGGATGATTTTGCGTAGTTAGGCCGAACGCAAATTATTTTTTATGCTAACGCTTAGGTTTTCACTTCGGTTTCGGTTAGAGGCTTGGTTTTCGAGGTCAGGTAGGCTGTAGACAGCGATCAGCAGAATCAGACTTAAGATCCGCCTTAAGGCGCGACAGCGTTCATGGGTGAATGCCGTACATGCGGAATTTGACATTCTCTACTTTACATTCATAGATCGCAGGGAGTCCTCATGTACCCCTCCTGGCGCAGTGGTGCAGCGGTCAAGGGATGCGCCACTGCCCTCCGATGGCAGGCGCTGCCATCGGTGGGGTTTGTGCGACCCAGGCTGCTCTTGCCGAGAAACCTCTCGCGACCAATCACTATATACTTTAACTGTCATGGAGGGCAGCGTGTGCGTGCGTGCGTGCGTGCGTGCATGTGTGTGTGTGTGTGTGTGTGTGTGTGTGTGTGTGTGTGTGTGTGTGTGTGTGTGCGCGCGGTGTGTGCGAGTGTTTGTATGCGCGCGTGTGAGTGTGTGGTGTGTGTGTTTGTGGTGTGTGAGAGTGTGTGTGCGCGCGTGTGCGTGAGTGTGGTGTGCGAGAGAGAGAGAGAGTGTGTGGTGTGCGTGCATGCATGTGTGCGTGTGTGGTGTGTGTGAGTGTTTGTATGTGCGCGCGCGTGTGTGGTGTGTGTGTTGTGTGTGTGCGCGTGCGTGTGTGAGTGCGTGCATGCATGTGTGAGTGTGTGCAAGTGTATGTGTGTGCGTGAGTGCGCGCGCTTGTGTGTGTGTGTGTAGGGGGGTGGGGTGGAAAGGTTGTTTTGACTGCAAGCTTCTCGAAAGCTCATGTATTTTGTTCGCGATGAAGCCAAATTTGGTTGGGCCACAGCGCCGAGGTAACTACGTTTTTGAAATTCTAAAACCTTATATGGATAGTACTTACGGTGGGCTGCACGCCTTTCATAAGTAAGGTTCCTAACGCTAATAGTTAAAAAGTTAACTACTCAATATTATTTAACCAGCCTGATAATTAGCACGTCATAGTGTACTCTGAAACATTACACCGCTGACAATATTGTGCCAAAAAAGCACTCTTCTAACTCAAAAACCCTATTTTTAATTACGGCAGGAAGTCTTAGGTGAAACACCCTGTATATACAAGGTGTTTAAACTGACTTTACACAATTTTTAAAAATTGGCTTTTCGAGTTACAAGAGCGCTTTTCTCGGCATGGCATTGTCAGCGGTGAAGTCCATCAGTACAGCTAACGCGTGTAACTAGCATGCAGGTTACCTGATACTGAATAGTTAACTTTTTAACTATTACTGTTAGGCTCCTTAATTATTGAGGGCCGTGTAGCCCACCATAGGTAATATCCATATCAGTTTATAGAATTTCGAAAACGCGGTTATCCTCGGCGCTGTGGTCAACAAATTTTGACTACATCGCATCAAAATACATCCCCTTTAGAAACTCTTATAGGCAAGGCATCGTTTTCAGTGCACGTAATAACTGTAATAAAAGAGTGTAATATAGTCGTAATAACTGTAATAAAACAGTAACATGGCAACTGCCACAAAAGTTTGCGAGATGCGGGTGAGGAGAAAAAATTGATTTCGAAACAGTGACGTAAGTCAATTGCCCGGAATGTCTGAAGGTGCGTGGGAACGAGCATCCTCCATCGTCTGATAACGTTAATGCTACAATAATTTCTTTTTCTTTCTTCGGAGAACACGCATCCCTTGAAGTTTTGTGGCCGATTAATGCACTGTAACCTTCGCTTTTGTTTTTGCGCTCAAGTAAACTATGCAGTTTTTCTTCTCGTGGCTGTTACCGTAAAGCAAATATTTGTTACGCCCACGATGTTATTGCAGGCCACATATCGGGCGTCCCAGCTAAATGTAACCAAGTTTAAATAAAAACAGAGTGTCCAGGCAAGTGAAACCAGCCGAGAGCTGTTGACAGCCATGTGGCCTAATCTGTGGCATCTTTTTGGTTCTGCAAAGTTAGTCATGCGGCAAAGACTAGTTAGTTATCTATTTAAATATTGGACTCAGGGAAAAAAAAGTGTCAATTCGGAAGTTGTAGATCGTGTTGAAAAACACCTGGCTGAAATGTTTGCACCAAGGTACCACCTTCGCATCTTTTTATAGTGGCCTTAAAAAGAAAGCCAGGTAAGGGGTTAGAACTTCGCAGTTGCTGGCGCATGCGTTGCGTACACTGCACACGCAAAGCCACGTCAGAGAAAGCGCTCCGGAGAAGAGCGGATTCTGTTTTTAGAGAGCGGGTCTTGGGGAGTTGAAGTAGCACCGTTATTAAGTAGTAGTGTTTGCATTTCGCAGGCTTTCTTTTAGGTGGGTAAAAAAGAAAGTTCTGCGTAAATGATACCCTGTTCGAAATATTTCGGTCTGCTGTTTCTGCACACGATCTGCAACTCCCGAATGGACACTTTTTTTCCCGAAGCCGACACTTAAAACCAATTAGCCTTTACTATCTCAGTAATACTGCTGAGCGAAAAAAAATTCTGCAGATTAGGCCATATGGCTCTCAATGCACTCAATTGGTTTCACTAGCCAAGGACACTCCGTCTTTCTTAAGGACTTGGTTACATTTAGCTGGGGTTGTGTTATCCCGTATAGGCTCGTCTAACACTCCGACACTTCCCACGATGTGACGTATTAAGGCGAAAGCCTTTAATGTCTCATCGTTGTAAGCAGCAGTTGTCGACAGAGAATGTCACGCTTTTCAGTTGGTCGAAACGGTCGTGACGTCACAGTGCGCCAATTTCAAACGGGGCCAATTGTACTTTGGCTAGTAACCATGCAACCAATTGAAGGGACCATATAGTGATGCGCCAAGTAAGTGGGACTGAGCTTAGTTAATTGCTTAATTACCCAATTAGCCTAATTAACTTCTCTAGTCAGGCCATATAAATAAATAAAACCTAGTAAGAAACTGGTCAAACTCGGGAATCGAACCCCGGTCTTCGGAGTGCGAGACGAGCATGCTATCCACTCCGCCATGCCAGCTCGATGGTTTGGAATGAACAAAGGCGCGTCTAGTGAATACGGTGTCTTCACTCACTGCCATCCTCCTCCCTTTCCTTCCGGCGAGGTTTCGGTGTCCACCGAGATATGAGAGAGAAATACATTTCATTTCCTCAAAAACCAATTTACCGACGAGCGAGGCGTATAGAACCGAATGGGCGGTGGCGTTCTATGGACTCCCTGGCAGCGTTGCAAGACGCTCTCGCGTTCCACTCTTAGAGGCGAAGCTTAACATCTTAACCACACATCAGTGACCACACTTTAGGTCAAAAAAGTGCACCCCCCCCCCCCCCTGAATTTTGACGGGTGTCCACCGAGATATGTGAGACAGTTACTGCGTAATTTTCTTTCCACAAATACAATTTTCATTTTCTTCATTACGGGCCATCTTCGTCTTTCTTCTTTCACTCCCACTTCCTCCGTTCCTCTACGGTGCGGTTCAGGTGTCCACCGAGATGACAGAGATTTACTGCGCCATTTCCTTTCCTCAAAAACCGTTGCGTTGAAACGGCAAGGCATCGCGCCGAACGGGTGGTGGCGTTCCGTGGACTCCCTGGCAGCGCTACAACACGCTGTCGCGTTCCACTCCTAAAGGCGAAGCTTAAGCTTAATTAGCAGTTAATTAGTATTCAGGTATTAATCAGTAATTAACCATTAATTAGTGATTTGACATCACTTAGTAATTAGTACTCAATTACATGTGACGCCACCAGTGCCACAGAAGCACTGAAAGTGGTGCGGAAAACGCTTTCGCCTCTACGCACTTTAGACAGTCAAAGTGCCCCCTGAATTTTCAAGAACAAGTTGTCACCTAGTTTCAGAGAGGCGTGATTCCAACCACTTACACTCCATGGGCGTCACCCGCGGCTCTGTTTACGTATTTTATGTAATGAAGTTTGAATACATACATACATACATACATACATACATACATACATACATACATACATACATACATACATACATACATACATACATACATACATACATACATACATACATACATACATACATACATACATACATACATACATACATACATACATACATACATACATACATACATACATACAGCCGCCGCGGTGGCTAAGTGGCTATGGTGCTCGGCTGCTGACCCAAAAGACGCGGGTTCGATCCCGGCCGCGGCGGCTAGAATTTCTTTGGAGGAGAAATTCTTGAGGCCCGTGTACTGTGCGATGTCAGTGCACGTTAAAGAACCCCAGGCGGTCGAAATTTCCGGAGCCCTTCACTACGGTGTCTCTCATAGCCTTAGTCGCTTTGGGACGTTAAACCCCACAAAACCAAACCAAACATACATACATACATACATACATACATACATACATACATACATACATACATACATACATACATACATACATACATACATACATACATACATACATACATACATACATACATACATACATACATACATACATACATACATACATACATAAATACATATTTTGTCATATTTACACATGGAAGTATGTGTGCCCGCGGAAGCGAAAGACAGGGTGCTTGTGGGCGGGCCACGGCAATCAAACAAAGTGCAGACTCAGTACAGAAAAAAATACATGGTTTGCAATATAAAAGAAAGAAAAAAAACATATATTGATAGGAACAACAATCATACTTGCACACACTGAAAAAGTAGGTTAATTACATAGATTAGGAGGATACAACAACAAAAAAGCGACCGTTATTCATAACACATGTCAACAAGACCTTCAGAGTGTTTCGAGCCATTATGTCAGTGTACCGTTTTAAAGGTTCTTGACGTAACTAGCCAGAATTTTACTTGTGATTTGAGCTCTTTGAGAGTCTGCAATGATAGTATTTTTGTTGGAAGTTGGTTAAAAAGGAAGGGGATGTAGAACATTCGGCACCTTTTTCCATAGTGTGTATATATCTCGGGAAGTTTAAACGCCTCTACTTTTCTTAGTATTTTACGTTTGTTTACAGGAAGCTTAAAGTTATTAGAAAAGTAGTTTCTGCTAATTACTACATGTGTAAATAAATCTTGAATGAAGTACACATCAGCTACGAGCATTCTTTCAGCACTATCTAAGGCCTCCTGAGACGTGCCATACAAAATGTTTGCGGCAATTCAGTGTAGTAATCTATCGATTTGGCTCATTCTAGACAACGCACATGAGCCATAAACAGTGACACCATACCTTAAAATAGACCCTCCTATAGCCTTAAACATAAGCTGCCGCAATTTAACAGAAGTATTGAATTTCATTCTGTACAGATAGATAGAAGTTACACGGAGTCGTTTGATGAGATGCTCAACATGAGCAGACCAAGACATGTTGGCGTCGAGATTAATGCCTAGATATTTGACTCTTTCAGACAAGGGCAGTGAAACACATTGACATCTAGGGCAGAAAGTACCGTGCACAATAACAGATTCATTTAATATGACCTTTTTGTGCGGATTTCTAAAGCAAACCAGAGCCGTTTTCTGCTTATTAATGTAAATCTGGTTACCTGAAAACCAATCACTTTTTTAACATCTATTTGTAGCAGCTCTGCAGCCCTATTGTACGACTCATGCGGAACAAGGAGCGCCGTGTCATCAGCGTATATTGAATAAATACTTCCGTCTGGACCGTTTGGTTCATTCTTGAAAACATGTACTTGCGCGATGCACACAAGGACTGACGAAGGATGTGTATACATACAGGCGTCGTATGTATTTTTCGTTTGTCTTGTCTGTATAGCGCAAGTAATTTTAAAATTTAACGTTTTAGGAGAAAGCGTGCCTTTCTTGTTCTTTACGGACGCCTGTTTTTCATAAATGTACTCATTTTTGTTTTGTAAACGTTTCTGTTTTGTTTGTTTATGAGCAGGAGCAGAAGCCTCGTTGGGAAAAATCAGCCCATATATCCTCTGTTTCTGCAACAGGTTTACCAGTCTGCTGGAACAAAAATGCTTACTATGGGACCATGAATGCATAGGAATTACTGTATTCTGCGCTTTGAATGCAATATGCCAAGGTTCGGCACATCCACATCACTGGTGAAAGCGTCATTTTGTGTAGATTTTCTTTAGATATTTTATTTATTTATTTATAATACTGCCGGTCCCTTCACAAGACCATAACAGGGGCAATTAATACATTTCAAACAGAAAAAAAAAAACTTATACATCTTCAAAAGTAGCGCACGATCTAAAAGTACAGGTAGGCAAAAAAAGACAAATTGGCCGTGGCAAAAAGATGTATCTAAACGCGTAATCGACAACGGCAGTAACAACTTCACAATGCTCTCAACATCGCATACATGACAAAATCTTATCTAGAGTTAGTAGTGCATCTATCAGACTGTGCGTCCATCAAACGCTCTCACTGGGACGCGAAAGAAGATAGGTGTTGAGTACTAGTAGCGTTACGATCCAAACGATTACCTTTGCTAAGGGGGAGAGGAAAGAAAGAATGCTTGAATTAATATCGGCATATCTACAGCGTGTTCAAGTACGGCTTTCTCAGGCGATATAGGGTCATCCGTATTTAGAAAGAGCAAATCGGTAGGAGAGAGAACACCATTGGGATATCTACAACCCGAGACGTTTGGGTATGCTCAGATTGTTTAATTAATGCTTACTCATGCCTTTCGCGCCGCAATAAATGTAGTAATCACATGCAAGATGACCCGGGGCGTGTTCCTAGATATCGCAGACTGCACAGTTAACGGTGCACGCGACGTGCTGATAGCATTTCGTCGCTTGTAATAAAAGGCGTTAATTCAGCGTAACATATCCACGTTAGACGTGTTCCGCGTAGCTGACTGGGCTGTAGAAGCAGGCACTTGCCCTATACGCCTTGATCGAACGTGGGTTGACCGAAGCAAGCCGTCCAAGAAGTACACTGGCGCATAAAAGCGCTCTAGCTGGCCTTTGCATCGCCATTTAAGACAGCCTGCGTACGCATCTGAATTTTCCCCATCTCGCCGTAAGCGGAGCAGAACGCACTAGCGTCCCTGATCCAAAAGTGTGTGATAGTTATTCATGCACCAATTACAAGCCATTCACAGCTAAGCACTCTTCTTACCGTTGCTGCATAAATGAGAGGGCAAGCTTGATATCTTCCCAGTTTACTCCAAGCATGTCGACGCCATACTGGTCGGTTAGGCTTTGCGCGGCACATAACAACCGAGAAGCTGTTACGCCTAGTAGAACAAGTAAAGCAAGAGTGCGACATAAACAGGCCGCCCTCTCGAATACACGTGCTCCGCGCTACTAAGTCGGCATCTCTTTGCCGGAGCTGCGATTTCACGCATAGTGAAGAGGCGTGATCTACAGTCACATTTGCTCTAAATCCACTCCTCCACTTCCCTGTGTCGCTCTACGTGGTACCAGAAAATGCTACATATTTAAGACGTTAGCAGGATGTGGCCGCTATGTCGTCACTCAACTATAGTGAGGCTGGTAAGCCCTGTTTAGCTCGCAACACACTGCAGCAAACTGCCCCCAGCGACCACATTCTCGAGTCGGTACCGAGGTCTGCCACCGGATAACTCGCACACGATGCCCGCCACTGTGTGAGGTGTCTCAGTGACTACCTCGTTCACAGTAAGCGCTTACGCGACGAGATAAAATGTGCTGAGTCGTTCTGCATGCTGCTGACAGCTTTTGCAATCGGAAACAATGGGGGCAGATTGCTTTATTATAGGCTTAAAAAACACAAGCATATAGGCACCGGATAATGTCAAGCATTACTGTGACACAGTGAAGGCCTTTCAATAAGTATACGGGGCCGTGCACTGTGTGACGCCTCCTCATGCATTGCACACACACAAAAAAACTTGTTTGACTGAAGCTGTATAGTATAATATAGGGGCTTCCAAATTATTGCAACGATCAGTGTGACGCTAACATGGTGACACAAAGGACAAAAGGCACAAGGCTTGTAGGTGCCAAACATCTGCTACGTTTTGTACAGGTATGTTTTTGTACCACCTTTCCTGTGTGGGTCGCTGCGCAGTAACGATCATTTGCTGCCCAATAAATGACACGAATGTGAGAACCAGATCGGAGCTCCTGTTTTCAAAAGTCCCAAACCAAGACCTCACCCTAAATCGTTTTACCCAGAAAACGCAGCTGTGTGAAGCTGCACACCTCCACTTCAGTTGCATTTGCAGCACATCTCCAAACTCGCCTCCTGCGTAAGCTCGCCGCTCGCGCGCGCACACACGCGCACACGCGCACACACACGCACACACACGCACACACACGCACACACACTCTCTCTCTCTCTTTCCTTGCTCAAGATAACATGTACTGGTACTGTTAGTGATTGATGAATATGAATGAAAGACTTTACAGCAACTTGAGTGACGAGAGCTAATGAAGTGGGTGCGTTACGTCCTCTTCAGGCGCTTCTCGGATCTTCTGTAATGCACTTCAAGACACTTTGAAATCCTGTTGTCTTGAATAAAGAAGACGAGTGCGGCAATTAGTGAGTATACACGGTAGTGGAAGGAACACGGGCGGAAAACGCATTTTTACTGAATACGTCACCATCATTGTCATCGTCACCATCAGCCTGACTACGCCCACCGCATGACAAAGGCATATCCAATATCTCTCCAATTAACTCGGTACTGTGCCAGGTGCGACCACCTTATCCCCACAAACATCTTAATCTCATCCGCCCAACAAGCTTTCTGCTGCCCGTTGCTACGCTTGCCCTCTCTTGGGAATCCAGTCCGTTACCCTTAGCGACCATCGGTTATGAATACGAAACGGAGCTTATTTCAAAATAATTGCCACGTTAGACTGATGGATACGCTGGTCATTTTGCGTCACTTCTTTTTTTTCGTTATGACTTCGTACGAGGAAATTGCGCTGAAGGAACAGATAATCAGAGGTTGCAAACTTATTCCTTGACCCATAAGGGGACAATCGGCTCCTGGAGTCAGGTATATGTCACCAGGAAGGACAACTCTTGCCATTTTTCGCGTTCGCAACTCTGCAGAGTACCTTGTACTGACAGCAAGTGAACGTGGCAAGATTACCGAACAAAGGCGAGCGCTTCAGGTCCGCAACAATTATCAGTCTCTCTCAAGGCAGCGACGGGCAGCGATTCGAGGGAACGAACTGACCCAACTGACGCGCGCCGCAGCGTGTGCGAGCAGCGCCATCTATCGTGGTTCACGTGAGACGAGACAACGCTGCGGGCGCGCCGCCAATGCGCGCACAGGTTACCTTCCGCGCGCCTTCACAAGGATTTCAATGTATGAGCTCGCATGAAAAAGAAATTTGCCTTCGACCATTTCCATAACGTTATCTTCTGTTGTGTTACAGCGCAAAAATATTTGGTGTGGAACTAGTTATATAAAGATCGTTATTTACAATACTTTGCCTCATTCGCTACGATTCTTTTTTTTTTCGACTGCTACTCTCCCTTATGACTGTTCATGACTGGAACAGGGACAACGCCGTCCCAAGCATTTTTCGATCCGAGAAGGAGAATTCTCAGCCTGTACGGCTGGCGAGTTAACTCTTTGGTTGCTCTGCTACTATATAACTCCAAAGAAACTTAATCTTTTTTACTGCTATTAAATTTGCACTGCGGTGAAGCGCAGTCGCCACACGTGCCGTCCCCATTGGTAGCATTTCCGCCAGGTCGCTTCGATGTGTACAAGAAGAGCAGAACCGCTATCTCAAAGCGACTTGCGAGTGGCGTTATTCGGAATATCAACGCCCGTCAGGGGAGGAGTTATGGGTGACTCTTGGAGTGGCGGGTAGGGAAGGGATGGAAGGTGGGGGGGGGGGGGGGGGGGGGGGGGAGTGGGTTTTGCATGGTTTTCGGAACAAAATTTCTCACTTGGGGAGGGGTGCGATCAACCCCCCTATCAAACCGCCACTGATGCCTGTTGTACTCTTCGCGCAGGTAGAATTTTAAATTTAACCGATTAATTAATTAATTAAAATTAACCGATTAATGTGCATCGGATTTCCCGCCAAAACCACCTGAACGCTGTTTACCTTGAACGTGCACATACCACCACATTCCAGCAATCATTTTTCTTAAAGACTGCTCGTGACTGGAATGGCCTGAAGTGGCCACCATCATGAATCATCGACTATTCAAGACCACTATCGAGGAAGCCTATTCATTAACGTAATTTTTGTCCATTTTTTATTAATGTACAATTTTTTTGCCGTGTTGTCCCCACCGCTCATGTAATGTGCCGAAAGGGACCTTTGAGGAAAAAATAAATAAATAAATAAATAATTCAGGTGTTTTACTTGGTTAATGAGACTGTCGAGCTTGGAACAAGCTACAGCACGATCCCATGACTCAAATGCATCAAATCGTGGGCATCATTTGCAGTACGTACGTGCATATACTCCGAAATTTTTCTACTTTTCTTTGTTCTAAGCACTGAAATAGCATTTAAAAATAGCATTTTGAAATAACCTGAAATTCATCATCTTCATCATCAGCCTGACTACACCCACTGCAGGGCAAAGGCCTCTCCCATGTCTCTCCAATTAACCCTGTCCTTTGCTAGTTGCCGCCACTGTATCCCCGCAAACTTCTTAATCTCATCCGCCCACCTAACTTTCTGCCGTCCCCTGCTACGTTTGCTATTTCTTGGAATCCACTCCGTTACCCTTAAGGACCAGCGGTTATCTTGCCTTCGCATTACATGCCCTGCCCAAGCCCACTTCTTCCTCTTGATTTCAACTAGGATGTCATTAACCCGCGTTTGTTCCCTCACCCACTCCGCCCTCTTCCGATCTCTTAACGTTACACCTATCATTTTCCTTTCCATAGCTCGCTGCGTTGTTCTTAACTTAAGCTGAACCCTCTTTGTTAGCCTCCACGTTTCTGCCCCATAGGTGAGTACCGGTAGGATACAGCTGTTATATACTTTTCTCTTCATGGATATTGGTAAGCTACCATTCATGACCTGAGAGAACCTGCCATACGCGCTCCACCCCATTCTTATTCTTCTAGTTATTTCCCTCTCATGATCCGGATCTGCGGTCACTACCTGCCCTAAGTAGACATATTCTCTTACTACTTCTAGCACCTCGCTACCAATTGCGAACTGCTGTTCCCTTGCAAGGCTATTGAACATTACTTTGGTTTTCTGCATGTTAATTCTTAGCCCCACCGTTCTACTCTGCCTGTATAGCTGATTGATCATGCTTTGCAGTTCTTGTCCTGAGTGGCTTAGCAAGGCAATGTCATCAGCGAATCGCAAATTACTCAGGTATTCTCCATTAACTCTTATCCCCAACTCTTCCCATTCCAGTCCCCGGAATACCTCCTGTAAGCAGGCAGTGAAGAGCATTGGCGAGATCGTGTCTCCCTGCCTGACACCTTTCCGTATTGGAATTTTATTGCTGACTTTATGGAGAACTATAGTAGCTGTGCAATCGTTATAAATATCTTCCAATATGTTCACATAGCACTCTTCCACACCCTGATTCCGCAATGCCTGCATGACAGCTGAGGTTTCCACTGAGTCGAATGCTTTCTCGTAATCAATGAAGGCTATATATAGGGGTTGGTTATATTCTGCGCATTTCTCTATCACCTGATTGATAGTGTGAATGTGGTCTATTGTCGAGTATCCTTTACGAAAGCCTGCCTGATCATTTGGTTGACTAAAGTCCAAGGTTGTCCTGATTCTATTAGCGATTACCTTAGTAAATACCTTGTAGGCAACGGACAATAAGCTGATCGGTCTGTAATTCTTCAAGTCCTTGACGTCTCCTTTCTTATGACTTAAGATAATGTTAGCGTTCTTCCAAGCTTCTGGTACTCTCGAGGTCACAAGGCATTGCGTATACAGGGTGGCTAGTTTTTGTAGCACAATCTCTCCTCCGTCCTTCAGCAAATCTGCTGTTACCTGATCCCCACCAGCTGCTTTCCCTCTTTGCATTGCTCCTAAGGCTTTCTTTACTTCCTCCTTCGTTACTGGCGGGATGTCCCATTGCTGTGCTCGACTGCCTCCCTCAGTAACTTGATGATTACATTCGCTACTGTATAGATTTGTGTAGAACTCTTCGGCTAATTCAACTATCTTATCCATATTGCTGATGACATTTCCCTGTTTGTCCTTTAGCGCATACACCTGGTTTTTACCTATGCCCAGTTTTCTCCTCACTGATTTTAGGCTACCTGAAATTCATGGCAGTCCAAAGCATGCTGCCACGCAGAGAAAGGTGTGCTCTAGATTTCCCTGCACAACTTGCACTTGAAACTCCTTGAAAATCTTGCAAATCTTGAAAATGAAACTTGAAAGTCTTGAAAATCCAGGGGAGCGACGAAATTCAGTTTATTCCTGGCTTCCGTGTTCCATAAAATCCTGTGGGGAGTCGTAAGTTTTCTCTGGCTGTGCTGTGCACATAGAGAGCCGCTATCGCCTGCCTACGTTTTGTGGACAATAAAGTCGTGTTCTCGGACGTTCTTTTTTTTTTCAACCCAAAAACAGGTATGGAAGGGTAGCTGGCATAACAGAAGTCACGCCTATATGTAATTTAAAGCAGCGGATTGAAGTGTTTGACGCTATTTTTAAGTATGATCCAGAATTCACACGAGTAGCCGTTTTGAGCATATTCGTTATTCAGAAATCTTGGTGTTTTCTATGGGCAAATTAAAAAAGTTGATAAATTTTTGGCCAAATTTATCGTTACCCTTTGAATGGACTCTGTTCGCCTGTGTCGATAGATTACCGCACTCTAATGAGGAAGCCGCTACTTTCTCTGAAAACGCAGCTTTTGTAATCGACGAAAGGTCAGAAATCGAAATACAAGCATCGCCGCCACCGGCCGTTTTTTATACAAGCGAACTGTAATTACGTCAAGAGCGTTTATGCACAGATATATGAGGCTAAGCTGCAGCGATGGTCACTTCCTGATGGTGATCACGGAGTCCTCTTCAGTCTTCTCGGCCAGAGTTAGGATCGAGTGGCGGAAAAAGGAACAATCTTCACTTTTAAGTCTTATTTTATCAGACACAAAAGCAACGTTTGATGCCGGGCAAACATCAGCACATCACAATCGATGTTTTAGTGAGAACGAAAATTGGGCAGAGTTGTCCCTCAGTGGCCACCCTTACGTGCTTGTCATCTGTTAACAGAAGGCTTACTCGCACACACAATGAGTGCACATGCCGTCTTTTCCAAAAGTGACCAGGCAACGGGGCTCGTGTCTCAGCCCTATAGTAGATAACTTAACTGAATGTGTGTAAGGTAAGCCGAACCCTTGTCCTCACCTTTCGGGACGTTTAGGACTTCAGGGGTGCCTACCTAACAATTCCGGACAAAAGCATATTTGAATGGGAAAGAGTTTATGAACATGGTTTTTTCACATATTGTAAGATTTCACTGCAACATGCCATATCACCGCAGCGGTGGCCTACGTAGTTCGTTTGAGCATCCGCTTCGCATGCGGGAGGTGTGGGGTTCGATCCCCAGTGTTGCCGGGTACCCACCGGTTATACAGTGGGTACAAGCTTCTCCCCTGGCCTGGTGCTCGGCTTCTCTAGGGTGAAATGCTTGGGAAATGGGTCTTCGACCCCACCTTGAGTAAAAGAAGAAAAAAACCTTGTGCCATGGTGCTCCTTTGCCACAGACGCCCTTGCGCCATAAGAATTCATCCTCATCATGAAACCGTCAATAAGACCGCAGATCTCCCGTCGGCAGGCTTGCATCTTTCTAATAAGGAAAGTTTTTGCTGTCGTCAAAAGCGTTCCCCCTTGGACTTCTATGGCAGTCTTAAATGCTCGATGCGAGCGATAAAAAAATTTAAACGAAAGATTTTGCTACACGTTGAAAGAATGCACCATGACGTTCAATATTTCCATAAAAATGTCTTACAATTTTGCAATATTAAACATTTTTGTGCAAGAATGTTGGACATGGTAAGGGTTCCACTACTTTGGGAAAGAGTGCATCTCGGCAAGGCTGTCGTGGAGGTGAAAGCTGCGCTCAGCATTCGAGGAGGGCTCTAGACATGTTAGTCCACCTGTCGAGGCGCAACTAAATTGTCATTATCATGCCTCTTGAATTATTAAATTAAATTTTCATGTCTCTGACCGGTTACGCCACGTTAAAAGATTGGAATGAACGAAGCAGACGGGAAGAGATTACTCAATAAAGCGATAAATTGCGCACGCGGAGCCAAAAGCTTGTTGCAGTGACCATACACGTAAAGGTTACGAGTACAGATATCTCGCTAAGAAGCTATAGTAACATGAGTCGCACAGAGTAGGGTAGGCCGGTTGGATAGAATTTCAGCTCTACAGCGATTTCAGCTGTATGTAATATCATACCGGTTGGAAGGGTTGGAAAATACATGCGCTTCCGAGAAGCTTGCAGGCAAAGTAACCACTCCAGTGCGCGTAACTCATCGAAATAGCCAAAATTTGTTGGTCCACAGCGCTGACAGTAACCGCATCTTCGAAAATCTAAAAACTAATATGGATATTACTTACGGTGGGTTACACGCCTCTAAATAATTAAGGAGTCTAGTAGTAATAGTTAAAAAGTTAACTATTCAATATTAGTTAACCAGCCTGCTAGTTGGCATGTATTAGCTGCAATCTGATGTACTACACCGCTAGACAATGCTATCGAAAAAGGCGCTCTTTTAACTCAAAAAGCCTGTTTTTAAAAATTGAGTAAATTCTTTGGTGAAACACCCTGTAATGTGCACTGTTTACCGCTCTACTTAGCCCCTGTTTCTACAGCAGGGCATCTCGCCTTTCTTCACAAATAATGTTTGTGCCTACGTATGCACTGGTAAGTGGCCGAACACCTCTCACTGGTCTTTCTCCCTGCAGTATTGCAAGCAATAAATAAGTATCAAATCCCTTACCTTGCTCTTTATGGAAAGCAAGCATTGTCCGTTAAGTGCGCATTAGAAATAAGTCAGTCATGCTGCTATCCAGAAAAGACATAACAAATCAAATCCGCTTCGCACAAAAAGCAGGAACCCGGGGGCCCCCCCATTTACAATTACAGAAGCCGAGAAGCAGAAAAGGTACGCGCTCTGTGCGCGCACTCATCTCCAAGTTTAAGGAGGCCAGGAGAGATGGCGAAGAGCCCTCGGCAGCCATATGGTCGAGCAGCCTCGCTGGTTGGCTTCGGGCACGACAGCCGGGTGAAGCGCCGCGCAGGGCTGCCCGCATGCCTCCGAGCGGACCTCGGCGGCTGCTGTACGCCGCGTAAACACAGGCTCCGCGGGCGGCTGCCATTAGCACATTTTAGTCGCACCTCAGTCGGGACACTCCCAGCTTTCCCGGGGCGCAGTCCCAGCGGGTCCGCGGTGTGGGCCCGGCGAGTGAACCCCCTGCGTGCGCAGTGCAGCCCACGCCGAGCAGCGACTCGCGCCCCGCCCTCCGGCAGCGCCAATTGGGCTCTGACGCATGGGCCCCTTTTATCGCGCGCGAACATCTCAATCGGGCTCGGTGGCGGCTGCGTATGCCACGGACAATACGCGAAATGGGGCCTGGTGCGGACGAGGCCAGGTTTCGTGCAAGCCCCTTCCGGAAGTCGGGTGCGCACAGAAGCGGCACCTGCCTTCGAGCAGAGCAAAATGACGGCGATTTCCAAATGAAGCAGCCGAGCCTTCGGTTTTCGAGCCTAGGAGGAATATTCCGTTCCGGGGAGCAATCGCATACGCATCTTTACACTATAATTTTGAGTGTCGGGGAAAAGGAAACCGACCCATAAGAGTGAACTGGCTGCGTAATAAGCCTGACCATAGCTTCCAGCACTCTAGAGCACAACTTGAAGAAAAAGCCCTCACCAAGAGACAAAAGCGGCAGTGGGGATCAAGCTCAGTTCTGTGGTCTACTGACATCACTGAGCTGCAGTAGAAATGCGAGCTAACACTAGCCATTTTGATGGCTGCACATGTATAGCGTAGCAAATTATTATTTTATTTTTTGGGAACAATAACAGCGAATCAATCCCTCTAGATGGCATAAGCATCAGGGATTGGATGTCTGACGAGGCCTTATCCACCTGTCACGAGCCTGCAGCAGAAAAGTGCTATTCTCACCGTAGAAATGTATACAGAAGAAGTTCGAGTAACAAGTAAAGCTTTCTTCGACATAAATTTTAATTGCGAGGCAAATGTGGAATGTTGCAAGGTACTGGAATGGTCTAATCTCATGATGTGCAGCAAAACCCAGCTTTTAAGGCGGAAGCCTTTAATGCCTCATCGTTGTAAGCAGAAGTTGTCGACAGAAATGTCACGCTTTTCAATTGGTCGAAACGGTAGTGACGTCGCAGTGCGCGAATTTCAAACGGGGCCAATTGTACTTTGGCTACTAACCATGCAACCAATTAAAGGGATCTTATAGTGATGCTCCAAGTTAGTTGGACTTAACCAATTAGCCTAATTAACCTTTCTAGTCAGACCAGATAAATAAATAAAACTGAGTAGGAAATTGGCCGAGCTCGGGAATCGAACCCCGGTCTCCGGAGTGCGAGACGAGCACGCTACCACTCTGCCATGCCAGCTCGATGGTTTGGGAATGAACAAAGGCGCGACTAGTGAATACGGTGTCTTCGTTCACTCCTATCTTCCTCCCTTCCCGTTACGGCGAGGTTTAGGTGACCACCGAGATATGAGAGACAGATACATTTCCTTTCCTCAAAAACCAATTTACCGACGAGCAAGGCGTAGAATCTTTTCTCAAAAAGCGTTGAGTTCAAAGGGCAACGCATCGCGCCGAACGGGTGGTGGCGTTCCGTGGACTGCCTGGCAGCGCTACAACACGCTGTCGCGTTCCACTCCTAAAGGCAAACATTAAGCGTCATTAATTGGCAGTTCATTTATGCACCACCAGAATGTAAAGTGAACAATCGCGTAGCAGAATAATACAGCACTCAGGCTTTCGCCTTTCACCACTTTAGCCGCTAAAGTTCCTCGTAATTTTTAATGTTTATCCTGCTCTCGCTCTGAGTGGTGAGAACTGCCAGTAGAGAAAACCAATGGAGTGTGTTTTTGAAAATAATTGTGAGTCAAGTGAGTCAAATTGTGAGTTGTGAATAATTCTGAGTCAAATTTTTACTTTTATAGTATGTCCAGCGCTCGTACCAAGTAGTTAAGACTAGCATAGAATACCAAGTGGGTGCGTTTTTGGCAATAAACAGCAGAAAACTACAAATAAGTGTCCTGAGGAGGTATTAGCAGATTCATTGATTGTTATTGTGCGAACTCACGATATTCGAGAAAAATAGCATTCATGAACAACTTCCTGCTGAAAAAAAAAAAATGCCCTTGTCCAGAAAATCTGGGTGTAAGAGCGCGTCATTTAAAAGTAATGGCATTCCAAACAAAGCACGCGAAGGCGTGATTTAAAAAAAAGGGAGGGGGAGGGAAGCACACGGTCTTGAAGGCTTGTCCACACGTTAGAGTTTTGTCAGAAGGAATGGTTTATTTTTTTGCGCTTGCGCGTCGCGTGTTACGGAGGCGGTCTTTCAGGTCGATTCGCAGCGTGCATGGATAGTATACTATACCGCAGTAAGGGAGTATTGTTAAGCGTATGCCCGCGCATGAAAATTCGAATACAATGATTGCAGCAGCAGCAAAATACGAGTGTCATGTTCATTTTTCGTCTGTTGTTTATGAAGCGTGAATCGCGCATAAACCCTGGCAGTTTCGCACTTTGTCGAAGAGCCTCACAGAGCTTTGTCCGGGAATGCTCCGCCACCGGTAATACGTGTAAGGTCTGCGGTCTCCAGCAGTTCTTGCAGAGCATCGCTGTAGATATATCTGCCACCGGCTTTCATGCAGTGAAGCAAGAAAGCCGGCCTTGTCGAGACGCGAGTTAAGACAACAGCCCACGATCTCAAGACCGGCCAGTTCTAGGTACTGTTACTATGGGACAGTTCTTTGCCTTGACACCATTGCATTCCCCCGTGCCGACCGATGGATTCCGGCGGCTTCCGGCTCGCGTCACGTACCCCATACAAAAACACTGGTTGAATTTCACTTCAGTTTCCTCAGAGCTGCTGCAATTCTGCATTTGAATTTCCGTTGAATATCATTGGCATTAATGTTGGAGAACTGCTGAAGCCGAGTGAAATGTTGGCCACCATGTCTGTGTTGAAATTTAATTGTGCACAGTTTGCGTTGTATCGCTGTTGCACATGTCTTTGATATGCATTGAAAAGCAAGGCATGATTGATGTGTTGACTTTCGATTGTGTTTTTGCTGCCAGTTCATTGCGTACCTACTGTACTGAATGAAATATCTGAATGAAATGAAAAAGCACAAAACATTAACCAGTTTATTTACTTGGAATCTTCCACACCATTTTGTCCCCCGCACACACAGCGAAAGCTGTTCTTTGTTTGCAAATGTCGAATTTCGAGCAACTCCAGGCTTATGTGTAGCCTAGAAAAAAAAATAATGCAAGTAAGATGACGCCCATGCTTCTTCAAGCAACATGCTTTTCTAATCAATTGGCTTTAAGCGATAACATATTCAGTAATATTATAAATTGATCAGCACCACAAAATAAATAAATTAAAAAAATCCCCTGTGCCCCTTGGTTTCTGTGGCTGTTGGCTTCGCTCATATTTACAACGAGCCCCTCATTCCCCTTTCCTTGTCTGCTTAATTGCTTAACGAGGGCCTCGGTTCTGGCAGCCTTGATGCCTTAGGAAGCATAAGAGGGTTCTCACACAGCTTCCACCCTCGCCGATCGATGACGTTCTACGTCACATCAGCGATAACTCACGACGTGCTACGTCCGCCGCTTAAGAACGTGGGTGGTGGTGGTGAACACTCCCAAGGTTAGGTTATTTGTAAACATAAATACCCCCGAAAGCAGAAGGTTTGACAGCCGTCGCCGTAGCTCAGCGGCAGAGCACCGGACGCGTAATTCGGAGGTCGTGGGTTCGGATCCCACCGGCGGCATGTGGTTGTTTTTTCTTCTGCTTTTCTAATCAATTGGCTTTAAGCGATAACATATTCAGCAGTATTATAAATTGATCAGCACCACAAAATAAATAAATTAAAAAAATCCCCTGTGCCCCTTGGTTTCTGTGGCTGTTGGCTTCGCTCATTATTCTTGAAAGTAATTCAACACTAAAAACAATGGTCAAACCTTTGAGTACTCCTTTATGGTCTCACTTCACTGATAACCGAAATCACACGGGCATTTTTCCCGACAGAGTATTGCCAACTAAATGCACTGCGCCCAACCAGTAAAGATTACTCGAGGATATAGAGAATAACACGCGATGTGCATGCAATGTGGGCATGAGGAGCGAAGTTAAATTCATTCCGCAGCATGTTCTCTAGCCAGCAGAGCTCTTTCGAACAAGGGCTAATATCCTAAAAAACACAGACTAAGTTTGAATCTGTGTACACCTAAAAATACTGTAAGTACTATCGGCCCAAAACTGTTTTTCAACACAGTCATGCATGGCAATCGCCTGAAATGCCTGAGGTGTGTTGGAACGTGCATGCTTCATCAGCCAGGCGGCTGATGAAGCAGACAGCGATGTTAACAGGCGGCTGGGTCGCAAGGCACTACTACATTTTTTTCCCCCCGAAAACATGGATCCCGTGAACCTTCGTGGTCGGTTGAACATTCTTTTATCTCCCTGAAGAAGCTCGCTCGAGGGATGTCACACAGAATTCGTGCTGGAATAACCAGCCTATTCCTTTCTCTTGCAGACAGCTGCTGGCTCTGAAAATGGGTGTACCTTTCACTGTACTGAGTGCCGGTTGGTCCAATCCAAATGGTAAAACATATCAGTTTGCAACGCAGCCAGCGCCTGCAAAACTGGCAGTATGATAATAGCTGAAACACATTGTCGTAAGCTTTAACCGTGTGAAGGTTATCTCCCGAACAAGCATCAGCACACCATGTTGAATCGCATGTGTACACGACTGCATGGCTGAATAAAATCTGACAGACCAACATTTTTTTCGAATGATTCACTAAAGCATATATACTGAGCAGACTTTTTGAAAGCACATCAAATTTATCCTTAAGGACGGCAGAAATCGGCCATTCAGGTTAGTCTGCTGTCGGACTTCTGTGAATAAAGAGTGTCCTTTTCTGAGTTATTCTAAGAGAAAATTGATAACACTACAGAGTAAGAAAACAGCTGTTCCTCTGTACATCAAATAGCATGGATTAATCATGTGATACCGACGCATTTCACCAGGCTACAAATACCTGTGTATCATACAGACGTGAGACGGTTGTTGAAAGAAGCATTTGAAAAAAGTAAAATTCTTAACAAACTTGGCCTCCGTCATAGCGCCGCCAGGATTTTGAGGGAAGTGAATATCTCCTTCATCCCTTGGTATAAACTGCCAAGTGAACAGCACGGGCTTTCCATCACCAACACAAAAAATGCATCAGCAATTTGTCATGCTGAAAAAAAGGGGTAGACGATGACCTGTTCGTTCAACATGAGGGCAGAGAGACGTAAGGTGCGGAACGCCACTGGCACATCAAAGAAAGGTATACACGCAGCTTCCAGCGATGAAACTGTGAATAGGTAGTATCTATGTGGATTAACCTCTTTGTTGTCCGTGTATTCGCTACGCCATTTCTTGTTATGTGCAAACATATTGTTAGGTAATGAATACAGTATTTACGAAAGGTAAAAAGAATAATATTACAGGAGAACTGCAATATGATCCTTAGATATCTCGACGATGATATGCATAGTCATGAGCCGGCGCCAACATTCACTCGGGGCCGCTGTAGCGAACAGGTTGCGGCACATGTCGAAGCCCGAGGGTCTCACTGCAGTGAGAACGATAACATATGGTGGCCAGTAACCACTCAGAAGAACGGAGGCCGCTCTGTAAAGAGTGATGTTCCACTAATTTTGCGCGCTCCTGCGATTTTTTACCGCGAGAACGTTTCTGAGCAGTTCGCGCTGAGTTACCTACGTCCGGCTGCGAGATAGGCTACAACTTTTTATTCAATGTTCTTTTCCATGCTAATCGCCAGACGGTCTAATTTTCCCTGAACCACTGTTCAGCTCGATGCTCAAGTAACGGATCTGTTTACAAGCGTTAGTACAAGCTGGGGCGGTTGCCAGAAGTATAGTGTACGAGCTGGCCTTACTGTTCACTTCTGCCGGCGTGCTTCAAGTCAGACCAGCATAAAATCAAACAACCTAGCTTTAGGCGTCACCCGTGAGGAGGCTGCGCAGTCGATACACATCCTAAGGTGAAGGCCCGCAGCTGACTGCTCACCGACGCCTGTGGCACCGCGAGACCCGTAACCGCGAGCTGGTAACTGGGCGCAAGGTAGGGGTGTTGAATGACATCATTAATCTCGACGTCTCCGGCATTCTCCTTGGGGTCGCATTGTGCGCTGGGTGCCGCCGCGCGAGCGCCCTCCCGCGGCGCGCTCACAGCTGCGCGTCTCCATGCAAGACGCCTCCGAATTAACGGCCCGTCGGGCGCATCCCGCCCTCCCCGGCCATTGTGCGCCACTGTCCGACCGTCCCACTTGGCAGATCACGATCGCTCAGCACCCTAAGCCGACTTGAAATATGGAGGGTCATCGCGCCCCGTGCGCGCCCCCGGCGCTGGCTTCCTTTCGGCGGGGCACAGATGAAGTCCGCGCCGCTCATAATCGTGCGCTCCTCGGGGGTCCGGGCCGCGGCTGCAGCACACGCGCGGGACGTCCCACAAAAGGAGCGTGCGCCTTTCAAGCGGCCCATTCGGGGGAATACTGTCCACCCGCAGTGGCGGCTGCTCCTCGCATCGCCCAGTTGAGCTCCGCAGAAGCGCCGATGGATGAATTTCCAAGGCTCTGCTCGAGACTCATTGCTGCAGCCGAAAGGCATCAGCGCCGCTCTTACTACTTTTTCTTGTTTTGAGCATTGCACGTTCTGCAGCACTAATGTACATGCATTCAGTGACTCGGTCGATCGACAGTGTCATGACACTTTGGTTTATGCGTCACTTTAACGTGATGTTGTTATAGCTGTGCTTTCCAACTGCATCAGCGCGTTTCGATGGAGGCGAAACGCAAAAGCGCCCCTGTGCTGTGCGATGCCAGTGCACGTTAATGATTATACCGGAGCCCTCCACTACGGCACCTCTTTCTTCTTTCACTCCCACCTTCCTCCCTTCCCTTACAATGCGGTTCGGGTGTCCACCGAGATATCTGAGACAGATACCACTGCGCCGTTTCCTTTCAAAAAAAAAAAAAAAAACAATCAGCGCGTGCACAGTATTGTCTCGAGGTGAATACTACACCTGAAGCAGTAAGTTAACACATCAGGAAGTTTTCGTTGTATCGCTTGTTCCCATATTCAGTACTACACGGAAAAGCATTTAAACTTACAAATTTATTTCTGTTGTATGCAATAACTTTTTCACTTAGGAAGGCGAACTGAGCAAGAAAATTTGCATCATTTTTTGTTTCTGTTTCACAACTTAAGCAGCGGTACATACACAGTATGCATGTTATGCATGCAAGCGACCTGGTACTTATGGGAAAACGGTGTAAAGGGCTCACAGTAGGGGACATATGGTGTGGGGCACTACTAAGATACTGACAAAAAATACATGGTGCGCAAGAAAAAGGCTAATAAATGTAGAAACGCGTGAGTTTCTTAGTTTTTTTTTTCTGTGTACAATGTATTTTTTGTCAGTTCGTATAGGTACATCACACCAAACTACAATAGTGAAATTAGAATAAAAAATGGAGAACTAAATATGAAGCTTTATCATCGACGGCAAAACATATCTATTGATGTCGATCACTGCTACAACACTTGAAAGCCTTCAGATTATAGGATCTATAAATCGTCCTAATCGTCCCAACTCAACTGTTCTCAGAAAGTCATTCTGAGAATTTTGAAAGTACTGACATCAATTTTTGCAAACCTTTAGCATGATGTTCTGATAAGTGGATATTATTCTGATACTGGGACGCAATAACTGCCTTCGTTTTATTCACGCTAATATCTGGCTCGTTATATTTCGTCAATATTTCAAGAATTCGAAGTGTAGTGTTGCTTCTAATGGCTGGTTCTTTCATTGATGCGGCTGAAAATAGCAGTGTGATTGGTTTATGGTTTATTGGGGTTTAACGTCCCGAAGCAACTCATGCTATGAGGGACGCCGTAGTGAAGGGCTACGGAAATTTCGACCACCTGGGGTTCTTTAACGTGCACTGACATCGCACAGCGCACGAGCTTCTAGAATTTCGCCGTCATCGAAATTCGGCCGCCGCGGCCGGGATCGAACCAGCGTCTTTCGGGTCAGCAGCCGAGCGCCGTAACCATTAATGTGAGATGAGTGACCATTCATGTAAACAAGCCACCATCGGTTTTATTTTTTTTTTAAGATTTCAATAGATCTGACGGCGTACTTATCAAATTTATTTAGCAGCAAATTATGATTCTGGTAGTCAAATGCATTTTTGAAGTCCACGTATATCCCAAGAGCTTATTATGTATGGTCAAATTCCTTGAAAATAAGCTCTTCGCGTTCTCCCAGAGCAAGCTCCGTAAACAACACTATCACTTTTACTATCAGCGTACGCTTTCGGAAGATACCTTGTGATGCAGAAAGATTAATATATACGTGAGGCAGGGTACCAAGTCTAAGACAAGCTTAACCGGTTTATTCGCAATGCCGTCAGAATCATGGCACCCGCTGTTGATAAATTCTAAAAATACGCAATGCATAATTATTGAATTCTAAAAAGCGGGTGAGCGCTATGGTGCGTCAAGCAGCATGCTACGCTTAAATGCCCCACTGCACGAACGAATGCAGTGTTTCAGCATATTTATACACATTTTATGCACACGAGGAGCCAACTATATAGACACTAAAGCTACTATACTCGAATAGAGAAACGCGGGTACTACTAGCACGTGCAAGAGCGGAGAAGAGCACGGGCGAGGGAGGCTACGAGCTTGCGCTTGCGCTTGAACGCAGCAGTGAATAACGCATGACGAAGAGAGGCCCTCTGCGCGTTCCAAAAGGCCACAAAGCTACAACGTATTCAAGGAGTCTGACTTTGGTCATCCCGTGAATGCACTGTGCATTCATAAGGGGAGAAAATGCATCTCTTCTACGGTGTCCTTTATATAAATCTTTGTTTTCCTCCTTGTGCTTTCCTCCATCCAGGTACCCTATTTTTGGGAGAGCTAAGACGCTCCTCCTGTTGCACTCCGCCCAATACTGCGGCCACTGCTCGTTGCCCATATCGCCCACGTGTTGGGAGATATGGGCTCTGACTCTCCGACTTGAGACGGTGATCCGGACCAGGGTCGGAAAATAAATCTCTTCACTTTCTCACATTTGGTGCTTCTAATTAGACTCTAATTAGTAAGTTTATGCTGCACGAAACGCGAAATCGTATGCCACCACCCCGAACACTCTGCGAGAAACGGTTGAGCGGCAATGTCCATATGAATATGCGTAAAGACGTGGAATTGGAGGTACATAGATCACCGGTTCGAATCCCTGCCGCGAGCAAGGCTCTAACTTAACTAGTACGTCGATGCTGCACGACACGATGAATCGTATCGCACTGCCGGAACACTCTGCGGCAAACGGTTGGTCCGCTAACGCAAATTTTAACGAATGTCGGGACTAAGTGGCCTGACTTTGACGCCCATATATATAATTTCATACAAGGGAGGTGGAATGAGGGGCTCGTTATACATATGAGAGAAGACAACAGCCACAGAAACCGAGGACCACTGGGGATTTGTTTTGTTTATTTATTTTGTGCTGTTGATCAATGGAGAATAGTACTAAATATGTTATCGCTTAAAGATAATTGATCATTTTTTTCTTCTGCTTTTTCTAATCAATTTTCTTATATATATATATATATATATATATATATATATATAGCAGGCCTCATCGATCAGTCAGCCAGGAAGACTTGTAGATTGAAGGGGTCTCAACTTTCCGATTATCTTCTTTTATTACGAAAAACTTTCGGAGGGATGACCGTCCTTCATCAGTGTATACAGACGAATATGATGAAGGACGGTCCGCCATCCGAAACTGCTGGTAATAAACGAAGATAATCTGAAAGTTGTGACCCCTTCCTATATATATAGTTTGGAGTTAAGGTGCTCGGGCATCGCGCTGCCGCCCATTATTTTATTCGATTTGTAACCACCTCGGTTACCATGGCAACCACTCTGTTATGATTTGCTTTAACGCTTAATGCTGAGACCCGAAACTCGAGAAGTAGAACTTAAAGCTCTAAAGCGCTCTAAATATATGGCGCCGACTGTTTGAAGAGCTCAGCATCATTTAAAAGGCTCCCACTTAAAAGGGAGATTGAAGACAAATTAAAGTTGGCCTATATCGATAGAGTACCACACCCTAAGGGCAACGACGCTACTTTCTCTGCAAACGGAACTTTTATAAGCCAGAAAGGCACGAAATGAAATAAATGTATCATCACCATCCGCCGTTTATACCAGCAAACTGCAATGACGTGAATATTTTTCTTTGTTGCGAATGTCTGAGGCCAGGCCACTCCGCCGTTCACTTCCAGACAGTTACCGCAACCTGATTATCGTTATCGATGCCACGAGTTTGTATCGAATGACGAAAAAAAGAAAAGAACGTTAGATTCCTAAATGTTATTACTAAAACGTGCTTTTTGCTGCCGAGCAAACTTCAACCCTGCGACAAAGAGCCAAGTAATCGATGTTTACTGCGAACAAAATTAGATGCAGTGTACTCAGTGTGCTTTTAAGGAAGCTCACTTTGCGTCGTGCCGAAAGGCGACGTTCTCATCTCGATTTCCACGACCGTCTGGTAACCATGTGCAAGAAGGGCAGTATCACCCGCAGAAAGAAATGGGTAGGAAGAGGCTCCTCCGATAAATCCAGCCTCAAGTCACTCGTTCCGGAACGTGTTCCGCGAGGAGACGAACGATGAGCACCGCTCGCGTGCGTCCGCGTGGCGGCTCGGCGGGGCGCCAGCAGGTGGGTCCGCCAACAGGCGAGACGGGCGGGCATGCTGTCGGACGTGTCACGCTCTCCGGGCGGCAGAAAGGGGGCGTCGCCGCGTTAAATCGCATCCGCGGGCTCTCCGCTGGACGTCCGACTGAGCCTGAGTGGCCCCGATGGCGGACGCTCCATTAGCCAGCAAATGGACGCGGCGCACGAGCGAAAGTCAAGAGAGATTCACCTGTGCCCTTTGTTGGTACAAACTCAATTACGGCCCGGGCTGCTGGAACGCTTTAAAAGGGAGCCACGCGAAGCGCCAGATATGACCGGCGAAAAAGAGCGATAAAAATGGCCGAGGGGTCCCCCTCTCTGCGAGGGGCACCCGGCGCGGCGACACAAGGGCCAAACAAACACGGCGAAAGTCCCGTGACGACAGTAATGAAATGACGCAAGCGCGAGCAGGCGTCTCCATATGGCTCACGGCTCAGTGCCCCTTTCGACGACGCAGCCCTCCCGCTCGGCGCGCGGCTCGAAATGAAAAATCACGGCTCTTTCGCCCCTCTTCTATTCCTGCTCCGACTGGCGGGCCAACTTTTTCGCCCTGGCGCCCGGAGGCGCAGCGCCCCCCTCCGACCTCCCGGAGCCCGTAATGGCCCCAATCTCCCGGCCGTACAGGGATGGGGGCGAGCAGCCAGCAAAAGCGGCGCCCGAGTTCGGCTCCGGGGGCGGCTTACGCTCGAGCGCACCTTCCGCGCCGCCACCGCGCGCGCACGTGCGTGCGGCCTAGGCGCTAATTGTGGCTAATGAAATCACTGTTCGCCCGCGCGGAAGATTAGCTCCTGCGTGAGCGTCCAGGCTGCGGCCAACAAAAATCGCCGACTCCCCTCCGCACGTTCCACTGGCGCCCACGGGGGGCCGCAGCCGGCGTGCGCCATCGACGCAGGACCGAAACCCGAGAGTGTCTCCTCGAGTCCATGGCCCTTGGTAACTTTATGGAGCGAGGTTTGAGAGGTGGCCGCAGCCAAGTGAGCCTCGCACCCAGCAGGTGCGTGGAAGACCGCATTTGTCCCGAAGCTCTCTGATGCTTGCTGCTCTATATAGTTCACAACCGTGTTTCTTGCATGGTCGGGCTTAGATGACGCGATAAGCACTGCAAACGCACGAAGCCAGGCATGCATGCCGTCAGCGCTTGATAAACAGCCCCCGTAGTTGTGGCAGAAAAGTTGGACATGTCAGAACACGTCAAGATTTAGCGCCTTGGAGAAAACCATGAGGAAGACAGCGAACTTTTGATTCGTCCCATGCGTTGCTTTGTGAAAATTGACGGCACGCGTGCGGCATCATAGTAACGAAACATTACAGGCACAAAAGAGCGGCGTAGTTGAGAAGAATTCATTTTATTACGCGACAGCGTATGCAGCTCGTCCGGTAGAAAAGCTGTCGGCGTCGTAGTAGTTGTAGTTATGAGCACTGCGCGTCGGAAAAAAATCGTATCATGCCAACCGTTTGCCGCAAAATGTTCCGGATGGTGTCATACGATTCAGCGCTTCGTTCAGCATTAACATACTAGTGTGCAGCCTAGCTCACGGCAGGGATTTGAGCCGGCGACCTATAATCGAGGGCTGCGTCAAAAAATTCGTATCATGCGCGTTTCGGGTGTCCACCAGGACAAGTGAGACTTTAGTGCGTCATTTTCTTTCCTCAAAAAAAAAAAAAAAAACAATTTTTGATTTGTCCAACGGGCAAGGCGTTCCGTGGATTCCCTCTGGCAGCGCTGCAAGACGCTGTCGCGTTCCACTCTCAAAGTTTTTATCGCTGATGATCTGAACATGCATAGAATCAACATACAGAAAGGGAAACGGTCATTTGACTTAAAGGGGTCACGGACTGTTTGTTTCTCAGAAGAATTCGATCTAAATAGTGTAACAATGACAAAACAAACCAAGACGACACACTATGCAGGCTACCGTGAAGCAAAACAAATTACTCAGGTATCCAGATCGCCGTTCGCAAGAAATCACTATTCCAGTGTAATATGACACAAGAGCTACGAGGGTGCTGCCGCATGAAGGTGCTGGTATGTGGTACGTAGGGTATAATTAACATCCCAAAGCTAAACTTGAGCTACTATAGACGTCGTATAGTGGACGCTTCCAGACTGATTTCGGCCACCTGGGGCTCTTGTATGAGCCCTGAAGTCGCACAGCAGCGAAATTTCGCCGCCGTGACCGGAATTTGATCCCGCGTCCTCTTCCTCAGCATGCCGAACGCCAAGCCAATACTCAACCGCTCCGGGTACATGTAAATGGAAAACAGCGCGGGCAACGCTACAACCGCGGGAGTCTAAAAGCACGTCACACCTAAGAAGAGCGGGCCAACCATGATCATGTTGAGAGACACGGTCAGTAACGAAGAGAATCTCCACAGGTATGACACACGGCAGTCTGAAAGGACTTTCAGAATGATGTCATAAAACTCTCAGAACGAATACCTGTGACTTCTCTGCTGAATGTGCGGAGAGCTTATTCTTCACGAGGTGTTGCGATGAAGGAAAAAAATAGCTTCAAAGGCTGGCCGACACGATCCCGAAAGAAGCAAATGCGTTCTAAGACAGCGATGCATGACACTTGATGACCGGGGTAGCACTGACGTATAATGAACCGACGTAAAAGAACACCGGGACACCCAGTTCCATTAAGCAGTGGCAACTGATGCGGTAAGCTGTTGATGCCTTTGCCAGACGTGAATGGCGGGGCTTGTGAGATCCAGGTTGCCACGATTGGCAGGTGGAGGCTTCACACCGACTAACCTGGTCTGGTGACGTCACTGCCGGGCTGATAACGTCATGCTCCTCCAGCCAATGGGATTTCTCCGCTCTGGTGATCACTGATGATGTCATTTTCCGCCAGCCAATCAGGATCTTTCTGGACAACACTGGACGGTCGCCGCGGGCTTATTGCACCCGTGAGGCTTCTATGCTATCTCATCATAAACAAAAACAATCCAACTTGTTTACAATGATACAGCGCAATTCCTATAATTATAGTGTAATCGCTTCTGGCGAGTAAGTCGAGCGTTGTACCTCACCGCTAGAGAGTCACCAATCGTATAATGAGCACTTCCTGTCGAAAAGGTCACCCGAAGGCCGCCTCAAAGCGGAAGACACTTGGACACCTGTGCGTACGCGCAAGCCAGCCCTCAGTTCTGGCCCGTGCGCGTGCCTACGTGCGACCGACAGGGGACAGGCGCGGCCACACAGGGCCAAAATTACAGCGACACTTCCTGGAGATGGCATAGAGCACGGCGGCGGCGGGGCTAACAATGGCCGCGTCTGCATCTCACCGGGGGCCCTAATTACAAGGCCCGGTGCCAGGCAGCACGACGACACGCGCCCAGTCGGACAGGGGGCGCGTTCCGCGCGCGCGATCGGAGCGTGGCCGCGGCAGCTCTTCCATGCGCTGCCCTTCCGCGAGGGGCCGCATTCCTGGCGGGCCGCGGAGGGCAGCCCGGGTCCCGCAAGTGAACGAACTCTCGGCATGCACCCCTCCCCGCTCTGTCTTACTCCCGATAAGAGTCCCCTGCAGGTCCGCGACGGCATTTCCTCGAGAGGCGACAACTTGGCCAACTTTGCCGTCGAGAAGGCAGTATCGTACTATGCCATGCGCAGCACCGGGTACAGACAGGGAGAAATAGACTACTACAGCTTTTTCTTTCCTCATTCCCCCGCCCTTACCTCAGCTTATTGCACATGCCTCAAAAGAGATAACGCACCGGTTCAGAATAGGGCACCTGGAGGGCAAGCAGAACAATCGCTTCGCCGGATAAGGTGAAGGAAGCATCCCCATAAAAAAGGTCAGTAACTTGCAATGCACAGTCGAAGCAATATAAAAGGGAACATTATAAATAAACGTGTAGTGAATGTTTACTCTCCAAACATGAGGAAGAATCATAGTATTTACTCTGGGCGCATAATCGATTTAATGGAGTACTCCTTAAGAACCAAGCTCTAAACTTGAAATTTTGGAAGGGAAATTGCCGTAGCCAACCTGTCATCAGTTTCGCAACAACGCAAGAACGCCTATCATGCTCACGCAGGTAAATTAGACGCAGCCAATTTTTAAGACGACACAAAAGAACAAAAATTTGTCGTAATATCTGTGAGATGACTGACCCTTGCACTTGCGCTCGTCATGTATACTGTTAGTTTTTGGAAAAGGGTGACCTTATATATGGGCGCAAGTACAGTATACAGGTGAACGGTTAATGCGGGTACACGCAAATTTTGGTTCACACAGTGATGCATTCATAACTTTCCAGAACAGTAGAAGCACTGATGTTGACGGCTTGCAAATTTGACCTGTAAATATGTCATAGATATAATCTCTCTGGTGAAAGACCATGCCTTTAACATCCGATTTTTAAATGGTACATTTCAGATATAAACTCACTGTGAGTCCGCTACCAAGTACCTTTTTTCTAGATGACATTGAACTTAGTGAAATACATTCTGCATTGGCAACTATGGCTAGCATTAAAGCCGCTGGATTGAATGAAATAACAATACGCATGTTAAAAGATAACATTGATATTCTTGGTCCTATTTCATGTCACGTTCTAAATGACTCACTGCAAACCGCCAAGTACCCAACGGCGCTAAAAACGGCCCGAGTTGTTCCAATATACAAGGATGGAGACAGTTCAAATCCTTCTAGTTATCGACCTACATCAGTGCTCAGTGCTGTTAATATCCTTTTCGAAAAAATTTTTGCAAATTGAATTAATAGATTTGTCAAAAAACTCCATTAATTTGCCCACAGCAACACGGCTTTCGGCAGCACCATTTAACATCAACTGCAGTACAGTCTTTAGCCGAAAAAATACTCTGCTTTAAATGACAACAAACTTGTGGCTGTGGTCTTTCTCGACTTAAGAAAGGCGTTTTCGATACCGTTGACCATTCCATCCTTTTGTACAAGCTAAAACACTACGGCTTTAGAGAACGGATTTTCGAGCTGTTCTCTAGTTACTTTGATCAACGTCATCAGGTAGTCGTAATGAATAATGTATCATCGTCACCACAACGCATACACACGGGCGTGCCCAAAGGGTCTGTTTTGGGACCCCTGCTTTTTTCTTTATATGTTTCCGATCTTCCTCGTGCACTACATTTCGGAGATATGATGATGTACGCCGATGACACCGCTATAATTGTGACAAGAAACAACATCGATGAAATTGAGTCTAAAACGAACTTAGATGTAGCAAGCATCTCTCACTGGTTTTCAGCTAACAAGCTGTCTGTTAATGTTGAGAAAACAAAATATACTATATTTCACTCGCGCAGTAAACAAGTAGATATTAACTGCATGAAAATTACCACTGACTACTCTCTAATGAATCATACACCTTATTTTAAATATCTTGGCGTAGTCTTTTATAAGCGCCTGCACTGGCAAAATCACATATCAGCAGTAGGGGCGAAAATGGCATCCGGGGGCTATAAACTGCTGCAGGCACGTGACTTCTTTGCCACAAATATATTATGCATTTTATATTTCTCCTTTATCCATAGCCACCTTTCATACTGCCTAGATTCATGGGGATGGATACAACAGTTATATCGAGTCAATTCGAAAATTACAGAAACGATGATTAAGAATCATTCTAAACCGTATCATCCCGTCAAATCATCATTCGACGACTTACAGATACTACCTTTCGGTTCACTACGCCTACTGAAAACAGCTACTGTCGTAAACAGCATCGTAAAATACAACCATCCTTTCCATATATCCCTATTTCACATGTCATCACGTCCCACCAGGAATGTAACACTAGGAAACTTTAATCTGCCACCCACTCAAAACGTATATGGAGAACGACAGCTCGCTTTTATCGGTGCAAAAATATGGAATACCCTTCCCCACGAAGTAAAATACGCTCAAAATTTTCCTCCTGCAGCAAAAAAAATCTTTCGGCACATACATACTCTAAGCTAACGCTTACTAAACCTGCTGTGCGCATTCGTTTTTTTTTTTCATTTCTTTTTTTTTTGGACATAACGATGTTTTTCATATTATAGAGTGGTTCCTTGTGATGTCTTTTTCTTTTCATTTCTGCACTTGTATTCATGTATATGTATCCCCCCCCCCCCTGTTACAAGTTCCAATTGTATTGTAATGGAGTGTCTGCATGATAGTATTTAATTTTTTGGACCAATGACTAGCCTACGGCTACGGGTCCAGACAGTGTTGGACACATCTTTTTGCACTTTGAAATGTAGGTTCATAAAAAATTTGAATTTGAATTTGAAAGCCATCCAAGTTGCGAAAGTAGAGTGATTTTTAAAGGCGTCGATACGAAACTATTTTCAAATTACAGGTTTATATGAATCATGACAGTTTTTTACAAAGCTATTGAGACCTTAATTAAAGATCAAATTATTTCGTTATGTGAAAAGCAATAGATCCTTACCGATAACCAGTCTGGCTATACAATAAAGGCCGCTCGGCACAAACGGCAGTTTTAAAGCAAAAAGAATTTATTCTGAAGGCATGTGAACAGAAGTTATTAACATTAGGGGCAATCATTGACTTTTCCCATGCCTCCGATCGCGTTACTCATGAAACACTAATAGGACATCTCGAAATCTGCGACTTTAGAGGTCTATTCTTAATAGAAAGCCATACACCGCATCTTAAATTAGTTGCAAATGGTGTAACTCGGGGGAGCATTATCGAACGCCTATAATTTCATATTTACACCAGTGACATAATAAATATCGCTTCACCGACTAAATATATTATCTGTGCCGACGCACCTCCTTACTTTTTGCATCTGCTAGCTGTCGTGAACTTGTGGCTGGCGCTAATTCAGCATTAAATGAACTTAATACATGGTGTCAAGCAAACTCATCAAAAAATTAACACGAACAAAACTAAAGTCAATTTATTCTAACCTACGGCTATATTACTGACCTCATAATTATTCTAAACCCACCTGCGGATGTCACCTCCTCAGTTAAATGCCTTGGCGTCATTTTAGAAGAGCATTTAGCCTGGAATAAACATTTCGTCATGCTTAGCGGTAAACTTGCAGGCGTCGGGGGTGTCCCCGCAAAGGAGCGCTTTTTTCTTTCCCGTTCTGCCAACTTACTAGCCCATAACTTCCTCTTTTTTTCACTCCTAAAATACTGGTTCCCCTTGGACAAACAAACGCTATAGACGATTTTTCTAGGCTCTGAACCTCTGGATTAGTGTTTTCATACTAAAAGGCTGTACCAATTCAGCCTGTGACGCATCCACGGAACCTCCTTTTTAAGAAACGTTATAGTTTGTTCTGTATGATTCAATGAATTACGCTTGCAACGGTACCTTACAGAAAGAAAGCAAGGAAGCTGAACACCTATCGTATTTACCCATGCAAAACTCCTGTGGGGGTTTAGCGTCCCAAAGCGACTCAGGCTATGAGGGACGGCGTAGTGAAGGGCTTCGGAAATTTCGGCCACCTGGGGTTCTTTAACGTGCACTGGCATCGCGCAGTACAGGGGCCTCTAGAATTTCGCCTCCATCGAAATTCGACCGTCGCGGCCGGGATCGAACCCGCGGGTCAGCTGCCGAGCGCCGTAACCACTGAGCCACCGCGGAGGATCTGATAAATGAATCTAGCAGGAAGTCGCTGAATTAGTTCTATTGTGCTAAATCTTTATCATAGGGTGAGTCCCACACACTGCGGGGGCATACTGAATGATTGGGCGAACTGCAGTGTGGTATATGCCTCCAATTTAACAGATTACAGCGGATCTTTTAATTTTCTGCGCAGAGGGTGTAGCTCGTGAAATTTAATGCTGCTGTGCATACGTTATTCAATTTCTTATTCACTTTTAAGTTGCTTGCGATTGTTATTTAACAGATATGACTAAGTGAATACGTTTATTAACAATGTAATATGCATGATATCGTGGGTTTTGCATTGTGATTACTGCCATAAAACTGTTTTCTGAAATTAATTTGCATGCCTTTTCGTTTGCACCAGTCCGTAAGTTTACGGTGTTTATTGTTCAGTAATATCAGCGCATGTCTTGTCTATGTCCGCCGTTGTTGCGCGTTAAACAATGAATGCATACCAACTCGCCCAAATTTTAGCTTTACTCAACCTGTCAAAATGTACTTAATGTTAACAACACTGTATGTCACGCACCCGTTAGCAAACAATTTTACAGTAATAGGTTCATCGACGTTAGAAGTAATATCGTTTAAACGCATTGGAAACGATTTTTTTTTTAACGTTTGTCTTTTTGGTTAGAGTCAGAGGTCCGGCAGTTAAGTTTCTGGCACGCAGCGACCGCCCACAAAGCCACTCTCGGTGAATGTTCCCCCGTTTTTCGGAAGGGTGGTTGAAAATCGTGTAATTTCCACTTCCAAAGACCCGCTCTGAGCGCGTGCTTTCAGAAGACGCCATAACAAGATCACAACTTCTAAATAAGATTTAGCTGGACCGGCTTTTGGCGATTCCGTGAATGAGCTATACGGTCTGCAGCTGCAAGAAAGGATGTCATCAGTCTTCGCCCCACCTAGCAAGCTCTTGCAATCTTCTTCCTTCAGCTTATCCTATGTTGTTTATGTGCGACCCCTCCTTAAATTAGTGAACATAAACTGCACTCTGCCAGTATTTTTTGCAGGTGAGTAAGACTGCGAGCAGACCCTTGCTTTTAGGCTTTCCCACGAATATATATGGCTCTGGTGGCAAATTTGGCGCCATAAATAATAGACATGACTATTTTTTGGCGACTTTGAAGTTCGCTTTTGGCTTCTTTTATCAGCTACACAGGCCATTTAAGATCCCTGCGGCAAGGATGACGACGTCATTTGTAGGCAAACAAGACATCTACGTGACTCCAAGCCTGCCAACACCGTATCCACAACTCTCTTGAACGTCGTTGATGCGGAGTAAAGCACAACGTCATCACTTTTTTTTTTTTTTGTTAGGTATCAGTTGAGCACCTTGACATCAACTTGCAGGTATGCTGGAAATTGTCTACCGGCATGACGAAGGCCCTCCTCTTTCAATCTCGGTCCTCTCGAACTTCAATCTGCTAATATGCGCTACTTTAGGTACATCGACGAGAAATATTTGGCATGGCAGAATCGCTTCAGGGGGTCACTGATCCGTGGAAGCGGATGAAACGTATTTCTTTGTTACACTGTTCAGTCGGTGGTAATAGACGCAGAACTCGTTTCAGGTCTGCTTTAGATGCAATGCGAGTAGTGGTTAGCGTACAGATTTCTGCTCGGGTTCGAGTCGATGCGTTGAATGTCATATCAATGAATATCATATCAAAAGAGACATGTTGTGCCCTAGATTTACAAAAAAAAATGCTTGTTGGGGCGTTTCGACAGAAAGCTCACCGTACACCCTGGACATAACTGCGCAAAAGCATTTGCTTCGATAGCAGGGAGACAACGCAGTGTTAGGAATATCGTAATAAACCACCGATGTTTGGAAAAACGATGGCATTATTTCCCACATTTAAAATAGCCAGCGGCCTTACTGGTCCGATACACCGTTTCGCAACATATGTTTCGAGCCAGTCGTTTCCAGTAGACACTCATTTTGCTATCGGAAATGGAAGAGGTGTAGACTATGCCCGCTGCGGTCGCTGCTTTTTGAAGAAGCCACGAATGGCCAGAAGCAGCGCGCTCAAAGTAGCAGTGCCTCCGGAAAAGAACACGCGCCGGGCAGAGAGAGAGAGAGATAAATAATTTTAATGACCGAGGGATTTGGGACACGTAGGTCCCTGGGTCCCTGCACGACCCAACCGCACCTATACCTTCATGGGTTCATGGAGTTCCATGACGAAGGCAGCCCGGTCAGTGAAGTGGCGATCTTCTGCCTGGCCGGGTCGGGCAGAATAATTCGGCCCATTCTGGTGCCATTCCAACGTCAAAAAGTCACGTCCTCAGAACACGCTCGCCCTGCACCGCAGGCGCAGTCGGAGGCCCAACGCCTTTGCATCGCGCCTTTCTTCCCTCGGCGCGGCGAGCTGACTTGGCTCGGGCTTTCAGCTTCCGTCCTGATTGTAGGCCTGCGTGCGTGTATGCATACACACGAACGGCAGAAAAGCCCCTCAGGTATGGGAAGTTTTCCTGCTGTGTTGCCGCAATGTTGGTGCCGTTCGAGTGTTGACAGTTGGGCACAATGGCCTTTCTGTGGACGAGGAAGCGAGCGCGCGGGGACCCGTCAGCGTGCGGACACTTAGTGGTTTCCAACGTACACACACGCGAGCAGAGGCTGCCCCCTTTTCCCCGCGCTCCCCGTCCGGCCTGGCCAGCGCCCGTGGCAGGGGCGGCCACCCCCGCCGAGACTTTGTTCCTCGGGGCCGAGCCCTCAACTGGACCCATGCGCCATTCTCGCGGCGGCCCCGCCGGAGAAAAAGCCAGCTTCTCATGCTGTGTCCGGCCGCAACCTCAACTCAATCGCTCGCCGCTGAAGCCTGCGCGACGCGGTCAGCCTGCACTTCTTCCCGAGCGGCGCGAAGCATTTCCTTCGGGTCAACCATGCTCCCGTCGAGTTGCTCTCGGGCGTCGCGAGGAAAGGAGGCGAGTTCGACGCGGTTCCAGCGCCGAGCTGTTGACAAATGGCTTCCTTCTGCCTGTTTGCGCGCAACAACATTGATCACGGCATGGCTGAAACAACCAGGTACCGCTGGTTAAAGACAGCGCCTAAGGAAACAGGAGTAGGATAACACCCTCACTGTAGTGGATGTGAAACAGCAGCAACGGCACACGGCCCAAGAAGAGAGCAGAAAGAAGAGAAGAAACGGACACAACACAGCGCTGAACGAGTTTTTGGTGTCGGAGATAGACACCAAAAGCCGCCCATGTGACGTCATTGTGAATGCTACCTATATGCGTTGTATCATGAAAACTGAAATTAATGACCCAATGCAAAGCAAGCTGAGATTAGAAATAAATACCTAAGTGCCCGAAAGAGGTCGAAATTCTAGCTTGACTTGTATGATCACTCTTATTTCTGTTGGTGGCGCTGTAGTCACTATTCGTGCTTGATATGGTTGGTAATCAAGCTGTCTGTTATTCGCTCTCAGCAAACGTCCCTTCACAACTTGACAATGGTTTGGTTTGGTTTGGTTTGGTTTGGTTTATGGGGTTTAACGTCCCAAAGCGACTAAGGCTATGAGAGACGCTGTAGTGAAGGGCTCCCGAAATTTCGACCACCTGGGGTTCTTTAACGTGCGCTAACATCGCACAGTACACGGGACTCTAGAATTTCTCCTCCAAAGAAATTCAACCACCGCGAACGAGATCGAATCCGCGTCTTTCGGGTCAGCAGCCGAGCACCATAACCACTGAGCCACCGCGGCGGCACAACTTGACAATGATTTAATAAATGTCCTTTGAACGATGGTAATAGATGACCTGTTCATTGCGCTGGCTTTATGCCTGCTGCGATTTATTCGCGGCACTGTTGTTGTTGTAAAAAGACTGTTGTTGTGAAGTAAAAAGTTATTAGACTTGTGTGATTCCCTCTGATCCAGCAAAGCGTCATTGCTTTTGAGCGCATCGTCCCTCTGCCTTCGCAGTTTTACACCATTCACTCCGTTGCTCAGTGTACAGTGCGGCAAGCTGGCCAAGCCACCTGAGATGCGGCCACTTACAGCTTTAAGACGCGTCCTTCGGTGCGCACGTCTGGCTTTTCTGCTGTCGTTGAGAGCTCTGAAAAATGCCGCCACAGTTACCTGTGCTCGCGCGTGGCCAGAACTCTTCACAGGCGTAGCCCTGTCTACTGAAACGGTTGGCTACGTCTTTCGTCTTTCACACATGGCTGCACTTGTGCTCCAGATGCAACACTGGGTTCGCGACAACGCATGGCATTTGTGCAGTTATTTGGTGCAGGAATGATTTGAATCTTTGCATACGAATAAAACGTACTCACCCTTGATGCATCATCATGGTCATGATCAGAATTTATTATACCCTTCAAGGCCCGAAGGGCATAACATAAGGAGGGATAATATAAAACAAAATATGGCACACGAAGTCACCCAATGCCACGCAGTTTTTAGCGCACGAATTAAGAAATATTTTGAGAGAAACGACAAATATAAAGATTCAAGGAGGTTGTTGACCATCGTATAACAATGAGATCTAGTTTGTTTGGGCATGATTAAAGGCTTATCCTAAGGTTTATCCTGAGAAAGCTGAACAATCACGGTGTCTTTAGAAGCTGAGTTTTTATAGACAAACACATAATCCGAAACATCCTGTGTGACCTTCTCAGTTCCCATCCTTAAATATTGGACAAATATATTTTACAACAGAAGTATGGTCGAGGCGTAGGTTTAGGACATAGAGATAAATAAAAAACAGACAAAAATTGGCCAATCAGCCTTTTCCGCAACTGTTTTGCCTGCATGGTGTTAAGCAAGCAAGCGCAAAAATTACAGAATCGCAGTTCAAAGGACATGCGCTTGTGTGGGTGCAGTAAAAAAGCAGGAAGTGAAACTGGCTTCACGAAGCGCATTTTGACGCGGGCGCGGGAGCTGATCTGGGTAAAGGAAAAGCGCAGCAACTGTTTCACTCCGGGTGGACACCTGAACCGCGATGTGAGGGAAGAGGCGAGGGTCGTGAAAAAGGGGAGATGGAAAGAAGTGTATCGATATGCAGACGCCCACTTCGGAAAATTTTTTGGCTTGGTTTGGCTTAATTTTGGAAAGCGACTCAGGCTATGGGGTACACCGTGGTGGAGGGCTACGGGTAATTTCGACCACGTGGGGTTCTTTAACGTGCATTCACATCGCGCGGCACATAGGTCTGTAGCATTTCGCCTCCATCGAAATGCGACCGCCGCGAACGAGATCGAATCCGTGTCTTTCGGGTCAGCAGCCGAGCACCATGCATAACAACAGAGCCACCACAGCGGCTTTTTTTGCGGAAGATGGAAGCTTCGGAAAAGCTGAATTTTATCTCCGAGCACATCCTCGAGTTAGTGCTGCACGCTTAGATCGTCAAAAAAAAAAAAATGTTTTTCTTACAGCTTCCTTGTTCCGAAACTTTTTGTGGGTATCGCTCTGCCCCGTGGTGTTGCAACTCGCCGCCTAGGCCTGCACCCCTGCTGCCTACGAATATTACGATTTGTAGGAAGTGGGCCTGCGCTCGGCGTATTGCGCAGCTCCCGGTGGACGGAAGGAAAGAGCGACTCACGACTGCAGCACTCGACCGTGACCAAGGTCCTCGAGAATCCTCTTTCACGCTATCACGCAGAAGCGGAGGCTCCCCCCTGGGCAAGACGACGCGACGAGCGATGACAGTCTGAGAAAGCATACGCCATGTACGCTCGTTGCCACGCCGTGAGCGTGTGAGTTCAAGGAACGGCGAAACTAGATGGCTGTTTCGGGGGTGTCGTGCGCAGATCGTTGTTTCTACGCGGAAAAGGAAAACCAAGACTTATAACGACGTTCTTGTGACTGTATACACTCGTGCCAACGCGTATGGCATAATTTGTAAGCTCTGCTCCATGCCCTCCTCCTTCCGCCCTTTTCCCATCAGCTTTTCCGTGCATCCATGCAGTACCAGATAGCTAATAGTTATTCAGGCCGCTCGGCGCGTACATGCCGGCCATTTTCAGTGAATGGGCTGTGTATATAGCTGGAAGAGTAGCGGCTGATAGCGGCGGCTCATCAAGCCGCGAAAGCAGCCACGGAGATCAAGCTCGGAAAACAGGAGCGGGCGGGCGGCGACACCTCCATGCGCACCACTTTCTACAAGCCGTCGCAGAGCATGTTTACACTTACGCCTTTCACGCTTACAACTGCTCTCAACGACCAGACAGATCGCAATTTCTTGTGGAAACGGGGTCCCGCTTCATTCAGGCAGCCATAGTTTTTACAACTCGTCGGCCGAATTCAATGCGCGAAGCTGTTGGACACGTAAGTCTGGTCCGTCGGTGAACGGTGCATGAGGTGCTGTAGCGCTGGCTCGCACGACAGCGACGGTGTGCTTGAAATGCAGCGTACGCGCTCTGCCTAAGTGCGGCAAGCAGAGTGCACATCCAGACGACGCGAGGCTGACTCGGCGCGGCGTTCCGTTGCAGCCCCCGGGGGCAGCTGCTCGCCTTCCGGGTGGTGTACCAACGGGCTGGACCCTGCGCCGAGGCTCGCGCAGCGGGTGGCCGCAGCGCTGGTCCTGCTTCCGTGTGGGTCGCGGAACGAAAAGGGCAGCTCGCATGCGCGGAAGGGGAAACGGGGTGCGGATTCCGATCGGGGCTGCCTATCGCGGGCGTGCACCCTTTCACAGTCCCCGCACCCTTTCCCCCACCTTGGCTGGAGTACCAGGGTGGCCAACGAACGCCCCCGCGTACCGTTGAAGAGAATATGCGTACGGACGGTATGCGGAAATTCTGCGATCGTTCTCTATACTTGTCAAGTATGGGCCACTGAACAAATATTATTTGCGCTAGAAAAAAATCGAAAGCACGACAAAATGTATCTGAGTGTCACTCGTGTAATGGCGAAGCCGTAGAATCAGTGCGATTGCGTGTTTCTTTCACTCGTAAATCTATTACAGCTCTGATTCTATGCCAATTTAGAGTTGATCGTTTTTCACTCCCAATCTATTCCAATTCCGAATACGCAACTATGGAAACTTTGCCACATTCATAGATAGCGGCGAGTCCTCATAGCACTACCGGCGCAGGGGCGCAACGCAACAGTTAAGCGATGCGCCACTGTACTGTTTCGTACACAGTCTCCGGTGGGGCTTGTGAGACCCAGATTGCTCTTCCCGAGCAATGCGAGAAGGAATAGCTCCCGCAGACCTTATTTTTGTACTCATATATTTTTCGGAAGGCTGTATATGTTGCACGTAGGCCTGCCGTTGTCTTAGTCATACTCATTTTTGCTGTGTCATTCTTCGTTCGGCGTCTCCCTCCTCTCCCCTACAAGTGGAGAGGGTAAAGGAAAAAGGGGACGGACAATTTTCGCCTTCACGGCCCTCCTAATCTGCCGAATTAAAATATAGTTACTATTAAAAATGTTGAACTAGAAATACAATGCTGGTAAACTAGATTAACATTTCAGTTTCGACAAAGTCCGGATGTGCCATCCTTTTCAAGAGTTCCCAAACCAAACCGGTGGTTTGTAATTTTGTTTACTGAACGGTACCTCTATGCGCAGCGTCTTCGCCACGATCGGCTTACGGCTTGTTAGTGACTATTTATTGGTAATAAGAAAATAAAAAAGAAGGAACAGATGTTGCTAGCCGCGGCATCTGCCATCGAAGCCTGAAGCACCTCAGATGCGGCTAGCGGGAATAAAATGAGACGGAGAGGGCAGGGAGAAGGAAAGAAAGGGGGGGAGCGATAGAAGAACAAAAGCGGTTTCGAACGCCTTGGAGTTTATGAATGCCAGTGCGTCCCAGAGTGCCTTTGAACAAAGTAATCTGTTTTGTTTCTTTCTTACACAAAGTAAGTAAGAAAAAATAAAACAAGAACGTTTTTACTGTTCATCAGTAACCATATAAATACCAGATAGCCCAGTTTTGGCTTCAATTTACAAGCTCCTGTGTAAACTGATGATACTGTTTTTTTTTGTTTTTGTTTTTTTTTGCGCAAGGGCATCTAAGGCCAAAGAGCGCCAAACCTAAGATATTTTGGTTGGCTCAGGCTAAAATATGTACACATGTTAAAAAAAAAGAAAACAAGTGTATAGGGCCTAACAGTAATTATAGTATGTGCATGATTATAGTGTGTCAGAAGGGTGTAAACTGACCTTAACCCAACTTTCACTCTGTGCATGTATGCTGACTTTAGTTCCGCGCCTTTTGTGCCGAGAGCCCAGTAGCACTTTTAGCGTTGCTCAAGACGATTACTATAGCGTATACAGAAGTGGCAAGATAGGCCTCCGCGGTGGCTCAGTGGTTATGGTGCTGGCTTGCTGACCCGAAAGGCGCGGGTTCGATCCCGCCGCGACGGTCGCATTTCGATGGGGGTGGAATGCTATAGTGGCCCGTGTAACTGTGAGATTTCAGTGCACGTTAAAGAACCCCAGGTGATCGAAATTACCTGGAGCCCTCCACTGCGGCGTCCCTCATAAAGTCGCTTTGGGGGGTTAAATCTCATAAAACCATAAAAACATAAAAGTAGCAAATTCGGCTCAAGCCTTCATACCCTGCCGTGAAACAAACTAGCGGAACGATGAACCCGAAAAGCCGAAACCTCCGTACTTTTGTTACTTTATTCTATATCAAATTTGGTGCGGAGTACACTATTCCGAACACACAGTAAACTTCACTGCAGATACCTCCAGCCACTCTTTGACCGCGGTCACACAAAGCAGCAATTAAGAGCGAAAATGCTGCGACGGCAGCGATTAAGCCATCACACACGCGCAGCAATTTCACCGTTCGTTCTCGTTCATCCAGCAGCGTGCGTATTCCGTTCTGGGTGTCTGTCACGTGATTATTCTCTCGGGGGTGCCCTTTTTGTTTTCCTCACTGCAGGCGTCGGCAGCCACGGTCGGGGTCAGCGTTAATCGGATCTCGAGACGACGTGTCGGGCTCCAGCAGCTCGCGCGGACTCTCAGCGCCCGCTCGGTCGGTGGCAAAGTGCGGACGGCGGGGAGAGCGGCGCCTGCGTTCGCGCGAATCTAAAGTGAAAACTGAGCTCCGGGGCGGCGACGCGCGACATCAAATTACGAAATGAACAACACGCCGACTCGCTTCTTTGTACGGCCTTAATTCGCAGGCGACCAGCTTCCCACAGGGACTGAGTGCGCACACTCTGCGACCAGGGGTCGAGCTGGAGGGGGGGGCACTGCTGAGGGGGTAGGCGTCGCCCTCCCTCCTGCTTCAAGAGAGCTCCCCTAAAAGCCCTTGGCCGTAATCCGAGCCTATCTCAGTTCGGAGAGAGCCGTTCAGTTGCTCATTGTGCCGCCTGCTTGCTACCGAGAAAGAAACGAGCAACGAGGAAAAAAAAGGGAACGCCGATGACGCGAAACGATAACTCCCGCGAAGTTCTCCACGCTTTCGAGTTTTATTTCTTTTAACCTCCTCCTCGCCCCCCCCCCCCTTTTTTTTTTTTCTTTATCTCCCCTGCCCCCTTTTTCTGCGCCTGCACATTGATAGACACTCGTGTTTGTTTGCGCGTTTATTCACCGCGGGGCCCGGTATCTGCGCCAGGCGCTAAATTCAGACCTGGGAATCTGACAGATGTCCTGCGTTTGTTGGCGTCTTTCTAAAGTGTCCCCCGGCGCCCGCCTCTTCCTTTAATCCGGTGCCGCTGAAAGCGCGCCGTTCGAGTGCGCCCATGCATGCGTGCGCAGGGAGTGTGTGTGCGCGCGAGTCTGCTAGCCCGCCGCCTGACCCGGGGGCTTATCACTCCCGCTATCAACTCGATCTGTAAGTGAGACCGTTTACTCACGCCGAGCGATTCACAGTGCGAAGATGCGCAATTGCTATTCAGTGCCGCCTCGTATACAGCGCGCGGTTCGAGGTATTTGTATTCGCGACATTGTTGCTATGCCAGGGAAAAAAGAAACGTAGAAGAAAATAAGGAGTCCCCGCGAGTAAAAGCAATGCGTGCAGATGAGCAATCTGCCCCGCAAAGAGGACGCAAAAAAAAAAAAATTGTACGTTCTTTGTCCGCTGGGTGCTTGCTGCGTTGGCTTACGTGAGTGAAATGCGAATGTGTAGTATATATATATTGAGTGCGCAGCGCCCGTGGGTCATCTTCACTGAGCCATGCAGGACGCTGTGCTGCCCATACGAACAATAGATCAACTACAGTAGCTACTTTGTATAACGAAGTGTCATCCGTTGTGTTTCTGCACTGAGGATAAATCTCGCTTTAAAACAAAAGAAACGAACACGACAGGGAACACTGTACAGCGAGCGCAACTGCCGATTAAAGAGGAAAAAAATGGCGGCAACAAAAAATAACAAGCCTAACAAGTCGAGTCTACGCGACTAGTAAGCGATGACGATTAATCGGCGTTTTGAAATTCCGAAGGAACGCCTAAGGTTCTATACGTGCGCGGAAACCTCACTGCATGTGGACGGGCATTTCTGCATTCCGGTCCCTTAAAAAGCAGAGGTCGCGCCTTCTACCGCCAGCTATATCCACGAGGGACTGAAATCTACCTGGCAAGGTAAAGCCCACTGCGGCCCTTTTTCTGAGTGCCTGTTCAAACCTATAGTGCCGGGATTTGAAGGCGCATGGCTCCTTTCCCTAGCTATGCACCCTGGGAAGCCGAACACCGCACCGGGCCATGGCTTTGAGAAAACCGGTGTGCCGGCAGCAGGAGTCGAACCCATGACCTCCCGAAACTGAGGTGGATGTTCGGCAGTAGAAAGCGATATATTCACCACTTGGTCAGCGAGGCGCGGGCACGCCAAACACAGAATGGAGGTAATACTTATAATTACAGTAATAGGCAAATCATGCATGTTGCCATTCATTAAATTGAAACGGGATGTTCTATATAGTCCCAGATAGCCCTTTCTTGGTACTGGAATGTTTGTTGCTCAGCGCAGCCGTCTCATAATTTAGCGTTGAAGATAGATAGAAAGAGAATGACAAAATAGCACCTGCAGACTTATTACCACTGCAGTCCACCGCTGAGGTTCCAGTGCAGTGCACGCAAATGGTCCGCAGACGAAGTTGTTTTCGCCTGCTTTTTTTTACAAAGGGTCATCACTGCATCAACTGTCACAACGACATATCATTTGCCGTGACTGGTTTCGTCCCTTACACAACTTAACTGCTGGATAATACCGAAAAGCAATGAATGTCGATTACAAGCATGCGCCTAAATAGAAAATAATTGTTCAATGCAACCCCCACTATGGTAGACTACAATACCTGTGAATGATTGCGATAAAGAAATCGAAATTGCGTGAGAAGAGCACATGATGAGTTCTTGGAAAAGCTGTTTTCTATGTCGAAAAGCCCTATTAAAAAAAAGCCAGCGGACGTCACCGCTAGGTTGAGTAGTCGAGTGATTCATTGACGTGAACTTGCGGAATGTCAAACTGATCGAAATGTCAGACTGATCGACAAATTTTTTAATAGACGCTGTGCAATTGACACGTGAACGCGTTTTATATATATATATATATATATATATATATATATATATATATATATATATATATATATATATATATATATATATATATATATATATATATATATATATATATATATATATATATATATATATACAAGTTGTCATTTCAAAAGACGCGGGTTCGATCCCGGCCGCGGCGGCTAGAATTTCTTTGGAGGAGAAATTCTAGAGGCCCGTGTACTGTGCGATGTCAGTGCACGTTAAAGAACCCCAGGTGGTCGAAATTTCCGGAGCCCTTCACTACGGCGTCTCTCATAGCCTTAGTCGCTTTGGGACGTTAAACCCCACAAAACCAAAACCAAACCAAACAAGTTGTCATTTGTAACTGCGGAAAAAAGCAGACGTCAAGAAAAAAAAAGTACGCAAACGACATAATTGTCAACATTACGGAAACGAAGTTGTATATAAGACCATCATTAGAAGAATGCACAGCATGCTCGAATTTTACCCAGGACGAGCCAGTGTTAGCAATATATACTTGTAGCATTTCACCAGCCATGGGGAACATTGCTTCTGTGGGCTGCCGAGCTGGCATGTGGTTTCCGATTACAGCTAATGCGTTCAACGCTCATTTCTGTTTCGAACGAGTGCACATAAACAATACGAATGGAGGCTGCTTCTGAGCGTAGTGCCCCTAAAATTGGCCGTCGCTCAAATCGCGACAATACTTGCACAGTTCAAGGCAGCACGGTAGCCGTGGTTTGACGCTTAACAGTCGATTCAGGCAAGGCGCGTCCAGAAATAATGGCCGAAGAAGTTCACTTCCAAGTACGGCTTGATAGCTGGTGGACGCATAGTAATAAATCTAATTTCCAGTACAAAAGCAACGAGCGCTCTGATTCAGTCCACAGCATTAGTATTAGCTATAAGAAAACCATAAACTATAAAACTATGTAACTGCAAGAAAAAAAAAACACTTTTTTGTCCGTTTCGGGTGTGAAATCGTTACGCTCACAAAGCTGGCATGTATACCAACGAGCAGAGATCAAAGCATTAATCCTGCGAGAGCACAGCAAACGGTACAGGGCACGAACGCTCTGCAGTGAGGCGTGCAGGGCCAGCCCGGTCTCTCTCTCTCGGTTGCTCAGACACAGACCGAGCGCGTGGCAACGGAGTCGTCGTCCTCCGTTCGCGCTGGCCGAGTCAATCAGAGCGCTCGGACGATTCCCGACAAAGGTTGGCCCGCCCGAGCCTTTCTCCGGCGGCGACTGCGCGTGTGACGTCCCCCGCCCACGGGTCCCCGGCGAGCGCGCGGCAGCGGGCGGGAGCGTGACCCAAGGCGCTTTCCCAAAGTGAGCCAGTTCGGGTCCGCGCTACGGCGTTGTGTTGCCCCGCGAGTGATTTATGCGTCCCAGCAAGGTCAGACCGAGCCACGTAGCGCAACCGGCCCCAAAAGGGGCAACAGTGAGCGTATAGAGGCGGGCGCATTGGGCTTGCCGATTGTATACAGTGCGCGTGTGACACGCTCGGGAGCCAGGAGTAAAGGACCTAACGTCATGATTTTATATCATCATTAATCCTTTATCCCACAGGGTCGCACATGTGGTAACAGTCTAACGTAATCTTTCAACCACACATAAGTCAAGTCAAAGAAAACTTTACTATATGCAGACATTTTCAGCAAGCAGACACGCACTGGATACAGATTTTGCGGGATGTACTTTGAATGGAGCTCGATGTCAAAATATCGTGGACGTGCCCATAAAAATTGAATTCAGAAGTGAACAACTGTTTCTCGTTTATCTCCTGGCTGCTCCCTCAGTGTGTTTCCATTTCCTGGCTTTTGGTGGCATGTGGGGCCCATACCCAGAAATTCTGAACAAGCGCATTTTTAGTGCGAAACTATACCAATCCGGTCGTTCAGAGCCAGCAAAATCGTCTCTTGCGTGAATGTGCCTAGCGCAAGCGCTCCGTCCCGCGGCACTGGCCGCTAATCGCCGCCTTCTACGTAGCACTAATCACAAGGTTCTGACCCAAGCCAAATCGTCTTTCGCGTTTCCACTAAAAGATAAGCCGCCGCTGTGGCTCAGTGGTTATGGTGCTCGGCTACTGACCCGAAAGACGCGGGTTCGATCCCGGCTGCGGCGGTTGAATTTCTTTGGAGGAGAAATTCTTGAGGCTCGTGTACTGTGCGATGTCAGTGCACGTTAAAGAACCCCAGGTGGTCGAAATTTCCGGAGCCCTCCACTACTGCGTCCCTCATAGCCTTAGTCGCTTTGGGACGTTAAACCCCATAAAACCAAACCAAACTAAAAGATAGGACAGAAAATTGAATCAATCATGTGTGTGCCGCAGTTCAGTCATTCATGTAAGCATAAATCAGTAAAAACAGAAACGAATGTTGTAAACAGTCTCAGTAATTTTTTAGAGCGCAGCTCTTAGGCGCCCGTTCCTGGCTTGCACGTTGCCGTCGACGTCGGCGTAACCGGCAGAGCTACAGGAAAGCGAATTCGAGCACGGCGAACTGGCAGAGTTACAGCGAAGCGAAGAAAGAGCACGGCGAAGGATGACAGTAGTGCGATAACGAAGAGAGGCTGCGAATGGAAACGCGGAGTATGGGGGTAGCGGTGAAAGAGCGAAAGGAGGAAGTGTGAGGCTGAAAGGAAAAGGAGGGCACGGAGAGGGCAGGCGAGAGGGGTCACGTTCAGTTTGCGCCGGCTGTTGCGTAACGACTTCCTAAAGGCGTCTACATATAGCTGTCAAGCTATCACACAAGCCTCGTTTACATGAACCCGACAGCGGCTTGTCGAGTCAGGGGACCGAGTTGAGCAAGGTCAGCCCTGCTCGACGACTGCGTGTTTACATGAACCCGATTTTAGCGAGTCGAGACCGGTTCAACTGTAGCGACACCAAGCGTCGAACAGAACAGTGGGAGAGGGCAGTGGCAGCCTCAAGACTGCGGCGCGGCACCACTAGCTGTCTCGGAGGCGCGACGGCGCAAGCTATAAACAGGCTTGCATTTATCATCTCCCCTCCCATCCCGACTCTTTGACTCGATCTGGTTTACATGCCATCTGCCGTTGGGTTCGAGCGAGTCAACCCACCACCAGCAGCGGAGTTGACTGGACTCGCTTCCTCGACTCCCAGACCCGACTCTGGGGTGTTTACATGAACCCAGTAACCGATTTTCAACTCAGCTCCTCAGCTCAACCCCGTCATGTAAACGCCGCGACAGATAGCCGTCATGGAAGTCGTCGTACCGTAACAGCCGGCGTAAACTGAGTGGGACCCCTCTCGCCTGCCCCTGCCGCACTCTCCTCTTTCACTTTCCACTTGCACCTTACGTTTCCACCATTTTCTCTCCCACCGTTTCATTTTAGCTTACCTTCATTATCGCCCTACTTTCATCCTTCGCCGTGCTCTTCACTGTGCTCAAGTTCGGCCGGTTACGCCGACGACGAAGAGCAAGCCAGAAAGGAGCGCCCAAGGGCTGCGCTCTAAAACGAAAAGATGGCGTAAAGGAAACACATCAATAGCTTCTTTGACGTAACGTCTTTCATTTCAGCATGTAAATCTTTTGCTGCGACGTAACACAGAGGGGTAGTTCTTTGAGCACTTAGTCGCAGAACGCCAGGCTTATCAAAGCATCGCAAAATGCACTGAAGAGCTTAATCGACAATGCGTGTGAACCGAAGGCGGCTCTAACAGCGGCGTACTCGTACTTTTTCTTTTAGTGCGCGTTTTTTTTTTAAGAATGGCGGTCCCTACATGTGATGCCAAAATTTAAAGTCTTCCTGTTAAAATTCACAAAATTCGTGCGTGATCCAAAGCTTTTGTGCAATTTTGTCATCACATTCAAATTAAGTGGGATTCGAAGTTCTTATTTTATGCATGCATACTAACAAAATTACATTCATGGTAAGCTCTCATGGTCTCAAGGAAACAAAACAAAAGCAAGAAATTTCGGTGAAAAGAACTTGTTAGACACCTGCACGAGCTGCTCTAAACATGGGGAACATTCATAATGAGCGCGTAACCTCGTGCGCGTGTAACTTAACCACCATGACCTCTCACAGTATACGTAAACCCCTGATTTTCGTCGTAAGAAGCAGCGCGCCACGAACGCGAGAAGGAAGCTATCGTTCAACTCCTGCTGGTAACACGACAGCAGGGCTCTTCCGAGACGTCGTATAGCCGTACTTCTTCTGGTGAATGGACGCGAGACGATACTCCCGCGTACGACGCGGGGAGGATCGCTCCGCCAGAAATGGTCAGATGAGAGCATGAACGTCGTGACGCCCTGGCGTCGACGACGAACACATGCAGCAGCAGTCTGAGACACCCCCTTTTCATCATCACTCCCCTTCCATTCGCGACACACAACCCCCCCCCCCCCCCCCCTCACACATACACACACACGCTTTTTTTTTTTTCAGCAGGTTCGACAAACGTCCCAAATGGTTTCTGGCGCGACCCAACAACATTCCCACACGGGCAGGCGAGCAGTTCGCGTCAAAGAAGCCGTGTCCAAAGTTATACGCCAGCGTGGAAAAAGTTGGGGTCCGAAGGAGCGGAAACGCGCGATCACTCGAGTCAGGCCGGCCATTCTGAGCGACCCCAAATCGAGGTTCCAGTTACGTCGAGCACGGGGACAGGAGCGCAGCGCGGGAGTGGGGGAGGGGGGGGGGGGGGGCGCACACATGACCGGAAGTCGTAATGGGCATTGTGGCCCTGTTTGCCCAGCGAATGGACTGTTGCGTGAAACGCCGCGACAGAGGCCCTTCGTAAACGGCCGCCTCCTTCTACCTGCCGTCGCCGCGTAATGGGCCGGCCCGCCGGAGAGCCGTGCGAACGGCGCCCATTTCTACGCCTTCCGCGCCGCGGGCGCAGCAACAGCAGAAGCGGGAGCCCGTATGGCTGCCGCTAGCGGCGGCTAGCTCGGGCCTTTCTATACGCACGTCCAGTTGTCTCAATACGGCGCGACCCCGGCGTTTAACGGCTCGCTCGGCTTTGTGAACGCGAGCTGTTAGCACGTTCTCAATGGCTGCTCCACGCCGTTCAGCTGCCGAGAGAGAGGACCGTTTGAGGCGCCTCGCGCGGTGTGACTCCAGTTTCGAAGTGCGTAACCGTAAACTAGCCAATAAACTGAGAGGCGTGTGAGGGCGCCTTTCAGAAAAAGACAGCTCACGTAACCTACTCACTGCGCAGAACTTTTTTTCGGCCAGTTGCACTGCTTTGTTTACTTAGGCCAAGACGAGGGTGCGCAGGGAACGTGTGACATGTACGACCTGGTTCGAAAGACACTCATGCGGTCTACTCCACATATACTCGCTATCCTTTCTTTATGTATGTATGCGCCGCTGAAGGGTATTCCTTTGCGCAAACAGAGCAAGGACTTGCTTTCGCTGCGCTCAAGTTTGGCGCTGTATTCCAGAACAAGTACAGCAAAGTGAGATGAAAACAAAAGCGAAGAACGGAAGGGTGACGTACGATTTATCGTATTTACGCGCATAACGAACGCACATTTTTTCCCAAGAACACCTCTAAGAATTTCTAGGGTGCGTTCATTACGCGCGCTAAAGTAATGAAAAAAAAAACTGAGCAGCAAAAACGGCACAGAAAGTAACGTGGTGTAATGAGTTCTTCATTCGGTAAGACTGACCTTCCAAATAAATCAAAGCTCACTCTTCAGAACGTTTTTTTTTTTGTGCTGGAGAGCATAGTCACCAACTTTTATCTTAAACTATACACTTATATTTCGCGCAGTGGCTTACAATTCTCTATGAAGAGAGCTGAGCTATAGTTCACCCTATAGCAAAACTCACAGAATTGAAGCCCAGCTGCAACAAGTTGATCCAGTCCTTAATAGGGCAGATCGAACAAAGATGCCTCTTTGACCAGGCGTGGTTTCTACGGGTCCTCGGATTTCTCGCGGAACATTCTTATTGGCTGTTCGTCCTGTAGGGTGAGGTATAGCAGTTCACATTAGACAGATGTCGTTTCATTCTGTTATTGAGTAGTTGTTTAGATGTTGATAAAAGGCGCCTGCTAGCATTCCCTATCGTTACCAGCAGACTGCGGGCCAAAAGGAAGGGGTGCGTCTATCACGCGAGAGGAAAAAAAAATTACTTTTCGGCACTCAAAGTAGGAGGTGCGTTCATTATGCGAGCACGTTCATTATGGGAGTAAATAGGACAACTGATTTTCAGTCGCTACAGAAGGCAAGAAAGAGCCTCTTTGTGAACATTTAACGGCAGGCCTTTCCATATACGACGCAGTGACCCTCATCTCATTCTACAAGGGGTGCCTGTATGATGTGCAGGTGATAGCACCAATCTTTTCGTAAGGACACTGCAAACAGCAGTCGCTAACAAGGAAAGCCTTTAGATTAATAATAAGATTAAGTTTACTTGCGGCCCTTCTCTCCCCTTTTCTTTTTTCTTTCTTTTTCTTTTTTTTTATTTCAAAGTACAGATGTAATTACATGAAGACACTCAAGGATCCTTAGCCAGAGGCTAGTCGTGGATCCCAAAATGAATACAAATAAGTCTACTGACGATTCAGGAGGAAAAAAAAACATACACATTTGTCAGTGTAGAATGAAACAATTGCAATGCAAAATACATTACAAAATACAATACCAAATACAGACTGAAACACTATCGTATGACATTCATATAGCCAAATAAAAAATAAATGTCATTCTACATTCAGATTGCCACGTTCAATAGATTAGTGGTATTATGTCACGCCACAGACGCATATAGTGTCGCTTCACTGAGACGCTTCTGTTTGAAGGAAAAAATTCTTCAGTGCTCTAAATGTATTAGGTGAAGATATGACTGAGCATGGGATAGCATTCCAAATTTTGACGCCAGAAAAACGGAGACATCGATGACCATAATGATTGTTAGATATTGGAAGCAAGAACTTTCCATGAGCGGCTGAGCGAGAACTGGACGGTGGAGCCTTGTATGAAACTAAAGGAAAGGTGCTAGGGTTGCAGATAACATTTTTTACAAAAATTGCTAGACGATAGTTTCTTAGGTTAGTTAGTGGCATAATGTTATTTTGTTTAAATAAAGGCAGTGATGGAGTTCTAGGTGCAACAAAATTGATCATTCTAAGAGCCCTTTTTTGCAGCCTTACCACGGGTTCAATATACGATGGATACGTAAGGCCCCAGGCCTCAATACAGTATGTTAGCTGCGACTGAAACAAACTGAAATATAATGTTTTTAGCGTATTAGTCTGAAAATATTTAGATGCTTTCGCTAATGTATAACAAGAGTACGACAGCTTTTTACACAGGGCATCAATGTGCTGGTGCCAGTTGAAATCTTTATCCACAATCACTCCCAAGTATGTGGTTGCGTCAACTTGCTGCAACTCATCAGCTCCAATATGCAAGCTGCAGGGTGACATGCACGCAGACTTATGCGGTGATTTGAAAGTAATATATTTTGTTTTTTCAGTGTTCAGGGATAGACGGTTAGATTGGAACCAGGTTTTAATGCATTGAAGCTCTTTATTAAGCACGGTTATACCACCCTCTATAGATTTGGCAGTAACTACCATAGCGGTGTCGTCTGCATACATGATGACATGTGATTTCTCTGCATATACAGGAAGGTCATTCAGGTAAAGAGAAAAAAGAATAGGTCCCAGAACCGAACCTTGTGGAATACCCATGGGCACTGTTAGTAAATCTGAAACATTGTCGTCCTTCAGTTTTCTTTCAGTTTGTCAGTTTCTTCAGTTCGTCGTATCCATAGTTCAAATTCTCAACCGAAGACAATTTTAAGGTGCTTAGTTATAGCAGAGGTTATATAGTAATATAAAGGGTAAGGATTACGAAATGCCTGTTAATGATTCTAACAGTACTTTAAGCAAACTTGGTAACTGGTGCTCCTGTAATGGCTTGATTACCAGTATAAAAAAAAACTGAAGCAGTCGTTTTCCGAGCTAAAGGCAGAGATATTGTTCGTAATTATTTCTGCATATAAATCGTCGACCTATTGAAACTGTGACAGAATCGAAAATTCTAGGCATAACTGTTTCAGAGTACATGACATGGGACTCTCACACTAATCACGTCATAACGAGCTGAGCTCGCATAATAGGATTAATATACAGGTGCAGAGAATTGTTTTCGGTTAGCGCACGACTGCTAATTTATAACTCAATTTGGTTATAGTGCATAAAATACAGTTTTTAGCATGGGGCAAGACAACATCAACAGACGTTAGAAAACTGACAGTAATTGATTATTAGAAATTATCAATCAAATTGCTGAGCAGATACCTTGCTCAGGGGGTTCTGACTAATTAACACCGAGAACCTACTTTGTAAAAAGTTGAGATAAAAACATTAATCTGCTAACTAATCTTGCAAACTTGCAAACAAATGCGCGTTATTATACAACTATTGACATCCTGAGCACTGGGCAGTGCAGCACAACCGAACTAATTATGGCGACCAAAGGTTACGACAGACAGTACCAAGTATATTAAATTACTTTTGTCGAAAAGATTGTGACTTGATGTGTATTGCTAATAAAGAGTTCAGATTTATTCCTTTAGTCGTAGTTTCGTAAGTATTGCAATATACGATATGCGCTACCTTCTACGGAAGATATTTTTTCTGGTATGATTTGCATATTACATGTTGCAAGCACTGTATGTCTATACTTTTATCATTGCTGTTTTACATTTTGATCTTGGAAGCCATGTTGAACATGTCTGGTTATACTGCATCTTATTTGTACATTTTCCGAAAGTTGCGCTTCACTTTCGCTACTTTGGTTTTGTATAAAATAATCACGAAAATGTTTTCTGCATATCTTGAACTGTATACATATGTATCATGTATGCCCTGCGGCAGCCTGTTTAAACACGGCGAGTGGGAGCTTGCCAAGCAGCAGCTTTTTCTCTCACCTCCCTATGTTTTGAAGAAACTTGAAATGAACTGCAGCAGTATCTATTACCTCTAACAGGATGTCAGGGGCGAATTTATGGGCAACTGGGCAACTTTTGGAGGCCCAGTTTTGAGAGGAGTGGGAGGGGAAGGCTTTACTCCCAGAAACGGGATCAGTGCAGGTCTTGAATAGGAAATTTCTCGCTAAGTCCCCCCCTTTTCTCTTTAAATTCACTCGATCTCAATCAACTTGCTTAAAACCAATACTGACCTTCACTGAAAACTTTAGCGTGACGCGAGTTGCACAGTTTTTACATAAGTGCTGTACTTCCTGAACACAGCATGTAATTTCTTCGTAGAGACACTTTTCATTTTGAGGCGCAAATTTGCTAGTAGGTTTTGAGGTCGGCTGGACTGCAGTGTGCTAATCATTTCCCTATGGTGTAGGTTTATGCCGTCTGTCCTTTCCAGAAATTCGCCAGTCACTCGGATGGCTGCTGGGTCGTGAAAAAGCAGTCTAGCAGCGCCCTAATTGACACTTCAAGGCGCCAAAGTGGTGAGGAGGGAAGCTCTCCTCACCCTCCAGAGATATTGAGCGCTGACGATGCCGTAATACCAACACTGCAGAAATTCCAGTGACCCGAAAAGTTTACGGCACGTATTTCAGCCCCCCCCCCCCCCCCCCCTCCTCCAGAAGACATGCGCACGATTTGAGATGAACGCTATAGGAGTCAAAGGAAAATGATCCAAGTTTCCTCTGTGCACGTCAAGACTGACAAGTGCCTCAGTGCTCCGTGCACTGCGATACTATCAATACGGTTTGACTTTCAGAGCACGGCGGGTCAATTCCTCAGCTATACTGACACGCCGTGCTCACTCTTTACCTTTTTCCTCATTTATATGTGTATTTCACTGACTGTTTCCTTTTATTTTTTCTCTCAGCGCAGTAAACACTAGTTGAAGTTGGGTCTCTATTCAGGTAGCAATTGCATTTGCTCATATATCCAAGTGTCCCGGGAAACTTTCTATTTCTAATAGCCTCTATTTCATGTATAAACAAAGGAACGAAAGAGATTTTTTTTGTTCTCTGTAACGAATATAGAAGCAGCAATGTCTGATCCGGTAGGCAATCGACGTAGAGAGTGCGAATGGCGCCCTGGACTGAAGGCTCTACCCAAGCAAGCGTTTCAATAAGGGTCTATATTCTCTCTCGCTCTCTCCCAGCGCTTTTCTTTACCCTATAATAAGCCGTCATTGGCCATGATTAAGCAGATATAGAGCTGAACACGCATGCCAGTGCTTTACAGGTGCAAAAGTGGTGTTGTCAACGGAATAACGTTGACGTGTCTCGCTTCATAAAGCCCACGAACTACGACTAAATATTCTGCTTTAAAAATGTGTTGTTCTTCCATTAGTCGGGCATGCAACGCCGGCTTAACAATTACGGCTTAACAAGCCAGCTTAACAATTACGAAAAAAGTCCGTGCTGTGTCTCGTTTCGCGAGGCTAATTTTCGGCTGATCGAAACAACCGGAAAAGAGGGGCAAAGATGCACGCAGTCAGTCACTCAACAGGTGTGTAAAACACTACGTGACGTCTGTGCGGCCTTTAAACGAATTTACTTAGAGTAAAGGTGATGGCCGAATAAAGCGAGATTTAATGCTGTGGCCGCTGATGCTTTCTTTGAGCGACCTTGCATCGAAGAAACTCATTCCTGAACTTCCGTTTTGGCTCCGGTAAGAGGAATCGATGGGCTTGCTGCAATGAATCGCAAGCGGTGACCCCTAGCTCTCACGCATACATCGTTTTAAACACCGAAATAAACGCGTCCGCCTTTATTCACGTTCGGAAGAGGACTCCACATTTCTTTTTTATTTCATTTCTCAAAAAGAAGAGAGAAGGAGAATGTCAGGGAGCAAGTTGAAGATGAGGAAAGCGGGGTCCACTTTGTTGACACGTTCCATAACCTCTTCTTCCCCGCTTCCGCGCGCTGTCTGCGCGCGCACATTGTGTGACGCGGGAACAGAGCCTGCCACTCGAACTCGGACAGCGCCGGCAGCCGCGCAGGGTTCGGAGGAGGGCGGGCCCCCCGCGAAACCCCTCGGAGAAGTCCCCGCTTGTCGGCGCCGTCACTGGCGACGCGTCGCCCCAGCAAAGCGGGTCACACAAGTGAGCGACCAATTCACACGCGGCGTCACCGCGAGGCACACGGAGCGCAAAACTGCGCGGCCGGAGAAACACCTGATGGAATCCTCCTTCTTTTCTCATCGCTCTTCCTTTTTTTCTCTCTTTCCTTTTCATCCTGCTCGCAGACGACGCGCTTTTAGGTCCACCAAGGGCAACGAAAGACGGCAGCTTTCTTCTGTCACCTTGTGTGTGTGCGCACACAGTTGAAAACACTGCGAGAGCGAGCACTCTTTCTTTGCTCTCGCACGTGATGTGCGAGGTGCCTTCGGTTTACGCTTGTGCAAGCACTAAAACCCCACACGGACGGCAGCCACGAAGCTCCTCCTTGTTCGGCTTCTTGGGCTCCGCTAAAAGGCCGGCGATCGGGGTAACAAGATTTCGGTGCCCACACCGCGCACAAAACTCCACCGCGCGCCGACACACGACACCACGACATCGAAGTGGCCGAGAGAGAAAGAGCTGCGATGGCGTGGCGCTGCCTGGCGACAACAGCGAGTTGATCGGCCGCGAAGAGCGAAACAAGACGGCCTCGCACAAGACACTCGCACGGATGAGCGATGCTTTTCGGGCATACATGTAACGGACGCCGTCCCATTCCGAGGCAGCGCGCTGCCTCCCGCTCCGATATCGCGTATGCCTGCACTTGCGCGTCGACAGAGACGACTGGAAAAGGGGCGGGAAGAAACAAAATAAAAAGTAGTGACGAATGAATAATTTTCTGCTCTTGTCAACGCTGCCGTTTTCGGTTTCTTCAGAGCACTGTGGCAGGGCCGATGCGTCTCATGGAGAGCAGACAAGCGGAAAAAAGAAGGAAAAGAGAAAGTGGAGGAGAAATAAAAAAAAGAGAGAGAGAGAGACTAAAGCGCGAAAGAGAAAAGAGAGAGAGAGACGGCGGGGGCGAGGGAAAGGGAGAGTTTCGGCCCGCGGTGTAAACGGAGACGCGAGAGCTGCTCGGACGCCCACAAAGCGCCCGGTGCGCAGTTAAAAAGATTTGATGGACAGATGGGCGAGTTAGCGAGGGGCCCGCCGACGGCTTCCACAAAGGCGTCGGCGCGGAACGGCCCAACCTGATCAAACTGAGATAAAACAACTTATTAAAGCGGCTACTACGCCACTGGCGGCGGCATCGGCGTGGGAACTGGTGCCTGAAGCAGAACGGGCGCGCCTGTCGTGCGCCGATAATTTTGCACCTGATGGAACGCGCGCCCACGACGAGGGAAGCGATGGAGCAGTCAGTGCCCGCCCACCGCTGCCGAGCTGCCCCTCCCGCATCGGCAGTCGCCGCACTAAAAAATACCGAAAACAAAGGAACTCTCAGGAAACTGGGTTTTGTGAGAAAAGTTCACAGTACAAGCTTTAAAGGCTCTTTGTGGACAACCAGACGCTTTCTTCGTGCATATCTTTTAGCTTTTTAATATCCAAATTATGAAGAAATAAAAAAAGCTACCTCCACATTATGCTCGCTAATGTAGCCACATTCAAAAGCCCATCTCAGAAATTTGTCAGCTTCGCTAAAATGTACGAAATTTGTAAGTCGAGAACTCGCTCAAATGGGTATTTCCTTCATTTTGTGCATATATTCCGAGCTGCGTGAAAGACCGACTCGAATGCCCCAGAGACAACACAATTTTGATCCAACAGATGTCTTCCTATTTTTGCCCAAAAAGTTTTCACAGAATGAGAGACGAGGACGCTTTTTCTTCTCATAGCTTCCTCAGAATTACGCCAAAAATTTTCGGCGGAAAGCGCTGGCAGCTACTGCGAACAAGTTAATACAATACCTTGTACGGAAGCCCCATGTAGTAATGAGTACACAGGGTAATGAGTGGTAATGAGTACACAGAAAACGGTTAAAGTTGCATGAAGGCAAACTTTTTCGCTGATATTCGTAATGCCGCTTCGTTCCGCTTACAAGCTTTCGCCACACACACGAACATTACCAGTGCTGTTGCTCCAATGGGTTACTTCACTGCACCGCGGCTATTTTCAGCGAAGCCTTTATGAGAGCGAAAATTACCTGTCACGCAGGAAATAATTTTTTAAAATAAAATTTTTAATGAAATGCTTCCTCAGTGCGGGGCATATATATGAAATTTCCAAATCAAAGGTGATACACTTAAAAAGCAACCTTGTTGTATACGTACCGGGGTGAAAGCTGCCCCCAGCGTTTGAGAAGTCAGGGTTGATACCAAGCAAGCATTCACCAGCTACGATATCAAGAATGCGGCTGATCCATGGAATAGAGGTTTAAAAACAAATGAATCGTGCGAAGAACTGTAGCAAAATCATTCACAAAGTATTTCACATGTTATCGTTTGCACGTGAGATCAGTTGTACTGGCGGCGGCCATGCTCTGACAAATCATGACAGCCGGCAAGATGGCAGCTTGAGCAAGTACTCTCAACTGGCAGACTCTACCGTCCAAATACAATGACCAATAGGATGGTCACGGCCTGCACGACCCGGTCTTGAGAACAGCTTTGTACGTCTAATCCTTATTTGATGCACGCTTTAGCGGGAACATGCTGTGCTAGAGATAGAGATTTGCATGCATGTCATTTCGCCCACCAATGACGATAATCAAGTATAGAGCTAGACCAGGTGTCTGAGTGGCTGGTGAGACGTTAACCAGCAAGATTGTAGGCAGGCTCCGGCTAGTCACAGCCAGATTTCAACGTACAAAAATGCACGAGACGTTTTGTGAACAAACGATTACGAAGTCAATGGTCTGACCCAATTTCCTCGCAGCGGATGTGAGATCCACACGAGAAGAAACCAGGACGTTCACCAAGAAGGCAGGGCGCTATAAGACACACCTGACGTGAACGAGTCAATGGCAAGTGCCCTCCGTTCTCATTAACGTGCAAGTCTGTCACGCCCCTGCTTGCAGGTTATAGCATGAACTGGTTAACGAGAAATGTATAGACTGGAAGAAGAAAGATTTCTGGCGCTTGTTTGCAGAATTATCTGCGCGAGCTGTGATTACTTGTGCGTTAGTGAAATCGGCAAAAGGGCAGGGAAACATATGTATACGATACAAAACAGAATAATGCCTATTATAATGCGCTCGCCGATTACGTGAGTCAAAGGAGCACGTGAAAGATTCACTCTAAACATAGAGGAGTAAAAAGGGAGTAATGTTATCATCTTACGCACACCGTTTTATGGAAAGGTGTGCACTAGAGGACAGCTTACTCCCTTTTTTTACTCCCATTAGGCGTATTCGTGTTTAGACCGTTGGAACAAGGCCACGACAATCGCCAGACAACGAATGTAGTCACCATATGACTGTATAACAATTAAACAACTACTAAAACGCGCAATCGAACTGACAGAAATCTATCGGCAACGTACTCAAGGTAAAATGCAGTGCTCTTGAAACGCACCTAGTTTACTGTTCTGAGCCTTTACTTCGCAGAGGGAACAAATTAAGCTTCCAGGTTTATCAAGGGTCCCGATGCTATTTCCAAGTGACAGCTGTACGAGGGACTTCCTTTTGGGTTAATGATCGCCGTCGTCCGTTGTCAGCGTGGTACGTCACCTTCATCAGTGTCTGCACTTCATTTCTATCATGTCGAACCAACTACAGCCCGCCGCGGTACCCTCCTAAATCCCATTTGAACTGCTTGCAAACGAGCTATGATAAAAAATGGGCCACATAAGGTTCATGCGTGGGACACATAAGAGGCGATGAACGGGTACTCTCGCGAATGTGTCACCAGGAGCCGCGTAGTTCAGGTATGGCATGGACGCGTTGATGGGAAGGTGGAGCGAAAAGTCTTGGTATTTTTACTTCTTCCATTTCCTTCTAAAACAGAGTGTAGGTTTGCTACAGTTGTCTTCTATGTTACAAGATGATGGGCTAAACAGTGGGGAGGTGGAGCCTATCACTACAGCCGTCAGGACTCTAGCAGAGAGGGGAGTGGCGTGTGGCCAGAGATATCCCAACAGACAGTTGAAAAAAAAAAGAAGAAAACAATGGCTAAGGCTTTAGCTAGTCACAAAACGGATGATGTTAAAAGCTCTGTGCATCTGACGCTGTTTTTGTCAACTCCTTTATGCGCGTGCGCGTAAGCAGTTTTGGAATAAGTCGCACTCTTGTGAGACTAAAATTCGTCATTCCTTCAGAACTCAACGATTGATTGCTTTGGTGAAGGGAAACAGAAACCCTTTCGCTTCACGATATCCGAGAAGGAGACACTTCAGATCTGTAACAACATTGGACGCATCTCACGGCAGCATACTTTTTTCTTTTTTTTAGGCTAATTGTCGAACCACGCGCGCGTTCAAGGCGGCACAAAGCGTGGCGTGCACGAAATGAAACCGCACAAACTCGCTGAGCCTGGTCCTCCCTGCGTGACGCCCTCATGGAACTCTCATAAACACAGCCGTAAGCCTGCAGCAGGCTCAGCGCCATATACTAGAGCAGCTTGTAGAGCACGTTCGCAGTGAAGGGAGGATTACCAATAATAACACGGTGCATACGGAGCGTACACGGCCTCTACACACGTCAGAGAAAGCCCCACTCGAACGCAATGCACACACGCGCACAGAGGCGCGGCGCGATTTATCCGGGAGTCAGGGCCCGGCGCACGCATGGGCCCAGCGCTCTCGTGCAGGAAGTGCAACTGCGACAACACAAGAGGGCGGCACCCTCCCTCCCCGTTCTCCACTTTCTGAGTTTGCGTAGGACGTGTCTCGAACACGCACCAGGTGCGCGCTCGCTCTCGCACCTCGGAGCTGTCTCGTACACGGGCTGCAGCTTCGTCGCGTGCTGTAGGCAACGTTCTGAGCAGTTCGTTTGTTTAACGCTGTAGTACAAAGACACGCACAGATCACTAGATCGCGAACTTTTTTCTGGCGCTGAGAACTTATTGGTGTCGCATATCTGATACGCATGTCAAAATCGAGCGGTATAGAAAGCCGCGCGAGTGCGATGAAATGCAGACAATTAAACTAAAGGCCGTTAAATATTCGGAACATCGAATACAAGAAATACAAATGAATTATCATCACTTGCATTCGTTTCGAGGACCAAGTACTCGGCAGTTTACGAATATCTGAAACAAAACATTTGAGAACGTATCTATTTTAGTTCCCCGTAGAAAATAATGGACTCATCTGCTCCACGAATATTAACGTGGACAGACGCACTAATTGGATATTACAGGCACAACCCATCCGAGCACGCAAATGACGTTTCAATGACCTCGTGAGAAGGCGGCTGTTAAAACGGGTGTGCACTTGGTTAAGATGCATTCCCTCCAAGCAACAACTTCCCCACGCCCAGTAAGCTACTGTTTTTTTTTGTTTTCTCGTCGTCTTTCGAAACTGAATTCATATTGTCATGTGTGCTCTCATATTGTCCACCCCCCCCCCCCCCCCAATAATGCCCTTAATGGCACTGTAGGTATGTGAATAAATAAATAAATAAATAAATAAATAAATTAAGTACACGCTGCTTCTTGCGCAGGATGTGGCGATGATGTGGAAGAGCCAGTATCGGTGTCCTGCCTTCCGGGTTTTCATGATAGCACAACTACGAGGCTGGGGAAGTATTGCTTTTGCACACCCGTACAGTTTCGATTACTGGGCCTGGGAAAGCTGTTGCTTGGAGGGAATGAATCTTGACCAACTGCGACGCTTCCTGCAGCCAGCCCTTTTGTGTTTGTGGCGCGCTACTTATTAATGTGTTTTGGCTACATGCAGTTATTCGGCTCGATATTCATTTTGGCTGCTCTGCGCTGTGTGTGCCACGCGAGGACAAAAGAGAAAAAAGGACCAGCTTCATCTGGGCCCTGTTTCTTCCTCGTGAGGTGCAGCGCACCTACCGGAGAACAGTCACTATGGCGACAAACAAAGTGGCCCGATTATTCCCTTCATTAATTTGTACGTCCATAATTTTATCTAAAAAATAAATTGGTATTCGCGTATCATCAAATAAAGCGATTGAATAACGACTTCACCAAGCTCTGTTTCACAAGGACTAAAGTAAAAACAAGACAGACCTTTTTGCTGCTGAAGTTGGGTTGACGATCAGAAAGCAGTCCCGCTTTTGCGTAAACTGTATGTGACGAATAAAGGTAGCGTAATACTTGGCTACACTGAGTGGCCGAAGCAACTATTCGAACCAGCGCACGCAATAACCGTACGCTTTCTCTGTCAATTGCTGAGGCCAGGCACGTCGCTAGGATTTTTTTTTTTTTCGGAAGACGCCCGAGGTAATATCTTGTATTGAGATCAAGCGAGGGAGGATGGCGGGGGGGGGGGACTTGGAGGTACATGCCCGTCTACATGGATTAAGAAGTTTGCGGGGATACGGTGGCCGCAGCCGGCAAAGGACAGGGTTAATTGGAGAGGCATGGGAGAGGCCTTTAGTCAGGCTGATGATGATGATGAGGGATATTACCCCATTATCGCTATCCGAACAACTGCCATCTGTGAACACAGGATCTGAACACTGGAACCGAAGTGAAAACCGAACTACAAGCGCGCCTAATTCCCATTTGGCGTAACTACGCAAATCGACCACCATTTTTTTCTTTTTTCAATCTAGAATTTATGCTTTGAAGGCTGCTGAAGGATGCGACCTTTCCCCAGATTTATACACTGCCTCCACCGCCCCCAAACTTTTTTTTTTTTTCCCCGGTATTACCTTCGCGACGACCGAAATTATTCATCGTTACCGAAGATCGTGGGAACGTTCTCGAGGCGTTCGCGCCGCGCGTCTGCTCCCAGATAAGCAAAATCGCCGCAGCATTGCACGGACGCATTTCTCGAATCGGCAGCTCCTGTTGCCCTGCTGGGCGTGCGCGTCGTTCGATTATCGATGGATGCTGTATACATTTACGCACGCGCCCTCGACCGTCGCGCTGGAAGACGGCACGGCGGCTGCCTGACTCCCAGAGTGTACCTGCCCTAATGGTTCCGTAAGGCACACGGGCGCAGCTGCGAGCGTACTCAGCATCGGGCATGCTCGCCGAGACGCATATACGAACGCTCCGCTGGGCGTCAATAAATCTGCAGGCGGCCGCCGACGACCGGTAGCCGCTGTCCGTCGGAAGGCGGGGACTGCTGCCGGGGCGCGCATACATACTGGTACACGTGAGCGGCTCCCGGTTGGGCATTCTCGCGGGCTCGGTCTGACTCATGCCCGCATCATCCCGCTCCCTGGGCAACCAGATATTCTCATTAATCAGTCGGGGGGATCGCAATTTGCGCCAAGCACCTGCGACTGGTCATTAGGAAGCTGCTCAGGGCGCATCACCTGCGCTTTGCCAAAGCCACCGCCAGGCCAATCAGATCTCGGCCCCGTCTTCTGCGCTCCTCGGGGACAATTTATTTCGATCCTGTTTCTCTATCGGTCGCTGACAGCCGCGCTTGTGTATGTTTGCGCATGCAGCGCGCTGCCTTAATTCGGAACCTTCGCTGGCGAATAAATTGCGGCTGAGAACAATGTATTATCTTTCGATGTGCGCCGGAGGTCCCCTGATCTTGGCGCCCTGCTCCTGAAAAGGTATCACGCCGCGATATCTGATCCCTGTGGCGGCTGTGAAAGCATGTTTTCTTGGGATTGCTTGGGGGCGGTATATACGTTGCAGCATTCACCAAGGGCAGTTTAACGAGCATTTTACATGATGTAAAGCTGAGAGAGAGAGAAAAAGATAAAAAAAAAGATATTTAACGAAAAGCAGATTTTAGACAACGTGAGTGAAACCTCGAGCGTGTAACTTTGCGTTTTGGGGGGAGAATTTGGTGGGAAAATGAAGGTAGGAAATAGAGGAGACGGGAATGAGTAACTACCGGATTTACTCACATAATGGATGCACTTTTCTACCCAAAAAAATCTTTGAGAATCGGGGAAGGTGCGTTCATAAGGCAGAGTAAGACATTCAGAAAAAAAAAAATGAGGTGGTAAGAAAAGGACAAGGAAGTAGCCTGGTGGAATAAAAACTTCATCCGGTATGGCTTAGCCTCAAAATAAATCAAAACGCACTCTCCAGCATGGTTTCCATGATCGAGAGAGCAACGAACAACTTTTATCTTAAACCCGAACGCGTAGCCCGTGTAGCGGCACACAGTGATGTCCAAAGAGAGAGAAACTCGGCTTCACTCTATAGCACAATTCACAGAATTCGGCGCGAAGCCCCGCCGCAATAACTTACTCCAATCCTTGTATAGTGTAGCAGGTAGGACAGAGAAATGCCTTGTGAGCAGTAGCGGTTTCTATTGGCTCTCGGATTCCTCACGGGATATTCGTTTTGGCTGTTCGTCCCGTAGTGTGAGGTAGACCTGACATTCCGAAGACGGCGACACCTTGAGTAATCCGTTGCGGTTTGGGCGTTCGAAAAAGGGCGCACATTCACTAGAGTGCCAAAAAAAAACACAAAAGAAAACGGCAGATTTATTACGCGGGAGAAAAAAATTACACTTTTTGAGAGCTAAAGTGTTCATTACGCGAGTAAATATGTTGAATAAAATTTTGGTCATTGAACCGGGGTGTGGCCACGGAGCGCAATACTTGAAGTTACACGGCTGCATATAGTTGAGATCGGTAAAAAAAAAAAAAAAAAAGACTACAAAATTCTGTACATTCAAATTTCTCCGAAGAGTTCATCTGTCAACTTCCGCGAAGCAGTTCGAAAATAACTATATCCCGCACTCCTCAATATGGACTAAGGGCAGCGTGACAGGGTTTCGCAGTTTTACAGGACATTCGTTCTCGTTCGCCCGTTGTCAACAAAATCAACACTGTTGAGCAGTATCTGCGTCTTCGGGATGCCAGTTAGTCCGGAATACTTGAGCAATTTTTACTACAAGATTTTAAACTCGTTCAAAGCTGTCTTGTATTTCCGATTCAGTGTGCCATAAGACGCCGCGTATGCCCACAGGTGATGCAATGGGTACAAGCTTTTCTCTTGCCATGGCGTTCGTTTTCTGCGGGGTGAAATGTTTGTAAATACGTCTAATTGACCCCACCTTAAGTAACGAAAATACCTTCTGCCATGCATGGGCTCTTCACTTTAAATAGAAAGGAGTAAAAAGCTAGTAAGTTGTCCTCTAGCGTACACCCTTTCATGAAAGGGAGTGCGCGAGAGGACAACTTACTCTCTTTTTTACTCCCATATAGTTGTATTGGGGTTTAGAATGTTTGGCAAAAGCACCCCTTGTTCAATTAAAATTCATCATCATCACCACAGAGTATGTCAAATACTGCTGCAACGCTCATATCAAGTAAATAATATTCTGAAGGCTCGTATAGCTGAGTGGGCCAGTTAGCATGAAATTATAAATCCTGCAGAATGAATGGACGGGTTTACAGCAACGGAAAAAATTTTACTCTGAAAAATTTAAGCCTGCCGTCATGCGAGGAGTCTACATATGTTTCCTCGCACTGCAAATCCGCCGCTTCCACGCGTTCCGAAAGAAAGGTCGCCAGCGAAAATCACCTCTCTATGAAACAAACCAAAAATTATGTACTCTGAAAATTTCACTGCAAGCAGATATTTTACACCTCTGTGCCGTATACGCTGCCATTGAGTGATGCTACGGGTTCTCACTTGTGTGACCTGAGAGTTTTGTGAACATTACTGCGCAAATTTGCTGAACTTTTGGTTGAGCCTGTGGCAAGCTGAGTGCAGTGGCGGTGTTATCTGCAAACACATTTCACGAAGCCAAATTTTTCCCTGAGTGCCTGCATGGCTCGCAATAACACACCTGCGCCGCTCAAAACGCCATCAGTAGTTGCTGAAGATTTAGGCTTCTGCGTAATTCTTCTTATGCGCCAGCACTTCCAAGGGTTCTGTAGTAGATAATCGATTGATCGTTAGAACCCCTGTGCACAGACTAGAAAAAGACAATACAAAAGAGAAGGTATACAAATTTACTTTCGTCGTACACAAACAAGCAGTTCAAGTGCTGCACAGCTTTGTTCCTTTATCAACCACCTTTTACGTCACTTTCAATGCAGCAGTGCATGGTAAGGCTCAAATATCCCCCCCCCCCCCCCATTTTTGCGATCGCACCGCAGAGCTTACCTGGGTATCAATGAAGACCGCCCATTGTTTTGCAAGAGCACACAGTAAACCTATATGGCCAGGTAGGTACGAGCCACCCGTGCTATCCAGGCGAGGCTGGAAAAATGGGATGAGTGGACGAATAAGAACATAGCCTCGAAGAGAGTAATACAGGGGACTTTTGCGGGAAATCAGAGGGCAGGCATTTCTGCTCCAGTCTGCGAATTTTTTAGCTGGCAGCAGCGATGTTGACGGAATGCCAGCAATACCGAGGCAAGGTGCGACTGATCCCTGACGACATCACCGCGTAATTTAGACGCACATAAAACATCCAGACAGCTCAGAATCCTGCCAGTCTGTGCGGTGTGGGAGGCCTGCACGTATCGGCCAGCGTTCGCGGCGGGTGTTGGGCGCACGTGCGACGCGCACAGGCGGGCTCGCAGGTGGCCCTCCCGCTCGCATGCCTGGCATCGCCGGGATGCGACGGGAGCTCCGCGGCCCGGTGACGCGCACTCGAGCGCCGCGCCCCGCCACGGCTGCTCTGGCGCAATCCTGCCGAGGGCCCTCCACGGCCCCGGCCGGCGCGGAGACGAACCGAGGCGTAATCCCGCCGCTTCCCCGTGCCATTTTGGGTCCGCCGGCACTCGACTAAATCACGCTGGCACGTATGGCTGCGCCCTGCGTCTTTTGTATAGCGCCACGCTGACGGATTCATTGGTGCGACAAAGAGGCCTAGCTCCAGCGCATCGGCGAGTAGCACGAATATCGTCCGCTGGAGGGCGCTTGAAGCGTCGGCGACGGCGCTAAATCTGCCCGACGCCCTGAACCCCCCCCCCCCCCCCCCGTTCTTTTTTTTATCCTCCCAGAGTGAAGGACTCCCGACGGGTTCTTCAGCGCTTTGTACATTTGTAACTATTTTTTTCCCCAAGTATAAAAAGTTTCAGCTTTTCAATCATCTTGGATCAATAAATTGAGCAAAGCTCCCATAAATGTGTGCTCTTACGAATGCTGGGACTGGCGTTTATTACGCGAACTGTAGCGCATATTTGACGAACGTTGCCATAATTCTCTAGGTATAACTGGATAATGGGACCGGATAAGGCAAGTTCTCTCCTGGCTCTCGTCGCAGTATACTCTTCACTTCCTCTATGTCGCCTCCATTTCTTAGGAAGAAACCGTATTACGGTTCCGGGTATAAATGGAAAGGTACACCAAAGATTAGAAGTAGGCTGCGGATGAACTATGGACAACCAGGAGCTCAAGCCATGCGCTCACTGTGACGGTAACTGACATCAACATTCTGCATGCGACTGCAAACAAATCGCAGCCTTCTAGCGCGATGCATCCATGTACACATGGATAGGATGCTCGAAAGGCGCCTGTACCCGATACGCCAGACGGAGGCTCATCGAGGAAGGTGTCTTGCGTAGTGCGTGTAAAAGCTGTCGCATCGCATCCGGCCGGAGAGCGGGATTGTGCGACGGCTGACGAGCGTGCCCATGGTAGCCGACGACTGCGGCGACGTGGGGCTGTGCCGTCGAAGGTTGCACAAGGCACCACCATCTTCACGCGAAAGATGATGTGCTACATGTGAACGGAGACCCTTTTCAGGTGCGCGCGGCCATCTTTCGATAGCAGCGCCGTCTTGCGTCTGGCCGATTTCTCCGCCATGTTGGTTTGGGGGGGGGGGGGGGGGGGGGGGGGGTGCCGCTGCAATACAGGCAGCGAGTACTCGCCGCGCTTTTCAGCCTTATCCCAGTGCTGATTTTTCCATGATTTTGACCTGCAAAGTGCTGCACTGTATGCACGGAGCAACTGTGAACAAAATGGCCCGTGCTTCGGCGAGCGGCGACGCGGATGTTTCCCTGCAAGTTGTGCCGAAAATCGACATTGGAGGTGCGCTTCTACGCAAGTGTGCGCAATTAATTTAACGGTTTTCTGGTATATATAATGGATACATTTATTAACGCGAGTACGAAACTTGCTGACCGCTTCTATGTTGTAGTTATAAAAGAAAAACCGCTCCGTTCCGAGCTAACAGCAGTGTTGCTGTTAAGCGCTCAAGCGGTCTGCTCTGCGTTGCGCCGGTGACACGAACAGATTGAAACTGCGTTCTACCGCGTCTTTCACTACATTTTCCCTCTGCACTGTCCTAAAAAACGGTACTGGAGAAGGCACCGCCGGAGCGCATAAGAGCACAAAATTCTGTTGCGGCTTTTGACTTTGCATAAATTTCTTGATTATTTCGTACTAACGGCAAAATAACTGGTGAAGCGTGCAAATGTAGGGTGGTCCATTCTTCGGAGCGCCAGTGCATTCGTCGGCGCCGCGCGTCGAAGCAAAGTGTCGCAGGAAAAGAGGAAACTGGATGTGGAGCTTCGCGTCGTCTGACATTTCGCTTAACTCGGAAAAAGATGTAGTACAGAGGCATCTGGCCTTCGAACGCGATGTAGTTTATACACTCGAAACTGCATGGGGTCCTGCTGTGACAGTACCTGAGGGGCATATCTGCTTGGTCCGTCTCGGGTGCGGCCGCTGATTAATGCCGAAAGAGCGAGAAAGCGCGTGTGTGTGGTCGGGTGGTCACTGCGTGCCTGCGGATTGCACGTCCCTAATAGGCCTTTTTTTTTTAACAATGAGCACTTTGCATTAAGGCATCAGTTGAAAATAGTATTTGGTCGAAGCATGAGGTGTCACGATGCAAGGTGGACACGTCAAAGCTGCGGCCTTCAGTTTTTTAAGTGCTACTGGCTTATCGGATATTTACTGCAAGCAAACAGCTGTGGCATTGGTGCAATGCATCATGGCTTTCAAGTACTGCCAAACAGCTATGTTTACAGTGCCATTGTCGTTAATAATCAGTCGCCAGTGTCGGCAGTTATAACAGAAATGTTTCACGTAACCCGCAGTGCTGCTGCACCATTTACCCAAACTATTACTTATGTTTTGATTTTGCAAGGGTCACAGACGACACATATCTTAGCGACATCAGCAGTAAGTGCTCGCGTGTAAGGTATGTGTAGCTGAAACAGCCCGCAACTGCACTGCTGCCGTAGCTCTCTGTGTTCTTCACACTGCTCCGCTTCAAGCCGCCTTCGCTTCCTGTAGTTGTTTGAACAGCAGACGACTGCGCAGTGGTTTCCCGAAGACCTCGTTTCAGCTTTAATCGCACATACACCCAAATCGGGCTACTACAGCTAAGCAACCGCATACAGTAAACACGGAGAACCGCAGAGAACGCACGGGACACACGGACTACACGGACACCGCCTTCCCGAACCAGCCAGAGAGGAGGAAAGCAACATGGCGGTGTTCGGCGCGCTGGGAGCGAGGCTAAAACTGAAAAAGGTCTATAGGGCCTCTAGTGTGACGCGCTAGGAGGTTGGGTTATGGCATAAAGAAAGGAAAGGCGTGGAAACTGCACGGAGTATACGCGAAAGGGTGAAAGAGATGAAAAAGTGGAGGGGAATGCAGGTACTATCAGCAACGAATGAAACGCGAACAACAAAAAATGGCTGAGGCTTAGCTTAGGTTAAGCCTAGTCAGATGCGAAGCATATTGTCGCCGAGTTGCATATCGAGCACGCCGCTTGGCTAGACGTTCTTCACGCTCTTCATCAGTCTCTGTAGCACGCCGCAACTTTTGCTCCTCATTCCAACGAGCAGCCCTGTCTCCAGGAGGCATCTCTATCCCGTGTACGCCTAGCAGAGGCAGGCGCACCCCCTTGTATACCGCCGCTCCAGCATCACGTGTTCACTACAGCGCACCTAGCGGCAGAAGCAGGAAACACATTGGTCGCGACGCCTCGCGCGACGGCGCGAGCTGGGGCCCCGTTTCTCCTATGTCGTTACGTCACGCACCACGTGGTCATCCTTGGTCACGACGCCTCGCGCGACGGCGCGAGTTGGGCCCCCGTTTTTCATCTGCTGTGACGTCACGCACCACGTGGTATGACATGGAGGTCACGAAAGGTCAATGGTAACGACACCGCCGCGCTCGAGGAGCCGGGTTGAGCTATTTTAGTATGCTTCGCATAAAATGAGATGGAAACACAAAAACACCAACATATTAGATCCTGGAGAGGAAATGCAAGGGAAGTTCATTAACACTTCTGAAGAAGAGTCATCGTGCCTTCGAAGTTAAGATAACATGAGCTAGTATTGAGCTTCCCCTGGTTAAGAGCTTATTTTGTAGTTCGTGGCTCAGTTGTCCTGTTCGCGTTTCATTTCTTGCTGATAGTATGCACCAGGTACGGTGGATGTGTCCAGTTCAATGCACCGTACGTGTGCACACAGCGGGCGGCCCAGCGGTCGTAATACAGTGAGCTACTGTTGCATTTGAAGGGATACAAATGCTTTAACGATATGATTTGTTTATGGCCGTAATGAGATGTCTTCCACCGAGTTTCAGTCACTGGCACTTTTCAGTGGGACATAATTTAATATGGTATTGAATGTTGTCCGAGGAGCCACTCGGCATTTCTACTCCCATCGAGTGACGTCAAGCTGCGCTTGCCCCAATTATTTTGACGTCCCCGAACCCATAGTGGCTGTTCACAGGAACAACCAGTGCTTGCCGGCGACGCCGACGTCATCAGGAATGTGGTAGTCCAGGTTACTTGGTCGACCGTGCCGTCAATGTGCACTTGAGCGCTGGCGCCGACCGATACCGAAACATCCAGCACGAAATCGTTTGTAACTAATTATTCACGTTGCGCACTGACGTTTTGAGCTCGTCTCTATGAGTATACTAGGCCTGCAGGCCTCTTTCAAAGCAAAAATGGACACCCAAAAACTTTGTGCCTGCACCCTTTTCAGGGCAACTGCACCGCTTTTCGAGCATTCCACGATATTCAAAGATTCAAATCTGAATAGGCTGTAGGTAAAGCATGCAAAGTTTTTTTGCTCTTGCATTTAAAACGTTGACGTAATCGACGATTAAATTTGATGCTTCTCCTTACAGCATCGGAGGAGTGCTGAGAAGCTCAATATGACGTCACGGACGGTAAGATTTCAGATTTCCGCTGCCGTCAACCACACACTAACGTGTATCGTTCATCATCATCATCATCATCAGCCTGACTACACCCACTGTAGGGCAAAGGTCTCTCCAATTAACCCTGTCCTTTGCCAGTTGCGGCCACTGTATCCTCGCAAACTTCTTTATCTCATCCGGCCACCTAACTTTCTGCCGTCCCCTGCTACGTTTGCCTTCTCTTGGAATCCACTCCGTTACCCTTAAGGACCAGTGGCTATCTTGCCTTAGCATTACATGCCCTGCCCAAGCCCATTTCCTCCTCTTGATTTCAACTAGGATATCATTAACCCGCGTTTGTTCCCTCACCCACTCCGCCCTCCTCCGATCTCTTAATGTTACACCTATCCTTTTTCTTTCCGTAGCTCGCTGCGTTGTCCTTAAGTTAAGCTGAACCCTCTTTGTTAGCCTCCACTTTTCTGCCCCATAGGTGTGTACCGGTACGATACAGCTGTTGTATACTTTTCTAGAAAAGTATACCGTGCGTCGTTGGATGCGGCCAAGCAATGCTCGGCGGGCTTTGATTTCGATGGCTTTGGTTTTCTTCCGTCAAAGCAAGCGTTTATGCATTCGAAATGTACCGATACCGTAAATGACGTCATCATGCGCACCCCACTTGGCGCTGCGGGCTGCGGAGAAGCTTGAAGGCCGTCGTGATTTTAATCAGCGATTACGTCACCATCTCAAATGTTTTACCTGCAAGTTTCACACATTCGACCCCTTTAGGCTCGTCGAATTCTCCAACCTCTGCAGTTGCCCTTTAAGCATAACCACGGGTGCATTCAACCTGCTGCGTTCGGCTGCTGTTTGCGGGTTCGAATACGCTGCGGTGATCCCGTTTCGATGTACGCGTAATGAAGGCAAAAGTGGAGACAAAAAGTATCCGTGTGCCGAGATTTTGACGCACGTTGTAGGACCACAGGTGGTCGAAATGATGCTGGAGCCCTCCATTATACGGCGTCTCTCATAGCCGCAATATATGCTTAGACCTTGCTCATAGCCCAGGTTGCATCGTAGGCACATAACCTATTAGCGTTTACTCTTCGACTAAAGAATAGCCGCAGTGGCTCAGTGGTTAGGGCGCTCGGCCACTGAGCCGGAGTTCCCGGGTTCGAACCCGGACTTATCATGGCTAATGATGATGACGTTGAATCGATCTTCTGTGTCTCTAATACGCCTCGCAAGTTTACCCGTCTTCGTGCTTAAAATTTCCGACATGTTTACGGCCTTACCGACGCACCACCACAGTCGGCGCAGCTCTCAGTCTATGCGGACGGCATTTGTATCTGGGCATCAGGAGTTACGCGACCACAAGTCAGAGCAAGGCTTCAAAAGGCGGCCAGCATTCTTACGGCCTACCTCCGCCTGCAAGGCCTGGAGATTTCTACTGAAAAATGTTCCTTTGTTGCCTTTAGACACAAGAGCATGTCTAATTACCCCGCATGTATAAATGGTTTAACAATATCCTGCGAAAGAAGCCATCGCTTCCTTGGAGTAATCATTGATTGTAACCTATCATGGAGCCCATATGTCTTGTACATGAAAAGTCGACTGACATCGATCGTTCACGTTCTCTCCTTTCTTGAAGGGAAGTCGTGGGGCGCATCAGTGCAGTCGATGCTCCAGCTGTACACCGCATTATTCATGGCATTCCTTCGCTACAGTCTCCCTGCACTTAGAAGCTTGAGGAAAACGAACATACGGTGTCTACAAAGCATTCACGCTCAAGCTCTCCGGACGTGCCTAGGACTGCTCAAATATGAGTCTACAGCCGCAACAGTACTCATCGCCCAGGAGAATCTAGTGACTACCTATATAACAATGGACGCCTTGAGAGCGCATATTCGACACCTCTCTCGGATTCCCGCTCACCATCTTGCCAGTTTTTTAACAGCGCGAAAAGACGACGACGTTTACACACACAACAACACGAGCGCTGACTTTTGAGCTGAAAATTTATTAACACAAAAGACATTTATACATAATCCCGCCAAACAACCACACAAAAAACCTACTTAACTTATCTTAAACATCCGGCAACGACTTCTCAAGAAGGGCAAATTCACGATTCATCAATGACAATGATGGTTTAGCGACACACGCAGAACCCCCCTTATCAATGTGATAGGCCTCTACTAATTCTCTTACCGTCTGATCTTTGTGTTGGAAAACTTTTCGCGCTGTTAAAAAATGGATAACAACCAACTCGCCCAGCTTTCTGTTCTTCTTAATCTTGCCAGTCTTCCTGTTAACCGGCCACGTACATCATTTGCGAAAATTATTTATGCCCATCGCGAGACTTTACCATCCCAATTCACACCAGCCTCTAGACTGCACTCTCCATAATGGAGCCTGCACCAACCTCGTGTGCTTATTTCCATACCAGGCATCAAAAATAAGGCTGCTTTATCGCCAGCAGCATTGAAACAGACCACTCTTGAATATTTGCATGAGAAGCACAGACACCGACTGCGCGTATACACCGATGGCTCTGTGACCCCCTCCAGTTCCTCGGGCTCCGTGGTCATCCCCGTAAGGACCATAGTTAAGAAAGTGATAACATCCCACCAGACTTCATCGACCGGTGCAGGACTTGTTGCTATTCGCGTCGCCATTGAACATATTAGTGAAGAAACACCCCAGCAATGGTCTGATTTCACTGATTCAAAAGCAGCCCTCCAAGCCTTACAATCTGCTCTTCGTCATGGGTCCCGTGAACAACCGGTCGCGGAAATCCGAGAGCTACACCGGACCGCCACCAATAAAGGGCACAATATTATCTACCAATGGCTGCCAGGACACAGCGGCATCGCCGGCAACCACCGCGCGACGAGGCTGCACGAACTGCTCACCACGAGGGCGATTTTGTGTCCATCCCCATCTAGAGAGCCGACGCAGCGGGTAGGCTTCGAACACTGGCGCGGGTGATCACGCTTGCCTTGTGGACTTCCGGCCAGTTTTCGAACCAGCGTCTATTATCCCTGGATCCCAACCTGAAGTTACGGCTTCCATCCGGCCTACCACGACGTGAGGCAACTTTGCTGTGTCGCCTGTGGCTTAATGTCGCATTCACAAACAACTTCTCTACCATGATAGGCATGTCTGACAACCCTGCCTGTGACACCTGTGGCCGTGATGAGACCATGTCTCATATTCTTTGTGAATGTCCAGCGTACAGTTCTTCAAGACATTCTCTCCGCCTTGCTCTGGAACCCACCGCTTCACGCCCGCTAACGGAGTTCCAGATTCTTGCACACTGGCCGCGGAGATCATCGGCGGTGAGGGCCTGCAAGGCCCTCCTGCGGTTCTTGCGAGTGTCGGGCCTGCACGACAGGCTGTGACTTTGCCTAAGCCTTTTCGCTTTGTGCTTTTTCTCACCTCTTTCCTCCTTCATCTTTATATCCCTTCATCCCTCTCCCCCAGTGAAGGGTAGAAAGTAGAAAACTGGTTTCATCTCCTAGTTAACCTCCCCGCCTTTTCTTTTCCTCCTCTTCCTCCTTACGGCCACGTTTTGGTCGTTCTTAACCTCCTACCATTTAACTTGGCCTAACCTGCTACACTTGTCTATAATAATAAACATTTATCAATTTAGGATTTTAAGGTATGCACTGCTTTACTACACGAGTTCTATCGTCTGTGTTTATCAATATATCGTGCATTGTGTAATGCTGTGTTACTCCTCTATATGCGCATTTCAAAGCGAAAGCTTTACTATACTTGCACCTTCAGCCTTTGGCGTGGCGCGGCGGTGCCACCACCACCGGCGCCTAACGCCTGCGCTCTCCGCTAGGAGCGCAACAGGTGCTTTGTGACGTCACGCCGAAGAGAAGGGCGACCGACTCGCGCCGTCGCAAGCCGCGGCGGTGCCACCACGGCGTGGCCTCCGCGATCGAAGCGCGCTTTTAAGGCGGAAGCCTTTAATGCCTCATCGTTGTAAGCAGGAGCTGTCGACAGAAATGTCACGCTTTTCAATTGGTCGAAACGGTCGTGACGTCACAGTGAGCGAATTTCAAACGGGGCCAATTGTACTTTGCCTACTAACCATGCAACCAATTAAAGGGATCGTTTAGTGATGCTCCAAGTAAGTTTGACTGAGTTTAATTAATTCCCTACTTAACCAATTAGTCAAACCTTTCTAGTCAGACCAGATAAATAAATAAAACCCAGTAAGAAATTTGCCGAGCTTGCGAATCGAACCCCGGTCTCCGGAGTGCGAGTCGAGCACGCTACCACTCCGCCATGCCAGCTCGATGGTTTGGAATGAACAAAGGTGCGTCTTGTGAATACGGTGTCTTCGTTCACTCCCATCTTCCTCCCTTCCCGTTACGGCGAGGTTTAGGTGTCCACCGAGATATGAGAGACAGATACATTTCCTTTCCTCAAAAACCAATTCACCGACGAGCAAGGCGTATTTGTCCGCGTTTCAGATTGACCCAAGTTGTCGTGACGTCACCGCGCGTGAAATTTGACGGGTGTCCACCGAAATATGTGAGACAGTTACTGCGCAACTTCCTTTCCTCAAATACAATTTTCAACTAGTGTCTACTGAGATATGTGAGACAGTTAATGAGTAATTTCCTTTCCTCAAATACAATTTTCATTTTGTTCATTATGGCCCCTCTTTCTTCTTTCACTCACACTTCCTCCCTTCCTGTACGGTGCGGCTCAGGTGTCCACCGAGATGACAGAGAATTACAGAACATTTCCTTTCCTCAAAAAGCGTTGCGTTCGAAGGGCAACGCACCGCGCCGAACAGGTGGTGGCGTTCTTTGGACTCCGTGGCAGCGCTACAACACGCTGTCGCGTTCCACTCCTAAAGGCGAAGCTTAAGCGTCATTAATTGGCAGTTAATTAATGTACCAACAAAATGTGCAGTGAACAATCGCGTAGCAGAATGCAGCACTCAGGCTTTCGCCTTTCACCACTTTAGCGGCTAAAGTTCCTCGTAATTTTTTTTCATCCGACATGTTCAATAATGCTTTCAACAGGGCTAATCACTGACAGATTATTTTCTTTTTGCTACGTGCTGACACAAAACAACGTAGCACATGTAACGTACCTCACGATGCTGAGTGCATCGCACCATTGCGATTTCGTGTAGCTACAGAACACTCTTAACAATAAGCGAGGCTAAAACAGCGTGTATGAGTCAGGGTATAAGGCGTATTACAATAGGCGTGCGCACAGGGGGAGGGGGGGGGGGGGTCGCCCCCCCTAATAATCTAAGGGGTGCCATGTTTGCCCCATACCTTTACTCCGTCAGATCTTCCCCGTCATTGTTTTTTGTGCAGTGCAATTATTAGTGTTTTTTGTGGAAAGGAAATGGCGCAGTAACTCGGTGCGCACTTCAACCACACCCTAAGGGAAGCGCGGTGGCTCAGTGGTTAGCGCACTCAACTGCTAAGCCGAAGTACCCGGGTTCGAACCCTACCACGGCGGTAGCGTTTCAAAGGAGGCGAAACGCAAAAAGGCGCCCGTGTGCTGTGCGATGTCAGCGCACGTTTAAGAACCCAAGGTGGTTGAAATTATTACGGAGCCTTCCACTACGGCGGCACTTTTATCACTACCTGTGTTATGTCCATGATTGTTTTTTTTTTTTTTTTTTTTAGGATACTGGCTGCCGAGGACCAGTGATATTGCGTACGAATAACTTTTCACTTGCCGGTTCATACTGAGGCTATCTTTCCAGGTTCTTTTTTGCAGTTAACAGAAGACAGATGTGTCGTATACATTCTCTATGGTTCAGAGGGAATGGAAATTCCTTCGGAAGTGCGTTGTTACATTGATGCCTCAGCGGCGCAGGAACTGCCTTACTCTCGCGATGTTACACATGAAAGTAAAAACTACTACTCAATAATATTTGTATACTCTGCAATTCCATCACATTGAAATGTATGTTTCATAACCACTCCTCATCTTTGCGTTGCGTGTTCACCGTAGGGGCCTCGGTGGGAGGGTGGTGGGAGGGGGGATGGGGGCATGAAACTTGGCTCCCCCTAATGGAGAACCCTGCGCACGCCTATGCGTGTTACGCATCAAAGTTCACTGCGTACGTTTCAAGCATAACATTGATATCTTAGCTGTCACAAATCTCGGAGGCCACACTCAGAAAAAAGTCACTCAACTTTCCACGAAGAGCGCACTCGTGCAATCTCTCGGTCGTTTCATGTTATGGGACCGCAACTGGACAGGCGCGACACTTTATGTGGAACGTACTCTGCACGGCAAGACCGCTATACCGTGCCAGAAGTATACAAAGCCGGAATAGCTGGTAACGGTCCACGTCTCAGCACACAACAATGCAGGACAGAGAAGAAACATAGGAGAGTACTAGTACTGTGCTGTATGAGAACTGCTCTGTCGCGCTGTTACGAACATGAAACACCATACTAATGAACCGCACGAAATTCACGCAATAACTCATCGTAAATATAAGTAGTAAAAAAAGTAAAAAAAATTTTTTTTACTGTCTTCAAACCTCTTTCTTTTAGTGTGTTAGTCTATCTATCTGACATCGAAGTCGCATCTGTGCCCCAATTTTTTTTTTTTTTTTGCGATGGTCTAGGAGCAAATATCGGAGCCGTTCTCGTCGATTTACGGCGGTAAAGGAAAGATGTGGGCCGGTGTTCGCGCGGACCAGATTTCGAACGAATTTCGAGGTTTCCAGCTCTTGGGGAGGAGCCGCATGTATAGTTGTCGTCTGAATTGGTTTGAGGGCGACGTGTGTTTCTTCTTGCCTGTAGAGGGTTCCCTCGGAATAGTTAAAATTGTGCGGGCTCGGCGATGTTATTTTTTTATTATTTTATTCACGCCCGAACTAATACATGAGTAAATGTTCAGGTTCTCTTTCTTCCTCGCACCAGAGGTGCCCGCCTGAGACGGTTGGTGTAACTCTCAAGACTGAAGCTTGGTCTTCGCACCAGGGGTGCCCCGTCAGAGACGGTCTCAAGATGTGTTAACACGCAGGGATAAAAAAGGGAATAACTGAAGATTTATATACAAATATGCCAATATGCCAATATGCCAATATGATCGCTTCAGATCTCTTTGCCGACCAAGCTGAGGCGCTTACCCATCTTCTGGCATCTTTTCAGGACATATTTGACTTCAATGACCGCCCTTTAGCTCGTACGACTATTGTGAAGCATCGTATCAACACTGGTGACGCCACTCCTCTGCACCGCCGGCCTTATAGGGTGTCCAGCTCCGAACGCCAAGTGATACAACAGGAAGTCGAAAAGATGCTCGCTAAGGACATAATCGAACCGTCGTCCAGTCCTTGGGCCTCCCCAGTCGTCCTTGTTAAAAAGAAAGACGGCAGTTGGCGTTTCTTCGTCGACTACCGCCACCTGAACCGCATCACAAGAAGAGACGTCTTCCCACTCCCTAGGATCGATGACGCTCTCGACTGTCTCCACGGATCTCAATACTTTTCTTCTATTGACCTTCGTTCCGGTTATTGGCAAATTGCCGTTGACGAGCAACACCGCGAAAAGACAGCTTTCGTCACACCTGACGGTTTATACCAGTTCAAAGTGATGCCGTTCGGACTTTGTAATGCACCAGCTACTTTCGAACGGATGATGGACTCACTCCTTCGCGGATTTAAGTGGACTACGTGTCTGTGCTACCTTGACGATGTTGTTGTCTTCTCGCCCACATTTGCCTCGCACCTTGAACGTCTCAGGAGTATCCTGACTGTCTTTCGTACGGCTGGGCTCCAGTTCAACTCGTCCAAATGCCAATTCGGCCGCCGGCAACTCACCATTCTGGGACATCTCGTCGATGCCTCCGGTGTACGTCCTGATCCAGCTAAAATTGCAGCGGTGCAACAGTTCCCTCGCCCAAATTCTCAGAAAGACGTGCGCAGTTTTCTTGGGCTGTGCTCCTACTTTCGCCGTTTTATTCAAGATTTTGCCCTTATCGCTCGTCCCCTCACTGACCTCCTGAAGACGGACACAGACTTTACCTGGGGCTCTGATCAACAAAATGCGTTTTCCACGCTTGTCCGCCTGCTGACATCATCCCCGATTCTGGCACATTTTGATCCCGCGGCCCCTACTGAACTCCGCACGGACGCCTGTGGCTACGGGATCGGAGCCGTGCTGGCTCAACGCTCCCGGGGCCCACACCACGTGGTTGCGTATGCTAGCCGCCTGCTTTCACCTGCCGAGCGAAATTACTCCATTACGGAACGTGAGTGCCTCGCTCTGGTTTGGGCTGTAGCTAAATTCCGGCCATACTTGTTCGGGCGTGTTTTTTCTGTTGTCACGGACCACCACGCCCTATGCTGGCTGTCCTCGCTGAAAGACCCTTCTGGGCGTCTTGGCCGCTGGGCGCTACGCCTTCAGGAATATTCGTACACTGTCGTGTACAAGTCTGGACGTCTCCATCAAGACGCTGATTGCCTGTCTCGGTACCCTGTCGAGCCACCTGCTCTCAGTGACCCTGACGATATCCCTTCCCTGTTTGGCATTTCTGATCTACAAAACATCGCCGAGGAGCAGCGCAAAGACCCATATTTGCAAAACATCATCGAGGGCCTCAGCTCTGGAAGCTTGAAGCGCTCCCTGCAGCTCTTCGTTACTAAAAATGACATTCTCTATCGCCGCAACTTCCGTCCTGACGGGCCCTCACTCCTCCTAGTCATTCCCCAGCAGCTGCGGTCTTCTATAATTGCAGAACTCCATGACCTGCCTGCAGCTGGCCACCTTGGTGTGGCACGAACTTACGACCGCATACGGCGCCGTTTCTTTTGGCCTGGATTATACCGTACAGTCCGGCATTACGTCACCAATTGCGACCTTTGTCAGCGCAGAAAGAAGCCTTCGGCACCACCTCCTGGTCTTCTGCATCCTATAGACGTGCCTGTGGAGCCGTTCCACCGTGTAGGGCTCGATCTCCTCGGACCATTCCCGACCTCGGATTCCGGAAATAGGTGGATCGCAGTAGCCACGGACTATGCCACTCGGTATGCGATCACCCGTGCGCTGCCTACGAGCTGCGCGACCGATGTCGCTGACTTTCTTTTGCACAGTCTTATTCTACAACATGGTGCCCCTCGTCAATTACTCACAGACCGCGGACGCTATTTCCTGTCCAGAGTTGTCGACGACATCCTGTGTTCGTGTTCTACCAAGCATAAGATTGCCACAGCATACCACCCACAGACAAACGGGCTAACCGAGCGTTTGAATCGAACATTAACAGACATGTTGTCTATGTACGTCTCCCCCGACCACAAAGACTGGGATCTCGCCTTGCCCTATGTGACGTTCGCTTACAACACCTCCAGGCATGACACAACTGGTTACTCTCCGTTCTATCTCTTATACGGCAGACACGCCGTCCTGCCATTGGACACACTCGTGCCATCCGCTGACCGTCCCGTCACCGCCTTCGCCCGGGACGCCATTGCTCAAGCTGAAGACGCTCGCCAAATCGCCCGAACTCGGCTCCAAGCGTCCCAACAAGCGCAGAAGTCATTGTACGATAATCGCCATCGTCATGTCACCTACGAACCGGGGTCGCTCGTTCTTCTGTGGTCCCCTTCCCGTCGCGTCGGTCTCTCTGAAAAACTTTTGTCTCCCTACCATGGTCCTTATCGTGTTGTGCGTCAGGTCACCGATGTCACGTATGAAGTTGCTCCTCATACACCTGCCTCCTCTTCATGTACACCACCCACCGACATTGTTCACGTTATGCGCCTCAAGCCCTACCACGCCGCTCCTCTATCACCGGCCTAACGCCGGGACGGCGCTCATGCCGCCGGGGGTCATGCTACGACGAAGAGAAAGTGGAAGTCGAAGTGGCCTCCCGCGTGAAAGGGGTCGCACGAAGAAGAAGAGGTTGTTGGTGCTTCCTGCTGGCGTTGGTGCTTCCTGATGCTCGCCGCTAGGAACTATTATCCTACCGCTTGTAAATAAATGTAAATAGCATTTCCCCGTAACAATATTTACAGAATATACAAGTTAGATACAACGGCAAAAAGAAACAACCAAAAGGCGGAACTGGCTAACACTAGGGGAGGCCCCTACTCGGCGTAGCCGAAGATGCGTAGCATCTCACCTTAGCGCAGAACCCCGCTTCCAACTCCGGGGCCCGGCTTTAAAGCCTTAAAGGCCCGGCCCACATTTGGTAGCGCCCAATCATTCTACATTCTTCATATCATTGGCTAATCGAGAGCATGGTCAGCCCTCCAACTACCGTAGGGTAACACCCTTTCCAGAAAAACAAACGCACGGTCGTGCCAGCATGTGCGGAGTAGAACGTTCTCTCCACCACAAAATCAAAATAAAAACAAACACAAATACACATTCGTGCCAGAACGTGCGCGAATCGGTTCCGCGGGGCGGGTGGACACCCGTACTTCCCGGCGCGTTCGCGAGCGGCCGCGTTCCAAGAAAGGAGACGCTCCGCTTTGAGTGCCCCCAGCCGCGTTCCAATGACCCCCGCGAACACTACCGATCCCTTACAACATGTTTGGTTAAGATCGGCGTAGGGGCTTGGGGTAGGTCATGAGGTTTGTTTTCAGTGCTCGAGTCAATTTTGTAAGCTACACCATACCGTGTGGATGTGCCTTAAGTATAAAGGAGCGAGTATTGCCCAAAATCTAAATGGTAATTCGAAAAGTAAGTGTTCGATAATATTTGCGTTCAGGGGTGTCATATTATAAGGCACGCGCCTTTCATTCCTCCTTCCCTTCGTTTCATATGCTTATCGCATCAGCATTAGTCCCCCGTGAACAATCTTCGAGCGCAATGTAACATAAGTAACCAGAACTGTGTCAACTGTTCGATCGCAAACGTATTTTCAGTTGTAAAAATAGCTTCTATGGTTGCAAGAAACACATATTTAACAGAGATACCAAGAGTTCAATTCTTTTTAGACTATCGCATACCCAAGAATTCTGCACAAAAGTATTGCTACATGTAAGAAGAATGGACCACTACCTTCAATATTTCCAACAGTATCTTACAATTTTCCTGTTCTGAAAATTTTTTTCCGAGAATGTTAGACACGACAGCACGAAAGCTGTGAAGACTGGGTTGTGGAAATCGGAAAGTGGATACATGACTTGTAAATCTACGCGGCTCATGGAATTAAAGTTGAAAACACGTTGTTTTGTCGCAGAAGTATTATTGGCACAGACATCCTAAATATGTAGCCGAGATGTGGGAGAGGAAATGGCTCCCGGACAAGGTAAACGCTCTTTCCGTGTCCACAAGCATCAGGGAGTTTCTACGAAGGGCCCAAGTGCGGGACCATGTACCTCCAACCCGATGCATAAACACTATGAACAGCGCTTACACAGAAAAATCCGTGGTTATTCGTTTGTTTCTTTCCTGTTAGTCCCGAGAGAATTTTTTAATGAAGCACAGCACGGGGGTTCGAGCAGCTCAGCCATGAAACGTCGAGGAAAATAGAAGGCAGGGAACGGGGGGGGGGGGGGGGGGGGATTCAGGAGCCACATCGAAGAACGCCGTTCGCTCGTTAGCGGAGCTCAAGCGCGGCGGATGCAAGCAAGGGACACCTTTCCGCGCCACTGCGCCGGCACGCGCGCGGCGGCCTCCGCAGCGGGGGGGGGGGGGGGGGGGGCGAGCCGTCCGGGCCGCGCACCGGCGCAGCAAACAACGCCCGTTCTCGGGGGGCGGCCAAAACAATCCGAGCGAGCGCTTCATAACGAACCTCACGACGGGCTCCCCGCGGGAGGTTATTGTTATCACTATCAACCCGGCAGCCTCTGTCGACGTGCGCGCACGTCGTCCCACATATGGAAAAATCGTGTCGCGTTCCCATAATTAAAAAGGTCTTAGCTCAATCTCGGTGGTGACAGACAGAGCGCCCGACGACGACTCTGCGGAGCACGCGGACAGACAGCGGGTGAAAGAAAGAAAGAAAGAAAGAAAGAAAGAAAGAAAGAAAGAAAGAAAGAAAGAAAGAAAGAAAGAAAGAAAGAAAGAAAGAAAGAAAGAAAGAAAGAAAGAAAGAAAGAAAGAAAGAAAGAACGGGGAGCCACGAGCGTGAGCGTGGCAAGGAAGCGGCCGCGGCGTTGCTGAAAGGCTGCCATGACGTCCTCATCGGATCCCCGCGTCCGCGTAGGAGGAGAGCAGGAAAGAAGCCGACGCACGTGCCCGTGGGGCGCATAACAGGATAATCCCAAATTGCTCAGCTTTAACACGCGGTAAACGCCGAGGGGACACGGGGGATGCAGAGCACGGCTTCCGTCACTGAGCGCTTCATAACGCACAACGACTGGCGTATGCACTGCCCTCTGCATGCAGCGTAGACAGCTTCTCCATGAATATAGGCAACTGTTATCCGCGCGCTAGTAGTCCACAGAAGCATTCGCGTCACCCTTGCGTTAGCGCATAGAGCCCGCTCTTGCAATATCAGTGGCGGTAGTTGTACGAAAGCGGATACCAGTCGGTGTGTCCCTGTATATGTATGCACTGGAGTACACAGAGAAAGGACGTGCAGGCTTTCTGGCTTAGCATATGTGTTTCCGCGTATGTGAAAAGATGTTAGCTCAGCGTCAGACAGCGCCACTGACTAATCATGTACAAATGAAAGATAGAATGCAGCATCGAATGCAAAAAGTAAACCAGAGCGGCGAGATTTATTTGAGCGAAAGTAATGACCATAAACGACGCGTATACCGGGTGTTTCACCGAAGATGGTCTGTAATTTGTTTAAATAAGTTTTTTGAGTTAGAAAGGCGCTTTTCTCGGCATAACATGGTCAGCAGTGAAGCGTGTCAGAATACTGCTAAGGCGTGCTAACTAGTAGGCTTGTTAACTAACATTGAGTAGTTAACTTTTTAACTATTGCCGTTAGTCTACTTATTCACTGAGAGGCGTGTAGCCCACCGTAAGCAATATCCATATTAATTTTCAGAATTTAGAAAACGCAGTTAACCTCGGCGTTGTAGCCTAATAAAATTTGTCTACATCTCGCCAAAATACATGCGCTTTCGAGAAGCTTGCAGGCAAAGCAACCCCTCCAGTGCACTAACTCGTCGAAATAGACGAAGTCTGTTGGGCCTCTTTGTTCCGGCTACGAGCGAGGCAGAAACTCACTTCGTCACGACACTTGCACTACATTTGGCAGTGCCAGCCTATGGGCGAGAACAGGAGTGCCAATAAAAAGTAAAAAGGGTGCGGGGGGGCAGCGAACAGCAGAGCTTCCTCGACACTCTGCTGGTGTGACGAGCGTTAGGCGCCGACTTCCCGCGTTCGCCTCAGCGCGGTCTGAATGCGCGGCAGGGAGGGGCCCGCCCAACGAACGCGTGGCCGTCTCGGCAGCCTGAATGCGGCAGCTGCCCGGCAGATCATCGCCCGACAGGAGTCATTCAAATGAGGCGCTAATTCCATTCCCATTGCACCAGTGCCGAATGCGAGCCGGCCAGTGAATAAAGAAAGCGAGACAAAGGCTCGCGGGAGGCCGGGACCCCCCGGGTCGAGTGCAAACAAACGCAGTCGTCGCGCGCCGGGGTCGAGCGTTCGTGACGAATTTGCATGGCGCGCTTCGCCTACGCGTCTCCTTTGCGCCTCCTTGCCGCTCGGCAGCGCGCAATTAAGGGAAGCCGGCGATGTCCGAAGGGCCGCGGAGGAACGTGGCGCCGCATTTTAATCATCAGCGCGCGCGCGGGCCTCGGCGCTCGGAGGCATGCGCGCCCAATTAGAATGGGATTGGGCCCACTGACTCGCCATCGGATATTAAAAACGGACGCTAGCCCGGACCCTTTGTGGAGCACAGCGGGCCAAATTTCCGGCGGGCCCGCGCCGCGGAAGCCATTGTTGGCGCACCGGGCGCGTGCTCGCAGGGATCCGACGCGCGGTCGGCGCGCGGTTCTCAGCCGGAATGGAAATGCTGCTCACAAAGGCGCAGCACTGCACGGCCGCTTTATTTCTTTCCAATTCAGCCCAGGGGCATCGCCGCGGAGTTGGCCGGCAGTTTTTGTCCACTGGCCCATACGTGTGCGGCGCTTTCAGAGGGTGGCACCGAGAGCGGTACTTACTCGCACGTCGGTTCACGGGGGGGGAAGAAAAGAAAGAAAAACGGGCCTCCCGACTAAACATATAAACGCGGATTTTCGTTCAAACAGGAATAATACTCGTAAGTACATGTGTACTTTTCAGGCTGTCTCCGCGCCTTCGCACATATGCGCCGCACACGTCTGGTTCCGAGATTCGTTGTTTTTTTTTTTTTTTTTGTGAAAGTGTGAGTGACTCAAACTTGCACAGAGCTATACGTTGTGTTGAACGCGTTGTATTGCTAACGCTGTCCCAACGCGATGATTGTGACAGCGGAGTCACTTTAGGAGGACTTGTTGCGGTGCTTGTTGCAGTACGCACTACTTGGGAAGAGGATACTGGCTTAAATAGGGCCGCCCACCCAGTGCACAGCTTGGTGTAGAGCCAGAAAGCGAAGACGATTAAATTTTTTGCGTCGAGTCGTAGTCTCCTTATTTCAAAGGTCCAGTGCCGGCTTCGATGTCCCAGGGCTTGTCCTGTGTTCTATGTATACGTACAGCCTTTGTCAAAAGTTTAGAGCCCAGGGGGTCTGCTTCTGGGCCACATTGCTTTGCTCGTGTTGCGTCCTCAGCGTCCCAAATCTCCTGAAGGTAAGAAGATTTTTGGTACTGCTCCCTCCAATGCGTAGGACTTCCATCAGTGCTGCAGCAGCGCCATAATAGTGCTTAGAAGCAAACCCCCTGGGCTCTAAACTTTTTACAAAGGCTGTACTTCATGTGCGCTTTTCCCTGCGCCACAGATTCCTCTTCCAAGTGAAGCCTCGCGGAACTTAAGTTCATCTTGAACGCCGTAAGAACTCGCTAGGTCTAAAGGCATGAGTATGACTCTTACGTTTCGTGTAGTATGCATATCCTTGAATATAGTATGAATTCCCCCTCTGCAAGCCCCATGTAGGCCATCATAATACACATCCGTTTTTTATTGTATTTTTCTTACCATTTCTGAAGCTTATAAGTCTCGAAGTGAGAGTATTCACTGCGCTTTCACGTACAGCCACCTTTTCAAAAAATGTTTTCCAGTAGAAGTGGCTTCGCCCCTGTAGCCAAACAGTGGCCAAATAAGTTCGAACTTCTCCCACGTTTCATGGATTTGTTTGTAATTTTTATTTAAATATGTCTTCCACAGTGCATGTTTTAAGCAAGACGAGGTTGCATCAATGGCGCTTGGCTGCTGACCCGAAAGACGCGGGTTCTATCCCGGCCGCGGCGGCCGAATTTCGATGGAGGCGAAATTCTAGAGGCCCGTGTACTGTGCGATGTCAGTGCACGTTAAAGAACCCCAGGTGGTCGAAATTTCCGTAGCCCTTCACTACGGCGTCCCTCGTAGCCCGAGTCGTTTTGGGACGTTAAACCCCCATATACCCATTTTGTTCATGCACGACAAGGATATATGGTGAAATCTGGTGCCTACCTGAAGAGGTGTCTTACAGATGATGTAGGTGGTAGCTCTTTATCAAGTGTTTCAGGGAAGACTTTAAGTAATTCTCAAACATAGGTTTTTGAAGTAAAAATATGGCTTTTTCAGCATAGTATTAGCAGTACTGGCAGACACCAGAAAAACGGTGAATCGATTTAAGTAGTAAGCTGGTTAACTAATTTTTAACAATTAACTTTTTAACTATTAGGGTTAGGCGTCTCAATGAAATTAGAGATTTGTAGCGGGTCGTTAGCAATAGCCATATCATTTTTAGAATTTTGAAAACGCGATTACCCTTGGCGCTGGGGCTCGACAAATTTGCGCTTTTTGACTAACTACGTGCACTGGAAAGGTCGCTTTGCCTGAATGCTTTTCGAAAGCGCATGTATTTTGGCACGGTATAACCAAATTTCCTTGATCAAGTTTGACAGAAATCCCAATACGCGTGTGAAAACTGCTTTTATGGCTTATTATCCGGGGTATACACAAAGATTTCGCTATATACAGGGTGTTTCACCTCAGACGTTACACAATTTTTGAAAATAGGCTTTTTGAGTTAGAGGAGCAGGTTTTCGGCATAGCATTGTCAGTGGTGTAGTACATCAGAATACTGCTAAGACGTGCTAACCAGTAGGCTGGTTAACTAGTATTGAATAGTTAACTTTTTAACTATTACTGTTAGCCTCCTTAATTACTGAGAGGCGTGTAAATAATATCCATATCAGTTTTTAAAATTTCTTAAACGCGGTTACCCTCGGCGCTGTGGGCCAACAAATTTTGCCTACATAGCGCCAGAATACATGCGCTTTCGAGAAGCTTGCAGGCAAAGCAACCTGTCCTGTGCAAGCAACTCATCGAAATAGCCAAAATTTGTTGGGCCACAGAGCCGATGGTAACAGCATTTTCGAAATTATAATAACCGATATGGATATCACTTACGGTGGGCTACAGGCCTCTCAGTAATTAAGGAGCCTAACAGTAACAGTTAAAAAGTTAACTATTTAATATTAGTTAACCATCCTGCTAGTTAGCACGTCTAGCTGTATTCTGATGTACTACACTGCTAACAATGCTATGCCGAAAAAACCGCTCTTCTGACTCAAAAAGCCTATTTTTCAAAATTGTGTAAAGTCTTTGATGAAACACCCTGTATATCATGCCAGGACACGTTGTCTCAGAAATCGGAGGCATGCAAACGCCGTGGATGACATCTTCTTCCCCTTGTCGCCTGTCTGCGACCTGTCCACGATTGAAATGTCCCGAAAGAAGAGGCGGCTTTTCTCGGACGCGCAAGTATAGGTTTTCAATACACCGATTTTGAACTTACAGAAAGTAAAGCAGAACAAAACAAAATGGGGAGGGGGGGTCCGATACCTCTTCCTAAACTATGCATGCAAAACTTGAGGAAAGAGAGGAAGGTGGGGGGGGAGGGGGGGGGGGGGGGGCTCTTTGGTAAGTCCAGACTTCAACCAGCCTCTGGATCCGCGCCCGTAGTGTTATGAAAGCGTGTGCGGCCACAGTCGCGCCCAGGGCCCGGCTGGCGGGAAGAGAGCAGTGGGCGTCCCGTCCGCGCAACGCCTCCGCCGGTCAGAGCTGCGAGAAACACAAGACGGCCCATCCATCAGCATCAGGCCTCATGACTGCGGTCGCGCTGCTGCGCGACTCACGCCTCGTCCAGTGCGCAACAACGGTTTGCTTTCCACAGAGCGAGGCGTTGGCGTGCGCGTGATGGATCGCGTAAACAACCGCCCTGGCTGCATCTTCCGCGCTTCTGCCTCATTGACAATCGCTTCGCGCGACTAAAAGCTGTCCTGCGGCACAATGCACGCTGACTTTGCGCCCATCTAGATGCGCGTTCGGCATGGCGATCTGTCCTTGCCGAACCCGACATGCTATAAGCCGAGATCGATCACAGCCAGGCGAACGACAGGAATTCACTTCACGCGCGTCAGTGGGCGCCAAGACAATATCGGTCGTTTGTAGATTGCTATTAAGCATGTGTTCAGAAGTGCACAAAGTCAAAGAATTTTTATTCAGGGAACAATGGTTTCCTAGGAGGCAGACAAAAAGGCAAAAAAAAAAAATGCCTTACTCAGTGTCGGCCCCCTCCCTCCCCACTCCCCATACACATCATTCAACAGCACTGTACAAGACAGCGTCAGCCTTCCTCAAATCATATCGCCTCTGATTTGCGTTGTGGAGCTGCCTTTTGGACGAAGTGAATAAAACAAATTAGTTTGCGCTTTATTACAAACGTAGCAGTATAGATGCAAATGTATGTTACATTTCCACTATGGACTACAGACGCAGTTAGTAATAAGTTGACGTGCCGCCCGTAAAATGTCCACATATTATTCAGTGCCAGTTCCGAAGGTATTACGGTCGTGTAATGGATAGATGATGTGACGATGACTCGCATCGCGACCGCTGTTCATTACTTCCTCAATGCCGCGCCGTAAAAACGCTTTGAGGTTTCGGAGAGTCACGTGACAAGGCGCCGCAGACAGGGCAAGCGGGAAACGCTGTTTTTGATGAAAATAAATTAATAAAGAGCAGAAATATTCAAACAAATGTACGAAAAAAGAAGTTTCAAAAATAATACGAAGAACAATAATAAGAAGTTTTTGCAACAATTGCAGGACCAACCACGTCATTCCAAAGATTTCTTTGAAAGAAAATACCAAACAGAAATAATTTGGAAGCGGTCAAGAGGGAGCAACCATTAGTTCTGGTCGCCAATACTGCATCTACTTAATTCCCAGGTCTGCCCAGCTCCTGTCTCGTTTTTTTTGAATATGTATCTACATTTTTCATTGTAGATCACACATGGATACGCATACCTGCGCAAACAGCGAACATACAGTTTAGCTTGTGCAAAGGAGCTTGTTTACGCTAGTTCTAACACTATAACAGAAGCAAATGCTTCAGCTATGACGTCGAAACAGACCGCGGTTTGTTGGGACGAATCCAAATCGTGTGTGCAAGTTTCATGCAGGTGCATGTATTTCTCGGTTGTGGCACTACCCACGGAAAGCAAACATACTCGGCACATACGGTGCCACAAACACGAGGTATGCGTTTACTTTGAACGCCTGGCTTACAGATAATCCGTGTTATGCATGCAGTGCACGACGAGTATTGGTATGTGTGCTAGTTGATCTCTTGGATTTATAGCCACGGTGGTGTGGCCCTTGTGCGACAAGAAAGCTCCTCTAATCAGTTTTTTCCACTCCGCGGGGGGACAGCAGTGGCCCCTTTGTGGCCGTAAGGCAAACATTCGCCTAAACGCCCCGCCAGGCACCGAGAAGTCAGCCCGGCTCCATTAGGCGCAGGCGTCACAACAGCGGTCATTCTTGGATGGCCACCTCGTCGGCGTGTTCGACTCATCCGGCAGAAACCGCGCCCATACAAACAGCCGTCCGTAATCCGCGCATTCTGCGAGCGGCCGCACCGAGGAGCATTCCGCAGCCTCTGTCTTGCGGTTCCCCCGTGACGTCAGCGGGCCACCAGTGTCCGTGCGGGCGTATTTGGACAAAGCCGTCAAGGCGGCACAATGCGCGCCGGGCGCCGCTTCGGGGGGCGCGAGGAGAGCCAGCGCCTCCCTCTTCACACCTATTCACGTCTTGGTCCATTCGGCCGATTGAGTTGTTTGGGGCAGGGCAGCCTCCCGAAGGGGCCAACAGTCGGGGATTCAAAGAAATGCCCCTGAATAGGGGGCCCGAACGTTTATCCTCCAAAGGCTCGTCTTGCCAACAGTTCGCCAGAGCACGAAACCCGGCGCGCTGATCGAGTGCCGAGCCAACAATGTCGAGCGACCTCCGTGCGCCCGGCGGTGACTTCGAGCGAGGCTCTCTTTGCAGCGACACCGGCGTCCCCGCGAGAGGCCGACAAACCGCCGCCTATCGGGGCAGCCATCTCGCCACGCGGTCCGGGCCTCGCGGGACGCCCGGGGCCGCCGCCGACAGAGTCTGCGGCGCGAAGGGCCGATCATGACTGGAGTGGAAATGAAGAGTCAAAGGCGGCCTCTTTTTGAGACGTCACTCAGCCGCCTACAAAGTGATCCCGCACAGAACCCGCATGGAACGGTGTTCCGACGCGAGTGCCGAGTGCACCTCGATCCGTGACTCTCCCGCTCCGCCTGACACGGCCTGGAGTGTCGGACACATTCATGGCGGCACCAGGACGTCACTACACAACGAATTCAACGCCTACGACAGTGTACACTTGGAGTCCTGGATCTTCACGTGGCGCCAGATCTTTCCAGATTGTTGCAGGCCGTGAAACTTGACAAAGGTCGGGTTAAACCCTACTTCTACCCAAAACGACGCCTCCTTAAAGTCTTGTTTGTCAGCTCACGCTGCTCAAGGCACCGCACGGAAGACAGCAGCTATCAAAACAGCTTTCAAAACGAGAAACCGGCTGTCACGCTTGGAAAACCCGGCAGGTATACGTACAGTCGTGCGGTTTAACGTCGCGAAGCTGCACGCGCGCTCGCGGGCTGTGAGAGACGCCGTAGTGGAGGGCTGCGGATCAAATTCGACCACTCTGACATGCCTAAAAGGCTCTATCTATGCACAGCGTTACTACGCTGGGCATGACGCAATGTAGCGTGTTGTGTGCCTCGTCAGCAGCACTGTAGCCATGGAATCTAGGGGCCCAGTCACCCAACAAGTTGCCTATGTCAGCTGCATGTCAACCTGTTGAGAAGTGCTCTGAGCATTAAGCATAAGGGCGCATATTTATTCCAGCGCTGGCTTCGGGTTACATTATCAACGTCGCCGTCTTCTGTATCCGAATACAAGTACAGGGGCGATAAGAAATGCGACCAGCATTGCGTTGTTCGCATTTCTTCTCCTCGCTACAGTGTCGACCCCTCTTCTTCTTCTTTCTTTTTTTTTTTTTCGGCGATGTTTATTGCCTCAGGGCATAAGAGGGAATTGGTTATAGAAGTGAAACAAGGGGGATGATCATATAAATGAAAAATCCGCCGCGGTGGCTCAGTGGTTATGGCGCTCGGCTGCTGACCCGAAAGACGTGGGTTCGATCCCGGCCGCGGCGGTCGCATTTCGATGGAGGCGAAATGCTGGAGGCCCGTGTACTGTGCGATGTCAGTACACGTTAGAGAACCCCAGGTGGTCGAAATTTCCGGAGCCCTTCACTACGGCGTCCCTCATAGCCTGAGTTGCTTTGGGATGTTAAACCCTCATGAACCATATAAATGACAAGAGGTTGGCTGAAAGAATGAATTCTTGGAGTGACCGATGATACGGTCCCTGCATCCAAGCATCATAGGACAATGAATTGTCCCGACGAAAGACCCGCCGCATAGTGACAGGTGCCGGATTCTTGTCAGTTTTCTTCCTGCGTAGGAGGATCTTTTTCTAGGCATCATGGCGATAGCGTTGCACGCGCACTAACGTAAAGATCTTTTATACAGCATGTTTCGATAGATGACCCATAGCGATGATTCATTTTAGTAACTCGTGAGCTTAGTGTAAGATGATGATGTCCTCAGGCTTAATGGCACATACCCACGGCGGGGGAGCGTAAGATGTCCGTTGTTGTTGTTGTTGTTGTTGCCTTGGTGGCCGTCCAGCATCATACTACCTTTGTCTTTTTCTTCTTCTTGCCTGAATAACATTGCATTATAATGGCTATTTTTCTTTCGTTTTTGGTTTTATGGGGTTTTAACGACCTAAAGCGAATCAGGCTATGAGGAACGCCGCAGTAGAGGGCTCGAAATTTCGACCACCTCTTGTTCTTTAACGTGTACTGGCATCGCACAGAACACGGGCTTCTAGCATTTCGCCTCCATCGAAATGCGACCGCCGCGGCCGGCACCGAACCCACGCCTTGCGGGTCAGCAGCTGAGCAACATAACCACTGAGCCACCGCGGCGGCACGTATTATAGTGACGTATAATGCGTATTATACATACAATACACGGCGAAGGCTGGAATGCCAGAGTAGAGGATCGGGATGTTGGCTTTGACGAAAGCAAGCGCGAAGGGGCTTTGATTTAAACTGTCACTGTTTTTCGGGGCGCGCATGGCTCGAGCTTTTTTCAGAGGCTCTAATCACGGCCTCTTGATGTCGACGCCCGATTTACGCGCCATGCTTGCTTACTTAAAATGCCCGAACCTGGTCAGGTGCACCTTAACGTATGTGCGTGTTTGGCCCGCACCGTGACGAACCATAATGCGCTCCCAACAGATGATTACTGTGCCTCAACGTACAGTCATGGACGAAAGGGCAGCAAAAGACTGGAGGGGACACATAAGCTCGGCTTGAAGGAATTATGACAAGGTAGCGCTAATGGGTTAATGCCCATATATTCGGAATTGGTCATTCTCTACATTCATGGACCCGTCGAAGTACTCGTATGCCACTCCTGGCGCAGCGGTGCAGCGGTTAAGCGATGCGCCACTGCCCTGCGATGGCAGGTGATATGCCACCGGTGGTCAGTTTGCTCACAACCTGGTCGGCAGGTTGTGATGACGCAATAAGGCCACGTGACTTATAGGTAGCCCACTTAGGTTGCCGAAGCGGCCGGTTGCTGCGGCCGCTCCGGCTTCAAACGGTAGCCAAAGCCGACGCCAACGCACACGCCGACGCCGGACAACTTTTTTCCGACGTGGGGCAATGCTCTCGCGTTAAAAGCAAGGAAAAAATGCTTGCAAGGCGGGGCTGTGACTGTGATGCATTCCGGGCGCCTCCCGCTGAAACAGGAGGAGGAGCGTTGCGAAATTGCTTGATTGCGACGGCTGTAACTCAGATATAAGTGAGTTTTTTTTTTTTTTAATTTGCGGGCACGCAGTCCGGGGACGATACCTCACCGCGGGTATAGCGCATTTTCTACACAGGGTGGTCAGAGGCCCGTTTATACAGAAGGGAATTAAGTCTTTTGAGCTGAGGTACGCTTGCATTCTCAAGAATCAAGTACGTTCCCGCTGATTTATACTCCGGTGACATGATAAACGTCATTCGGTATACCGACATGGTCGTGCCGTCACTGGCGGAACTTTTCGATGGCTGACGACCAGCTGATCCTTGAAGAGTGATCTTCCCGATCGCGTTATGAGCTTTGAAACTGCGCAGATGCGGACATAAACCAATCACGTCTGTCCAAGCAAAAATGAAGGCCCAGTGTATGTGTATCAGAATCATGCCAGCATGCACTACACCAGTATGTACAGGCGTGAACAAAATCACAGATTGTTTAAAACAAAAAAATATTCCAGCAAAATGCGTTTTGGGGCTAGTTGGTCCATTGCATTTTTAGAAATCTTACAGCGCACAAACGGACGACGCGTGAAGACAAGAAAGACAGGACACAGCGCTACTTGCAGCTAATTTTATTCAGAAAAACAAAAACAGTCGGCTTATATACCTCTTAAAAAAGGTGTGGGGGGGGGGGGGGGGAGGACAGGTACATTAGCCCGTGCGAGGGCAACAATTGAAGAACCCAAAACCAAGAAATTGCTCCCCCCCCCCCCCCCCCCCCCTTTTAATAGGGGTGTTAAGTCGACAGCTTTTTTCCGAATAAAGTTAGTTGCAAGTAGCGCTCTGTCCAGTCTTTCTTGTCTTCACGAGTCGTTTGTGCGCTAAAAGAACTCTGAGAATTGTTTACAGCATTCGTGTACAGTGCGAAAGCACGGCGTATTTACACCTTTCACTGCGATTTACTAAGTTTGACTGAATGAGACACACGCACCTGATGACTGATGTAATATTCCGTGTTTATTTCAGGCTTTATGGCAAGTTTGAGGTTCACGAAAACTCTTTTGTGGTCCGCGTAGCAGCTGGCCATTGTGTAGGTCTCCGTTGTGCAGTGCCTGTTGGCAAAGACAAATTCAAAGCGGGATCCATATTGGGCTGTAGGTTCCGCGCCCGCGTTGGCCAGTTCGAGAATCTCAACTCTCCGCGCTCGCACGAGTCGTGGTGGGAGACTTCAACAAGGACATCAATAGATAGATACCCAAGGCTTGAACAAGCCATGGGTGTCTACTGATGTCCTCCTTGAAATCTGCCACCACGACTAAAGCTTTGCCTCTGTTGTATTCCAAGGGGATTCCAGGTGCAACATCATTAAATGCCTGCGAAACCGCCGCTCAGAACCACTGGATTTGTTGCTGCGTAGAAGACGACGATGAACGGGCAGTGCCGCGGGACAGAGCGCTCGCGCTAGGCCAGCAGCGGCGCATAAACTCCAACAGAGGACAACAACATACACGCAAGAGACGGTTTTCCTAGGCTCTGAACCTCCGGATTAGCTATTTCGTACTTAAAGTGTAGACACCTTGCGAACGGAAGCAGCTGAGGTTTCTTTGCATGTAAACGTGTGCCTGACGGAAGTGCGCGGGCAAGCAGGACAGCATATTAGGGAGGGCACCTCTTGCATATCTCGAACAGGCGCTGCACCGTCAGTGAGCGCTGGCATGCAGTTATGGCAGTTCACGTGGACTCACCACTTTTACTCACGCCTGTACATGACATAATTCCAATCTTCATTAGGTGACGCGTGAATAGAACTAGATGGCCACAGAGTACGGCGTTAACTTCTGTTCGCACTCGTACCTGGGGTATTAAAAAGAAATTGACAACAAAGCCAGCATTCCCAGATGTCTGCTTTCACCACTTTTATTTCAACAACTGTTCATCCCCTTTTCCCCTCAGACCAGAAAGTCGTCACTCTTCAAAGTCACCAGTCGTAACCAAGTCCTCACCTAATTAACTGTACTTCAATGGATATCTGTTAATGCGTCCAAAGGAAGCAAAATCGAGGTTGGGCCAATAGAGTTCGATGACTCGATTGTTGGTACAGAGTCCTTGTTTAGTTCTGTTGTTTTCACCAGCTCTCTTCTCAGACTTTCTGTGACGATCTCCACCGTTCCCCTTGCGCTTGTCGTTAAGATGAACCCTCAAAAGCGACAAGCTGACGCACCTTTCTCCATCTCCCCACGAGCGGCCTTGACGTGGTGACTTGTGGGCGCTCTGGTTTTTTAGTCATTCTGAATCCTCATCTTGGTCATCCTGGATGCTCATCTTGCGGGCTCTTCCAACCCGGCGGCCCTTCGTGGCTCGCTCCTCCTGCCCCGGCAGCGGGCAAGCTGCTTCGCTTCCAGATTCTTGGTCCTCCGAGTCAGCCGCATTCTTCTTGCCTTTACGCTTCGACGACGTCTTCCGTTTCTTCCCACGGGTACCAGAAGAACCAGCAGGGTAAGCTCCCGGCTCCCTACCGTCAGGGTCGCGGGACTCTCGACGAGGCGTGAATTTCGACGGCCCAGCCTTGGCTGCATCTTCGGGCCTCGCAAAGGGCGAGTGATGGTATGGGATAGAAGGTCTGGCTGCAAGCCTCGCAGACCTTCTCGGCATCGGTGGCGATCCGGAGGCCATGTCTTGTCGCCGACGGTGTCCTTCGAGGTCTGAAGCTGGCCGGCAGCGAAGAGCAGTCTCGGTATCCTTGAAGCTCAGGCTGGCCTGCAGTGCTGCACCACCGTGCACAGGCAGTCGATGCTGGCGAAGGAAGAATGACCCGGCCGAAGCGTGCTCACGTCAGCCGTTGCTGCAGAATCGTGACGTGTCACTGGTCTGTTCTTCTTCTTCGCCAACCTTACCATCCTCCTATTCCTAATGCTCAGCTGCGCGGAATGATAAAGAGTAAAAGATATCCAGCAAAGAAATATGCAAACCAAGCTGTTTTTGTTCGAATAATGCAAGGTAAATGGAAGTGTAATGAAACGATTAAATGAAGCCTTCTCAAAATTAAATTATCGGAAAACGACATGAATTAGCAGCTTCACGTGGCGCAACTTCATTCTTCTCGTTGTGTTGCCCTCTATTTTCCGTTCAATTTCGCATTTTGTCACTTGAATTTGCTGCGCCGTGTCCCCAAATGTGCACTTTTCGGTGCGAAATCGGCTCTTCAAGAAATTCGATACGCGATGACAACACCCGTCTATTTCTGGCCTTTGAAATGCTGGCGGGTAAACAGTCTCTAAAATTATCTGCAAGGTCAAAGCGTTTTTTTAAATATTATTATTTCGAGGATTTGCCATGTTGCATGAAGTGGGACTGTCAATATTGTTACGACGCAGTGGAAGTGGAAGATTTCCCCGTAACAATATCTCCGCGGCTCTACGGCCTGTCGCAATTTTAAGAACTACGGGGAAAGAAGGATGCAATTTTTCGTAATAACTCGCACTTCAGTCCACCTTTTTTATTTTTGCCGCTTGATTGTATAGGAGATTAGGAGAAGCCGGCTACGAGATATAGGGTGCTAACATCTCCGTATAACACGCACCTCAAGAGAAACCACAAGTGATGTATAAAAGACGCGCACGCACAAATCCTGCGCTTTGAAGTCGAAGCCCCACCACGAGATTTGCCAAGTGGAAGCACTGTTCCTTCAAGATGGCATTGTTGTAAAGACGCTGGCCACCACTACATCATCATAGTCATAATCATCATCATCAGTGCGGCTAGACAGTCTGGCTCGCATGAAAATGTATGAAGCGCCGGTACTTTTCCAACTTCACTGCATGCAGATTCTGACTTAACTTCAATAGGCTCACCTATCTTTGCTGCAGATATTTGCTGAAAAAAAAAAAAACATGCTCGCTGCAGTAAATGTTTGTTTTCGCGCGCGCACGCACGCACGCACGCACGCACGCACGCAAGCACACACACACACACACACACACACACACACACACACACACACACACACAAACGCAAAATCATGCGCATATGCTCCGTGAAATAATTAAGGAGAAACTGTTGGCTAACAGAGGGCTGGCACGCAATCATGCATGTTTTTTCATAAATCGTTTTCGCGCAGAATCGGCTTGCACTGTGCTCACATGCCTAATATTTTTTGTTGCATTACATGAGCAAAATGACGGTTTCATTAGTCTTTTCGCCTTAAAACGAGGTAATAGTTACAAGCCCGTGTACCTAAGTGCGCCTCATTTAGCTGCCTGCATACATTTTATCTTTATTTGCGCTTCATCCCAGCATCAGTTCATTAGGCTGTGGTCAGCTACTCTGGTGGCATTGTGAATGGCGGCCCATGATAGTGGTTGGTAACTTAAAATCGCAGTTTCGGGGGAACAACAGAAGAAGAAAACCTACCATGGAAGTTTGGTTTACGGCTTATGGGGTTTAATATCCCAAAGCGACTCAGGCTATGAGGGACGCCGTAGTGGAGGGCTCCGGAAATTTCGACCACCTGGAGTTCTTTAACGTGCACTGACATCGCGCAGTAAACGGGCCTCTAGAATTTCGCCTCCATCGGGATTCGGCCGCCGCAGCCGAGATCGAACCAGCGTCGTAACCACTGAGCCACCGCGGCGGGGCACGTTTGCCTTTTATCGTTGCAAAATACATAAATATGTCTGATCCAAAACACGTACTAGCCTTGGCGAGCCGCGTTAGGAAGACCACGGCGGTCATCGGTCACCCTGTCGTCTTTAACTAGAGTGATGATAACTATAACAGTATCGGTATCTTCAGAAGACAATGCTAGCGGTCGTGGCTCGTTATCACCCGCAGCTTTTAAACACGAAACGGTGCTCTTCGTGAATGTTAACTGTTTTGAGACAGTCTAATTCCTACTGAGCGCAAAGAAATGAACAGCCTTACCGTAAAAGCAACAAGTACCGCACTGAAACAGCTCACTTTGCGTCACCTACTTCGTTCCCACAGCAAGATGACCTGCCTCAAGGCAAAGTGTTGTTCCACGCACAAACATTTTCGAAAGCTGGTTTCGGCGATGGAGCGCAGCCTCAACAAGATCGCCTTTTCCGTCTTAAGTATAGAATCGTTACCGTCTCGTGGAACGCAATGCGCAGCACGGATGGGGCGCAGCAAGCCACGGCAGTCGCCCATTCACACGCCATTGCGAGCCGCTGCTCTGGTGCATTGTAATACGCGCGAAAAGTGGCGTTCAGAGCTTGCTCACCTGAATATTTGCTTGCCAATACAGCGGTGCGTCCGTCCCTTATATGAAATCAAATGAAGACGGTGGGAAGAGAGTTCCCATGTCAGACACTCTATTGGCAAAGCACTATGCCTAGAGGAGAAAATAAGTTACGTGCGAAGCGGCCGAAGTCTACCGGTGCCCAGTAAAAGGGGCGTCCGGTCACAGCGCCCAAGTACATTTCACAAGCCATTGTCCCGGTGCTGCTCGATTAACGTCCTGGCGACCCGTGAAAGAGGTCAAGCGACCGAGCAGCGAGCAATCTATCATCGGCGAATGCTCGGGACGAGTCGGCCCGCGAAGCCCAACAAAGAAGCGCCCGAAAGCGAAAGTGCGCGCAGGCCAGAGAGGGGTCGATGAGTCGGATGCGCGCCCAGAGATCCCCGTCGAGGCGCGATGTCCGAGCCCCGTCTGCCTCCGAGGCGCGTCTTGCAGGAGCGCGCGCGCGCACGTCAGGGCACAGCCGATCGGCGGCCGCCTGCCGAGCGCATCAGAGCGCGATTAGCTTCAGCCGGCGCGCAAACAGAGAGGCGCACGCACGCGACGCGAGGGGATCCGCCCCCGGCCTTTCAGGTTCGGCGAAACAGAACGCCGCCAGCCCGCTCCATGAGCGTGCGTGCGCGAGGGCGCGTCTCTCCTCCGGCAGGAGTCACGCTCCCCGGCGGGGCCAGCGTTCCGCTCCGACGCGCTTTTGTCACAATGTCGGCAGCGACAATAGTAATTGGTCCCGTTAATCGGGTCCTCCCTGCAACGGTTCTGTTTGCAGCGTCAGGCTGCCACCCGCCGCTCAGCTTCGACGGCCCGGACCCCGCTCCGCGGCTGCTTTCCACGGTGTTCATTCCGTGTGCATGCTCGGTTTTCCACCGCATGAGGACGCAATACGTGCCACTCGCTCGACAGGTCCGTGTCTTATAATGAGCACTGTCATAAAGATCCCACGATTCATAATTATGTATACGCCTTGGTTGTGTCAAACGGCCAATTTCCGTACATCTGGCTCATCATGCCGTAGGCCTACAAATAATTAGGCAGTGATAGCATATCGCTAAACTAACGGTGAGAGGAGTATACAGGGTGTTTCACCTAAGGCTTTACACAATATTAGAAATAGGCTTTTTGAGTTAGAAGAGCGTTTTTTCGGCCCAGCACTGTCAGCGGTGCAGCACATCAGAATACAAATAAGACGTGCCAACTAGCAGGTTGGTTGACTAATATTGAATAGCTAACTTTTAACTATTACCGTTAGGCTCCTTAATTACTATTGAATTCTATATCCAACCTGCTAGTTAGCATGTCTTAGCTGTATTCTGATGCGCTACACCGCTTACAATGCTATGCCGAAGAAAGCGCTCTTCAGTTCAAAAAGCTCATCTTTAAAAATTGTGTAAAATATTAGGTGAAACACCCTGTATAACGCGTAGCCTATAGGCACCTACCGCCACCCCAAACCGTGTACAGGGGCGCACTTTCTACCGTATATGAAAGGTTACTTACTAAGGGAACTATATGACAACTATGCGATCGAGTCCCGCCTAGCCGCCAGGACTTCTTTGGCACGTATGTGCCTTATGGAAACAGATATCAACCACTAGCAAGCAAACTAAATAATTCAATATCGCCTCCTCCACGGTTGACTGACATGCAGTTTTCATTCTAATGAGCGGCTAATGAACTTTGTGAAATTCTCGTAAGAGCACAGGTCACAAAAGTTGGCACTCATTCACCATAATTGCGCAACTAGGAACTACGAACAGTGCGACTTCAGTGCAACATGGACGGGACGCATCGTTATGTTGAATAGGCAAATGTTTTTTCCCACAGGCCAACAAAATGAGAAAAAAAAAAACATATATATACACACACAACTATGATTGAGCGTGATTTACTTGCAAAGAGAGAGAGATATTTTTAACATCGAGCCCGACGTCAGCAGTCAGATAAGGTGCACCTAATGAGAGTTTCCGCAGTATGCGTTTCCATGATAATGGCGGATTGAGTGAGCCGTTTCGCCATTTTCCGAGACGTGCGCGTGTTTGGTGAGCTTGTAAGGCGACCAAACGCAGTACAAGAAAAGTGTACAGGACCAGCGAGTTTTGTCACAGCGCGTTTATTTTCATTTTTTTCCTCTCTCTCGCACAATGACGGGGCATCGTTGCCAGATTAAAAACAGGCGATATCTGCCAAGAACAGGGTCAGGCAGACGTAATGAAAAGCAATAAACACAAGGTGAGTCTACAAAGAAATGGTTATGATCGCGATTAGTGACCCGAAGTGCGCTAACACAACGTTTCACTGAAAGTGAAATGGTTAAATTATGTGTTTCTGGTGAAAATCCAGAGGCGACTAAGTTGGCCCTACGAATCGGTAAATGGCTACGCTCGCATCCATAAGAACCTCACAGAGGTCATTGAAGAAGGCGACATACAAACGCACATACTACGCAAACACTCTTGTGAACAAATGCATAAACCACAGATACCCCTGCACCACACAATGCCACAGCAGCGCGCCACGCATAGTCCGCAGCACACACACAACAGGCTTCGAAGACGAGAAGTGCGCAGATGAAAGTTCCAAGTACGGCGAAACAATGCAACCGTCCAGACACACACTTCCCAGCAAAATCCGCGTCCGGGAGAAAACGGTAATATCCAAACTTGAGACGCCTCACATAGCAGCCGGAACGACTGAGTAACTGGCTAATGTGTAACAAGTTAGGAAAAGGTTTTTACCCCAGTAACAAAAGGTACTCCCAGCAGCTTGTAAGGCAATTCTCATAGCACGCCAGAGGCTCACAGAAAGCCCCTTCGAGGAAAGAGCGCTTCCTACTTCATCCATCGACAAAGTTCCGCATTCGAATTAGGGCTGGGCGTCTATTAAATTTCAGCCAGATTAATCAACGGGCATTAATCGATCGGCTAATCGGCTCGCAACTCTCGTGCATAACATTTAGGGAAGGAGCAAGACCACACATTTCGCATACGGTCGTTATTTTTAAAACTACACCATCGAGAACGTAAAACTGAAATCCCCTCGGTCACGGATGACAAGTCCATCTGCGGACGAAGGATGTTGGGGTTTCCCGGCAGCAGGAAAATTCCCAACCCCAGCTGCGCTCAACATACACTCCCATGGCGTTGGAGCAGCCTGAAGGCAAAGACCATTCTTACAAGTGGTGCCATTTGTAAGAGCTCTGCACTCGCCACCATAGGCATTTTCAAGCTATTTTCTTTAGCTTTTGGCCTGTGGCTCATTCTAAAGAATGTGCACATTTTTGAAATAAAGTTTGGATTCAATTCAATTCAAAGTCTGCAGTCTTGACCACCGCATTCCATGAAAGAATACGTCCAGCGAACGAATACCCCGTACACTGCTACAATAATTAACAGACCAGTTATATGATCGCGGAAACTCTCCCACGTGAAATCCACATCGAATTCTGGAAAGGCACATTTCGGTCGTTCGATCCACGTGAATTCAATCGATTAATCAGTCAGGAAACTCATAGCTCTAAGTCACCGCGACAATTAGCCGACTAGTCGAGGAACCGCCCAGCCCTAATGCGAATACAGACATGTGGTCGCTCTTCTCATTACCAGCACGAACACATCTGTACAACACGCCAAAGACAGCTGAAACGGCACAGTGGGACTACGAAGGCCCACTAATCGCGATGCCAACCCGACCTTGCCTTCAGAAATACAATCAACCAAAATGGCAGTACATCTGTGTCGCATGCGGCCACGCGGAAGAGAGTCACGCAGTCGCACTCACACAGTGTGTTGAAACATCGTAAACATAACAGAAAAATAATATTACACAAAGAGACAAAGCACTCGAACTCCGCACTGCTTGCAGTTTGCATAGCCTGCTGAAGGGAACACACGCGCCGTACGCCAAGACCGCGCTCGCTTTCAGTCCAGCTATGGCGCGGTAGACGGTCCTCGCGCAATGCTCCCCTTTCGGCCTGCCACTTCAGCCCGGCGCGGTAACAAAGTGCCGGTAAAGGCTGCGAATTTCAACGTGGTAGTGCACAACCCCAAAGGCAACAAAAACGCAATAAAGACGCAACCAACCGTGCGCTACAGTAAGCGCGCGTAAGCATCATGTCTCCCACTGTCCATTATCTCGTTGTTTCATCCGTTGGTTTGTTGAATAGTACTCAACGCACTGCTTTCAAGGGCGAATACGTCTGTGCGGTTATGCTTCTGCGCATGTATTTGATGCTTCTGTTACCTCGTGACAGGGCCATGCGTCGAGTTTGAAAAAAATAAAAATAAAAATGGGCGGCCTCGCACGACGTACAAGACAACGCGTCGGATAGACCACGTGAAGTCGCGATTTGTCAGTCAGCAAGCACTGCATTCCCACAACACACGTTAACTTAATCACGCACTCTCACATTTATTCAAAACGAAGAAAAAGAGAAAAGCGAATTTACAGCCCGGCAATCAGACGCCGTAAAGCCACAACAGGCCTGACCAAACGTACGCGGTTGTGTCACGCTCCGCGGGTCGAAAAATTTACAGGTTTGACGCTCCGAAGAAGCCGACGACAGAGCCAGAGGTTGTGCAGGTGCGCCATTACATTTAACACAAGACAAAAAAAAAAAGGCAAGAGCAAAATCAAGTCAGGTCAAGCCTCCATGGTACACACGACAGCTTTGCGCAAAACGGCACGTACTTTAGTAGACGCTTAGCTAACCTCAGATACCCTCGTTCCCCAGAAGTACACTCTTTCTCACTGCTTGGGAACGGCAACAGGTGCTTCTCCCTGCAGGCTACACATGAGGCGAGGGACATGCGAAAATGGACTGCGAAGCACGCGTGACTGTTTCAAAAAAAAAAAAAATCCACTCACGCTAGCGAAAAACAAAGATGCTCGCGAATGTCCGTAAATGCTTTAACCGTACACTCGAAGAGCTCGATCACGATGTTTGCCGCAAAATCATAATTCATGCCACTTTGCCAATGTAACAGAGCGTATTCCAGAGTCGAATTTAATTTCTGGACAACGGTTATTAAGAAAAAAAAAGAAAGTCGCAAACTCGCTGGTGACCAATAAGCATCGAGTCGACAACGCTCCCGTAATTTTGCCTAGCGATGCAAAGCAAAAACGAAGTGTGACGCCTATGAGGCCGAAGCCCTCGCCGCGCCGGCTCCACAACTATACCTGACACTTAGCACGGACTCGCCCCGACGAACTGACTGCAATCCCCACCCAGCGTCATCAAGTAGTGCCATGAAAGGCTGCACATGTGGCCGAACCTTCTTTTGCACTACCGGTTCAATGTCACAAGCAACAGCGCGCTATAGGATAAAACGGGCGCTTTCCAGCGCCAGCCAAGCTGTCATAGATCGGCTGAGAAAGCGGCGGCGGTTGTAGCGTTCAGCTGCAACAAAGAGCGAACCGTCACAAGCTCTGTCTGTGCTCGTTTACTTTCGTCGTAGAAAGGCTGGATGTCGCTGCAGTTGCATAAACCGCACTTCCGAAATCAAAGCACAACACACTCAGAAAACGATGGGTCTCGATATATGATACGTTCGAAAGTATATTTCCCTTAGTTAGCCAAAAGGAAAACTTGTGCTGCTCAATTGCGGGTGCAAATCACACGCAATCGCGAAGACGTTACCGACCTTGGGAGCCTTGCAATTATTTCTTTGGACAGCAACAATCTACGGACTATTATTTTTTTAAATAATCGCCACTCTCATGCGTTTAAATGAACGAGACACTGTTCGCGAAGCGGCGCTGCCTCGAAACTGCGAGTTATTGCAACCGAGCTCGCAGTGTCGAAGGCCATAAAAAAAAAAAAAATCTAGCCAAATACAGCATTTCCGAAGCGACGCACGCGTCCCTTGTCGAGGGGCTCGTCCAAAGACGCTTTTCGCCGGAAGTAAACGCTACAACCACTTCCCCTTGCTTCAGCCAATCACTGCCGACGGCAAGCGCTCGCTGCGGAAATCGCCGCACCCCCCGACTGAAACAGGGAAAAATCTTTGTACGCATAGCGTGTAGCCCGTGTGCTACCCTTCGGTAGATCGATTTCTTGGCGACACAATTCTGCGATCAAAGTTAACTGAATTCACCACCAGCAGCATTATGCACGATGATACAACCACATCTCTTGCGCCAACCAACCACAACAACGTTCCGTCAAGCCAACATCTTTTCCCGACCCAAGTGCTGTGAATGCAGCCTCAAAATTACGGTACACTACTATCGATAAAACAGCAAAAGGTCGGCGCGACAAGGCAGCAGAGAACCCCGTTGTCACGTGATCTCGGTGGAATATGGTCAGAAAAATCCGCATGAAGATCAGATTACGCGTGCTATTCAAAACTATGCTCTCTAAAACACGACTGCAGGGGGTGAGCCCGCGCGAAAGCAGTTACCCTAGGAGCGAACTGCTATGTTGCGAAGTGAAAGATCGCCTGCGTCATTTTTTTTTTTTTTTTTTGCGCCCAAACAGAACTTTATTTGCATCCCGAGGACACAAAACGCTGCGAAGACCGCAGAACGGCAAGGCCACAACCGCAGCACAAAGCGGCTGCCGTAGCACGCTGGTGACTTCCACGTGAGCGGCATACACTAGCCACAGCGCGATTCCCGGGGCATGATAACGGCTGTCGCCCAGTCGCGGAGCACTTGCGATGGCGGCGGCGCACGGTCTGCCGCCAGACAACGTGCCATAGCAGCATACAATCCAAAACCAGTGGCTAGGATGTGGCATGAATTTGGCTGCCTCAAATAATCACGAATAAGACTCGCACTATTTGCGCACCGCGCAAAGTAAAAGACCAGGGGGAGCCGATTCCTCGCAGCTACACGCACTACTGTGGCTCCAAACATGTTCCAGAACTGCGTGAGAAATTCGTTTTACAACGTACAGGCAGCGGTGATAAGAAAGGAAACACATTACGGGCATTCATACACCGATTACTCCACTAATTATATACAAAAATATAAGCCGCAAAAACACATTCCCCTAGAAACTCAAAGCTAGCTAATTGCTAAGCTCACTGAACGAACCTTTATTTCTTTTGAAGTACTGCCGATAATTGAGCACGCAGACAGCTGACATGTGCAGCGTTCTATCTACACTGCGTGGCCATCACTGCTATGTGCAGCTGGCAAAGATTTCACACAGCGGGCCATCGTTCGTGCTCCCGTGCGGCCAATTCCACGCACAAAGATTCCGCCGGAGCATGCATGTATACCATCAACGACAAATAAAACGCAAACTCGGGAACACAAAAATAGCCGCTGGAGAAAAAATATAGCAGTCTTCGAACCACTGAAATTGAAAGTCAAGTGGACTAACACACTGCCTCCTTCAGCTAAAATGTTCTCTCTTTAATGTTTCTATTTCAGCTGTCTCGTTCACATTTTATGAGACGCTGATAGTGCATGCCCGAACAGCCTACGGCTGCAACTTCAAGATGCACACTTTCTGCAGTCGCATGCGCTTTGTGTCCTCTGCGTGAACGTACTACACCTATAGAAGGTGGACCGACGCTTTCGCGGCTGCTTCTTCACAGCGTGGACAGATACAATGCCGGCTGCGCCAATTGCATAACAGTGCTGTAAAGCAAAGGCACTTCTATAAATTTCGCGTCACCTAACGTTGGTGTTCAGTACCCACAAGCACCAAAAGTGAAGCTTAATTCAGCTACGCGAAGGATCGGGCGAGCAGAAAAAGCTGACCATTCGGAGCACTACAGTGAAAACCACGACGATACGAAGCCGAGAGGATTTAATGACGCTGCGGCATTTTCATCCATGCATCGCCGCAATAACGTGCCTCTTCAAAATCACAGTGCACCTATCGGAGAGCCTGCACATTCATGCTATGAACCAGATTCCGCAGCTGTTCAACCAAGCCATACTTCAAAATTAAAAAAAAAAAGCGCACCGCTGATTCACAGACACTTGGGGCAAAGCAGGCTCAACAACACAGCACTTCAACATATCCAACATGAACAGCCGCGACAAGCAAGCTAAAAGTGGTAACAGATACACAGCCAGGCGACGTAAGCGGTGCTGCTTCGTCAACTTCATATTAATTTACAATTTACAGTTTCATGCGAAGCAAGACAGCAGAAAAAGGTCCCGACAACGTACCGTACAAAGCAGAATGCCTTTCATTACGGCAACGCTAGACCGCCACGCCATGACGAGTCGTTTCCGCATCAAAAAGTTAAAAGCGCCCGCACACTCACACCGACCCTGGAGCACGGGGATGTCGAACAAGGTGGCGATGGCAGCAGCAGCGACCCCAACCAACTCCACCCGCGACGTCTAAACAGGCACAAGTTGGGAGGTTTCACAGCAGGTCTCAAGAGTGGGCCTGTAGGACATCACAGGAAAAGCTGCCTCGGACGCTGCCGCTTTCCACATTCTCCAATTCCATCTCCAGTTAGCAGCGTCCCTTAAACTAACTGAATGCGAAACTTCGGTGAAACAAAACCAACTCACTTCATGCGCTCATATAAAAATGCGAGAGCCCGACAGCTGAATTATATATCAATGCTTAGTAAGACGACACAAGGTAAAAAAAAAAGGCAAGAAAATTCCTGAAGGCCGTTCAACAAAACGCCTGGTCCACACGCGAAAAAAAAAAAGCCGCTGAACATTTTAATGATACAAAGTCATGCACAGCAAAAAAGATGGCGGCCATGCTATAAAACCAAAAGTGCCGGACATGGCAATACATAAACACCTTGCAACAACATGGCTTCCTTATCACAGTGCAGTGTTCCTTATGTTAAGGCCGCCGCCGCCGCCGCGAAAGGCACCGATGTGAGACGCGGGCGGCGGCCGCCCTTGGTCGTCGACGACAGTCGTCACCTTCCGTCCACACTGGGACGAGGGGGGCAGAGGCGCGCCCGCGTGGCTTCGCCCGGAGCGCACCGCACAGCTTCCTCGGGAGGCGGCCCATGAGTGGTGAAGTATTCACACGATGGCACTGTCGGTGGTGGATTGCTTCTGAGTGTGTAGGCGGACCTGCCGACGGAGAGTTCACTCGAGGCCCTGCATGAGGATGTGCATCTCGCGGAAGAGGTGGCCCAGCTTGCCCTGCATCGTCTGCCGCTTGAGCAGGAACGACCGGATGGACAGCAGCTGGTTGTAGCAGCTCATGCACTTGTTGTACCTGCCGAAGAAGAAGAGACGAGACACGCTCACGCGCTGGCCTCGAACAGACTTCCCCGAATATTATCGAGGGAAAGTTTACGCGCTGCGGGGAATGAATATCGAGGGTCGCCAACCAGGTCGCCAAGTGGCGCCACGCAACAGTGCGACCCGCGGTACCGGCGCGTGGACTCGGGCAGGCCAATGCGCCTCGAACAGGTGAAGAAGCCGCCGAGAACAAAGCCTCAGACGGGCGACAGACGCGGAGAAAAACACGGAGGATATGCCGAAGGGGGCGGGGCCCAGCAAGGCGTGCGGTGCCGCTCGCAGCCCAGTAATGACCGCTGTCCGTCTGTTGGGCAACCTGGGTGTGTTTGGGGAGCTTATGCCGCTCAACGGCGCCCGCGGGACTCGAACCCTCCGCCTAATTGCACCTCACGGGAGAGCCGCCAGAGACGGGGGAGAGTGCGAGAACCGGCGGCGGTCGTCGGGCGAGTGGTCGGCGCGCGATCGCAATCGCAATTAAAATGGCGAGGGCGCTTTCCTTCCCGATGCGCCGTTTGTAGCGTCCTCCCCTCCTTCCCAAACTAATGGTAACAAATTCGAGCCTCGCGGCAGGTCGTACATCTCCGGTCTGTATCTGGTTTCCGTTTCGTTCCTTCATGAATTTCACAGCTGCCCCCTCGGACACGGTGCGCGCCGCCGAAACCCCCGAGAGCAGCCACTCCTCTCCGCGCAGTGCACGATATATTACACACACGCCCAGTATTACAGTCGGACAATTACGGCGCTGCTCGCCCCTCCCAGACAGAGATTTCACGGCACTTGGCCGGCCTGGCGGCGGGGTCGCCCTCTCCCCGCTGCAGCACGCACTGTCGCCCCGCCGCGGCGGCCCCGGCGTGCGCTATCGCCACCGATACGCACCTTTCCTCCCGGGAGATGTCCACCCCGACGCCGGGCGGCGCAGTGATGTTCGTCTTGATGACGGAGGCGAAGTTCTTGAGCAGGATGCGCAAACAGGCACAACCGGTTGACATGTACCTGCACAGAAACGCCAGCCATTCAGCCGCAGTCTCGTTCAGTTTGTTCGCTCAGTGCCAAACAACTCGTGGAAAGCTAAACAAGACATACTGTCGCAGGGTGTGTTGCTGGGCAAGTTGGTTTGACATCCTGAACATGCAGCGCTGGCAGACGAGGGACGAAGGAGAGACGACACACCTGTGTGTGTAGTCTCTCCTTCGTCCCTCGTCTGCCAGCGCTGCATGTTCAGGGCATACTGTCGGCGTCAAAAATCTCTACGATGCCTAGTTAAGTCTGCTCACAGTGGCCCGACTTCACTACCTCACATTAGAGCACGTGAGCTAGACCTCAACAAGTCTGGCCTCCAGCTACTGTTGTCGCTCACGCGTCCTGGGAACATGGTGCGAGGTATGTAGTACACTGCAGCTACTAAAGACCACTCGTACCGGGCTCGGGTAGGGCTCAATAAATCAGTGAACTGCGCGACAGGCAGCACCTGGCTCCACCCAGCGCGTTCCACGAGAGACGAGTCGGACGAGCACAGACAGGCGACTTTCTCCGGGCGTGCGCCGGCCAGGACAAAGGCCCGCATGCCGCGGCCACTATTTACATAAGAGGGTGTGATCCTCGGTCATCTTCGATGCGGCACCGGGTCAATCGGGTGCATTCTTGGCATTCCCGGGGCGGAATCTCCGGCCGTAATGAACGGCGGCGCGAATAAATTGACGAGCCGCGGCGCATACAGCACGGCAGAGCCACACCTCCGGCACGCCACCACGCTACCGAACCTCGCGGACGAATCGCAGCGCCCTCTCGCGCCAGCACGCTCTGGCTAACGAAAGTAATTAATGATGCATAAGTGCTCTGGGCCCGCGCTCCGAGCGGGGGCCGCGGCGGACGACCGCGGCCACGACGGCTGCCCGCGCGCACGGCATGAATGGGAGGCGCCCGAGCCGCGCCTCAAGAATGTCAAGCACATAGAACCAGCGTCCCCTAGACACTGCGCTCAGGGTTGCCAGGCGACAGAACGTGACAACTGCCGAATGCGTGGACCTATACACTGCAACGACCTCTCCTTTCCATCCGCACATTCTAGCCCTGCGGAAGCAAGGGCACCGACGAAGAAAGACGCTTCCACTCCTGTGGTCGTTTATACGCAGCGCTAAAGAGCGCCTGTTATGAGCATAATCCTCATAAAATCAACGCGCCTGTAAGTGTGTACTTGTGCGCGTGTGCTCAGTTCGATTATAGTGCCCACTATGCGTTTTTCTTCCTCCGACAAGCCATGCGGCATAAAGCGCATTACTATTAAAAGTCTACCATGCCTTAGGCAACTGTGGATGCCAACTTTACACGCCCACCCATTAGGAGACCATCAAAACACACACCTGTCTGACTGGGACAGTCCTGGAAGCGACTCGTATGACGGGGACAGCAACTATTAACGGACACCAGGAGCGGAGCATACGCCTGTCTACTCTGGTGTCAGAGTTCGACGGATACACCATATCCGCACAGAGCAATGACTCTGGATTGCTACAGTGGGCCGTGTCCGCACGTCCGGTAGCAGGAGTGCGAGCAGTTCGGTTCTGAGCATTCCGCGCCAGACGTTGTCGACAAGCCGCTCGCAAGAAAACTCTGCATCAATAGTGTAGCATTTCGACTTCCCAGTTTCAACATCGGCGCATAAGCGATTTAGGCGAAAAGTCCATCATCGCAAATATGCGCTTGGATGAGACGATGCTGCTGGGGCACAAAGAAAGTTCTCGAATTCGGTAGCAGAAAGATAACAACATGCAAAACTCCGCAAGCAGACTTTTCCGCGAGTCTCCGTTGACCCAAACAAAACGGCCGACTACGTTCTTCGGGCGATCCCACCGTGGCAGGCTTTGCTTGGTTCTTCCAGCGTGCGTTCTATACGCCAACTGTGGTCGGTGCAGTGCGCAGCTCGACACACCGAGAGGTGCTCGCGTAGTCATGTCTCGGCCGCTCCATCCAGCTGCGCCCGTTGTTGGCGTGACTGACAACGGCCGAAGCGCGCCCGTTTTGGGAAATCACCCGCCGGATCACAGGTGGCCCACCCGGCAGGGGAACAACACCCTCCGCGAGCAGCCGGAAGCGAAAAAATAAGCTACCCGGAGCGGAACAAGCAACGCCGGCGGTCAAGCTTCAGCAGGTGCTCGCGCTCGCTCTCTGGCTCTACACATTTTGAGCATGCGCCACTCAATACCCCCTTTACAGGGGCAACTTCCAACAACCGTTTAGCTTACAGGGTTTGAATTATTCATAGTTGGGCAGCGTTACGCAGTAGCGCCATGTCACACTCGTATCACGTATTCCTTAATTGGTGTAAATAAATGAATAAACTAAACGGCAGCTGGTCAAGAAAAGGCAGCAGTTGCAGTTGAATGCATCAATAGGCTGGCATCATAGCCGATTGGGTGACATTAACAGTGCGGTTTCTTTCACGGAGCATCTTCAACCAGCAATTTCGCTTAAACGCACAATGTAGCACTTGAAAAAAAATGTCAACAGAATGCATCAAAGCGATCAAGTTCTGAAGCGAGACGCATTTATTACCTACGCTTTAGGTACGTGAAATTTCAACGCCCGGAAGCTGCACGTGCACGCCCTGAGGGACGGGATTAATTCGGCCACCCGGGGCTCTTGAACGTGCGCTTGCAGTACGCGGAAATGCGCCAGCCGTGGCCAGAAATCGAACCGGCGACCTCATGCTCAGTAGCGAGAGCCACTGCGCCATCTTTGGTCCATAACGAAGTCGCGGAGTGACCCGATGTCAACTTCCAGAGGCTCAAGTGCCAGGTAATCGTCTTTCGCAAAACGAACATCAGCTTCACTACAAGCGCTCCATAATTGGAGGGGGGAGGATTATTTCGGGCATCAACAGACTCAGATCGTCTTGTTTCACATGGCACACTTTTCTTTTAAGCTTCCCTGCGGTCGCTGCATATTCAGCAGCACCAGATCAATTCCGCTCCCGGCCGAAGAGTTCCTCCGAGTACGAACACCAAGGGGGCCGTTCATTAACATCTCAAAGCGACTCCTCCGGCCGGACGCCGCGTGGCCGATCGGTCAGCTGTGCTCGCCGGGCGAAGAAGAACGCACGGTGGGGACGCGTGACACTAGATGCGCGCGCGGGGCCTCCTCTTCCGATGGCGCGCGCCAAGAGATCGCATACGTGAGGGCGCATTTGAACTGCAGATGTAATTGCAGGGAGGAGACTCGGATCCCGCTCGAGTCGTTTTCCTTTGATTGAGATGAATTATGGCCAACGGGTTTGCCGGGCCGCCACCGAGAAAATGGCATTTCGTGAAGAAGGGGAGGGGGTAATTTGTTTCATAACGAGCGGCCCGGCCGGCCTCCCGTCGGCGGCCAGCGCGCGCGATCCGGACGCCGAATGGCACACACACAGAGCGCGCCGCTGGCGGAGAGCGAGTCCGATCGCAAAACGAGCCGCCCCGCCCCTCCGGAGCCGCGCCATCAAGTTGTTGACCTTTGCACGTCGATGCACCGAAACCTTCCCCGAAAGCCGCCAAAAGGAGAGTCGGGAGAGACGCACTGTTCCAATTACACAATCGGCCAGCGCCCGTCCGAAAGCGATGCGTCCTCCACTCGGTGTCGGTCCACGGCGGCGGCAGCCAGGTAAGTGTATAATCACCGCTCGTCTTGCCGCCGACGCGCTGCGGGACGCGCCTCGCGAGGGGTGCAGCGAGGACGAGGTGGGAAGAACTGCGCACGGACAGAAACGAAATCGCAGCCACAAGCACGGAGAGAGCACGGATCCGTTTTCACGCAGCAGGAATAGTTGCCACGGCCAGCACGGCCGGGCGCCATTGTTTAATCGGCGGTAGATGGCGGGAACAAGCGCGAGATAAGCCAGGCAGAACCTTGGGGCCGGAGCGAGTGATCGGCACAAACCGTCGGAAGGAAAAGGCCCACACAGCCCGCCGTCACCACTGGGCAGATGCGGCTTCATCGCGAGTCGGAAGGACGCGATAACAAATCGGCTCCATTTCAGGCACCCGTCGATAAGCATCAGATCGCGTTTCCCAAAAGGGCAGCGCAGAAGGAGAGGCGGCCGTCACAAAACAAGGAGCCGGGTCACACTGGCCACCGCCCCTGCGTCGGCGGAAAAGAAAAATGGACAGAAAAGAAAAGCAGGAGGACGTTTGGAAAGCGGCCGATAGCATCGATCGTTGGTGCCGAAGAAAAGTCACAATGGCACCCTTTGAGCGGACCGCGCGCACGATCGGGGAGGCAGCGGGAGGCTGGCGCGGACATTAGCTGCCCCACACGCGGGCCTTTTGTCCAGAGCAAGACAGCCCCACCCGCGCGCTCAACGAGGGACCGTGCCCGCCGAGACTCGCGTTTCTCCCCCGGATAAAGATGTTTCCAGCGAGAAAACTCGCGGTACAAGCCCGCTGGCTAAGCTCAGGGAGTTTGCAGCAAGTGGCAGGCGCTCGACTTGGCGATCCAATCTGCTTATTTGCCGAGCACTGACTGAGCGCTCAAAAGGTCCTGCCTGGCCAGCTCGAAAGAAATTAGCCGATATTCGCACGTCGCATGCGATCAAGCGGTGGTGCTTGTTCAGTATGTTCGTTATTTGTAGGTATAACGAAGTTGAAAAGGCACGGCGATTACTTCGTTATAGCCGTAGCTTCGTTACAACCCGTGTTGACCGGGCTTCCAAGGGGAATCGCCATCCCTTCGTTATATCCATTATTTCGCCATGAACCGTTTCGTTATAACGAGGTTCGACTGAACGCCATCCTGCATATGCGACTTTAATGGAGCATACACGGCGCACAATCGGGCAGGTATGTTTTCTCCTTCGAAAACTCAGTGCGGCCGCCGTGCGGAGGGCGCCCCGCTAGGGACAGCGGGCGAGAGTGCGGCGGGCCGCGGTCGGGCGCACGAGCCCGCCCCTCCTTCCGCGGCGGGGTTCCCCGGCTGATGTCTTTATCGGGCGACTCGGCGGAGCGAATGGCTGGGACGGCTGTCGGTTTCGAACGCACCGTGACCAAGCAGAAAACTAGAGGCGCCCCACAATGCGACGGGAGAGTCCTCCGTGGGAAGCAGTGCACGCACGCTCCGACAGCTTAACGTGCAGGACGGTTACGACGAGAGGCGGGACAAGGTATTTTCAATGTGGTGTTCGTCACAGGTCGACCGAACACACACGCTGCAGACACGCTTCGGGGAGCGTAATCGAAACCCGCTGAAAGGAGCCAGTGGCGCTAAGTACAGCCCGCGTCAATGCCAACTGCGAGAAACACTGGCCCTCACTGAGGGATACCACACACAGTATACACGTAAGCTGGTACTACTGCCATGAGAGATTCAGTGCGAAAGCACTGCTTAACGCGGCCCCAACAATCAAGAATCTTGTGTGAAGCTCGGGTTAGTTCGGAGGAGCGTTGCGCAAGCTGCTGCTGAGGGGAGAGAGGGTGTGAAGACGAAGAGCGAGAAACGCGGATGCGTGCACATGCAGATGCCGGAAAGAAGAGGCGAAGAATGAACGCATGCTTTCGCACATTTACTCGGTTTAACTACGTGAGACCCTGCCATTTTTTAGCCAGTTCAAGGGATATCAGTTGGAGCAGAAAAGCCAGATTGCATGCGCCTTTCGCCTCACAACCTCGTCCGCTTCTCCTTCCTCGCAGCGATAAATGTGACTTATAGTAGGACACAAGTCAAGAAGGCAGCGGCAAACATCCTTCAAAGGTGGCCCTCCAGCCAATGGCGTCGACCGATTGTCATGACATCGCGGTTAATCCCACTGCGCGGGACCACTTGCCAGTAACCTGAGATTTGACGATATATAGACCTTTCTATCGCGCGAGGAGGATGTCAAAACGCACTCTCTCTGGGCTGTTGAAAACCGGTTCCGCTGCTACTTTTTCACCGCGTTAGCGCGGGGTGCAATGGGCGACGCCCAAGGAGCAATGCAGCGGAGGCTCGGGAGGAAAGGGAGGGAGATGTTCCTTTGTCCCCGTGTCGTGGGGAACGGGATCCTCAGCACCCTTTCTCCAACTTCACCCCTGTGCATCGCTAGCCCGAAGACACCACGACACGGGGACAAAGCCTTCACTTTCATGCCTAGCCTCTGCTGCATCGCAACCGCGACGTCATAAGAACCAATCGACGACACTGGCTGGAGGGCCACCTCTGAGGGTCGCTGCTTTCTTGACTTGCATCCCACTGTAGACGGAGACAGGTCTTCCCGCGACAGTTGCCACGTCCTTCCTCTGTCCTCCTCACGAGAACTCTCACAGCAGACGCCTTCGCAAGCAAGGAGAGGAATACTCGGTTTTTGCGACACCATGACGCGCCCCTTGCCAAGCAATCATGCCCACAGGCTACCAAACAAACGGAGAAAACGCTGCACATGCCGCAGTTGCGCCAATAAAACAGGGAAGTTTGCGGCTGTCTGAAGTCATGTGATTTGCTGCCCTTTTTTAAGGAGCGATCGACTCCGCCTATTAGCAACTACCGTCCAGATAACTAATAATCGGACATGGTATGTTACACGGGCGTTTTCAACGACAGTTCAGGTGACCTTTAGCTGAACTGAACGGCAGTTCGTGGCGTTAGGACGACAGCGTCAACTGCCGTTGAGATCTCAATGGTAGTTAAAGGTTTTTCAGTTCGAGTGAGGTCGGTTGGTTCCGGCTGAACGCGTCAACTGACAAGGTGGCGGTCGACGGACTAGCCGAATCGGATGAGTCGGTGGAATTTCCCACTGCAGTGCGCTCTAAAATCACTGAAAAGCCTGTCCTGGCTGGTACAAGTCAAACCGCACAGCTTTCACTAATCGTATGAGCGCGAATAAATGCTAAGCGGCCCGAGAAAAAATGCGTCTGCGGCGGCTAGAAATGAGAGCAATTTTTATTTATGAATTGCCTGCACGTGTCGGAATCACTTAATCCATAAAATGCACGAGTTTCGCGATACGTGCCGTGTAAGTCCTGCCGACTGCCGCTCAGTTCAACATTGGTTGGAAAGCCGAACTTCCGTTCAACTCAACGTTAACGTTCGCAACAACTGTTTGCCAGGTCCATTTCGATAACGTATCGTGGCTCAAGCGAAACAGAAATGGCAATCCGCAGTGAGTGAGGCGCTCTTGCAGAGTGGACTTCTAATTTGCAAATTATGTGCTTTGGGAAACAAAGATGAAATGATAATGCATATATGAGTACTGGCGTAGCAACTGGCCACCACCAGAAACAGTTTTTCCCGATTTTTTTTTTCTCTTACGGGGACGCATTCTCTATGCTAACGGAATTATGAGGCCCATTCTGCAGTGACAAAAAGCTGCTATACTTTACACTTTATTTTGCTTCCAAGGCTCTGCTCAGTATTTCTTTTTTCCACTTTCACACAGCTTCGAAACGCTCATTAAATAACGTGGATTGGATTGTGGAATTTTAACGTCCCGAAGCGACTCGGGCTGTGAGGGACGCCGTAGTGGAGGGGCGCTAACATCGCACAGCACGCGGGCGTTTTTGTATTGTGCCTCCATCGAAACACGGCCGCCGCGGCCGGAATCATCGAACCCGTGACCTTGGGATCAGCAGACGAACGCCAAAGCCAATGAGCCAGCGTGGCGTGTCGACTAAATATAAATAAAGTCGTTAACAAAGATACATAATTAGCAAGACAGAAGGTAACCAAGCAATTTTAGGACACTGAACCACTACAACCTAAAGCATTTCGAAGCACGGAGGCAAGGAGAGGCTTCAAGACGATGCCGTACCCATTGTAAGGTATTTACATGATGCACGCCAGACAGCAACCCCTCCCCCTCTCTCCCCACGTTCCTAAATGTAACAGAAATAGGAGAATGCAAAATACATTGGTGTGCGCCTTCTGCTCTTGAATGTCTAAAAAAAAAAAACTGCCTGCGAGGGGAGTTTGTCAACATGTCGACTCAGGTAATACTGAGCATCAAAGCTTAGCAAAAATGCTTCATATGACTGAACAGCGAGAAGTAGTACTGGGAAGATGTGTTGGCCGCTACAAAAAAATCTGAACGAAAGAGAACGCAACGCCACGCTATAAATTAATACTTTCGACTCGGCTGCTTTCAGACGGGACGAAAGCACGAGTTAATACCGCTATCATTCTACAAGCGTGGATGGAGTAGACACCCCACCTTGACTTCCCCGAAATCGGGCTAATGTACAATGATACTAACAGTGGCGATCGTGTAGAGACAGGATTACACGGAGAATTCACAGCATCCTTATTCTTCGCGGCTACCTTCCGTAAACAATGCCAAGGTATATGGAGGACGGTCTTGAAGCGCCTGTCGCGTCGCCATCTATGACACGCTGCTAACGGAAACAGATAACTAACAAAGCAACCGACCACCCGCTGCGCGTTGCTCAAAGCCTCTTTCACCTAGTCTCGATTCGATAGCGAAACGTCGCCACTTGAGCGAATCAATTACGCACGGGTCGTCACGGAGTTTTCTCGATCCCCCCCACCCCCATGCGTCCCCGGCCCACTAGGAATGTGTTTTCCTCGGCACGTCTCGCACAGGGGCAGCAGACCTACGACTCCGCGCACATTCGTCCGAGTCAAGGCTGTTTAAAAACATACCGGCGATGAAAGCAGTGCCTCCTCCAGGTATCCGAAATGCCCCGACAACAGCGCACGCCCCAGCAGACCCGCACAAAACCCAACAAAGCGCCCAATTGCGACTGTGAAACCGTGACTCACGTAAACGCACTCGAAAGTCGCGCTCCCTGCGCCCGCGGCGAGCGAGCGAGCCCGGGTCGCACAATTCGCGCGCCCCGGCGGCGGCGCCCCACGCGCGAACAAAGCGCGCCAAAGGTGCGGGGAGGAGGCATTCCGGGCGACGCCACCCAGCGCGAGTCAAGCGGGAGGGGGGCCGGCCTGCAGGTGCGGACGCATGCAAACAACTCCGGCCCCCCGCTTTGTGCCCGGCACCCTCCCCCCTCGCTAAGCACCGCTCGGGTGCGCGCTGTTAATCGGCCTTCCGTTCGGCGCGATAAACGCAAATACCATCCAGGAAATAAAGCTGCCGCGGAACACGACGAGTGCCCGGGCTCCCTCCTCGTGAAAGGGACTTTATAGGGCCCCGATCGCCAGGAGGGAGACCATAAATCTGCGCCCGCCACCCAGTCCGCCGCACAATGAACGAAGGGGGGGACACACGCGAGGAGCATCCTTTCTCCCGGGAAATAAATAGCGCCAGGGAGACGAAAAAGGAGCCATCGGACGGCCGGAATACGGTGGCTCGAGCGTGATAAATAACGCGCGCTCAATGCCGAGGGCGGCGTCGACATCCTTGTCGTCGCGCCCCCAGACAGCAGCGCAGGCCGTCTCGCAAGACGCCCAGCTGCGCGCCCACTGCCACGACGCGAAGCGGCTGAGCGCCCCGAGCACCCGCGACTAAGACAAAAAAAAAAAGTTCGCGCAATATCCGCGTTCCCTCGAGGCGCGTGAGGGCCATGGACTTCCGAAAGCCGCGGCTCTAACCCTCCGCTTAGATGACCTCGGACGACACCGGCTCATCACGAACACAAGTATTCCCGCGGCATCCACTGCGCTCTGGCTTCAGCGACAAAAAAAATTAAAAGGCAAGTATGAGTTGGTAACCCAGTAAGTGTCGCTAACCGTTTCGAAAATACAGATCCCCTGAGGAAAGCGAAGAAAACAGAAACGCAGTTCGTATTGCACACTAACAAAATATATCGACCTTTCCGGACCGGAAACACTGAACGAAATTAAAACAAGGTCATTTGTACCGCTACACCTAGATTTAGTCGCCCAATACTTGACCAAATGGCAGTAGCGTATCAATCATGGCGCGCCCAGACACTGAGCGTGACATCAAGCACACGCCGGGTTGGCCTATACACATGAAGAGTACTTTGGAAAAAATGTGCAAAAAAAAAAAACGCATTTTCCGCTCTTTAATTGGCACCCACCAATTGAATTGGCAAAATGAACTCCGCTGATCAATACCTACGCATGAATAGCCTCCGCCAAATTAGCGTGTTCCAGTTTATTGATTTCCGCCAGCGAACCCCTGCGACTATCATCTATGTTCATGGAGAAAAAAAAAACTAAGGAGGGAGCGTGACGTCACGCGGCCAGCGTTCGCAAGCCGAGTGTTTTGAAGTCGTTTTCTCCCTCAGTTTTTCGCTCTCCGCGTCAGTCCTCTTTGTTTCGATTCTGGTATGTTTTAGTGCGCGCGTATGCGCGACCCGCGGCGCGGGCGTCTACAGCAAGGAAGTTGATCTACAGAGTCTGCCGCGCTAATCGGCGCATGCGCGCGCGCAGCGGGGCTAGACTTTACCGCACGCTATCACGTGGTGCGATCACGGGAAGGGGGGGGGGGGGGGGCACTTTTTTTTGCTATATCTTTACTTGTAAAGACTAGGCTTCAAGGTTGTCGCCGGACGCTCCCTCCTCAGTTTTTTTTCCTCCATGTCTATGTTCGCCGCCGCCATTATTAACATTCAGTGAGAAGCTGGTCGAATTACATATGGCAAGACTTTCGTTAGGTGGGCGGCCTAGAGAAAAAAAAAATAAAACTCTCCTGCCCGCGCCCCCTATGGCACAACAGGCTTCATGGTAAGACAGTCGCAACTGCGCTCTAATTAATTGCGTGGCAAGGCGAAAGCTTGTAGTGAGCCGTGAAGGAACCTCGCAAAGTTCGCGAAATTAAAGGGGTGGAGACACCAAATTTTGAAGCTATAAAAAGCCTGCTATGGGATTCCTATGTATGCAAGGGCAGTCACAGCCAGGTGTTGGACGCAACAAACGTTTAAAAAATATTTTAATTCGGTTCCAAAGATTACCTAAATGCTCACTTTCACGACCTAGACCCATTCGCTAGCGCCATCAACCATGACGTCACAAGGGGTGTAGAAAAATAAAGTTTTAGTGACGTCATACCAAAACACATACCAAAACACGGGCGGCCTGCGCCAGTCTTCGTGCCGAACGCCGGCATCTGAAGAACGCGATAGTATTGTTTGTTCACGTTCATAGCAAACCCTGGGATATATGAATATCAAAAATGCATCGTTTGTGACGATCGTTGGCAAATACCGAGTTCGTGGTAGAAGTGATGACTGCGATGCAAGCAAATTTCATCCCATAGCCGGTTTTGTGCTGCTGCTACCTGGTGCGGTTCGCCTGCCGTCTGCTAGCTCTGTTGCTGAAGACGTCGTGGAAATCGAGCATATCTTTTATTATGGGACGAATTCACAGTAAATGGGTGCCGAGCGGAGCACGTTTCTGAGCGCTGGCCAGTCCCGAAGCGCCCTCAGCTGCGGAGTCGATATGCGAAAGCAGCTAGGCCTAGCGACGACTAGGGCAGTCTGGGACCAGCGCGCAGGTCGTCGGCCGGCGTTGCCGCAGGCAGTGTCGCTGCCGAAAGATCCACTTTTAGCACAGTCATGCTGTCGTATCTCGAATCTAGAAAGCATCCTTTCTGGTAGCATGGCTGTTGTGTATTTTCTTGTGCGGACGTGAAGTACGCCGAGTCTGCCGGCCGGTAGGTCAGCCTGGATACCGTCTGCCGACGTCATAAAAGCGAGCTAAAGAGTGTTCTTGACGTAAATAATAAACCATGGGACAAGAAATGTGAAAAAAGTGTCATTTTTGAGGATCGCTGACCAATACTGAGCTGCTAGTAGAGGTAACAACTGTGATATGAGCAAATTTCTCACAACCGCGCCTAGCAGCTGCCGCTGGCGCGACGTCGGGGTCCGGCTCGCCTGGCGCCCGCTAGCTCCGCTGCCGAAGGCGTCGAGGAGATTGACCATACTATTATTTTATTGTGAGATGATTCTGTTAACACTACAGCTATTTGTGAAAAGTAGGCCTTTTATTATAGCGCAGGCGACTTCCGAAGCGCCGGCCGCTCGCTAAACAGGCTATAGGCCTAGCGACGACCACGGCAGCCAGGCAGCAGCAGAGCTCGTCGCCCGGAGCGCCCGCGAGCGGTGCCGTTGCCGAAAGATCCCAACATAAGCAGACATGATTTGTCGCTGCTCGAGTATAGCTGGCAGTTCTGATAACAAGGCGATCTTGTCTTTTCTTGTGATATTTGTACTCCATCCCAAGCAGCGCTCAGGTACTGCTGCACGGCAGCGAAGTGTGACACCGGTTGTGGGCGCAGCTTGGGTAGAGCGGCGCAGCGATGCTTACTGGCATTTTGCAAAGTGTTTCGCATCCTCACGCGAACCCGCGAAGGCGATATTAGCGTGCGAACAAAAAAAAAAGTCGATGTCCTCACTCGTTGGAATCAGATCTGTCAGAATCCGAGCTGCTGGGACTAGACGTGCAGTTGTTTGTTTTCATATGCGCTGGTCAGCACGTGTGTGGGAAAGCAGACGATGCAGCAGTAGGTGCGTCACAACTTTTGTGGGCCCACGTGACCAAGCGAAGCAGTTGATCTTCCCCCTCTGTGACGTCACTGTACAACTCGGCGTTCCGAAACCGAAACCGAAAATCGTTCACCTAAAAATGCTATAATAAATTATTCACTGTGAATATATGAATCTTTGAGTGTGTATCATGCTTCCTGGAGCCATAAGAAACGTTTGAAACTAAGAACGCGCGAACCACAAATTTGGTGTCTCCACCCCTTTAAGCAGTGTAAAATGCGCGGCCATATCGCGAAATTTACGCTGGCATTAACAGAAAAATAACTTCGTCGCACCGACAAAATTTTCACAAAAAGCCACAACTTAAGGACCGGTAAACACAGCAGACGAAGGTTGCTGCCGGAAACAGGCGACGACTTTTCACAATCCTTACGCTGCTTCAAATGGCCCGCTGTTGATACCGCGCTCACGACCCAGTGCTGCCGTGCAGAAATACTAGCGAGAAATCACGACGAAGTGCGTATGCCGCACGCTGGCAAGCTGTTGTTCCGAGAAAACTTCTTATAGGCGCGTGCGGCGTACAGACATGCCTTTCGTACCGGCCGCGCAGTGACGCCGCAGCTGCTATCCCAAACGAGTCATGAATTAACGCCGTTGACTCAAGCTCTGCTGTCGACGAACACACGCCGCAGGTGCGGCGGTCGTCTTGGTCGCGCTCCTCGGTTACCTTCACTAGTCTCGCGAGCTGTACGCGTCTACATTTCACAGGAATGGCAGCGCATAAGTTAAAATTGCTCTCGACACTTCACGGCTCACTACAAGCTTTCGCCTTGCCACGCAATTAATTAGAGCGCAGTTGCGACTGTCTTACCACGAAGCCTGTTGTGCCATAGGGGGCGCGGGCAGGAGAGTTTCATTTTTTTTTTTCTCTAGGCCGCCCACCTAACGAAAGTCTTGCCATATGTAATTCGACCAGCTTCTCACTGAATGGTAATAATGGCGGCGGCGAACATAGATGATAGTCGCAGGGGTTCGGCCCCTCTTTCGCACTTTCTGCCCGCCTGTGTCGACAGGAAGTAATCGTTGCTCTATGGGTGACGAGGCCTGCAAACAACATTGGTATAGAAATAGAACGCAAGCGTTGTTCGTACTAACTTCACTCTCCAGGTTCCCACAATTACGGAGCTAAATGCGGAGTCCGGGTCAGTACGGTCGCCGAGCTCCCCATACGACCCGGCATGGATTCGGGTTTTTTCTTCTCGCTGGACTCACTGCTGCGCACTTTTTTTTTTTTTTGTCTATCAAATACAACGTCACGAGATCTCACATGTTCACTTGAGCGTAGCGCAAGTCACGTTTGCTTTCCCGTTGACTGTCATCACGGAAACACCTACACGCAATTCTAGTTTCGCTTTGCAGAGTCCGCAATATCCATAGTCGTGTGCTAGCACCCGTTCCAACACATACAACGACAGATTTACGGCACGGGGCGCTAATCGCTCTTCTTTTGTAGTGTTACCGTATAGGCTCTGTAAGGAAAGCCAGAGTTCCGCGTTTATTTTGCACTCGCCGCTTACGATCACGTGGCTCTAAAGCAAACGTGCACTGCAGAGAAGCCAACAGTTCCGCACCAGCTTGAGCCTTGCTTGCACTCGCTACTGCCTGAAGCCCTGTGGTTCTACTCTACTCGCACTTTGCGGGATTTTTCTTTTTCCATGAGTGGGCATTTTCAGCAAAAAAGTTGTGTATCAATCCACACCAGGCACCATTCCGACAATTTTGCCTTCCGAAAAGACCGCGTTTGTGACTTGTGCCGTTCACAGCAGATGGCGCCACCAATCTACAAGGCAAGCTTTTCGGTAATAACTCGTTAAAATAGGTTTTCATGCAGCTAGCGCACTACAAAGAAGCTGTCTCATACGCGTTTTTTTTTGTTTGTTTCCAAATTAAACAGCTCCACACACAAGAACTGGAGGATTGAGCGAGCAACCGCTCTTACCGCTGCTCCGAGAATGGCTCCTACATTAGAAAGGAGACTTTCCCTAATAACTTGAATGTTCTGGACAGCAAGGTGGTGGGTCATCGCGCCACTCTGCATGTACAGACACTGTTCTTTTTTCGCAGTTTAATTGGGACGCACAAAAACACAACCTTAATATTTTACAAATTCACCTTATTTGCTAACTGTTAAACAAAGATAGATTAGCTAGATTTTAGCATCCTAACCTAATGCAATTTTTTTTTTGTGCAAGAATTGTAGGGCAGGAAATGCTCATTTAAGTTCTTTTCCTCGATGTAACGTCAGCACGGCCTTCTTTTTACGCTTGAAATAAAGCCTGCGAGATTAAAAAATTGCCACGTGACTATGCGCTCCCAAATCACGATGTTAGCACCCTCAAATGTGCTCTAGTTGAAGGAACATTAGGAGAGTGGCAACGAACAAGCAGACAATCGGTTGGAAAAGTCGTTTGGAAGGAACACTGGCTTCACTGCATAGCATGCAATTTATTGCAGTTCAACATGGCTGCGCCTATCGCGACGAAGTGTTTTGTCGCGTATACGCTATCCCTGCCTATAGGAGCACTGCCATTTTCCTCAGCCCACTGTCTTGGCACTGATGTGTGCGCCCTAGCCACTTTGCAGCCTCCTCTTCCAAGTGATTACGAAGAGAGGACGCGGTTTGAAGATTTTCTCACACTAACTAAAACTGAAGCTCGCGCCACAAGCTAATGACACAAGCTAGTAGCTCACACTTCCACAATGCATGTCAATCCACAGAGAATGCTGCCCTATCATTCAAATTAGATCAATTTAGAGGAGCGTGGAGCAAAATGCGACAAGGGGCAAAACTCGACCTCTTGTTACTTAGCCCCCATAACTTTTAAATGAGCTAACATATTAGCTTCATATTTATGTGCTATGACCTATCACATGTCCACAACAATTGAGTTCAAGGGTGACCAGATTGGCCCCTTCTAAGCAGAGGGAAAAATTTCTAAGTGAGCCTTGGTGAACGGGAAAGCAGTCGAAAAGGTGCAAAATTCCAAGCGCCGAATTTTTTCAAACTGTGCAGCTCGATCAGCCTTGCATCCTAGATAAACACAAGTGTTTAGTTAGTATTATAAATGATTGTTGGTCTTGACTTGAGCAAAGGTTGAGAATATTTGCACCTCAAGTAATTAAGATAGAATTATTTGCGTTGCGTTGTGCGTTGCGATTTGCGTTCCGATGTACTAGTGGGACTAGAGTAAATGCTGGTTTTATGGCTAGCTCCACCGGTCTACCCATGTTTTCCCACTATCTAGGACAGTCTGGGCACACAAAAGAAAAATAAGGAATGCCCACTAGCGCATAGAAAACATGAAAGACAGCAAAAGGGCACACTGTTGGGCCAGTAGGTTCACGATTATAGCAAGGAAACGGCGTGAAAAACGAGACAGGAAGACAAGAAGCAACAGACACAGCGCCGAAAGACAGCTCTGGAGGGACGCAAGTGCCATAGAGTGTTTTGGTGTTCCCACCCCAAAGTTCCCCACCACAGAACAATAAAGAAAATGAGAGAACATGAAAAGCAGGGACTGTATAAAAAAGTGTTGCAAACTTCAGCATCGCACTCTGTCTGGCGGGCATGAACAGATATTTGTACAATACATTCTGACAATGAAGCAAGCTTTGGTCGATCTGGGCTACAATCGCGATAAAAACCTAGTTGAACCAAATTGAACCACATCGCATGTCCAGCCAGCATGGCTGAGCGAAAAATTAACAACTGCGACATTAAAGCAAAACAAAGTTGCAATGAAGGCAGGAAATTCAAAAACATCCCATAGCCAGGCTACACGCAGAGCTCAGAGGCAGAACAGCGTGGACTGTAGTGGGCCATGGAACAAAACAGTACCGGGATCGGTTTGAGTACAGTGTCTGTCATTTGAATAGGCTCACAAAGATAGTCAGGTATCCACGGAGCCAATTTCGTGTCTATTCATTGCAAGGATGAGTAATATCGGGACTTTGAAAGGATGTCTCATTTTGCTCCGTGCACTGTAGTAGCGCAAAAATGCAACATTTTGAAGTTTTACATTTTATTAAATGTTCCTATTCAGCTGGACTTTTCACATTTGGTGAGTGTGATGCCAGAATGGTAAAGAATATTTCAGCAATATTTTCTTTTTGATATCTGCAAAAAAAATATTTGCAAATTTGTGTAGAGTTTTGCCCCACACTCCCCTAGATACAACAAATAAATCAAAGCAACTTTCTACCCTGAAAATTCGAATTAACATTGTTCCACTATACAAACAAACCAGAAGTACTTATGTTGAAGGCGCTGTTAAAGCAAACACGAGTCCAGCCCACAGGTCCTCTAAATCGGGCTATCAGCTGTAATTGAGGATCGAAATAATAGCACCTACAAAGACAAACAGCGGAAGAACGATGCAATGTTTCCACTCTTTCATTGCGTTTGTCTTCGCAGGCACTATTGCTTCCTTTCTCAAGTACTATGCACCATCTAGCCTGCATTGAAGTTCTTTTACATCAGCTGTAACATGCCAAAAACCTTCTTCGCGGTAATGGTAATGGGATGTGTGATGGTGCGGCACAAAGGCTGGATACATCTAGTGGGACTGAAATTGAGCACTACTTATGGCTCTTAAAAGCCTTTTTTGGCATGTGCACTTGCCATGTTTGTTTCGGACAATGCTGATAGTGCTGCCTAAGCACATGTGCAAAACACCTGTAGACTGTGTACTAGAGTAAATTGTGGGATTGACATCGTGAGTGCATGAGATACTGTAGTGAAGGGCTCTGGATTAATGTATTCTACAGCACGTGCGCATTTCTAAATTTCGCTTGGGGAGGAGGAAGGGGGGGGGGGGGGGGGGGGGGGTTGCAGAGAATCAAGGCTAGCAGCGCCTACTCTATGCTTTCTAGCCCACACGGCAATCGCGATTCACTTCTTTCACTATTTGCAGATTCCATGCAGGGGTGCCGAGAGTAAAATGGTGTTGACGAGTTCAGCATGACACACAATTTGAATGGAGTTTGCGAACATTCACTCCTGAAGCACTGCCTTGAAACCAGCATCGGAACCATCACAGAAACCTTGAAACCACCTGCACTAGATGTTCCTTTGCTAAATATACATCCAGATAAGCTTTTTTGCTAAAAACTGAGGCTTGGTCGAATGCAACTATTACCATGCTAGGCACCGAGCCGCACTATTCATTGCAATTACTATCTGTGGGGATGCCTTGCAGCTTAAATTGAACCCGGCCAACCAGCTTTCAATACAACGGCTGAACTCCACTAGCCTTTAAAAATTGATACTATACTGGCTGTCCAAGTCATTAGAAGTCACTTCCAGGTACTGTATTTGTGACAGGCTGGTGACATGCCTCAAAGGTCATATGTCGTCACACATTAAGGCAAGTAATAGCACCCAATCTTACCCAATGTCTCATCTTGTACTGACTGTACTCATCTTGTACTGACTGTACTTATCCAATGGTCCATCTCATGCTGTAGTTACTGTGCATTAGTGAATCTTAGTAAAGTGCAACCAAATTAGAATGATAAAAAAAAAAGACCAAAATTTTTATTTCCCAAAGTGCCTGCTGACATCAGCTTCAGAGGAAAGGGGCTCACTACTATAAGAGGTGTTTGACAATACAATGCTATGCCATGCTGCACAAAGGTATGCTGTCTGCACTCTAGAAAATGTTTTTTAGAAAGTAAACATGCCAGTTGGTGACAGCCCCAGGCACCTGCAAAACCTAAGCCAAGAAATGTGATACAAGCACAGGCTTCAGCCAGTCCTAGGAAATCATGCAATAGTGTCATCATCTACAGTGTCTATATTCTAAATGGACATAAAAGCAAAATAAAATATGTGAGTGAGTGAAGTGGGGGAGCACATTAGTCACTAGGCGATTTTACCGGAAATGTCCAGCAAGTTAAGAGTCCCATTACAGTATCTTTTGGGGGATCTTTTGCTGCATAATGCTCCACCATTTGCTGTACAGCTGCCATCAGAGATAATAAACTTTCAAAAGTGTATCTCAGGGAAGTGCACAGGTAGACAGCAGGATGTTAAGTATATACTCAGTGCAAGAAAAGCTAAGCAGAAAAGAAAGAGAAGAGACAGCCAAATTCCTTTTTTAACTGGTGCAGGCTTGTGCCTCTAGTCACAAACTACACTGGGTTAGCTAAGTTCAGTTTCAAATAGTTGAATCCACATTTAGCAACATGTATGCCAAATGCTCACCTGCACTTTATTTCTTCCTACTGGAGCAGTTTCTGAATTCACAGGCATTAAACAGATAATTGCACTCATTCAGCTTTTGCTTCAGAAGTCTGATGAGGACAATAAAAATGGAATTGGATGAAAAGTTTTCCACCAAAAGGTGTAGAAGCCGTGGAGGAACAATAGAATTTTTCATCCACAGAGGGACTATTGCTTTTCATATTCCAAGCCAGGTTCCATCATGACATGACATGCTGCTGGCAGACATGAATGGCAGTCAAAACAGAAGCTCTAGTAGTGAAAACTACATCTTGAACTGCACTGCTATTTTTTCTAGATTTTGAAGCGATGTATGACGAGTAAGAACAACAAGGACTTGCAAGAAATGCAAGACTGTGCTCCACATTGTACAATAGTGAAGAGGCTAGTGGCTGCACTGAGAAGAGGTCAGTTAATCGTGATAGACAAACACTATTCCCATAGTCCAAAAAGTGTAGCAACAGAAGACAATCTGAAATGTGTCCACGACCTTATGATGAAAGACTGTCAAGTGACCCTGAGATGGATAGCGAAAGAAGTGGGACTGCCATATGAATCTGTACACAGTGCCATACACTAAGAGTTGCACACAAGGAAGGCCTCTGCATAATGGATGCCATGAGATCTGATAGCAGAACAAAAGGAACAAAGGTTGGAAACTGCTCCAGCTCACTTGAAGCACCTCAAGGCCAGCCAGGAGGCTTTGTTCCATCGTTTGGCCACTTACGATAAAATGCGGGTGTGCCGTACTGAACCAGATGCAAAATTCATAAAACCGTGAAAACGTTAGAACTCTATACCTCCAAAAAGAGTTCCAACAACAGGCATTGGTAGGAAAGGTGATAGCCTCAGTCCTCCGGGGCACTGAGGGAAATCCAACAGTTCATTACAGTAAAAACTCGTTAATTTGACCCCCATTAATTCATAAAGCAAAATAATTTGAACTGCCAGCTCGGTTGCGGCCAACGCCTTTGCAAGTCTATGGCGTATGTTGGATGCTCGCCAATTCAGACGCTACAGCTCTTGCACTGCTCAATCTGAATGGACTCCCAAAGGAAGGCCACGCATAGGTATGACCACCATGGCAAGAAGTAGCCTTAGTCAAAGCCTGAGTTCCGTGCTGCAGAGTCACTTGCGCACCTCTGATGTGCACGCAGCAGCTGGCGCGACGACAAATGGCAGCCCAAGAAGGTTATATAGCACTCTATCAACAGTGAGGGAGCTTCATTTTGGTTTCGCTTTTCTGAGCTGCACACCAGACCACCGGGATGGTAGCTCAACCAGACAGCATGAGTAAGACAGCCTAACTCAGCAGCGCACTCTTTTGGGCGCTGATCTTCACGTTGCTGGAGTATTCTTTCCGCTCTCTTATTAAAGCGAAAAGTTGTTTTAGGGAGCTCACCCACACCGGAAGTTTGGTCCTGCCCAGAGGCACTATCGCCCTGCCCTTCTACGCGTCTTGCAAGCTGAACTGCCAAGTGCGAAAGAAAGGGCACAGCCGCAGCAGTAACCAACACCCCGACAGAGGCTTTCACCATTAAATTAATGAGTGTTTACTGTACCTCCAACAAAAGTATATACTCAATGCGATTATTACTAAAATGTTTTGGAAGGGTTTAACATCCCCGCTGGAAAGAAATGCCCTGGAGAGCTGGAGCATGGTCATTTTTTGCTAGGACAATGCACCCTGCCCCATAGCATGCAGTTATCTAATAGCAATCAACATCATGTCTTCTTCGCGCAAGCACATACCGTTCAAATATGAACCAACTTGCTGAAACAAGAGTTTTACTTAATCAACATCAGTGGCTTTGAACAGCTGCCACACCTGCCTTATGCGCCTAACCCTGCACTGTCAGACCTTCACTTGTTCCTTGCTATGAACAAAAGCATGAAAGGAAAGCATTTTCCAAAAGGAAATGATGGCATAGCTGCTACTGATGAGTGGTGGAGCTCCCAAGAGGGATTCTTGGTTTTTAGAGGTTTGCACGGACCTTGAGCACAGATGGGAAAAAGAACATGGAAGTCCAGTAAGGTGTAGAGATAGCGTATGAAACGGCCCTTTCAGGATTGTCACATTTCATCTTCATGTGCAGCAACGCTCACAAGAGAAAAATTTGCTGTCTATATCATTGTGGAGAGTAGGTGTGAGCATGGAATGCACAGCAAGAAAAGTAGCACATTCTAGGACGTAGATGATGCTAGCCGTGCTCTTTGAATGGGCCTTCACCGGGTCCCATAGCCTGCTTGTCATACTACCATCTTCACCCACTTCTGTTTGAGCTGGACAGTGTGCATGGTTTCCATGGCTTCTTTCATGGTTTAAAGAGCCACCGCTAACTGCTGCTTCTCTTTTTCATGCTGAGCGGCGCATACAGCACCTCTTTCTGCTTGGCATGCCACAGCATTCAACTGCTTTCCTTTGGCTTCAGCAACACATTCGGCCATATTGGCAGCCTTCTCACCTTTGTATGCAGCCACATAAACGTGCCATTCCCGACCTAGTCGAGCCTTCCAATCTCTCGACTCATCTAGCTCCACTATACGGCTACAGCACTACTGCCTTTGAGGACTAGGAAGTGCAGAATGAAAGGGTGAAGGATGACAATGCCAATGCCGATAAAAAAGGCCTACACTCTTCCAGTTTGAGTCTATGTAGTGGGATACATCACTTGTGCCTTCGTGCAGCTCTATACGCACTCAAAAGTGTCCACTACTGTAGCACACACACAAATTTAGTTGCTAGGAAGTGCTATATCCAAATTACATCACATAGCGTGAGTCACCACAACAACGACTAAGCGTTATGAGGTGTCAGGAAACAAAGTTGCTTTATTCATGCCAGCATTGGTTCAAATCCTGCTTAAAGCACTGGGATGGGAAGGTTTATTCTTTTAGACACTATTCAAATAGAAAATTAGAAAGTTCAGCTTCGGAGACTTGATCAGCATCAATTTCAGCATTAGTTTCGGGATATTGTTTGACTGAGTTTGATGAACATGGGAGCCTCAAGCAGTTTGAGCTGAATACTTGACTACTCTATGCAGGCCACATCATGTCTGCCATTCTTCTATAAAAAGTAGGGGTGTGCGAATGTTGAAACTTTTGAATACGAATATGAAGAAAAAATGGCTTCGGATATCAAATATCCGTTCAGTAAAAAAAAAAGAAGAATATTTCAGAAAATGATAACGAGGAAATGTTTTTGCCCTTATTTTTTTCAGTGTAGTGTATGATTTTTGCAACCGAAATAAACACAACTAGACTGCCTCAGCACCGTATAAAAAACATGATGTGCACAGAAATGTATAGTGCTACTTGAGTAGGCGGCATAACAGTATCCAACCTGTAATGTGGTTGTGCGAAATAAAACCCATAAAATGGCAAGACTGGCAACAACAAATAACATGATGGCCAGTAAAACCTCATTATTTCAGAGTTCAAGGAACTGGAAGAAATACCCGAGTTATCCGAAGGTCGATTTATAAAATGCCCCGCGGCCACCGAAGAAAAAAAAAAACGTGCTGATAATGCGAAAATGTGGTACGGCCTTATGAGGCGGCACCATTGCACAAACACCTGTAAGCCTGTGACGAGAGCCCACTTTCGGCTTGCTGGAAGAACAGTGTGAACGTAAGCAAGGGGGGAGCGCACATTGGTGTCGGAACAGCGAGACTGCTTCTAAAAAGGAAAACGAGATGACCAGCGACGCACCAGTGGGCATCCGTGGAGCTGGGATTGGACTACCGGCATATGCATGGGCCGACAGCTGCAGTCACCGCAGGCAAGCAGTGAAGCAATGCGGCCAGGCTATTTTTTAGCCTAGCGACAGAAGCCCTCCGAATGTTACCACACATGCTGTTATGCCCACTTAAGAGGTGCACGGGTTAGAATGCACTATGCAATAGGCGTGACTTTTACGGGATAGCTTGCCCTGGTGACACCTGCACTCGCCGCTTCGGGAGACTCACGCGAAATTCTGCAAGTAGACTTTCCTGCATATCGTAGTTGGCCAAAACAATATGGTGAAGCCCACGCTCAGAGTTATGAAGGCAACAGGGCGAATGCCATGGGTGTGGGCATTAAGTATCGAACATATTATGGAAGGATAAAAAAAGCATGCTTTCGCATTGAAATTGTTAGGAGAGGGTCGTTGGCCACCTTGTTCGCAGCACATTTGATATGTGGAAAAGGCCACTTGCGAAATTTTGCACAAGGTCAAGCCTAGCGGCATCGCGACACAATCAGTCCATGCGATAAATGACGGACAAGAAAGGGAACAGGACCTCTGCATTGTTTTCCTGGAACTTTAAACTCTACTGTCGGATAATCTGCCCAGATATTGTTGTTTTGCCACGGTCGAAGTTATGAAAAAGTCAGTGTGGTATACAATCGCTGGCAAGTATTCGAATATTTCATTTCTCGAAAATGAATACGAACCGAATATAAAACATACTCAATCTGTATTCGAAATTTCAAATATTCTCACACCTCTAATAAAAACGCCTCCCATGAAAACCTTGAAACGAAGTCTAAACAAAGTTGCAGCACAGTGTTGTGCATAGGGACGCCAACAACAGTCAACTGAAACTAACCAAAACTTGACCTGCATCTGAAGACTTGTGCATCACTTTTCAAAAATCTGCACACACACAAATTTATAAAGTAGTGATTTCCACTTGCTTCAAGACCCCTGGCCAGTCTTTTAATGTCTGCCTTGATAAATGAAATGAGCATGGAAATGTTGCCATACTACACTAACAGGAGAGTAATACCCCTGCCACACGGCAAATTTAATGTCATTCTCATCGAATGACATTTGTTCGACTTAATGTCATTTTTTCTGCGCGCTGCTACACGGCAAAAACTAATGTCATTTGCAAATGATGGCGATTGCGATGGAAAGAGAGTACAGTGAGTACAGCATACAAAAATTTCGATGTATGCTTCAATACGTTGCAAAAAGTATTGCTTTGCTAATGGAAACCGATTCTAAAATCTTCATCCTCATTTTAATCAACGTATTTAGATAGGCGCGCTGTGCGAGGGATCTAAAAACGTTGATTTCAATAACGTGTTGATCACTGCTATCCACCACAAGTCCAAGCCAAGCCAAACCTCAGCCAGCGGCGGCAGGCAAATGGCGGACGTCATATTGTGAAATGCTCTCTATGGTGAAATTAGACAGTATTAGCTGTGCGTCCGCAAAAGCTTTGCGCATGCTACAGGCGCACCTTGCGCGCACTGCCGCCCCTCCTCACAACAGTTTTAGTAGGGAGCACGGTGGTTGGGTGTGACTAGCGTAGCGCGCGAGAAGCATAACATACTGTGGCGCCATCTAGACGATAGCGAGTCAAACCTCCTGAACTCAGTGCCGAAAAAACGTTTTTCTCTTTTATTAACGGCAGTAATGAATGCATTCGAAGGCTTTGTTTTTTTTTAAATGTAAATCAATTGGATGAAATGAAAATGTAGATTCTAGTGCAAAGTTGGAGAAATACTTTGCTCGGGGTCGTTGCTATGACGACAGTGTACGCAGTGAATAGTTAAGCCTAGCATCAAGAAATTCTGAAATTTATCTCAAAAGCGGCTGATATTTCAAACCTATATTGTTACGGAGGGATGAGAATGCACAAAATAAAAGCGAATACAACCGTTTAGAGCAAGCTATCGCGTCGAAAAATGCAGCGGCGACGCAGTATTCGGTCCGAAGCGGGTGAGCTGGGCGTCGCCATGTTGTGAATGTTAACCACGCAAGGCTGGTAGCGAGAGTGAGTTTTATTTTTTCCAATTCTATTTGGCATTTTTATATACATAAATGAACGACAGCACAATCGTAGGGACGCGGAAATATTACAGTGCTTGTGACGTTTTTGTAATCGTGTTTTTCAGTGTATATTCTCACCAAGCCTCTGGTGTCGAGGGAACACATTAGCTCGGACGTCGCAGGCGAATGTGTTCAGGGAACTCATTCGATACCTAATGTCGTTTTCATCGAATGACATTAGATTTTCTCGTGTGGCAGCAAACTAATGTCGTTTTGAACGAATGTCATTCGATGGGAATGACATTAAATTTGCCGTGTGGCAGGGGTATAACTAACTAGCAGGAGAGTAAGGTCAGTTATCAGCCACAGACATTTGAACGATACTCAGTACTTGCCAAACCACGCATGCACCTTATGTGAAATGCGACCTATCTCCCCAGGCGATAATGAAGAAAAAAAAATTATTTTAATAGTGCTCAATGCTTTCCCATTGCCTCCCGAGTCTCCTTTTTATGTTAGAAAAATAAGATCCATTGACAATTTATTAAGATGAAGAGTAATAAGGTGTCTTTAGCAAACAAAAACTGTCTTGGTTACATACCGTATTTATTCACCTAATTTGCACACTTTTCCCCCAAAAGTTAAGGCTTCAAAAAGCGGTTGCGCAAATTACGTGGAGATCTCATCAACATGTCTAAAAAAACTCAACAAAGGACATAACATGCTATGTATGCGGCATATTGCCGCATATAAGTCGACCCCGCAACTCAACACCCCTTGCTGGCCAAAGAAAAGTTGACTCCAAATATAAGTACATAAAACTTTTTATATAAGCATAAAAAGTTGGGGGTGAGCATTTTACACGAATATGGTATCTTCATTTCATTACTTATAAAAATCATAACCCCCACTTCTATAAGCATACAAATTAAAGGTTGGTGGTCGGACAAAGCAGGTGTAGTGCTTCAACATAAAACATTAATTACTGCTTAGAATATGTCTCACAAGCAGATTGCTCCACCACCATCATAAGAACACGGATTTGTGCACATAATTCATAAAGAACCAAGTTTCTTGTGTTTGGATTAGATCACGCAATGTAGTGGAGAAATAATTTTTCAAGGCAAAGTCTAGATTCTTTCCAAACTGCTTTGACCTGATAAGGAGCAGGAATTTCAACACATTTATGTGAGCAGAGAAAAGTACATGATAGCTGTACTGTTATATGCTTGGCGCACACACTCCTATTTTCACCAATTTTGCCACCATGCAAAGTCATACCATACTGAGCAGCCGGCCAGTTGGCACTTTCATGATGGTATCAACAAACAGAAAAGCCCTTATCATGAGGACGGTTGTAATAAAACAAGAGGAAAAAAAAACAGCACACTAAATATGGCAGTGACAGAAATGCAAGTGGTTAATAGTGTTAATTTCATCAGATCAATGCTGCAGTTCATGGAATAACATTTGTGTTGCCTCCTGTATTAATCCTCAAACTAATGACTGCAAATTTTAAAAGAGAAATGTGTGTAATTAAGCTCACTGCTTATATAATGAAGTTCTGAAACATAATGCACTGTTCTTCCCTGCTAGAAAAACCTTTATAAGAATAAGGCCTAGCTACAGCTGAATGCAGGCTATACACTGCAAATACTACTGAGGAAACAAAAAATAAAAGCAGTTTTACACTTCAACCTAACTTTCAAAACCCCAGTAAAGTCAACAAAGACTGAATAGCGTTGCATAAAGAGAAGGAAAAAGAAGGAAATCCATATAAGCAAAAAAAAAAACAACACTACTTACGACTCGTATTTACTTTGAAGTAGGCCGAAAATAGCTGGCAGTATTGTCTGGCACATATCTAAGGTCCATATTTGCCTGCAACAGATAAGTTCACTATGATTCACGATGTGCATAAAGACCAGGTGGTTAAAATACGAGACATACCACAAACAGAAAAAAGACACTCCTAGACAACTATGCAAGATAGATATGCAACTACTAGAACTTGCAATTTATCGTGCAATAAATATCGTAATTGCCAGTCATTACAGTTAACCTTGTCATCCGTCGGCGTGTGCTTGGCCAGCAGTCAAGTACAGTTTCAATGCCGCATTTCTTTATGGCTTTTTTTGTTTTTCAGGGGAGAGGTCAAAAGGGTCAGAGGGCTGCGGGTGTTCTCTTCCCGCGCTGTAAGGAAACACACGTTTTTTTACTGCTGGGACATGTTTACAGCACCTTCTCGTTCGCTTGAACTGAGTGAGGCGGCTGTCTGTGGTTGTTAGTTTTATCTGAGACACGGTGCCATTGCCATAATATATATTTTGAAAGTTGCACCACTCTCATGTGTTTTAAGCGAGCATTGATTAGAAGTGCGGCCATTATGAATGCGCTCGACTGTACCCTTAAAGGGCAATTCTGTTTTAACGACCGTCTTCTTATTTCTAAAGCCTGGACATGCACAGACTGCTCCTGGTACTAATAAGTCTATCAATAGATTAGACGTGCTGACTTCTTGGCTGAAGTGCAGCAGTCAGTGATCATAATGAGACAGGCAGGGTATTTGAAAGTGAAATGTTATTAATTTGGCCCCGCTTTTTAGCCCAATCTCACACAGCTTGCTGCAGAATGCCACAAAGATATTTGCAACAAAATATACTTAAAAGCAAACGAAAACAGCTGGTACTTCCAGGCCAGAATCCTTACGAAATCAGGTTCTTTTGGATAAATCAGACTTCGGGAAAAATTTACTGCCAAGCATTTTCAGAAGCTTTTCAGTTTTGTCCAAAAAAGCAAAACCAGACATAAGAAAAGGTCACTTACGGCCTTAAAACTATAATGTTGAGGATGTCAACTAGTGTGGACTGGTCATTCATAGTTAGAGCCGTCTCAACGGCCATCTGGAAAACATAAGAAATTCAAACACCACGTAAGCAACAATGTATCATGAGGGCCCCCAGGAGTCCTGCAGCATGTAGTCACTTGCAAAAACATGTGCTACATGATGCATATTATCAAAGGATTCACGCGCTGTTGTTTCAACAGGTAAACACCAAATGTGAGCGAAAAAAGCCAGTCAACCAATGGTCGAAAAATTGTTGGGGACTTACCGTATTTACCCAATTCCAATGCGCACCTTTTTTCGGAGAAAATAAGTCTTAAAATCACATGCGCGTTGGATTCGGGTACAAACCGAAACTGCCCATAGCTGCCCATCGTAATCGCCATTATACGATGTGGGAGCTCACTAACTGCTGGCAACCATGGGAGCACATTTGCTCGTTGTTTTCTGCGTCGTAGGAGCCATTTTCAACCGGTGTGGTGCTTTTCATTTCTGTCAGCGAGTGTGGCACAAAAGAATTCACGGGATGAACCGCCTCGCCTCGCTTTTTTTGCGTTTATGACGTGAGTAGCAAGCTATAGCGTCGTCCGTAGCGCGATGGTGGTGTTCTCTGGCGGGCTCTCCGTGCAATATCATTTTTGAGAATGAATGTAGCGGCCACGAAGAGACGCCGTGTCCGCCACGAGAATAGCTTTAAGCGCAAAGTTATTCTTCAAGAAATGCGGAATTTCTAATGCCATGGACGGCACTGAAGATGAGAGGTTGTGGTCAGAGAGTGAGAAGGAGCTGTCAGAGTGACAGTGAATGAAGTTCAGGTGAATAAACAGCCTGTTCTCACTTGAAAATATAAAAACGGTTGCCAATAGCTTTTGTTCGCGGAAATCACATGCACGCTAGAAAAGGGGCTTGTAGTTTTTTTTTTTTTTTCGTCCCCGGAATCAGGCGCGCGTTATAATCGGGGCTTGAAATGTTTTTTTTTTTTGGGGGGGGGGGGCGTAAATTGGGTGCGCGTTAGAATTGGGTAAATACGGTACTGGCCGGCCACACGGTTTTCCGTGCATTTTCTGCACTAATGGTAGATATGCGAGTTTTTGTAAAAAGATGCAATGCAGCACAAAAGCCAATTCAGTTACTGTTTTTCACAAAAATAAAAAAAATCAATGTCAGCAAGCAACAACCAAGATCTCCACAAAAGAGCTGACACAGTTAGTGCATCCAGATTCACTTCACTGAGCATTATCACATTCCAAAATAGTTCCGAAAAGGTCTTGCTACTTCGTGCACCCTTATGTAACCACTACAAATGAATGTGCTCCTTTTATCGATGACGAAAATTTGTGTTACATTATACACATTGATGAAGCCCCTGTCAAGGTGTACTAGAGCACTTCCAATTGCTACTATAACAGCAATTTTTCCTGGCAATGACCACCAATAGAAAAAGACAACCAGATGTGTTGGGTGGTACTACTCTACTCCAAAAGTAAGCAACTTTAATACCTGCAGGCCACAACATTAGTGATTACTATATCCTTGCAGCAAACATGGCCAACAAATGAGTTCTTATCAAATGCAGTGCCACTGTATGTGACACTGCATTCTGTAGCTGCATGGCAGCACTTGGGTAGATGCTACCTCACAACATACAGCAGAATCTCGATGACATGAACAGTTTGCAAAAAAATTTGTGCCAACCAACATCATCCAAAACGAACAAAATACATATGCAGAAGCATGAGAAATGCATTCATGCAGATATGTTTACGGCTGACAGGATTTATTTACGGCCTTGCAGCTGCAGCTCACTACTCGCACTGCATACAGTGTGACTGGCAATCACGATGCCGGCTATGGACGGGCAGCCCTTAGTGCTTGAGGGTGCAGTTGTGGCTCGCTCATTCGTGTCATCCGTAGTAACGGAAGTGCGTTCAGAACATCCGAAATTCTGCACGTTGTACACAATGCACTCCGGCTGGGAAATTTTATGAATCTGTATCATCCCAAAATTCGTATCAACCGTGTTTGTATCATCGAGATTCCATTGTATAATAAAAGTTTTAAATATGGGGTATTTCGTGTGCACTGTGCACAATAAGAATAATTACTGCTAGTGTAAAGACAATGGCACAAATAAGAACCATATATCTAACAAACAGAGTCCTCCTTTTTTTCCCTAGAAAGTTGGCGTATATCGGGCATTGTGAAACTTGTTCAACATCAGTGGCAGGTTACACGTCAATGACTGCAAGGAGCAATTGTTTTTAGGCAGAGGGGTGCACCACTTGTTGGAGAAATGTGTGCTGTATGTGGTGGGGTTGATTCTTTGGGACAACTTCTTTGGCACAACATCAGCCTCTAGCGACACCAACGGATTTACATTACAGTGAGGATAAAATGGCACTCTCACCTTGGGGTCTTTTGTGCTCCACTGGGCCAAAACAATTTTTATATTTCTGAGACGATGGTGAAGTACGGCCAAGAGGGTTTTGTGCTGCTCAGCAATGGTGGCTAATGCCTCAGCCTCCGACATCTCAGGGACACCAGCACTGCCCAGACGCAAACTTGCTTGTAAATGCCGCTGCAAGAAAAAAACGATGGACGATTGAGCATGGTTAGGCCAAATGTGAATTAGGTGTGCTAGCACTTCAATTTTCAAGGTCAAGCAGGCTTCAGACAAATATCGGCCACATTGGTGAGTGGGGGCATTAGTTCTAGCACATCAAAATGCAAAATGAACATGCACAACTGCACAAGAAACCTCAATGGCATGAAAAACAAATACCACACAGAACTAGGCCTGGATCGGGAGTGGTAAACATAACAGTAAAAATGTTACCTCTTGTAAACATGACAAGTTCTATAATGAAAAACAACGCAAAAAAACACATGAGAACAAAAAGATATGAAGATACACTACGAGTGCTGATAACAGATTGTTACCAACTTGCCCAATTCACTCTACTTATTCCGTTTTGCTAGAAGACAGCACAACGCCAACACTTAAAAGATGGCAAGACGCAACCCTAAAGGTTTAAGACATTAAGCTTAATCATTGCTTTGATAATTTCCAGAGCAGCCGCAGGAACTCAGGCCCGATTTCGTAGCACAACATTCACCAATGGGATATTCCAGGCTGCCATCCTCAGCCTCACAATGAACTGATTCGCATATTTTTCATTTGTTATGGCTCCTGGTACTGGCACTGCACTGCTCAACTTTACCAGTGTCACACACCACTATATGGCATGCATACTAGCCTCACCTTCCTTTAATATAACCGTTTCTTTATTAAAGGTGTGCTTAATAAAGAATAAGGAAATGTACAGTCAGGAGGAAAAAAAAGTTAGCACAAGCGAGCGATGACAAGCTGGAAGGAAAAAAAAAGTAGAATTCTTTGTAGTCGACGACTTTCTACTGAACCTCCCGCAACAAGACTGAGGATTGGGGAAGGCCTGCCATTCTCGTTATTGGTGTTTTCGTGAACCAGAGAGTCACGAGTGAAGGTAATTTTGCACCAGTGATCGATAAGTTGTGCTAATCTTTTTACTTGCAACTGTATATTGAGCGTCATAAATTGAAGTCTAGCGTCTGACGGAAACACGTCTGGTTGGGATGGTACATGACAAAAATAGAAGGCGCCGACCAAAAGAAAGGATGGGATGACGTTTCGGCTCCTCCACGGGAGCCTTGTTCACAATGAGGCATAACGTAGCTGCGTCGTTTATTTATACACAGCGCATGAGCGAACCCAGGCACCTGGCGTAGACTGGGGGCAAGTTTCCGTCATTTCGATTAAGTGTATGCGCTGTCATCTGAATAATCAGCGACTCCAGATAGAGCAGTGATTTTTTGTCCCTTTCTTTTGCAATCACACGTGCTTCTGCCCAGTTTATGTTGTGTGCGGCAGACACCAAGTGCTCAAGCGCATTTTGATCTGCACGCCGGTTTCTGACGTCACTCTGGTGATCACGCATTCTTTGCTCAAAGTCACCCGACTCGCCGATTTACATGCCATCCCATTCTTTCTTTTGGCCGGTGCCTTCTATTTTCATCAGCGTCATAAATGTATGGAACAAGAATTGGGTGATGCAATTTAACCTCTTTGCATCCAGGATGCACTGCTTGAGATTTAATGGTGCACCGAGTTTATTCAGATCCACTCGGAATTAAGCTGCATATATTTATTACAGGCTGCATGTAAAAACGCTGCCGAAATTAATATTTTTCACTAATAGCATTATAAGCTTTTGACTGTGGAGGCGCTGTCATATATAGAAGTTCAAATGAGACTGCAGTTCCACTTCACCTTTACCCTGTTGTTGTTTTTTTTTTTCACTATATGCATGTGTATTCAGTTAAATTTCTACTGTGCCAAGTATGCTGTGATTAGCATCATGCCTGTTATCAGTCCATCCAGCTGAAATACCAGACCATAAAACACAAGAAAAAAAAGAGCTCCCAGCATAGTCTTCTAAGGCTCCAGCTGAAAAATCCGGTTGAAAACGCATATTGATTGTATCTGGTTTACAGCCGTAACAAGAAGCTTTAAACTGAAACCGCAACAACACTGTCACGCAGGAAAATAAAGTAGAAAAAAAGTCTGAATAGAATGAGTCAATCACAGAGAAAATAAGGACAAACCAATGCTGTTCATTACTTGTGTCTCATATTAATCACAGATGACCCTCCGTGGTATTACCTGATAAATTCATGAACCTGCTTGCTTGGCATAAGTTTTATTATACCGCGAAGTTCTGCGAGAACAACCAACCAAACTACAGAGATATCAAGAAAAAAAAATATGCACTGGGTGAACTTTCGGGTCAAATGCCAAAAGCTACAAAAAAGTGGCCGGACTGACACATCGGTGGTAATCAGTGTTTATTTTTTCACTCATCATCGCTGAACCCATCAAAAGACTCGGTGCTGTCAGTATCGAATAGGAGCTGCAGCACTTCGTCCACAGTGATTTTTCAAGCTTTTCAAGACAAAACTGGAAATGTTCAGTTGTTTTGCTGACGTCTCTATTCTTCTTGTGCCACTGAACAACTTGCACCTTTCTCTGAATAGCGTAGGGTCGACGCTGGAAGTGAGCGCAGATGAACAATTGAGTGGCATGCAGAGGAATGATTGTCAGCTGGTAGTTTGCGAGCTGTTTCTACCTATCTTTTTTCTTTTCTTTTTTTTCTGTAACCAGACGTGAACTTCGCCCTCACTTTCCCCTCATCTCTTCACTATTCTGTTCTTCCATCTACTACCTCTCCTCCTTTATACGGACTCTCACCAGCTGTCGTTTACTGGGACAGTTATCGGTTCTTGTCCCACTAACCTTTCCTCCCCTTTCCAATAACCAATACCCCCCTTACCTCTATATATAGACAAATAATAGGGGTGGCAGTATCATCTCTTCTGTTTGAAATGAGTCATGTTTGCGAATGGGTCACCCGGGGCCGCTGGACATTTTTGCAGAAGAGAGAGCTTCCCGGGCTTTCGAAGGAGTCAAAGCTAAAGTGACTTTTAGGGGGTGAGCGATAAATGGGGCCTTTTAGTAGATTAGATATTTAACCCAAAAGTAAAGTGGGCGATATTTCAAGTGGTGGCGTTCTCTCGGAACTTTACGGTGGTTCAGAAAGTATAGTTTGGAAACAGTTAGGCTTTATCAGCCATAAGCAGTAACAAAAGGAACTGCACAAATTACAGTACAGCCTTGTTATGTTTTCGTTTTCAGAAATGCAGAAATACACACATTATCCGGAAAAAGGAAAACATACCGACCAAACCACTGAGATTTTGAAAAACATGATTCAAGAATGACGTAAAAAAGCATTGATAGATACTGCCAGTTACTAAAAGGCCTGTCAGTACTAGTCGGCTCAAAGGCTGAACAGCTTTTCTAGTTCTAGCAGACTTCTTATCAAACTTGCGTTGTCCTTTGCACAAAAGAAACTTCGCAATGTATCCAACACAGTGACCTGTAAAGGTAAAAGGAGCCGAAACCTTTTCTTTGTCACTATCGTCATTTTTGAATGCTTCGCCCCTTCGCACAAATGCATTGTGGAGAAGTCACTTCAGCAGGTGACTGCATCTGCATTTCTGCATGTCCCCATGCTCAGCCTATTCGTCACTGCATTGTCATTGTTTTCGGATGATTCACCCCATCGCGCTTAATCTATATATGCCTGGTGTTTTAAGCGTAGGACGCCACTTTTTTGTGTGGGGACTCTAATAAAAGTTTATTGCATAGAAAGCTTTCACTCGCTAGCATAGCTTCACAAGGCCCTAACTTTTCCTGGGTGAGCACTGTGCTGTGTGCTTGCAGAAAGTGTTGCCATTCTTCTCTGGAAGCAGTCAGCAGATTCAACCCCACTGACTACTTTGTGATTCCACAAGAAAATTAAACAAGATTTGCGCATTGTCAAAATAGAACCATCACGAGTGATGGTTCTGTGTCGTACGTTTCAAGTTTTGCCACACATGATCGGTAGCGATTCTGGCTGGTGTCTTACACCGTACAATGGCTCAAAATCTGTGCTGAGAAAAATATTTCCATCAATTGAAGAATAATTCTGAATTCTTTAGTGACAAACATTTTATATAAAAATGTTAATTTTTTTTTAAATTCTGAACGTTTTGGCACATATGGGTTAATGCACAATGAAGAAGCCAGTCAGGCAGTTGACTGCCACATGTGCTGCCAGGTCTGGTCAGATGCTTGCGCATCATTGGCAAATTTAGAATGCTTTGCCACATCGCACTACCGCATTGAGGAGAAGCCGCCCTGGCGGCTGACTACTACTACTACGGTTCTACTCATGTCGTGTGCATCGTGGATTGGAGAGCTCACATGTTAGTGCATCTTTTGTTAGTCATTAAATGTATCATACTATTATAATTATAAAATTATGAGCGTATTTTCGGGAAATCGTATCATCCGGGAATGTACTGAACAGAAGGTAAACAGAGTAACGCCATGGGACATTTTTATTGCTCACGATAGAAAGAGTATGAACTGGGACATCGTATGGTCCGGAAACATAACAACGAGGTTCTACTGTATTGCAAAGGGAAAGCCATACTACCGCAATTTATTCTCAGCAAAACACAAAGCAAGTTTTAGCATCCTGTAACCTTCTACTGCCCCTGAAGTTTTCCTTAACAAAACAAAACACAGTGAACAACTGTATAAATGCAAACATAACAGAAAACAGGAATGCAAACATCAGCATTCTAACACTTTTATGCTACATTTGCTCACAACCCAGGCTGTAACCATATGCCTGATATTGGTTGCTAATGCTGAGCTAGAGCTAGCTCAGATAGGAGTCTTTAAGCATAAACAGCGACAAGAAAATCTAGAACACAGCCCATAGATACAGCACTGAAAGCCATGGGACACTTACAGGAAGGAACTCATCCAGATCCAGGCCTGCTGGGGTATCTCGCTGTGAAGGGACGTAGTCCACTGACTGCTTCTGCTCAGGGTGTACAACTGCTTTCTGAGGCGACGTCAGGGCCTCTTTACTGTCAGGTAGGACACTCATGACTGGGCGCACTATGGAAACTGTAGAACTTTCCACAACCTGCAAGGATGCATGGCTCATGTCACATCAGCTGAAGCTATAACAGATACCAGCCAAGATCCCACAGCTCATGCTCGACAAGGATTGAGCTCAATGAGGCACAGCGTCTTTGGATGAAGTGAGAGTACCTAACAAGCCAACCAGCAAATGCAGAACTACACACTCTCAAAACTATGCGAATGCAACAAATAAAGAAATTTTAAGACTGTAATCGTAACCCACACATAAGGAGGATTTAAATGGCTGCTTTGTCCCGTGTCCTTTAAGAGTCGGTTCCCTAATAGGATGTCGAGGCAGCTAGTGTACCTTTAGCTTGATGAGCTAGCTTTGCCAACTGTAAACTAGGTTTGTCTAAACTGGACAACAGCCACCGCCACATCATAAGCCCTAGAATCATGGCCTTTTCTGAAGATTAAAGTGTGCTCACTGTGCCTGTGCTGCAAACACATCGCTGGTCCTGGGAGCTGACACTCATTAACTGAATGCGCTGAACTAGCAAAACCAACACTGCTCCGTGTAACATTACACAATCTGGTACCATGCACTCTGCTCTGCAGCTAAGCCTATACACTATTGCACATCTTGTTATCAGCAGACTGGAAACTAAGAGCACGAGGCAGTGGCTTCCAGCTCTGTGTGGTTTCCAGTACTGAAGCACATAACAGTACGTGTGTTTCCAGGAAACAGTTAACTCAGGCTCACAGCTTCCTCTACACGTGAATTTTTTTGAAGATGGTGTTTTTTTACCTCACTTTGGTGCAAAGTTTACAACTGTTCATACATGAGCTGTAGAAATAGTAGGAGTTGACTAGGCATACATCGGACACATTTTGCTCAGTAAATGCAGGAACATATTTGTAGTCCTATATTTGCAGCACAGGCAAACACAATAGCAGCAATATATCCTGACTAATGTGGTAACATGGTACCTTGAGCATCTGTCCCAGTGGCCCAATGAGTAGTATGCTCTGATCTCAACCCAGTATTCACGATTCAGATTCTCAATCAACACGTCACTTTTTTTTTTTCTGGATCATGCTCTGATCTATGCTGCACTAGTAACTAATAAACCACTGAATACCAAAACGTGTTAACAGCTATTTTTACAGAACAATTGTAATCAATCTGGTAAATCACAATAAATATGTTTGTGGTTTCTGGGGGTTTACGTCCCAAAGAGACTCAAGGCTATGAGATACGCCGTAGTGAAAGGCTCTGAAAATTTTGACCACCTGGGGTTCTTTAACGTGTACTGAAATCGCACAGTACACGGGCCTCTAGAATTTCGCCTCCATCGAAATTCGAATACCACGGCCGAGATCAAACCCATGTCTTTCGGGTCAGCAGCCGTATGCCATAACCACTGAGTCACCACGGCGGCACAATAAATAGGCATGATCACAAAAATTTGTTTGTCTATAACGTAATGAACGATCAATTTATTGGCAAATGGAAGATCCACTCAATGTCAGGTATTACTGCACTCTATGCATTGAGTGTTGATGGCAACACTCAGGTGCTTGTGCACCTCATGGTGGTAGTCTTGTAAGCCCCCTAAACCAGACGAAATAATCAGATGGTGGTGATGGTCAACTTACTTGTGATGATGATGTGCGAACCATGGCAGTAGCCTTTTCAATTGGCTTCCCTAAACTGGCAGCAACAGCAGAGATAGGCCCCGTAGGCATGGCGCGGCTGCCTATTTTGTTTGGGAGAACACTTGTGGGCACAGGTATATTGTTGGGCACCACTCCAACAGAGCTGTAGCTGAAAAATGTAGTACAAATTAAAAGTCAAAACCACTAATCTTTGTATAAGCTAGACAGCCAGAGCAAGCTAAACATGTGAACTCTGAACAGAATGCATTTTAACTTGGGGTAATTATTTAGGAGAAAAAAATAAATAAAAATCAAAAGGCTCTCTGGTACCATTTGAAATAAGCACAACATGCCCCAAATGGAGCATCCTCGAAAATAAATGACACCGCATGAACATCACAAGTTCACAACTCGTAACAACAAATAATTAGCGGTGTACAAATACTGTAACGTGAATCGAATAGCAAGTTATCGAATTATTCTACTCATGAATCTAATACTTGGTATTCGAGTGACCGAATATTCTCTATATTTTGAGACAGGCTCAGCACTGATGCAGCGCCAATGAGATATCTGCCATTTTTCCCTCTTCTCCCGATTTTTTGATGCAGTCGGTTAACTGATGGTGTGACGCACAGTTCTAACCTACAGTCACTGCACAGCAGGTGGAAATAAATTTACGACGACACAATCTTGATAGCACTGTCGTGACACAACCGAATCACGACCAGCCAAAAATACTGCTTTGGGAAAAATTCGCTTCGGGAAACCAGAATGTGATTGACAGTCACACTGCCTGCAACATGTTAGCACAGCTGCAAGATGAAATCTCCGTGCAGCTGTGCAGCTGTACTCCCAAGCAGTGTTTGGGCCGTACATTGCAAATGGCCATCAAGGATGCCAACGAAGAAACTGCAGGAGTGCCTGCCATTCTTTAAGAAATGCAGTGCAATAGTGGGCCATTACGAGCACAGTGCCCAAGCTGCAGCAAGACTAAAGGACTACCAGAAAATGGCTGGAGCTACCTCTCCTGGAACTCATTCAGAGTTCAATATCATTCAGAGTTTGATTCAATATCCAGGTTTTTATCTTGATTCAATTCAATGTTTGGTTCGAGAGTTGCTATTCAGTATCTGCACACCCCTACAAATAATGCACTGCTATGCACAACAGTGACTTCCCGTGACTGCATGGGTGCATGAAACACTCATTGAGTTGCGTGACTTTGTTGTAATCATTCTTACAGCTTATTCTCATTTGTAAAGAGCCTTTGTTCTAATGAAACGGTAGAAATTCGGAAACACTTAACTGTATTACAAAAGAGGTTTACCTGACTGTGGAGCATAGTATTCTTCATAAATGCAAATTGCAAATGAAAACACAATAAGGAAGTATATATATTCCCATACATGAAACTAAACACCTTCTTCAATCTTATCAGCCACATCAGTCCTGGCTGCTCCTTTGGCCTGCTACAGGCCGACATTACAATGTCTATAAGTTCAGTCCAGATATTAATACTGCAGGGATAGCAATGCCAGCCAGGATTATGCATAAATGGGCTACATGTTACAAGCGGTGGTGATTCCCTATTTTAGCTCTGCTGTGAGGTTGTTCCAGATTCACATATCTTAATCACCAACATCAGCACAAGGAGCATCAAAATCGGCACAATCCCTTCCAATAACACATGCATACGTATCGTACAATCTCATGTAAATGCCGCACTCAAGCACAGACTACATAATTAAGAAAAAATTGCAGTTATATATGTTTCTTTTTATTCATGTAAGAGCTGCACCTTCAAAATTCATATCCAAATTAAAAAAAAAAAAAGTGTGGTCCTTACACAAGTTTATAAGGTAAACAGATGACTCGTATGACACCTAGGACAAAAGAAGCAACAGGGCCCTGACATAAATGACTAATTTTCAATATGTGCATCACAGAGTTCAAAACCTGAAGTACATTCCACGATCCTCAACTTAATGACTTTGCAGCACTGTGAAGGCAAAATATGCTTCGGCCGCAACGGCCTGTGCAAATAAATTTTTTATCCCCCCCCACTGAAACTCCTAGAATTTCGGAATACCTACTACTGCTTACCCTGGAATGGCTGCCATTATGCTAGGTGCTGGTGGCTCTGGAGGCAGCAGGGCCCCTGAGCCAACCAGGGAGCCCCTGGGCCGTATTGTGAAGGTCGTGCCCATGGCCGAGTAGCTGGTGGTGACACTCAGCTGCCGAGTCTCTTTTACAGTCGCTCCAGGTCGTTCCGTGAGAACGCAGGGATTCGAGGCACCACTTAGCCGCACAACCTTGCTGCTCTGAGGTTCCAGCGTAGGCTTGAATGGGTCTGAGAGGAATGGTAAGAATGGCCCTCTGGGTGATGTATTTCACTGGACAGCCTTTGCCAAAAAAATAACTTCTGAACAACCAGAAAGTCGAGCTTCTGAAATTGTTTCTATCATGCACTAGAAGCGTCCAAACTTCATTAATTTATAAGCACCTCATAAATGTGCCACCGAATTACAAAAAAAAACGTACGTAAAACTGACAAGAACCGGCTGACAAACTAGTTGTTTGATTATCCCAAAAAGACACTGTTCACAACAGTGTACAGGTCAGAATGCCATATAATGAAATGTCAACAGTAGAAAATTGACCAGAAGGAACACTACCACAGTACACATGCAGAACTATTTTGAAGACTTGCTGTGTTACTGGACCCTAGTAGACAAATGCAACCATCTGAATTTATTTTAAATATAACTTATTAATTTTAAACAGTTGTAGGTACAGCAGCAGTAGCAGTATATGGTAGCACATGTAATCAAAAGCCTGCCTCAAGTACTCAAAAAGTACTGTCTCGACAAGTATCTCGACAAGTATCGACAAGCATCGCCAAGAACACCACTACAAAGGCAAAGCCAATTTAATGCTCTGGGCGTTTTTTTTTTCTTGTTACTCTTCTGCAAATCATGAAAAAGGACTTGGTTCAGCACAACCCTGTCATGGAAATTAGTGAGAACTAAGAGAAGTATTCCTATAAGCAGAGTCACCCTAATTCCTTACTTCAACCTTACTCTTCCAAAACTGAATAAAATATAAAACAGTTCGTCTGTTCTGATTACAATCATGACGCACATTGATTACAATCATGACTTGCACAGAGCCATGCCAGCACAATCTAGGCAAAGGAAGCAATCATGCTGGGGACAGCAGCTGGTGACGCCAGACGAAATACAAATTTTTCAGAAAACCCTCATTCTACCTCAATGCAACATCATTAGAACTTCCACAACTTTTCTTTTAGCTGGCAGGTCATTTACAGAGCACAAGTTACTGGTTTCCTGTTATTACATTGGGTATGCCGTATTTGGCTATTCACTACATCAAGACTGTCTACTGCAGAAAACGAAGCTTCTACTCACTATGAACATAACTTTTGCTACATGCAGATTTTCTACAATGTGGTTCTACAGTACGACTGGCAAAATATTTCACTTCACACAAGCTGAACACATGCATGTTAATCACAAAAAGCTACAGTAGTTACAAAACAAAAGGTAGACTGAAGATATAATAGGAAAAACTCAACACGAGACATAAGCAACTGATGCAGGTCACAACCACCACAGAGCCACACAAAGAACTCACACCATCAGTTCCGCACATCCGAGAATTTCCCGCAAGACCTTCACCAGCATACACAACTTGAAAGCCGCAAAGGGCCTGATAAAAATACTGCCACACATTAGCCTGAAAATATGGGAATGCTTGCATACCTAATGGGATGTGCGTACATATATTATACCCGCTATGCATATACAAAGCATGGCTGGCACACAACAAATGATTAAATAATGCAAATAACCTGAACTCTATCAGTATACAAAATGATGCATGCAAAAGAAAGAAATGAGTACGAGACAAGCATACCCTCAGGGGGCGCAGGGAAGGGATTGTCCTTGGGTGGAGTGCGCGACACTAAAGTGAAAAAGAAATAAAGAAACACCCGAGTGCTCAGATGATTTTGCTAAATTTCTAGTTTAAAAAAGTGCAACAACACACAAAATAAAAAAAAAATTAACTGAGTAAGTGCTTAAAAACCAAAGTGTGCTGGAACTACTACAAATGCAACCAAACACCATCAACACTAAGATTACTCAAGAAACTGACTGATGATGCTTGCTTTAGGTCATTCTAATAACTCAGTCAGCCTGACACGATTAGTACTTTTGATTTTGCCTGGACCCCAACTGGACAGTCATTATTCATTACCAATTTCATCATACACAAATATGCAACTGGCTATCCTGAGAGGCGTTTGTTTATGACACAGCCTTATGCAGCTGCCCGACATGGTGACTGCTGGCCAAATCTCCAATGCATGCGGATTCCAATAGGCAATCCAAATGCGATTTGTGAAAAAAGCAGACTTATGGAGTAAGAGTCTGCTATGTGCACCGCAAACATGGCAGCCAGCGGCATCACATCATAGCGCTGCAATGTGGCCAAGAGGCAGTGCACTACAGCTATATGCTAGGATTTTTTACTCATCCCCAACATAAATGAAGACACGTGTGGAGTGCATGGCAGGTTATAAAATAAAACACGAAACACACAGCATGCTGTCATGCAAACAAAACAGGAACCAAACACTTGCAGCATGCATATCATTCCCTATTTTAACTCAGCAGGCTACCACAGGAATTATTTCTTCAACAAACATTTCCTTAATATGAATGTAGGTTATAATCAAAACAAATGGGCTTGAACTAGAGCAAAACTGCTATTTCATCTTAACTATTTGTCAGTTTTGCTGTTAATGCTATTTGCTCATGTCCCAACAAATTTTGACACTACTTCAACGCTCTAGTCACTAAGAATACAGAAGATACAGAAGACTATTACAAGTTTTTCTCTCTTATTACAAAATACCATTTGAAACATAATCCCTGGGTGCAAATATTGGCGCACGAAAACAACAACAAAAAAAAGTAACTAGCAGTCTGCTACAGTTCAAGATAACGTATCTAACAAACACTGCACACGCATGACGTTCTTTAGTAAGATACTTGATTGCAAGATGAATCTAACTTAATTTTTAAATGATTACAACTTGTATCTTGTTAGCAGTGTCCCAGAAGACAAACAATTTTAGAATGCCTTGCAGGGAAAACTATTTTGGACATTGGCATTTCATTTCTGGGTCTCAGTGCCACTACCTTGAATCCTGGGTTGATTTTTTTCTTACTGAACCTGGCACTCACATAAGCTTTTGTCACTCAAAATGAGCACGCAAGACTCTCCCTGAATGCTCTTAAATTGGCCTTTTTACTGCATTTATGCAGTACAGTAATAAAGCTGACTCATTAACGTCTCAAGATGGTGGTGCCCACATGCTTCCGATTGATACTAGCTGTAAAAATACAACCAAATCTAATAAATATTGAAGAATGGCAACTCCTTCATGACGAAACCCCATTGCTTGATCCAAACAGATGTGTAACTGCAGAATGGACAGGAACCACAGTAACCTGTATATTACCTCGACACCTGTAAAAATTCTTCCCCTCAAATCATTAATTTGTTCAAATTCAAATTTTGGATGGAGATTATATTTTGGGGTCCACTTAGAGCTTTAATGCGTGCCACTTTGGTATTGCTTGGTTTGCGCACTAGAAATGAACGAACCCAGCCGTTGGGGGGACCAACAATTTTAAGAGCAAGCTCAGTTGCCTTTGGTCGTCAAGAGGCCTGGTGTTGCCATCTGCTGGAAAAACAAAATCGCCAACCCTGCCACTGCTCTTTGTGCAATCTGCATTTTCCCAGCAGATGGTAACAGTTTAGTTTAGTTTATGGGGGTTTAACGTCCCAAAGCGACTCTGGCTATGAGGGACGCCTTAGTGAAGGGCTCCGGAAATTTCGACCACCTGGAGGGTTCTTTAATGTGCACTGACACTGCACAATACATGAGCCTCCAGCATTTTGTCTCCATCAAAATTCGACCGCCAAGGCCGGGATCGAACCCGGGCCTTTCAGGTCAGCAGCTGAGCGCCATAACAACTGATCCAACGCGGTGGCCGCAGAGCAGATGGTAACACCGGTCCACTTAACTCATAAGCCAATTCACCACGCTATTTGAAGAGATAAGCTTGCCGACAAGAGCAGTTTTCTAAGAGCCTTGGCAATGCAAAAGGACAGAGAGGACTGGTGATAGAACATGAAACACAGGACTGGGTTCCAACTGAGGTTCATTCTGTGTGTAAGCCACCTTTTAAACATGTACACTAGGCCATATCAACAGCTACTGCTTGAGAAATTTTCTACTTAGGCCAAAAAAAGCAAGCAAGTATACTGAGGCCTGATGTATTACTAAATGAAGCAGACAAGATCGCATCGCAAAAATTTAGTGTGGGTATGCCGGCAGTAAAGGTAGAAAAGAATTTTAAAAGTGTCCAGATTAATTTGAAGGTTACTGCAAACATTGTTTTAGTCATCTATAATTACGTACTATAAACATAAGTATGTTTAGCGACCATCTGCTGCGACTTGTATCCATTACATGGAAGTTTTCTATGTATCAACGCCTTGTATGAATTCCTTGTCTTCAATACGCATGGAAAAAGTAATCTGAAGTTAATAAAAGCTTTGTATACACCAAAATTACAAAATAAATGAAAAGACCTTGCAAAAACACCTTACAGGCACACAGAAAGCAATGTATAGAAACTGGATTCATACTTTTGTTCTGGACCACCAAATCCAATGAAGCTAAAAAGCAAAATCAAAATATAATAGTAAACACTAGCAAGACAGCATGAAAAGGAAGAAGTCACAACAAGATTTAAAAGTGCACATCCATACTAAGCAATGCAATTCTTTGAAGAAATCTCAATACGCTTGATAAAATATTTCAACCATGAACGCAAAATAAAAGATTTAAACTGCAAATGTTTATATGTGCCCGTGTACATGGGCACATATAAACATTTGCAGTTTAAATGCCCGTGTACACGGCCAATGCTTAAAACCAAATGAGGCCATTTTTTTTAGAAGTATGACAGATTTCTGATGATGCTCACACAAAACATGAAGCACATGTGCTGATTAATCAGCAATTAGGTTATGGACAATAATGTTTCAGGCATAAAAGAAAGGCAAACAATCCACCTTAGAAATCTTTAGAGGCAGTTAGTCTACAACAAAAGTCTTTGCAAATATGAGTTGCTTCCAAGGTATGCGGTTGTATTCTCAATCAGTACGCGCATCTATCAACAAGCAGAAATTCCTCAGATATTTTGCACAGCTTGAATTAATAGATTAAAATAAAACTACAATAATGACAATTTCAGAAAACTGCAACCTTCGTTGTCCTGGCCCTTTGCAATGTTCTGATCAAGGCTTCTTGCCATGTCAAGTAGCTAAAAAGTTAATCAAGCTTTCCACAGTTTACAAGCATGCAGCATGAATTCGGTTAGATTTTTTAAAGATCACTGGCTAGTAGGTGTTACTGTGCATGAATAAATGCTATACTGGATGGTAAGGTTGGTGGTAAGTTATTTAACACTGCCTCGTGTCTGCACCAAGAGAAGGGAATGCGAAGTACTATGTGCGACACTTGGCACTTTTTCTCACAATATAAAAAATAAGGCTTTTTGCTATGCAATGCCAATATGCAGATTACTGAATCACTAGTCGTCATGAAAGGATAGGCTAGTTGCCAATTTTTCTCCAGAAAGCCTACTTTCAGGTGCAAACATGAATACCAGGTACCATAGGCGCTGAGCTTTCAATCTGCCGAGGCGGGCTGTTGTTCAATTATCACATGCTCTCTTTTTCATTCGTTCACCCATCCGCACAGAACATGCTCCTTGGCAAGAGATATACACAGGCAGAGAAGCTATATACGTAAACATCAGTTTCATTTCTCTCTAGTTGATCGAATATGCTAAAAAGAATGACCCCGCGGTTCTGAAAATTTGGCTCAGAACCTGACAAAATACAATGACTAGGTTACTTTTCTGAGCGTGAACAACCTTTCTACGTAACAGGGTAGCAAGCGGGCGCTGCCACAAGGAGCGATAGGGTTCGGAGCCAACATAGAACTGAGTGAGTCAGTAAACACAGCTGAATTTCTGTATTTACATTGGGCTATGTGGTTTACAGTTGTTAGCAACCCAAAAAGTTGGGCTGAGAAAATAGATGCATTTGGGTTTATTTGTCTGATTGATTGCAAGGTCTCTCATATGGCAGCGCAGCTAATATGAGCAGGGTTTTTGTTCCATCTGTAAAGAAACTGTTGTAATTCTCATATAATGCCATAAGGTCAATGAATTCCTGCGTGATAACATTCGCAGTTACAACCTTCTTGTAATATTTAGTAGAGGTCAGGTTGCACGGTATGTCTGCCTCGTGCCCTGGAAGCATGCCTTTGCTGAGCTCCAAGAATGGGAGAAAAAGATAGCAAAACTAGCGTTGTGAGCTGCTCTTCATGCGAAAAGCAATAGGCAGAGTTAAAGATGGCTTATATTGAAAAGTGCATTCATAGTTGATATTTTGGGCCAAGACATGATTTGGGTGTTCAGGTAGGGTTTGAGGTCTTTGAAAACACTGTGCACTGAAGAAAAACCTGCGCTTATCCAGAGGCGACCCATTTGATACTACAGAGACTTGGAACAGGAGATGATCCAAAGGTTCCCACTGCCAGTCGAAATCCCTTGATAATGAACTGGATCTAAAACTCAGTGTGGTCATCTTTCTCCTTTGTTGGTGGGAAACAAATTTATGTACCCACGGCAGTTTAAGGCTGTACATAAGGCTTTGCTGTTCTTCAAACTTTTAGGCAACTGTAGTTCTCTCAGTCGATTTGTCTAGAACCGTACGAAAGAAGACGTGCTACCCCAAGACCCTATCGCTCAATCTCCGGGGGGGAGGGGGGCAGGGCACAGCCCCCCCCCCCCCCCCCCTTAAAATTTAAAGGGGGTGGCTCGAACTCTCCAGCTCTCCCCCGCAGTCAGCGCCTATGCCAGGTACACTAAAGTCAGCCCCTATGGGATGTTGCACTGCTAGTCTATTTCTAGTGCCATGAGCACAGACAAAAACAAAAGAAAAAATGGTGCCAAACTAAACTTTTTCTGCGAGCTCTAGGTTACTTACCTCACAAAACAGTTGCTTCTTATCAAAAGCAATGCCTAAACTCAAATAATTCCGATGCACAATTAGAAGTTTAGCTAAACAGTAAAGATGCCAGCAAGTGAGTACTAAACAGAAGGCTAATTTCAGTGACAATTTGCTTACATTCTTGTGATGGATGAAATATATTGTTGTAGTCCCTGTAGTCTTTAATGTTCGCTTCTCCTTGCTCCGTCTCCACAGGAAAAGCATCCCCATCTTCCAAGGGCTTCATACGCATCACTCTGCACACAATAGTTCATTCAATAGATTTGACATATCATGTGTATTTGATGATGAACATGGCAACGACTGTCAAGCATGGGTGAAATGAAACCAAAAAAGTCAAGCAGAGCTCCAACATACTAGAGGAACCTCTCTTGTGATCAGTGCAACCCTGATAGTTTGATGCAGCTGAACATATTCAACTGCATTTTCAATACCACACTTCTTCCACACGAAGACCTGAAACTTGATATCAAAGCATTTATTTAACCAGATGTACGCACAGAAATCAAAACTAGACCAGGGAAATGTCTGAGAAAAAAAAAACATGAATTACACTTTGCTCCTTGGAAAAGAGCATATGGTTCTTGACAATTTCAACACCACTACTCAAACTCTCCTGTCAATTTCTTTCTGTGCTTAATCCTTTACTTCCTATATTCAGAACACCTAATTTATGCAAAGACACAAAAACAGGATTTTTCTGGGTAATATCAGCAGACAGTCTTAACAATCCTTTTCAAGTACCTAATGGAATGTCAAAACACATCTGGAAAATAACAAAAACACTTCAGGCATGCTGGAACCTGGATAAGAAAGACGCCAAATTGTAGAATGCAGGTATGCATGCAATTTGACAAAGTACAAGTGTTTTGAAAATCAAGAACAACCACAAGGAGTTCATTCAACTAATTAAAAGGATGGAACTGATAGATTACAATACAAAATTACTAGCCCACAGACGTAGCCATTAATGTGTAACCTGGATCAGCATAGTAAGTCACTCCATCTGAAGCTTAACTGTTAATGCAGATAGAAGGTAGGAAAAATTAGCAGAGCATGTAAAATCAAGCTTTCTCGCACACATAAGTATGAGCACGTACAAGGCATCACAACTAACATGAGATAAGGGTTTGAAAAAATCTGGCACAAGCAGTGGACATGAAACTGAAAACACTGTGTTTCAAATTCATCATTTAAAATTTAATTTGAATCTGCTGAAAGTACACAAAAGGTTTCAACTAGACAGCTGCAGAGCATCAAAAGAAGGCCAAAATGGATATTTCTGAATTTCAGCTGAATGTTTTTTGCACTGTGAATGAAGCACGCAAAATCACTGAAAGGAACAAGATTTCACTCACTTGCACACACAGTAAAAGCGGCTCCACAAACATGGTCATGCATGTCAACAACCAGCGCGAATGTATTGCCAGGTGCCAGATGTTCAAAAAATGCACTTCCATCATCAACACTTTAGATTTTGCAAGCTTTCTTAAAAATATGCAAAACACTTTTGCAGTAATGCCACTGCAATAAAATTATGCCATTGGTGGCTCCTCTTGGCACTCATTTTCTAATTGAACTTTTAACATGTTCCCTGTGGTTTAATGGTTCACTAATTGCGTTTAGCTACTTATTCCAATTTGTGTGGGTTACAAGATACTCCTGCTTGTTCCAGGCAACCACTAAAACTACTTTAGTATCACTCCAGCAACCTTAGCCAATGCACATGTGTACACAAGAGACCATAAAGCTTTTATGCCTCAAATTCACTAGTCATAGGCTGTTAGCTGCATACGGAAGCCTAGTAGTATCAACATACCACTAAATCAAATTGCATTGACTTTCACAGTGTTAGATGGTGTGCAACTTTAAGAAAATATTCAGACTGTCAGGTGCTTGGTTTCACTGCATCTTAGCACGAGGAGTAACAGCTCCAAACACAACAGTGACCATATGGTGAAATCATCGCTCCTTGTGCCTTTCATGTTCAATTCTTTTTTATCAACAACTTACTGAAAGTCAGCTGTATCCTTCTTATCTTTAGAGAAGCTTCTCCGGGTATGAGACCTGAAAGCAGCAAGGCATGCGAGCATTTGGTCTCCATGTATTCTGGAGTCCAGACAATGCACACATACATCCCTTTCTCGGTGCAAAAATACATCACCCAATTGAGATTTGTTACAATCTTAGTTCTATGTGATCCAAACATATATACTTACAATGAAATTTGCCTCTGAACGCATGCAATTATGAACACTGCCATTCCTGCTTTCAAATTAAGCAAAGAAGTTAAGTTTGATGGAGAACTCATTTGCTATTTTGTTATTTACAGGTTTAATTTGCAGATGCCCAAAATCGTGACAATGCTTGCATGCCCTCATCTCTTAGAACTACTTAACCATTTCCATTGCCACAGCTACTTAACTTTACCATCAAGAACTCATCGCATTGCAACAGCGCTTGCCATTTCAAAGAAGTTGCCTCATGCACAACTTTTGTGTGATCAACTAAACCAAACATATATTATGGATTGTTATTTGGCTTCCTCACAAGGAGACAGCAGATGAGCATATCAATTCTGAACACAAAAAAAGTATATGGATTTCTGGACATTACTAGTCTTGATGCTGCAAGGTCAGGCATGTATCATGCATTTATGTTGTCAGTCTGGGTATGAAAGTGGAAGGCACTGCATCTGAGTGCAATTAGGTGTAAATTGGCTACACTGCTACAGTAACAAGCATGCACTGTACGGTGTTGAGTCCTCTCAGCAGAGTTAAGGCCCTGCAAAGCAACATAAAAATAACAGGAACTCACCCAACTTTGAAAGGGCTTGTGGTGATATATTGAGGCACAGAAGAGTTATTTGGCATCCCTCCAAATGGTTGAACCCTATTGAGGTCTATCACATATACAGCAACATTTGTTAGAGAAAATGCACCAGCAATCTGAAAGTAGAAAGAAGATAAATTTCAGCACTTTCCAGAAATCATGTTTCTTTTACAGCACAATTGCTTTCTTCAACCAGGGCACTAAAAAAAGAGACACAGGTTTTTGGTGACTGTCTCAATCAAGCACAACCTGAGACAACCATAAGCCTGATCCAATTGGTGATGCCACTTCAGATATCCACTCTGAAGCACTTGCATCTAGGGAACAAGTACACTGGCACCCTGAAGATGGATAGAGGCCAAAGTTCTGTTTAGAATGACTAGTGCAGCAGATGAAGATGGCATCCACTTGCCACAGCTTGATTTCTTAGAGTATCCTGTTGCTAGCCTACATAACTGTTGTTGCAGCAATAAATGCTTTTTGGTGTCAGGTCAGCCAGAGTCATTCCTTTGTTCCCACAGGGCAAGGCCCGCCGTGGTCAACGCGCACTATCATGGGGTGGGGTTGGTAGTTTGAACTGTCAGCCCCGGAAAAATGCAGAAAACGTATTCACCCCCATATTTCAACCCCACAGCCTTTGAGATTCAAAGTTTGTTTCTGTGACCTAAGTTTAGGTACTTTCTATGGGAAACACTATGCTAAGCTGACACTACGCTAGCATCTGTGTGTCTGCAAGAGCAGATACTAGCAAGGAATTCTCGAAGCATATTGCAATATACAAACAGTTTAAAAAATATTCCTTTTAGAAATAGTTACAAGGACTTTAAATTGTGTGTGTCAAAAGAATGGCAGTACAGGAGTCATTAGCTATGATGCTAATCCATACAAGAGTTAGGGACTATGTGATGGTGACCAGAATTCCTTTGGTCGATTTTCATCAGCAATACTTCTGTGAAAACCAGTGCCATGGGGCCTAAAAGCATTTCACACTTTAATAAAGCATCACTGAGCACGGCAAAGTACAGCAGGGACAAGGCAAAATGTAGTGCACAAGGTCTAATATTGCCGATACCTTCTTTCTTTCTGTTTCCACACTAGTGCCATCAATACAGCTGCAGCAATTCCAATGTGCATTGCATGTACAAGTGCGTGTGCGTTTTCAGCGCTGCACCTGCTAGAACTCTCCCGTGGTGAGAGATTTCACGTAGCCATAAGGTGGCCCTTTTCAGTAAACAAGGCAGGCCTCAAAAGAGATCTAAAGCTTGATAAAGAAACACCTCTTATATTACGAAAAAAACATTGTTACACAAACTGAATGATTATGCGCAAAAATAATAACTTGCAGACATGATTTGAGGTCGCACAAGCAAAGAATTCGCCACAGTGACATGAAAGCCAGTTCTTCAGTATAAGCTGAGTAAAGACAGAACAAGAAGGAACATAAAATCAAACTCACAAGCTGATTTTGAGCGACAGAAATGTCAGCCACTCTATTCCATCCCATGACCAGAGTGTCACATGTTTTTACGGGCTCCCAGCCATAAACCTTGAGAAAATCTTCAGCACCACTGAAAAGGCAGGCACCATCTGGACTGAAGAAGACGCACCTGCAATGTAATAAAGAAATATAACATGTGCTCATTGAGAAAAACATAACACAAAAGCAATAAAAATGTTCACTTTCATGAATCCAATATCGGTCATAACATCTTTTTTGTTATTATTATTATTATTATTATTATTATTATTATTATTATTATTATTATTATTATTATTATTATTATTCGACCATGTTTGCAAGTCCCGACAGGAGTGCATGCTTTTTTTTTTCTACTGAGGAAAAAGCTAATAAATTAGAACCAAAAATGCCGTACACTTGGTCATTCAAGGTAGTGAGAATTGCCAATAGGTAGATTACAAATGCTGCCAGCCAGGCCAGCTTATTCCAGTCAGGTGCAGTTCCTTGAATTAAATAACTAGCAGGAGATCACATGTGCTTTTCTGACACATGTATAAAGTTGATTTGAAAAGTAATATACTAAAACAAAAAAAGAACTTCACTGCAACTGCCTGAAAATGGGCCCTTTTCTAATTCTGAGAAAATAATGAAGTGTTATCATAATCACAGCATTACTTTACCTGACTATACCAGAGTCACCCTCTGTAGATGACACAAGATTGAAGTTCTCAAGGTCCCAAAACTTTACAGTGCTGTCCGAGCTGCCACTTGCCAGGAGGAACTCATTGGGGTGGAAGTCAACATCATTCACAGGCCCACAATGGTCCCGAAACTCTGACAGCATTTTACCCGCAGGCAAGTCCCAAAGCTGCAGAGTCAATACATTTGTCATCAGTGCAAGCAGGACGTTGTTAAAAAAAAAAAAAAAAACTGGCATATCGCACAATAAGGCTACTCCAAAAACTCAACTACCTAAAACAAACATCCACCAAAAAGCAATTTTATTTTTGCAAGTAATAAATACAACAATGAATGCCTTGCAATACCCTTAAATCAATTTGTAAGAATATGTGAATATAGAGAGCAAAAATAACTCCTCTACTGGTTCACTGCTTGTTTCTATTTATTGAATACTCATGACTCTTGCGTGAGTGCTATTTTATTTTTATGTTTGCCAGTTATGTAAACCTACTGACAGCGTTAGCAGAAACACGACAGCCAATCTCAGAAGTAGAGAGGAGGAAGGAGTGGAGACGAGGAAAGCACAGTCAATAAGCTCTACAACATGGCAATGGCAACGCCCCCTCCTACCTGTCTGTGTCTGTGTGAAGCCTCCACCTTCTAGAGACCCACCGGAGGGTGTTCTCACCTACGAGCATCTACCTACCACTCACCTACCATACTCCACTTCCCAGAGGCCTCCACCCACTATCCGCCCAGACCCATCCAGAAGCTTCTCCATATCCCACGGTGAAAGCAAATTCACAAACGCAAATTATTCGTATAGCAGCTGAAGCTGAGTACAGGAGACGCAAACATCAGGTGGACTATAACGCATACACCGCCACATGAGTTGCATTGATTATCTGATATTTTTTTTTTTACTCTCCTCTCAATTTGACTAACTTGTTGAGATGCTACGATGTCATGATTATAAAAAAAAAAATCTGAAAGAATAAGGCTATAAAAGAGGCCGCTATATCGAGAGCAGTGAGTTTTACACTAGTGCTTTTCAGCTATTCGGAGTAAAAACAATATATGCATTAAGCATGTTTACATAAAAATGCATTGTTTACAAATATCAGACACCCACTGCATAGCTGCTTTCATATTTACACTACTTTCAGCACACTGTGAGGCCCACATACATACTAAAAAATCAGCAACATGTCACATCACAGCTTCCATGGTTTAGCTGCAAAGTGAATTTTCATTTCTAATCTCTGTTCCTTGAAAAAAGAACAGAAGCCAAAGGCTAGCCTTTTTTGTATATTTGGCAAGAAATGGCAATCCAACACATCACTGCTCGTACCTGAAAAGTTCATCTGCCAAAGCAAGCAATGTGTCTGCATGCATGTGTAATAATAACAGTTTGATATGTGTGAAGAATATTCAAACCTTGACGCTGCCATCTTCACTTCCTGACGCAATCCATCGGCCATCAGGACTGAACTTTAGGCTATTCACACATTTGTTGTGACCCTATGTACAAAAGAAATTGAGAGAGACAAAAAAAAAAGAACTCTTTTACAAAGAAACAAAATTCCATATGCTTAAGATAGCACACATTATAAAATGGTGGCAATGTGATGCTATGGCCCTTTAACCATTATCAACAAAATGAAGAGCACTGTTTTTTGAAACACCACAACTGGAGCTAAAAATTTCCTTTACACAAAAGCTACCAAACCCATAAGCTTCGTCCAAATTCTTTTAATCATTCAATCTCGAAGGATGAAATTATTTTCTTGCTAATGTTGCAGCCAGCAACAATTCCTGGACATTTTAGTGCAGCACCGAATGGCGGTGCTCCAGCCTACTGCAGTCTTTGTGCGTCACAAGCTGTAGTCCACCTAGGCTTAATTTTTTGCAGCCAGTCCACAACTGAACACTAAGCCCACTACTCGACCACTCTGTCCATAGAAAGGGATAGCACAAAGCTTACCTTGTAAGTGAATATACATCCTTTTTTCCTAGTGTCCCAAAGCTGGAAGAATGAAAAAAAAAAAAAAACAATAAAAACCAATTACTAAAGCTGACAGTGCAATGTTTTGTTCAATTAGCACTCTGCCCTCCCTGATCAGCAGTTGGCTGGCATTAATCTTTTCTCATACTTGATAAACTGGAGCTCCAATAGCCTGAAGTGAAAGTTCTTTGTAAAATTGGTCTCAACTACCAGAACTCCGCCTAAAATTAATTACCAAGTACAATTTTCACAATAATCGAGTTGCAATCATGACTACCTAGGTTATTTTTACATGTGTTGCAACTGTGTCTACATCATTCAGGGTATATCATTACCAACAATTTTTTAGTACATGAAAATTTTGGAGCAAGCTCTAGCTACATTAAACACCATCATAAGAGATGCTTCACGAACAACAATGGAAGCAGATTTTTTGTTGACAGTGAGAATTCACAAAAATGCACAAAGAAATTGTTGTAAAACACAGCGCAAAAAAAAAACATGGACAAGAGGAACACACACAACAGGACGGGTGCTGCGTTATCGCTCTGTATTTTCTGTCTTATTAGCAATGCACCAACTTGCCCAGACAAATGTCCTGATTCAAGCAAAAAGAAAGCAATGTGAATACTAACAAACTGTCAATTATTTTAAATACTGCCCCAAAACTAGATGCAGATGTGTGCAATCAGTGCATCTTCAAACAAGCTGCAGTGTAGGCGACAATGCAAGAAAAACAAGCATCATAATTCTTTTTCTTGGATTTTTTTTTTGAATTTTGATAGTTAAGAGGTGTTCATGAACAGTCCTGCATTCCCCCTTTCAACTCAAAAACACATAACATTACATACATCCTGAGCTCTATGGTTTTTTTATGCAATCAAAATGAAAAAGGAGTACAATAAAAATTCAAGCCTAATGAGATGGATGTCAGGAGGGTGAAGAAATGTCACCTTTATAGTGGTGTCCATTGACCCTGATGCCACAAATTCCGCGTGAGGGTGAAAATCCATGCACCGCACATTTCCCTTGTGACCTGTGAGTGTCCGGACCACTGAAAAACATACAATCTGTTTTACCGACACTGAGAACAGAGCTCAAGAACCTAACCGTTCAAGCTAATTAATACATTCCTCATTTCATTACGTACACATTCTGTGAAAAGTAAATGGAGCATAGTTTAGTGTATAAATGCACTGGAATCGGAAATAATGGTAATTGGGGAATGTAGTAGGTTTATGCACAGATGTGGCTTTGATATGCAATTCATAATTACAAATTGGCATAGTACGTTAAAGGAGTATAGGCACCTATTTCTGGTGGCATGTTTTCGTCTCTACAATGATGCGGAAGACACTACTGTGCATGAATCACCATGTGGTATTCGCCTATGACCGCTAAATATTTTATAATCGAATTTTTCTGTCATGCTGTTTCAGTTTTGGTTTCAACAACCGAATTATGGCTGTGACGTCAAAGTTTGGTTTTATGTCACATGAGGCATCGAAAAACATCGATATAATCGCTGCTCTATCATTTGAATTCACTACAGTGCTGAAGCCAGTCATCCTCAAGAGCCGGAATAACAAAGAATGTAGAAGCAACGATTATGTTGCAGTTTTTTTCATGCCTCACGTGACCTATGACCACACTTTGACGTCACAGTCCTCGTTTGGCTGTTGAAACCGAAACCCGGTCGTAGGAGAACGCCCAGTGGTAATCCATATATAATAATGCCTTGTGCATCATTACAAGCAAGAAAACACGCACCCAAAAGTTAGGTGTCTATACTCCATTAAACTGCAACAGGCTCCACATCGGTGCACTCCTATCTCCTCCTCACCACCGCTTTTGCAGGGCATGCCCTGCAAAATGGCAGATGAGTTCACTGTGCAGGTGTTCTTCCATGAACGGCATTTTCTCAACCAATGAAGTGACGGACTGCGGGACATTAAGGACTAGCTTCATTGATGTTTATCGTTTGCTGCACTGTACAATTCATTTCATTTCAGTTTATTACCCTAAAGACCCACGAGGGGTATTACATTCTGCTAACGACATCATCCTTTGCCTCTTCTTTATGGCATATGCATGTGCACACAACCGCGTTTCTTGCTCTTCACACCCTCTCTCCACTCAGCTGCAGCTGACGCAACGCTCCTCCGAGCTTCACCAGGACATAACTGCTTTTTTGTTAGTGATCCATTTAGTGTTAGAGCACTAAAAGGCCCATTCACCACTTTTTTTTTTTTTTTCAAGATGAAAAAATGTGATAATAGTGAATTTTTATGGTGCAATGGCAGCTTTGGCCAAAGAGCACCATGGCACAAGGTAGTTTCATCTACACAAGGTAAGGTCAAAGATCGATTTCCCAAGCATTTCACCTCAGAGAGGCTGAGCACCAGGCCAGGGGAAAGCTGTACCCATTGTATCACTGGTGGGTACCTGGCTGCACTGGGATTCGAACCCGGCACATCCCGCAAGCGAGGCGGATGCTCAAACCACTACACAGTTATAGCACTGCGTTATCCGCGATCCACTACCGTGACCCGCTTCCGCGGGGTGCCATTCCGCTTGTGCAGATCTCCCCAAGGGCGCCAGGTGGCGACAGGTGCCGGCAAACTTCACGCACGCCTGCCGCGTCCGGACCAAACAGCGCGTGCGCACTGGCGGCGCGCGGAAGCATATCACTGTAGCGGATTAGCTGCCATATTGTTTCCGGCGGCGGAACCGGTTTCCAGCAGTCCAGAGAGGAGGCGTTTCGCCGCTTCCACCATGCTAGCGCGAGGTGCCCACTGCAGTCCAGGGAACAATATGGCAGCGCCCAGGGAGCCCTTTTTGGAAAGGTCTATACCATTGCTAGGTCACTGCTGCGGTCGGATGAAAAAAATATTGCAGTACGGCGTGGGCGTGGGTGCGGTGTTGTCATAGCCTTTGTCAACTTAGAACTGTAGGGTAATGGCGCTTACCTACGAAAAAAACGTTTCCAATATGTGACCCAGCACACCACGTCAATATCCACACCCAATGTCGAGGTTAATGTTTCACAAATGTGCCAGTTTCCACATCCATAAGTAAATGTCTGCCTGTTCTAAGACCAGTAAGTGAATAATAATAATAATAATAATAATAATAATAATAATAATAATAATAATAATAATAATAATAATAATAATGTTTATTTATGAAATAGCAATTCACAAATATGGGCCTGCCCAAGCCAGCAGAGAGAACCATTCCCAAGTTCTCAGTGTAGAAAAAATTCGAGGAGACGCCTGAGCTCCGTCTTAATAGTGTGACGCGATAGCGTAATGGGTTGCCATATATGCGGAAAGTCATTCTCTACTCTACATTCATAGATCCCTGGGAGTCCTCATAACCCTCCTGGAGCAAAGTTGCTGCGGTCAAGCGATGCGCCACTGCCCTGCGATAGCAGGTGCTCCCAGCGGTGGGCCTTGCGCGGCCCAGGTTGTTCTCCGAACGATCAATCATTCATTTAACTGCCACCTGCCGCAGTGAGCAGTTTTCTCACTATCCAGTGGGCAGGTTGCGATGACGCCTCAAGGTCACGTGACCTAGGTGGCCCACCTGCCTCCTATGGGCACCACCTGCCAGAATCATGCTCGTAATTTTTCGCTCACAACGCCGACAACGCCGACGCCGGATTTTCTGGGTAACGGGGCTGTCGCGTTAAAAAGGAAAGGCTTAGAAGATGCTGTGTGCACAGTCAAGTGTGCACAGAAGCATCAACAAACTCAAATTCATGTCTGAGAACCCGCGCCATACACTACTCATGAACCTCTCCTCAGTTTTGTTAACGGAAGCACAGCCAGGGCAGAAATGCTGCAAGAAATAAAAGCAGGCAAAAAAAAAAAAACTGCGCACTGCAAATGCTTCGAGTTTAACCCGGTTTAGCGATACAGTGCGAGACCCCATTGCGAGCGCTTTCGGTTTCTCGGTCGCAGAGGTCAGCAGTTCAAGTGTCGTAAAGCGGCTCGCAAACAAGATCGGCATCCAAGGTGGCCCCCAGCTGCGCTGACTCCGCGAGGTCTTGAGAGATTATGCAAACGGTCCAGAAGAGGCAACTTTGGGTCGCTCTCGCACTCTTCGCGAATGCAGGTTGGGGTCGTAAAGCGCGCGTGGCTCTGGCGCGTGCACGACCAAGAGCAGAAAACTAGAGAGCGTGAATAAGACCAGGAAACCCGTTCGACAACAGCAACGAAAAAGGAGTACAGGCGGCTCTTGGCGGTCACATCAACCACAACTGCGTTCAGTCGAGGCCCCGCGATTCAAGGGCCCGGCACACGGATAAGCGTTTGCAAAAATAACATGAAAACCTTGCGCCGTTATGCTTCTTTGATGCGCCGTGATGCTCCCCACACATCTAAAAAAAAAAAAGATGATCTGCGTGCTCCGTTAATCTAAAGATCTAAAGATCGGCATATTGACAGGCGCGACGCACGGGAGCTATTTAAACCGAGAGCTGCTGGCACACCGGTAAAAGCCGAATGTGGCTCAAGGTCACAGGAAAATCATTGCCTCAGACTTGTTTGATGCGGTTAATGCGGACTTCCGAGATCAAATGGGAAAAGGACTTGCATGTGAACGAGCACAGAAAGAACATGCGTCACACCGGCACACATGCATGCCAGATGAAATCTCAGATCTGCCATGTTTCACGTAACAGACCGATGGTGACATGTCGACTTAATTTCTATGTTGAAGTGCTCGATTGCCCGCTTGTCACCATTACGAGATAGAATGAAGCGGCCAATGCCCCTAGAAGGAACCCCTCCAGCCAATGGCGTCGACCGATTTTCCCCCTTGGACCTGCTAGCGTGAAATCGCAGAGAATGGCAGATGAATGGGGAATAACCACGGCTTAGTGGGATTAACCGCGGCGTCATGGAAATCGGTGGATGCCATTGGCTGAACGGCCTCCCTTAAGGGGCATCTGCCGCTTTGTTCTTGAGTTGTCTATAATTCACTCGACACTGCTCACCGCTTGAATGAACGCGCGTGCGTGTTGGACTGTGCTGCGCATGCGAAGTAGATGCCTGCATGAAATCCACCAATCAGAAGGCTGCTGGCACATTCCAGTGGTAAGATGGCTGCGCTCAGAAAGGCAAATGTGAAAAGGTCTATAGTGGAGAATATAGTCTACAGTGGACTATAGTCAAGGACTATAGTGCACTCGGTTAAAGAACAGGTCCCTTCAGACTACAAGACTAGCCTGCCGTGACCACGCGGCTTAGGAACGGCTGCGGATCCGCCCTGTGTGTCTGCATGCGTATGTAACTGAGTGGGAAGTCAGGGGGGACAAGTTACAAAAGCGGCGCTGAAAGAAACATTTGTAAGTGCCATAGGTCCACAGTAACGGTTAGAGGAGTTTGTCTTCATTACACAAAGGATATGCCACTTTTTTTCTTTTTTTTAATCGTTTCCCGTCAGAGCTTTCGTGTTCGAGCCCCAACCTGTATTACCTGCCTGCCGTCTTACTGATGTCAGCAGTGTCGATCGGTGGTCGAATTCCTCGTGACATCACAGCGTCAATCGACGCACGGGGCAGCTACCAGACGAATGAACTAGCAATTCTAGCTAACCAAGCGACATGCGCCACACCGAAAGATTAATAGTAGAAGAGGCATTCAGCACATAAGTCCTCAATGTTTCCATTCCCACTTAAGCCAGCACGATTTCGCGATCCTTATAACACGACCTATTCTAACTGAAAAACCGCGTGGCGAGGGGAAACAGGACTGAGCCTATATGATGATGGGCCGCATAGTGATTTTTTTCACGCTACCATTTTGCGCGAACACCTGTCTCCCAGACTGCATGCCACACAAAGATGTGCAACGAATAAAACGTCCTTTTCCTTGCAGGAGAGATGCAAATACGAGACGTGATCTCGTAGCTAGCGGACGAAGAGGGGACGCCTGCCTGATCGTGGTCTGCTGATCTAGGTCGGGCAATGCCACGGGACGCAGCTGTTATCTTCTCCTCGGACCACGATGTATAGGTATAAAAGAACAAGCGGCTGTCTCGCGTCAACCTTTTTTTTTTTGCGTTGACGATGGCGCCGCCGTCTATGAGCATCGAACATTGCCGCAGTGTTCCGTCCGCGCCGCTCTCTGTCGCTGCGTGTATCCAAAGACTGTGTATCCCCCCTTCCTTTCAGTACGAACCGGTCCCATCGCGCCCTCGTACTTCGCCGCAACCTGTCAAGGCGCCGTTGCTTCAGAGAGAGATGTAGGCCTGTGACGTATTGCTCAATTTCCTCTATTGACAAAACAGGCTCATCTGTACCTTTCCTCGCGCATCGGAAAGTTGGGATAGAGCGCTGCCCGTGAAAGTACACATCAACAAGTGTTGCGCTTTGGGCACCGATGCGCAGCTAGAATGCAAAGGCAGCGAAGATTTGGCAGTGATGCAGTATCCTCGTGCTACGGTGGGTGCGTTGTAAAAACTACCAATGAAACCAGTATCAAAAGTCAACGCTTTTCTTGACGTTAGTGGTTCTCACGTACTCATCGCCATCATCATCAGCCTGACTACGCCCATTGCAGGGCAAATGCTTCTCCCACGTCTCTCCAATTAAGTTAACCCTGTCCTTTGTCAGTTGCCGCCACTGTATCCCCGCAAACTTCTTAATCTCATCCGCCCACCTAACTTTCTGCCGCCCCCTGCTATCTTTTCCATCTCTCGGAATCCATTCCGTTACCCTTAAGGACCGACGGTTATCTTGCCTTCGCATTACATGCCCTTCCCAAGCCAATTTCTTCCTCTTGATTTCAATTAGGATGTCATTAACCCGCGTTTGTTCCCTCACCCACTCCGCCCGCTTCCGATCTCTTAACGTTACAGCTATAATTTTTCTTTCCATAGCTCGCTGCGTTGTCCTTAACCTTCTTTGTTAGCCTCCACGTTTCTGCCCCATAGGTAAACTGCCATTCATGATCTGAGAGAACCTGCCATATAATGCACTCCACCCCATTCTTATTCTTCTAGTTATTTCCCTCATGATCGCGGTCACTACCTGCCCTAGGTAGACATATTCTCTTACTATACTTCCAGCACCTCGCTATGAATTGCGAACTGCTGTTCCCTTGCTAGACTGTTGATCATTACTTTGGTTTTCTGCACGTTAATTTCATAGAAGGTTGCGGCCAAGTACTACACCAGGGTGGCCAAGTCCTGTTCTGGTGAGCAAGTGCGTTGTCGGTTCTGGTCACCGTGATCAGGCCGCACTCCAGGTTACGTGATTCCATCGGCACGCGGAGTTTTTGCAGTTTGCAGTTGGTAGCCACCGATACGTAATATCGATGGCTACTAATTGCAGTGCCACTACTCCTTTGTTTTTCCCTCAGATTCCAACACACCTGAATACTTATCAACAGTTCGCACTGCAGCAGCTTCGACAGTCTAATCACAGTTGCAAGCGACAACGATGGCTCCACGTCAATTCCGGAGGAAAGCACGTCCGCACGGAAAAGGGAACAGCGTGAAAGTGGCTACACGGAAGTTCCGCAGCAGCGCACCCGAACAAAGATCGCGTGGGCGACACCAGCTAAACAGCGTGCGCGAAACAAGGAACGGCCCATTGTACTGTCACCTCGGAAAGCGTACCGTCGTCACCTCTGGTGACACGGTTCAGAGTTGCGCCATCGGCCCTCCTCTCTCGAAAGGCTGCATTACAGAGCCGCTCTCTCCTTTTGGACAAACGCGGACATGCTGGTCCTAAAAGGGCAACTCCGGCTTTTTTGCTACCTCGTCTGATTTTACTGAAACTTTCACGGTGCGTTCTCCGCAGTTTTCTGGCTCTTTTGTGCAAAGTTCCGCAGCGGGGCGGTGCTTTGTTGCAGTGCGAATTAATTTTAAAATTTCCCATTTCGTGGCCTCGATCGCTGGGGAGATTTCTACACGCAATTTTGCGAGTGGACGCCCGACCGTCGATATTCGCTCTGCGCTTGCTGAAGGACAATTTTCGAGCTGGCTGTTGGTCATATCAGACAAATAATTAATCAAGCTCTCATTTATGGTCTCCAGTTAGGCTAATCCACGAGCACACGATAGGTTTTGTGACAGTATCCCTGACGTCATCGTTCGGTCGAAACCCAGTTTCCTGCATTCTGAACCTTTGTGTGCGCACGGTAAGGTTGTTAATGCCATCACCAAGCATAATTTGTACATATAATCCGTGGTAAGCTTAAACCTTAGTGCGTGATTTACGGCCAGCACACTCTGATAGGTCTGTCTGGATTCCGGAATTAGTCAAATTGACTATGAAGCTTTTTTTAGTTTTCGAGTACGCATAAATTTAACAAGCCACGCCAGCACATGCACCGTACGATGAATCTAGCAACACATGCGAGTTTCTATTCATTTTCTTTGTAAATACTACTAGTTTCCCGTTACTAACTGCGGGTAGCAGCCGTTACTAACTCAATGGGTTAGTAACCGTTACTAACCTTCCCGTTACTAACAGGCTAGTAACACATGTGACATTCAGTTACTACCCCAAAGTTCGTAAGTACTACTACCTTTTTTCTAATAGTGTATGGTGTGCTGGGTTTAACGTTCCGCAGCTGCACGTGGGCTGCGCGTACTAGATACCAGACGCCGGTTCCGCGGTCCTACAAAAATTAAAGCACGGCGCATCACGAAGTGGCCGACACTTACTTTTGGCAGCTTCCAAGTTCCAGATCTTGACGGTTCCCGAGGTCGAGCCCGCGCAGACCATCTCCTCCGCTGGACAGAACTTGACGCACTCCACCGCCGTCGTATGCCCCGTCAGGCTCTGCGCAGGGAGGACAAGACTCTGAGCACCCATTAAGGGACTATTCCGAATGCGAACCCACCACAAGACCCCGCACCGAGTTCCGAAACAAGCGGCGATTTACTCAGGAACGCAGAAGGCCCCCTAGGAGTTAACTTTCCCGAGACCGACCTCCAGTATAGGCGCCAAGGCCGGTATTATACAAGAACGCTTTCTCTTCTAATTTATACTCATTGTCCAACGCGCCCACAGGCGGATTGAGGCAATACAGAGGGAGACAATGACGAAGGGTATAAAGATTCACAATTCAGCAGCAGTGAAACAGAACCCCAACCTCGGCACGGAGTGCAGAAAATATGTCAAATACAAATACTAAGCCTGTACTCTGCGGTACACCAATGAGACTGGACGGCGGAACCGTTTGCATCGAGTGAAGAGTGTGCGGGGATGGCACGATGACATCTCGACATCCGTTCAAAGCCCGGGCATATCCTGCAGCCAGTGTTCGGGGCGCCACCCACGAGCACCCAGAAAATTTCCAGCAGTACGCGTAGCAGCCCGTGTGACCGTGCTCGGGCATATTTTTGCCATTAATTTGGCAACAACCGCTTCATCATCATTCCACCGACAACAGATGAGAAAATCGGCAAATACGCACTTGGACTCGTAATGCAAAGTGAAAAACGGTACGACCGCTCCACACTGACGGCATTGTACCCCACAGGGCATGTTCCAGCTCTGTCAGCGACACACGCGCTTACGAACACAATGCCAATTCGGGTTGGATTTCTTCTTTCGTGGGAGACCATCGTTTCGTGAAGTCCTTCCTTCAGTGGGACGACCGCGCGCAAACACAACGAGGGAAGTTTCGTTCCGCACGACCGCACCGGATTGGGCGACACAATCCTTGGTCCACGGGCACTGCGGACAACGCAGCGGCCTTTCAGTAGCTGGAACATCGCGGCTCCGTCCGTGCGATTGTGCTCGCGGTGACAGGCGGCGGCGATCTGACGCAACGCGAGAACGAAATACCTCCAACACCACACTGCTTCGACGGGCGTCGCACGGCTTAGTCAGCACCGCGTATGAACAGTACTTCAATCAGCAGTCCACGGACCGCCCATGGACTATTTAGAGAAATTTTAAACAGAAAATACAAACAAAGAAAGATGTGCGCAAACATGAAGGACACAATTAATTGAAACACTGCAAGCAAGCGACCGGCTAGCTTCATTTTCCCACTAAGTGTTCTCGCTCTGAATACGAAAGTCCGATGAAGGTTAGTTTGGTTTATGGGTTTAAAGTCTCAAAGCGACTAAGGCTATGATGGACTCCGCATTGGAGGGCGCAGGATAATTTCGACCACCTGGGAAATTTTTAACATGCACTGACATCGCATGCACACTACGTGGCTAGAATTTCCCCTCCATCGAAATTCGGCCGCCGCGGCCGGGATCAAACCCGCGCCTTTCGGACCGTCATCCGAGCACCATAACCACTGAGCCACAGTGGCGGCTAAGTTCGATGAAGCTGCTCCATGAATAGGTAAATGGTAAACATAAGAACAAAACTTGTGCGCCATTCTCGATGACCACCGATACGCGATGCTGCCCCAATACACACGAGGTCTCGAGGAGAGGCGGCTGAAAAGGGGTTAGTGAGTACTCCTTGTAATCCCATATAGGTTTGGCGTCAAAAACTTTGCTTATCGCCTTCATTTATTTTTTTTCGTCAAGGAACACCAAGAAATTAATACTGTTTTTTAGCAGTGCCCTCATCTTTCCTCGTTTGAAAGGAAAGAAAGATCAGTACGCTTACGGCATTTATGCTCCTCGAAAACTCACAAAAAAAAAAAAAAAACACGTGCTTTCTCTGCGTACAGCCGAAAGTCGTTTAATAAGCTTACCCTTACAGGAATTTGCCCCTCATCCGGAGTGAAACACAACCACCGCGGCCGCATTTCGATTCAGGGTAAACGCAAAAAAGCCCGTGTGCTGGGTGCTCGAAATTAATAGGGAACTCTCCCCTAAACATTTGACCAACTCTCCACTGCGGCGTCCACCACATCCCATGTATGTCATTTGGGGCCGTTAACTCAACGCATATTATTATTATTATTATTATTATTATTATTATTATTATTATTATTATTATTATTATTATTATTATTATTATTATTATTATTATTATTATTATTATTATTCAAATCTTACTTCACATCTTAAGTAAGATGTGAGATCAAGTCACATCTTACTTGACCTTTTTTTCTTCTAGTTTTTCTGCCGTCGGAATAGCCACAGTAAATTACGTCACGGGCGTGTACTCGGATATATAGCATATGCGAGACCTACATATGGCTAGGCTATTTAAGAGTGGCACGCCACACGGCCTGGCCCGAGTTCTTCTCGGATGAGAGTGCGCGAAACGGCAAAATTTTAGAAAATAAAAATAAAGAGAAGGCCACCTCCCCGACGCGCAAACCCGACTCGCGCTCAGGAAACCTCGCGGGGCGCATTGCGTCACGCCGGATTTCTGCAACGTTGCGAGCGCGGCGCTTCTCGGCGCAGCCTGACGCACCACGGCCGCACCGGGTCCAGGAAGCTGACGCCACGCGTCGAGTGCTCGCAAGCTATACGATGCACAGCACGCTCGCCTAGCGACGGCTAAGTCCGGCGAGGCACAGCCGAGCGCGCGAGAAACGAATCTTCAATGGAAACGCATGACGGCAGAAACCGGCTTTTATAGCGCAACATTTATAGCGCAGTCTTCACGCAGATGCGCACACACACACCATCTCGTACGCTTGCAACATGTTCCGAAAAAGATTTTTCTTTTTTTAGATAAAACAAAGTACTTGAGATCACAGAAACAGTTTGCAACGCCGAAAAGAAGCAAAAAAAAAAAACAGCGGTGACGTTCGGTAGCTCGAAATGAAAGCAATAGTGATTCAACCGGTCCAACCCGCGAGTGCTCGCTCTAGCAGTGCCCATCACTCATGAGGAATTCGATGCGCGTTCTCTTCATGGCGTCACGTTCCGCCACAGTACCAGCGAAAGCGCCGATATCTGTCACGAAAGAGCGCATCACTGGTGCTACCGTTATGGGCGACCAGTGCAAAGTAGGCTGACGCGACTTGATCCCCGAAAAAAACAGAGAACCTCGGACGCGATGTTTGCGCAGCCTCATGGCGTCACCTCCCTGCAGACCAACTGCTACGCCCCTTCATAACGACAATGTAGTTCCACCACAGAAGCCAAAGGACCACCGCCGAAATATGGCCACGGAAACCACAGGAAGTCGAAGCCATGCAGTGTTATCGGTGGCAGCTAGGCAGCAAGCAAACTAGCCGCAGCAGCCGCGAGTTTGAAGCTCCGGCGCGCGTGTCCGCTCTGCATGGATTCACAGGTATACCGTTAGGAGACAGGCCGCGCTTTCGAGAAAAAAAAAAAAAAAACTGCGTGTGTGTGCTGCGGCCAGACCCTGGAAAATCCCCGTAGTACGAATGCGCTAACTGACAATGTACCGTTCACTGCCGCCGTAACAGTCAAACGCACTAGAGTAATTGCAGGGAGGGCTTCAAGCAATGGGGCGAGAGTGAAATGCCCCAAGGACGTGGCAGCGCTTCCGACACGTAATGAGCCCAGTAGATGGAAGCCGAAAAGAGCACGGCTGAGCTGTCCGCGACAAGGCCTTTCCTGAACTCGGCAGGGCTGGCATTTCCAGCGCCCACGCAACGGGAATAAAATGCGGACGATTTAGAGTGGTTAGGCCAGATGCGAATTAGGTGAGCTACCATTCCGGTTTTCAGACTCACTGGTCATTCTCTACCTTACATTCATAGATCCCTGGGAGTCCTCACACCACATCTGGCGCAGTGGTGCAGCGGTTTTAAGCGATGTACCACTGCCCTGCGATGGCAGGTGCTCCCAGCGGTGGAATGTGTGAAACCCATTGGTTCCTCTCCCCGAGCAGCCTCTCGCGACTGATCATAACTACCACCTGCCACGGTCGGCACTTTGCTCACAACTGGTGGATAGGCTGTGATGACGTCACAAGGTCACGTGACCTAGGGTGCACCCAGCCACCCAGCTCGTCAAGGTCTCAGAGGGACCGGAGAAACAACGGCGAAATCGGCGAGTGGGGGACTTTAGCGCACCAAAATCCCTACAGAGAAGCACCCAAGGTGGCAGGTGCTCCAGTAAGGTCACGTGGCCTTGTGACGTCATTACAACCTGTCCACAAAGAGGGACCGCACAGACAACGATTAAGGCCGATTCACACGACGGACCGTTCGGCGCGCTGTCGGCCCGCGGCCTGGTCAGCGCGCCTCTCAATGTGCTGACGCATGAACACGTGATGCGCGGGCCGCGGGCGAACGGACCGTCGTGTGAATCGGCCTTTATAAGCGGGTGAGTGGAATCTACAGTGCTCTAGTGCTAGCGCACTGAAAATATATACATATATAATCGGCTGTTTTCCTACATTTCGCCTCCATATAAATGTAACAGCCGCAGCCGGAAATCCCAGCTGCCAAATCGCCCCTGCATAGCAGCAGACCCACCACAACAGGTTTTAGTACAGTGACTGAGAGAGAGAGAGAGAGAGAGAGAGAGAGAGAGGGAAAGGCAGGGATGTTAACCAGAAAGGATTCCGGTTGGCTACCCTGCACAGGGGAAGGGAATGAGGGGAATTAAAGAGGAAAGAGAGAAGTAAAGGGAAATAATCACAGTCTGTCAATCAAGGCAGTCGCTCTCAAAAAGCGAAAGAGTGCCTTGTAAGCCTTGATGGCAGTTGACTGTTGTGGCCACGGACCGAGGATCTTGGCCTCTGTGAAAGGGCGAGGGTCCAGGCGGTCCAAAGCACATCGCAGCTTATGTCTTTCGGCTACAAAGGCAGGGCACTCACACAAGATATGGGTGATTGTCTCATCACAGGCGCAGTTCACACAAGAAGGGCTGTCGGCCATCGCGATCCGGAAAGCATACTTATTCGTGAAGGCAACACCGAGCCATAGACGACACAGTAGTGTTGCTTCACGACGCGCTACATTACACGGAAGACGGAGGCGCAGTCCAGGGTCCAAAGTCCTGAGGCGACGGTTGCACAACTCACCAGAGTTCCACGCTGAAAGTGAGAGCTCCAGCCTCAAGGAACGAAGCCCACACGCTGCGTCAGCTCTCGTTACGGGGATATTAACGGGGATTCCGTCATTGTGGGCAGAACGGGCAGCTTCGTCAGCTTGGTGATTGCCATGAATGCCGCAGTGGCCCGGCAGCCACTGGAAAATTATGAAATCTTTTAAAACGCGGTAGCGTTAAGGAGCTGGTGTCGCAGAAAATCTGACGTCGGTGTCGCGTCGTTGACCATGAGCGAAAAATCCACGAAAAATTCCCAGTGAAGCAACCCAGGTAGGGCACCTAGGTCACATGACCCTGTGGCGTCATCGCAACCTGCCCACCGGCAAGAGGCCCACTGCGGCAGTTAAACTAATGATTGATCACGAGAGGTTTCTCGGGAAGAGCAACCTGGGTTTGCTTCTAAGCCGGCGTAGTGGGGTCCTCGTAGCATCCGTGGAACTTTCGGATGTGGAAGGACCAGAGGTCCTCTTCCCTTCCAGTGAATTGGAACGATGGGAATGCATAGGAAACCACACCGTGAGACCTAGAAGCAAACTACCCAGGGGCTCTAAACTTTTGAAAAAGGGTGTACATCTCAGCAATTATACAGCCTTCACTTATACCGGTTGTTTATAGTTTTATTAAATACATTTTTTTACATCAATGTCGCATAACAGCCGCAGAGCACTGCTTTTGTGGTTGAGGTCAGGCAGACAACTCGTTCAAACACATTTGGGGACAAACTGCTCAGTGTTCTACAATTAACGTTCTGCTTATTCCTTCCTAATTAACTGTGTGGTAAAAGGAAAATGGAACACTGCATAGCGTCACGACGAACGTTTTGAAGCAAGTGAAATATTAGCCTGCATCGCTAAGTAACAGTCATTTAGCTTTGCAAACAAACAGAAGCGTTGCATTCTGTAGCATAGCCACCACCACCAACAACAACACCGCGTGCTGGGCGGTAAATGCGGTCAGCCGCGAGTGTCGCAGCCGCGGCGGCGAAGGCCGCCCCGTGCCCACGGTGCGCTGACGAGATTGGGCCGCGCAGAGGGAGACCCGCGGCCTCATTCTGCCGCGACGCGTTCGCAGAACCCCACGCCCGCGGAGCCCACGGAAGCCTGTCGAGCGTGGACGACACGTTCGACGACGTGACGACGTGACGCCGCGGGCCGCGCCCACACCACGCTTCTCGCGAAAACACTGCGCGACCCGCCCGCAGGATGGCTTGCCCCATGGCGACGTCGAAACTGAGCAAGCTGACGCTGACCGCGGCCAGAAACACAGATGTGCCACCACTGTGTCCATACAGGTACACCACGCGAACCTTTAGAGGACCACCGCCTTCGCATTTTCGCAACCCTCACCGAACACGAACAGCATGAAGCGTACTGAGAGAAGTCGCGCGCCCAAAAAGCTGCTATACGAAACTCACAAAGATTAGCCGCAACCGCACGCGGATCTTTCATATGTAGGTTGAAGCCTGGGGTATACTGGAAAGCGCCCCCAAACTACCACGCAGCCGGCTATTCCAGCCTTGACTGCCCAATCGGCGGGAGCCAGGACTGCAACTGTGCAGTGGGCACGAGCACACAAGTGCACCCCACCTATGTCGCCCGAAGAGAGCCCTTTGGGTACGGATGTTTAAAACGGACGGAAGGGTCCTAAATCATTCCTCAACCAGCCGAAATTTTAATTCAAACACTGACACAAATCACTGCATTTGAAGAGAGCTTTGTAATTAAATTACTCGCGCACCACCGAACTGATTTTCCCGCTCCCCTGACCACGGTCGAAAATTGGAGAGAAAAAGTAAATCTGTATTAAATACTGTCCCACCATAGAAGTGAAGCCTGCATGTCATGCAAACAGCCCTGCAGAGCACTTTCCAAATTTCGTTATGTTGGAGGTTGCACACTGAAGGATGAAACAGCTGGCACAACACTGAAGCTTGACCCGCCAATTAAGTTCCGGTGGTGGTCCGTGTTTTCCTGTTACACATACGCTAAATCAATGGTCCGTCATTCGAAATTCGAGGCCGGTCCAATAATAAACGGAGCGCGAGGCGGCCAGCACACACGACCGAAGCTACTTTTACCCTTAGCATAGCTTGAAAATCCACGAACAGGCACATTCATCCGCCGGATACGAAAAAAGAAGCATGCCAATAAGTACGGCTGGCGACTTGTACTCGGTCAGTTACCGCTGCTCGCATACTGATCAGAAGCCACTGATTCATTCAAGGTTTATGGAACGCCAAAGCATGCGTAACGAGTTGGCCGAAGATCAGTGACACTGGAAGTGCGACAGTTTCTGAGGTGGCCTTCTGTGCCTCTTCCTTTTTTTTTCGTATAGGCACTGGCTCGCACTAAAACGCCAGCGCAAACGACAGGGACTGGCTACAAACAGCCAGTTTCCAAAGATATCTCGCGGCTAAAAAAAAAAAAAAAAAACGCAACTCTGCGAGACCTTCGCTTGAACATCAATGGCGCCACACACAGGAAATTTATTACTCTAAAAACCACAACACCGACCGATCCTCTTCCACAAAAGTAAAAACAAAGAAAAAGAGGACTAACGGAGGCATTCCGCTCTTCGCCTGTCGTTGACGTTGCTTTCAACCAAGTTTCAGCGCACCCAGGATAAACCGACCGGTCGCCTGTCACCGTCGCCCGCAAAACGACAGCAGCCCACTAGCGGGAGACGCAGCAGCAGCAGCAAGCAGCAGCGGCAAGAAAGGTGAAAGGCAGCGAACAAATCGATTTGCGCACGCTTCTCAAAACACCCGGCAGGTGTCAACTTGTTTTTTATTTCAGCCTCCCGAGCATCAAAGAAAACGTTCAAGCGTCGATGTAACGTGCATCTCGGACGTGAGCAAGAAACCACAATTCATTCATCCAGTTCTTCCGCGCTTGGCAGCGCCTCGCGAACACTGAAATCATAAACAGAACAGGGAGAGGGCCGATTGTGCGAGTTGGGAATCAGTTCTAACATTAATTATTTTTACAGCAAAAATCTAAAGGGTGAGTTCAGTTTTCACTAGCTACAAGGGACGGCTGTTCCCATATTTGACAGCAGGCGACAGCATTCACATCTGATCCAAAGGAAGCTTACTACGTGGAGAACAAGCACAGCAAGAAAAAAAAAGGAAAAAGAGCATACTACTGGGCTCAACGCCAACGGCTAACGAGGGGCCGCGGATAACAAGACGCGCATTGCATGCGGAATTAGCCGGACATAATCGCGGATGTTACCGCGATTGTTCACGAGGTCGTTATTGCAAGTGTGTTCGGATGTTACATGTAGCTTACCGCTTACGGGACGCAATCAGAAATCGCTGAGTATCATTAGTCATTGGTACGTAACAGAAGCGGGATGATTGAATCTTCCGATACGATCGAGTCGTCGGGACCGAGCTCAATGCAGATCCGGCGTTGCTACACGGCCGATTCATTCGCGTTCGAGCCCGATCCTGCTCGACCCGAAGTCGGGTTCCCGAAGAGTGATCCGAGGGTTTCGATCGAGCGGGGCAGGAAACAATAAAACGGAAACTAGAAATGGAACGTACAGGAAGATATTCCAGGAGAGCAATAAAATTTTCAGGTAACTTTCTACTCTTCGCAGTATGATTTCCACAAAAGTCTCAACATCACGCGCCTACGCAGTCACCAAACGCAGCACGTACACCTGCACGGTCGGGCAGTGTGGTATTCTGCGTGTTGTATAGCTCAGCCACAGCCGCATGACTTTTTATCGGAAGTGTTTTCGTTTACTTTGATTTCACTATGAACCCATTTGCTTGCCACCATTCGCACTACTACGCGAGCACGCAGCGCCACCTAGCTGGCCAACTCGCCGATCGGGATCGAGTGGGAACGTGCACCAAATGCGTTCGGAACTTCAATCGGGATAGGACTGTCCGGGATCAGGAGTGCCCGTGTGACGGTAACGACGCGTCAAAACACGCTGCTGAAACGCACAAAAATACAGCACAAAGAGCATTGCTGGTAATGGGAAGTAAGTGCATGATGCGACAGCGTTAATGGGTTACTGCCCATACATGCGGAATCGGTCATTCTGTACTTTACATTCATGGATCCCTGGGAGTCCTCATACCACTCCTGGCGCAGTGGGGGAGCGGTTAAGCGATGCTCCGCTGCCCTGCGATGGCAGGTGCTGCCATCGGTGGGGCTTGTGACCTAAGTTGCTCTTCCCGAGCAACCTCTCGAGACCTATCAATAATTTAACTGGAGCTTGACACGGTAGACAAGGAAATGGAAAAAGGTGCTCGTTGTGGCATACATGACGGAAGCTTCGTTAAAACATTAAGTTGGGCTAGTTGGTAACGGCTTGAAGGAGTCATATCCTGTGTCCTGTGTGTGTGTGTCTTGGTGTTGTGTGTTTCTTACCGCTAAGAATATGATTCCTTCAATGACGGAAGCTTCTGCTTTTTATTAATATGTCATTGGTTAAAAACCGTACTTGCCACGGTGGTCAGTTTGCTCACAAACCGCTGGGCAGGTTGCGATGACGCCGCAGAGTAACGTGACCTATATATATGGTCCACCTATACATACGTTACTTTTCACAGTGTTTTTCGTTCACAGTCAACAACGCCGGCTCTTGTGCGACACGGATTCCTTAACCCTGTCGTCCTCCATTACTACTGCTGAATTACTCAACCTCTCACGACAGACAACAACTGTTAGGTCGGTACATCTCAAGCGACTGAATTAAACTGAGCTGCAAAATGCAGCTGCAGTGAATCCGTAACAAAGCCACGCTGCTTCAGCCATCCTGTGGAAGTAGACTTACAGGTGGGCTGATAAACAGCCGGGACTAAGCGTAGACCCCTAACCCGTGAAAGGAAGCAATTTTCGACTGGTACGCGGACACAACATGCAGAAAGCCAGATTTCCATGGTGGAAAAGAAAAAAACACCAAAGCCCGGAATCGGGCTAATCGGTGTAACAGGCGCTTGTCGTTGCCATGGTGCGCTATCAGCACGCGCCAGCAGCAGTGACTTCGTGCTACTGCGACACTTGGCGTACATACGTCCCACATTCAGAGCGTGGAGCACACCAACGCGGTACACTTTTTTTTTTGCGTACTCTTTGGCGTTCAACGTGTTCTAGCCCTTCACAACCTCCAAATGGAACTTTTATGCGTATCCAGGTAATTAGGCCGATCTTATTACGCTAAAATAATTAACTCCGCGCTCAAAGCGGCAGCCGACTAACACTTCGGTGTTTTCATCCCGCGAACAAGCACAGTTTTCTTTTTGTTTGTTTGTTTTTCTGAACACGTTCGGCGCAGATTACCTGGGAAGCCCCGTATAATATACACGCGACCATTTTCCCGCGGTGCAGGAAGCTTCAGAGCCACCACGAATCACCATTCTTCCCCTCCTTCCCCTCTTCATCGAATCTTCCCCTCTTCATCGAGAAACGCGGACGTGTGTGCACTCGACTCGCTTTTCAAAGAACGCGAGGAAAGAGAAAAACAAAAAAAAAGGGGGGGGGGGGGGGGGCACAGCTGAAGGAGAAAGGATCGACCGTGCGCACCGGCCAAAGCAGCCCCGATTCTGCGCGCCCGGGGTTGGGCGATCGCTCTGCGCGCTTACAAGGATGAGGAGAAGCAAGGGCGAGCCATTTCCCGCGCGGACAAGGGGAGGCCGGACGGTGACCGCGCGCACAACACGCTATACAGCGGCGGCTCGGCGAAAGACAAAAGGCGCTGCTCCCTCCTCCTCGGGAGGCGCTCGATCGCCACGTCTCGCGCGCCCAGAGATGAGGGCTCGTGCGGCGGCTTCGCGGCCGCGCGCTGACGGGACCCTCCTGCTCGATACGGGCAATGCGAAAGAGGTCACTGTCTGCCGGCCGCCCCGTAAGTACACACCACACGGCACCCGTCAGCTGATCGTGCAAACAGCGCGCCGGGCTGCCGCAAAAAGAGCGGCTTCGCCAGCTACACGAGCAGACCTCAAGAAAGAACAGGGCCGCGTGTATTCGCCCCCGATTATGCCGCGCGCTCGACTCCGCAACAGCGCCGGCGAGGGGCTCGGAACACGTCAAACGTCCGAGGAAATGCGCGAGGCAACTGCGAGCGGCCGCCGCGTTTCGGGACGGGTGCCTAGCTAGCTATTCGTGGACGCGCACAATGAAGCGAGGTTTGCATTTGAGACTTACAAGACAATGCTCTGAATGCACATCTCAGAGCCAGGCGCAGTGGCCGCAGCTCCCCCTTCCCACAGGATGCGCACTGGCCCGTAATATTCTCCGAGCGCTATTGATGCTACGCACTGTGGTGAGACGGCAACAGACAGGATATCTCACGCTTCAACGCAGTCGTCTCCAGGCTACCAACCTTTTACTCAACTCGTGGCGGATTCGTGCACCGACCTTCAACCGTTAGTTCCAAGATGCGCATGGCGAAAACGGTCATAACTGAACAGCCAATGAGCGATTATCAATGACTTATTGGTCAGAGGAACATCATGACAGGTGGAAGTGTGGGAGCCAGAACAAGACACACGAATGAACAAAAAAAAAAAATTGACGAAAGCGCTATGAGAAAACTTGCACCGCAGCCGCCTCACTAGAACCACAACCAAGCACCGTCAAAGAGAGTGCACCCACTACGATTAACAGTGTGTCGCCAAAGGGACGAAAGGGCAAACATTATCAGATACTACTATCCTTCGTTTCCAGCGAGACATAAAAAAAAAAAAAAAGCTCGGGTTTCGGGCCAGCACCGAAACCGCGTTCCCCGTTGGGAGCCGCTCCCCCACATACACGCACGCACGCACAGCGCGCGGTGATCCCGTGGCTCACTTCTTCGAAGCCCAGGCCGGCACGAAAGGAATTGGTATGCGTGGGGCCACAGCGGCGAGCCATCGCAGACGCAGGGAAGCCCACTGACGCGGCGAGGGCCTCTCCTGCATACAAAGTGCTCGCACTTGGTTGGCGGCGAAGCACCGCCAGCCTCGCGCGAACGAAAAGCTCCCGCGTGCCAATCGCAACGAGTGAAAGTGCACCGATTACGGTGCAAAGAGAGGGGGGACTCGGTGACACCTCGTCCAGTTGGCCAGGCGTCGTACTAGGAAGAGAGGTTGGTATAACGCGAGGATGTGCGCGATCAAGCCTTCCGGCCACACTTCGCGCTGCCTGCTCGCGCTTATACACGCGCAAGATAGGGGCCGGAGAACAATGCGAGGAGAGCCAGCGCGCCGACTCGCATTGTTCTCCCTTCGCCGATGACGTACCGCTTGCTCATGGCTCGAGATCGCACGGACAAGAAAAGCACACACCGTACAGGCAAAACACAGAGCCGAACCCGCACGTGGACCTTTTGTTTTCGCGCGAGGTGAAGACAGGTGGACGAACGTAAATATAACGGTCTGTTGTTGCTGCTTTGTACGGAGCTCAGTGGTACACTTGTGTGTGTTGGTACATGGATGAGAAGAGGCAACCGATGTAAGGGTGAGGTGACAGGCGGGGGTGGAACAGTCAGGTGGGAAGGAGAGACTGAGAAATTTGCTGGGACAGGGTCGCAGCGACTGGCGCAGCCCAGAGATGATTAATGATTGGAGACCATCGAGTGGGGCATTCGTCCAGCACTGGACGCAACCTGGCTGATAATGGCTACACGTTCAGTTTAAGGACTCCGTCTTCACCTACACTTTATGGGAAACAGAAATGGACAAAATATGCGCAAGTTCCCTGCAAGCACCAAGAACTAATACAAAGGAAAGCATGCTCAGGTTTTGACCAGGCTCGCCATAAGGTCACGCTCGGCACCAGCCGAGGATCTCTTCAAAAAGCGCGCGCGTCCCGACCTCGCCGCATGGCGACCAGCAGAGTAACCGCGCGTGCAACCGCGTACGCGGGTTGAACGCCCGGCTGAGCTGTGCGGAAAGAGCGCTCGAGATTAACTGGCTACATACGCGGAGGGCGGAAATTAGCGGCTAATGTCACACGCATGGCTGACGAGCACAGCGGCGGCGGCGCGGCAGGGCGCCGTCGCTCTACATACGGGCCAGCCGGGCCTGCAGCCGCCGAGAACCGCGTCTCCACAACAGACGCGGTCGCAGCTGTGAGCGCCGGTGGAGCAGCGAGCTCCCCCGCAGAGAGAGATAGTACGGCGCGACCGGCTGGTTTGTTGCAACTCTGCGATAAAGAACCGCGCGGAAGTTTCGCACGCGCAGTGGTCTTAATCGCTGCATGACGTAATGTAACCTTTGTACGGACAATGCTCATCACCTGGCAATCAATTCCGTTCGCGCACAGCGACCTATCGGCTCCAGATAAAAAAAAAAAAAAAAAACGCACTGCGTCAGCTAACAAATACCGTAGTACAATTCATAGCCAGGCTGCTGACAATACCCTGTCACGGAACAGTTGAACAGATACGTATAGTTTCTGCGTTGAAAACAATTACTTCGCAATTCCTGTGTAACGGCAACGTACGGTCTTGGTCAGAGATCTCCAGGCCACGGGATTTGCTTTTGAGACGTGAAGTTGGGGCGGGCACTCAGGGTCTCACTAATGCTCCAGGTAGCTGGGGGACAAACCCCTCGGATGAGGACATTTGACCAAGAGTGTACGCATGCGCACACATAAAAACAAGCATGAGTAGCTGCTTCCCTGAAACTGCTGCGGCCGAAACCAAGTGGTCTCTACGCCGCTTCGGTTTTTCCTGCCGGCGTGAGCTTCCTATACAGCCAAAATTTCGCACTTTCACGACGCGGAACAGAACACAGTCGAATCCAGATCTACCATTCACATCGAGCTATTTTATCTACGCAAGCAGTGACAGGAAAGCAGGCACCGCAAACCGAAGCTCGCACGACCATTCGCTTGCACGACCCCCAAGACAGTTTTCGTCCCACGGAGCGAAACAAATGCAGCCGCCCTTGGCACACGATGGCAACGAGAGGATCACCGAAGCCATAACCACAGAGCACCAGGGAGTGCGCGGCTAATTAATACAAATAACAAATGCAACCAAAGCTCAAGAAAGCGTCGCTACCCTCGTAACATCGAGCCTGCACACACAAAACTAAAGTGATGTGCGCTGCAAAAGAACCGCCGTTCAACACGCTCTCCAGTCACACGGCCTCTCACCCTGCCAGAGGCGCCAGTGATCCAGACGGAAACAGCGCACCTGAATTCAGGAATCTGGGGTTTAACGACCCGAAGCTGCATGTCAGCTATGAGGGACGCCGCAGAGGAGGGCTCCGGGTTAATTTCGACCGCTTGGTGTTCTTAACGTGCGCTGGCACCGCAGAGCACCCGGCCACCTGGCTTCAGTAGCCATAATAGCAACTCGAGAGACCCCGCCCACATCCGTTCCATAAGGGCGCTCCCGTTCAACGAGCGCAAACAAAATTACGCAGCGCCGAGGCAACGGGACAGGGACACACGCTTTCAGTCAGAGCCACGGCAAGCAGCCAAAGCAGCCAGGTATCAACTGATACTGCCAACTTCTAGCGGCTGCTCGCGCTTTGCAAGAAACAAGAAGGCAATTCTTTTTTGTTAGAATTTTTTTCTTACCTGTTAGTAAATTTAGTGCTTATGCTATGCTACTTGGTATATTTGGCTGGTCTAAGAAATTTCTGCGGTTTGTACTTTTCGCTATTTATTTCTGTTAATCTGTTAGCGTATGTAACCAATCGTCATGAGCGTCGCTTACATTCGTAATTTTCAGCTGTTATTTTGCATGCAACACACACCTCTGTAATACCCCGGGGTCTGAGTGTAATAAAATAAATACTCGTACCTTATTTCAAAAAGCACCACGGCACAAAAATCATTACGTACGAGGTCCCCCTAATATGAAAGGAAACAACCAGTTAGCGCAAAAGGACAAATTTCGTTGTTATTTCTCTAGCAGAGTGGAAAAATAGACATCTGGATATCAGGTATATGCCACGAGAAAATAACAGATAAAAAACAGGACAAAGTGTACTCGTCCCACATAATTATGGAGCACTAATTAACTGAATGCTGAAACTTTGTTCCCTTTCATAACGAAGGGGCGTGTACTTCTGAGGGGAACAGGAAACAAGAAGACAGTCGTCAGATGCGAGCGAAAAAAAAAAAAAAAGCGCGCGTTCACGGCGCCGTAACAGCCGTATCTTTTCGGAGAAAGCGAAGGCCAGGAGTTGCTTAAGTTAGCCGCGGCGAAGGCACTTGGCTTTGGTTTCGCGTACTAGGTTCCTCGAAGGCCGCCGGATAGTATGCACGGCCGGACACACGGCGGCAGCGCGAGCGTGATTCCTCTTCGGGACAGGCCGGCGAAGTAGAACCGAGGCCCAAGGCTGCGCGCGGGAGGGAGGAACCGAGAGTTCAGTCACCCGACAGACAAGGGTGGCCGGCGCAGCCGAGGATTCGAGCACCGATCGATGCTGCCATAAAGTTCAGTGACCTTCGCGGGAAAGACCCGCCGCGCACTCGCTCGTACTGGGAAACGTAAGAGCGGTGAGCTACAACGCGGGGGGCGGCGACGGAGCCCAACGGCGGCCAGACGTGTGTAGGCGCGATCGACAGAGAGAAAAACAAAAACACGCGTTCGGATGCATCACGCACAGACCCAACGGGTGCCCGAGCTGTGGCGTACGGCCACGTCAACCAAACAGGAACGGCGTACGCACGAGGCTCTCGAACGGGGTTTCATAAAATCTATAAGGCGACGATCGCGTCGACTTCCGGCCAAGGGACAGACACGGAGCGGGGCTAAACAGAATGGTGACAAGGAAAAGAATTGCACGGGATTCGCCGAGAGGAAGAATAATTTGGCACCACTTGAACACAGCGGATCTAAACGCAAACGGAAAACAGCAACGCTATGCATATTTCTCCGATCATATCTGCGGTGGTGCACTTGAACTAGCGGGAAAGCAGCGCCTGCACAGCCCGCCCCGTCCAAGCCTTACTCTCACCTTGTGAGCAGGCCAGGATTGTTATAATTAGCAATCCCACCGCGTATCGCGAGAACCATCGCAGTCTCGACCGCCTCTCGAACTGAAATTTACTTCCACACACTGAAAACTGTGCACGTGCTTCGGAACTGACCAAAATATTCGTTACAACCCGAGCAGCAGTTCATCATTCGCTAATTGTTCGACGCTTGTTGACGTCTGATGCGTTTATCAACGCGCGGGACGTTCCGTTTACCCAGCTATACACCTCTCCACTCCGGCGTATCTTTTTTTTTTTTTTAGACAATGTTCATGCTCCAGTACGTTTTTTTTTTTTTTTTTTGGGGGGGGGGGGTATGTTCTAGCCATTTATTTCTAGTTCACCGAATATAAAAACGCGCTGATCACGGGTTTTGAACGCAGTTATCCTCACGGAACGCGTGCTGCAGGGTTGAATTATTTTTTTTTTTTTTCACAACCGGTTTATCTTATCCTAATATCTACCTACGCAAACGCTGAGAACCGCCACTAAAATATGTCTGTGCAACGATCACACCATGCATTTAAAAAGAAAAGCGGGTCACGAATGCGCCACTCACTGAAGCGTGCACGGAAGCACAACCCTGGAGTGTGGCTATGTTCGAATATATTTCAGCGCACAGTGGGTACCAACAGCGCGGTTAATTGTGATTTGTAACCCACTAGGTTTCGAAAATAGCGGGAGGGAAAAAAAAATACTTTCGGCGCAGCAGCGATATTTCCGAAAGCGGAGCAGACAGGATACTCAGCCACAAGAAGAAAACAGACAGGAAAAAAAAAAAAAGAGCCAGACTCCGGACAAAATACACCCCGCTTCTCCCCTCATCGCCAGCGGTCCTCCGCAACCAAGGGCCATCGCTGGAAAACGATGCGCAAATCGGGCGCACGTGCGAGCGCGGGACGAGCGAAACATGCACGGCGGCGCTGACACGACGACAGGCTTTGTTTCGGTGTCAGTGGGCCAGCAGCCGCTTTGTTGCGCCCCTTGTCGACGCTGCTGCTCGCGCCGCACTGCCACAGTGGCGTCGGAAGCGTCGCTGCTGCGCGCACAATGGTCGACCGCGCACCACTCCTCCCGGCCCTGGGCGCGATCCATCATCGCCTGGGAGCGCAGTGCCGCGCTGGCCCGGAAGCGGAGACAACGGTACCGTCTCCACTTTCTGTGCGCGGGTGCCGTGCGAACCGAGCGTGCCGCCGACTTCTTTAGCTACTACAGAGTCCGGCTACGGGCGATCGACGTTTCTCTCCGATTCAGATGGGAAAAAATGGAGGTGAGAACCGGGAAACGGTGAAGGCAATAAATTTGCGCTATGCGGTTCTGACCACGTGGAATTTCGGATCGCAGCGGCGCTCAACTGGCTAAACGACGAGCTCCGCGCATATTCCCTCGGCTACAACAGGTTTCCGGAATTCTCGAAAGGCACTGCTGACATACCCAACTTGTTTACCAAAGCACGCTTAGACAACTAGACCTCAACAAGCCTCAGCACGGTCGCTCCTACGAAGAGTGGATGTTCCCTTCGAAGGAACTCACACACGACTGCGAGCTCCACCTCATGACACCGCACACCTGCAACGACATAAGGAACACAAAAGCCCACCAATGCCATGCCCATATCCCATTTTCCCCCCGACAAACGGCTTCCGGTCTCTTTTTTCTGAAATGAATTCAATCACTTTAGCACCAGCGCACGAAATAAAGACGGCGGGCAAGTAAAAGAAGACGCAGCAGCGCTGTTACGCAGTGTTCTCTTCCACGTGTCAGTCGTTTCTGCTGCGCGTGGCGTTGCAGAATTGAGCACGCCATCTAGAGCAAATTTGTTCGCTCACTGTTCCAAGCTTTCGCCGCTTCTTTCGAACGAGTCCCTGCGAACGTTACGACTTCACCTCGTCCGCTCCTTGGCAGACGCCTGAGGTAAAGGGAGGAACCACTAGATCAAGAAACGTACCACGTGCCACAAATTTCGTTCGGCCTTTTCTTTCTTTAATCATCACTACGTTTAAAAAAAAAAAAATGTCGAAGCACGATTGTTTTTGCAGGTGTCCCATACTAACAGCCAACGCAAAATCCACAATGGAGAAAGCAACTGTCAACACTGTTGTCTTCAGCGGAGCAAGATGTACACTAGACCCGATACTCGCCGGGGTGGCCCAACGGAAGCTGCACGAACAGCAGCCAACGGGTTTCGAAGGGCCGCTCCGCCTCTTTTGGCAGAGGCCGATGCCAAAAAGAAAAGAAAGAAACGATGACTCGCTCGATAAGCGCCAAGTTCCGCCGAGGCGGCCAACGTGGAACGGGGCCGGCTCTCTTTCCACGACGAGCGCACCCGCTGTTTCGTTTCAAATAACCTCGCGAAGAAGGGACCGATAAGAGGACGTCAACGTCGTCTGCACGGCGAGAGCAGCAGCAGCAGCAGCAGCAGGTGATTCATGTCACGGCGGGACGGCGACCGACGCGGTTACAACGCCTCCCCCCGAATGCGAGGAGGCCAGAGGAGACCAAGTCTCCAGCTTCGGACTGAATCATAGCAGCGCGTGAATCACTTGTCGCGAACTTATTGCAAGCGGTTAGCCGCAGCCGTAACGGTCAGGCAGGCCATCAAGACACGACGAGCTCGGACTTTAGTCTGTTACTTTATATTCGATGATGACACACAGCTAACCTGTTCGGGCTCCTCCTTTCCGGCATAGTTTCAATATCATCGCTATCACATGCCCATGAACGGCTTCATGTGCAGAAGGCCGCAGCCGCCTTGTCTTACGCAGGCAAACTTTTGAGCACATTTACCCTCTCCACGAATGGTCCAGTGAAGACGGTCATCGTACCAACGCCTGCAGCCACCTTTCTGGGAAGTCGAGGTCGCACGGTGGCTTCAGCGAGGACGTTAATCGCAGATGCATCGCTGTAACAGTGCATTCACACTGGCGAGTCGCGGAGGTCGCGCGACCAATTGCCACTACTCGCGACCAAGGAGCGGCCCGATATGTTCGAAATATATAGCCAGCTCGACCTTCCACGGGCCCCGTCCAAGGGGCTTCGTCGGGGCTGACGTTGCCGCCAATAAGAAAGAGGACGTAGAACAAATGCCGCGTCTCTTTGAGACGCGCCCCTGACAGGTGCAGTAACTTTGCGACTCCAGTCGCACAGTCAAACGGTCGAGCAGCGAGCATTGGCCTCACAACTGTCGTTTCCCGGCAAATAGGACCGCAACGACTATTTGAGACTTGCAAGCAAGTGTGAATGAGTGAGAGCGCGCAAGAAAGGGCTGTTCCCTTTCTGAACCAAAGAAAGCGCCAGGAAATATCGAATTATCGTTTTTTTTTTTTTTGAAAGCGAAGAATAATAACATAACGGGCACCGGCGATTACAGTTCCGCAGATAGTATATACTCCCGCAACCTTTACTTCGAAAAGGACAAGCACAGCCAGCTCCACGAACCACGCGCCACAGCGGCGCGACGAACACTGTCGCGCCGCTGCCCGTTCAGGAAACGTGCAGCGCTCGCGTACGGCCCGTTCGGCCCGACCAAGAGGAGGGCCGTAGGTCACACCGCCGGCCCCTACACCGAGTGGTGGGCGTGTACGGCCGCATCGGAAAGCGCGCCACTGGGTCAAGATCTGAGTTGCCTGCCCGGAGAGAGGCTGCCGGCGGCGAGGGCGTCCGGCCAGAGCCCTGGCTAACCACCGCCTTCAAGCGCTTATCAGTGGCGCGGTGAACATGACTACAGCGCATCTACTATGCGACATCAGCTGCGGAATTCACGCATTCATTTACCCGGTGACGTTGTCCAGTGCTGAAGCCCCTATAGTTGAGCTAGAAAAGAACGAAGCCCATTAAAACACACTTGCTTATTCGACGCCTCACAGATGTATGAACAACTTAATGAGCGAATGCGTGCATCGTGTTCGTGTCTTTTTTTTATTTTGACTTATAGTTGGGGCAGCAACCATCGGTTTCCGCCGCGAATTAAATTTCTCCTGCCCCTCGAACAGGTTTTATCGGCTTATCGGAACTGACCTCGGCAAGACTTCTATTTAATACTCCTGCTCCTACATGCAAGCGAGTAAATACTACGGTTAAGCGCAGAAGCTATTAAAAAAAAAAGGGGGTACCTTCCCAACTATAGCACCAAGTATCGATAAGAAGTGCATCCTCGGTCGTTCATTCGACAATTAAAAAGTAATTACTTCTGACGCCACCAGCATACTACAGCCGCCGCAGCACTAATGAGCTGTAACCCGGCCCATGATGGAAAGCATATCAGCTGAGATTTCCACCGCGTGCGTAACGGCAGTACGTAGTAACGCCCACTAAACCTAAAATGCTCCTGAGGTGTAGTGCGGTCACTTTGTTTGCATAATTTAAAAAAAACAATTCGATACACGTCGTTTTTTCAGATATAAAATCAATGTTTACGGTTAAAGACCAAAACTTTTTATTGTTTTCGTATTGGTAAGACAATCTTCCTTCTTCGATAATTCCGCAATCTATTACGGTCGCTCTTCACATGCGGTCAGGATAACATGCCAGCCTTGCTGACGGGCGGTGGAAACCCCGAACCGCATTGTGCGAAGCCAGGCCCCCGTGGGGAGCCACCACGCCCAGAGATTTGCCGCTCGGTAGGGGGCGCGAATTAACTTTCCCAGAGTACCGCAATCGTCCTCTCCCCTCCTCTGGACTTGTAAACGTTCAAAACGCGTGAATCGTACTGGTTTGCCTGCCTTCGCAACGTCGTTATCATCAGTGATAATTTAAAGCTCTGAGTAGTTGGCGAAGCCAACTTGGGCGGAAAACGGGTCAGAAGAGCTTTTAACCACGTGTAAGCAGCAGTTCGCGCAAACCACGTGCAAAAGTTGGCGCCCGCTGTTGTGACAAGACTGGGTTGCGACAGTGTTGCCACAACAGCGGGATCCATGCAGGAGGCGCGTGAAATATGAATGCCTCATTGTGATTTTTTTTTTTTTGTCCAGCTACACCAGGCGAGGAGGCACACAGCACTTCCGCGAGGAGCGCCTGCAAAAGCGGAGGTCGCATCCGCGGCTGGATCCCGGAAGAGAGACAAGAGGCCCGCCATCTCAGGATCGCGGGGCGTCCGGCCGGCCAGCCCATATCGGGCCCAAAGAGAGGAGGGCTTCGGCCGGCACCGCCGTGCCAGGCTGCGCGCCCATTCTCCGATGCGGTGGTCGCGGACTGATGGGCCCGCCAAGCAGCGGCGTGGCCAGAAAATTGTTTTCGCCAGAAAGGGGGAGACTGTGTATACTGGGCCAGGTGGATGAGATGAGATCAAAAGTGTACGCTCTGAATGCAGGGTCGACCGCACGGTGAGAAGAAGGGACTGAAGCGCCTCTCCCGTGGGTACACCCCTGCCGCCCACGGTAGTAGGCTGCGCCGTTGTCTGGACACCCATAAAGACGCTCGGATAGAAGCTCACCGGCAGCGCAGTGCGAGAATGCAGCCGCGGCTGCACAGTCACACGACACGAACAAAGCAACGCTGAGAGACAGGCAGTGATATGAATTTCGGGTTTGATCTATGATCAGTGCCTCCATGGCAGTGTGAGTGTGTGACATCAAGGCCAGACGCGAAGTCCCGCGGCAAGCGTAGCGAACTTGGTGCCTGGGCCAACTCTGTGGTGCAAGTTTCAATTTCAATTCAGCCCACCATGCACGCTGCCAGGATTGTTTCAAGACAGTCTACAAATGACACGCCATTTAATCTATATTTGACAAATGCATTGGAACCAATTAACGTTACACAATCAAATAGGAGCAATGCCTTTTTCGCAGAAGCTTTACATACTCAGACTTCGCGTAAGCAGCGCGATAAAGCGTTTTTTTTTTTTTTAATGTAGACAAACTATGCCTGTAAAATTCGACGGGCATTCCTAAAGACCTAGTCGGCAGCGAATTTCACTCTAATTCAAAAATAAATAAACGCTACTCATCCAGCATGCCAACTGCTGGTATAAGTGACAAAAGGGTGTTCAGTAGGAAAACGAATGCACAGAAGTGTACGGAAAGAATTTATGATAGGCATTTTTCGACGCGCAGAACTGCACGTCAGCAGCTACAGCGTGTTCGTAAGCTGCCAGCAATATGCGGGTGAGCCAGAGACATATGCAGGTGTGCCGGCGACAGGAACTCAACTTTATTACGCGGGTCAAACCCAGCCCTTTTCAGCGAGCCCTGACACTCACCCATGTTTCTAGTGAGCCAAATATGCGCCTACAATAGGAAGCAACTTAAAAAAAAAATTAAAAAAAAAAAACAGAAGATAGTAACAATGGGTCATGGTCCGCGGCTTCCTGTATTACTACGCTGACCAATCATGAGTATGAGTTTATTTCAAACAAGCATGTTTACATACATGTTTGAGGTGTATGGGAGTAAAAGCCGCGCAAGAGCAGCTTGACAAAGCTCCCACAACAGTAAACGAAATCAGCTTTCGAATGTTTGACTGCATGAAATATATCAGAGGTACCACAATTCTTGAGCTTACAACTTGGTCTCGTGGTTAGCTTCTGCTTAAGGAAAAAAAAAAAGAGCTAATAGCAGGCTACTTTTTGTCGCGGAGGAATTATGTGTGGTAGTCCTAAATATGGGCAGAGCTTCACTGCAGAGTTCAGTTGTTATCCGACTGTACTCACAAATGCAAGGCTCCCCTGAAACAACACACACGATCTTTGCCAGATGTTGCACGAGTATTTAAACATGCGTGCTATAAATATACGGCAGAGAAAAACTAACCCGTTAGATAGAACGGGTAAGCCCGCTCGAGCAGTCACGAAGCCCCTGCCTCATAATAAAGTCTCATAATTCAGCTAAGGCGAAGCTATCAATCAATGCGGGAGGCGTCGCACAGACTCGAGCAGCACCCGCGCAAAGCTCGCGCTCGCCGAGGCCGGTGCAGACGGCGTGCTGCCCCGCGTGCTCCGGTCGGTTCGCACAGTGCGCGCGCGATTCACTGCAACGTGCGGTGCGCGGCGGGGCGCCACGGTTCACGTGCTACGGCACAATGGGGCTCCGGTAGAAAATAGGGGGGGGGGGGGGGGGGGGGGACAAAAACGCGCCGTCCGGCGCTCGGCGAACGTGACGAAATGCCCCAGCGTGAACCGCGGCGTCGGGCTGCCGAAGCAGAGATCGCTTACATCGCGCGCACCCGCCGAGTACAGTGTGTATGCGGGCGGCGCATTATACGAGCATTGTGTAGTCGCGCCACACCACGAGGCCTTTCTCAACCACTCTTCTTCCCCCGCCCGTCGCTCATGGCTCGTTTCGTAAGCTGTAGACACGTTACACGTACAACAGAGCAGGATGGAGCTCCAGGTAATGGCCTCGGCAGTCGACAAGGTGAAGCGCATGGCCATACGAACGTTGAACCCACCCGGCTCGGCTAACTGCGCGTTTGAAAGAACCATCTCGACCGCCAGCTCCGATATCCGGCATGCGAGGCTCAAGCCGACTCGAAGGGGGTGCTAAAACTCCCATACTGCCACAGCAAACGTGAGGGAGAGCATGTGGCGGAAAAGAACCGCCACTCGTCATGCGATATGTGAAAGCTGCGCCTTTCTACTCGACCAAGAGGTCCGTCCGCACACGTCACCATACGTCAACTCCAACGTTAAAAGGGCGCTACGCCACAGCGGAGTCGGAAGGCAGCTTTCAGTGAATTCATCGCAGCGCCACAGCTCGCGCCCCCAAAACCCAAATTAGCAAGCAACCCTGGCGAGTGAAGCAAGCTTAGGTACAGTGGGCACTCCCAGAAGAAAAATGGAAGGAAACAGCTGCGGGAGAAAGTCAGCAGGCAGCGGCGGGCTGCGCTCCGCCCACGTTACGGCGGCCCACTAAAGCCCGCCCTTCATAATACGCGGCGCAGCTTGGCAACCGGCGGGCCACACCAAGAATTAGAAAGGTTGCCAAGTGCACTACGCGCTCCTCAGTTTATCGCCCCCCAGAATAAGCGAAGGACGAAGCGAAAAGCACAAAGGAAGCCGAGAGCGTCTACAGCTGAGGCCAAGGTGCTCTACGGGCCAATTACGAGACCCCGATACCAACGCCGGGTCCAACGCCACCGCGATCGAGGCGATGATTAACGAAGTGAGCGAGTAAGCCCACAGACGGTAATTAAGTGATCGGACGATTGAGATACAGACGCATTTAATTTGTACAGCGCGCACCGGGGGTCTCTTCGCGAACACGACTTCCTGCATGCGAAAACGATTATGTCGACGGTCGGTCCACGCGCTCCCGAGAGAGCGCGAGGCCTTGTTTACGTCCCGCGCAAGCGGGCCGCGTGGGCGAAACCACTGGCCACCGGCCATTGTGCCGCCAGCCCACGGCACGCACGCATCCTCGGCCGCGGACGCCGGCACGTTCGGCGCGAAAATCGCCGCTGCGGACAACCAGAACGGCACGACTCCGGGCGAGAGTTAATGCCCCGCAAAGCATAAGCTACGGCGCTGAGTAACGCCCGCGCGGCGACCGGAGGTGCGTCATGGTGCGATGCGGTGCGCTGCGGACGCATCACGCGCGCGAACGAAGCAGAGGGGACGCGTCAACAGCTCACACCATCGGACGTGGCAGGAACCGACAGCGAGAGCTGCAGTCTCCCCACAACGTGTAATTGCGTCCCGCGAAGTATATCCTCGAGCAAAAAAAAGCAAGCACGGCAAGTATTCCGACAGTACACAGTACCTTATCACGGTGCTGCGCCGCTAATGTTATATCTGCGTGCCCCTCACGCGGCACTTCCGCCGAAACTTGCTGGGAACAAATGTTTACTGCAATCAGGGACAAACTTCCACCGCATGTTTGCGCCGGCAGGAACACCCTCTTTCACCGCGGCCGCACGGCGATGAATACCTGTTGCAGCTGTCTGCCCGGCAGATGGGTTTTATATTCGTGCACAGCCATGAAAAGTGTTATTTTCACCCAAGAGGTTCCCAGAAATTTGTTGTGAAAGCCAAGGAGAATAAGAGAAGAAACAAAATAATAAAAAATAACCGGGAAATGTTAGCGGCCCTGTAACGGACTTCGTTGACGCCGTTGTCCTTCTGTCCTCCAGCCATCCTTAATCACACACACAACGTGCGATGCTTTTTTATTTATTTATTTAAATACCCTAAAGGCCCAAGTGGGCATTACATAGGTGGGGGGCATGAAAACAACACAATACAGATTATTGGCACACAGTAGTTAACAAATACAAAGAATAACTATGAGGGCTGAGACGGCGGGTCTGGCAGAACAGTCCGAGCACCGAGGAGTCGGAAGCGTCGACAGCAAGCCAAGCTACCGGTGCGGCAGCTGTCACCGCCGAGCCACCGTCACGACTGATGAGTAGAGACTGGTACGTGCGGACATATTTAAATCCTGTAATAGTAGTCCTCGTAGCACTGGTTATACAGCCCACAGTCTTAGTATACGTTGACGAAGAAAAAGCCGAGCGGTGTGTTTGCTAAACGTGGATGCGCGTGCAACATTAGCTATAGCTACAGGGGTTTTTCTCGTCGCAGGTGCGTGTCGTAGCATGAACTTAGTCCAAGAAGCACTTAAAGGGGCACTTGGAGTTCCTCTGCCGCTCCGCACTTGTAAATAGAGCCCATAGCCGCGAAGCCCCAAAATGTATCGCAACTCAGCTGGCCGCCTGTTCCGCCGCCAAGTATAGGTCTTCTTTGGCTTCCAACATACAGGCTGTCTTTTTTCCGTCTTCCTACAGGCAGCTATGCCTATATTTCAGTTCTTCCTCTTTCCTACCTTAGAAGAGCTTTGTTTCGAGTAAAACTCGTCCTTTGTGATTGGGAGCTGCTATTCTATTGACACAAGCCACTTTCAATGTTTCCTCAGTGCCCCTTAAATAAACGAGTTTGTTTCAATTGAGTGGCAGCTTTCTTGTTGACACACGTGTTGTCAACCTGTGGCAAGACCAACACCGTTATTGTCCCTGGTGGCACGAAACACCCTACATAACTTATTTGAATGCCGAAAAGTCCAGCTGCATCAGCGGCTCCATCCGAATTTCGACAAGCGCTCTAGGCGTTTGCAACACAAATCATGACGTTTCAGAAGGTTGCTTAGGGCGTCTTGTTATACTCCAGACAGTGACCGCTGCAAAAAACGACTCTGAAGGAGTGCCAGGCAGTATAAGGGCGTCGCGCCTTCGCGATATGCTCCGACTTTGCCGTGCGCGAAGCCTTCACTTATAGCATCCTCAATCGCCTCGCACCGGGTGCGCCCCGAAACCAGCGCGGTTCCCTGAGCACCGCGGCGGTGGAGCCCCGGCGAGGGTCAACATCGAGGACAAGCTGCACCCCGAAGGGGCTCGTGCATGCAGCGCCGCCTTTAGGGTGCCTTTCTTCTGTCGCGTGCATTTGATTGTAAACCACAACACCGGTCACACGCTCGTCCCCGCCCGAAAATGCTTTCGTAACTGCAAATAAATCACACATTTCACATGTCAAAGGCCATGCACACAACTATATACCAGGTCTCCCAGCTAAATGTAACCAAGCTTTTAAAAAACACGGGGTGTCCTAGCCGTCTGAAACTAAACGAGGTTTGTTTAGAGTGGCGTGACCTAGTCTGCAGTATTTTTTCGTTCTTCAAGGTTGACTAATTAGTTAAGCTTAATTAACTAACTTTTTAATTACTGACTTGAGGAACAAAGTGTAAATGAAAAAGTTGTAGACCGCTTTGAGAAACAGCTTACTGAGACATTTGCAGCAAAGTAATAGTTACGTAAAGTAGTTTTTTTACCGGTCTTTAACCATAACCCGCACAATAAGAAAAAGCTTCCACATGACAACTGTGCCACTGCAGCGTCCCAAGACGCGCCTTAAAGAATAAAATCCATTTTTTCTTAAGTCCTCTCCTCGATGAGACTTTGGGTGCTCATTGGGGCAGAGAAGTGAGCGAGCAGCTGGTCACGTGACAACTTTCTTTTAAGGCCAATAAATGAAGCTACGTAAATCGTAACTGGACGGAAATAGCACTACTAGCGGTTTTTCGAGGTGATCTAAAACTTTTGCATTGACACTTTCTTCCTGAAGTCAATAATTAAAAAGTTAGCTAATTAAACTTTATAATTAATTAACTTTGAAGAGCGAAAAAAATACTCAAGACTAGGCCACGCGACTATGAACAACCCTGAGTTGGTTTCACTGGACTAGGACACTTCGCCTTTTTTAAAGGTTTGGTTACATTTAGCTGGGACACCTGGTGTGTGTATATATATATATATATATATATATATATATATATATATATATATATATATATATATATATATATATATATATATGCGCCAAGCAGTGAAATGTAAACAGACGCGCTCACTCCGGTATCGGCAAAGCGCCTGACGACCCGATCAACGAATTTTCGGACGTTCATCGCCGTGTATCAAGTCGATTACCTTGTCATTTTCGCTATCAGATGAACTTGATAGCAGTTCATCAATGGCGGCAACCATCCGTATTCTCTGTTCCATAGCGCGAGACTGTTCGCAGACACGAGCAGGATAGTATGGGCCACCGTGTACGGGCAAAGCGGCTTCTCCGCAGACACGCGTCACGCAATGCTTGCCGGGATTGCACCCTTGCGAACTGCCGATTTTCCGGGTGCGAGTAGGGGCAACGAGAAAGTGACCCGGCAGTGTGCGCTTCCGGTGATCGAGGACAGCGGGTGCGCACCAAGGCGCTCCGGTGCGCACCGGTACGGGTGATCGAGGATGCTATTAGTTAACTTGACATTTTAACCCAGCTGTTTTCTCCTTACTTCCCCCTTATATCTTCTCTTGCCTTTCTCCCAATGCAGGGTAAAACCGGAACCTTCTTCCGCTTAACCTAACCTCCCTTCTTTCTCCAACCTATGTCATTTCAGATACGCATCTATCAATACCACGCTTAACAAGCTGCTTAGCTGCAATGCCGGCATATGGAGGCTCACACAAGCCTCTGTAGGAAGCCACTCGATTTACATGGGTCCATTACTGGCAGAGCAGAGTACCGTTCTGCGCATTCACCGGAACGAAACTTCCGCAACCGTAACGACATACTGGCACGGCCACACAGCAATGCGGTCGTTCCGAGAACAATGTTCAGTGATCACCGGGTCTACGTAACCGCAGTGGCACACGCGATTCCCGGTAGGTCTGGTGATGTGGCACAGCCCCGAACTGAGGGCAATAAACACGGAGTGGCACTGGAAAGGAAAGCGAAGTTACGGGTTCAGGTAAAAGGCTACTGAGATATCGGGACAGCGAGGGTAAAGTCGGCGAAGCATGCCACGAGAAACGCCACCGGAAAGACAACTTGAGAAATGAGACTGTGAAAGCGGGGACATTCACATGCTACAGGTTACATTAGTTATCACAGTCACTGCCGAAAACCATAATGCAAGCAAATCATGTGTGAGACTTCCATTTACGGAAAAAATAATATGAACCACTCATCGGCGGTTAAACACTTCTGGCGCATTCATTAGCAAAAATTAATTATTGTTTGATACCTCTGCATGTAAGTGGCGCTTGTGAGAATGTGCATAAAGGCAACAAATGTTTCTATTTCCGTTAGGGAACGTGAAGGAAGAGTTGGAACGCCGAAGCGTGGTCCATATTATTCTGTCCTCGGTTGAACACCATGGAGCTAACGTCACCCGCACAACCTTACAAATGTGCTTGGCGCAATACAAAAACACAGCGTTTCAAAAGCGTGAAAGTGAAAGAGGCCGTTCTCGGGCAGAAACCCCTATAGCTAAGTGCTACGAAAGGATGAAAACGCCTGCTTGGGGTGCGAGTCAAAGCAAGAGTTTTAGACTCCGCGATATACTGGTGCGTACACCTGCTCTAATCACTGACTAGAATGTCTCTGCTCTCAACGCCTCACGCTTTGCTACTCCTGCCATTGCCTAGGAGCTCTTCAGTGCGACCGTGGCTACGGGGCCAACAAGTGGGTGTGCGGTCAGCCTTGCAAGACCTCTCATCAAACTACTAGACGCGCGCTTGGAAATAATGATATGGGAAGAGTTCAACGCCCGGCGGAAAGCGACAAGCTTACAAAAATAAAAGCTCTCCAGATACAACGGCGTAATGGGCAAGGTGAAAGGAGAATAAAAAAAAATGTTGCAGCAAGAGTGGAACGGAGAAAAGGAAAATCAAGCCTGAAGTTGACCAATAGCGCGTTGTTTTGGCGCACTACATTGCCGTATACTTGTTACAAAGGCCAATCCTTCCTTTCCCATGAACTATGAACTGGGCACAACTGAATCACCGCCCAGAGATTTCTCGCTCCCACAGAAGACCCGTTCAAACGTCACCACCGTGCTCCTGCCCTGTCAGTCATCAAGAGGCGGTGAGAGAGCCTCAAAAGGCAGATGCCCCTTGTTGCTGCTGCTGCTGCTGCCAGGCAGACAACGACCAAACCAGACAATGGACAGAAAAGCGCAACAGGACAGGAACGGACGCGAAGCGTCAGCTTCCGTCGTAACACGAGGGCCGTCTCGCCCGAGCACAATGACCGCGGTGTGCACAGAGAGAATTCTCTCTGGGCATCTGTACCTAGAATCCCTACACCAGCTTTGCTAGGGACTTATCTGTATTAGCCCCGACAACGAAACAAGCAAGTCAGGTCCAGGCAATTAGGCGACACTGTCCGATTTTCTTGCACGCTGTGACAGAGTGTATCTCGGCGCTTCGATGTGAATGAAACCTTCGGTCCTAGAAAAATGCCGCTTTACTGCGAGTCATTAGGGCTTCTGTAACTTGAATACGAAGTCCTTATTTGTTTCCATTCGGAAGGAGACCGTAATACTTCTTCAATCGTTGTTCTCCTTGAAAGAGGCCAGAATTTTGTGCGGTTTTGCAACTTTCGCCATGTTATTTTCAGTTGTTCTGCAGGACTGATCTAAACATAGAAATTACATAAACGCTCCACAGCCGCCAGATCAGATAGGCGACTATTTCCACGCCACGCGAAAATCTTCGCCAGCACAGTCATTTCGTTGTCTCGCGAGTGAATGCGCTAACTCCAGCCACTAAAGACACACTACTGCTCAAGGCACCGAGGATTTCCCGGAATAAAGAAAGGCAAATGTGACAAAGCTGCAGGACGACAGCTATTATCTTTCGAATTACTTCTAGACTACTACCACTCTCACCAATGCTAAACTCTTACAAACGAATTTCCGATTTCGGTCACGCGCCTGTACGCTGAAAACAGTCAATTGAAAGACAACACACAGGTCGAGATGAAACAAGACACACATGCGTCCCAAATTTCGTACTCTTGGGTGCCGAAACAACTGATGACGGCGCTTCGAATTCATCAAGGTGGCAAGGCAGCCAGGACCTTGAACAGGCGCGAAAGTGCCTCCTTGTTAACACCGTGAAATATCGCACCAGATATCCCGATGAAGGGCCATTTTGAAAACCGCTTGCGCTGGAGGATCGAAGGAACGGAACACCTGGAAAATCAGCACAGCGTGTTCTCAGGTTCGCGCTGCCGCCGGGCTACAGTGTTCTGGAAGGCTTTTAGAACACTGCAGCCGGGCTCAATCCGCCTTCTCAGGCGGCCGCTCAGGTCATGCGCGCCTCTCCTCCTACAGCTCCACCGGTTGAAAACAAACCGCCAGCTCCTACTGCGCATGCGCAGTTCATGTTAGTGACAAGTGCATGCGACAGATGGCGGTAGCTGTCAAGCACGCACGCGCGCACACACACACACGCACACACACCTGCCACTTCGCAAGCGCAGTTGGCGCTTCGTGGAACCGGATCGCGCCTGACTCTTCCACTTGCGTTTGTTTTCAACCAGTAGTAGCTGACGGATTTTCGCCACTCCTCAGACGACGCCACATCATGTGAAAAAAGGCGGATTGGCGTTTGGACACCGAGGAAAACCACTTTCTGACCATGTGGTTGCCGTACCTTGCAAAGATTGAACATACTGGTGTTTCGCTTCGGATAGGCCTGTCTGCTCGTTTTGAAAATAGTGCAGGTTTAGGACGTACTCGAACATTTTCCCTTACAAGAACTTTAGTGTCAAAAACGTTACACAAGACGATTTGCGAACAATACGCTCTCTTCGTACAAGTATACAGCCTTTGTCAAAAGTATATAGGCCACGCATTGGAGCTCACGTAGCACTCTCGAAAGCTTTCGTAGAAGCATGCAGCGCTGGCGAAGCCGCACGGCCCAAAGCTCGTGTCTTGCATGTATGTTTTTAACACCTCATCCGTCCGCATGGAGCCGCGTTCTGAACACCCATCGCGATCCGCTTTAGATTTAACTCACAACGTTGGGTAGCATGCAAAGGTGGTAAACATCTGGCTCAGGCGCCCTTCCGGCTTCGCACGAAATCATCGAGCTGACAAGTAGAGCGTGCAGCGCAGCAGCGCCTGCGGCTGACAGCTCGAGGCGGTCCCAGCTTCGTCTCCGATCGCGCCGTAATGACGGAAACGAGCTCCGTTCCAGCTTCCCCTCGGCCACCCCGTTGCGCCCTGTTCGACCGCAAGCGAGCAGCAGAGACGTCACCTGCGAGCCTCGGCGAGTGGCGTTTACTCTGGCGGCCAGACACGACTCGCCGGAGACTCTCCTCCTCCCTCGTGGCGGCGGTGGAAAAAGAAAGCGAAGGGGGTGCGCGCATGAATCGAGCCCCGTGGCCATTCAGCCGGGCAGCGAACGCGGCGGGGGGGATACCCACCCCCCCTCCTGAGAGGAGCGCGCACTTCCGGGTCCGTCCGGCCGCACGCCGGCGACAAGCGGGGGACTCGAGGTCGTCGAACTCTGCGCTGGCCACTCGGCGGCCGCCACCCATCTATCTATCTATCTATACACTGCACGCTCGCCAGCCGCCTTCGAGCGATCATTTCAATGATCTCTGCCACGGGGACCTGTTGGGGCGCACCGCTGGCCGACTGCCACCGTTGAAACGGAGCCGTCGATGGAATCGTGACACGAAAACACGAAAACGACGCCGCGAAGAGACTCCCCAGGTGCGCAAAAGTCAAGGCATCTTACGAACAGAACACCATATAGCGATTAAAACCGTCGGATAAAGCGCAGTGATCGAACACTCCGCAAGCAACCTGAAACAAAACTTAGCCTGAATGAGAAGTCAAAAGTTTGTGACGTGACGTTTAACAAACGGGATGCCGTTCATTCCACGTGGCCAGTCCTTGAAAAAAAGAATAAAACGTTACGCCACAACCTTTGAACTGCTCATTCCGACAGTCTTGACTTGCTGCCCACCGACATCGCACCCTGAGAGATTCATATACTTCCTGCACCAATATTTCATACCGTTCCTGCGTCGAACACAAAGCGAAGTGGCGTTCGTACACAGCTGTTCCATGACGACCGACCGTTCACACGTCCGACAGGCACACCCTTTTGTTTATCCGGATCGAAGCAAATGAAACACACTAAAAGACGAACACCATCCGGGTCGCCAACAGGGCCAGGTAAACGCGCAACTGCAGTTTAAACTGAAATAACTCTCCGACAATACCAAGGCGTTGCGATTCTACGAATACACAACTTTGCATAAAGGTTGGTGAGTTATATTGGGTTTACTGGCGCATAAACTGCGGCCATCATGTGCCAAACACAGCGTTAAATGAAACCTTTTTTTTTGACGGCTAAGACGCGCTGCAACCACCCTTTCACAGATACATAAAAGCCAGTAAGACCCAGCAATGGTCAGATTTCGCACTCAGTCTTCATTTCTGCTCTAACGCACGTTCCGAAAAGAAAAAAGAGTGAAACGTGCAGAATCCATAGAATTACACAAGCGCGTCGCTATCCCCTCCATGAAATGTTCGCGCACAGAGTGCAATCTGATAGCGACTTTCTAAAAAAAAATAATTTTACTGTAACAACATTCCTGCGCCAGTAATCAGCGCCCAGTTCACAACACAGGACGAGCCACTGAACGAAAGCACGCTGCCGGAAACGAAACGTCTTAGACAAGCCTGAACTCCTGCTATGGGCGCCCTAAATTACGATGGAGAAAACCCAGGCAATCCAAAAGCCGCACCAATCCTAGAGCTGCAACAACCGTCCGACCACAAGCAGGGCCGAGAGAGAGAGCGATCGCAACAAAGCCTGGAAGAATCCGCTCTGATGCGCGCGAGTCGTGACGGCGCTCGCTGAACGAAACACGGAGTCCAGAGCGCGCCTTCGTCCGCCGCCTGACACACGCCGAGGGCCCCCCCCCCCCTGCCTACTACACGCTCTCTCGGCAATGCTCGGGCGACCTTCACCGTAACGCGGGGTCAAGCCGGGAATCGCCAGGCTCGTTCAGCCCACAAGGAGGCAGGCCGGCGTAACCACCGCGTAACGCCAGGGCACACGCAAAACGGTCCGGTTGCGCTCCCCACCAGAGCACGCCGGATTAGACAGAGAGGAGGCAGACAAAAAAAAAAATAAAAGCGCCAGGCCACCGCGAAGGGAATTCAGCCACTGCGCGCTCCAGCGATCAAGAGCCTGCTCGGACCGCTCCGAGCAATGGTTATCGAACCTCCACCTCCTCTAGCACGCGCGCAACACATTGTGCGGCCGGAGAGGAAGGAGAAAAAAAGGACCGGCCACGTTTCCTCGGCCTCGCGTCCACCTTGCAAGAGCGCGCGCACAATGGAACGAGGAATTTCGCTGCGCACGGGCCTCCGAATTTTCGGTGCTCAGCGGCGCTGCGCGCGCTAAGACGTGAGCGCCGAATTGCGCCCAAAACTGCGGCGTTGCAGAAAATAGCCGGCGCACGGTAACCGATGAGGCGCCACATTCAATTGGGGGACAGAAGGGGGGTACCCGCGGAGGGAGAAACGGGGCCACCAAGAAGGGACTCGGCCCCGAAACAAATGCGCCACTCAGGGGCGGACGAGGAGGGGAGGAGGAGGAGCCGCGTGAAAGCGTTCGAACGACTCGCGGGCCCACCTGACCTCGCACGCGATTCAACAACTCTCCTCCCGCCCAAACTCCCACTGCCCCGCGTCTCTTCGGTGCTACACTTGGACATGAGCCCGATACGGCGGGCCGAGAAGGGGGCTGAAGGAAACGCCTCGAGGAACACCGCGACAAGGCTGAGGCCCCGGTCGTGCTGCTCCTCGAGAGACGTTATCGAAAAAGAAAACTATATACGCACATATCACACCATCGCGTGATTAACGTGAACCGCGCTCACCATGATGCAGTTGGTCTTGCCGATGGCCCACAAGTTGACCTTGTTGTCCTCGCCGCCGGTGACCATGACGCGGCCGGACTTGTGGCCAATGGCCAGGCACTTGACTGTCGAGCCATGAGCGACGAATTCCTCTGCGAGGTGCAAAGAGAAAACACGAGAGTTGAAACCAAATCGCTTACTCCACAGTCCTTGCACAAAGCTCCTAGAAAACGGGGTAAGGTTCTTTAACAGCACTGCGGTTAGCAGGCCGGAATTTCACGCTCAATTATCAATTTATCGGCGCAACAAGTTGAAAGCGCGAATAGAGCGAAAGCTAGCGGTTAAGAAAACACAAAGTATACGACCGCTAGTAACTACCGCGGTGCATAACAAAAGCGGTAAGCGAGATAAGCACGGAAAGAAAGGCACTGGTTGCAAATGTCAAATACGCGCATATTAATAAAATTGTAATTCTAATTCAGCGCAGACAGAGCTCGACAAATGCAGTACACAGAACCGAAGAAAAGAAGAGCAAGACGCACGGTGAAACATATCCTAAGCTAGAGGGAAAAAACGCCCCGTGAAAGAGACATAGCGACAGCGGCTGTTTCCGAGACAGCGCGCGCCGACAGGCTGGCTGGCTGCCGATCGGGCTGCGCGGAGGGAGCGGACGCAGTCGGCGGCGGGCGTCGCGACAGCGCGCGAGCCGGGTCAATCCCCGCTGCAAAGAAGCCCCTCCATGCGTGAAACAATGCAGTTCGCGTGTCACGCCGGCAGTGCTTGACGCACAGCTTCATCCCCACGAGCACAGCCGACGGGATGCTGCAGAGCCCAGAGGGAGCGCTTCGAGCGATGAGCTCGAACTGCCAGTGATCAACGTTGCTGTGCGACTTAGATTATGACGGACGACGACGCCCCTGTCATGCATATGCGGCAAAATCTTTCCGCCAACCGGTTCCTTAGCGAGAAGTAAGACAGCAAAGACCATGAGGCCAGTGCGTGCAGGGGGTACCACTTATTTCTAAATATTAAGTAAACGAGACAAGAGCCCTACTTAGCAGGCAATTTTATGCTCAATAAATGTTGCATGTATTAACGGATGTTTACGAGCGGAAGCTGCACTGCGGACGCTGCGAAGCACGCCGTAGTGGAGACCTTCCAGGCGCTATGCGGACAATAGTGTACACTGCGCATTTGCAGTTTTTTTTTTTTTTCTGGGAATGCGTTGCGGCTGGCAGTGATTCCTTCATTTCAGACGAATTCAGCACTCTTCACCTGCAACTGGGGTGCTTTTTCACGTTCGGTATCGAACGCAGTAAATAAATAAAAAACAAACAGCTTGGTTTGGTGTAGCACGTCCCTCGACACTCAACATATTCGTGTAGAAAGGCTGTCATCCCTAATATCCCCTTTGTTTTCCCCTGCGTTTCTAGCATGACCTACATCCTTGAAAAAAAAAAAAATTGCATGCACGATCCATAGACTACTTGTCTGGCAAAGCCTGTCGTTTCAACGTTACGATTTCCAATCACTCTGACACTTTCTGCAAAATTTTGCGCACGTTTGTGAAAGAAAGAAAGGAAGAAAGAAAGAACGAAAGGAAGAAAGGAACGTGTAAGCATGAAATGCATTGCAGGAAAGGCGTAGCGCATCCATAGGACGACTCATAAATGGTGGTAGCCGCATACCGGCCCAACTGAACGTGCCCTGTCTTCGCCAGCTTCGAGCTCGGCAGCGCGCATTGTCTCCCCGTCAGCTTTCGCGGCTCTCCGCGATGAGCTGCTTTTCTTAGCCGGCCTGCGTGCTCGGCTTCCTTTCGCCGCTTATGGCACTCAATACGCGCTACTTTTCTCGATGGGCCCTCGCCACTCACGCTGCTTGACGCGCTCGCTCGCTCTTCAAGGGCCGTACATCGCCGCGACTGGCCGTCCTGGCCGGGTTCGTGTGCGGATACATTAGCTGCCACTGGCGACACAGCCCAGCCTTCTACATCTCGACTCAGCCGGCTCAAATGCAAGGCCACGGCGGCAGCGTCGAGCATTCCGAAGTGCACGCCGTACGAACGGATGACAGATGAGGACAGCGACGTGAGAACATATAACGCGAGAAGCTCCGACGAAGGAGTGGTGGTGTAAAGCATCGGTTAACGAAGCTGTTCCATTTGCGCCGGCGCTGTTCGAAATTCGCTCGGGGCTATAGTGCGGCAAGTTTCTTTTTTTTTTTTTTCTCGCTGGCTACCATATGGAGCAAAAGTTCGGAAGTTTTTGGATAAGTTCGGCTTTATGTTCGGCAGCAGGTTCGCCGCGCTTTCCGGACGATATTCGCCTGAATTTGCCGAGAATGGGCCCTTCATGCTCAGAATAACCGGAGCATCAAAACTAACTAATGGGCTTCCTCTTGAAGCATGAGTAGGGATTTTTTCTTTCCCGAAAAAAAAAAAAAAAATGAGCGGCGATGAAAGGGTTAACACCTGCCGTAATCTCAGCATACGGGAGTCGTCTCCATCGAAACGGGCAAGGGTCGCGCCCGCTACTTTGCGCTTAATTATAATACTGGAAAGTGATGATAATTCAATAATAATAATAATAATAATAATAATAATAATAATAATAATAATAATAATAATAATAATAGTGACAATGATCATGAACATATGTAAATTCAAGACTTTTCAGCTTAGAATAAAAAAAGCAAAACCTCTGTGGCTGTGCAATTCCGAAACCTAAGCCCAAAGTTGCAACCACCGAGCGCGTTACCATCGGCGTTGCTTTCAAGCTTTTCGTTACGTTATTCCGGGCCTTCGCAAGCCAACAGTTGTAAAAACTGCAGAGGGAACAACCAATCGGCCTGATCGCAGAGTCCACGAGCGAATGAAACGGTTGAGTTTTTTTAAGGCCGTACACATTAAAAACCACACAGTAATCTCACCTCAGCCTGCTGAATACATATGCGAAGTGCATTGGCTCTAAGAACAACTAAGCTGAATTGCAGTACAGGCATTCCTAAGCCACCACACTATACTGGTAGATGTGTTGACTCTGCATTACTGCAGTTTGGTTTGGTTTATGGGGTTTAACGTCCCAAAGTGACTAAGGCTATGAGAGACGCCGTAGTGGAGGGCTCCGGAAATTTCGACCACCTGGGGTTCTTTAACGTGCACTGACATCGCACAGTACACGGGCCTCTAGAATTTCTCCTCCAAAGAAATTCTAGCCGCCGCGGCCGGGATCGAACCCGCGTCTTTCGGGTCAGCAGCCGAGCACCATAGCCACTGAGCCACCGCGGCGGCGACTCTGCATTACTGTTTCGGTTTCCAAGGAGGAAACTAGGGCGAGGGAGTGGAATAATTTGAAGTCTTATAGCTCGATGTTCACCTTATGCAAATATCTAGCTGACCCATATGCGCTGCTTCTGACGGTATAGAAACAGCAGTGAAGGTGCGCACACGAGCCAGCTTAGGACCGGGGAGAATATCAGTAATAGTGAAAACAGAGAGAGACGCAAAGCACCCAGTGCTCCAAAACTGTCAATTCACAGTCGTGAACAATACCGTTTTCGAGAAGGTTGACTAAAAAAAGCGCAGGGCAACTCTCGTTGTGTACTCACGGCTCGCTTCCAATGAACACTGTTGCAGACAATATAGCACCGAAACTTCCAAATTACGAAACGCATTCTTCGGAGGGCCAGCTGGTTCACGATCAAATTTATAATGACGCGGCGCGAAAGGTCGCGTATACACAACGAAGGACCGCTCGTCTCGTCCTGTTCCTTAATTCCTTCCTGGCGTATTTTGGAGGCACGTTAACTCTGGATCCGCAAAAACACACATAACACCAAGTTGTCCCGAACGTAGTATGTGAAGACACATCGACACAAACGTCGTTTATTAAATAGTATATAGCCCTCGTTGTGACGACGCGCGGCTAAGATTCGATGCATCCATTTTTTTATAGTTTATATATACATAAATCAAACGCATAAGTGAGTCGAAGTAAGAAGCGAGGAATGAATAAGCACACGCATTTCCATGCTTCCAGCTGTCGTGTTATGTTGTTTTGGGTTTAATGGCACATTGGCAGCTAAGGCCATCATGCGGCAAGCACAAGGTATAGGAAATGTTTTCGCTTCCAGCTGTCGTATACTTCTCTCTCAAAACAGATGCAATCTTCCGCTAATGAGAAGAGGTTCGCTGTGTGGTATAATCAATACCGTTTTCCACCGTCTACTGCGTACAGCACAAACCAAGCTGCGCTGGAATATGAGGGCGCTAACTATTCGAAGGTTACCGCTCATCTTGCGCTGGCTGTTGCGGCCAAACCCTCGACCCCAGGCGAAGCCGGTCGATCTAGAATTCACGCGCGCGGCGTGTCCGGTGTGCCGAACCGGTGACCGAATTAAGTGATTCGGAGCAGCCCCCGCAGTATCCCCAGCAATTGGAACAGGGGCCGCGGCGGGCTCAGGTGAGCGTCCTCGGCGCGTCGCGTCCAGGGCCGCGCGCGGCAAGGCCGGCGACTGACCCGCATCGCCAAGCAGCGCAGCCGGGAGCTCTGACCCAGAGCCCAGCGGAGCCGGCCCGGGGGCCGCGCTCAAGCGTGGCTGCGCTGGCCGGCCTTGGGCCCCGCGCCGCTGGGGACAGACTCGCAAGGCCAGCCACTCGTGCTCACTCCCCCCTCCGCCCACCGAATTCCCGCGTTTCAACAACCGCGATGGCTCGGTGGCCACGGCGTTCTGCTACTGAGCACGAGGTCGCGGGTTCGATCAGCGGCCGCATTTCGATCGAGGAGAAATGAGAGGCGCCCGTGCACCACCGATGCTTGGTTTGGTTTGGTTTGTCGGGTTTTAACGTCCCAAAGCAACTCAGGCTATGAGAGACGCCGTAGTGAAGGGCTCCGGAAACTTCGACCACCTGGGGTTCTTTAACGTGCACTGACATCGCACAGCACACGGGCCTCTAGAATTTCGCCTTCATCGAAATTCAGCCGCCGCAGCCGGGATCGAACCCGCGTCTTTCGGGTCAGCAGCCGAGCGCCGTAACCACTGAGCCACCGCGGCGGGGCTGCACCACCGATGCGTCAGTGTAGTTTGAAGACCTCAAAGCAGTCGAAACCACCCCGGAGACACCCCGCTACAGCGTACCTCGCAAGAACCTGCACGGCACTGGAGCAGAACAATCCATTTAATTCTCGCTTTGACGCTTAGCGTCAGACCCGCGGAGAAACAGGACGCCGCCAAACGCCACGAAACGCCGCTCAGGAAAGTCCATTCAAAAATTCAAGCCCAAGCTCGCGGGTGTAGACCGCACTTTACCGATTATTTTTTCAGCCGACTTCAACGACGACATAACGAGGCACAAACAATTCGCCCTCGATGTCGCATCAGGGGGACTTCACTCTCGAAACAAATGTAACGGAGTCGACAATCTGCGTCTGGAATGCTCTGCAGTTTAGCAGGCAATGCAGTGCGGTGCAAAAGCGATTACGCCCATATGCACACATTTCCCTGAACGGAGAGCAGGCGTATAACGAGCATGCAAGAAACGGAAACGGCACACAGCCAATAAACGAAGGGGCAAAAATGCATTCTGGTCATTTAATGGTGAACCATAATCCCACCACCAATGCAACCACCTCCAAACACGTTTAATTAAGCGTGGCGTTAATCATTTCGGGAACGAGCTGACCACTCGCCGTACCATTGCGGTAAGCGCGGCCGTCACTTTCTTTTTAAGTTGCTCACAGAAACAATCGCGCGCTTCAGTGCAGCCTCAGTTTGGAAAACCTGCGACAAGCACTGTAACGCTCTCGGCGCTCCGGCACCCCTCCGCGAACTGACGGTAACAAGCTGCAACTGCGCTACCACCCGGTGATGGGCAGTGCCACCGGGTCGGGCTAGCCTCAACCGCTCACGATCGTAATGCTCTATTTGTGCGCCGTCTAAATGTGCATGCACTGCAGTCGAACACGAATATTTCGAACTCGAAGGGGGTCGGGCAATAGCTCGATATGTTAGAAGGGGCAACGCATAAACTTACTAGTAACCTAGAAGCGAGAATACATTGCATCCACTCTAGAGACGCGCTTCTTGCCGAAATGTGTCGCTCGGCGGCGTGCTAGCAGCGCGCCGCTGACTCAGTGATGCTAGGCCTAAGATGATTCGCCTCGAAGCCGCAGCGGAAGGTGGTTCGGAACTAGCCACTGCGTATCATAAGATGTGTAATCCTGTTTCCGGTACAACATGATTATCTACAAGACAAAGCTGGTTCTGCATGGTGGATACACAAACGACTGAAGGACAGGCGCCCGTGTGTGTCTTTCACAGTTTCTGTTCTGTCACTGTGCCTTGCACTGTACGTCCACCATGTAATACAATCTGATTAAAATTAAAGAACAGATGGTGTAAACAACGGCTTCGGCCGCGAAGGACAACAAGCGGCGGCCGCCGCCGCTAGGCTTTGGCTAGATGGTTGGTTTCACCACATGACAGCGATGTGGCGCGGAAATGAGTTAGAGACACTGAAGGCCCCCCTCAAGCATACCTCACGTCCACTTCGTCATGCGGTTTCACAGCACACCATCGAGATGCCCAAAGCAGCGCAGCCGACCAGTCTAGCGCGCGAAAAGTGACCTAAGAACGCCTTTAGAAGCGCCGCTCAGCGAGTCTTTCGATCTAGCGAATGGCCGGCGAAATCGTAGTTCGATACACAGCGCGATTTTCCTTTAGATTTACACACGACTTTCAAGGGGATAATATCTATGTTCGATATAGCCAATAGTTAGAAATATACGGATCCGATATACCCGCGGGCTCGACTTCTAAGTAAAGATTACAGTAGTAAAGAGTGCTTACATGTTGCGTTTTCTGCGTGCTTCAGGCTATAACGTTGACTCGTTCCCAGAAGACAACGCAACGCTGGAGGACAAAAAGGAGGCGAGACTGCCAATTCGGGCTGCAGCCACGATCGTATCGACGGTAATCGGCAGACTGCAGCGTCACCCAGTTTAGCTTCGCGGAAAGTGCACGCTAACAGGGCGGGAAGAGGACACGTCAAGTCAGAAGTGGGCTGCTTCGAAACGCCGAAAAAGGTGGTCCGAGAACGCGACCCGCGCCCGAGGTGCGCGAATGTCCCGAATATGACGACGCAGGCATAGCGAAAAAATCAGAACAAAATAAAAAAAGACGAAAATAAGCGACCCGCCCCGCGGAGGACACGGAGCAGGGATGAATGCGACCCGCGGCAGAAGGGGGCGACGCATGGGCGCGACACTGCGACCGGTCAGCTGCTGGGAGACGCCGCACAAAGCGCCGTCGGCGAAGCGCGAACTTGGCCCCGATATAAACAGAAGGGGGGAAGCAGCCGCTGCCTGGGGCGGACACCACCGCGGCGGGGTCGGCCCCGTTCGGAGAAATTGGATGCCGCCAATAAGTGCGCGCAGAGCACGCGGAGTTGCGCGCGGGCTCGTCCAAGGTGGCGGACCTCCGTCGCCGCACTCGCTGGAGGCGCGACAAGAACAGAGCGCGGGAGAAGAACTCGGCAGACGCATTCTCCATTCACTGCGGGGGACCGCGAGATTAAACGACGCGCGTCGCCACGCATGGCTTCCCCCCGCACAAGGCTCCTCCCCAGAAATTGTTTGCCGCGACTTCGGGTCAAAAACCTGCAGCGCGTCTGCTGCCGCGCACTTACGCGTATACGCCACCCCGGCGAACATCGACTCGCTCCCATAATATATTCGCCGGGTGTTCTGCGAAGAGCAGCCAAGGGCATGCAGACTCTTATTGGACATGTCAAAATATTCAGCGTTTTCTTTTTATGTCGTTCTTTCCCAAGAACGCAGGGTGGTTACGCTCCGAAAAGCACTCTGGTGGAAAGTTACCACCGACGCCGCAGTAAAGGCCCGCTGAATCGCTACCGCAACCGAAATTGCGGCCTCCAAATTAAAAAGAGAAAAAAACAACGCCGTCATAGCAGCCTGCAACTCGCCAAAACACAAAAGTATGACGCTTTCTGCACTGACGACGAGTCGGCTGAATTTACTCGCTAGACTTGAATAAGGCAAACGCCCCCAAAGCTGAGTAGGCTCGGACATGAGCTGAAAAATAGTTTTTTTTTTCCTCTCTCTTTCTCACTCGCTCTCCTCCAGAGTTGACGGCAGAAGTCCAACTTCATAGTTCTGTTGAATTTGAACTTTGAACGTTGAACTTTGTCACTCAATTTAACTGATATGCGAACCTACGATGGAAACAATGTCTGCACGTAATTATGAACGACGCAAAGGCTTCTCAAGCGGCTCCGAAAATAACGTCACTGCGAAATTTGTTTTTAAAAAATGATTACGTGAAGGTGTTTATTTAAAATGAGGGGGGGGGGGGGGGGGGGGGGCTAGTAGACCTAAAGGCAGGAGGAGGATGGGAAGAGGTAGGCTACAGGCGGTGCAAAAAGCCCAACTCGTTGACAAAAGCCGCGAGCGAGTCTATATATATATATATATATATATATATATATATATATATATATATATATATATATATATATAGGTTGCGAAAGCGTGAAGTACTAGACTGCTTATAAGAATATATAGCGAAGTATACGCTTCGTTAAAGGAAACATATTTATTCAACTTGACGTTCCGATCGGAAGACCGATCTTCTTCAGGAGTGATTTTACATTGTGAATGCATCCCCTTTTATAGGGGCGGGCACAGAACAGGAAAGTGGGAAACACAAAGCACATAGCAGAAAAATACGCATAAAAAATTATTAGAGGCAGTGCGACCCACACACACATAAAAAAAAAAAAAGAGTGCGAGGAACAGGTACTCAGTCAGAAAATACAACGTCCAGATGTGGCCTCTGCTTTGTTAAGCACCGCTTGCTTATTGACAGTCGTGTCCAGCTGGGAGGTGCTCGACAGGTGCGTGGCCGTGCAACAACTTTCGTAGAAAAATGCGAAAACTTGTTCCTTCTCCTGGCCGCGAGAGCAAAAAAATAAAATATGACCCTCCAACAGAGAGAGCAGACAACAGAAAAAAAAAGAAGGAAAAAAAGGAAAATGAACAGAGCAAGGAAGAAACCTCGAAAAAAAAAAGTGAGATAGGTAAAAGAAAACCTTTAAAGTAGTGGTTTTTCTTCGCACCCAGCTATAGTGCACCCACCCCTGGTTGAGGGGAAGTATTGGAAGGAATGTAAAAAAAAATATAAGAAAAAATATATATAAAAAAATGTGAGATTAAAAAGGGAAAAAAAAATTGTGCGGCATTCGCGTGACCACAAGGTGAGCACACCCGGGGGGAAACGGCACAGGTGTGGCACAGGTGTGGCATGCAGAAAGGGGTATGACCTCAGACGACTTAGTCAGTATTGCTTTGTTTAATTTCGTAGGCCCCTGACCTCGGAGGAGAGGTGAGGGTGCCGTAAGTTTCATTAATGCCATTTTGCACTGTGTTAAATTTAAAAATAAAATATGATTCTCGTTGCTCGCGCTCACGAGTGTTTTTGAAGCCACTCTGTAGTATTGTTACTTTAAGTTTGTCAAACTCGTGACCTTTCTCGCGGAGGTGTTTCGAAAGAGGGAGGTTGGGGAGGGATTGGGTATGTGAGCGGTGGTTATTAAATCTGAAACGGAAGGAATTGTCTGTTTGGCCTATGTATTGCATTCGACAGTCGCCACACTCGAGCATGTAAACCACGTTGCTGGAATCGCAATTCAGGTCTTCCCGGATAGAATGCTTGAAATTTGAATGGGTGCTTTTAGCCAGTGCCGTGGTTTCCATGTGTTTGCAGACTTGACTATAGCTGGGTGCGAAGAAAAACCACTACTTTAAAGGTTTTCTTTTACCTATCTCACTTTTTTTTTTTCGAGGTTTCTTCCTTGCTCTGTTCATTTTCCTTTTTTCCTTCTTTTTTTTCTGTTGTCTGCTCTCTCTGTTGGAGGGTCATATTTTATTTTTTTGCTCTCGCGGCCAGGAGAAGGAACAAGTTTTCGCATTTTTCTACGAAAGTTGTTGCACGGCCACGCACCTGTCGAGCACCTCCCAGCTGGACACGACTGTCAATAAGCAAGCGGTGCTTAACAAAGCAGAGGCCACATCTGGACGTTGTATTTTCTGACTGAGTACCTGTTCCTCGCACTCTTGTTTTTTTATGTGTGTGTGGGTCGCACTGCCTCTAATAATTTTTTATGCGTATTTTTCTGCTATGTGCTTTGTGTTTCCCACTTTCCTGTTCTGTGCCCGCCCCTATAAAAGGGGATGCATTCACAATGTAAAATCACTCCTGAAGAAGATCGGTCTTCCGATCGAAACGTCAAGTTGAATAAATATGTTTCCTTTAACGAAGCGTATACTTCGCTATATATATATATATATATATATATATATATATATATATATATATATATATATATATATATATATATATATATATATATATATATATATATATATATATATATATATATATATATATATATATATATATATATTAGGAGAAGGTAAGTGACGCCAACCAAGTAAAATACAGGAAAAACACGACGTTTCGGGACCGGCTCGGCCCCTTCTTCACGGTGTGACTACGGGCGAGCGCAGCTTGGCTTTTTAAGCCCCTGTGTGGAAGGACCTGCGGGTCAATGGCCGCAGCCCATGGACGTAGGATGAGGGGAAAGTCCCCAGGGAACGATTAACATTCTCTCGTGTTTGCTGTATGTGCCACGACTCGAGTAGAAGCCTCCTGCGTGGGTTAGCTTCCGTTTCCAATACAATGGTGCTGTCGAAGTCAATTGGGTGGTCACACCCTTCACAGTGTTCGGCCACGGCGCTGCGTTGACGATTCATGTGACGGACGTCCGCTTTGTGTTGGTTCATGTGACGGCCGGCTATCATGCTTACACCCCTAGAGTACCAAATAATTATCCAAGACATGTTGATGGCAGAGACTGACAGAACGGGCGTCAGAAAGCATTTCTTTCTTCTTTTTTTCATGTCACATGCATTCCCACGTATTTAGTGTTGTTTCTTTAAGTATTTTTGCATTGTATTGTCATGCCTTGTAATGCATTGTCACGCATTTCTCACGCACAGTGAAGAATTACATTTGTCTCAACACAGTACATTGTACTTGCCACTGACTGCAGTTAGTTTCTGGTGTTGTGTGGATGTGTTGGTTGTTAACCTTGCGTCTTCTTCTTTTGTTGTGTATTGAGTGGTTGTGTAAGGATTCTCCTTTTTTTGTGTATTGAGTGGTTGTGTAAGGATTCATTAGTCATTAGAAACTTGTGTTTTTTTCCTAATCCTTCTCTGAGAGGGATTTTTCATATTCTTGTGTAGTAGCGTTTTTTTTCTTTTTTTTACATTCCTGCGGACCCCCATGCCTAGAACTTTCTCCTGGAATGTTGCCTTCTCGCTGTGCGGCTCAACGTTAATGGAACTAAACTTGGTGCGGCTGCCAGGCGCTTCGCGCGTGTCGCCACAATGCGTCTTGAGTGCCAGTTTGTAAAGTCTTGTGCAGTAAAGTTTTTTTTTTTTTTTGTCACAACCCTGTGGCAGCTGTACGCTGCAGAGGTTCGCGCTTGTCATCGACTTTTCTGTCGTTACCTCCCGCCGAACACCTGCTGCCGTTTCAAGTTGTAACCAACATTATTTTTATTTTTTATTAATTTTTTATTTTTTATTTTTATTTTCAGAACCTCTCCCCTCACCACTGTTTGTGTTTTTGTTTTGACACTTTTTTCAGTGCCTCGCGGATGCTATAAAAGCTGCTTGTTTCAAATACTGTCATACACTCGAAAAAGGCTGGTCCTCCAGCCGAAACGTCGTGAATTAAATCTTATGTTTTTCAAGTTCTGGTGACTGGTGAGCTGCCAAGAAATAATTTTTGATATATATATATATGTGTGTGTGTGTGTGTGTGTGTGTGTGTGTGTGTGTGTGTGTGTGTGTGTATGTATATATATATATGTATGTATGTATGTATGTATGTATGTATGTATGTATGTATGTATGTCGGAAATATAAAAAAAATCCGTTGTCTAGAAATTATTTCGAAGCAAAAATAAATAAATAAAGCTATCGGAACATCCAAGATAAGCGAATTAGGTTTTTCTGCTCAAATGTACTGCTTCCTTGCGGCCCGGATTCTTTACATGTTCTCTCATGAAACTGCACGGCAAACAGAATAAAAAGCACGGCGAATGCCATGAAAATGTCACCCGTCGTGCAAAAATCGCGTCTGCCATACTTATCGCAGGCAAGAACCAGCCCGGAACCTAGCAAACTCGTCGCACACTGCGCGTTTCCACCTTTCTCGTCTCCCAGTCCGTGGCTCGATACACTTTCAGGCCACTGGCAGGCAACAATATGGGCACCCCGCGTACAAAGTTTGCCGAACTGGGGCGCTCAGCTCGCACGCAGCACGTCCGCTGCCAGGCAGGCGCACACGAAGAGTCGCAAACACGGCCTCAGTCGCCGGAGCACGCTGCCGCCGAGCTCCGAGGCGTGGATCTCGGGAACCGGGCCGACATGTCCGCCGGAGCGCACGACGGCGGCTGTCAATCACGGCCGCCACTGCAGCAGCAGCAGCAGCGCGAACGCAGGGGCCATCGACTTCGGCACAATTAAAAAGGCGCTGAACGCACCGCCGGTCACGTGCGACCTGGCCCGTCCACGTGCACAAAGGGGCTTCGGCGGTGCTTGCCCGGAAGAGCAGCAGCAGCAGCGACGATGACGCGCTCCGGCGGCCCCGGCGCGCCTTCCGCCGCCGAATGTCACCGCGGACGTCAGCAGAGACACGGACGGCCGTCTGCTTGCTTTTTTAAATGCGCTTGTCGACGCTTAACTTTTTATGCCGTTAGCGACCTGAACGGGACGCTGTAACGCGCCCGCCACACGAAGCAGCCCGAGCGCGCGAATGTGGAAGAACCGCTGGGCGGACGTGTTCTAAACACGCGCGTGGGCCACGTTCGTCAGAGTGCACTGAACGAAGTAGAACATATCGTCGCCCTACTATGCTCGGTGTTTACACCTCCAACTGTTCGGTGGAATAGGTACGAGAGAAGCTTTCACTGAGGGAATGAAAACAGTTGATATCGGGCTCCCGAGAACCCTGGGCCGAAAATATTTTCTTCTTTTTCCCCGCTTACAGCGACTTCGGAGCTGCAAAGCTTTTCAGCAAGTAGCATACAGCAGCGCTACACGCTAGTAGACGCTAATAGTGACTTTCAGGGGGCGTGCGAATAGCACCTTTTCACAACCGAACCGAATATGAGTAGAAAAAAAAAGCATAACGCCGATTCGAGTGCGGATCGAACAGTAAAATAAACTGATCGAATACGAATCGCATATTTTCCACGTGACGTTTTGTTCAAGCATTTTCACAGACAATGCCATTATACGAACAGCTGACCAGAACGATTCGATATTCGAAAGTGTCGACTATTTCGCAGCACACCTCTATTAGTCGCATACAACTCAAGAACGAGGCGGCGGATGCCCCTCAAAGGAAGGCCCTCCAGCCAATGGCGTCCGCCGCTTTTTATGACGCCGCAGTTAATCCGGTTAAGCCGCGGTTATTCCCCATTCAGCAGAGCTGCGTCGGCTTCTCCGGTCGCAAGGTGCGCTCAGTATAAATTTCTTCGTAGCGTTGACTTCACCCCTGCTGCTACCGATTACTGACGCCATAGCGTGTCCAGGCAAATAAACTCGCTGAATCGACCTCCTCCGAGGCCACATGACCCGCCTCGAATTACTGAAAAATCCCTCGTAAGATGGCAGCAGTAGTCGGCTGCGTACTAAGTATTCTCCCTCAGGGAGTGTGTGTGTGTGTGTGTGTGTGGGGGGGGGGGGGGGGGGGGGTCAACATAAGTCATATGCGGTTACTACGAGTTACAACGAAAAGAAGAAAAAAAAGTTGTGAACACCCGAACCTCCCCGAGGCGCGAACACCGCGACGCTAGCGGCTTACATGCCACGTGACACCTGCGTAACATCCCACCTACGGAACAACGCTGAGCGACGCATTTAGTTTCTCTCACTCAAAATCAAGCGCTGCGTCGCATGTGAACCAAAAGCTTGCTTCAGTTCACAGTGGTGATAGGCATTCTTCGTTACCTGCTACACACCATGCTCGCTCTGCTTGCTAGCCTGAATACGCCGTTGGCGATGAGCGCTGCGCAAGGTCTGGATATCCTGAAGCCGCTTCCAGCGGTCCCGCACTAGGTATTCACAATGGTGCCGTCAACAGGAAGTTCGCCTTTTCAAGGGCGTGCGCGGCGATCCTTTGTGGTGCACTAAACGCCCGTGGTCCACAAGGTCGTCTCTAACTTCCCCTTCGTGTATGCCCGCTGGGCCATCTGTTTCAATCGTCATCGTCATCAATCTTTGTTACACCCTAACATCCCTTTCGTTTATGCTTGGTACCAGGCCAGACCTTCGCTAAAAGGGCAGAGATCTACATACACTTTATATCAATAATTTCTTTTTCTCTCTGTAGTTTAGCGAGTCACCAAGATGTTCATAGGAAACGATTTAGAGAGATATATACGGGATCCCATTTAATCCAGGCATGCTGCACAGCTCTGCACACTATTGCTCCTGGATATCAATGCGGCAAAGTAATTCTTTAAATGGCAGCATCGAAGATGATAAAGATGAACAAAACCTCACACGCATCTACCTATGCTAGTCAACACCTCGGTTTAACGCAAACAGCACCACTTATTCATATCCCTATAGGGGTCTCACGAAGTAGCTGTAAATTGTGCATTTTTATTTCATTTATAAAGAACGCAACGCAGTGCAAAACATGGAATAATCTCGGGAAAGTGCGAAACATAAAATCATGTCGACTGTGTTAACGACCACTGCCTGTTTTCATCGTTCTGCAAAACCACGGCTGAAATTTGAACGCGCTGACGGAGTTCGGGGGATAGTTTGGTTTGGTTTATGGGGGTTTGACGTCCCAAAGCGACTCAGGCTATGAGGGACGCCGTAGTGAAGGGCTCCGGAAATGTCGACAACCTGGGGTTCTTCAACGTGCACTGACATCGCACAGCACACGGGCCTCTAGAATTTCGCCTCCATCGAAATGCGACCACCACGGCCGCGATGGAACCCGCGTCTTTCGGGTCAGCAGCCGATCGCCGTAACCACTGAGCCACCGCGGCGGGTGGAGTTCGGGGGATAATGAATGTGATTCACGTCCTCGCAGACACCTAACACTATACCAGTCATATACTATAGAGTACTGGTTTAGGAGGCAGTAGACTCGCGCTGCGGGTAATTGGATAGCACTGAGAGAAGCCCTTCTCCTGCTGATGATGTGATTTTGCCGATGCTGATGACGATGATGGGCTGGCATCAATGAGGTAAGCAGTGGGACGGGACTTATGTGCGTGCCTTAAACAGCATGCACCCTCGACCAGCGCTTCAGGGAACACAAGGCACTGGTGTATGGATAGTTGACTGTACTCGCTAATGCATTCATATCAATGCGACCTAAATGGCAGACAGAGTTTCAGGCGGAGTTTTGTTCTAGCGCAAAAAGTTGTCTTAGAGAGCTCCGACAGTTCTACTTGTCGGACGACCGAGGTAGAAAGTCGTATAGCTGATTCTCAGTACAACCATCGGCAACGTCCGAAGCGACAAAGGTTCGCTTGCGCTCCCACGTTACAATCTGTCAAGCAAACCATGCCAGCGACGTGACGTCAATTTATTCAACAGGAGTTCTGCTAAGGAGACCCTTCATTTTATGCCGCAGAAATATGCGCCACGACCTTAACCGAGCTACGAGGAGAGCCAGTCACCAGCAAAGAATAACAAATCAAGCCCACAGGCCCACTTCCAGGGTTACCTCGACTCCTTGGAAAAAAAGTTATCAGCCCCACACACTGCGCATCACGCAGCAATGAAGTTATCCAACAATAAAACCTTGCATTCTTGATTTTCAAGGTGCGAAAAGAGGACAAAGCACGAAGGTAAACAGGACAACAACACCGTGCTTTGTCCTGCTTTTGCGCCTTAAAAATCAAGAATGAGCCGAATCCAATTAGCCCCAAAGCAAGTTCTCTTAAACAAAGCCTTTCAAGACAAACGTTCCCACAGCCTCCAGCTTCCCTCTCCAGTGCCAATGTCCATCTGGTCGCAAACAACCATCATCACACAAACCCACCATCTCGTTCTACGCGCTTCTGCCCGCATGTTCGAATCTTCCCCAAACACCCCCATCGTGGCGCCTATCCCAACAACCCACACAACTACTCGAACTGTCCTGACGCACCTTTCGTCCCTCCCTTCAACCTCCCCACTCCGTCCTGATCCTGGTGTAAGGCGGCTGTCTCCGCTTCCCGATCGGGTGGACCAGTTTTTCAGCGCATCGACTGCTCGGGTTAAACGGGTAATCAAAGCCAAGGAACGTCGTCTATCCAACTGACATCGTTTTTTCCCCTTTCATTCTTTTTTTCGAAAGAGGGACTCGGGCACGGGGCTTAATTCTTCTCAATAAAGACGTTCCTCCCTCTCCGACTAAGAAAAAAGTCGCCAGCAGTGACGGCCAACAGCCGAAACATCCCGTGAAGGGCATCCGCAGGAGTGCTCACCGACGCCGACGCAGTAGGAGGCAGTCTCGAGCTGGAGCCAGGGCAGCGGCCGGCCGCCGGCCAGGCTCCCGAGCGGAGCCATGGGCACCGGAGGGAAGGCAGCCACGAGGCCCGTCGTCATCGGAGACCGCGAGCAGCCATCGATTCGCCCAAAAACACCGGCGCCCACGGGGCCACTACTGCTGCGCGCACACCTGACGAACACGCGCCGACGCCGCCGCCGCCGCAGCGCCACCTGAGCCAGCGGCGATCGAAGCCCGCCGCCAAGAAGCGCACAGGCACGCCCGCGGGGTGGGGTGGGGTGGGGGGGGGGGGGGGGGGGGGGGTGACTTTCTCTCTCTTTCAGTGCACGGAACTTCCGCGCTGGGCTAAACCAGGCAGGCAGAACACACGATCGAGGAGGAGTAAGCCCTCTTCCTCACGAACAAACGCCCGCACCCAATGCTTACCGCGCCGAGGACGACACCTACCGCAAAAAAAAAAAGGTAACGCCTTCAAGAAAACAAAAAAAAAAGGTCTAGCCACCTGCGTACGGCTGTCAAGACAGCCAGAGTTATCTGACCAAACACACACACGCACAAGGAAAGCACGCTTTGAGTATTAAAACGATAATAAGAACCCAACCATATATGCCACAACAGCCCACGCAACGGTAGCACATGAGCAGACTTCTTCACACTGAGACGAGCAAACTAAAACTCTTGGAGACAACAGCAAGCACAAATCATGACTGCGGTGCGTTGTCACAAGGCTGGGAAACTCTCGACCACCAAGCTATCCTCCGCAAATTTCGCAGCAAACTACGAACCCGAGCGCTGGTGTGTTACAATGAAACAGACGTCGCATTCGTGCAGCACACTAGCACGCGTTCGGTTGGCTTGAGCGCACGAATATCGCTGCATTCTTCGCGCGGGCGGGATAGCTGCTATCAAGAAACAGTAACGGGGGAGCGGGGCAACTACGGAAACGTTCCACTGCTGCCACCCCCTCTACAGCTGGCAATTCGAAGCATTAACAAAATAAAAATAACAAGTCCCTCTCGCACCACTAAAGTAACGCGGGTTCATTGCCACTACAGTCGGATACAACAGAAGAACGAAGCGACTAACACGTCCTAAAGAAGGCCCTCCAACTTACGGTGTATAGCGTTGTGTTGTGCTGGATTTTATGCCACATAGGCGATTAAGGCTATCAGGCGCCAAGCACAAGGTTAAAATTTCTTGCTTTGCGAGAAAGCTAGAATATTTACTTTTTTTTTTATATTGTAGCTGGTTAAGAACCCTCGCTTTTTTTAACGTAAAAACACTTCAAACGTCCACATTTTCTCCTAAGACTAAAAAAGAATGGAAACAGATGAATTCAGAATAAAATTGAGAAACATTTCTTCCTTACTTTTTCGAGCACTGTGCATGAACACAACAATGTGGTTTATGGCGTACATTTCCCCGCACAGCCCGCATGCCGTTTTTTTTTGTTTTTTTTTGCGAGAATAAAATTGTGTGTTAAGTGTGTGTGCCCGATGCGAAGACATAAAATCACTTCAATAAAACGTTCTAGATGCACGCATGAGCTCCATTCTTCAATGGTGGGCTTTACAAGATGTAGCTCTTATTATGTACTTCCATTCAGTCTGTCGCTCAACTCTCAGCTTATTTTGTACTAACTTCATGCAGCCTTTGTTCGGCGAATTAATTCTCTTGACTTCCTTGTTCCGAGCTTGTGCAGCTCAGTCACGTGCGCTCTCATTGCCACTAAATTTGATGTGGCTCAGAACCCTGCAGAATTTTATGTTGTGCCCTTGTGTTTTGGCTCTTGTAATGTTAGTCGTGCATGATATTTCCGAGTAGCGACGTAACTGCATTTCCTGAATTAAATGCTGCGAGTCCTGCCAACGGTGTCGACCGACTGTCATGACGTCGCAGTTAATCCAATTTCAGAAGAACCTGCCAGCCACCTGCGATGTTGATCAAGCTAGCGGGTTTGCAGCTCCATTCCTGAGTGATGTCCGACTGTATATGACATTTTAGTTTAGCCTATTTGTGCCAACAGCCGGTGCGAGCAGGACACTTTTCATTCTTTTTCTAGCTATCTCTAACGTACGCAAAGGCATTCATCGGCGCAGGCGCAATGAACAAAAAAAAAGGCTTAAGAGGTTTACAGACAGATATTAGTTTGGGCTTAAAACAGAAATAAGAAAAAACTGCCCTGCCCGTAAGACCTTGGTTAAACCACCGAAATAAATATCTAAAGGGTGTCTGAAACGATGTAAGCCACCATTAAAGAGACGAGCACAGCGGCCTTCCCACGCGTTCGAATTAAAGGGCCTCACAAGCAGGGACGCCCAATCCGCGAGCATCCTGTGTCACACAGGACGTCTTCTCTACACGTGCAATCAAATAACGAGGTATGCGTGCTTTACAAGCAAGCGGTGAGCACCAGTCTAGTCATAGAAACCGCACAAAGCCACAGGGGGACGCCCAAAACGCCGCAATTTTCTAGACCAGTGGAGGGGGTCGGCGGCGGGGAGTCCAGCCGCGGGAGCTGCTCCGTGCGCCAACCCGACCGGCGTCCATTATAGCGTGTATCGCGGAAAAAGTCACTACTATTTCCGCACCCTTCGAAGCGAGTCCCAGCCCGGAGGTAAGCGAGTCGGCAAATCGAATTCCGCGCAGCCCCACCGGGCGGCGCTATTCCTACGCCCAGCCACGGTCCAGTGCCCAGTAATCGGCTTATCACCGCGCTTGCTCCGGCCGCTCTCGTACGACGTCTCGACAGCAGGCGAACGAACCGATGGCGTGCGCGGAAAAGGGAAATGATAGCGCGCGTGCGGTACCGGCAACAAAGATAAGGCAGCGCACTGGGAATAATACGTCACAGATCAAAGGGACTCGATTCCGGCGCCCCCGCTCCTCCAGCCGCTGTCCGGCTAGTCTTCCTCAGAAATAGCGACGCCGTTATCAAATGTCGCAACGAAACAGGAAAGGCACCGTTAGTAAGCTGGCTCGTACGTTTCAAAGAAGCTTTCATAGTAATGTTAACCCTAACAAAGCAACGCAAAAAGCCATTACACACAGCAAGCGTACGCAACGAACAGAACCAAGCCAAATCACGCCTCCCTCAAGAGTCCCCACGTTCTTTTAAACGTCGTGTAGTGGAGGGGGGCAGAGAGAAAGAGAGAGAATTGTATTTGCCCGGCATCCCTCATGCACGGAGCGGCGATGACTAGAGCGTAAATGGCTAATTATTATCCCGAAAATGTAATTAAATTGCATTCTCACAGAATATAACAACCTTACATTACAACTGTCAGAAAGTAGCTGCAATTGCTTTTTTTGAATTTTCACGCATACAAAAAGTACACTGGATGCCCTTTCTCCATGCTGAATAGTAATTAATTACTTTCGTTCCCAAATTACTGCCCAAAAGTCATTCATTACACTACAAAACTACAAGACCAAATAACTAATTCATTACATTACGAATTATCGAGAAAAGTAATTACATTACTCTAGCTGCATTACGGGAACTGAATTGTTGCCATGTCTGTACCGCCCGTTGAGAGGACGATAAAGCGGAAATGCACAACGGTGCGCCCTACGATTCCGGGCCAAGCTGGAAGAAACAAAGGCCAGGGCAACACGAGGACATTGCACGCATCCTGCGCAAGCATCTTGCGGACTGAAATGGAAGCTGCTGGTCGGCACGCGACAAGTGCGCATGCGCCGTAGCTAGAAAACCAACGTCGGGCAGCAGCAGGTGCATGCGACTGCAGAGTAATCGTTCCGAGACAGACGCTGCAACGTACGGAGACAACTCTAGTGGTCACAGCAAATAGCGACGAGTCAGTTCCCGAAGCATTGTTTTAAATGAAGAGAGAGAGAAACAGCGGACATAAGAGGGTGCGCGAGGGAAGGGTCGGCGGCGTGGTCGTGATACAATAAAGGCGCTCGTGTCGCGCGCAAAGGCTCTCGCCGTATCTGGGACGTCCGTTCGGCGCAGCCACGACGAAGACGCCGAGCATGGTCGCGCACTCCGATGCGCCCCGTGCGAAACACCGTTATCGCGAGCGGGGCGCAACAAAGCTAATGCGCGGCCAAAGGCGTTCCCTCGACGCCAAGCAGCTCGGCCGCGGTGGTGGACAAAAGCTCTTCCGCCTCATTCACGGGGCACACGCGACGCGGTCGAAGCGCTCCGCCGCCAGTGTTATACTATACTCACCCGAGTATTCGCGCCGCGCTCGTGAGGCAATAGCCGCCGAATTCTCACCACTGCACATTAGGCACTCGAACGCGCGCACGGGCGATACGAGCGACACAAAGGGAGGAGGGCAGGCGTCTCTGTTACGCGACCAGTCAGCCTTCAGCCCCGAAGAACAGGAAGCGCTCCGGTCGACGCACAAAGGCCAATAACACCACGCGCAGTGCAACGAAATGTACGAATTACACGGTGCACACGACTCCCTGCAGCAGACAGACTTTCGCCGAGCACAACGTACATTTTCTTTTCTCCTCGCTTCTTCCGCACTCACGCACTTCACTGAAATCACACACAGGCCGTGCACGAATGTGCCTCGGCAGGTCTCTCTACCGCGTTCGTGCGATAAGCTGTGTCGAAACAATGAGCCCCCCTCGGTACTGCACTTTCCCCGGTCACTCATTGCGGAGCATCAGGAGAGTGCTGGATTGACGACAAAACACGAGGGGCCGTCGACGGCGACCTGAAGAAAAGACGAAACCTTGGCAGGTTAAACACCGGACTTTACACTTATTCGCTGTCCACTTCGTGTACACCAACGCTACACGCGGTCGCACGGCTCACTGCGCGCTTGGAAGGAATCGGTGTGGCGCTGGTGCAGGAATCGCAGAAATCGGCGGAAATGAACGGTGAGCAGAACGAAGTAGAATTACCGCCGATATACTTCTGAAGCAGTACACTGGGTACGAGAGGTTGTGATGATGATACTCAATTTTTAAGGCACAAACTCCCGTGCAGCGCCACGGCACAAGGTGTTTTCTTCTACTCAATGCGGTGTCAAAGACCCATTTGCCAAGAATTTCTCCCTAAAGTAGCCGAGCAACAGGCGAGGGGAAACCTATATAGTGCCCATTATATCACCGGTCGGTACCCGGCGTGGGGGCTATGAGAGGTACCGTAACGAAGGCCCCGAGATCAATGCCGACCGCCTCAGGTTTTAACTAACTCGCATCTCAGTACAGTGATTCCCCAGGTGTTTTTTTTTTTCTTTTTGACCCGAATATAAGCTATTTAGGTTCAGACGGGGAACAAAATTTTTTACTGAAAAGCTGAGATTTGTGCCGATGCGTCAGCAATTACACGTCATACATGTCAGCAGAGGTATAAAGGAGAAAAAGGTCTTGACACTAGGTGGAGCACCGAAAGAAAAAAAAATATACAACTATGATTCAACTATGATACAAAATGGTTTATGGGGTTTAACGTTCCAAAGCGACTCAGGCTATGAGAGTCGCTGTAATGAAGGGCTCCAGAAATTTCGACCATCTGGGGTTCTTTAACGTGCGACGTTAGTGCCCATTAAGAACGTCGACAGAAATAAGTTGACTGGTGGGAGTTAATGGTTTTATAGGGTTTAACGTTCCAAAGCGACTCAGGCTATGAGGGGTGCCGTAGTGGGTGGGTGAGGGGTGGAGGGGGAGGGCCTCGGGTAATTTCGGCCATCCGGGGTACTTTAACCTGCACTAACACCGCACAGTACACGGGCCTTCGCTTCCATCGAAATTCGATCGCCGCAGCCGGGATCGCACCCGCGTCTTTCGGGGCAGCAGCCGAACACTATAACCACTGAGCCACCGCGGTGAACTGATGGATGGAAGTAGGATGTTGTAGAGGTCTTGCAGATTCGACTTGGATGTTGCGAACGGCATTTCGTCGTCTTAGCAGCCAGTAAGGGGACACACAGAGTGATACCGCTCAGGGCGTGAAAGACGCGAGGTTTACGATCCCTGCTGCTTCGAGTAGCGGCACTGCGCGTAAAGGGCACGACGCAGCCCAGAGCGACCGGTTACTCCCCCGCTTATCGCCGTTTACGGACGCCGTAAAGCTGCCCGAGCCCCGAATGATTTCAGACGCGGCTGTAAATCATCCCTTCCGGCTGCTGTCAAAAGGAGAGGGGAGATAGAACTCAAAAGGTCATTGCGCCAGCACAGACAGACACAGCACAGCAAACTTCACAATCACGGTGTATTTGTAGGAGAGGCGTTGAACATAATGCCCGTAGAACAAAGAGCATTTGGAACGGTGAATCCGGCATACCTCAAGCGTCTCGAGTGTGCGAGCTTCACAAAGGCGTGAAAAAAGCAAAAGCCTCGCATCTTGTTTGGAAAGACAGATCAAAGGATGAAATGTGCTGCCAAGTGCCAGTGTCGTCAGATTTTCATTGTCACGCATGCGCTGGGCATTACAGTGAAACGAGCGCTACACCATGCAGGGAGCGGCCATAGTCACTGAAATGTGGCATAACTTAGCCTCAAAGAACAAAGATCTTCCCAAGTTTTGAATTCGCGTTGGCTGCTGCATTTACCCGCAACAGTGCGCCACTTTGGGACATGCGCTTTCCGCGTCTCAATCAGCTTTGACGGACAGAATAGCGCGAATACGCCCTTGTAGGCCTTTTTCGCGCAGTGATGTGAACGCGGATGAAGAATAGAGGCATTTAGCGAACCGGTGACGTATTAGCGTAGACGCATACCGGTTTACCGGACGATGGCTGCACATGCAGTGGCACCTCCTGGCCTCACCCACGCCACCACTGCGCATGCGCTGGAGGCGTCCGGTAGACCGGTATGTACGTCTAAGCTAATATGTCTCCAGTACGCCAAAAGCACGCTCTGGATGTAATAGCAATGACCACATTCAAGCAAGGCGAACGCAGTAAGAGCAGCATTACGGCACTGCCCTGCGCAGGATTGCGGCTCCGGGTGGCTCGTCGCCGTGCTTGCTCGCTGCCAGAGGGCGAAGCTCCGGGCCCGAGGGCCTGCCACGCGAAGTGGCCCGTCGCTGCCTCGGCTTCCCGTTTATGGGCGACGCGCGGCGGCCTTGGCACCAGCGCCAATGCCACACACACACCTCGGCGACGTCACCGGCGCTGCTGGCCCATAGGCTTCGCCGAACGCCGCTCCCACGCAGCGTACACCTACCTGCGCCGCCTGGGAGAAGAAGAGTTCGCCGAAGTGCTTTTCCCCGTGTGTACTGGGGGACTGGGCGCAGCACGGCCACGACTGAAGGGAGGGGGGGGGGGCTGCGTTCTGCGCGGCCACTCGATGTGGCACCACCGACAGCAGCGCCAGACGATCCGCCGACCATTTTAGGAGTGTAGTACGTGGAACGGCGTGCACGGCAAGGAGGAGGCTGCCTGTCACTCTGGCAGAGCAGTACCCGCAAAAGAGCGTGACGAGGATTCGAAAATACATAGCTCCTTCGGCCGCACCAGCCGTACCCCGAAGAAGGCGAGAGGGCACCCGTGTACCATTTCGGAGCACGTTGGAGAATCGGATGTGGAGAGGGCTGGACTTGCTCCCTCGAGCGGAGCTGTTTTCCGCAGACGAAGCTTTGGAGCACTCGTTTACATTACACTTGATGAGTTAAGATCACTACGAGACATTGCAAACATAAAAATAGACGCAAACAATGAACTAAGCCAACTGCACATATTTTCGCCTGCACTGACAGCTCTCCGAGCGCTCCAAATAAGGCGCGCACGAACCATCCGCGCAGACCCGATTCCGGCCGTTAGCGCGGCGACACGCCGCGCGATTAACGCGACACGCTCCAGGTCACGCCATGTCGGCGGCCAGCCCGACGGCGCGTGACGCCGTGATCAGGCGCCCATGCGGCAGCTACACTGAACAGGGCCAGTCCTCTCGGCGTCCCCTAAACACGAACGGTGGGGCGGGAAAGCGCTCTCCGAGACCATTACTTCGGCCTCCTTTTATGGCACAAACGCATCGACTGATTCCACTTTTCTTTGTTCTCTCTCTTTCTCTCGTTGCCGACGCACAACCGAGTTAGTTAAACGAAATATTCACTAGAACAGAAACACCACTCCTGCGCGAAAATTTCCTGTTACGGCGGACAACCTGATTACTACATCGCTATGATGCAATACTACAACGCTGTCCACGTCCAGCCTGCCTCGTCTAACTACCACCATGTCGCCCGAAGGCGATGCTACGGTGCAGATTACCGCCCTTCCCTCGTCGAGCGCCCACGCATCCCCGTGCCCGAAGCCAACGAAGAGGGGAAGTCACCCCCCGAAACAAATAGGCAGCGCAGAGTGCGTGGCTCTTGCATAAAAAACATCTCGCCTCGCCTTGTACTAACAGTGCACGAGGATTCAAACAGCGAATGTCGGACACTAGCGGCATTGCTTGTGGGAGCAGCTCTACCCAACTGCGCCGGGACGTACAAATCAACCATCCCGATTTGAAAATTCGAATATCCACATGCGTCCAAGGCCTGTCCACTAAGGGCGAGTGATAACCGGGAGCGTACGGCGGTTTACCGTCCGTCCGAGCGAAACGGCGTTTATTGGGGCACTTCGAGAGGGCCACTGCGGAGATGCCCCCCTCTCCCCTCCAGCAGGACCGAAGAGAGAAAGAGAGGCGGCGAAACGAGACCGACGGCACATCCCTTGATCACAGATGCGCGCTTATTGCGACGACCCACTTCCCGGAAGCATAATTTGCAGCTCCGGCGGCCGCCGTCCGTCCAGTGTTCGTCATGCGGGCCGCGTACGCGCTCTCCGGGCGACAATCGCGGCCGCCGACGCCCGGCGCGCCCACGGGGGCCCGCGCCCACGGCAGGCATTCCGGCGCCCACCGCGTCATCGAGCCACCGGTGGCCCCCGACGAGTGCGCGCGCGCCCGAAGGCCGAACGAACATGCGCGCCTCCTCCCCCGGTGCCTCATTAGCGGAGCGCTGACCGCTCGCGGACAGCAGCCACGGCCGAGGGCCCATTCGTCTCGGCCCGAATGGCGGCTCGGCCCTCGCTTCGCCCTGGAGCGGCACGCCACTTCGACCCACGGGGTGACAGCGCGCACGAAATGGCCCGTTCGGCACCGAACCCTAAAGGGTCGTTTGTTTCCCAAAAGCCCCCCGAAAATATGACGAGACGGCGTGAAAAGTTCCAGTTCCGTCGGGGTGCGCCCTTACCACAGCGCTAACGCTGCAGGACAGCCCGGACGCAAAAGCGTGAAAGTGAACGTCCCTTGATCGAATAGGCTGACCTTGTTATGGTTACTGTCCCCTTCACACGCCCTGAGCGGACGGCCATGTTTGCGTGCATCGACGCGAACTCCTGCGCCTCGTGGAGCGTGCTCGCTTATTTCCTCGCCTTTCGGTTCGAGAACAAGCGTCCTTCCTTATCTACTTTTATGGTCGTCCGCGGTGCCTTCAAGCTGCCCTTCGATAGCCGTACGACACGACGCCGCCGCAGCAGCAGTCACGTCCTTCGCCCAGACCGGCCAGTGCCACGCCGGGCGTGTTTTATGACGCTGGTCGCCAGTGTGCGCTGGGCTGGGCCGCGCCGCTTGGAACAACGCGTCAGCGTGAACATGGTTGTACGGCAGAAAGCGCGTGGACAGCGTTCGTCGCGCACACTCCTTTTCATGTGCGACTTTCGCCATCTAACGTCCTGCAAACGCAAGCCAACCTAATTACTTCGCAGGGAAACCGGAAGCACATCAACCATATATCGCGGCCTACATGCGTTAGCATTTACAGACTTCATGACCAAACAGCGAACCTTAACCGACCTCGAAAACCTCCGATAAAAATTTTCTAGCCACAGTGATCTAACTTTACTTCTCCAATCTTCATCGTTCCGCATTTTTCTATCTTATTAAGACACAGGGCAGGGCAAACCGCGTTTCCACTGGGCTAAAAACCACAATCTAGGAATTGGTCGCACCAGCAGTGCATGACATCTCGAAAACGACATATGTCAAAGTGTTAACAACAGTGCAGCTCAAACGCGAATAAAACAATGATCTTATTCACCTTATTTCGCTCGTCAAAATAGAGCGGACAGCACAAACCGCGGCGTGAGAAACGCACAAAACTTTCTGTCCAACGTAAAAAGGCAGTTCTCCACACTATTGTTAGATTTGTCGTCACATGAATGAATTTGACGGCGGTCATTGCAATTAGCAGTGCGTTTAACAGGGTAGGACATACGTGGCAAAACAACGCGAGAGGGCATAAAATAAATAAAATTCCGCTACCGGTGATCAAAAATTGAGTCCAAAATTACGCCCTCCACGCAACTGCATGAGTGGGGAAATTCATACATTACACCGCAGATACGCGCGCACAGTTTTAAGGTTTATAAGGTTTAACGTCCCAAAGAGACTCAGGCTATCAGGGACGCCGTAGTGGAGGGCTCCGGATAATTTCGACCACCGCAAAGTACATGGACCTCTAGCATTTCGCCTCCATCGGAATGCGACCGCCGCGACCGAGATCGAGCAGAGACAGTTCTAAATGTGAAAATAACAAGCGTAGCCAGAAGTGGGCCAATCAGCGATAAGGGGCCAATCGGCGATATGGGGCCAATCGGCGATATGGGGCCAATCGGCGATATGGGGCCAATCGGCGATATGGGGCCAATCGGCGATATGGGGCCAATCGGCGATATGGGGCCAATCGGCGATAGGAGGCCAATCGGCGATAGGGGGGGCCATAGTTCAAAGACGGAATCTCAAAACTTCGTGACCTTTTGCACAGAAAGTATACTACCCTGTATCGTGCCCGAACGGGACTTTTTTTTTCTTCCTTTTTATAAAAATCACAAGTTAAAAGCCATTTTACCAACTAAAGCCCAAAACTTGGCTAATACCGCGCTGCCTCTAGGAGTCTAGCAACGGGTCGCAGGGGCCACCCTCGCAATGCGCCGGAAGAGCGGCAGCAGAGGAAACAAAGGGAGCGGGAGTCACCGCAACCTGGAAACGGGTGCGAGTTTTTCTGTTCGCCGGCAGCAATAGCAGCAGCAGCAGCACCGCGGGAGACAATCGCCAGCGCGCGCGCCGCATGCCGCCGCTAATGAAGGTGATCGTGAAAGGGAAGCGGCCGCCATCAATATGCGGCTGGCATTGAGACGCCCAAGGTCGAAACGCGGATAACACGAAGAGGCTCCCATCACCTGCACGCGCGCAATGGGACGCCGTGCACAGCCGAGAACAAGCACGACGCGGCATCATCGCTCCGACCATGTCCAGCAGTCCCCCCGGTCGAGACGAGGGGCCAGCACTGCGCTCTTCCCATGGTTCTGGGCCGGTGCAATGCAACGGTCCTAGTCCGATTCCATTCCATGTCTGTTTTTGCCACCCTTCGCCACTGGCTGAAGCAACGCCTGGCCCCGCTAATGCATAGGCTCAAAGACTACCGATAACGGAGGAATAGAACCGTTACATCACACCGGCCCAGGTCTGCGGTGCAGGGCCGCTGTCGCGGACGGGTTTGCGATGTTCTTCGATAGAAGAACGCCACAACAGCCGATTGTACAGCTTTTATTTCACGAAACCACCCGCAACACGGGACACCAGAGTTTGTGCGCCCCGCGGCATTTTACGCATCCTGAAGGTGGTATTCGACTGCCCTGGAGTGCCGCGGTTAGCAAAGGCGCCGGTGGCGAAAACATGCACGCGTTCCTTTCTTTTTCCTCCTCACAATAGCAATGACAGAACGATACAGCCTCCGAGGAGAGTAACAAAGGAGTCGTATATATAAAGCGTGAAAACAAGTCGGAGGAAAAAAAGAAAACAACAGACAATGGCCAGGCAGCAGCATCATTATTGCTGCTTTAGCCGGGAGCTTCCCGCGCTCGCAACATGCCGCGCGGCCACAGCAGGCTACCGGCGGTGGCCAGCGGGCGTGAAAAACGCCGCGGTCGCTTTTACGAGCACGCGCCACCGCAAGAGAAACAACGCGCGGCGGTTCTCCGGTGGCCGTCCACGCAGGAGCGACATGTCGGGGGTCAGCGCGCGGGAACACGGCGGCCCCGCAGAAATCCTCACTTCCCACAAATAGCTCTGCTCGCGGGCTTTCTTCGCAAGCGACCACGAGGCCATTAGCACGAGATGACCTCCTTCATTTCGCTTTTCCTCGTACCCATCAAAGCCACCGAAGCGAGCCACGATTCTCTCGGCCGCTTCGTATACCAGTGTTTACACCGCTGCTGTTCGCAGAAAATACGATCCTAACCAACCCAAAATCATTGCGATTTATCCAGAGCGAACACCGACGCTTTACACTTTCCAGACTACCAAATACCGTATTTACACGAGTATAACTCGATTTTTTTCGAACCACGGCCAGGGCGAGATGCAAACCCAGCTACAAATGCAAAAAAAAAAAAGGGGGAGGTAACGACATTAATGATGCTGCTGGCGAAATCGTGCGTTCTGACAGCCTCTGCTTTGTGATATGAGCTGTGCTGGTCGCTTTGGCTTGGAGATTCCGCTAGTCGACAGGTACTTGTCTTTTGCTCACTTCCGAAACACACCGACCAAAATTATAGTAAATACGGTATTCGCGGCTGAAGTAGAGTATACAGAGTGCGCATAACATCGTGGATGACCGATTGACGGGGTTCAAACTAAATGAAAACGCCAAACAGAAAGTACACTTTGGAGGAGGGAGCCACTGGCAGGCATTACAGGTTACGATAGCGAATTGCGTATTGGACAGAAATAACAGACTAATCGCTAGCATGTGGAAAATCATCCGTACAAATCAACGGCGCCGCTGCGCCAATATTATCCTAATAGGGATCAGCATCTGAGGAACATCGCAAACATTCTTTATTTTGTTTATTTTAATCGGAATAAGGCAAACTACTACGTAGTAAACACAGCTTTCTGTGATAAGAACAAGGCTATAGGAAATGCAGTAGCGAAACCACAGTCAGTAAATGTCCCCTATGGCAAAAAAAAAAAAAGTATGCTCCACGCACTGCCCCACTCTGTAGGTGACTGCAGCAAAATTACACCGATTCAAAATGAGCGCATGTCCAAGCGCTCAGGATGCTGAATTGCGCCGCTAAAGAAGATGGAGGGCCTACCGAGCCGCTTGCATTAGTCGAGGCATGAGCTAGGCATAAAGAGGAAGAACCGCATGCAGGCAGAAACGCTGTACAACGGGCCGCAGCGTAGCGCCACTCAGCGTTAACGCCAGCTTTGAAAAGGCGACCTGCTAAAACAGACCCCCTTTTATTGGCGGAAACATGGGCTCTTCACTCCAAGACAATTACGCATTTTAACAAGACATTGAACAATACATTATTTTGTAAGGAATACTTGAAAGCATTTGAATACCGTCGAAGAACCACACATTCACAACCTCTGGACACCGCAAAAAAATGCCCTGCCACCTGGTTGCTACCGAAGTAAACATGCGGGTGATGTGTAAGGAGCACTGCACTCTGCCCTTTGCCCGAGATTTTTAGACAACCGCGCGTTCAGGTTTTTGCCCGCAAAATATGAAATGCAGCAGACCGAGTACGCATTTTACTTGTAGATCTATTGCTCCTCACCTAGGGGCAAAACGAAAAGAAGAGCGGTGTTTTACACTAGGCCCGCACTTGAGGCAGCATCACTTCAGACTGTGCGCCGACAAGGTATAGTTGACACGTCTCGTAATAGGTGTACATAACCTGGCCTTCGTGCACCGCATAATCACGTGATCCCTGGGTGAGGCCAGCCCGGAAAGAGCCAAAAACGGGGTTACGTGCCAGTTTCGTATGTCGCCCGAGGTCGCGTCACAGTAGCCATATACCAGACTCAATTCGGCGCTCGCATAGATAAAAGTCGCCGAGTGCACAGACACTGCAGCGCCTGCTCTCAGGAGACCGCACGTCGAGGAGATGCGCGCCAAGAGTGTGACGACCTTGAATCTCTGGATAACCTCCGTTCACGCCGGAGAAAGGCGTCCAACTATGCAAATTCGCGTTCCGCTCGAGAGATGCGGCCAAAAGGACTCGACGCGCTTCGCGCTTTAAACTGAGCGCGTGCGGGAGTAGGCACGGCGCGCCATTAATATTAACGCACAAAGCCACGGGTCGTCACCGCAACGCTGGAAAGTTCAAACACCGCACCCAGACTGCTCGGGCGCGGGGGGAAATGCGCCCGGCCGTGAGCTGCGGCGGCGACCACGTATACACGAATGCAGTTGTCACCGTGCCTCTAATGGACGTCGACGCTGCGTTAACCCCCTCCCGACTCGTCCCACCTCGGCTGCCGCCCCCACGCAGTCGAAAGAGACAGAATGTCTCCTACCGCCTTGGCATTAATGGGTCTTTTGTTTCAGCCAGCGCACCGCTCGAAGGCCTCCGGCGGCGCGCAGGTGCGCGCGGCGGATGCCCACGGGCCGAAATAAGGATGTGTCGCGCAGAGGATGCCGCCGCCCACCACCGGGGCTGGGTGCCGCCCGAAGGACGGCCGCGGGGCACGCCAATGGGCCAGCAGTGCGGCCTCGCTCCCGGAAAGGACGCGTCCGCCGGGGAACGCCGTTACCAGGCACGACTGACCAACGACGGAAACGCCCGCGACATGCAGTGGCTGCCAGAGACTCACGCAGCTCGTCCATCACCGACAAACTGGGCTGTCAGCTTCGGTTGCCGAAAACAACGGAGCAGAGGTGAGGGCCGCTGAGCAAACAGTAGCTGTGACACATCTGTTCCCAAGGACAGACAGAGCACAGACGGTCCGCGGTGTGTGCGTCCATGCTGTCACTGCCCTCGTCCAGACGTTGAGATGACTTCCTAGCAAATATGAACCAACAAGCCCAGTCAACACTCAGTTCCGCCCCAAGGCGGTGGCCATGAAATAAGGTGTTCAGTTGGTCACTCAGACACCATGTAGATAAGCTGCGAAAAGGTGTCACGTCAACACGCCAAGAAGGCTGCCCACAGCAATAAACACTCCACGCGGGTAGTCCAATGCAAAGAATGCAATACATAAAATTGCGCTTTCCTGCGGAAAATGTCGACGCTCTACCACAGACTAAGAGCTATAACGGCAGTATAGGGCTTTGGAGAAGAGACAGAGAGAGAGAGAGAGAGAGAGAGAGAGGAACAACTTTATTTGCTCGAGCTAAATACGACGTCTGCTTAGACGCCGTCGATGGGAGTGGTTCCCTCTTCACGGGACCCATATGCATCCCTGGCCGCCTGGCCCCTGGAGATCAGGACGAGCTGGTCTTCCACGGCGGGGCTGGTTAGCAAGGTCTCGGTAAGGGAGGATGAGGGATGGGGTGGGGTAGTGGGGCAGGTAAGAGGTGGGCGGATTTCCTTGATGAAGTTGCATACTCCAATGACATGTTGGAGCGTGCCTAACTCAGTCTTGCAGAAATCACATTCCTTCTGGTACCTTTCCAGGTACATCATGAGTTGAAGGTAAGGGTGCGGGAAGGATCCTGCCTGTATCTGCCTGTAGATCGCTTGCTGTTCTCTGGTAAGCGATTTGTGAGGATCGGGGTAACGTCGCCTCTCCGTCTTGTAATAGTTCGTAATTTCCTTATAACTAATAATGGACTGTGGCTCACCTTCCTCTGCCCGGTGTTCCATCTCTCGGGCGAACTGGTGGGCAAGCTCGTTGCCCTCCAGCCCAGAGTGAGCCGGTGTCCATATCAACTCAACTTTCCTTTCAGGAAAGTCGCGTTTACCGCTACAAACGCTATGGCTGCTCCTCGTGTCTAGGACACTAGTTATATCAGAGAAAGAAAGGAGGACCGCACAGCATCGGTGCCGCTAGCAAAGAAACGGATGATCTCGCATGTAACACTTCGCCATCGTTGCAGCGTTTATGCATTCTTGTGCGTGTGTGAAATCACTGACAGCGATCGCAGTGATGCAAATTCACGGGTTTTGCGCAGTAAACACCAGTTGTAAGAATCGCGTCTGTCCTGAGCAGTAGTGCCCCGTCCTTCGCCTCATCAGGTGCTAATAATTATGTATTCGACCACTGAACTCAAGCTAACCTAACTTTCTACTCTAATGTGTGGAACTGCGCTCTTGCAAAACCTTGCGGCTGCCACTGCCGACGGTCGCATGAGGCCAGGACATGTAGGGGACGCCGTTTGGCGACCGCAAGGCTGAGCACGCGGCCTGGGTAGAACTCAGTTTCAAGGAATCGCGACAGATGCGACACCACTACCATGGCAGCGGTTGCTCGCTGAAGCTTACGGCAGCGTACAGAGCGCACGCATGACTGTAAGGAGCCAGCGCCGCACTGCGGCTACATAAGACGCACGGCGTGGTGAACGAAGAAGAAAACAAGAGAGTAATACGTGGCAGAGAGCGTGCGGGGGAAGAAGAGGAAGAGGGCGGTCGGCGACGGACGTGGACGTGTTCTGCTGGCTCCCCGAGTTCCCAGGCTTGGGCCTCAGCCGCAGACGTCCGGGTGACCAGACCCGGACAGCCGTCGTCGGGAGCCTCAACCATCAGATCCAGGCGCCTCTCTCCCCGCCCAGCCGACAGCTTCTCCACACGGGCCGCCCCTGGCACCTCCGCTGCATACCCGGGCTACCTGACCTGGGGGCCGTTGAGGCCGCCGTGGAGAACGCCGCCAAACGGGTGTCAACGAAGGGAACCTGATACGTGCCTAAAGACTGCCCCGACGGCCAGCCACGCCTCCTCGCTCGACGCACCAGGCTCATCACTGGGACACAAATTTAAGTGTGACTCTCCTTTTTGACTCTCTTCTCGCGAGTGTTTTGTTTTCCTTTTCTTTTTCTTCCTTGTTCTCTTGTCTCGTTCTTTTTCCCGTTTCATTTCAATACTTAGAGTTTCCTTTCCTGCAAATGCCGCCTCGTTTATGTCTCGCCTTTAACTCATGAATTTTAATGCGCAAATTCGAACTGCAGTCTTTCCCCTCACAATGACAGGGCATACGACGACTGAAACAAAAATATCGTTCCAGGGAAGACGATTCCCTGCAATCAGGGGTATGTTCGGACTGACTAGCAGACGACGTGCAAGGCACATCGTAACTCGTCCGACAGGGCTAATTATATAATAGTACGACATGCGAGCAGTTCAACACTGGCCTCAAACACTTTCTGATCCCTAAAGCTGGTCACAAGCTGCCGCCGACAATACTTTGACGACTGGCATAGAACTGCTCTAAAGTTACAACTGTCAGGTCTGTCGCGTTCGCGAGCCGCTCAGAAGAAAGGCGACCTCCATGCCAGCGTATCTATGCAGGGCGACTCTTTACAGAGCGGGAGCTGGGACGCTGAAAAGTGCCATTAGTTCTGCGGTCAACCCGTACGTATGTGGTACTACATATCCTTGTCGCCACCGGAGGGCGCATTTCGGCAAGTGAAAGGGTGTGTCTGACCGGCTGCGCGATTCTGAGTGCGCGTAGAGTCCGCTTCCGAGGAGTCAGTACTTCGACAGCACCACCACCGATACGGAAACTGCCACCCAGAAGCAGTGCAAGATCGACTGCCTTCTCGGCATTCGTTGTCTGTTCCGCTTTCCATACACACAGTGCTATTTTTGCTCGTGTCGGCGAGCCAGACGCTACAATACTTGGCGCTATCAAGCTTTGGGCGGGGAAAAAAGTATTGTTTACCGTTCCTAAATGAAGCAGACACAAAAAAAAAAACGACAGTGAACTAAGATGGACTAGAGATGGTCAAGCCCTGTCTCCGCGTAAACTACGGTCCGAGCTAGGAGCCAGACACAGGGAACGCTTGCTCGCGTCCAGTTGGCTAATAGACCGACTCGTCGAGTGCGAGCTCTGGCCTGGCATTCGCTCGAAGTTGAAGATTCGCTCGAAGTTGGTTAGCGGCTGCCCTGACCGACTTAAAGGTTCTGTAAATAACTGTACACAAGAAGGAAGCCTCATCCTTATCTGCAACGTGTAGATGCCAAACTCCGAGCCATCCACAACAGCGGCATCGGTCTATCGTCCCCCGACCGGAACACCAAGATTAACTCGGTAAACTTCCAAGACCGCCAGCCATATTTTCCGTTTCTCGTTATCATTTCATTACAATGTCCTCCTCTCTCCACCAGACGCATACGGATCTGGCATCGGCTGGAGTCAAGCCGAGGTCCCACTGGGAGCCTGAAGCTAAAAGCGGGCAATAACAAATGTATTCTTCCCGCACGAGAAGCAATATTCGAACGAATCATTTCAGCAACAGATGGGCAGTGGTTCCACCTATCAGGTATTGGCGACGGTACCGAACACGGCGGCTATATTCCGTTCAGCGTAGGTATCCACGTGACGCCGACAGCAACCTGGAATCCCTCGGCTGGCGCCCAATCGCCGCCCCGTGGCAGCAGTGGCTCCGAGAAGGCAGTCAGCAAGAGCGTTCACCGCAAAGGGAAAGTGATGCGGCCAGTGCGACGACCTTCCGCCGTAATGGCCCCCAAGGTCGGGAAGGCAGCGGCAGGAGAACTGACCATCCACGGTCCGCCGGCCACTGGAGCTGCCCGGCGGTCGCCGACTGACCGAAAGGCGCCGGCTTTTCCCGCAGAACAAAAACCGCAGAGGGCTGACTACGCGCCGCCGAGGCGTGACACGATTCTCACGGTGTACGCCGAGGTTCTTCCTTTCGCGACCAGATACGGCGGCGCCAGGAAAAGTACGCCGCCTGCTCGACATCGCAGACGAGCGAGGAAGTGCGCCGGCCGTTTGTTAAAGTTTGGCAGAAAGGGGCATAGACGTAACACCCCGCGGGGAAGGCTACACCGAGCAGCGGCCGGTTCGCCACGCGGGCGGCTATAGCTGCACTTGCACTGAGCAGTCAGAGCGCCTTCGGTTGGGCTGCAGTATATGGTACGGTGTGTGGAGCTGAAGCGACATGGACTATGAGGGACGCCGTAGTGAAGGGCTCCGGATCCATTTCGACCACCTGGGGTTCTTTAACGTGCACTGACATCGCACAGTAGACGGGCACCTTGCATTTCGCCTTCGTCGAAATTCGGTCGCCGCGGCCGGGATCAGGTTCAACAGTGCTCACTCACCGCGGTGGGGTTGAGTTTGGTTCGAGTTATGATGGGGCTGGGATGCCTAGGTTGTCATGCACCAGAGAGACACCGAAGACTAGCGATCGAAACAAAAACGAAAAGCACCTCTGCCGATGTGCATGCAGGGTTCCGCGACGCAACCGGTCCGCGCACGTGCGACGCACACATCTTCCAAAAACACGACTGCACATGCATCTCGATGACGTCACGTGTGCCATGGTTGCCTCAGGCGCATGCGCCTTTGCATTACCAATATCTCATTAACGAGTCAAGCTCTACCTCGGTTATGGCGGTCACGAAAGTTTCGGGCATCACGATCGCCAATTCTAAGCTTCGGGCCCAATTTGGTTTACTACACCAACCTGTTACTAAGTGCCCCTTAATAAAAGTTACCGCCGCTGATTTGGCTTGGTTTGGTTTGGTTTATGGGGTTTAACGTCCCAACGGCGAGAGAGACGCCGTAGTGGAGGGCTCCGGAAATTTCGACCACCTGGGGTTCTTTAACGCGCACTGACATCGCACAGTACACGGGTCTCTAGAATTTCTCCTCCAAAGAAATTCTAGCCGCCGCGGCCGGGATCGAACCCGCGTCTTTTGGGTCAGCAGTCGCGAGCACCATAACCGCTGAGCCACCGCGGCGGCTTACCGCCGCTGAGAAAACTGAATCTTTTGCCCACAGATGCGATGCGACCGACGTTAAAACAGATGAAACGTTGTGCTGAGGAGTAGGTGAACAATACACATCACCGATGTTTCTATAGGGCAAACAATAGCCACGTTTTCCTCCACATTCACCAATATACTTAGCATATGCTTTAAATATCAAGCATTAGTGCAAAAGGGGAGATGACACCTCAAGATTTCGCCACCTAATTAGAGCTAGCTAGCCATCAAATGTTCACAACAGTTTGGTAGTGGGTAATTCGTTCTGCTCGATTAATGTACGACTGCCACGGCAGTTTGAACGAAAAATAGGTGTAATTCTGTTCCTCACCCGGCTGCTCTGAAGGGCTATATCCAAAAGCATTCGAAAAATGTTCTTGCACAGACAGAATCAGCAATATTGCACAGGATGTATTTGCAAACATTGGCCAGGAGAGATGCATCGAATAATCGGATGCACAAGAAATGTCTACAAGCACGTCTTGGCCTTTGGCCCCCACGAGCAGGACCTGTACATCTGGTAGGCAGTCGCAGGGCCCGTCCCGTGACCATCCGAAGAGCATGCGCCTCCTGCGAAAGTTTCCTCAATGCGTGCATCCTGGAAGGTGTCCAAATGCGCTTGCGCAGTCACGCCCACTGGCTGTCCCCGAAAGGTCAAGCCTTGCGGAACAGTCTGGTGGTGGCAAGGCGTTTTCGTGTAGGTTACAGCAGCAGCATGCCTACGTGTGTTTCGCAAGGCGATCGAGGACGAGCAGGCAGTGTACAGCAACAACCGGTCCGACAAAACGGCTGGGCTTTGGCGAAGGTATACATAACGCGAGGACAAGGACTCATTTATATGCAAAGACACGTGATCGACTAGACGCACTTCGGCATGTGTTCAGAAACTTCCATGGCGTTAGCAACGCGGGACAACACTGTATCGTCGGCGGAAAGCTGCAATGCGCAACCTTGAAAGTACCAATGACGCACGTATCGGCTGCTCAGAAAGGGCGCCATGGTAACGAAAGACTAACCGGACACCGAAGGTATCAGAGGGGAGCAGGCGCGTTTAAAGGAAACCTCGAAGCAAAAAGCGCAGACCACCCGAAAAATGCGCGCCGCTATCTGTAATCTTTCCTCCTGAAAAGTTCCGATTTCAAGCAGTTAACGCACGCAGTCTAACCGCGACCATTCGCGCCACTACAGACACAAAACGGAAACGATGGAACAGGGCTGAAATATGCACGCCGTTCCACTCAAGATACACTACACTCATCAGCAGGGCTACAAAACCGACCGTAATCATTATCACAGGCCTTCTCCTAAAGGTGCACTGAAGTGGAATCTGAACTGATCTTTTTGCCGCGGGAATTCGATATACACGTTCCCAGCATTCTTAGAAACTTCGATTTATTGCCCTGTGCGGCCGATTTCCATAATTAAATCGGATTAACGTCCAGCTCTCGCCCTTGTTTTTTTTTTTTTAATTCCCCGCATACGGTGGGAGGAGTCGACCAACTCATGGACTTTGCTTTCGCTTTTATTTTGTTTCTTTTAGGTTTCCGTGAATAAATAAGGTCTAGTCAGAAACTACATAGCTGCAAATTAGGCCCACGGAAATAAAAATACGCGTGGACTCTGCTTTGGCCGATCACTAAGTATCACTCCGCGGATGGCAGAGCGGTAAGCCGCCACGGGACTGGGTGAAAGGCTGGCCGACTCCTCCCACCGTTCGCGAGGAATTCAAAAAAAAAGGCGGCAGCCCGACGTTCATCATCAGCCTGACTACACCCACTGCAGGGCAAAGGCCTCTCCCATGTCTCTCCAATTAACCCCACCCTTTGCTAGTAGCGGCCACTGTATCCCCGCAAACTTCTTAACCTCATCCGCCCACCTAACTTTCGCATTACATGCCCTGCCCAAGCCCATTTCTTCCTCTTGATTTCAACTAGGATATCATTAACTCGCGTTTGTTCCCTCACCCACTCCGCCCTCTTCCGATCTCTTAACGTTGCACCCATCATTTTCCTTTCCATAGCTCGCTGCGTTGTTCTTAACTTAAGCTGAACCCTCTTTGTTAGCCTCCACGTTTCTGCCCCGACGTTAATCGGATTTAAATTAGGGAAATCGGCCACACGGGGCAATCATTTGAAGTTTATGAGAACGCTCGGAACGCGTAGATCGAGTTCCAGCGGCAAAAATACGAGTTCAGATTCCTCTGCAGTGCACCTTTAAATTTGTCGGTGCCAGAACATGGAATAAACGGTCAGCGGGTGTATAATTTCAGCTCGTCAAGATCAATCGTGTGAAATTCGGCGAACGTCAAGAATGATGCAGCGCACACAGGTAATAGCTGCAATACTGGAAGTGCAGCTATCTCGCAGCTACATTACAACGCTGCAGTGAGCGAACAAAATTAAAATGACAAGTGGTCATTACAAAGGGTGAAACTATGCATACGTGATGATAACGCGAGCCGCGATGGCCGGGAATTTGCTGCTTGCTCAGCCTATCTTACAGTGCCGTCTCCACGCTCAAAGCTGAACGTGCAACGACACAGCGCGCTGTTCGCTCGGCACCATTCAATCGAGAAGAGAGAGAGTGCGTGTGAGTGAGCGAGTGAGTGCGAGTGTGTGATTGGTTTTTGGCGCATAAGCAGTTGAGGCTATCGTGCGGCGAATAGAGTTAATAAAAACTCACTACTGCGCTGGTGGACCACTGGTTCTTAAAAAAAATATGTATAATTTTCTGATGACATTTAATTCTTTTAGGAATTTAACAACACGCGATAAGTCTACTACTGCATTCTCACCCATGATTCGTTCTATGATTGGTTGGTTTGGTAGGTTTATGGGGTTTAACGTCCCAAAGCGACTAAGGCTATGAGAGACGCCGTAGTGGAGGGCTCCGGAAATTTCGACCACCTGGGGTTCTTTAACGTGCACTGACATCGCACAGTACACGGGCCTCGAATTTCTCCAAAGAAATTCAGCCGCCGCGGCCGGGATCGAACCCGCGTCTTTCGTTTAGTTTATTTTATGGGGTTTAACGTCCCAAAGCGACTAAGGCTATGAGAGACGCCGTAGTGGAGGGCTCCGGAAATTTCGACCACCTGGGGTTCTTTAACGTGCACTGACATCGCACAGTACACCGGCCTCTAGAATTTCTCCTCCAAAGAAATTCTAGCCGCCGCGGCCGGGATCGAACCCGCGTCTTTTGGGTCAGCAGCCGAGTACCATAACCGCTGAGCCACCGCGGCGGCGAACCCGCGTCTTTCGGGCCAGCAGCCGAGCACCATAGCCACGGAGCCACCGCGGCGGCTGATTCGTTCTATGAGGTTTAACGTCCCAAAGCGAATAAGGCTATAAGGGACGCCCGTAGTGGAGGGCTCTGGTTTCACCTGGGGTTCTTCAACGTGCACTGACATCGCACAGTACACGGGCCTCCAACAATTCGCCTCCACTGAAATGCGACCGCCGCGGCCAGGATCGAACCCGTGTTTTTCGGGGTAGCAGCCGAGCAGACCAACCACTGAGCCAAACTCCCAAGAGCAAGCTGAGGTGGAAAGGGACGTGTTTGTCGTAAAGCAATGTGAAATGTTTTTTTCTTAATTTTTCAAGTTTTATGCATGAAATACAATATGATTTACTGCGATCACTTCGCCCCGTAGCTCATAAAGAGGATTTCCTTGTCTCGCGAGTATGAAGTTATGAGCAAGATGCGCATGCGGCACAAGACGACCACTTCAATAAAGCGTTCCTGGTGTCGCTTGCTGGAAAAAATACGCCTCATCAATAAATAGCTCAGTTACGTCTAAAAAAAAAAAAACGCGGGATGAAGTTTGCAAATTCCACGCCGACCACACGCCTTACACAATCTGTTTTCTGTCAACACTGGTCTCAAAAAAAAAAAAAAAAACACTGAAAGAACAGCGAACGTACGTTCCTAAAATTAGACAAGGACATTCTTGAAATACAAGAACACCGCCGAAAAACAAAAACTGCCATCTGGTGAAAACAATAATTAAGGATAAAATAACCCTATCACCCTGACGTTAATTTCGCGTCAAACTTGTTGTTGTTATTATTTTTGTTATGCTTTTTTATGTTCACATGCCTTTGTATGACCGCTTAACACCACTGTCTCCCCCCCCCCCCTTTATGTAATGTCCCAGACGGGATTTTTAACGGTACAATAAGTGATGATGATGATGGAACTATTATTTATTTATTTAGTATTTATTTAGTAAGTAACCCACAGCGCCGTGGCATTACAGTGGGGGGGGGGGGGGGGGCAATGTACAACAAAGAAGCACACATGACACCTCCGCTCGCAGGCAGAGTTACAAGCATAAAACTTTCACCATGTACATCTCACTTCAAAAGAACACATCACAATCGCATCACATCATTAAAGAACGAAAGAACGCATCATTTGATGTCACACTCACAACATCGCTCGGTAGTCTGTTCCATTCTCTAATGGTTTTCGGAAAAAAAGACATTTTAAACAATTCAGTTTTTGCCGCGAATTCGCGGACTTTAAAAACATGGTCAACACGGTTGGATCTATAAAAAGGCTCCTGCACATACCTTTCGCGTTCAACCCGAACAGTTGAATAATAAACAGCATGAAACAGCTTCAGACGCAACTTCTTTCGGCGCGTGTCAAGCAATTCCCAGTTGAGTGCATCCTTCGTACGCGATGCACTGTAACGAGCCCCGCGTGTGCCAGACACGAAACGAGAGGCAATGTTCTGCACCCTCTCCAACTTATCTTTATCTCTAGCAGTAGGCGGGTCCCAGACAGTGCACGCGTAGTCCAGAACCGACCTGACATAAGTCTTGAATAAAATGTCACGACATGACAGTGGAAAAGTGCTTGCATTTCGGCGAAGAAATCCCAAGTTTCTGCATGCTTTAGCAGAGATATAATCGACGTGACGGCGCCAGCTCAAATCAGGAGTAAAATAAACGCCTAGATATTTAAATTCGAATACCTGTTCTAACATTGTGTTCCTAATAACATATGAATACACATCAGGGTTTTTCTTTCTTGTAAACTTCATATGGACAGTCTTGGACAAATTCAAATTCATATTCCATTTAACGCACCACTCTGAGATTCTGTTCAAATCTTCTTGGAACATTTCCGCATCTCGATCACTAGTGACAACACTATAAAGAACGCAGTCATCCGCAAATAACCGCATTTGAGATACTATTCCGTCACCAATGTCATTAACGTAGAGCAGGAACAATAGTGGTCCTAACACGGAGCCCTGGGGAACACCAGACACAACCTGCACTCTTTGAGACTCGGCGCCATTCATAACCACAAACTGCTGCCGTAAACATAGGTAATCTTTTACCCATGATATCACTTGAGGGCTAATATTGTAAAAAGACATTTTTTGAATTAGTAAAGAATGCGTCACGGTATCAAAGGCCTTTTTAAAGTCCAAAAACACGCAGTCCACGCTAAGTCGCCTGTCCAGTGCCTCAGCCAAATCGTGCGCAAATTCAGTCAGCTGCGTAGTACACGATAGGCCCCTTCGAAAACCATGCTGATGAGGATTAAACAATGAATGTGCGTCCATATGTGCTGCTATACTGGTGAACAAGATATGTTCGAGTGTCTTGCACGCAACTGAGAGTTAGAGAGTGATTACCGCGGGTAAACAGGCTGCCCCTGCCCATGACAGAATTCACTATGCCATGCTTGCACACCTTTCTCAACCCGCTGTACTGTCGCTTTTGAAGTTCAATAAAATATGGGAAACGGGTAAATGCGTGGGACAAGGAAAAAAGCTGTCCCTTGTCTGAAACCTGGAAAAACAGCAACCTCCCCTTACCGACCGATTACACTCACAAACTGTCTTGAGAAATCGTTCGTAAGTATTGTAAATACTAGGTTCCCATTCATCCTTGAGTCACGTGAACTCATTGACATACACCCATGCGGAGGGATGTTCAACAACGGACCACCTCGTCCGTCTTGAACCCACACTACGGGAAGCATTTACACAAAAACAACAGTGTCTTCGACATAGAAAAAGCCTACGCCACCATTCGGAGTTTTGGTATCCTACGCGGCCTAGTCAACCTAGGTATTTGCGGAAAAATGCTCAACTGTCTCAAGGACTTTCTATCGAACCGCCCATTTCAAGAGCGGTTAGGCACGACACTAACAAAAAACTTAATTCAAGAGAATGGTTTTCCGCAGGGCTGCACACTAAGTACAACATTGTTTGTCATCAAAACGAACTGAGTAGCCACCGCAATACCCAAGTCCACCATGCATTCATTCAATGCGGATGATAAACAGCGTGATCTGCAGGGCACAAAGCGTGGAAATAGCACAGACCCACCACACTCGCAAACCATATAAGTAGGACCAAATTCCGCAACAGATTCCCTATGGTTCAGCCTGCTCGGACGCGCCTCGTGGCGCGGGATCGCGACGCCACCTCTGGGCGAGCCGGGCACACATTCGGGCGCGGGGTCGAGCACTCCCGAAAGGGGCTAATGAGCGCGGGAGGGCACGGCCACGAAGCGGGCGCCCATGCGTGCACCCGACGCCGCCAAAACGATGACTCACGCCGCGCAAGGCTGCCGAGTGCCAACCAAGGGGCTTGCGGCACTGGGCCCCACGTTCAGTTGCCGGCTATTATTGTTGTGCTCGGTCCGCGAGACTGACAAGGGTGCGCACGGGACGATGACTACTGTGAGCAATGGGGGCGTGGCGCCAGTCGAGGACACGATGACGTACTACTGTAGCGCCTAAACCCGTCACGTGCATCGCTCGCCGCTGAAAGAAAGGAACGACATGTCCGCTGCCTTGTTTTCCTTACAAGTCCATTGCACTGCATGTGCCGATACGAGAAAGGGGAGGGGGGTCACGTCTGCATCGGGCGACGGAGATAACGAAATGCCTCCTCTCTGGACTGTTGCAAACCGGTTCCACTTCCATCGTGCTAGCGCCAGGTGCACACGACAGTCAAGCACGAAATATGAAGGCACGTGATAGAGACCCGTAGGACAGCGTTCAAAAGAAGCTTCTAGAGATGACGGTGCCAAAAGCCTCACCGCAAATGATCAAACGCAATGGTCAGCACAAACGCTTCTTTAAGCCGCTCCCTGACTCGACCCCAGTCAGTCGTGCACCCACCCTGTAACGCTCTACGAGGTCGCGGGTAGGAGGGGACCGCGGTACGCAGCATTTCCACGGAGGCGAAACGCAAGCACGCTCCTGTACTAAGGTTTCGGTAGGGTGTAATTGCGGTTTACGAACAAGAAAACCGGTGACCGAAATGAATGCGGAGCCTTCACTGCGGCGTACTTCGTGGCCGCTCCTTCGCCTTTGACACGTACAAATCCACCAATTATTAGTCGCACAAGGGGCAGCGAACACGTAATGCCAGTTTCACATGCTGCGAATTTCACCATCTAACGCTGCCAAAATCGGTGCCACCGCTGTTTCGGTCAGTGTTTTCACACGCAACGCATTCCCTGCGAATTCGGTCGGAAAGACACCCAGGGTTTTTTTTTTATGTTTGCATGGCCAATCAGTGATTAAACGTGACAAGAAGACAACACGGAATGTGTTGCTAATGTGTGTGTTATAATCGAGAGTACTATTATATGCAAGGTGATAAGTTTTCATTAGAAACAAACAGTGACCGCAAGCGACTGGACGCCAGGATGATCCCAATGTATTCCAACCGGACGGAAACCGACTGCAAGCCGTCAGCGGCTACACCGATGGCCATCTCCAGCTGCAGACCGACGACACTCGCAGCGTCGGGCAATGAAATCAGCAGCATGTGAAACGGCCCTAGCGTGAGTCACACGTAATCAAGTGCGAACGCGCGCAATACGCCTTCGTGCAAAAGACACACATAACGCCTCCATAACGAACGCCAACTGAAAGCAATCATTTTAACGGAGCGCCGCTTTCGGAGGCACTGACATCCGGAGTGAGCCGGTTTTTATCGGGACGCCTGATCGTACTGCTCCTGGAAAGAACAGTTAAAAGTCGACACGTATACGGTGATTCACGCTCTCACCACAAAGCCGCTTCCACAGAAATGTCCTTCGGCGAACTACCGAGAACTGTCGAGACATCGTATGAGAAGTTCCGAGTCGCGCGCAACGAAACTTTTTATGCGAAGCATACTACTTTAGCTACCACTTCAGCCCTTCACCGTGGTTATGCGCATCCAAATTACGTGATACATGACGTCACACCACGTGACACGATGACGTCACGACAGTGGAGAAACGGGGGCCCACCTCGCGCCGTCGCTGTGGTTGTGCGCCTCCAAATCACGTGATACATGACGTCACACCACGTGACACGATGACGTCACGACAGTGGAGAAACGGGGGCCCACCTCGCGCCGTCGCTGTGGTTGTGCGCCTCCAAATTACGCGACACGATGATGCTTTGCATTCTCCAGGCTTAACCAAGTTAAGCCTCAGCCATTTTTTGTACGAACAGCACAACCATAAATGCAAAAACGAAAGCAACGCCTGCAGCGAATAAGTATATTTCAATACACTGGTTTCAGGCTACTTTGAAAGCACGCAGACCTGATTCGTGCCCCGCGACGTCACGAAGCGCGAAGATGCGGCCGCGCTGAGGTCTGCAGAGTGCCTATGCCAGCATGCCGACAGCTACGAACGCGCAGGCCCACGTGCTGCGTACCACCACCTACAAACACGACGTTCGCCACGTCTGCACGCTTAAGTATACAAACAAAAGGAACGCCTGTAGAAACACCGACGGGCCTCACCATCACGCAAAACAATGGCCACACCTGCAGTTCACAACTGGTGCTGAGCACGCTAGCCCTGTCAAAGTGGCAGATGCCTCTCGAAGAAGGCCCCTCCAGCCAATGGCGTCACCCGATTTTAATAACGTCGCAGTTAATGAACAGCGACGTCATGAAAATAGGGTGACGCCAATGGCTGGAGGGTCTCCACGGAGGGACATTTGCCGCTTCGTTGTTCAGCTGTATCCGACTATGGACCGATCAGCGGTGCGCTGCAACCAATCAAAGAAACAAAAGAAATAAGAGAACAGCTGCGAGGCTCGAAGTAATTCCGAGAACACGGCAGTTACTGTAAGACGTCGCTTTGTTTCCCGCGCGGGGCACCGCTGGAGCGCTTCATAGACACGATCGGCGCACACTCTGCGCGCGGTTGCTCCACCAAGAGGGCAGCACTGTCCAAAAAGAACCGAATCCAAGCAGCTCCTGGATGCGTATCGCAAAGGTGCTTTTTAAGCACAGTGCGGACACCACGTACACTCTTTGCAAAAAGTGACCAGGCAACAAAGTTTGCTTCTCAGCCGCATAGCAGAGCCCTTACGGCACCCGTAGTAAGGATTAAAAGATCTCGAAAGGGGAGAAGACAAGGGTTATCCTTACCTTGCAACAGAGTGCCGTAAGTGCCTTGCTGCACGTATATATGAAACAAGAACCGTTGCCTCAGCCCGCATCCCAACTTGCATCCCTTTCGAAAACGTCGCTAGCGACAACACCTGATTGGCCAAAATGCCGGAAGCGGATGTGGCGGATCGGGTAGCCGGAAATAACGTTCCTGAAAGGGACGCAAGTTGGGATACGGGCCCCGTTTCCTTTTGAAAAGGGCGGGACCACGCCATATTATGTCATAACGTTAATCGCGGCTAACGAAGAGAACACTGAAATTGACGTTTCTTTCTAATCAACGATGTATATCGAACAGCTGAAACTTTTATGTAAGCTGGCAACAACATGTTGTCAGCATACATATTAGCATACAATTACTGTAGCAATAAAAACTACACCTGTCTAAACCCTTCACCGTTCAGAGTGCAAAGAAAAGAAAAAAAAAAAGGCTGTATGGAAAGCAAAACCGCGCGGATGTGCTCAACCTTTCCTATTCATGAGGAAAGAAAAAGCGGGGAGGAGCTTGATTACTGATCATGTCTGCTTCATTCAGTGCAGCACTGTCTGCTTCGCCTTATGTTCATACTATTCGCGCCAGATTTGACGATTTTTCACGAAATCGACGCCACGCTGCGGCGACGTCGCGAACTGAGAATCGGCGCGCGGAACCACGCAGTTTGCTCCGCTGCGTGAGCGGTTCGCCGGCACACTCCGGCGTTGTTGTCGGAGTTTTGCCGTAAACATATATCTTAGGAGCCCAGTTGAGTGGATGTTTGCATGCTGACGAGATAGAAGAGGCGGGAAGTGTAACTGCACGACTTCTCTGGTGCCAGCAATACAGAGGGAGCTTGGGAACAGGAAGTTCGCACGATGGCCGGCCTTATTACGGGATGCGTGCATACGGTGATATGTTACCCGCAGAGACAGAGAGAGAGAGATAGGGGTGATATAATGCTTTACAACTCAGTTTCGCTATTCTTTTTTTTTTTCCACTTCGTCATTGCCCCCCTCTACCATTACCGTGAATGGAATCACGTACTCAGAAGGTCGGATGGCTTCCGGAACCGAACAGAATCGGACGAAAACATTGCACCATGGTGGCCTTGCATTCATAACTAGCCTTCAATCCACTGCTTACGAACAAGCAGAGACCGCAAGGCGCGGCTGCTCCGAGAAAACAGTGCGCGGGAAAGGCGATCATACATTGTTCTCGCTTTCCATCTGTACAAAGATTCAAAAATCTATATTCGTATCTAAAGTAGCGCACACGGTCTTTATTAAAGTTTGCGACCCCGGAAAAACGCAAAATGGGGGAAGGAACCTAAAACTAGTGCGACAGTGAGAACGCTTGTAATTTGTTTTCTGCGCAAACCGCATGACAGTCGCTAATGCTATGAGTAAAAAAAAAAAAAAACAATGCCCTACACAGTTCTGTCATTCACCCGCTGTGCCAAGACTCCGACTTCTATGTTACCGATTTTTAAATTCCCGCCAAAGTGCGCATCTACCGCCCATCGCTCCGCATTCACGCCAGACAGCGATTTAATTCTTGTCTCTCGTTTAGCCCTTTTACATCGTCAAGCAACGAAAAACTGAGTCACACGACGTCGCCGCCTTCGACAAACAAGCGAGAGCTTATAGTGACATTTTAGAACAGGCATGATTCTACCTAGGCTGTGCCAGGAAGCAGTTCACCGTAGCGGCGCCATACTGGATAAACTAGGCGCCCCCTCTAGGTCATGAAAATAGCCAGCAGTTTGCGACCCAATGTCTCTCTCAACTTTTCTATAGTACACAAATCGTTAATCCCAAGCTTCATTTAGGCACTACAGCACCCCTGCGTCTTCCCTACTTGCAAATGACGTTTGGCCTCCTGCAGTTCGCCAGGGAGGCCCGGTTTGCGACGCGTAGAGACAGCCCTCTCACCCAGCAAGGAAATTTCCCAGCACACCAAAGCAACGATTCAGAGCCTGCGGAGGGCCCATTGAGACCGCGCACGGGGCACCCGACAGGCCACAAGTGTTCTCCGCTGACGTCACTAGCACACGACCGCCTCAAGACACAGCAGCTGCGCTGTCAGTCCGAGCGCAGGGCCCGGGCCCCCACCTGACTCACGTATATAGCGCTATGGGCATAGAAACAGACACCAACGCTACGGCACGACGCTTGCGACCACCTGAGCGCAGCACGGAATCGCGCGCACCGCGCTGCCGATAGCGAAAGTTCAAAAACCCTTCGTCTAGCAACACGATAGAACACATCCGGCGCATTTCCCTACAAACAGGCTCTCGTTTTTCTTCATACCCGCTCTGCAAACTTGTGCTGTTGCCTTTGTATTCGTTATGAGGCTTCGTTTTTTTTTTTTGTTTTTTTCAGGGAATGATAAACATATCTATGCGCAACTTGCAGTACTCATGCCAAACTGATAGGTTTGGTATGGCGTTAAAATTGTGGTTTTGATATTACAACTGAAGCACGTCCGTCATGAGCTTCCCGATAGCCTGCTCGCGTTACGTTTAAGAAGTAAGAGAAGTATAATTGGCAGATGAAACTCCATCTTCATGCAATCGTAATCATACCAACACACGCAGCGCGACAGGCATGATCTGCGCACCTGCTCGTTGGTTATCGGTACGATATGTTCGCCGTCGTCTCCCGACACAGGGCGAAAAGAGCAGTGACTGCTCGTCGGCCGGGGTCCAACGCGCGCCCCCTCTTCGGAAGACGTGCCCCGCGGGCCACCCACGCCCGTGGCGAATGCCGCCGCAGGTAGCGGCGACGTGTTCCCGCAACTCTGTCGCGGCTGCACGCCGTGTTTCGCTCGGCGGTGCCGTCAGGTCTGCAGCATCCACGCCGTCGGCGGCAGTGGTGCAAGCGGAGATCCGCTGTTGCGCGGGCGCCCACCTGTGCAACAACGGCCCGCGCACGGGCCCTGCCTGCAACGGGAGCGTCGCGTTCGGGTGCGAAGGGCTCGCGGAACGAGACACCGCGACGGGCGCATACTGCAATCCGATACGTGGAAAGTGACGAGCCGCCGAAACGAATCCGGCAGGGAGTCCGCGCCGCAAGGACACCTTCGCAACGACGGGGAAAAGCGCCACGGGCACCCGTTGGGCGTGAAGAAGACGCCGTACAGTGCCTCGTACAAAGTCCCGAGGTGAACACAACGGTAGCTGCGAAACCGCCCGGAACGTGGCGTCTCCGGAATACTTGCAACAGGCGCAATAAACGCGTCATCCAAGGCTTCCGCGACAGCTGCCGTGATCATGGGAAACTGGCTGGAAACTTTTGAAATGCACTGCCGTACAGCAGCCACGCATAGTGTCCACTGTCGCGTCACTGGTGTCACGTTCCGTGCATATCGAACAATACCCAAGCGAGACGACGGAAGAAGAGCAATGACCAACGCCCCCTCTTGTCCATAGACGAGCAGTGCTTGCCGCTACAGGCGGCTATCGACACCGAACGAAGTAATCGGACTGCAAAGCTCGCTCGCGCCCCAGGCTTTCAGCTCGCACAAAGCTATGAACGCAACGATAGGTGCCTCTCGAACGGCCACTAGACGTCGTGTGCTCCCCATATATAAAAAAAAACTGCACTGAATGCAAGCCTATTCCCAGTGGCCACTGGATACTGTGTCATCCTCAGTCTCCTCACTGGAAAAATGGTTGGTTTGGTTTATGGGGGTTTAACGTCCCAAAGCGACTCAGCTATGATGGACGCCGTAGTGGAGGGCTCCGGATAGTTTCCACCACGTAGGGCTCTTTAACCTGCACCGACAACGCACAGTACACGGGCCTCTAGAATTTCGCCTCCATCGAAATTCTACCGCCATGGCCGGGATCGAACCCGAGTCTTTCGGGTCAGCAGTCGAGTATTTCGGGTCAGCAGCCGAGTATTTCGGGTCAGCAGCCGAGTATTTCGGGTCAGCAGCCGAGCACAATAACCACTGAGCCACCGCGGCGGCCTCACTAGAAACATGCGAAAAAAAAGAGCAAGCAAAAAAATCCTGTTTTGTGAGCGTGACGTTCTAAAATATCTTCGAAATGATCCGAGGTTCGACGCCCCCACCACACGGCTCTTGTGCTGGGTGAAACACACCCTAAGAAAATGGCGAAGAAAAGTAATACACGACCTTTAATTATGCAGGTGTCCCCCCGCGGGCTTCGAAGACGGCCTACGTGGTCGGCAGTGTGAGCTGGCCTTCCGACCTTGATACGTTGTCGCGGAAATCGGCGTTTTATTCCCAAGGAAACTACCTTTCGCTTCGCTGAATCCGCCTTTCAGCGGCGGCCAATATAACGACCATAAAGCTCGGGCTTTCCGGTCGAAAGGAGCAGCTTGCTCGCCCAGCATTTGATTCGAGTTTTCCCGCTACAGCCTGGTCGCACTGAAACTTTCGTTGCGCTGTATTTTTTTTCTTTTTCGATTCACGACACAGACCTTGAAAGCAAATAGTACTTTAACGGTTATAAGGCTGACATGCCTAGAATTACCCGACCATTAAGTTTGATGTGACGAATTCAAACTGATACAGAAATTATGTAGATGATCTGTGGAGCTACCATAGATTATAAAGAAACCGTCACTACATTATACATAACATTGTCAGTTCCGCAGTAGCCAATATACTTTCGCGTACTGCAGTCATACAATAAAATCAACCGGCGCCCAGAATTAGTTATCAATAAAACAAAATGACGCAGAAGCCTAGAAAGTTGATAGTAAGAGCAGCATAGCATGCAATTTTGTTATAGAGGAATAAAATAAACATGACCTATTTCGATAGCGGACAATTACGGTGAAACTTGCTTCAACCACAAGCTTTTCAAAACGACAGACAGGAGCAAGTATCGAGAGCATTTTCAATATATATATATATATATATATATATATATATATATATATATATATATATATATATATATATATATATATATATATATAGTTAGGCGCGGTGGCTCAGCGGTTATGATGCTCGGCTGCTGGCCCGAAAGACGCGGGTTCGATCCCGACCGCGGCGGCCGAATTTCGATGGAAGCGGAATTCTTGAGCCCGTGTACAGTGCGATGTTAGTGCACGTTGAAGAACCCCAGGTGGTCGAAATTTCCGGAGCCATTCACTATGGCGTTCCTCATAGTCTGAGTGACTTTGGGACGTTAAACCCTTATAAACCATATATATATATATATATATATATATATATATATATATATATATATATATATATATATATATATATATATATATATATATATTCACATTTAGCGCTACGCGGAATATTCCCACCGCGTTCCAAGTGCATTTCCGCGCAGAGCCGACTGCAAACAGCGTTCGACACGTGCTTCCGTTTGCACCAGAGACAAGCGGCACAAAGACTCGGGAGCGCAACAGTTTAACAACTCCCGCATTGCCCCGGCGGTCACGCCGCGGTGCCGAATACGGGGCTTCAGACCAAACCACCGCGCCACGTCCTACACACCGAGCAAGATGCGCTAACGGCAGAAGTAATGCAACAAAGCTGTTGCGCTAATGGAGAGGGAGAAAGGCGCCTCCCGGAACCACCCCGAATAGCGGACTCTGAGCAGGGGCCAAAGTGCGCAAGGCCAATGCGCGGGGCATCTGCGAAAGCCCACCGCAAAATGATCAATGCAAGCTCGTCACGAGCGGAGGCGGCGCGACGTCGATGAATGCGAAACAGAACGTTCATATTGAATGCGTCAGCATCTCTACCGCGAGCGTGTGTGACCAGTGACAGAGCCCCCACGGCGGAACGGCCTGAGAAGCCCCACACAAAATTGGGGATCAGGTTCCTTTGGCAGAAGCGCTCGCAAAGCAAGGTTTCGACGATGCCGCGCTTGTAAGCGTGCGTGTACGGACGGGGCCGACACGGACATGGAGGCCAACGGGGGCAATCCGTTCCTACTACGAAATTATCGTGCCGAATAGGCCACTAAGCGTCCAGCCCGCACTGCGATGCCGCTTTCCTTAAAAGTTGTACCGAATGAGTACGAGAGCCCCCGTTGCAAAACGGGCCACATGAGCTTGGCTTCTGCTATATGTGGCACTCGCTAGGCGTCCAGAAGTCGCTCGGGCCTGCAGCTGTCGGTACAATCGGCGAGCAGCCGCTCGGCAAGTGTGTGTCAGTCTGAGGACGCAAACAATGGGCGCGATGAACGCAAGCGCCCTGCAGCTTTACCCGAGCACGGCGACTACCTTGTTTCGTCTAAGCGGGGCACTCTGTTCTGATACTTGTTCCACAGGGAGGAGGCTCGTCACAATGGCTTAAAAATAACGCTATTCGAACAAACCCAATGAGCAACCAGCACCTAACCAAACTTTCAGCTTGATTCCTCCATCACTGACTGTGCGGTCATCCCGTGCGCCGGGGCTTGGACAAAAAAAGAACAAAAAAGCCCCGAGGAACGACGATGCCCACCGTGAGATCATCCAGGAGGGCTAAGAACTACGCCTCCTTCCGGACGACCGTCCGCCGCAGCCCGTCATCGGCAGTTCGCTTCCCGACTCCGTCCCAAGAGCTGATCGCCGCGCTAGCTTGATTACAGGTTAGAGCCGGCTGCACCGGCTAGCCGCGCGATAAAATAAAAAAAGGAAGTAAAATAACGACGCGATAAGAACCCTCCCGGCGAGTCGACGCACCGAATCTCACAAGCGGCGCGAGAAGACAAAGGAGGCCAGAGGCCTGCAGCCTCGGTGCGCGAACGAGGCGACGAGCACGCCTCTCTCGACGTCGCCGAAATGCAGTCCGGCGGAAAATAAGATCGCGTGTGTCCGGCCCCCGATACTCGACCTACGCGCATCTCCCGAGTCCCGGAAGACGGCCGATGCAAAGTTGACACTCGACAATCAGCCGATCTTCGCGGAATCACAGCACTGCCGACAATGCGGCAGCTAAACAGCAGCACGTTCTCACGTTACAAAACCAGTCGACCAAACATCGTTCGCTACGCCTAGAAGCTCGCGCTGAAGTGCTAGAGTTCTTTTTCTAACGCATTTTTGAACTTGATTGCGCTGAAGCCCACATGCACTAAATTGTTTAGCGCTCATACGGTCTCATTCGCAGCTTGTCATATAAAGCCTTCAAAATAAAACAAGACTAAATCTAATTAACAAGACTGACAGACGACCTACACCCAAACAAAACAAATCTACAAAGTAATTGTGCGTAAGGGTATGTAATTGGTCCGTGTATTTTAAACCATCAGTTTTGCAATCATCACAACAGATGCAAGTAATTCAAATCCGAATTACGAGTACGCAACACGAGTTAGTTCCGCACAGACATACCACACTGAGCAACTTCAGCTGACACACTCATGTGGTCATGAAGACTCATCACCACCAAAACATAAATATAGAAAGAGAATTACAACAAAAAACCTTGTCAAATCGTTCAAGCATAAAGAGTGCTCTTTCATCAGTCATCTTGCTACCTTACTCTTACGTGAAGGTACTCTGCATCATTCCAATACACTTGTGAGATCTAGGAAGTGCGCTCGGCAAATGACGCACCGATAACGCTACCCGCCTTATAGCTGGCTCTCGACATAGATACGAACGTTTCCGCCAGCGAGAGCTGATAAAAACGGTGCTTAACAAATGACGCGTTATAAACATCAACTTTCGGGGTTTTTTTTTTTTTTTCATTTCAAACCGACAGACTAGGACGTAGGTGGTCACTTTAGCTGTTTAGCAGAGCACCGACTGGCCAGAAGTGTCACCCCCGTGCAGGCAACGTATGTCAGAAAACAAAGCAGGCGAAGGCTGATAGGGGGCGGGGCACCGCAGGAAATGTGGAAGCCGATAAACGACCGCTGATAAATTATATACTCATTCAGCACAGCGCAAACACCGACCCAGAGTGACCTGCGCGCATTGGATGCAATCATACAAGGTCCTGTAATAGCGATCTCGGTCGCTCTAACGTGCGTAAGCTACATGGCTTTAAAAAAAAAGAGAGAGAGAGTTGAAAGTGCAACTAGTGAAGGTCTTAGCGCTACATTTACTAGAATGCCCTTGAAAGTGAGGCTTCTGCACATCTACTGCACGTTGATTTTTAAGTGCTCCACACACATGGTTTGAAACGCCACGCGGTCGTACTTCCGCAGCGGCGCGCACTTACCAAGTATGCAACGCGGCTTGTTTGATGGGACAGCGGCACAAAGCATCGCAGAACTACCATGAGGGCCATTATAATACGTCTACAAGAGGGCGCACTGCAAATACAGATCTGCTGAATCGTAATATCGATCATTTGCCAGCATCAAGATCGAAGCTCCATGGAAATACTCGGCAGGTGCACTACCGCAGTCATCAATCGCGAAGCAGGTTTGCTGGTATCGGCATGGGCTGCGCTTCACGACAGCTATTCGGCATGCCAAACCCACAATATTACATGTCGAGATCACTGCATCCTCCGATGGCGCCACCTGAGCTGAAACGGGGACGCATACACACATACCGAAAACACCTTATTTGCAGGTGGCATCACGACAACCGCAAAAAAAAAAAAAAAAAAAAAACTTAAATAGGCATGCTCTCGTTATCTGCCCAAAATCCTCCATGCCGATGAGCATATGCAATGGGCTACAAAAGGTATCACGGAAGCCTGAGAGAACATGCAGCAGGTGAGTGAGAACATGCCTTCCTGAGCATCACAAGCATCAGGACAACATGTGCATTCAACTGCTGCAAATAAAATAAAACAAGACTAAATCACGGACTGCTAGAAAGTGCACTAATAATGCTACTAGCTTGCGTATAGTAATGCTGCTATCCTTTTTCCAGTGTTCAAAGTCTGTCAATAAACTACACTAGTAGAACGAAATAGTCCCCGCTACACCTTCAGTTTCGTTATAACGAGATTTCAGTGCATCATAGCCATCGTGACCATACCTCTTACAGAAACATCTGCCGTCTCGACACGTGAATAGGAACGCCCAAGTGTCTCTTGAATAACGTATGACAATTTCAACCTGCACGCGGAACAACCTGTAGATCGCAGCGATCTGATGTTACGGGTTTCGGTCACAAACATCCTACCAACGAATCGAAACGGGCAAAGGGGCCACACAATTGTGGATCAACATATGACTCTTACGGCTAAGAATTAATGCCTGCCAACAATATGAACACAACAGCTAAGCACCAGGTACATTTTCAAGCAAACGCGCGAACCAAACTGCTTGTATAAAAATGGACGAGTATACATTTCTTTTTTCTGTCGTCTCAAAGGCAGTAGCCCGCAATTACAAAAACCGAATAGATCCCGAATTCCGCCAAGCAACATTAATTTCGGCTATTACTAACCGTTTGAGGCATCTAATAGTAAGTGTACAAAGTTCCCGTATAAGTTTGTTCAAAACTGCGCTGCCCAGCGATGCAAAGGGCCGGACGTCAGTGACACGACACAGTGAAAACCGCGTAGCACATTCGGTGCTGTCGTTGATAAACTATATTACATGACAGCCACTTATAATACATCACCTTCACAGCAATATCGGGCGGCTAGCGTGTGCAAGCTGTAAAAACACGATGAAGCTTACGGGTGGTGTCATCCGGGGTATAACCAGTTAGGGGGGTTAATAGTCGTTTACACATGCTGCCAAAGTACCCTGCATGTAAGCCGTGCAGGCTAGATGTACCGTTACGACAGAACGCTGGCAACGGAATCAATACTATGTATGCACTGAACCATGGTCACCGATCGCATCCAGCGCACCGAATCAATGAATGACACCGCATATCCAACTTTTTTCCAGTTATGGCACAGCCGCAACAAAACTCGCGCCACCTCTGACACCTCCACAGCTATAGAGAAGTTCAGAAGGTACTCACGAAGTTTCCATGCTCGCTTTGTTGCCTTGGCCATCGTCGTTAGTCCCGGAAACGAAAAGGTAATCCTACACAAAAATTTGGCCTCTTACACATGAATAGTTGACCACGCATGATACGCTAGGTTGTCTTGGAACGTCACGCCATTTAGCTTTTAGGGTGTAAACCACGTTAGAGACATTGCGATGAAGGCTTCGAAGAGTGCACTGGACTTCGGAATATTATGCGATGCCGAATAAACCTCCGCCAGCACGCGTCGTTAGACCCACACCAGTTGTGGAACGCCACATACAGACCAAGAGCGCTTGGCTTCGCTTTGACTGCAGACAGCTGCTCCCTCTGTACGACAATTTTAAAATCCGGCAACGTGATTGGTCTAAACAAAAAAGGCTCGGAAGGCTAGCGATGTAGCGCGCGGCCGAAAAACCGTTGGTAATGAAAGCGAACTGCAAAAAATGCCAACCACCGCTAGAGGGCAGGCTACACGCCAAAGATGAATCCTAACTGTTGTGGAAATAAGATAAAGACGAAGTACTAATAAAGTACTAAAAATTTTACATTTGTTTATTATTTGCTGTTAAAGCAAATTGAGTTAAAACAAATTTTTAGAACCTTAATATCTAAACGCACACTTTGCTATGGCAGCGCCATTTTGATGTGGTGGAATTCATCGCTTTCGTCCACATAGTGCAGGTGATAAGTATATGTGATCTGCTGACATAATACGCGCGCAGGGCAGGGTGTTAAATTCGGCTGTTCACTTGAAAACTTTCGCAAGTAACCGTTGTTATAACGCGCAAATCGTGCACGTAGGACTGCTGTTAGGTCGATAAAAATGATTAAGTGGCGCACCTTGGGCTGGAAGCTTTATCACAGGCTACCGAACCGCGTATGCAGACGGAGTCTTCATTATGAGCAGGGCCAGACTACAAAGGAGTATTCGAGGGAATACTTCTATTTTATAGACCACCAAGGAATGGTACGCTGTATTCATCTCACGTAAAACAGTCTGATTGCGATGTTCTGACAGTTTGTCTTCTGACGTGCAGCTTTTTCTAGACGATTCCGGAATGAAGAATTTCACGTCATGCTTCAAAGGTATTGTGATTAATTAAATGCAGTGGACATACTCTCGCGCAGCATATTCAAGCCTTCACATTGAGTGCAGTGCTCTCTCTTAGCTGCGATGTTCAAATTCGACAATGCGTACTAGACCCTTACGCTAATGTTTATGCTGATTGTGGTCGTTAAGCATATATCTCTCTCAAGGTGTTTCACATATGCAGCCTCCCCTCCCTTTTTTTTTTTTTTTACGTTTCAGGTGGTGCGTTTTCAGGATTTGTTTTCAAGCAGATTCGGAGGGTGCTTTTCTGAGAATTTTGCAACTCACAAAATTGAGGGTTTTTTCGGCTCCAAGCCTCAAAAACCTTCCGATGCCCAAATTTGCAGTGCCGCTACAAAGTTTTACTAAACAGCTACCGCCGAAAGGGCTGCGTGGCAATTTTGAAAAGTTTTGAAATGCAAATAAGAGTTCCCATTGTTACATCCACAACTGCACGTGCTTCTTTCTTTTCAAAACATGGAACATCGATAGCGACCTTTCGCATTTGCGGTGGATACAAGAAAATCTCGCAGATTCTCTCCGAACGTGAAAGGGCAAATTAGGCGCCAGAAATGCATGTGCCGCAGTGATATTGGTTCATCGATTTTCTCACATTGTAGCTTGATATTGAATGATGCAAGATTATTCCGGGAAAAACAGTGGCCCTCTAGTCTCGATGTTCAGCGCAATTTTGCCTCTACATTGAATGTGTGGCTTGCAGCTGGCAGCACAACTTGCCACTTCACTTGCAGTATTTGGTCTACAGTGTGGCCCTACTTCTGTGACACAGCTCGTCACCTTTGGCTTCTGATCGGTAAAACCTGCAAATGTGTAGATCACTGCTAGAAAGAGGTCCAGTAACAGAATATTCCTAGAAATACAGATGGTAGGACTTTATGGTAGAATAGCAGCAGTCAGTGCGTGTAAAGGAGACTAACCCCGAGCCAGGGCTGGATACTTCGTCACATTACAGTTCTGTCCTTGTTCTTTTGCCCTTTGTCGCACAGCTTGAAACTGGACGTCACACATCAAGACGTTTATGCACCCAAAAAGTAGAAGGCGAACTACTGCTATTCGCACGCTAGACTCCCTACAGTATTGCAGTTTTTCATATAAATCTGAATATTTTACCAACAAGTGTTTTTTCGAGGTTATTTGGATTTATCCAAAAATGCACAGCCCTGCCAGTGTCACATTCATGTGAATGTTCCACAGCCAGTGCAACGATGTGTTAAAACTAATAACCTATAAACATCACTTGTCCAAGGTGTTGCATTGCAGTGGAGCTCAACTCGCAGGGTACTCAAGTGAAATAAGTGCTATAATGCTTTTCCAGCTTTGAAGTTGTGTGCATCTGGAAAAAAGTGACAATTTGAAATGCTGCACAGCACTGCAGTTTTAACTCACCATGACAGTGCTCATGGATATGTTCTCTGTTTCGGCAGTTACAAAGTTTTCATTGCTTGGTGTTTTTCATGAAATTGTGCAGCATTGAATAAACATCATGTTGCACTAAATCTATGTAAATCTATTTCTTGCAGAAAAAAAATTCCTGGAGTTCTTCTTTCGCCGGCTGCGGCGCAACGAGACTGGGAAATATGAAGACGAGTTTCCATTTGCCTCTCCGTGTGGTCGGGAGATGAATTTTGTACGCTGTGATGACCTGCCCTTTGTCTTCACACACATAGTGCAGTTGCCCGAGGAAGAAGTTAAGCAGCAGAACTCCAAGGGCTTCCTCTTGCACAACCATGCAGGCAACCTACTGAAAGTGGAGTTCACTCCCGAGCACTTATGCATGCCTGCTGGCACGGGCAGAGTCTATCACCCTGCACCAGAGAGGGTGGGCGGAGTTGGACTGGTTCGTTCACTGTTGGCTATTGAGCTTAGCAAACATTTCACTTTTCCTGATGACAGCGACAAGTGTCCACCTACTCACTTTGACTGGGAGGGTACTCGCTACAAGCTGACAAACAGTCTGTTACCTGTTATCAGTGAAGTCTCATGCTGGAGTGGTACAAACGAGTTATAAAGATAATACATCTGCACATTCAAGTCATATGTTAATGTTGACTGGGGAGTACTGCTTGTCAGAATGTTTAGAAAACTTGCACTGGTGTCCACATGTGCATATTTACATAATTGTTACGAGCAATAAAAGCCAATTGTTCAGAAAAGTCTTGTTTTGGCATGTAGCCATGCTTACTCCAGGTTGTATTGAACTTAAAAACAAGTGCAAAATGCCAGAAATGATACCCTGACATGATCTTCAGTATTTAAAGCAGCAACAATAGGGTGCATCTACCTTCTGTACAGAAGTTGTCAAATCTATCAATGGCAGTGCACATAATGTGCAAACTGACACATAGGGAAGCGTGAGTACCAGCCAAGTTTCCACACCACCAAACTAAATGCAGACACAATCGCTGTTTCAAATAAGTATCCATTCCATCCAAAGAAAAAGCAGCGCAACAAACAGACTGTAAAAAGCTAACTAGCCCAGACAGCTATCGTAACCCCATTCCAGCCATGTACTTTATATGAAGAGCACGTTCTGGAAGGTGTATGATCAAGTATTAAATGCATAAAACCTGACTCTGAACCAAATGTCATTGGTTACATAGCTCATGTGTCATTTGGTAATCTTTCTGTCACATGCACAGCCTACACATAGTGAAACAGCAGTAACAAAGGCATTTAAAGCTCCTGCATAAACAAATCTGCAACTAAAATAAGGCTCAAAACTGGCAACATGCATGCGAACACAGGATAAGCAAATAACACATGTGTGGCAGTTATAGTGAGAATTAGTGCACCGCTTCCTGCTGGCCAGAGAAGACTAGCCTTTAGTTTCCATGCAATAAATTCAGAATTTACTCTTGACAAGCCAGATACTTGCTGACAAACCTAAGTAATCATTGCCACTTGGCACACACATTGAAGATGGGAACGTCGAGGAAAGTTCATACGGAAGAAAACCTGTATATACGTACACAAAGTACCACCTGTCATAGAAGTTCCCAGGTCAGCATACGAATGGCCAAAGTGGGTGGGGAGGTGGGGGGGGCATAAGGCTGTGTAGTGATCACTACCACTGGCTAATCTTGCAGCTGGACTTTGTCAGCATGAGCACAAGCACTTCCTTGGAACACTTTACCAGGTAATGGGACAGTCTAGACATGCTAGAGCGGTTCAGTGGCAAAGTAAAAATGTAAATTGCGCGGTGCGACATCCTGAAGTTACACATGGGCTATGAGGAACACCGTAATGGAGGGCGCCGAATTAATTTCAATCACCTGGGGTTCTTTAACGTGCACTCACATTGCACAGCACTAGGGCATTTTTCTATTTCACCTTCATCCAAATACGGCTGCCGCAGCCGAGGTTGAACCCACGACCTCCGAGATCAACAGCTAACGGAAAAACCACCGAGCCACAGCGGTGGGCATTCTGCCGCTGAGCACATAGTCACGGGATACAATCCTGGTCACAGCAGCCGCACTTTGATGGGAGCAAAATGCAAAAAAGCCCATGTGCTGCATGATGTCAGCACGTGTGAATGAAACCCACGTGGTCACAATCCAGAGTTTTCCACTACGGCATCACTCGCAGCCTCAAAGCTAGGCGACAGCTAACAATGCTCTACCTTTCACTCTTAAGTGAATGCAGCCAATGATGTCCAGTTGTACCTGCATGCTGTATACCCATGGTGCATCAAATGGCTAATTGGCCATAACTGGAGAAAAAGCCAAGCAGAATCAAAAGCATTGTTACCGCTGTTCCCTGCTTTCATGTCCTGAAATGATGTGCTCCTGTTTATAACCTAAAGCAATACGGGAAAACTGAGTTAGTACAATTTTCTGGAAAACTAAGTTAATATAATTTCCTTCATGGTCTGCTGCTAAGCACAACAGAAAAAATTTGTGTTACAACTCAAGGGAGAGGGCTCTATTGGTCTACATGAATGTAGGCTTAGTTTATCAATATGGCAATCATTCAAATGATGGTAAGATAACTTTTTTTGTTGTCCTAGAACACAAGAAATTTGAGGTTTCCAGTTTCAGATATTCAAATTTATGCCAAAAATGGCTCCAAGCACTGCACAGCGAAGTGACATCGTGACATCTTGTTTCAGCCTGATTGCTCAGCTAAATACTTTGTTTCCATTATCTTTCACCAAGTAATGAGAAGTGCTGAATATTTTGTTTCTATTACTTTTCTTTGAGAACTGCAAACAGCAAATATATCAAAGTGCTGAAAACCTGGAATAGGTATGGCATAGCTTGACTTCAGTGGCAGAACAGTAAATTCTAATGATGCAAAAAAAAAAGAAATGGTACCAAAATGCCAAGACCCTCAAACAGAACAAAGAGAGGACTTGTGGAATGAAGCGACTAGATGTCACACTGCTAAACAGCATGTATCCTGTCCCTCAAGTGACCATCCTTCCCAATGTATCAATTGAAGGAGCACTGAGGACAACTCCATTAAATTACTACGCTCAGTAAAAAATTCTCTGGGTCTTTCCGGTATGTTGGAACTTGTCCGGCAGCAAAAGACATTTTAATGTTTAGAAAAGTTGATTTTAATACCGTCCCACCAGCCGATTCAAACTTACGATGTCTTTACCGAAAAGGACTGGCTGTCACCATTTTGAAGTGAACAGCACTGTAGCATGGCCTCTGGGATCTGTACCCAAAGATTGGTGTCAACGCATGCATTTTCCTCGCGATATTGGCTGGTGATTGTGACATCTGTTGTTGTTCCTTTCTAGCTTATGAAAAACTCCCGTGTTCGATGAGAGTGGTCTCTTCATTGTTAGAATGCAGTGCCCTATCGATACAAGCCAACTTATCAGGGTCCCTTTAAAACAAGTGATTGTCCAGGAGGTACCAAGAAGCCACTGAAGGCCACAAATCTGGCTTCCCAAGATGAACATGCAAAAGCCAGCAGGAAATGCATTTATGTGCAAAACATGGTGCATTTTTCTGATCTTCAACAGTTGTAGGCAGGCTAACATAGGTTGGTTTTCAACACGATCATCAAAAGCACTGTTTTATCTATATACATTGTAAAACGCATGCACAAGTGTGCAGTTCTTTCAATGAAGGAATTTGCAGCTAGAAAAAAATTCCATGTGGCAACACAACAAACATTAGTAATCGGTCTTTTGAAAGCATGAACCAACTAGCCCAGCAAACTCTTCTGCTGCTTCTGCTTTTGAAAGAGTAGTGACCCTTGGTACTTAGCACTACACTCAGCTGCACATGAAAAGACTAACACAGCGTGCAGGAAATTTATACACCCAGGCACAGTGACCAGGATATGTGCCCTGGCTCTGCTCAGTCTGTCTTGTAAAAGATGGGAATGCTCAAAGGTGCCTAACAAGGTAGGCGCCAAACACTGAAATGCTTGCCATGCTTCGAATAGACGTCACACTACATGCTACAGTTCAAGGATGAAACTGTTGATGTGGCACTGATGCATTCTCAAAAGTAATAGCACAGCCAAGAGTGCATCTACTGGGCTTCAGGCATGACCTAAACTTTCATACCACATCATAAATTCTTGCATCTCTAGTACTAGTACATGTACCAAGGCTACTGCAAAATACAGCTGAAATATGAACAATGAAAGCAGGTCAGAAATACAGCAGGAACAATGCATCGCAGTTTAAATGCAAAAGATGCTTCATACAAACTTTTAAGCACGTGTATTCACCTCTGCTTGCTAAATTGCACTTTCTAGTAGCAAAGAGCTGATAACAAGATTGCCCCAAAAGTCATTATGATCACTTTGTCAACATTATCGAATTTATCAAGTAATGCAGTGCACTCTAAAAGTCAACATAACAAGTAGTCATATATTCACACAATTAACACCAGAACCATTTGCGGGCACTGCACAGTGACGATTTAATACAAGTCAGGAAGGGACAAAAAGACTAGCAACATGGTTAGGTGTGGATAGTGCGCCAAACGATGTTGCTTGTCCTTTTTGTCCCTTCCCAACCTGTATTTGGACATTACTATGCAACGCCCACTTATGCTCCATTGATCAACCAACTAGCCCAAACACAAGCTGTACTAACATTCGGAAAAGTATGCTCCAAGCACCAAGCAAAACATATTGTGAAACAATAACAAGGAATTAAGATGCATCATGTCTGCACATCACAGCAACCCCTGGAGTGTGGGACATCATCAAAAATTAGCGTTGTATGAGCTTTCTACAGCATAAAAAAAACGGCTACAAACTATCCACAAACTATCCAAACACAGATAGGCTTACTAAAACTAACACAAAACAGCTCCAAAATTCTAGCATTGAGTAAACGATGTTTAACCTTAACATACAATACCACAAAATACCATGACGGTAGGGGTATGTGAATAGTACTTTTTCAAAAGTGATTGAATACAAATAGTGTAGCTGGAAACCGAATCAAATACAAAAAAAAATATTTTTACAGATGTTTGCACAGGGAACGAATATTCATACAAAATGATTAATCGTGCAAAACAGTGAAGTGCTAGATGCTGCACTGCCTTACGGCACAATAAATTACTTAGGTAAAATTAAAGTTCAAACTACAGTGACCGCCACTAGGGGCTACGCAACACAAAGTAACTATATTAACTTTATGACAATCTTTTTCTTTCTTTAACCAACACCCTGCATTTGTTTCAATTGTGCCACTGTGGTCATTTTTTTCTTTTTTTTTTTCACTTTTTTAGGTAAACCAGACTTCTTTTTTCCCATGCCACCTATCCCCGCCTTCATGCTTGAAAAACAACATTTTTAGGTTGATGTTTGCCACTTTGTCATCCTCTCCACTGCAGACTTTTCCTCCCCTCACCAGTCCTTCCTCCTCGGAGTAAAGGACCTATTTAGACCCTAACAGCGATTATTACATTTGCCCAGACAAAGACAAGCCCTCTTGTCGAAACACTGGCTACCGGACTGACGCTTCCTTCTCAACACTTGTTCATTTTGTTTTGTATTGTCAGGAATTCCACCTTCCTGCCTTCTCTCTGCCTGTATGACCATGTTATACATAAGAAAATTACCTTTTGCTATATTGATGAGGACAGCAAATAAACTAGTGTCACATCTCAGTATGTGAGAGGGACGTGAGCTCCATATCAGCCACGACCTCAGTTTAAACATCAAGGCAGGGTTTGCCATGCCTGGCTTAGCCCTGCCATGTCATACAAATTTGGAGGCCCTGTATGAGTGTCACGAATGCCACCACACGAATGGACTACATCGTGGCACTGAACCTTCCATTCTGTGCCGACAAATTGCAACAGCATGCTGCGTGGCATCGGAGTGGGCCCTGTTATTGAAACATTCGTTGAAGAAAACTACGACGTGTCTCATTCAAACTTCACGCCAATTATTTAAAAAGTATTTGAGAACTTGAGAACATATTCAATTCCTTTCAAATAATTTTGAAGTGCACTATTTTATTAAATAAATTCAGTAAATCAAATAGGAGAACATTGAATTCGCTATCAAAAAATTTTGAATACTATTCGCACACCCCAACGCAATAGGCAACTGGAGAACAACAGCATGTCGCACACAGTGCAAAACAAAACTTGTCTTGCATGAAGTGCTTCGCAAAGATATGACAGTGGCAGTAAAAAAACAGAACTGTGTCATCTTGTCACCTGCTGCCTGAAAAGCTAGCCAAGGAAGGAATATATAGAGACTGATACATGATAAGTTGTTTTTCATATCTACACACTGCAGCAGCCTCATCTCATTGAAATAATCATACAGCCCCAAACAACAACAAAAAATTTTTACATGGCTTCGTCCCCGAGTGATGTGTTACATATACGGTGAAAAAGTATGAACACTAGAGATACAGTAATAATGGTAAAAAAATTTCACCACAAGGTAACAATTTACAGCACCAACACATTGCTGCCAACATGCCGCTCATGTGCTGCATACAAAACAGCATAGCCCCATACCAACTACAAAAGGACGCCTTTTGTAAAATCGGTTCTCACTGAATCTGTGCATGACAGGGACGAGAATGAGCGAAGCCTCTACGTATGCATCTCAGTTGTATTTACACACACACAAGTGCATCAGAAGGAAAAGCAATGGCTACCATCTAGAGGTATACCACTTGGGCCAGAGACTGCCAGCAATGACAGTTTATGCAGTCCAACGAGACTCTTTCTTTGAGGTCCTGAAGCATCATTAAGGACTTGAGCACAGCATTCCAATTGCAATGCGGAAAAAATGAAGAAATTAATCTGTTATGACATGGGTGTCCTCATAAAAGAATAACCTAGACTTGTTTTGTGTTTTTGAGTTGTATTACGGGCTAAGCACAAGTAGGAATCACTATGAAATCATGAAGAATGCAAATATCGGCACCTATAAGTTGGTGGTAGAAGAAGGACAAGTGCCGGTTGTGCTTTGTAAGCAACAAACTCGACAGCATCGGAACATGAACCTGATGAGAAGACTTGAGCACAGCATCATCACAAATGGCAGGGTGTTGAAATGTCGGCACTGGTGAGTACAATCCTTCATCAGCAACAGTACTTTGGCATAAGGACAGAGCAGCTCAATTGTTAAAAATAGTAGTGGGCACACGTACAAAGTCACAATCATGAAAATTATCTTGTAAACAAGGCAGGACAAGTTCATTAGGTGGTACTACTAAAATCAAGAGGAGCCAAAAAAAAATACAGAAAATGATAAAATGTCACAATATGCAGGCATCACTTTCGACAAGGGTGTTGGCAATGGCTGCTGTGTTTCCATCACCTTCATGTCACAAGCCTCTCAAGATGCACACTGAGAACCAGTCACCTAACTTTGCTTTTCACCCCGCCAAGACATCTCAAGTCAACCTCAACATCAGTTTTATTATTTCTTCTCCATTCCTCTGGTTTTTTTCTATGGGACTGTTCCCCAGGACTGTACAATAAGACAGCACACAAGAACAAGCAAGGTCAAAGGCAGAACTACATCTTCATTGCTGCAATCAGTGATTCCGATTTGCTAGCATAGTTTGCAAATCTTATTTGTACACATGCAGAGGTCATATGCTGTTCTCTGTAAGTTCAGTCTTAAACTAGCATCTTAATTTTAACACCAACACGTATCAGTGTGCTTTTTCGGAGACTATGCTTTTTCTGTACAGTGCCATTACAAATGCACCAACAAAGTCGCATTCCAATTATGAACAATGAAGAAATTTTACTGCACATACAATCTCCTGAGCACAAAAGCTTGCAAGTGTACAAAAGTTCCAAGAGACCAGCTATAGGCAGAACAACTGCACTGGACATAAGAATGCTTGTAATTGGGTTTTATGAAGAAACTGCTTTGTTAAACAAGTCAAGTGGCAACAATGTGGAAGCTTAGAACTACCACTGATATCAACGTGTATAATTTATGCTCAAACAGACCAACAAGAAAACTCAATATGTAGAACAATTAAATTACATTCATGCTCAAAAGCTAAATGTTTTTCAGAACATTTTTTGCAGCACCCTTGAGCAGTGTCTGCATGTGACTGAGGTTCACATGCATACACTTGGAAAAGAAATGGCAACAAATCTTAAATTCACATTACAAGCAAGCCTGAAGGCATATGAAGCTGTTCTGCCGCCTCAATTGTGCGTCTTTACGACAACCTCCACTATGCTCTGCCTATGCAAGTACTTAGTAAATTCAATTCAAAAATTCAAATTCAAAAACAAAGCTTCACAAATACTATAACGCACACAATACTCACAAGGCAGCTCTCAAGAATTAAAGAAAAGCACCTTTCAGCACAGGCCTAACATTAACAAGAAATGGGCGGTTTGGCAAAAACAGCATGGTAAGTCACTCAAGAGCACATCAAGATGCAGTCTTGGAGAACACCTGCATGCAGCCATGCTTGACCCAACTTAAGCCCACATTGCTGGGCGATTCCTCCAGTGCTTCATCAGCAGCTTCAACCTGCGTCAATAGCATGAAGCAAATGCTCTATAAGGCACACCATTCCATCTGAGGCTAAAGTGATTTTATATGCAGCGAACAACATTTTCTAGCAAACGTTATCAACACTGGGACTAACACTTTCTTAGTCCAGTCATGCACTTATGCAGTCAGTGTCATTTTATACGAAGCCCTGTTATATCTCCCCAGGCACAGCAGGAGCCTAGAACTGCAGACATCATTGTTGTACTTGTGATTATGTACAGAGGTCTCTCACCTAACAGCCTTAAATGTGCTGGGCCAAATGCTTGAACACTTAGCCACTGATATAATCAGGTAAAGCACATCAAAATCTAAGGAAAGCACAACACTACAAACGAATTATTTGAGTCACAGCCCTTCCTTTTCCTGTCATGTACGCAGATCAGATAAAAAAAATATTGAAAGTTCAAAAGCTGTTGGAAGTCATGGTCAGCTAAATTTTCTTTTGAAGTCCCTAAGTTTCTGCTCCAGATGTTGCTTATTAAAGCAAAAGATATGACTTCCGCTTGTTCCAGACAACTTTCATAAATTCAACTGAGGTAACACCTCAAAATCAGTCATACGAACAAAAGGAAGTGATTAAAAATAGGGGTTCGCCAAAGTTGAAAGCATGAAAGTCTTCTGTGCAGATTGCATTAACTAAGCAGTGCTCAAATTAACGGCACTATTTTGAACTCGCCATTTACTGCAAGTTTATAAACGAAGATACATAGGTTCATTTAAACCTAAATTTAATTTCTTACTCCCATTTTCAGCACCCTTTCATATAATCATCAGCTGTGTTGATGGTCAGCAGGTCCACTTTTCAATACACAAGTGTAGACAATTTATCACCACTTCAGTCAATTATTCAGGGCATCATATCTGCTCTGGCCAGTATTTTCCCATCATAGATGCCTTGATTTTTCAAAACAACCAGAAACCAACAGAAGAAGCATCAGAACAGAAATGGGCTCCAGGAAATCTGACTGCCAGTGCCTCAATAAATGAGACTGCCTTGTTCACATAGTTAGGGGGGTATCACTCAAGCTCTGGTTTTATAATGTTTATCGGGTCCTCTCATCTCCACAGGTGTCTGGGAAGATGAAATTTGCATGGTAGCCACTTTTGTCAGTTTTTGCAAAGCTCATCACCATACATGTACTCAGAAGGCACAACAAAGAAATTAACTGGCACAGAAGTATTTCATACCTTAGAAACCCGCAGAAAAATCACTCATTCAATTTGTCTTCACAGTAGAGTATCACATAAAATTAAAATACAAATCCCAGCCACCAGAACGAGAGGAACTTGTCACACTCAGAACCATTCTTTTGTCCCAATTTCTGCAAAAATGAATAGCTTCAGTAAAGTATTTTCCCATAAACTGTAGAGGACTTGAAACTTTTACCATCTCATATGTTTTTGTCAAGCAATTTTGTTGCAGAACTGCAACGGTTTGGTTTGGTTTATGGGCTTTAGCATCCCAAAGTGACTCAGGCTAAAGGGCTCCGGATAATTTCGACCACCTGGGGTTCTTTAACGTGCACTGACATCGCACAGTGCATGGGCCTCTATCATTTTGCCTCCATCAAAATGCAACTGCCGCGGCTGGGATCGAACCTGCGTCTTTCAGGTCAGCAGCCAAGAGCCATAACCACTGAGCCACCGTAGCAACTACAGAACTGTAACATTTACTCCTGTGCAGCCTTTGTTTGAGGCCTGGGCATTTTGTTTATTTCAAAACAGCATTGTGTTGTTTGCCGCCAATTAATTTTGCTGTCAAATAAAAATAATATTTCTGCTGATGAATCTTTGAAAATTGATCTACTTATGTTGTTTGTCTCATTCTGTTAGTCCGCTTGCCCCTTTTAAAGTTGTAAGCAACTGCTACTTGGGCCAAATCACTGGACAGCAGTATTTTCAAATTGATAAATAAAAATATAGAAAAGCTGACATTATGAGAAATAAAGCATACTGGGCAAAGCAAGATAAAAAAGAACAATGGAGGAAGAACCCTCATTTCTGTTCTAACAACCACACCTTGTCAAGAATGTGCCGTTGAGCCACACGCTCCTGCACAGTGGCATCCCACGGTAGAAAGTGCAAGGCATGGCTGTCATCCATGGCGGGGCTTTCATAAAGCCGCTGCTCGCATTTCGCTAGGCTTTCAGCAACTTTAAGCTTGAACTGCTCCGTGTTCTGCTCGTACCTGCATAATGACATCAGTGCGAACACAACGAATCTTTAAACAGCAAGCACGGCACTCGCGAACACACAGTGTTGAAACTCAATATAATTTTTTTAATGAAGAGCAAAGCATGAGTAAAGGAAAGCAAAGCATTCCCTTGCTTGGTGCTGCACCCTGCTGTTAAACGATAAGATGTTCAGCATGGCTGTAGGCATGAAATGGCACACGCACGAATTCAACAGCTTGCAAAAATGAGCAAGATGGTTATTTATCAGTCATTTATATGCCTTGTTAATAGTTTTACAAAACACACCATGGTGACGCCTGCTCTAGCAGCTAGCCCAGTACAGCTGACTTTCATTAATTCAATACGATTCTTCTGTTATCCTTGCTTCAAACATATTAAAAATACTAACAAGAGCCCAAGCTTTTCTGTGAAAAAAAAAAGGTTATTTCAAAATCATAATGCTAAACACCAAGAGATTAAAACAAGAAAGAATGGCCAACAAGTTAATTACAAGTGCTACTGACATGATAAAAAAATACTTAGAAAGCAATTCTTTATTTAATTTATAGGGCCAACAATAACTGACACTGCCTGCTTGAACTTGGCCTGCTCCAAGATGCGAAATGCAGCACCCATAAATAAACAAAGAAACGGCGACACTAGAGGCGCAGAGTGTCAGGACAGCTCAGAAGAATGTCTTGCTCAGTGCAGAAAAAATTTCATATCTGCTCTACCTCACGAAAACTGAGCAGCATCATGAAAGCTGAGCCTAATGTCATCCGTTCAGGAGCCAAGCTCACAAAACTGCTCAAATGCAAGAATTAGCGACAGGTCTGCCTGTCATATCGCAGCACCGGCCCCAGCCAGTAATGCGCCACTCTTGTATAAAAATAGTTTTGTACAAATTACTTGGCATCCACTCAGCTGATGCTAGGCACAGCTTGCACAGTGCCACACAGACATGGTGATGACAATGTCTACAGTCCAATGCAATCGAAGAACGAAGCAGCAAATGCCCCTTAAAAGGAGGGCCTCCAACCAATGGCGTAGACCAATTCTCATTACGTTCTGGTTAATCCCCTTGCACCTGATGGCGTGACATAACAGGGGGTGGCAGATGAAAGGGGATTAACAATAGCTTAATGGGATTAAGAAGGGATGAGGGGATCGAAGGCAACTTTTCTGTTTTTTGACTTAGAGTGATGAAATTTTGCAGACTGGCTTAAAACGGCATCAAACAATCAGATATAAAGTTTCACAATGACAGCTTTAGTAGTTTCCCTTTTATCATTGTTTATATATTTTCCCCATGTTGCTTGCTTGTGGAAAGCCTAGCATGACAAAAAAACAAGCTACAGGTCTGTAAATGCTTTTAATATTTACTAAGAAGTGTGGTGTAAATCAAGACTCTCAATTTTTTTTTTAATTTCTCTGCTCTTTTTTATAAAGGACACAATATGCACCTTCTTTTATGTTTAGAATGTATCATGCTCTAATTATCATGTAATGAAAACATGCAAGCCTAAATGATAAATCTGAGACTGTCTTGCCGCAGACCACATTTCAGTGATCACAACAAAACAAACGGGGTAAAAATCCATGCACACATTGCAATGCTATGCTTTCCACGAACAAGGTATTAAGCTCAAAACAAGCCTGAAAGTTCTAAGCTAGCATGCACTGTCTATGTGTAGATGCCGACAAATATATTTATTTGAAGCGCTTAAAGTTTATTTTTGGGTGAAATATTTCAGTACAACATAGAAACAGTGTTGGAGATGCCAAAAAGTGTACTTTTCAAAAATCAACTTTTTTCATGGTTTTTGTGATCTGATCCCCACATCCCCCCTTAACTGCAGTTTCATGAAAATCTGTGTACACCATTGGCTGCAGGGTACCTCCTTTGAGGAGCTGCTGCTTCATTCTTGAGTTGTATCCGACTATAGCAAAAATGTGACCGGTTAATGCTGAAGTTGTAGCTACCTTTTAACTTTCAGAATGGTTCTTTGCACATGACAACAACGTTCACCAAGCTTGAGAGTTAATTTAGAGTGTACAAGCAAAGACCACAATCACAACATATTTCAAGCAAATAAATGCTGAATTTCCTAGAAATTACGAATGCATCCTCTAATAAAAAGGTTCAATAACTTTCAATTACTTTTCACACCCTGACCATATTGAATTAATGAAAGTAAACTGCACATGCTTGTCAGATTTCAGCATTGCCCACTTGGATAGCACCAAACTAGCAACTTGGCTACAGGCTAGATCTATGTTGCCTACCATCATGGCTACACTCAAAATGGCATTTCTTCTTTCACACACACACACAAAAAAATGTGGCCATTCATGTCAGCACACTGAGTTTAAAAAGTAATAAGTATTTCTTGCACATAAAATTTACATCGTCTTCATGTTTCTGTGGAAACAAAGATATATTTGTATTAGGTTCTGAACAACTGCAAATTCTGCGTGTTTCAGTATAAGCACGCAAGACCTTCTATTGCAACATAGTATGGCTGGTAGCCAGAATAAAGTAGGTAAGGCTGCAACTTTTTAACCCTTTCGGCCCTGGCGGTGTCAATTGACACCACAACACAAATATTACGCTCACGCCTCAGTAACAGACGAAAATACTATTAATTTTTAATACAATAGTTCCTTAGGGACCCCTGCTGCTATCGACATCGCTGTTCACGGACTTCCATTGAGCTGTGCGGTCTAAGGAAGAAGAAGTAGCAGCATGGGAGGCATGGAGTGAAGAAGCCAAGGTGTAGCAAATTTGTGCATTTTTATCTCACTAACCATTCGTTCTTCTGCGCTCATATTTTTATATGTTGTGTGAAACGCCTATCCAAGCTCACGTCCCCATCGTAAATATTACTGAATGCATAGACTCTGCGTTTGAACACATTTTTGACATGTGCGATTTTGACACCATCAGGGCTCAACGGTTGCCAGCGGTGGCCATTGAGTGATGATAGGTCATCTTTGTAGAATAGAACCTGCTAGTATTTTAGCAGATGCACCTATACTAACGGACTTTTTGGACTGCTGACATGAATGTCCATTACAGAATATAGACAAAATCTTAAGGCTAAGGCTAACATTAAGAATAAATAAACCCTGTTAATGAAGCTGTCCACATAAAGATGTGACTCACAGTGTGGCCGCCTCAGGATTCAGAGGCGTCTGTGTCTCAATCTTGTAGAAGGCACGTCGTGCACAGAGCAGAACTTGCCACAAGTAATTCACATTTTTCCTGCATAAGAAGGCATCAGACCCATTTAGTACTCTTATCAGCAGCTCCCTAGACTGCACCAACTTGCTGCTTACAGTACAAGCATTCAGCTAATCAGCTAACTTAGCCTTAAAAAAATCCCCTTTACAGTTCCGCACTCTGCATCTTAATTTATTTGTGTACTTACCTATTTATTTATATTCCTTTAGAGCAAACACTACCAGAGGAAAGGATACACAAGACTGCCATTGTTAGGATTACACCAAATGCATAATAAGCAGCTGTGAGCAGCAGATGATGAGAGAGTTCACGAGAGCCACAGCTAATGAAGCCACCTCCTTTTAGCCATATCATTTCACTAAATGTCATCGGTAGTAATCCACAAAAGCAACTCCGGAATGCAAGATTTTTGTGGAAAGCAAACCAAAGGCCCCTGCAGCTTCTGCGTTAGAAATTCTAGAGACCCCTACTCGAAGCTCTTCAAAATTCAGCACATGCTACAGGGGCAACCTCAGCAAAGCTCACATACTCTTGTTACAAAGCACAATATAACTAATGATCGCACAACAAGCTGCAACAATCGCACCACAAAAACTATACTATAGCAGCATCTTGCAAGCAGCTGCAACAATTGAAATCTGCCAAACCTCATATCTAACAACTAAACTGACAAAACATGTAGGATATGCAGCTATACAGGTCAGACTCAGTGGACCACAGCACACAGATTACACTCAGCACAGACCAAGTACTAGTAGCCACACTGGTCCATATCATGCAGTAACACCTCAACATTTAAGCAATTTTAATACACTGAAAACATAATTATTACAGTTTGTTAATAGCACATTCTTGCTTACACATCAACACTGGAAGAAGCTTCAAATTTCAGAACTCATTTTGGGGCTACAATCCCTGCCTTTCCCTCTCTCTGTATCTATCTATTTTGGGGCTATAAAAGATCACAAAAAGTGGTAATAGAATTCCCATAGAATGATTCAGCATCACGTATACAGGGCGGTCCACTCTTTGGGTGAACACACGAGTGTGTGGCTGCGCTCCTTGGAGCGCCAGTGCATCCTTTGCAACTGCAAAGTGTCCGACAACATGAAGCACCACATTCAGGTCCCTCTAATAGTGCGCCACTTTGCTTTGACACACAGCTACGACAGACACGCTGGCACTCTGAGGCCACACACTCAGGCATTCACCTTAAGAGTGGACCACCGTGTACACAGCCGTGTACACACCACAGAAAGCTTCTAATTAAGGTAAAAACTGTTTTGGGACATAACTGTGTAGTTTGATGGGTAGAGGACTTCCTAAGGGGTCGCAGACAGTATGTTGTCATTGGGGATAAGAGGTCCGATTGTTGCAAAGTTAGATCGGGTGTACCCCAGGGGTCAGTTCTTGGCCCCCTCTTATTCCTGATATACATTAATGACATCATCCGGGATTCACCAGTAAAAGCGAGGCTATTCGCAGACGATTGTATTATCTACCATGAAATTAGATCCGTTAATGACCAAATTCAGCTTAATGATTACCTGCTCCAAATAGATAATTGGTGTATGGAATGGCAAATGTCACTGAACCCGCACAAGACAGTTTGCATGACAATTACCCACAAGCTTGAGCCCCTGAACTATGTGTATAACTTGCAAGGTAACCCGCTTTCCAGAGTAACTGAATACAAGTACCTCGGAGTGACCATCACCTCAAATCTTAGCTGGGCAAAACATATTGACAACATTGTCGCGAAGGGAAACAAGCGATTAGGCTACATTAGGCGCGTCCTAAAACAGGCTTCTACGGACACAAAACTGACAGCGTACAAGATGCTTGTACGGCCTTTACTTGATTACGCATGCAAAATATGGGACCCATATCACAAAAAGTCTGTCTCTAAGCTCGAGCAGATACAGAGACGGGCGCTACGCTTCATTTTCTCCCGGTATCGACGATTGGATTCAGTGACCCCTCTTTATGACCAAGCAGATGTGCCTCTTCTTTCCCACAGACGAAAAGAAAAACGACTAACTCTGTTTTATTGTGTAATAAATGGTTTAGTCTTGGTTAAGAAAGAACAATACATTAACGAAGCAAAGACACGCGTCACTCGTAATAAACATAATAAATACGTCCAGGTAGAAAAATTTTTTAAAGACTGTTTTAAATACTCTTTTTTTCCTGCCACATCGTCCGATTGGAACAGCCTTCCTAACCACGTTGCGAATGCCCAATCCCGAAAGCAATTTGCTACCCTCATGTGCAAATATTTAACGCAGGGGTGCACATAATTTGTACATTACATTGATTGTATTTTGTGAACTGTGTTTGACTGTACTGGCTGTTTTATCGTACTGGCCGGCGTTTTATAAATTTTGATGTTGTACCCACTCCTATCTTAGTCCATCTGGACTGATACAGTGGAACCTCGATTATACGACGTTCAGGGGACCGCGCGAAACCGTCGTATAATCCGGGTGTCGTATAATCGAAAATCAAAGAATGCTGCCAGTGGCGCTCGGCCTTGCGCCGAAAACTGTTGACCGGCTTCAAGCCCGCGGAAAGTATGCCAATGAGATTAAAAAAGACAAAACCCAGCATTTGTTTGAAACAGATTCGCAAAAAAAATCTTTATTACCGTTTAAAACAAATCGGTATTTTTTTTTTTTTTGCACCTTTGCCCAACCTCGGCGCATCAACTTTCTTTCAAGGGCTGCCACGTCCCGCAGTAGGTCGCCAACATCGTCGCGCGCGCAAGCAAAGCGCCGGATGTTCTCGACGCTCTGCAACACGTCCGCGTAACTAGGAATGGGAGCGCAAATTTCTGCATCGTTGTCCACTTCCTCTTCGTGGGAAGTTTTATCGTTGGGGCACATGGCATCCATTACTTCCATTACAAAAAGCGCCGTGGACGCCGCTGTCCTCGCTTGGGCGAGCGCCGCGGCCTCCCCGCTTATCTGTTTTTTCATCAGCGCCCGCTCCTGGGGACGCATCTGTTGCTGCCACGCGAGTCTTATCTCTTCTCTTTATCTTTCCTCTGATCTTTTAACTCTCCTCTATCTGCACTTGGCAGCGGTGGTGGCTTGGCTCGAGCCGGTAGGCGGGCCCGCGCACTTTCCTTTTCATCCTTCTCTCAGTCGCAACAACAACGCGCAGGCCGCGCCTCTTCGGGACTCCGACTGCACAGGCTCGACGAAAAAGAGAGCAAGTGCACTTGGCGGCCTCGGCAACGCTCTCTTCCGCGCAAAAACGGGGGTGCTTAGATTCGCATGCAAAGTTTTTTTTTTTTCAGAAATTTTTTTCCGAAAATAGGGGGGGTGCTTAGAATCGCGAAAATACGGTACATCCCGGCCTGCGTTTGCTGACGACCTTTTTTGACGGACGGTACGAGCCAGCCGTCGTACGAAGCGGGGTCCTTCTAAAATTTGCGTCGTATAACCGAGGTTTTTAATGCATTGTCTCTATGGGGGTTTTGCCGGGACCGCACAAATTCGTCGTAAAATGCGGGTCGTCGCATGACCGGGGGACGTATAATCGAGGTTCCACTGTAGTATGTTCAAATAAACCATTTCAACATTCCTGTCTGGACCAGCACAAGAAAATCGGATGATTCAATACCAGACCTGTCATGGACAGGGGTCTGCAAGTTGAATGGACGATCAAGCCAGATCAAAGAGGATATGTCAACGTATTTGCATACATAGACACCGTTAACCTGGAGGAGTGGCGAGTCATCAAAACTCTTCAAAACCACGCACAAAGATACAAGGTCTGCAAAAGAAACATCTGAACCTGACCAGCACTTAACCTCTGATATGCATGACTCCAGGCATGGCACTGATGTCAAACCCAAGAAAGAACAACAAAACAGACAAAATGGCGCATTCACTCAGGGCACGAACTCAACATTATGCTAACCAACTGGAGCAACAGTGGTAGATAACTCAATTGTGCATTTTTCAGTGAAAAAATTAATGTGCACCAAGAGTGGGAGATAACCAGAATCATGAATAGACAGAGAAGACAGATGAAAACTGCAAAAAACACTGCCATGATGCATGGAATCACAGACTGTGTGAATTTCAGAGAAAGCGAAGGAGGTCTTTCCACCACCCACTCAGGTGTGCAGCACAAGAGCAAGATGGCACAAGTGTGAGGGCACGCACGCCCACTTAGAGAAAGAGTCTGTGAATGACCAAACCCACATGGCCACCTCTACTGATAGCAAGCCTGGCTAAAGAAATAATAATGCCTACCCTACCCTGACAGGACTGCCATACTGCGAGGGGAAGCCCTTATCCTCTTGAATTAAACAAACCAACCAAGACCACAGGATAAACACGGCACACATTCACATTATGTGTCCTCCTTACATAATCAAAAATCCTTGAACATCCCCTTGTCTATAATGACACTACAGTCTAGTATGAGGAAGATGGAGCCAGTCCTGCAGTCAGAATAAATGCTTACTATATCCGACAAGAGTGAACGGTTATGTCACATCTCGCATCATGCACCACACTTATGAAAACTTTACTCAAAGCACTCCATCTTAGCCTTGAATGTGAATCAACATTCAAACACTTGTTTCAAGTGATTTCACCACCATGCCGGATGTGGTTGCGGAATACAGTAAGAGTGCCTCTAACATGTCGAGTGCACACATATTAGGTTTCTTCCACCAGTGAGCCATTCATATTCTTTTACCAGATTGAACATACATCTGCCGAGTGCCTGTTTCTATGCATTAGAGTAATAACACATTTCTACCGTGCCCTGCCTTTGCATATTTCGTCTCAACCAGTCATGGCTGAGACTTGTTGCAAAACGGGTTGGGGACAAGTGCTGTGCATGAACATTGCTCGCATGTGGTTGGTACGGAAGCTCAACTTGCCAGCTGACTGTGCACTCATAAACAACATCAAATATCTTGCTTATCAATCATTGGGTCAAATAAAAGGCACACATATGCACGTTGAACGGCAACCCAGCCACTTGTGCACTAAGACAATTGGCAACCCAACCCCAGAGCACACTGCAATATGCACCTTTATTTCTATTACAGCACCAGAAAAAATGTTTATGAAGCTGGCTCACCAGCCCACTTTCATTCAAGAGTCACAACCACATTACTCAATTCCCTTTCCACCTAACACGGCACAAACCGAGGTAAGAGGTGCGGAAGGAACAGGAAAAGCCAAAACCCTCAGCAAATGCTAGCTAAGAATGATCGCAACATCCCATAAGGCTACAGCAGAAAGATCCAGACACCACAAGCCAGTGTCTGCAACCAATGAAAGAACCAGTGCATGCAAGTTGACACCACTAAAACACAAAACATAAATGCCTTCTCTACAGGGGTCCAATTGCAGTCGCCAGCACAAAAAGAAATAGGGTCTGTACACGAGAGATCGAACACATATGTTCAACTGACTATTTTAATTTAAATTAAATAAAGGTATGTAGTAATGGAAGTGCATGCCGAAGAACATAAACGAGCTTACTTTTGCAAAAAATAGAATTCCCCTTTCCGAAAAAAAGGTCCCAAAACCAACTTCGTGGACAGACCGGTTTTCCCCACTTTGTGAAATCTGAACTTTGGACAGCTATAAAAAGAAATTTTTTGCCCACAGTTGTCCACATATTTTTCTGTCGACACTTCTCGTACAGCATAATGAAACAATGGGTACAATTTAGTCTCTCAGGATGGGTGTCGAGTAAAAAAAAAAAAAAGTAAACACGACACATTTAGAAAAATGTTCAAACTATGGAGGGGTATATCCCTTTTTACTATGTCTTTAGCACAAAAAGTTCAACTCAGAGCCTTCTTTCAACTGAATTCATGCAACTTTAATTAGTAACTTCAAATATTCAGCTCTTCATTTACCTAGTGCTAGACCCTACCAGTGCTAAACAAAACTTTTTGTCTTTAATTTTTATCATAATCTTCTAGTGAGTTACTACCACAAGTCTGTGTTTTTCAGGGTTTGTTTTTAGGGCAAATGTGATTGGTATTTTAGCTGATCTTTTTCAAGATATATGGAGCTTTTCTTTTTTTTTTAAGCTTTCATTTTACAATACAAAAGGTTCGGAGTTATTTAGGCTTCACATATTTGGTTCCAACAGGCTCTCAAATGCTGGCATCCAAAGGTCAAGAACACAACAAGGGGCAAAGGAGATGCAGTATGAAGGACAAAAAACTCTAACAACTATCAAAGGTCGACTGGTGAAACACCCTGAAGCAGCTGAGGGACAGGCAAGGTCAGTACTGTGATGCACTCCTTCCCCTAATTTTATCTTTATCAGTTCACACGGCTGTTTCAAGAACAACCCGACCAGGTATGGCCAAGATATTTGTTTTATGCGGTTACATTTCAGCTGTTTCTTGCCCTTTGTTGCACAGCTCACCACAGTATGTCACGCACTACAACGTTCGTGACAAAATGCATCCAAAAGTTTGAGACACAGGTCATCTCCCAGTAGTTCGAGGCCAAACCAATTACAAAATCAGTTTTCCGGGCAAATACAGATATTTTTCGCAAAGCCCTAAAAAAAAAACCCTGTAGACATGGTAAACCGTTGGTCCCTTCAAGGGTGAACTGCTTTCATAACAATGAGCTCTGCTGACACAGGTTGTCCACAGTGATAGCAATAAAGCATTACTTTCTTTATAGCAACAGTAGATCTAAATATGGGAAAAATATATGAACTCTATGCACTAGCATTGAATACAACTGCACCCACTTAAAACTGCCACTGAAGAAACAATGAATAAAAAAGAATCCAAAGCCAGCCAACATAGTAGCCAAGGTCACTTTTTTTTTTTTTTTTTCGGGGGAAGGGAGTTGAAATCAAACATGTTTCCTGAGCTGCTAAGATCAAGGTGTCTGACAGCACCCCTACAATGATGCATAATTAAGCAACAAGTATACTTTTAGCTTGACCCACCTCCACTTGAAAAAGCTACGCTTGATATCCATATCTCCTGAAATAGGGTCGATGAGTGGATGAAAAATGGGTGACTCAAACGTCAGGTCCTGTGGCAAAAAAGAAAAGCAAACAGTAAAGACTGTTTTATTTGCATCTTTCAACAAACAGAATAAATGAAACTAAGACATAATGATTAAGATTGCTAACAGGAGAGAATAAAACTGGGTCTGTCCTTTCTTTATGTGGCTTTTGTAAAGGCCACAGGCATTTTCAAGCTATTTTTTTAGCTTTTGGCCTGTGGCCTACTTTGAACACGTACGCACATTTGGAAATAAACTGGTCTGATCTTTAAAAAAAACAAAAAGCCAATTACATGATGAAACACAAAATTTTCTGTTTTCCAGGCTAATAACTTTTGTAGCCTTTAGGTAAAACTGCACCAGTATTCACAGAAACTAAAACTTCCATCAACCACGATATGGCATTGACAATGAAAGGTACAAAGCCCAGTCATACAGTGAATTACGGGGTTCTTCAGGTGTTGCTAAAGAAATCACAATGTCAGGCAAAGTGGCTTACCAACAGAATAAGTAAATATAACCATGATTCATAATGCAAGCCAGCAGACATTTAAATATAAAAGTTATAAAAAATGATTCAAAGGCATTATCACTTAAGCCTGCATCACAGGAATGAATCATGCTTTCTAAGTGCTGCTCAGAAAAATTTATTCCTTACTAGTACCATAATAATTCGAATGATCAGAATTTCATATGACAATGGATTTAACAAAGATGAACCATATGCTTATATTCAGAGGATAAACTTTAAAAAAATTGCTGTATGCCTTGGAAGCAACAAAATGCTATCAGAAATAACAAGCTGTGCTTATTTCACAGAGAAAGCACCTAGTGAAGATTTACCAATCAACTTTCAATCATTAGCAATATAAAAAAAGTTTTGAACAGCACTTTAGCATAGTGTTTAAGGAAAGTAGACACCTAATTTTAATGCAACAGCATTTAGGTTGTTGTCCCGCAAAAAAATTTCTGGCTTCTCTGTCCCGAAATTCTCCGATTGGTCGAGAGAGGTCACGTGACATCATCACAACCTGCCCACCGTGGAAGGTGGCAGCCTGCCCACTGTTGCCAAATTCAATGGAACTGCCACCTGCCCACAGTGGTGCTGCGCATGAGCCTTACGGGAGCTCGGGAAAAGCAACCTGGGCCTCACCAGCTACACCGGTGATTACGTTTGAAACAGCCACCTGCAGGGGCAGTAGCGCATCGCTTAACCGCTGCACTGGTAGTGGTAAGAGGACACCCCGCAATCTATAAATGCAACTGAGAGGGTCTTGAGGTCTACATCACGTGACCACCAGTGAGCTAACTACAGGGCACAGCCAAATTTGAAAATCTGAGGACCCCGAAACATTGGAAGTAGGCCGTCCCCGGAAAATGGATTAAGGTGGATTAGTGGGTGAATTAAGTTGGAATCATGGAAGTGGTCAATATAGTCCCATATAATAATCCAATGGAAAGTACTGGAACATTCTAGAAGGTGATGACTAGAGACCGGATTTTAGGCAAATGCCTATTTTTTTTAACGCTTCTTAGGCGCACCATTTTTACATATGAGCACGAATTAGGTGTTGAGAATATGTTTAATACTCTTCTTATAGTGCCTATAAATGCCTATTTTGGGTGTCAGTGCCTATAAGTGCCTATTTCCGACGTCGGTGCATAAACATGCCCTATTTTACAGAAAAGGGGCCTGAAATATGCTGTGGTTTTGCTTTCAGATTCCGTTTGCTTTCGAATGTATTTTGGTTTTGAGTAGAACACACACGTGACAACATTAGATGACCTCGTTAGTTGGCTGTGGTGAACACTGCACCTACGCCGGCTGTGTGCACAATACCAACCTCGTCAGCCGAAAATATCGAAGCAACCTCTTTCCTATTTTCTGCCAATTTATCGTGGCAGCTTGTTGATGACTTTGGCTGTTAAAGTGGTAGTTGACCAGTTGGCACCACATTTCGGAAAGTATACAGAGTAAGTTATAGGTTCGTCCAAATAATTCCCTTTGGCTGCAATTGAAACCAACTGTAAAATGTTCCATAAACCTGCTGGAAACAGTTTAACTGATTAAAATTTCCACCTGTGTAACCTGCCTTATTTTCGTTCCTTGTGCCCCAGCTGCATGCCATCTTCATCAAAAGGCATTTGGCGGTAATCTTCTTGGAGAAGGCCACACTAGACAGCTGGCAGTCGTGCGTGAATACGAAAACACATTCATATGCACGCACTTTATTCGCATTTATTGCGGGCATTCGTGTATGCCTGCAATAATTAAGTTCAATTCCTGAGTGAGCGAAGACTGAACTCATTTGTCAGATGCTTTGAATTGACAATGTTTCTATCAAATTCTAAATACATGGCCTCCTGTTAAGGTGTTCATTGTTTCTACTTTTGTACACGACAAACGAATTGTTTGTTTCGAGGTATACCAAAGTGTTTTAAAAGGGTTGGTAACCGTCCCTTTTGCTCTGCTGAAGCATGTGTATTGTACGAAAAGTTGCGTGACTGCCTTAAAAAAAACGGCTTCTAATGTTCGCACCTTGCTTGAGGTCCCAAATCATTCCTACTGTGTTTTTGTTTTATTTTACGGCAGATAATGCGCGCTGAAGTTCGGAACTGTGTGCACTTTTGATAAAGTTTATAGTGCCTATTTTTCTCCGTTAGGTGCCTGAAATGTAATTTTAGCCGCCTATTTATGGCGCCTAAAATGTGCTTTTTAGTGCCTAAAAATCCGGCCTCTAGTGATGACTCATGCATACTATATAGGGGCAATGGAACCAGTTTCAACCGGAGTTTTGGTAGGAAAATCGCAAGAAGAGCATTAAGCATTTATTGCAGACACCACAGCAGACAACCTAAATTCTATCACATTTTCTTTAAGAATGTGGCTAAGACGGCCCTCAATTTTTTTGGCTGCAATTTCATATCTGGAATGGATCACAAAACATTACGTTACATGGATTACCATGCATAATTCGGCTACACTCACAAAATATTACACAAGTGAATTTTTTGTCCCATAGCATTTCAGTTTTGGTTTTAACAGGTGGCCATGGCATCAAAGTTTAGCTCTAGCCATGTACTGCTCAAAAAAACTGTGATATATTCACTGTCTTGAATTTAATTCATTACTGTTTTTATGCCAGCCTATCCCAAGGGCCAGAATGACAATGAATGATGTGGCTAAAATATTTTTATTTGTGTGCCATGTGTAAGCTAAATGAACTTCGACATCACAGCCACTGTCCTTCAGCCATTGAAACTATAACCAAAATAACACGAGAGAAGAAGTTGAAATATAAATTATCTAGCAAACGTTTTGAAAATTTCTTGTGGCAATTTATGTTTACCAATTTCTAGCACATCATTAAAAAAAAAGTGAACACAACCAAAATTTGGGGTCCATACTCCTTTAATAGCATCCTAACAGCATAATTTCTGAAACTAATTCAACACTGCAAATGGTGTTGGAAAGCGTAAAAGTTAAATGTATACTATGTTTAACACTGTATATAGGATGTGTACTAAATGTCAACATCACTCTCAACAGTTTACGCATTTTGTTTGGAGCACGCATGCACTATTATAATAATAGTACCACTCTGGTTCTTCTTGGTAACTTCTCGTCGAAATATTTCCAGATATTTTCAGACATAACATAAAAATATTTTCAGAAAGGATTAAAAAACATAGAACATATTTTTAAAGTTTCAACAAGAAAGCAAACTGCAGCACCTGACGTCATTCTCGTTCCATTCAATAACAGTAACTGATCCAATAATCTCATAGCTTGTGCTTTCTTCCCAAACTCATGAAGGAAGCATCGACTCCATTGCTCTCAGCAGAAGCATCAGTATTGCAGGATGATGTTTAGTTTTCATTTCATTGAGCAAGAGATAAAAAAAAATATCTATACTTACGCAAATGAGCAGACAAGGCAAGGGAAAAGAGGGGCTCGTTAGGTGGCACCAGTGAACACTCTCAAGGTTAGCTTACAGATAACATAAATACCCCCAAAAGCAGAAGAAAGGACAGCCAATGCCATAGCTCAGTTGGTAAGGCACCAGAAGTGAAATTCAGAGGTGGTGGATTCGGATCCCGCCAGTGGCATATGGTTGTTCTTCTTCTGCTTTCTAATCAATCATCTTTAAGCTATAAAATAATTACATCGTTAATATCTCATTGATCAACACCACAAAAAAGAAAAGAAACATTCCCCTGTACTCCTTGCTTTCGGTGACTGTTGGCTTCCTTCATCTACTTATGCAGCAGAATGATATTGACAGCTGCCCTGCATAAGTAAAGCAGCTGTCATCGTCATTCTGCTGACTTTCCCTTCACATAACATATCATTGTCTCTCCTTCAAACGCAACTTTAGATGAGTGGAACACACTGTATGTGATTACACTAAACTGTACAGTAAGTCTCCTGAGAACTCAGAATGCACAGAAATACTGGATTTCATTAAGCCACACAACAAACAACACATTATGCAACTTATACAATTTAGTCCTTTAATAATGAAATTTGCAAAATATTTTTTACAAAAGCACATGCAACCTACACACACTGGAAGAGACCCACTAAAACATTCTAAGGTCATAAACCCCTTACCGGGCAGTCTCCATCGGGGTAGTTGTCTGGAATACGTAGCGTGAACCGAAACACGCCACCCTGATAAAGGCCTTGCCGGATGAACAATACTCCAAACCAAGCTGCACAAAATAAAACGAGGCAAAAATTGTAGGAGTATGCAAAACGGTCACACTTCTCAAAAAGAAAAATACCCAGCTCCTAATGCTTTCGACATTTCCGTCAAACTCTATTGTAAATTGTATATTGAGTTTAACGCCCCGAAATGACACATGAGTTATGAGGGATGTGGTAGTGGACAGCTCCAGATTAATTTAGATTGCCTGAGGTTCTTCAATGTGCGCTGACATTGCCCAGCACACAAGCTTTTTGTACTTCACCTCCATCAAAATACGGCTGCTACGGCTGTGATCAAACCTGCCACCTTGGGATCAGCAGCCTAACACCAAAGCCAGTGAGCAATCGCAGTGGGCCACCATGCTGAATCACTATGATATTCAGTGAATGCTAATAACACAAACCATTTTTATCAGTCAAACTGCACTGAAACAAAGACACATGAACTAGACCCTGTATGGTCCAGTTCTGTGTGGTCTAGACCCTGTAAGCTAGGGCCAGTGTGAAGAGAGGCAGAGGCGTAACAGGCAGCACAGCACATTGTCACGACACCATGCGTGACATGACTGCATTGTGACCAATCAGCGTGGCATGTTGCACCTGTTTCCTCTTCCCCTTTCCCCTTGCCTGTTCTATGCAAGCACAAGAGGCAGTGTATCGTCTGTAGCATTAGAAAAAGAATGTAACACGTATGACTTAAATGGACAGTGCTTCAGAGCACTCAGTTCTGCCCCTTGAGTGTACCTACTACCAGGTCAACATGGTCTACGCAACCAAAGACGGCCTACCTATTAGAGCGCTGCAACTGCTTCGGCACCCACTACTGACACAAAATTTTTCACGCGGAATATGCATCAATGCAGCTGTTCAAGGTATATCTTCTTAAAGGGTAACTTCGGGTTTTTTTTTTTTTTCGAGATTCACGTATTCTAATGAAACTTTTAATCGAGCTTTTCCTCCCTGTCCAGATTATAGCAGCCGTGTAGCAATTCATTCCTGCACAAAACAATTTTAAAGTTTGCCACTTCCATGGCCTCAGTTCAGCTGATTTCTGCAGGCAACAATGCGTCTGCAACATCACAAACGTTAATCTCATGTTACTGCCCGCTCCCCGCGTGAAGAACAAATTTTGAGGCTTGCATTAGGTCGTCTCAGGCATTTCATGAATGGAATCATCATTTCCAATCGCTACTTAAGCCATTAAACACACACGTGTGTTTTTCTAATATGTATCTGATATCATCAATATGTCAACCAGAGCATCGTTCCTGGGCATGAATAGAGCTTCGGTTTGATATTTTTGTTGTTTTAAAATAGTTCTACTTGGTATTTTGAAAAATGGTTTCCTGTGCTGGATACAGGGTACTCCAAGGAATACGATGCGATCATTAACCCAAATGTTGGAAAAACCCACAGAGTTTACAAGAGAATTCCAAATGACAGTGAGAAAAACATTCAAACACAATTTTGGCACAGAGCTACCAGTGGCAAACCCATTCAAGCAAAGTAATTAGGTAGACAGCAGATTAGGCATGGTGATCTACAATAGAACAGGACCAAAGTAATGAAAGCAGCAGAAACAGAAGCGTATGAGTGCTGACTACACACTGGGATTTTGCTGCCACTGTCCTTGTTACTTTGGTACTGTTTAACCATGCATTCAGGCAAACAGTAAAATACTTTCAGCATGCTTCAGCCTTCCGCTTATTTATCACAGCACTGCAACCACTCATTTATAATTGGTCATTCTATCAAAAACTGCTCGAAGGAAAACACTTATTTTGCGCTAGTGGCATGCTTAGAAATAATGAGTACAAAAAAAAAACAGTAGATGTCACTCAAGAAAGCAAAAAAAACACAAACCAATACCAAATTAATGGTAAATACTGCTTCCATGAATGGATTGAGTACACTATTCTCTCAAGGTAAGAAAATAATGCAGCATGCAAGCAATCTGCGACATATTTAGCTACAGGAAGCTAGGTTACAACCATATCTGCAACCACACCTGAGCGCACTCCTGACAGCGGTAGGAAGATATTAGGGAACTCTGCATCCCTGTGTGGCTGCTGTGTGCTGATTACAGTGCTGGGATGGCAGCTAAAATGTTACATTCAACTGATACGGCTAGGTCAGGTAACCTTCACTACGTTAGGTCACTTTACCAAGTATGGATATCCATAGGGCACCCGCTTTAGAACCAAACAATCTTCCACAAGAAGTTTGTGTGCCAAACAGATATCCATTAATGAAATCCACATCAAAAATACTGACAGCATTACGGCATAAAGTGCTGCAAAAACATGCACATTCGACTCTTGATAATTTTAACTCAAAGAGCACGAAAAAAATTGTTGGGATTATGTGGAGTTCGAATTAATGAGAGCCCACCGTGTAGTACACATCCTCAACATAAATACAGCAAATCTGTAAAGAGAAATTTATTTCATAAAACATTAGTTTCTAAAAGAAACAATCCCAAACACTCCAGCCCTATAATTTTCCATCTTTTTTTAACCTAATATCTTTGTCGCTTTTAGATTATATATGACAGGACAGGCGAAATATGTGAACCGCCGCGGTGGCTCTGTGGTTATGGTGCTCAGCTGCTGACCTGAAAGACGTGGGTTTGATCCTGGCCGCGGCGGTTGAATTTCCATGGAGGCAAACCTCTAAAGGCCCGTGTAAGAACCCCACGTGATCGAAATTTCCAGAGCCCTTCACCACGGCATCCCTCATTGCCTGAGTCGCTTTGGGACAGTAAACTCCCATAAACTAAACCAAAATATGCGAGACGTAAAAAATACTTCCACATTTTTTGCCATCCTACAATGAAGCGAAACGCAAACCTGTACTTCCATGGGGAGGGTGCCCAGCCCCTCCAAGAATACCTCAGTCAAAGCAAGCAGTTTCAGCAAGTGTGTCTTGGTTGCTCACAGAGAATGGTCTCAAAATAACTATTATCAGAAATGGCAGCCATCTAGTAGCAGTAGCATCAAAGAAGTGTACACAAGCAAGCTAAAACAACTGAAAAAATTTAGCCCCTGTGCACAGCCGTCAGCATTTCAAGTCCTTGAGGCTACTGCACTTGACTCGTCAACAACCTAAGTATACTATTATCAAATGAACTCACAAGCACAGTACCAAAAGAAGATAAAAGGATAGAACCTGCAGTTACAATACAGTCACATTGCAGTTTCTAAGTGCTGAGTAAAAGAAATTTCGAATACTCACTGAATGCTGAGCTGGCGGATGGCATCACATACACTCCAGACAGTTGCTGTTTCATCAGCAACAAACTGCAATGAAAAAGTGTACCAGAGGCAATGAAAAAAAAAAAAAAAACACCCACTCAGAATTCTCATGCGCTAAACACACATAGGATAAGAAGTGTAACTAAAGAACCACCTCTTGCAGCATGCAAAATTTAAGCACAGTGGCAGCAAGTAATGATAAAAGTTGTAATCGCCAATCATATTATCTGTACAGATGAGAATTAGTGAAATGATGAAATATGTAAAGGCAATTGAAACATGTGCCAGTAGAATTTTTCAATACTTTATGTTTTCTAAAAAGCTATGCTGCCAATTAACAAAAAAATAAAACTATTAGTCAATGATTTGAAAGCTGGCACTGCACTGCAGAAATCTTATAACAGTAGTCAGAAAGAAAATTTCCAATGATTGCAATTTACCAAAGATTGCATAAAAAACCAGAGCCTAGTGCATATTTTGGCGTTATGTAAACAACTGAGTAACCCAAAGCTTCCCAATAGCCCTGGCATCCTTCCCTTTGCACTTCTGCGTTCCTTAACTTCCCGGGTATAGTGCACAATGCAAACTCTCCTGGAAAAAAAGAAGGTGGGTGCTATCTTAGCAGCAGATAAAGGGTCAGCTAACATTACACTATATAAACTATCCAACTCTGCTGTATCTGGTATGCATTTCAGTATTCAAGAACAGAGTAACGAATTTTCTGTAGACTCCCGACACCTAAAAAAACAAGTGCACATATATTCAGACGAATGTGCATGCACATAAAACACTTGGAAACTAAGAATGTTTCTGAAGAATGGTCAGACAATGCCTCTAAGGAGTAAAGTATGGCAACACACAAACTATAACAAAATACCAGGAATAGCATCAAAGGTACAACAGAATCTGACCAAAAAAATAAATGTTATGAACTTCCCACAAATATGGTCAGCTGCAGGATATCTGGCTGGTTTGTGCGATTAATCTTATTCACTCATTCATCTTAAATTAATCTTACAAATGTGATTACTAATGTTACCAATTAACCTAACCAATTTCACATGAAATAGCAGAGCCAGTCTGCTTCATTTCCATTCCACATTACCTGCAGAGAATACTTGCCTCTCACTGTAAACCAGTGGGGAACATTGAAAAACAGTTCCATGCAAAAGAAATGGGACAATAAAGAGCACATACAGTACTTCAAACTGTTTTTCAATGACGTTTCACCAAATGGCCCAACAGTCTGCACTACTTAGTGGGTGAAACCTGAAAATTTCTGCTAATGGCGTGAGCACAACTCTAACATCTCCTAACATCACCTTCCGCCAACATGACAAGTAAACAACTCAAAAAGCACAATTACATCCACAGAACGTTCGATGGATGTACTTATGAGGATATTGTTCCATTGTGAGGACTTCCTTCGCTGATCCTCAAGAAGCCCAAACCTCCTATACTTGTGGTATCAGTACATCCTCAGAGCACCCAAAAATTTGCTCTAGAGGTCCTTCCTAGTGCACTTTCAGGATGTTTAGAAGACCATTCGACATAAAACGCCCATTACTACAAACATATGGCAAGTACAATTCACATAAACTATGCAACAGTTTCCTTTTCTATTTGATTAATTTATGCTGCATCCTACCAGGAAAAAATTTCAGAATGTGTTGACTGTGCTCAACAAGATACTTGTGACTAGATCACCACATTTGTTGGTGGGGATGAGTTGTTCTTCATGCAGGGTGTTTAGAATGCAACGACCCCAGCCCAATGCTAAAAGACCGAGCCCCAGAAGATCCAAAAGCACCAACCCCATTATAAACATGCAAAATTTAACAGCCGCTTAAACAGCAAATATATGCAGAAAAATGTTATTGCGGGTCAAGTCATTCCAAATTACATTTCTTGAGGTTAAAATGATTCATCTTATTAACACATAAACTCCGCTTATTTAAACCTGCAGCTCCTGTGCAATGACAACCACGTTCATGGGGTAAACCTGACGATGTCAGTTTAATGCCACAAGATTTCCCTCTACTGAATGTCAGAATGTCAGCAGGAAATTGATAAATTTTCATCCTCACAGCATCAAATAATGCATGAATTGAGAAAGTCCTTATGAGAGATGTTTGGTCACGATGCACTTATGATATTCTCAAAATGTCCCATTCGGAATGAACACGCTTGGACAGTGTATAGGTATCTTTAAGATTTTTGCTGCAGTGTGGGAAACATCAGCACAACACACAAGTGCATATGCTGCACTTCACAAGAAATGGCAGCATAGGCATGACCACAACAAATGCAATCAAATAGATTTAAACATGTACGCTCAACAGACTGTAGCAGAATTGACTCATCTTTCATATCAGCAGCTCCAACAGTCCCTTTTTTTTTCTTACTTATTCACATTGCCCTTCGGCTCCTTTACAAGCCACACTCCCGTATGCAAAAGGCAAAAGCCACACTCCCATATGCAAAAGGCAAAAGCCACACTCCCATATGCAAAAGGCAAAAGAGGGTTTGTAGATTGTATGCGCTATCTTGATAATCAAAACATGCTGCAGTTGCCTAAAAACTGCCAATAAAGCAACAGTTGACCTATCTACGAATTTCTGTGAATCATTCTGTAACCAAAGAATGCAACTTCTGCAGAGTCTAAGAAGGAAATGAAAAAACTGCAAAAAAATAATTTCTCCAGTTGTCTAACTTTGTGGCAAACAAAACGAAAGCAACAAATGTGTACCTCCCAACATGAATTCAGCTACACAAGGCACAGAAAACACTCACTATTCTGACATCAGCGAATACTCCAGAAAGACTCGCCCATAAGCATGACTGCCTTGACTGTCATGCTCCAATGGCTGCAAGCACCGGCCACCCACACGCTCAGGAGTGGCCGGAAGCATCTTGCGACTCTGCACCAAACAGAGCAGAAATCTTTGCTACAGCCTTTATTCTAGTATTGCAACAAAGAAGCTGAAGCAAATACACAAGATGGTGTAATGAGAGTTTTCAATGCACATCATTTGAAAATGGACAGCACGCAGTGCTTGACATACGAGGGGGTACCCAAAAGAAACCGGACTAAATTTTTTGGTCGGCAAAGCTTCTGTGGTACCGTGTTTCGCCACTAGGAGCGCATAGAACAAACATTCCAGAGTCAGTAAGCCGAGTGCCGTCGTTGAAGGAGGTCAGACTAGTTTAGGCAGAGTTTTAGAGTGACGACTGTTTTGTGTCAGTGTCGTTTTTGCAATGGCTGATTTTCGTGAATAGCGTGCGCCGATGAAATTCTGATTTTTGCTCGGAAAAAGTTGAATGGAAACTCTTGAAATATTAAGAAAGACGTACAAGGACGATGCTATGGGGACAACTCAAGTGTTCCTGAATCGAATCCTGAATCAAAGCAACAATCATGCCAATGGAAAACTTCAAATTCACCTCGCCTCAAGAATCGTCGGGTGAAACCAAACCTCAAAACAATGCTGATTTGTTTTTTCAACGTGAGAGGAGTCGTCCATTGAGAATTTGTTCCGCAGGGTCAGACAGTTAGCCAGGCTTTCTACTTGGATGTTTTGAAAAGATTGGGCAACAGTGTGCGGTGGAAGCGGCCAGATTTGTGGCGGTCGGGTGGCTGGTTTTTCCATCATGGCAATGCCCCTGCTCACACAGCCCTGTCTCTACGACAATTTTGGACCAAAAATGGCATGACCCCTATTCCTCAACCCTCATACTCTCCTGACCTTGCCCCGTGCTACTTTCTTTATTTCCTAGAATGAAAAAATAGGTGAATGGAAAGCGTTTCGCTGATGTTGCTGAGGTGAAGAAAAAAACGACGGAGGCACTGTCAAGCATCATAAAAGATGAATTTAAATGTTTTGAAAAATGGAATGAAAGATTCGACAAGCGTATCATTGCAAGTGGGGAATACTTTGAAGGAGATTCAAGGTCTGTGCTTAAAATGTGAACAAATAAGTTCAAACAAAAATAAGTCCGGTTTCTTTTCGGTACCCCCTCGTACACGTGCGCAGCATAACATGAAAACAAATTCTGCAATGTTGTCATTTCTTACACATAAAACACGTCTAAGCCTTTGCATGCTTAGATATACACTTCAAAAATTAACAAACTTTTAAGGCTTTTGAGGCTTTGCATTAAGCCTGGCTTGTTGAAGGCTGTTGGCCATGTTTTGGTGCATGACCAGCAAAACAACACACATACACTATGAAGGCATATAGGCCAAGTCTTTCTGTGCCTAAGCACGAGGTAGGGGGTGGAATGCAAAGCACTTGTGTTGTGCAATGTCAGCGCACATTTAAAGAAACCCCAGGCGGTTGAAATTATTCTGGAGACCACCACTACAGCATCTCTAATGGCCCAGTAGCAGCTTCAGGATATTAACCACATTTACAAGACCACACTGCACAACACAGCATCTTTCATCCAGCTTGCAACAAAATCAATCAGTGAAACAATGTCTCGCTTGGTATAACAATTCCTATCTCTGTTTCTGATTTTTCAGTGCTGGTACAGCTAGATAAAAGGCTAACTGAAGAATAATTGGGGCCGAAATTGCTATTTCCAACATGCTCAACGTAAATTTCTTGGCAGTGCGACAATTTAAACGCAGTGGTTCATCATACACAGTTAAGAGACATCTTCGTTTCCACATCATTCCTACGCAGTCTCTTTTCAGTATATACACCAACACGGCATTAGCATTAGAATCAAAACTGCAAAACACAACCAAATGCACAATTTCATGCTGGTGCTGCAAGGTTTTGTCATGATAGTTAACATCTGCACAGCACTGTGATGTGGAACTGGCAATTGCTGCCCCCAACAGCAATATTCTTAGTGGCAAGAAAATCCTTTTCACTACTTGTAGATATCAAATGCAGGACAGCAGTACGGCCTCTTTAGTGATACCCTGGGGTCTCATGACAAACTCTTGGCTATAATGGCAATGCCTTTACTGTACGACTGTCAAGCAGCTGACAGAATTGGTAGCTACTAAAATTCCAAACGAACCTGTGTACCGTGATTTCCAAGTCAGACCACACAACTATGAGCACTCATTTTTATTCTGATAACCCCTCGATACAACACTGTAAAAGTTTGAGTGATGCACATTTCTATGCAATTATCCCCATAAACACTGCGCACTAACAAGCACTAAGCACAGTGCGCAGTCATTAGGCACATACGAAGAACAACAGTGCTTATTTCAACTTACAGTGCGAACGGACATTGTACCGCTGCAGTACAACGTTCTGCTCTTTACGTCTTCAATTTACAATCTGAAAATGAAAGACAAAAGTTCGAGGAATTAACCACGTCATTAGAATGAAAATAAAAACCTTTACTTTGTGAACTAATCAGTGTGCATTAATGCAGCTCAGCTATATGGCTCCAAAACTTTCTACACAGCAGAAAGATTTCAACGGGACCAGAAAGACGATCAGACAATGACACTGACGACCCATTCAACAAGGTACGTGAAAGGTATAAACACAAATTTACAACAGGGGTCATTCTCCACAAGGTATTTATCTTACAAGAACTCAAGCAGAAAGCAACGGGATCTGGAAGCGGTTTCGTTTAGTGCAACGCAAGCAACGAGCACCACAGTGTCGTGCAGGCACATGGTGATCGATGTAGTACCAACACGAAACTAGGGTGGCTAATGCAACTTCTGAAACTGACATAACAGTCCGAGAGGAACCGCGGAACATTCAAACACAAATGCAAAGCATATCTGCAAGAGTGCTGAGTAAGTCCACAGAGTTCGTGACAGGTTCTCACCGAACGTGAACTTCATTGGTTTCGAAACTTGCCCAACAGTCGATAGCCTTGCTTCTTTTCCGTTTGTTTTAAAGGCTCAACGTAACGGCTTGTAGCAGCGATAATCATTATAAAAGCAGGACTACATATGACCTCAGCGCAGAACGCAAACAGCATAACATAACATAAAACAGCTTCCTAGCGCAGGCTGCGTATGCTTTTCCTGCGACTTCCAAAAGTTGGGTCCACTAGTGTCCAGCTGTGTCACAAAATGAGCTGGTGGCACGGATCCAGAGCGGTAAGCACAGCTCATTTGAGGGAGTTACAGCGCTAACTGCTCCGAGAGGGCGTGTTTATTGCCTATGGTGTGTGTTCTGGATGTAGCATGAGCTTTCTAACAGAGAGCGTTAACTCCGCGATGAATAGTATGCATTTGATCATTATGTACTAGCTCGCACAGTATACACCAGAGTTCCTTCAGCTATCGTCGAACCATCGTTTCGTTACTGCGCTTCATTTGAGTAATTTAAGAATGCTTTCTGCTACGAGACGTTACAGAATCCCAGGTGGTCGAATATGCCCAAAGATCTCCGCAACGGCATGCCTCAAGGCCTACAGGGTAGCTCCGGCAAGAAAAATTTACTAACCCAATCATTAACTGGGGGCGTGTTCCACGACTCATGACAGATACTATCGTTGTGTTCCAGCTAAGAGTGCTGCCAACAACTGATGGCAAACACGCTCCCTTCGGCTACCACTTGAACTACACGTCCGTCGAACCTACACAAATGCACAAAACAAAATAGAAAGCAAAACTGAAAGCAGCGCTGGTGGCACCAGTGGCGCTATCTGTTGGCTAGCGCTGACACCAGCGCTGCTGTAGCGCTGTACGCCGAGTCGCTGAGTAACAAAGTGGTGGTTTGTGCGGCGTGTTTTCTTTAGCCTAGGCCTTACAACTAAATCGTTTGCTCTTTTAGTGATCACCGAAGGGTACCATGTGCAACAGCAATTTTACGGACAACATTCTGTTGGTTTACCATGTGAGTACGCACCGTCAAGCGCTGATCTTCCGGCACAGATGTGGTCGAAAGTACCCTGGAATGAAAACCTTCATATAGCACCTCAGTCGAAAACTTAAAAAAAATGGTTGAGTTTAAAACGTTTGTCCTCCTTTGCGTTTGTTCGAGGCTGACGTTTACTTTGGCTCAAAAACCACCGAAGTTGAGCCCCCTGCAACTACCGAAAGACCTCGTCGCTGGCACGGATGTCCGCCTTACGTGCAATGTAGTTGTCGGAGACACTCCCTTGGAGATCCTGTGGTATCGGAACGAGAAACGACTTATTTCTTCGCCGTTTATTGAAGAGGAGGCAGGAACGCACTTATCTACGTTGTCCTTTAAGCCACTTGGTGAAGATCATGGTGGAACTTACAAATGTATGGCCAGAAACGCTGCGGGTGTGGATAGCGCGTCAGTGGAGCTGCTAGTGAATGCTGCGCCTCGATGGGTTATAGAACCGTCCGATGTGAAGGCTGCAGAAGGGAGCGCGGTCACAGTTCATTGCAATGTTAAAGGCACGCCCGTTCCACAAGTAACATGGGCGCATGACAATGGAGGAAGAGTCGCTCAGTTGCGATCCATGCCAGGCGGAGAGGATTCTGATCGGCACAAGCTGCTCTCTAATGGCACGCTTTTAATACGAGACGTTCAGAAGTCTGACTCTGGCATGTACACGTGTAGTGCAGACAATGGTATTGGTTCGGCACTGAAAAAGGCTGTCGCTGTTACTGTGTACACAGTCGCACAAGCGCAGGTTTTAACCCAACATCTTTCTGTGCAATCTGGCCAAACTGCCAACCTCACTTGCATTGCTACTGGCGATCACCCAATTACAGTAACGTGGCTAAAAGGTGAAAAGTCAGTAGCAACCAACAGCGAACTTTATGACAGAGTTATTGTGTCCAATGACACACAGAAAGAACGACTGGTGTCTTCATTGATACTACAGCAGGTGACTGCTGGCGATGCGGGTCGTTACACCTGCAAAGTGAAAAATGCTTATGCAGAAGACACCAAGGCTATTAGACTAAATGTCCAACAGCCTCCCTCTAATCCCACTGAGGTTGAAGTGTCGGATGTATGGAGTCGTAGTGCCAGAATCCGCTGGAAAAGCCCTACAAGTTCAACTGTTTTGTCATACCAAGTGCGCTTTTGGTCGCACCGAGAAGATGAAATGTTGAACCACACTGTCCGTGGTGGTGTCACCACGGCTCTTGTCCGAGACCTCCATCCAGCAACTGAGTATAGAGTCGCCATTGTAGCAGTAAATTCCGCAGGTGCAAGTGAATCCTCTCCCATCGTTCGATTCACAACAACGCAAGAAGAGCCATCTGCTGCACCTGTCAACGTTCGTATTGAAAAATCAGGGGCAACTTTTTTACTAATCACATGGAGTCCCCCACCAGAAAGTGATTGGAATGGAGAACTGCTTGGCTACTATGTGGGCTATAGCAGCGCAGCTGAGTCCTCAAGAAAGAGCCCTTTTTCTTACCACACTGTGGGTCCCGATCAGGGCAGCTTTACCCTGCGAGGTCTTGCCAAGGCCACGTCTTATGTGGTTGTGGTAAAGGCATTCAATGCAGTTGGAAGTGGTCCACCTTCACCAGCAATACCTGTGACCACTCTGGATGGAGATTTTCCTCCAGCACCAACACTCAGTGTGTCCGCTGTTGATCAGACCTCGTTGCAAGTCACGTGGATGTTCAACGTACCAGTGCCACACAGGATCACTGGTTACACACTGCACTACCGGCAGCCTGGTGACTCTTGGAAAGAAGTATTTGTTGCCTCTGGAAAGCAGTCCTCCTACCTTTTGTCAGGCCTTGAGCCTTCCTTACCATGCCAGGTATACTTGATAGCCCACAGTAGACAGGGCAACAGTGAGCCAAGTGACGTGCTGAATGTGCCATTAATGGTCGCATCAATCCCACAGCAGCCAGGCTCACCAGCTTCATCAGACACGGAGCTACGAGAAGTGCTTTATGTAGTCGTGCCCATTGTGACAGCCACAGCACTCGCTGTAGTTCTTGTGGTGTCTGTCTGCTTCTGCCTGTACGTGCGCAAGACACGTCCGCCACCACCACCCCCTGCCTATGCAGATTTTCCCAGAGACTCAGACTTTACTTTTGCAGTGCATAGCATGCCTCCCCCTGGTAAGGCCACCCCCTACTCAACAATGCAGAGGTCCACGGACAACGAGGGCATTTATGAATCCATTGTTGATATGCGAACCTTGTCCTTACGTCGGAAACAAGCTGCCCAAAATTCCTTGAGGAAAGGATCTATGGACTTGGTTGACGTATGTGTTGTGTGAGTGTTTAATACCCGTGAGTGAAGTCTGCCAAAAATTGTATCAGAAAAACTTGCTGTAGTCAAGTTTGTTACAAACAGGCCAACAATGTGTACCCTGCAACTTCATGTGAAGTGTTTTGTAGTATGCACAACAATGCTGATTTTGCATGTCCATGCTTTGCATGCAAAGCAAGCATGTTTACTGGTCATTCAGCTATGATTTCTGTGTTTTGTTGTCTTGGTCTGCTGTATGCAAGTACATGTAAGCAATCTGAAGGAAGCAGTGAATGACATGCCAGAGTTGAGATTACTTGATGTGTGCTCACAGCTTTCACTTGCTGACAGTTTCAAGGCCATCCAAATGTGCTACAGTAGTCTCGTTTGTAACGTACTGCAGAAAACTTGACTACCACAACCATTATGGCTACACAGCTATAGCCAAGTACCTTTTATTTAACCTTATTTAATTTCTTAGTTGCCAGCATTGAAATAGTTTATCACAGCTGCCTTTGGCAAAATACACTTTTTTATGTTTATGGCTATGTTTATTCAGTGGAGCTAGTTGAAGAGAAAATGTTTTATACATTTAGTTAAAGACCTGGCCTTGCTGTATAGTGGAACCTGCTTAAAAATGAACTCAAGCACAGTAAACTATGCCCTATTACATGTACTCACAACTCTGTGAGTGTTGTCAGTGTAAAATGTGCTGGTTATAGTACTGGACACACATATCTAACCATACACTTGTACTAGCACTATAGAACAAGACTCCTTTTGTTCCATCCAGCGTCTAGCTGCTTTGCATTGCAAGCTGAATAAGCAGGACAACTTTCGCAAGTGCTTGAGCAGAGGTGAATGTCTCTTATCAAAGCCTCCACCTACATCACACATGGCCTCATACTTTCGGCATGTAGTCACATGCTTGAGCACGGGGAGAGCAACTTGGTAACAAGAGCAACCTATGCAGTAAATGGTTCGCTAAATTGGTTTTATTGTATGCCAGGATCTCCATGTAAAAGCATTTTGTCTCCTTTGTTTTGTGAAAGTAATTTTTTGACTGACTGCCATTGAACTTATAGAGGTATCTGTGGTTGGTATTGTTTGTGTGTTTTTATGTTGAAGCGTGGGAGCTTGGCAGACATCATCAAGTGAGCATTTTCGTACTTTGATATGTTGTAGCTTCATATTCTGGCCTATAACTTGGTTTCAGTTTTGCTCAATGGGATAACAAACTTGTGTGTAAATGGCTTGTGGGTGACGTCGGAAGCACTGTGATAATGCATCAATATAGCTGCCACAGTGCATGTCGGAGCAGATGGTGATGAGGTGATTAAACAACTGCACAGGCTTTCACCACGCTCTTGTTTTGCAACATGGCAACCATGACATGAGTGCAAGCCATTTGTAACAAGCTGTTCACAAAAAGCTCTTGTAATGCAGGCTTGTCCATATCGAACTGCTTTATATATAGGACAAGTTTCTGTGCATCCTTTTGTTCAATATAAGCGGGTTCCACTCTGATGACAGGCATGAAAGTCCTTGCGTGGTTTTTCTTGTTATTTTTATGCCAACTGCAACATCAAGGGCAATGGAGGAGTTTTACTCTTGTTCAAACCACATCATAACAAATACCTTGTTTTATCTCTGGTCACCACAAAGCTGTCTCCAGTGAGTTTTTTTTTTTTTTCAATGCACTGCCAGGCTGTTTCAGGTAAAATTATCCATGGTTTAGCAGTTTATTCACGCTTGTATTCTCACAAAAATACTAATTTTAGCATGTATACCTGCACAGATATTTTTAAATGGAAATAGCCGTTGTATCTGGCTTGAGTCCTCTGTCAGCTTATGGCTGAAACCAAAGATAAGAACGGTGCATAATGTAGTCTTCTTACAGGTTGTAGTCTTGTTTATGGTGAACTTGAGTTGTGACAATGTTTTTTTCGATAAGTGTTATATGCTAGTGTCTTTACAAAAGAAAATTGTTTAGTCACACTTTCAGAAACTTTTTGGTATTCATGGGAGTACATGATTCTCACTGAAGCATAGTTTCAACTTTATATGTCTGGAATCGGGGTGAGAATTTTTATCTTGCAGTAGTAGTAGGTTAGGTTTTTATCAGTGCCTTGCTAGCTATGGAATTTTAGCTTGAACTTACTGATAGATGTGTGTGTTATGTAGCTTCTTAAAATGTCACATGAATGCCGCACTGAACCTCATAACCTGTTAATGTCAAACTCTGCCACACATTCAGGCCATTTTTATTTTTATTACATTTTAGTATTGTGTACCAAAGCATGTTTTACAGGCTCTGTAAGGCTCATAAAGCATGCTTTCATGTCAAGCTGTCTTTGTTATTGTGCAACTTTATTAAGCGCTTTTTTGTTGTGTAATTGTTATTTGCTGAAGTCCTGATATGAAATGAAAAGTGTTGCACAGTGTCTCTCTCTGAAAGACACTGTGTCAAGAAAGCTGGGAAAGGTTGAAATTCACTTGTATGCAATACAAATAACATGCCAGTCTATGTTTATTGAACAAGAAACGTAGCACTCTTTTACTGTTTTACAACCAGGTTAGAAAATTTGTGCCTTTTATTTGTTTGACTGACATATATCTTTGAGAGCTAGTATTTACCTTGTCAGAAACTGTTTGTGAAGCCATTCCTCCTTTCACTGCCTTGGCTGTCTGCTTTGGAGATGTGGGAGAAAGAAATTGTCATTTATGTCAGTGCTCGCACAATATTACATGCTTCTCTTACTTTATGCTCTATGCACTGTGTAAATTCACATTCCTCATTAAAATCACAGCCCTTATATAAGTTTGTGTCTATATGTGTAGTAAATGTTGACACTGGCAACATTTGCTGAACAAGCTGTGCCATTACCTTACCACTCCCGACTTTTCTCCATTTTTGTAGTGATGTTGACACCTGTGCAAAGTGTGGGCTGCTGTTTATTTTGCTTTTTTTTCACCTAGGATTAGTTTTGAAATTATTTTTGACATCCCACCTTATCTATGATTTGCTGCTGTGTTCAGGGCATTTCAAGCTATTTTTAATGAAAAGATCTCGAAGGAGGCCACATGAAAGAACAGACTGCAGCACTAGCATAGGCAGGTGCTGGTATGTTTGCTAGCAAGTGTCTATGGTATGTTGCTGTACATAGGTTCAGTGCGGCGGTGCATGCCTTATTTGCAGTGAAAAGGGCACATTCTAACTCAGCATTTTCCGTTTGTGTGGAAGAAGCCGAGATTTCTTACAAGTTGAGATGGCCACTAGTTTTTAGCACATCTGTGCTGAAGTGCTAAAAAAAATGAATAGATCTTTACTTCCAGAAAAACACCTGCGCTATGAGGAGTATTTTAGCGCGTGATCATAAATTAAAGGTCTTGTTTTATTCCACACCTTTCGCACTAGTGCAGAAATTGTTGGGCGGGGATCAACATAGTTGGTATGAGGTCACGAGAAGCTTGTGCTGCCTGATGCCAGTGGTCATCGTAGTGCAGCAGAAAAATGTGCACAAGTGCAACAATGGTCTGCTTGTGTCTCACGCACTATAGTCTTCACTTTGAGCACGTATGTGGACACGCTAAGCTCATTTTATTTTTATTGTGGCTGCAATATTCGCAGTGGCAATGAAGTGATAGCTGCAGTATGTCCAACTGTCAGAAAGGCAGTGCACAAAAAATCTGGCTGGGTTCGAAGTATTCAGCTTTTGTTTTGAGAGAACTGGAAAAGGAAAACATGGAGGCTAGCCACAAAAGGATTCCATTTGCCTACCCTGCATTCAGAAGAGGAAAGGAGATAAAAAGGGGAAAGAAAGAATAGGAAAAAAGGAAAGATTGTAATACAGGCACAAGCCTTTTTCAGTGTCTTGACAAGCACTAGCCTGTTAACATGTTCGAATAGTGCCATTTACTCATGTTGGTTATGCTCAGAGTATTTTAATCAAAAAATGGGGAACACCTTGGTCTTTTATACCATAGATCAGCGTGCACAGCGAACACTTGCACAGCCTGCACGTTCAGAGCAACAAGCACAGGAGTGCGTAGGACAAGCGCAAGACTGCCTCCTGCATGGTATTGTCATGTGCCGTGGTGCAGAAGGGTGTAAGATTGAGTATTAAAATTCTTGCATTCACTTCACTCGTGCTGAAAGTGCAGGCAATTAGCAGTGATGTACACCAAAATTGTAATGCATGCGTGACTTTGCATTGTCTTAAATCTAGTTCAGTCACTGTGTTTGGGTATCGAACCCAAAAACTTCATGTTTAGCACCAGAACACCATGGCCACTGGAGCCACCATGCGGATGACAATGTGTCAAGCGTTCCACATAACCTTGATTTGGGCTTGATAAGGAAACACTACTGCTAACCTTTGTCAAAAGTTCCCAGGCCACTGCATGCATGACCGGAGTAATCACTGTGCAATCTAATGCATTCTCTATGGGACTCCAATGGTCTGGGGAGTGAGGAAGTTTTTCCCTTTATCGGTGCCTTCAGAGCCCTGGCTGCACTACTGGAGCTCTGACACACAAGTTAGTGACTGTTCTGGTGGTATGTACCTGGCCTAGCGACTTTTCACAGAGGCAGTTTAAATTGGATGTCTACTGGAACATGCAGAAAAATATGTTACCCTTGATGAAGTATGCCTCGATAGGGGCTAAATGCTAGAAAGATTAAAAGTACCCTAGATGGTCAAAATTAATCCAGAGCCCTCCACTACTTCCAGAGCCTCCACTACTACCACTAATCCAGAGCCCTCCAATCAATGTGCCGCTTCGGTACATTAAACTTCACATACTGTACCATACTTTGGCCATAGAGGGCACATTTTGATGGGAGGCGAAATGCAGAAATGCGTGTGTACTACATGATGTTAGTGAATATTGAAGAACTCCAGGTGGTCAAAATCAATCCAGAGTCATCCACTACAGCACCTCTCATAGCCCAATTACATTTTGAGAAATTAAAATCCATATACCTTATTAAGAGCCTTCTTAGTTGTACTAATGTTTCTTGCCAACTTGTTTCCAAGCAATTAATATACAATCACCAACTTAGGCATACAGCCACCATGGCCTCTTGAGGTTTATGTCACACATGAAAGAGTTGGGGAGCAGTTTCTTGTATACATCAGTAGCAACAGGAGCCTTACACATAGTTGGGTCCATTTTAGAAAGGACCATTGCTATGAAAAGTAACCATTGTTTCCAGACCCTTTTAAGACTTGTATCATGGAATGCTTTGTTCATTATCACAAGTGATGAATGTAACCAGTGCTAATGAATTGACTGATTGCTTGGGCACGCACTTAGATAGCTGAAGGGACTACCAGAGATCATTTTTTTGTAATGACGTGTATAAGCTGACTTGCTCAATATAAATGAAGGAAACAAAAGTCGCGTCTCTGATCTTGATGTAGTCCTAACAGTCACGTAGTCAGTACGAACTTTTAAACTAATTGTATAAAACTATGAAGATACATTTCAACCCTATGGATTATCCTTCTGGTTCCACTGAGACAGGGCCAACTTTTGCATTTCAAAAGTATATGTACTATGTGCAAGCTTTTTAATGTGGCCTTAAATACCTTCACTTCCAGCCGGCATCATAACGACTTACATATTATGCCATCATAAAAATGCGTTGTTGAAGGCTTGTCTTGACATGATATTAAAGCCATTATTCATTGGCATACCTATGGTGCTTTCCATTGCAATGAATGCAGTGTTATGTGGCCAAAGCAGTGGTATTGCAGCTGCGTTCAAACAAAAAAAAATTAGCTGAACCTTTTTTCAGTATCATTTGTAATGCTGGAAGGGCATTGTATTAATTGTGACTAACTTTCAGCAGGCTTGGTTCTGCAACTGCAGCTTTGAAGTTGAATTATCTGGGGAGATAAGTGCTAGTGATATATTTTAGCAAAATGTGCAAATATGTTCCTCTAAATATAACTTCATGATTAGTAAGTGTTTGTGTACATGAATCCCTTTTGTGTATAACAGTTAATGATGCCCTCCTGCTATTTATGTCTTGTTGCTTTGTATGGCAACCACCTTTTGAAGCCAACTTCTTGGTATGGCTGAATGCTGAGCCAACTCATACAGCAGAAAATATACGCAAAAAATGTGTGTTCCATGATGCGGCTCATGTTTGTGTAGTTCCCATGATGGCGTCACTTCATAAATTCAAGTGTGAACTTCTATTACCTTTTGTGCTTTCTGCTTTCTTATTCCTGTTTCAACGATCATTAGAGAAAGTGCTTTGCTATCGTGAGAAAACATTGTAGTGGGTTCTATTTTTCATGCAATGCTCCCTTGTTTCATTTTGTAAATGTGTAGCAGGTTGGTGTAGCTTGGAAACTTATTACTCAGTAAACTCACACGGGCACCATCGGCTACTTTCTGCGCCACTCGACAATCACAGTTGTGCTTTAGAGGCACTCATCGAGAGCATAAAAAAGTGAAAAATTACCAGAAGTGGTTTTGTAGCAGTGCGGGATCTGCATTAAGCTTGACATTCATTGAGTCATTTGGCATTGGTAGTGCCCATCTGGCAAAGTAACAATATTTTGGCAAGTTACATATATGTATATTAGTGGGTTTTGTGCTGCACTTTTTTGTATTGTTTTGATGTCATGACATTTTGCCACTTAACTGCTTGTTTTTGCTTGTTCAGTGAAAATGGGAAACTCTTAATCATGTGTTAGTGCTTGTGATTGAAAGCTCAAATTGACTTATAGTCTGACATTTTGGAAAATGCTGGAGAGGGCCTACAGCATTGCTGGCCTTTTTACTATATTATGCCAATCAATTTGTAAACCTAACATTAGCCCATTTATGCAGTTCAAGCAAAAGTGAGCACAGAAAAAAATCGTGTATACAGGTGTATTTGGAGAGCATGAGGGAGGAATCTTAACCTGATTTTCTCGCGTTTGTTGAGGAATGAGGCACAGGGATATGCATGGTACATAGATCGAGCTGACTGAAAAGGATAAAAGGAAGACGGTGCGTCATGAAGAAAATTGTCCTTTGGTGTGAAAAACACTCGTCTGCACAGTTCTTGAGTTGCAAATGACTAGCAGACTCCTTCACTTTGAGTATGGTTCTGTGTTCATGATATGGTTGTAGTGGGTGTAGTTTTCACTTTACTTGTCTCATGTTCGCTGAATGTCCATCACACTGACAAGTGTGCTATATATGTGAGTGGAATATATATCTGTGATGCTAAAATCGGTATTACGTTGGTCATGACTAGGTACTGATGAGAGTATTTGAGTGGTTTTAAAGTGGCTTGGTTAAAAATGACCTGAAAAAATTGGCTAACTTTTTCTGTGTGATGACTCTATAGAAGCTTTGCTCCATGTTTTGTACAAAGTATACATACTCCGTACTATGCAAATATCAGTCGTGTTCTCAGATGCAGTGATCAGTCTTCAATTGGGAGATTTTAAACATAGTATAGTGGGCTTCGCTCCCATTTTTGGCACTGCTGTTTTTACCAGCTGTCCATAGTACTTGTGACTTGTCATTCTGTGTACCTACTTGCATTTGCTTATAAGGCACTGAACCACAATAAAGTGGCAGTATAGTTGTCCTTTGCATGGAAAATGGGGAGTTTTTTGCATGCTTCCTTTAAATATTAGTTCTATTACATCTGTGTTTTCCTCACAGACAATGGTTTACTCAGATCCAGTGTCTGACAGAACTGCATTTATTTACAGTCATGTAGTGATTTTTATTTGAAAAATAACAAAAAAGTTGAAAAAAAGATGGGTGCTGGACTTGGGAACTGCTACATATTTTTCCTTTAATTTTCCTGTTGCACAAGCTGAAAGAGAAAACACCACAAGCAGCTCGCAGACGAAAACTTTGTTCAGTGACAGTGTACGCCTGTCATTCCCAGTTCTTTTTGTACGGCATGTTGATCTGTAACGACGCATTTCGGAGCTTGGAGTGTATCTTCGGGTGTGCTCTAAATGAGTGATCAAAATTGGTGCTGTGTGGCACGGAGCTCACATTCGGAGGCTATGCTGGGAGCATTGGGCTCACGGCAGCAGCGAGGCAGCGCTGCACCTACTTTGGTTTTGGTTGGCTCTTCTTATCTAGCACGGCTTGCCTTCATTGAAACACAATGTGATCGAAAATAATTAAACCCTAGTCTTCTGCGTGTGAAGCGAGTTCACAAACCACTGCACTACACAGTGTGCATGTTGCGCCGGCTGGGATAACGGTTCGCAGTGCCGCAGGTGGAAACGTCCTTTTTTTTGCCTCAGCTCTGGGCTCTCGTTTGAGGCACTCTTTCTTCCAGTTCACTCTAGTAGGGGTGTGTGTGGGGCGAGGGAGGGGGGGGGGGGGTGCGGGCGCCCGGTGTGATAGAGAAAAATGGGCTAGGGGAGAACCCAGCGCCTAGCGGACTTCCAGGTAGCCTAGTGGCCTCTCTCCCTGCGACGTCACCAGTGGCGATCGTGTTCAGACCAATCAGCATGGCGCGGCGCACCTGTTGTCCTTTTCACCTCGCTCTCCTTCGTGTTACGCTGACAGCAATGACACCGCGCAACCTAGAAACGTTGCCTCAACAGATGTCGCTGTAGGAAAATAAAGATTACTGGCTGGTACACGCTCTGCCCGCAAATACGTCACCCGGCTATGTTGTTTACTTCCAGTTAACGCGCTTGCTCCGCCGTCAAGGCCGGACTGCAGAAGGGGAGCGATGCATCGCCCCCTCCTGTCCGGCCTTGCCCCTGTATGTACCTGCTTCGCCAACGAACGTTGTTGCGGCTTTTGTCGCCATTGCAGGGTGTGACGGTTCATGGCGATCTTATGACAGCCCCTCACTTCTGACATAACGCAAGCCATATACGATGTCGTAAGGCAGGATTCATGCGAGAAACCAGCAGCAGGTGTCGGCGCAAGCCACGGGCATGGTGATTTTTAAATATTTGTAGATTATCTATCGGCTTTGAGCACTTACTCAGCATGATCACTCAATGGCCTTTTATAGCCTCCTTGAAAACCGTTTCATGGCTCCTTAAAAAGCTGATCAAAATGGAACCAGCTTTTAAGGTAATGTTGAAGTGGGTCGCGTTCCCCATAGTGACACAAAACTATCGGGAAATTGACTATCGGCAGTATCAATAGTTTTTTTGAAACTATCGATAGGATTATCGATAGTAGAATCGATAGTGTTACTATCGATGGTATTGCTATGGATAGTATTACTACCGATAGTACGGCTATCGATAGCAAGACTATCGATAGTAACACTATTGATATTATGCATTTGTTGGCCAGCGATATAGCCAAAACATTTGCGATACCTGATTGGTTTCACGGTCTCATGAGGCTTAACGTCTCAAAGGGACACAAGCTATGAGGGATGCTGTAGTGGAGGTCTGCGGATAAATTTCGACCAGCTGTGGTTCTTCAACGTGCACTGGCATCGCACAGTACACGGGCCTTTTTCCTTTCGCCTCCATCGAAATAGAGACACCGTGGCACCACGAAACATAAAAAATTCTTGCAGAAATCTGCAAGTCATCTACACCAAGACGTTTTGATGTCTTAAAGAAGCATAGCCAAGATTTTATATAGCTATCCGAAGTCTTGAAGACCTCCTGTAGCCTAGGCTAATGCAATGCTATCTGTTGGCTACAAGAGGTTTTCCTTGACATCTTGTAGACTTCTAGCTGATACCTTCTTTTGCTGTAAAGAAGCGTTTTAGCTCTTCTGTAGCTGTGGTATCCGATGCTAGTAGTTGGCTAATAGAGGTCTTACCTAGCTGCATATATAGATGTATTTTAGCCGTTTTGTATCGGCATTAATGCTGTTAAATGAAAGGCACTTTTCAAAGAGCCCATCCTTGACGTCTCACAAGCAATAAGAACTGTGAAGAAAGTACAAACGTCTTGCATGCCTGAGAGACAAAATGTGAGCATTGAGGGTGTGTGAGAAAACTTGTTGCTTTTCTGTCTCTTGCCCTTCTTGTCTGACATTTCGCTTGTTTTCTGCAGATTAAAGGCGTATTTGCTTCAGCAGAAGTCTAAATAGCTGGCAATTAGTTCATGAGATAATGCAGCAGTTTCTTTTGCAACAAAATTTTGCATCTCAAGAGTGCAAAAGAAACTGCTGCGTCATTTCATGTATTGACTGCCTGGAAGCTAGATCTCTGCTAAGTGCAAACACTCCTTTAATCTGTAGATAACTGGCCAAATGCGAGGCAAGAAGGACAAGAGAGCACAGCAAAAAATTTTCGCACACACCCTCAATACACACATTTTTTCGCCCAAGCATGCAAGAGATCTGTATCTTCTCTTAAACTGAGGTCTTATTGCTCGTGAGACATCAAGATGAGCTCTTCGTAAAGCACCTTTAACTTTGGCTGCTGCGTAAATATAAGTGAATTGTGCAAATGACATAGTCTTACAATGCCTACTGCAAAATAAAAGCTTTGGGCAGGCAAACTGTGTTAATTAAATGGAATCATAGTAGAACTACAGGTAAAATTCAGACTAAAGAAATAAAAAGAACCAATGTAGTTGGTTCTTAATGCAGGCACTGTTCTCAGGGAAAAAAAAAAGAGCAAGAAATGGCTTCAATCAAAGAATAAAATATTTTATTGCCTCAATAAAATATACCTGCAGCTCAAGATTAAAAAAAAGTGACACGTTGAATCAAAACACATGACAAATACCTCAAGAGAACAAAAAATGCCACATGGAACAGTTGACAGCAGTCTGCTCTATACATGGTAGGCACCAGGCCCATGTCTCTCATGATCACTACAACACAGATGTCTGCAGTCGCACTCCATAGCAGGCATAAAAAAGGCCATGGTTACTGGGTGAACAGAAAAATTAATGTCAATTTTCAGCACTCAGTATTTGCGTTCAGTTGCATGCATGTAAACACACAAGACAACCAGCAACTAATAACTGTATATCATGTACCATTCATGATTCTTATGCGTGCCGCTGTAAGTAGAGTGAAAAAATAAAATAATGGAAATCATGCTTTACATTTCAAACTTGGATGAGATTAGTCTTAGAACTTAAGTTTTAAGTTCTAAGATTAGTCCAAATGTCCTCGCTTTATAAACCACTGCTATTTCTGAAAGGCTTACATATTTGACTTCCTTTGTTGGGTCATTACAAAGACACTATTTTCCCTTCAGTACTCCAGTTATTACTGTCTTCAAAACTCAAACAATGTAAAGTTTTCAGTGTTCATAATCTGCTGGCATGCATACCTGTGCTCGTGCAGTAATTCATTCAGACAAGTACACAAAGGCACAGAGTTTTCAATCTGGCTCAGGGGGGGGGGGGGAGGCAATTACCACCCTCTCTCTTTTTCATTCCTTCCTTGAAACTAACCAAAGCCCTTGCTCTTTTGGTGAACTGTAGCACGTCTAACAAAACCAAAAGGTCAGGACAAGCAAACAACAGAATTTGTGAAATAAATTTTTCTTAACAGCCTGCACCTGTACAAGAAAGCATGAAGTGAAAAAAACAGTGTCAGCTGTGAAGAGGGCTTACCAAAACTTTAGAAATCAAGCAGGCCAGGATGTTCTCTGAAAACCACTGTTGAACAGCCTGCACCTAAAAAGAAATGCACAGAGTGAATTCACTGCGAACACCAGCTGTGCACGCTGCATTGGCTTACCAAAAAATTCAAGGAGGCCTGCCTGCCAAGGGGCTACCTCCTTACATTGTGTAACAGCCAGTACACATACAGAGCAGTACCACCGAGTGGGCTTCCTCAGTGTTATCAATCGTAATGAAAATAAACCTTGACAGGTCTAACAAGTCCATGCAGTAATGCATCTGTATTTTCACGGTTCCTTCAGCTCCTTTATTTTTTCTCTGGGTTCATAACCAAATGCAGACCTGAGGCAAAACACAACACTTCCATAATCTTTAGCAACAAGGCACATACAAGTGCAAACAGCAAATGAAATAGCTCAGGGTAGCCTGGCTCAAATAAACAGAAATCAGGTAATCATTGTTAATTGACAAAGTGTATTGTTCCATATTTTCATCAAGACGTGGAATAAAACAAGCCATCTACAATATATTTCTTGAGTTCTTGGTTTGCTTGGCTTATGCATGCGGTCACTGAATTTCATGAAACCAATACAATTTCCGCTACATAATTACTTGTAAATTGTAAATTGCGGGGTTTAAAACTCTTTCGCTACCGCGCCATAGGCCATCGTTCGCATATGAACGATTGAAATCGCACGCGGAAAAAAAGCTCATTTTGGTGCGTCGTGGACGTGCTTCACCATCTAGTATGCGAGCTCAACAACTGCTCTTTTGATTGCAACATTGTTTTCAGTGTTTTGACATGAGGGGGCACCGTGAAAAATAAAACTTTGAACGGCCGCAGCAGCGTCAGCAGGAGAAAATGGCGTCCGCATCGCCGCGCTGCGCTCCTCGAAAGCGAAAGCTGACATCGAGCGTCGGCCGGTTTCGGTTTCGTTTTTTGCGACGAAAGCAGGGGTTATTAGTCGGGCAGCAATGTACAAACGTCGGATTTCGGTTTCGACAGCGAGACTTCGCCTCAGGTGCCTGGGACGTCAGCGCGTACTTGCATGTAAGTTCTGTTTTCGTTCGCTGTGTGTTTTCTGCGGTGCATGCGGTTTGTAATTGATGAAAGTGGTTTATTTTTGTGCTTCAGGGTCTTCACAACGTATGGCGAAGACAGTTTGCCAAATGCTCAAGGTCGCGTCGCGTTTTTCCACCAAGACGACAGCGAGATGTCCATATTGGCACATCGCTGCGGAGCGGCGCTCGGAGATTCGCTCGACCTCTCGACTTTTTTTTTTTTTTTGATGCTCTTCACTGCGGAAGTGATGAAGACCGTAAGCGAAAACACTAATAAGTATGCATGGATGAAGATTTTGGACAGGCAAACATACGCTCGGCGTGACGGCTCATGGGAAGACGTGAATCCATTGGAGATGCTGAAGTTCATTGGAATCATCATGTACATTGGAATTGTTGACCCGCCGCGACTATATCTCAACTGAAATAACGGAATAATCTATACTGGCCTTCTGCCATCAAAAATCATTTCCCAAAATTGATCCTGGCTTTTGAACCACATCGATAAAACTTACTTCATCCATCCTGATGTTTTAGAGCTTGCCTAAAATGCCAAATTTTATCAGCTGGCTTTCAGGGAGCAGCTCATTTAAGAAATCTTCGGGTATGATGAGGTAAAAAGTCCACGCCCCGAATCCTCCCATAGAATCCATTCATCACCAACCGAAAAAGATGGAAAAAGAAGAAACTGCAAGCTCGGCTATCAGAGAATAAGAGAGGAACAAAGATAAAACGTTATGTGAAGCACCTGTCAGTCTACCTCTGCTTCACATCTTCACCCCTGTTGCTCTTCATAGTGGCGCCGCAGTCATGATATCTGACTTGACCGGCCATATGGAAAGTGCAATAATTTTTTCTCATAGCTGAAACAAGGAATAATGACAGTTATAAACATGTGCAACAGTTTCTATCTTCCAGTTTTCCTCTAATTAAGTTCTGGCTTAGTGCAGCCGATAATTTTTGTTTTTGCTATATACTTTTTTCGTGTTTTTGGCAAATTTCACAAATAAATATTCATGTACTTTTTCCCACACAACTCTGCTGTTTGTTTCATTCAGAAGTGTAACTAATAAGCCACCATTTCATGTACTGCAATATGTGCTGGGTGTGTTAGATTTTGTGAAAAAAAAAAAATTCTTTCAGTACACTCCAAATCGTCCATTTTTCCGTGGTAGCGAAAGAGTTAACGTCCAGGAACGATTATGGGCAACGAGGGACGCCGTAGTGGAGGGCTCCGGATTAATTTTGACGACTAGTGGTTCTCTAACGTGCGCTTACTTAAGACAGCACACAGGCGTTTTTGTATTTCGACTTTAACGACATACGGCCGCCGCGGCCGGCATCAAATAACTTGCGATCTTGAGGTCGGCAGCCGAACGCAAGGCCACACAGCCACCACGAGGGGTCTCATGATCACTTCATGATAATGGATACTGTACATTCTATTCCGCCATTATAAGCATAACTAAATCCTTCTTATAAGCATGAGTGTCACTGGTAGTAATCAAATTAAGCTGAATTCGAACATTCGCGAGGACAGAACAGAGTTGCTGGCAACAATAAAATCCTACCAGGATGCAATCGAGCAGATTTCAATGTGTAGAAAAAATTCGCGCCTTTCCTACCTCTGTTTAAACAAAGCTTGGTCGCTTTGAAGCTATGTCACAAATGATGGCGCTTGATTTTTCTAGAGTTCCAATTTATGGATGACTTTCGTAAGAAAGCAGCTCATATGCGAGAGCAACATAGCGGTGCCCACTTTACGAAAGCTCAAACGCTTGGAACACCGTTTTTTCGAACATCGAACATTACACTTTGGCATGAAAACACTGGGTGACACAGGTTTGCAATTTGTAAACCAAGGAAGGGACACACTAGCCGACGGTTGAATGAGGCGCATTGGTGGCTGATCCGCAGTAAGGTTGATGCTTTCAACATACAAGAGGAATGGAAGCTGCCTTACTTTTGCGGAAAACGAGATGCACATTTCAGCGCAGTCCTGGTTGTAAAAGACATCGCGGGAAAATTGCAAACAGCACCGTGAATCGCCTACAAGCGCGAGACAAAGGCGACAGACAAACGTTGCAAAGCGTTCACTTGGCGCGCGTAGCAAGAAACCGCTAGCGACTGCAACGCCAAATGGCCGGACGAAGTATTACATTCCAAAAATGCAAAAGAAACAAAGCAACAACATAAAAGCAATAAACAAATTGCATCACATACTTTTATGTAACGTTAAGCATTTGCAACCTGCAAAAAGATTTATTTTTGCTTGAAATGATTAAATTTGCGTACACAGACAGTAGACTGTATCGCCACCGAGCGGAGCGGCACCAAGCAGCAAGCTGAGGCGTTCAGGACGCGAATGGCGCGCGAGCGGCGTGCGGACTGCAACAACGTGGCGAAGACAGCATGGAAGAAAGGGGCGATGGCGCGACGGCAACATTCGCTGCTCGTGGCCAGCCGAGGCGTTCGCAACAGGAAACAAATTTAATGATTCGCGTAACTTTAGTAGAGCCTTACGAATGGCGGGCTAGTTGTAATCGATGTGGACCGTGATTAACGTGATTTCGGACTGCATACGACGAAACGCGCTGTCAGAGTTTGAGCACAAAGCGCGATCTTTGCACCGGTGCGCCTGCTCTTCAAAAAGTGAAGTGCAAATACCGGTGTAGTGCTCATTCATTTCACAGTTTATGTGCCGTACTTCCGTATTTCATGCATTGGTTGGAATAAAACGTGAAGGTTGAAAATGCTTGCCGTGATCTATATCATGTTTAAGCCATGGTGGCAGCTTTGCCTGAACGTATAGGCCCGTCTTCTTAACATGGTGTTTAGCAAGACGTTCCAGAAACCTTGCTGAAGAAATGTCTTACTGCAGACGTCCTAAAGAAGGTTCGAAAAAGACTTCTTGCCGTCGACGTCTATGAGACGTCTCGATCTAGCGCAAGACATGTGAAGCCATTTCAAGCTGTTTCAGGACGTTTCTAAGACGTCCTGTGTTTCGTGAGCGGGACCGAAACCGCATCTTTCTGGTTAGCAGCAGAGTACCATAACCCCTTGCAACCACACCGGCATTTGCGATAACTATCAGAGATACCCAATTCATGCATTCATGAAATATCTTTGTGGACGAATGAAATATTTAAATACAGTAGCGGTAGAACGGGCGCGCGCGCGCCGGCGGTGGCAGCTGCACCGCCGCTCCTTCGCCAGACATCTCGTTGCAGTCGAGTGAGTGAGATGCATGGCTCCGAGCGGGCCAATAATTCCGCGCCAAGCGGTTCGGGGAAGCGACAGTGGGTTGACCACAAGGCTTTCGCCAAGCACACTTTAGAATTTCCAAAGTGTCTTCGGTAATTTTTTCCAATTAATACTAGATGAGAAGGACATCTTGGTACACGAGCTAGATAAAAGCTAAATATAAGCACAAAATCACAGATTACAGGAAGCAATTATACATAAATGTATATGTTTATGTATCAAGTCGTAACGGCATTCGACAGCATGATAGCCGGAACAAGAATAACGAACGTTAACTGCTGTGCTTCTCATTATTTGTAGGCTCGTGATGGCATGGCATATGTCATCACGCGCATATGCCAGGTGCCTTTTTCTTCTATATGCCGACCTGTACACAAAACATAAAACTGAGCAGGGGATAGGACACAGGAGAGAAGCAAACAGGACAAGCTCCTCGTCCTGTTTGCTTCTCTCCTGTGTCCTGTCCCTTGCTCAGTTTATGGTCTGTAATCATGTCATACCAACTAGCCACTGGGGAAAACCTGTACACCCCCCCCCCCCCCCCCCCCCTTCGTGTTCGACGCGGCCGACCATCATCACCGTGCGTCAAGAGCCGGTGCTGTCTTGACTCAAGACAGCACCGGCTGGGCGAGGAGGGAAGTTTTCCTTAACGGGGTAAGAGGAAGCAGCGACGGGAGTGCCACCTTGAAGGTTACGCGGAGCTCCGCCGAGCCGTTGAGAGTCTCTTTCCGGTCCCGTTTCCTTCCGGTCTGCCTCTTGCCAGCCCAACTTGGCAAGAACGCGACGTCCCGCCGAAGTTTGACTGAGCCGGACTCTTTGATTAGACAGATGAGCTTCTATTAACTCTTCAACGTCGTTGTGCTTGGCCATGCCGAGAAGCTTATCGGTCGAAGAATACGTCGGTACGCCCAGCGCCATCTTGGTTGCCTTGCGTATAATGATGTTCAACTGGTCCCTGTCTTTCTTGAGTAACTTCAGGTACGGCGCCGCGTAAACGATGCGCGACGTCACGAAGGCCTGGACGAGCGTCAGTGCATCGGCCTCTCTCTCGCGAGCGGTTGCAGCCGCTCGTCACCTTCTGCGGCAGGCGCACGGAGATCTGTTTTGCCTTGCCGCTGGACTTCTGGTTCCAGGCAGCGAAGCGAGCGCAGCAAACGCGCGCTCTCCTCACCTCCCCCAGCAGATGCTCAGGGATGGCTTTGCCCCAAAGAATGCAGCGCGCGCGGGAAACCCCGGCCGGCATTGTCGGTGCGTACACACGTTCGCAGCCGATACCCCCGAAGTCGCACCCCTGCCCCAGCCGGTAAGACTGAAAGCCTTCTTATGTAGCTGTCGTGTCCGGTCGCTGTGTTGAATGCAGCGAAAGACGCACACGGTACTTTAAGACTTCGTTTATTTAAAGCCGATGAGGGTGCGACCAGCGTCGACCGAGGCAGGAGCCGAACTGGCCGCCCGAAGAAAGGAGGGAGCGGAGAAGCGTCCACGGGAGGGAGTGGCTTCCCAAAACAGGAGGAGGATGCGGGGGCGCACCATGGGGGGGGCATCTGGCGACAGCGTGCGACGAAGGGCAAGTGGTCGTTAGGAGGAGGATGCGAGTGGTCGTTAGGAGGAGGATGCGAGTGGTCGTTAGGAGGAGGGTGCGGGGGCGCACACACACAAAAGCAATAAGGGGACACAACACTTCCTTCCCCCTTAGAAAGTTGCCTGGTATCGTGCAGGGGGTCGGCGCTCACGCGTGGAGGCGCGCTGGCTTTGTGCGCTCGGGGGAGAAACACTTGTAGGCTGGCTGTTGTTCGCTGTGTCTCCTAGGTCTGTCCTGGGCGAAGTCTCTTCTTCCGGGAAGAGGTGCCAGGCTATGTGGGAAGATGGTGCACGTGTTCTCTCCGCTGGCGGACAGCTCTCAGACGGCGTCGTAAATCTACGCAGCTGGTTGAGATGTCGGCGTGCTACTGTGCCATGTATGTTGACGAGCCAAGAGCGCAGGCCTATGCGTCTGACAATTGTAGCTTCCTCCCAGCGTGGCTTTTTCAGAAACTGTCGGGCGAGGACGCGCTGCCCCTCATTAAGCGTGCCGCAGCGCGGAATTGCTTTTTCTTCCCGGAACGTCTCTGCCTTTGGCTCGGGGAGGATGGCTGTGAGCTGGGTTCGCATTTCACGCTCGAACATCATTTTCGAGGGGGTCTCGCCTGTTGTGCTCTGAACCGTCGTGTGCTGCTTGAAGAGAAAGCGCGCAAGGCGGCGCTGCAGCGAGCCTGTCTGATCTCTTTCAAGGGCGCGTTTTAGCTCGGCTACGTAGCGCTCGGCTTGTCCGTTTGTCGCTGGGTGGTAGGGGGCCGATGTAACTGATGAGATCCCGTTGTCGCGATAAAACTTGAGGATCTCCGCAGACACAAACGGTGTTCCGTTGTCCGACACTACCTTGCGCGGCAGGCCGAACGTTGCAAATAGTGATCGGAGGTTGTCAATGACTGCTGCCGAAGTCGTCTGTCCCATTTGCCTTATCTCAAGCCACTTTGTGTAGGCATCTACGACCACAAGGAAAGTGCAGCCCTCAATTGGTCCTGCAAAATCAATGTGCAGTGTGTGCCATGGTGTGTCTGGCTTTTCCCATTCTGGGACAGGAGCTTTCGGCGGGGCGCTCCGGCTGCTCTGGCAAGGCTTGCATTCTCGCACCACTGTTTCGATGTCGTTGTCAATGCCAGGCCACCACATGTAGCTTCTGGCACACTTTTTCATTGCAACGATGCCCCGATGTCCGGCGTGGATGAGAGACATAGCTTGTGCGCGTAGTTCTCTCGGCATCACAACTCGGGACCCAAATATGATGCAGCCGCGATGGGTGCTCAACTCTGTAGCTCGCCTGCGGTAAGCGTCGAAGTTGTCCCCTTTGAGTTTATGCACGTTGCCTTGTTGAACAGCTGTGTAAACTAGCCGGAGAGCTGCGCACTTCTGCGTAGATGCTGCAACTGTGCCTGCTGTAAGCGGAGGTTCTGGCAGTGCTTCGAACATCAGAACGTCTCCTGGTGGAAATGGTTCGTCAACAGTTGCGTCTAGTGGCAGACGGCTTAGCGCATCGGCGTTTTGATGTTTACTCCCATTGCGGTAGACCAGAGCGTAGTCGTACGCTGAGAGTTTGATGCACCAACGTGTCATTCGCGGAGACAAAGTTGGTGGCATAGGCCTTTGTGGTCCCAGAATGCCCAATAGCGGTCGGTGATCGGTTATAAAGGTCACCTTCCGGCCGGCAATGTACTGGTGAAAATGTGTCGCCGCGTAGACGATGGCTAGCCCTTCTTTGTCAAGTTGCGCGTAGTTGCGTTCTGCTTGCGACAACGTACGTGAGGCGAAGGCGATGGGAGCTTCCCTTCCTTGCTCGTCAGTTTGCGATAGAACCGCGCCGACTCCGTACGGTGATGCGTCGCAAGCCAAAAGCAGAGGCTTCCTTTCGTCGTAGTGGCGGAGGACTGTACATCTTCGAATCAGGTCTTTCAGGGCATCGAATGACTGCTGATGGCGTGGCGACCATGTCCATGTCACATCTTTCCGAAGGAGTTGGTATAAGTCGTTGGCCACGGTAGCTCTTTGTTCCAAGAACCGGTCGTAGAACGTCAAGAGTCCGAGAAAAGCCTGTAGCTCCTGCTTGTTTGTTGGAGCTCGTGCTTCTGTGATCGCTCGCACTTTGTCCTCGGTAGGGTGAATGCCTTCCGCATCAATTCGGTGTCCCAGAAATTGCACCTCTGGCACCGCAAAACAGCACTTCGATTTGCTTATGCACAAATTAGCGTTTGCTAGCCTTTCGAGAACGAGCTCTAGGCGCACTGCATGCTCTTCAGTGGAAGTGCCACTGATGATGACATCGTCAAGGTAGACACAAACTCCTGGGATGCCCTGAAGCACTGTCTCCATGAATTTTTGAAATATGGCCGGGGCTGCAGCTACGCCAAAAGGCAGTCGCTTGACTTTGTACAAGCCTTTCAGTGTGTTAATTGCCAATAATTCAGCAGTTGACTCGCTCACCTTCAGCTGCTGATACGCCTGGGTGAGGTCCAATGTGCTGAAGACTCTTGCGCCACGTAGTACACTGAATACTTCTTCAGGTGTCGGTAGCGGGTAAGAGGACGCTTTAGTCGCAAGATTGACGGTGCTCCGGTAGTCTCCGCAGAGGCGTATGGTTCCGTTCTTCTTGCGAACTACGACAAGTGGTGTGGCCCATTCTGAATGCTGCGTCGGCTCGATGACACCTTGCTGCTCCAGTTTGTCCAACTCTTTTTCAACTGAAGCTCGGAGAGCAAACGGCACCGGCCTGGCCTTCAGAAATTTGGGTTGCGCGTTGTCCAACAACTCCAGTGTGACCGGGGGCCCTTCGTTTCCTGGAATCTCTTCCGAGAATACTCTTTCGTATTTCTCTTGCAGTTGCTCAACCATGTTCTGGCTCGGCGTCTGGTGTATGCCGCATATCATCACGCCTAGTGGAGAAAACCAGTTTCTCCCTAGAAGGCTTGATCCTGTGCCCTTCACAACAAGCAGAGGTAGCGTATGGGTCTGGCCGTTGTAGTTAACCTGCACGTTGGCAGAGCCCAATAGTGGCAGATTCTGTCCTGACCACGTTCGCAGGTGCGTGTCGTCTTGTTGCAGGGCGGGTGCGTCAGATGGCCATGAAGTTCGGAACGTGTCCTCACTGATCAGAGTACAGGCTGCGCCGGAGTCCACCTCGAACTTAATCAGCTGGTGATGTACGCTTACTTCTGTAAAAATCTTCGGTCGCGTGCCGAGATTCATGGTGTTCAGGTCGTACAACACAGATGGTGTTGCTGATGTTGTTCCATGGAGATCAGATAGCGGCGTATTCTCTGAGGCGTTGACGCTGTGATTAGGCTGGGAAGGTGACTTTATCTTGGCAAGTCTCCGTTTCGTAATGCATGCTCTTTCGATATGCCCTCGCTTGTGGCAAAAATTACACGTGGCTGACTGGAATCGACATCCCTGGGGGTTGTGTTGGTCGTCACACCGCCAGCAGCGTTGTGCCTTTTTGACCGATTTTACAACAACAGAAGGCTTGCGCACCTGGTTGCTTGTCTGGTGTACCGGCTCGGTGTTCCGGCGAATCCCTCTCTGCTGGTGACCGGCGCTCTCCGCTCGAACGGCGATGTCGTAAGCTTTGCTGAATGTGAGGTCCTTCTCAGCGAACAGGCGCTGCTGCAGTGACTCGTCACTCAGTCCGCACACAAATCTGTCGCGTAACATCACGTCCAAGGGAAGCATGGTGGTGTTAGCAGAAGAAGCTGCGTCTCCCTCCTGCCCGGTAGCTGTTGTCGACAGCGTTCCAAAATTGCAGTCGGCAGCGAGCTTCTTGAGCGCGGCTACGTAGGCGCTCACAGTTTCTCCTCCCAGTTGATCTCGTCGTTGGAAGCGAGCCCGGCTGTAGACCTCGGATGGCCTTGGGTCGTAGTGCTTTTGCAGCGCTTTTACGATGTCGTCGTAAGACACTGCCGCTGGTGTGCTTGGCTGAATAAGGGCGCAGACAGTATCGTAGGTCTGCTCCCCGCACAGCGTCAGCAGGTTGGCCCTCTTCAAGGCTGGGTCTGTGATGTTGTTAGCTTCAAAGTAGAACTGAAGGCGTCCAACCCACGATGACCACGATGAGCCGTTGAACTCTGGTATCTGATTGGGAAACCCTCGCGTAGCCATGGCTTGTCAATAGCGTTGCGTAGCGCGGGTCGAATCCACTTTCTCGTCGCCACTGTCGTGTCCGGTCGCTGTGTTGAATGCAGCGAAAGACGCACACGGTACTTTAAGACTTCGTTTATTTAAAGCCGATGAGGGTGCGACCAGCGTCGACCGAGGCAGGAGCCGAACTGGCCGCCCGAAGAAAGGAGGGAGCGGAGAAGCGTCCGCGGGAGGGAGTGGCTTCCCAAAACAGGAGGAGGATGCGGGGGCGCACCATGGGGGGGGGGGGGCATCTGGCGACAGCGTGCGACGAAGGGCAAGTGGTCGTTAGGAGGAGGATGCGAGTGGTCGTTAGGAGGAGGATGCGAGTGGTCGTTAGGAGGAGGGTGCGGGGGCGCACACACACAAAAGCAATAAGGGGACACAACAGTAGCCTTCTATTTCCGAGGAATGCCTCGTTGATGTTGTGTAGCTAGCCGACCCGCTCTATGTATTTATTGCAAGTGTAATAAATAGCATATGAGTGTTCACGCTTTGTCGTCCCTCCCTTTCTTCCCTCGAGCACAAACCACTCCGCGGTTAGCGAGCGGAAACGCTGCGTCCGCAGAGTGGGATTGCGGGGGCGGAATAGTTGAGCCCCTAAATTTCCACACCACTCATCATTCACTCCTGTATACAAGTTCACCAATTTTAAAAATAGCTGACCGAGTTATGAGAGCATACTCGAGTTAAAATAAAATGGCTACCACTACCAACTGAGGCGCAAAAGCGGGACAGTTCAGTTTGAAAGGTAGCTGGGACAGTTTGCAAAAATATCTGGAACTGCATCTGATGAAAGAGCAAACAGCACTACTTGTGCTGGCTAACACGACACCATCGTGCACTGCAGGCGTCGTCTTGCTGACGTAACCGCTGCAGAAATGCTTTTCGCACACATGCCTCGCAAATAGGACATTCGCGGCACTAATACTTTATCCATTAACTTAACGTAGGGAACGTCTGCAGAGCTCGGTGACGGGTAGGCTGCGAAAACAGGCAATTCTGTCAGTTACTGATACCATCATCTCCATACCACACGCTCGGGAAACCATGTTTAAGATGCAGTGAGTACGCGAGGTTGATTTTATGGAATCGATTGTAATGTGTACAGCAAGTGGTATCGATAGTACTATCGATATAGCTATAGGTAGTACTATCGATAGAACTATCGAAAGTAGTATCGATAGTACTATCGACACTACTATCGAAAGAACGAACTATCGATAGCACTACCCATAATTTTCATCGATAGTTCGATAGTTATTCAACTATCGATAGTACCGACAGTACTATCGGTAGTTTTGCATCACTGGTTCCCCACCGCTTCCGGATTCGTAGACTATGGGCGTCAATAGACGTGTTGAGCATACCGGAGACGCATATCGAATTACTGGACCTCCTGCGCATGCGCACTGGCATACATGGGTGCGGTCAGGCGGGGTCACTGCACGTGCGCAGACAGCGTCCGGTAAACCGGTATGCGTCTACGCTAATACGTCTCCGGTACGTTAAAAAAAATAGGAGGATGCTTCGCCTTACGAGTAGACGCGATAGCGCCTTCTCCTCTAGGTTACACTCCACGACATACTACGCCACTACATACTCATACGTATACTGACTGTTGCATCGATCAGAGAAAATCGAAGAAAAAATTGGCAGTGGCTTAGTTCTGCTATGCCAGGATATACGTAGCGTGAGGTGAGGGCGAGGTGTCCACATCTCGGCGACGCCGCTTTGCTATGCGTTCCTCTCGTTGCTCTGGCGCCTCCGTGATGTCAAGTCTTTTAAGTGCCATAGTCTTTCACACACGTCGAACACGTACAAAAACGGATTGTTCACAAAGTCAGCCTGAAAGGCCCGAGTCGCACTGGCACTCTCACTGAGTTTCACCGTACAGTCCGTCGATCGGTGAGTCTTGACATCGTTTTGAGGCTGCTGCTCAGGGGCCCCGGCACGCCGCTCAGCCTCCTGGCGACGCCGCTTTGCTAGGCGTTCCTCTCGTTGCTCTGGTGTCTCCGCTGCGCGATTGGCCTTAGCGCGTTTGTTCTTCCTCTGGTTAACCGTTAACTGCCAGGCAACCACTTCGGGTTCCGGCGAATTCAACTTTTCCGCTCAGCAGCGGCTTTGCTTTCCTTCTCCATGGCTGTAGCCTGGCTGTCGTTCCTCACCATCCTCTTCTTGTCGGCTCCGGCGCACCAGCTGCGCAGCTGTGACGTCACTCGCTCCTCGCGCATGCGCAGCACGGCTCTCCAGGAGCCACGCGAAACTGCTCAACCTCGGCCAGTGTAGCTCACGCTACAAAATTCTCTGCCTAACCGCTTGCTTGTTCGGGCTCCAATTTCGCACCAAAGTGGCATTTAGCGGTCAGTTTTGTTTTACACTCCGTTTGGGTGGGCTACTTGCCTGATACGGTCAGAACTCATCGAAAATCTCCATCGTATGCGGTGACGGCGGACCGAAACGGCAAGCTTTCGCAGCAGTCGTACCCGTAGTGCCATCTGTGCCCACCGGAGGAACGAGCACTCAACCAATGAGGCTGCGACGAAACGCGAGAGGGGTAAAAGAGGCTGCGCGGTTGGTTTGAAAGTGCTTTCTCGGCTATTTTTATCAAAATTCGGGCTTTGTAGGACTTTCCTCGACGCAGATTGGGCTCGGAAATAAGGGGACCCCTCAAGGTTCAGTCCTCTCTCCAATGCTCTTCAATTTTGCCATGAGAGGACTATCCCACAGACTAAATAAACAAGGGCGTCCGCAGAATTTTTTGCAGGGGGGGGCCCCATTGGTTGTTGGCGCCGGAGGGGGGGGGGGTATGTTCGTAGCAAAAAGGCACTATTTGAGGAGTAAATTTATTTATTTATATATAAATAAAAAATAAGTGAAATACACACATGAAATAAAAATTGCGAACAGCAAATTAAAGTGTGGCTAGGAGAGATACATTGGAGTTTATCAACGAAGAAACAATTAAAATTAATAAAAATGCACTGTCACTTCGTGGAGAAAAGTGCTCAGTCTTGCTGCATACGGGTTCTCGACTCGCCCGGATTGATGACCAGCACACAGCACAATATCGTCACAAACACGCAACTACTGTCACTCAGTCAGTCTTCCTTGAACAGCAACTGTAGACGCCTCGGATTTTTCTGGGCGAATTGCGTGATTACACGGGTGATAAATTCATTTATGTACTTCATTACACGCTCTCGGTGCACACTCATCACACACATTGATTGGAAAAACGGTTGAAAACAAAAGATGACTATATATGCGACGAAAACTTATTTACAAGATAAATGCACGCTCGCAGCTTCATACACCTCGCTCCATCTTGCTCGCGCATCCGCACAGTCGAGCAACCGCACACACACTGCTCGCCGCTCGTCGTTTTCTCGTCCGCTGTCTTGGTTGTTCTCAGCTTCGTTGACAACCGGCCGCTAAAACACCGAAGCACAAACACAGAGGCGCGCACACGTGCAAGGGTTTACTTCCGCGCGACTTCCAAGGGGAAGGGACACTCGCCACTCCGGTCGGAAAATTTGTTTTGTGTGTTTTTATGGGGTTCAGTGCCCCAAAACGACTCAGGCTATGAGGGACAAAGTAGTACAGAGTTCCGGATAATGTCGACCACCTGGGTCTCTTTACCGTGCACTGACATCGCACAGTACACGGGCGCTGTTGTGATTTGAGGCCCAGCCAGAGGTGACAGGCGAGCCAGGCAGGCGCCATCGGGCTGCGTTGACCGAAGGCGCTGGTTTTGGGAGAAGGCGCAAGGAACGCTGGTGTGGGGGCGCCTCTGGAGACTGCGTCGTCGTGAACAAAAGCAGCTAATCCCCTTTGCCGAAGATTCTGAATGCGGCGCTTCTACCGAACTGCGCTCTCCCGCGGATCGGAGGAGACAGCGAGCGGCGGCGGCGCCAACTCATCGCCCGCTTGCCCCTGAGCAGCCCGACAAAGCGGGGGTGGACACGGCTGATTTGTCCTTCCCTCCTGAAGATGCCCTGTGCACTGTCTGCCTCCGTGTCGCTATCTCTCTAGAGATAAAAGAAACAGACACCCATCTCAAGACGGCTCGAAACACATGCTCGCCGGTGCCGCTGTATGTCTGCAACAGGTCGCCCGTCAACAGAGCTAACGATGGCGTGGTTTGAAAACGGCGTAAAGACGCGTGCCCGGACGCGGCATTTCGCAGATGTGACCCAAAGCGTGGAAGCGGGGCTGCTTTTACCCTTTTGGCTGAGCGCACCACCGCCCCTGACGTGCGGCCATCAATCACGCTTCGAGTGAGTGATTTTCCAGGGGGGTGCAGCCGCCCCCCCTTGCCCCCCCCCCCCTCCGGACGCCCATGTAAATAAAATTGACGGGCTAAAACACAGTATTTATGCTGATGATATAACTATTTGGACAGCAGGGGGAACGAACGCTGACATCTCATACCGACTGCAGGCAGCGGCAGAGGTAGTTGAAAACTATGCTCTGGAGAGAGGGCTTTCCTGCTCCCCTTAAAAATCTGAGATCTTCTCGCTTAATAACAAAGACCAGATGAAGAAAGAGACTCGCTTCCCTCACCTATACGGCTCGATAGAGGTTGTTGTTGGTGGTAGGTTAGTACCTAGGGTTGACACTATCAGAGTCCTTGGATATTTTCTCCAGACGAACGGGCGTAATACAACCACTATCAAGAAGCTTAGTACCTATGTCACCCAGGTCATAGGTATCTTTAGGCGGATCTCCCTCAGAAACAAAGGCCTGCGAGAGCACTGTCTCCTGAGATTAGTACAAGCATTCATAGTGAGTAGGATTGCATACGCGACTCCATTTCTGAAGCTTAGTGGGCAAGAGGAGGAGAAAATAGAAAAGTTAATACGAAATGCATACAAAAGAGCTCTCGACATCCCACCGAACTCCTCAACGGAGAAACTCCTTAGCATGGGAGTCCACAATACCTGCGCGGAGATCACCAGGGCAGTAAGAGAAGCGCAAATTTGGAGGCTTAGCTCCTCAATAGCAGGCAGGCAGATCCTCAATGACCTAGGGGAGAGCGAGAGGAAGCCCCCGTATACTGCAGAGCTAATCCCCTTAGACATACGGAAGCATCTCAAAATGGCCAGTATACCTAAGAACATGCACCCGGAGCATGATAAAGAAAGGCGAAGACACAGAGCTCGAACAATAATGAACAATCTTGCCCGGGACCCGCCGGGTAACATAGCCTTCTGCGACGCAGCCTGTGGGTCCGATGGCGCCTCTGTCATTGCAGTCGTTGATGGGAATGGGCAGAAAGTGACAGCAGCATCGATTAATACTAGGAGTGCATTAGTGGCAGAGGAAGCTGCTATTGCTCTTGCGTGCGTCAGTACCAAAGCCAAGATAATCTTGTCTGACAGTAAAGCAGCTGTCCATAACTTTTGTAAGGGGGTGGTCTCCAGTCAAGCCACTAAATTACTAAGAAGATACCCCTCAAGCAGAGAGGTCTCCCTCATATGGGTTCCTGCGCATGAGGGCATTCCGGGGAATGAGGCTGCTCACAGCCTCGCTCGAGAATTATACATCCGAGCAGCTCTGGAAGTGCCCCGGAGTGGGAATAAAGACCCTCTCATAACGTATAAAGAAATTACTGAAACACCAAGACTAGATAGGAGAACACTCTCACTTCCGGATAGGTCACTCACTCCAAAGGAGTGCAGGGCCTGGAGGAGGCTTCAGGTCAACAGATTCTTTCCCTACTTTATACTGCACGACGAAGACACTGGGGGGCCTGAGCTCTGCAGTAGCTGTCACAGAATCACTTCGCAAAATCACTTAATTTGGGAATGTCAGGATTCTCCTGGGGCTAAAACACAAATCATCCCAGACCTTGCCACCTGGGAAGCGCTGATCCGAAGCCACGACCCGGATCAGCAGAGACTCATCATCCGTCAGGCGGAGACAGCTTACCACAAGACTCTCTCCGCGGTCTCCGGTGCTGAGAGCCGGCTGGGAGGCGCCCCCTCCTAATTGCTGCGCCCCGACCGTGAGGCCCCATGATGACGGAAATAAAGTTCATTCATTCATTCATATCAAAATTCGGCGCAGAAAACGCTGTTGCACGCAACTGCACCTCCAAGCCCCCCCCCCCCCCCCCCCCCCCCCTTCGCCGCACCTTGCGCTTTTCCCATGAGTTTCTCCGCAGCCTTCCCTGCACGGTAGAGTGCTCGTTCGTCTGGAGGGCTCATGACGGCGCTACCGGTAACATTACTGCCAAAGCTCGAAGTTTTGGTGCGCCGTCGCCACAAACTATGAAGATTTCCGATTAATTTTTACCGAATCGGGCAAGTACTCCACCCAAACGTAATATAAAACAAAACTGACCGCCAAACAAATTTTGAGCTCTACAAGGCGGGCGGTCAAGCAGAGGAATTTATATATATATATATATATATATATATATATATATATATATATATATATAAGCAAGGGAAGGAGAATGAAGGGCTCGTTATAATTATAAGAGAAGCCGACAGCCACCGAAACCAAGGTACACAGGAGATTTTTTTATTTTATTTTATTTATTTTGTGCTGTTGTTAGATTTAGAACATTGCTGAATATGTTATCGCTTAAAGCTAATTGATTAGAAAAGCAGAAGAAAAAACAACCACATGCCGCCGGTGGGATCCGAACCCACGACCTCCGAATTACGCGTCCGGTGCTCTACCGCTGAGCTACGGCGACGGCTGTCAAATCTTCTGCTTTGGGGGGTATTTAAGTTTACAAATAACCTAACCTTGAGAGTGTTCATCAGCGCCACCCACGTTCTTAAGCCGCGGACGTAGCACGTCCTGTGTTACCGCTGATGTGACGTAGAACGTCATCGAACGGCGAGGGTGGAAGCTGTGTGAGGACCCTCTTATGCTCCCTATGGCGTCAAGGCTGCCAGAACCGAGGCCCTCGCTAAGCAATTAAGCAAGCAAGGGAAGGAGAATGAGGGGCTCGTTATAATTATGAGAGAAGCCAACAGCCGCCGAAACCAAGGTACACAGGGGAGTTTTTTAATTTTATTTTATTTAGTTTGTGCTGTTGTTAGATTTAGAACATTACTGAATATGTTATCACTTAAAGCTAATTGATTTGAAAAGCAGAAGAAAAAACAAACACATGCCACCGGTGGGATCCGAACCCACGACCTCCGAATATTATATATATATATATATATATATATATATATATATATATATATATATATATATATATATATTCCGAGAAAGCTGTATAGCTTTCCTTTGTAGCCGTGCCGTAAGGCGCAGCCTTACTATATATATATATATATATATATATATATATATATATATATATATATATATATATATATATATATATATATATGGTGCTCTCTATTTATCTATGCGGATTGTAAAAAAAATCTGCGCAAACTACTGGCCTATTTGGGCTCAACCATCGCACACCACAAAGTAGCTTTGAAGTCTGTGTTTTAACATTAGAACTCGCCTGGATTGTCCAGAAACGGCGGGTAACTGCAGTCATCTGCGCGCAGAATTTTCGTCGAGGCCAGCGAAGCAGCGGATTTAGGGTGCCTCGATACCAGCGCCGCCGTACAGGGTGGAGACAACATCGCGGGCGCCGCCATATTGAATCACACGGGATCAGCTGCGCTAGCGTGTGTAACGGCGCCACTTTTACTTTCGGCGGGCGTGAGAGTGCTTTTGACTGGAACTGTCTTTTTCATCAACATCGCACTGCGTATCTTTTCACTCATAATAGCCATTTTAACATCCGAGGGTCGAAGACGTAATTGCATGACTTAATTTTACAGCCCCAGGTGGTCGAGGTTGAACATTTACTGTTCCGTCTGTTGGTTTGAAAAACGCGCTAATATTTTAAAGATCTGTTGCCGGGCGGGTGCTGCTGCTCTTTGCGGATAGAAGAAATTGCTGCCTCTTTTTTTCCCACGTTATTTTGGATTTTAATTCCCACGTTCTGTTAACGCCCGCGTGTCGTCAGCCGCTCGAGCGCTCGGGTGGCTTCGCTATCGTCGTGCGGGCTGTTTCCGCTTCTTCTGCTCGCAAAAACTGGTGTCTGATTTCTAATCTTTCAAAGGGTAACTGCGAGTTGCTCGCCCGTTTATTGCTCACAAGGGCGCAATTACATCTGCTTATGGGGCGGGCGCTGGTATATACAAATGATGCCACTGCTCCTGCGTTTTCTTTCTCGAGGCCAAAGAAAACGTATCGCCCCTCGTTGGCGATAGCATAAAGGATTATTGCAAGTTTCTCACTCGTTTCATTTCTATGAGGGGCGCACAACCACCGAATGTTCTTGCGTGCGCACGCATGCACACTTCGCTTGCGCCCTGGACATATGCACCGGTTGCTCTCCTGCGATTCCTCAGTTTGTGAAACACAATTCTACATACATTTTTCATATTTATTTTATTCAAGCCAATCGGTATTCATTAATAAACAATGCATGTAAACCTGCTCAAAAAAGATTGGATTTTAGTCATTAAAAAAACTGCAGTAATTCTGAAAATTTTAAATTCCAAATCGAATTAATCGACATTGAAAAGTCACGCTTTTCGAAAAAAATCGACCATAGAGGGTTTTGTTCAAAAAAAAACAACGCAGTTTTTAAGGTTGGCTATCCGTGTATTTCCTATTCTGTCTACAAAATTGTGTGCTTATGGGTTAGGCTGTTCGAAAAATAACTCCTACCTAAAAGCTGATCTTTATTATTGAGGAAGACAAATATGTAACATAGCCTAGCCTAGCCTAGCCTAGCCTAACCTAGCCTAACCTAACCTAACCTCAGCTAACCTAAGCTAACCTAACCTAACCTAACCACAGCCTACCCTCTTACAGAGTTTACAGAGAACAAAACAAAAAATAATGCAAATTAATCATTTAATGCCAGCTGTAATTGCAGGTCATGAAAAAAACACAAACTACAATATAAGCAAGCAAGACATTGAGACAGAAAAGTGAGGCATGTACCGTGGGGTGTAACCTTAAAGGAAAACATAAAAGGAAAGCATGAAAAAAAAGTTCAAACCAAGAAATAAGTCAACAAGATTTAGGGGAAAAATCTTGTTCTGCACAGTGTGGTGCAACCTTCGCCGCAAACATGAAAACAAAGTGTGAAAAAAAAAGATGCAAACCCCGAAATAGCAGAACGAGACAGAGTGGTAAAAAGGACAGTGAGGTGTAACATTTCAAGCAATGTACTATAGGGCTTATCCTTCTTTACTTGAGCTTCCAATTTTTTCCTTTGCTCGGTGTCCCGGGGGAAGCGAAAACAGCGTAGACCTTTACGCGTTGACCCGGCGCACACTGGCACACAACAACCCGTCATGCTGCCTCGATGGGCTTGAGAAACTCCTCAGTCATGCGGTGGAGCACTGTCAAACAAATAAAGCCACCAGCGATCGTCCGCAGCCACTAGACCTCGAAAAACGGAAGCTCAGCTGCTTGCACCAAGCCAGCCCGACCGACCGCTGTGATTCAAAATGGCGCCGCAGGGAGAGAGAGGCGGCGTTGGAGCGGTCAAAGGATGGCACCACCCTGAACGGCGGCGCTGGCATCGAGGCACCCTAAGCGGATTTGACAGGCTGCGCCATCTGGGGCACTGCGAGACCTGCTCCAGCTCCCAGCCACGGCCGGTCTCGAGGGGCCGCGCGCGCTCCCCTCCTCGAGACTGGCTCTTTTTCCTAGCAAGTACAGGGTCCGTCAAAAGTTCCCAGGCCACGGGGTCTGCTTTCATTGTCATGGAAATGGTAACCAGCAGAAAAAAAAAAAAACTTCATTCCCGGGTGGGATTTGAACCACCGTCTCGAACGGCTGGACAAGGGTATATGCATGTATAATATATACCTATAGGAAGTTTCCTACCCCTGGCGTCGCCGCCTCAGGCGCAACGAGCAACGCTGCGCATGGTGGCGGCGAATGCACAGCGTGCGTGCACAGAGACTGCGCTCTTTTGGACTGAACTGTGTAAAGGGTGCACGTGTGTAATTCCAATGGTAGTGCAGTAAGAAATCGTACAGAATGCGGCGTAATGAAGTCTTTCTTTTTCGATTTCCGTTGCCTAATGTCCCAGAAGAGTATTGCATTTTTTCAATTAATAAAACAATGCACAATCGTTTCAGGAGCATCACAAAGGCGACAGTTCACTGTAGACACGAAAATAACTTTTTTTTTATAGCTATGTTTTAACTGGTAATATCACAGTGTGTAGCTTAAAAAAAAATTACCGATGATTACGTTACTTCCTAATGCGAAATTTGAGCTCAGCAAATAAGCTGTTTCACCTTTTCGATAGTGAGTCAACCCCAGCTGCGGAGTTGGTTTCAGGGACAACGCCGCCGATGCCGACACAAACAATATGATACCCTCGCTTCCGCAGCGCTAAGAACCAGGTCTAGCCGTGGGAAGGTGGTCACGTATTCGTCGACGTGCCGGGGCCTACGTGAAATAACCGGCGCGTCGGCAACTGAAGAGCACCCTATCCGCCACACAAGAACAGGGGGGGGGGGGGGGGGGGGGGACCCTTTCCTCCTCTTTCTGCATGGCGGCGACGGTGTTCTATGCAGTCACGTTATCTTGACTCTCTAGCGGCGTCAGCGGCATCCAGCGGTATCAGTCGGTCGCTGCTAGCGCTGGGGGGATGAAAGGGGGGCGGAGCTGGTTACGAGGCCGACGACAACGCCGACGACGACGCGAAACCCAGGAACGGACGCCAAAGAGCTGCGCTCTAAAATGTTTTGTTCATGGCAAGAGGGTAATTTTACGTACCGTCTTGAGTACGTCATGTCCCGGTAAACCAAAATACACAGAGCGATACATTGGCGGAGGAAAGATCATACAGATTAAGTCCTTGTACAGCCGTTTCCTCGACATCGAAAAAAGCAACTCGGGGGGAAAAACGAACAAATAGGAAACGAATTCAGACAAATAAACCTCATGCATGATTCCCCACAAACACGGACGATCAGAAACATTAGAAGACACAGTGACGCTCGGTAAAGCATGACTAAATTTACTTGCAGGAACGCATGCACTATTGGGTGTGTAGTGTCCAGGAAAAACATGAAACGTGAAACCATCTGTCCGAAATACAGATGGACTAAACCGAGGCCGCCAGCGCTTACAGGCCGGAAGAGGTTATCACGCCTCATTGATTGAAAAGAAGGAATCCCACACAAAAGTTGCGAAAACTCTGTGGAAACGCTCGATATAAAGTCTTGCGCAATGAATAATTTGCAGTACATAATAAATTTTAGCGGCAAGAAACAGACTGCATGCGGTCGCCCTGCCAAAAATCGAGAAACTATTGGGCACAGAAGTCTGAGCATAGCGCTGAAGAGTTGGCACGCGGTCTTTCCAGTAATGTGCACTGTGCTTTCAAAGGAACGCTGAGCGGCAGTGATACTGACCGGGCAATCGCGCTGTATCGTTCGCTCGGGCAAGCACAACGATGAATCTACGGCACACATTCTAAAGCGGCACTAAGCGCTCTTCTTTTCTTTTACAGTCGAGCCGTGCCTCTTCGTTGTTTAACCCGAAGCTGGGGCGCACACAAACACAACATCGGCTGCATAAACGACTTCTCACATTCCCGTCGGCACGCGCGTTAGCCCGTTGCCGCGGCTTCCGAGCGATGTGAAGAGGGAATCACAGTAACGTTCTCACGTTATCACAGTAACACACTCGCAATGCTACGCGCTACCGCGGCGCTAAGCACTGTTAGCGTCTAGCGTCTGTCGCTGCTTAGCCCCAAGCTTCCAGCTCAAATCCTCACTTTCTGATCACACTGATTAAGTTAATGACTTTAGACATCATACTCATCACGTATTTCTAATCACTTCTGACTTGAGTTTCTGGTGCGGTGCTGATTGAAACTGGGCACATTACATCGCGCAGAAACGCTACGATAATTCTCTTAAATGTGCTCGAAATATCCCCGAGACTATTATATGTGCAACTTTCGTTGAAACGAGGAAAAGTCCAGGACCAGACCCACCAATCATTAGAGCGAACAGCTTCCATCTACTCTCTGAAAGGAACAAGTAACAACAAAATAGAAAAAAAATATGGCTTTTCAGTGCTGCGTAAATACATGACACACCAATACCACGGCCGCTCAATGGAGGCGCACTTGGTGCGGCCCGCCGCGTCGCGCCTCAATGGCTGGGGAAGCGCGTATTGGGAGAAGTTGAAGTTTCCGCCGCTATTCTCCGCGGGGGCACCACCACTCCGTGACAAGCCGCCGACGCGGAAGGAGTGCGCTGGCTGTGCTGGCGCGTGTTTTCGCTGTAACTACTCTGCATGACCGCGTGGTTCTGCTAGTTCTGCGTGCTTTTCATCGATGCCTGTGTCAACAGCGTCCAAAGCGCATGCGAAACCATGCCATGCAACTGCTGCGTGCCGCTGTGCAACGCAAACGCAAGAAAAGATCCGAAGATCGGTTACCATGAGTTCCCGCAGAAGCAATGTCCGGAGTTGATTTGAGAGAGAGAGAAGACCGCAGTCACACCGAGGACCTCTGCAAAGCCTTTATAACCAAACTAATGCGACCACTGCTGACCGATTTGGTAGAAAACATCAACCTTACGGTGGAAAAAATCATACTTGCTCATAAACCACTTTCGAGGAAAGTTCTTCGCTTGTAAAATAGGCTTGAATTCCTTCGGTGCATCACGTGGCTTCAAAATAAAACGAAAAACATTGGCTGAGCCTGCTGGCGTCTGGTTGAACTGGCTGTCTTTTGTTGTTTATTTTACAACTGTTTGTGTCAGCAGTATATTTACGAGGGTAATCCCAAAAGTGAGGTCTCCAAAGGGCTGCGGCCGCCGGGAAACTATATGCGTGGCTGCTCGCTATACTGCTGTGTTCATTGTTCCCCGTCTTCCAAACAAGCCATGACTCAGCGCGAAAGGGACTGTCAGACATGGCCCGGCAACCATTTGAAATGGAGCTCCCGTTTGTCACTACCGCCAGGAGCGAAGTTCACGCAAATGGCGTTCAACCAATCGAAAATTATCGCCAGTTGACGGAAGTGTACAGAGAGTCTTGCATGGATGTTAAAAACTTCCCCAAGTGGTGTAGGAAGTTCGCAACTGGTCGCACTTAAATTTACGACGAAGAAAGAAGCGGGAGGCCGTCAATTTTTGATGAAACAGTCGCGAAGGTCGAATAAATGATGCAGCAATAACGGAGGATCACACTCGACGAACTCTGCATTTTGGTTCCTGGCGTTTCTAGAAGCACTATTCATAAGGAGTTTAACAGCAAAGTTGAAATATCGGAAGGTGTGCACAAGACAGGTTGCGCGAATGCTCACAGACGACCATCAACAACAATGCGTTGACTCCTCCTGCGAATTTCTTCCGCGTTCTGGAGATGAAACGGAGATATTTGCATTCTGTTGTTACGGGTGATGAAACCTAGACATTCCACTTCACGCCTGAGACCAAACAAGAATCACGTGAGTGGCGGCGCTCATCTTCGCCCAAGCCGCGAAAATTCAAGCGAACACAGTCTGCCGGCAAAGTCATGGCAAAACTCAGGAAAAACTCAGGGGGGCGATTCAAGATCGCAGAAGAGGAACAACGCCCCACGTTGCCTGTCAAACCATCGCTCTCCTAGAACAGTTTGTATAGGACGTCATCAGCCACTCACCCTACAGTCCGGACTTGGCACTAATTGACTACCACTTCTTTCCAAAGCTAAAAGAACACCACGCTGGAAGGCGCTTCACTGATGATGACGAAGTGAAAGATGCGGTCAAACGCTTCCTCAACGGCATAGCGGCGAGCTGGTATGACATGGGCACACAAAAACTGCCCCAGCGTCTGTGAAAATGCATAGACTCCAACGGCGATTATGTGAAAAAAGTAGAATGATGGTGTCCCTTTTAAGGTTTGGTTTATGGGTGTTTAACGTCCCAAAGCGACCGAGGCTATGAGGGACGCCGTAGTGAAGGGCTCCGGAAATTTCGACTACCTGGGGTTCTTTAACGTGCACTGACAACGCACAGCACACGGGCCTCTAGAATTTCGCCTTCATCGAAATTCAGCCGCCGCGGCCGGGATCGAACCCGCGTCTTTCGGGTCAGCAGCCGAGCGCCGTAACTGCTGAGCCACCGCGTCGGGGTGTGTTCCTTTTGAGTGATTTGTAATTTGCTTAAAATAAAAATGTCTTTCGATTGATAAAAAAAACTGCAGTCCTTAATTTTGGGATGACCCTCGTACGGGGTGGTACCCACTTGAAACTATTTCCAGCGAAAACGGAGCAACAGGCTGAACTATAATGCTGGACGTTACGACCTCAAACGTAAGTTTACAAAAAGTGCATGTTGAATAAGTGGCCCGAAACCTTGTCCCGAGTTCAAGATTGTAATATGTAATAAGTTATTACAGTGGTTGAAACGCCTGTCACCGAATGGGTGACCGCTCGGCGAAGCGCACTTCTGCCTCGATTCTCGCTGTAACGCTCAGGCGATTTGGAAAAGCGCAGTGATGGTGACATGCCGCTATCACGCTATCAATAGCAAACTTGCACGTGGCATCACCATAATCTGTGAAACGCAGCTTGTAAATGCTAAAATTATAAAGCGCCTACCGCGCGGACGCCTAAACGAAAGCACTGCCTCGGCCGCTGCGCGCAGCTCTCCGCCCGGACTCGTCCCGGAGCGGTGGCGCCGCAGCGGTGGCGATGAGAACTAGGCGCGATACGGCTCTTTCGGGCGACGCGACGGGCCGCACCCAGTGCGCTCTCCATTGAGCGGCCGTGCCAATACATTCACTTTATTAGAACTTTTCTGTACTACGGCGGCTAAGGCCTCCCAATTTGAGTTGTGAAAAGTTGTTAGAAAGCAGTTCTCAAAACAAAATTATGACGTCATGTAAGCAATCTAGGGTAGGTACAAATCAAGAGATTTAAATGCAATGTTCCGTTAGTTGGTGTGCATCTTTTTGCAAAAGCAACTAAAAAATATATCTGGGGCAGTGGTTGAAGAAGATGCTTGAAATAGACTTTTTCTTGTCTGGAGCATATTTTTTTTGCGTTGCATCCATCTTTAAACATTGTTAGTCAGTGTTCCATAAATGTTGCCTAAATTACTCAGCGAAACGTTAATGAAGGGAGACTAGCACTGATTTCAGGCTGTGAGGGGAGTTGCTGCTCGATGTTTCATGCATCGTGGCATGTGCTGGAAAGATATTTTCTTTTAATCAGAAAAGTTTATATAAAAACTCAAAGAATTTATGACGTCGGTCTCGTGCAAAAAGCGCAGTGTTTTGTGGTTAATTTATGATGGCTAACCATAATTATATATCACAATGATAGTGTTCATCTTTTGTAAGGGTAAGAAGCGGGCGGTTGTCACTCAGCGTCTGGTTTGTCCAGTTGCGAATGGGAGAGGGAGCTATTCCCCTCACCCAAACCTCTGTGTTAGGAGTTCATCGGCGTGTGGGCATGCTTGGCGCGCCCAGCCGATCGACGCCGAGGACTCCTTTAGCGCGGCAGGAGACTCTCTATTAGGGTGTAACTAGGCAGCCTGCTCTTCATTACCAAAACAGAGCGCCAGCAGCCATTTCGCTCCGAATTGACCAATCAAGAATGAGAACGGGTGGTAATACCTCAGTAAGGCCGGAGCCACTTTGGAGGCTCAGAGTTTCTGAATGTGCTGCATGCGTTTAACTTTTGTGAATTGAAGTGTGCACGGTTTTATTAAGGCAGAGAGGAGAGAAGCTCAGAACAAACCAAATGAAATATTACGCTAAACACAAGTTCTAGAAGTTCACCTTACCCAGGGAACGCCTCTGAAACTGTAAAGTGAAACATTTGGAGTTACGATGCTTCTTCTACAAGATTAATTTAACAGCTTCGTTAGCTTGTTTGCTAGTTGAATGCAGAAAAAAACGTCTGAATGTCTGCCAAGGTCAAGGGACGATTATTTTTAGTCAAATGCGTGCTCGTAGACAACGCCTACTGGATGCTCTTTGGACGTGTGCGCGACGTCCCCACGTGCATATTCCAAAATCGGCGTACTTCAAGCGTTTCGGGTTCATCGAGGCATTCCTGCGAAAACGTACGTGCTTGCGTTCCAAAAACAAGCTTTTTTGACGCAAACTACAAAAGTACCTCTTGCATGCAGTGGTCTCACATGCATGCGTCTGCCTGTGTTAACGCAAAAGCTACGATTTAGTTCACATTTGCCTTTGCGTGCAACAGAGCAGAGGCGCAACACGCTGTAATGTTTAAGCAGAACTGTTGCTTCACCAACTCTACTTATTTCCAATAAAAGCTGGTGCACACTTAAAAATATTCTGTGTGTGCACTAAGCGCTCACGTACTGGCGTGCACATTTACAGCGCAGATAATTGGCAATAGGTTGAATAGAATGAGGAAGGGTCCGGGGAAGAAAAGAAATTTGCATATCAGTCGTATCGTTGCTCGACGGCAGTAAAAAAAAATGGGGGGACGCTTAAAGGAGTATAGACACCTAACTTCTGGGTGCATGTTTTCTTCTTTGTAATGCGGCGTAAGGCATTATTAAAGGGAAACTGCATAGGTTTTAGAAATCAACGAGCTTAAGAGGGTCGAATGCGTGAAACTTGCAGGTAAAGCATGCGAAGTATTTTTGGGCTAGCACTTGAAATAATGAAGTAATCGCCGATTAAAGTCCGGACGTCCTTCAAGCTTCTCCGCAGCGCAAAACGCCAAGTGGGGGGGGGCGCATGATGACGTCATCGAAGGTATCGGTACATTTCCAACTCAAAAACGCCTGTTTTGAAGGAAAAAAAAACCAACGCCACCGAAGGCGAACCTTGCCGAGAGTTGTTTGGCAGCGTCTAACGCGTCAGGGTAGGATGTGGCTGACGACAGCGGTAATTTAAAATCATACCTTTCGTGACGTCACGCTGAGTTTTCCTGCACTCCTCCGATGCATTGAGGAGAAGCGCAAATTTCAATCGTCGATTACGTCGCTATTTTAATTGCTAGGGCAAAAATACTTGGCATGCTTTACCTACAGTCTACATAGATTTTAATCCTTGAATATCGCGAAATTCTCAAAAAAGTTCTGCAGCTGCCCTTTAATGCGTAAGCATTTCTAGGCTATGTCGGCGGGGTCGTGTCACCAAAACGTGTCCGCAGCAGTTGTGACGTTCTCGGAAGAAGTAGTATCAAACGTGTGGTTGTGATCGCTAGAGGACGGTGTGAGGATACTGCGCAAGTGTATATATATATATATATATATATATATATTTATTTATTTATGAGAGAAGCCAACAGCCACAGAAACCAAGAAACACAGGGGATTTTTTCATTTTATTTTATTTATTTCATGCTGTTGATCAATGGAGAATAGTACTAAATATGTCATCGCTTAAAGATAATTGATTAGTAATGCAGTGTATATATATATATATATATATATATATATATATATATATATATATATATATATATATATATATATATACATGGTCTGTTCTGAAAGTAGTAGGACTGGTTTTTTCCTGGGCGAACGGGCGGAAGAGAGCTGGTCTGCGCGTGCAGGATCGTTGAAGGGGGATATTGGGAATGCTGGGGAAAATCGGTAGTAGGCTCTCGGCCGCTGAAGAGAGGAGGTCGCTTGTACTGTGAACCCCTGTCGAAACGTCTCGTCACGCAGAATAGTCGAGCGTTTGCTCGATCAACGATACGCGATCAAATTTTGAGCAAATCTTAGTAAAACGGGCAAAGAGACTCACAACATGATTAAGGAGGCCTACGGTGACGCTTCCATGGGTAGATCAGGTGTTTTTTGAGTGACACAAGCTGTTCCGAGAAGGTAAGGAAAGAGTGGAGGAAGACAACCGCTCCAGACGCCCTTCGACCAGCAAGACCAACGAAAATGTGTAGCGAGTGAAACATTTACTTAGCAGTGATCGTAAAATCAGTATCAGAGATTTGCTGATGACTTCAGCATTCCTCAAACACAAGTTTTTTGAGATCGTGACAGAAAACTTATCCATGAGGAAAGCGTGCGCGAAGTTGGTGCCGGGAGTGTTGTCAGAGGAGGAAAAGGCCAACCGATAGGATCTTCATCATGAGAATGAGGACCCCGATTTTTTGCCCAGCACAAGGCGGCAACGCTGCCTCAGCCCCCCTACAGTTTCGACTTGGCCCCGCCAGACTTTTTTCTATTCCCAAGAATAAAATCGACGCTCGAGGGGAAACATCACGGATCGGTAGAGGTGGTTCAACAGGCCGTGACGAGGGAGCTAAACAGCATTCCGGTCCAGGCGTTCCTGGAGGCGTACAAAAAATGTAAAACTCATAGGCAGCAGCGTCTAGGTGAGGAAGGGTGCTACCTCGAAAAATGGTAATCGTTTGTAGTATTCACTTGAATAAATTTTGTTTAAAAAAATCAGTCCTACTACTTTCAGAACAGACCATGTATATATAGGTTGCGAAATCATAAAGTACTTGACGGCTTACGAGAGTATATAGCGAAGTATACGCTTCGTTAAAGGAAACATTTATTCGACTCGACGTTTCGATCGGAAGACCGATCTTCTTCAGGAGTGGTTTTACTTTGTTAATGCATCCCCTTTTATAGCGGTGGGCACAGTACAGGTAAGTGGGAAACACAAAGCACATAGCAGAAAAATACACATACAAAAATTATTAGAGGCAGTGCGACGCAAACAAAAAAAGAGAGTGCGAGGAACAGGTACTCAGTAAGAAAATACAACGGCCTCTGCATTGTTAAGCACCACAGGCTTGCTTATTATATGTGTGTGTGTGTGTGTGTGTGTGTGTGTGTGTGTGTGTGTGTGTGTGTGTGTGTGTGTGTGTGTGTGTGTGTGTGTGTGTGTGTGTGTGTGTGTGTGTGTGTGTGTGTGTGTGTGTGTGTGTGTGTGTGTGTCGATGGGATGATTAGTTAATTAATTAGAATTAAAAATGTATAAAAACGTCGAAATAGCGCGGACGTCGATATAGTGAGTGGACGGGAAAGCAGCCGGGGATGGAAAAATAGTGGGAAAAAAGGCAAATGAGTGAAAATAATGTTTGAAACGAATTGAAATGTATTTGATGAACAAAAAGTTTCATTGACATAGGTTAATTAATTATCTGCAAAAACCATTGGACGGTTGAATAGGCTGGATGGGGATAAAGTTACTGGACGGGAAAAGCAACCACGGCACCAAAGTTGAAAAACCAAAATTTTTGATTGATATAAAAGAAGGTATAATCAGAGTAAATAAATCGATCTTTAATTAAAGCATAAGACAATTACGCTAATTCGGTAGTTAATTAATTAGCCAAAACAAATAAATGATAAAGAGAGGCAAAGAGAGGCGACGAGTGCCTAGGAGACGTCAGTACTTTCGCATTCTCCCAATGTGAGTCGGCGCAGTGACCACTAATTTTTTATACACTGATTACTACGTGGTATCCTCCTATGACCGCTAAATAATTTATACTCGAATGTCTATCTCGCTGCTTAGGTTTCGGTTTAAAAAGCCGAACGATGAGTTTGACGTCAAAGAGAGGTTATAGGTCACGTGAGGCACGAAAAACTGCAATATAATTGGTGCTTCTACATTTGTTGTCATTCCGTCGTTTGAGGAAGGCTGGCTTTAGCACTGTAGTGAATTAAAACGATGAAGCAACGATTATATCGCAGTTTTTGTTCATGCCTCACGGGACCTATAACCTTTCTTTGACGCCACATCCATTGCTCATGCATAGTAGTGTCTTCCGCATCATTATAGAGAAGAAAACATGCCATCAAAATTAGGTGTCTATACTCCTTCAAGCTCCGCCTGTAAAGGTATGACGAGACAGCGTCCCGGCAGCGGCTCCTCAAGCCCGCGCAGATACGGACACTGTTTCCATAGTGCCGCACGATATGCATACAATCTCCAGCTTTAACGGGGCTGTACGAGTATGCCTGCGTGGCCTATGCATGAGAAGCGTATCTGACCCTCATCCTAAGGGTCAGGGGTTCGATTCCCGACTAATTTCCCAATTTTCCTTTCGTCGCCGCGGTGGCTCAGTGGTTATGGCGCTCGGCTGCTGACCCGAATGACGCGGGTTCGATCTCGGGCGCGGCAATCGAAAAATCAATGGAGGCGAAATTCCAGAGGCCCGTGTACTGTGCGATGTCAGTGCACGTTAAAGAACCCCAGGTGGTCGAAATTTCCGGAGCCCTTCACTACGGCATCCCTCATAGCCTGAGTCGCTTTGGGGCGTTATACCCCATAAACCAAGCCAAACCAATTTTCCTTTCAGGGCAATTCATTTACTCTATACACTGGTGTGTCCTAGTGACGTTTGAGTAAGGTTGCCACCTTCTAATCACCAGGTATCTAATGTTTTAATCACTTTTCAAATCCACCGCTTTAGCTCTGACGTAGCCACCTTTTCGATCAATGCGAATTTTTCACGCTCGGCAACCATAGCAGGCGCCGCCGCATTTTCTGCAGAACGGGACCCTTAAAGCTATCTCTTTAAAAAAGAAAGGGGGGGGGGGGGGGGGGTAGACGGCTTTGTGCGATGCTGTTTCCGCAACATCCTTAGTGATGTGCACTGCATCATATGGCAACTAGAGCCTTCGTTTCACCTTACCGTGCACGCTAAATCATCATTGTATAAACAACCCAATCCTTTTTACAGCACCCATGAAGCACTTTAAATTGTATTTCTTTCATGCAGCTCCCTCTTTCTTTACTTTGCCCCGTCGTTTTTACGTACAACACTGCTGTGTAGGAGACCACTCGGATGACACGTTTAGGCTGGTCCACGGCAGGGAGGCAAGCACCACATTCGATCCATGCTCCCAAACGTCACTGATGAAGACAAAATCGACGCCGCCGCCTACCCTCAGTGCACAGAAGAAGCCCAACGACTTGCCCGGCTCGGATCAAGGATCAACAGCGCACCGACCCCGAACGCTATGCAATCTACGTCGAAGCCGCACGAAATATAAGCCCGGTGAGCATGGGCAGTGTGGACGCCCATTCGCCGCCGCGGACTTAGTGAACAAGATCGTACAAGATCCTTTGTTGAATCGCTGAACTTGACTACAGTGTACTAGATAATCGGCGTACGAAGTAGAAGTAACTTGACTACGAGGTCGTCCCCGATTGAGATACAGCATCCGGTAGTTGTGGATGTTGGGCTCCTGAAGCGTTATTATATGGACGCTAACGGACGCTTTGCGCCTACATTCTCAGTGTTTATTTTTGGGCACCTTTTTGTTGAAAAGTGTCGGACCGATGCATCTCTTAGAGGGGAGGAATGCCGCGAAGCTTTTTATACTTTTGTTTCTTCATGCTGAAAGCCTCCGCACGAGGCTTTATCGCCTTGTTTGTGACGCGAGATGCGACCAATTTAATCTCGAATGATTGCAGCCACACGCAACTGCTTCTACATTGTTCGAGATTACTGTAGCTCTTTTTGGCGCTTTATCTCGAAGGTTCTAAGCCAGCTATAAAATGAACGCGACCGAGAGCGGCGGTGATTCAGTACTTCGACGACCGCCGAGCACATTTGTTGCTATCGCCGCCGTCGAGTTCATTTGGTTCTGGGCGCAAGACAGCCCAAGAGAACATCTTCTGTCTGTTCGTCTATCGCTCCATCACATGTCAATACGGCGGCGCCCTGCCCGCCCGCTTCGGTTCAGATGCAGCGTTGCCGCTACATTCTTCGTCTCGATCACACTAAAAGCGAACCTACCGAAAAGATGCCGAGATAGGCATAAAATCACTTGTCCTTAGCGTATTCCGTGATGGGAAAGGGCTTTATTCCGGCAAAACGGAATAATTTACTAGGGAGTTCTTTTTGAAGCGAAAGCTTCACTACGGGACCTTGTGCTTCGATCGCCGGGTGCCTAGTTTTCACCTTCAAATGACCTTGAGCTTCGAAAGCAAACAAAAAGCGCATAACTGGCCCCCTGGGACAGTGGACACCTTAGTCTCGCTTTAAGCTACGGAACCAATCGAGCGTCACTGAAGACATAGGCCACCGGCGTTCATTGTGTTCATTGGCGTGGGAAGTGTGTCACGAGGCATAAGTTGACAAAAGGTGAATGGAATGCAGGAGATAGAAAGTTAAAAGAAGGAGTGAATACCAGTTTCGCTGAGGTAGTCGCAGAGGTTGCCGATGAGCTGATTGTTTATAATCCACTTCACATAGTCAAATTCGCGGTTCCACCGCAGGTCCACCTCCCCGAGGAGCCGTTTTCTAATAGAGGCCATCGTTGGGCAAGTCCACAACAGGTGCCGCACGTCACATATGTCCGGTGCAGGAAGTGGGCTCTATTAAGCCCACTTCCTAATGAAGTAGGCTTAATAGAGGATGTGAAATTATTTATAGTTACATACTGATGGATTAAGAGCTGTGCCATGGAAACCATAGTCGTGTAATTTTTCTGAAAGTAAGTCACGGTCGAATGAGTCGAACGCCTTGGTAAAATCGACAAAGATCCCTATGAAGAAGTTTCTATCTTCGATATGTTGCAATATATACTCTTTTTGGTCAAGAAGAGCCAATTCGGTGGAGCGCTTTTTACGGAAGCCGTATTGGGATTCTGTTATAAATCCTTGTTTATCAGAATAATTTACAAAGCGCGTATGAAGGGCACTCTCAAGGACTTTAGAATAAAGGTGTTCCCACGCCGCGGTGGCTCAGTGGTTACGGCGCTCGGCTGCTGACCCGAAAGACGCGGGTTCGATCCCGTCCGCGGCGGCCGAATTTCGATGAAGACGAAATTCTAGAGGCCCGTGTAGTGTGCGATGTCAGTGCACGTTAAAGAACCCCAGGTGGTCGGAATTTCCGGAGCCCTTCACTACGGCGTCCCTCATAGCCTGAGTTGCTTCGGGACGTTAATCCCCAATAAACCAAACCATTAGGTGTTCCCAGGGGAGTATATAGGCCCACATTTGTTTAACATCTATATTAATGATATCTTTAATATTGACCCTTCTATTAAGTTCATTATCTTTGCCGACGACACAACATTATGTGTGAGCGACGATAACATTGACAAATTAATTATGCGAGCCAATGAGATTTTGATAAAGCTCCAGGACTGGTGTACCTGCAGTGGACTGCTTATCAACCATAGCAACACCAAAGCTATTATTGTCCGAGCAAAAGGCCGACAGCTCACAGAGAATTTCTCACCCTATTTGAATGGCAATCGCATCGAAGTAGTTCATAACTTCAAAACTTTAGGCGTAATATTCAATGAACATATGCTTTGGGATGCACACATAGATCTGGTACTATCCAAATTAGCACGAACAATTGGTATGCTACATCGGCATAGAGATGTTCTTCCCGTCCGTTCAAGGCTTTTAATTTACCATTCACTCTTTTAGAGCATATTTCATACTGTTTTGTAATATGGGGCACCACTACTTCTACAAATATTGAGAAACTAGCGCGACTCCAAAATAAAATGGTACGAGTAATACCAAATGCTGCTAAAGATCACCCTGCAGCTCTTTTAATACCAAAGTTTTGTTTAATTAAAATGAACGGTTTTTATAGTTATCGCCTGTGCAAGGCACTGAAGAAAAACAAAAATTAATACTAATCTTTCAGCACGGCTAGCTGACATCCGCCTCAATTCATGCACGTATCCGACACGACATCCAGAATATTGGAAGGTTAGCTTAAATGGAACCTATTGCGGCGATGCCATGTTGCCTTATTTACTTCCGAAAACTCTTAACTTCTATTGGTAATGATATAATAACGGTCTCTGCTCGTGAGTTCCATAAAATGTTTCTGTATCTCGAAAATGGGTGACGTAAATCTTATAATTTGATTTTCGTTGTTTTTTGTTTTTTTTTTATTTTTCTTTATTCTGACTGTGTATCCTTTTGTTAATTCATGTAATTCTTGCTTGTGACTCATAAGTGTTTTGTAGTTTGCTTCAGGACAGTGCGAGTGTATGTGCCATTCTGTAATTCAAAGGATGTTTTTGTATCTAGTTATTTGCATTGTGTACGCCGCTCTTGTTCTTGTACTTGACGGGGAAGAGAACTCGTCAAGCTGCTTAAAGCAGCAGTTCTTTTTTCCCATTCCCCATGCTCATGTAGAGCACAAATAAAGATTTGATTTGATTTGAGTCCCTGCATTGCTACACTAGAAGGTTCATGAGAATCGGCCAACGCCATTGGCTGGAGAGGGGTCCTTTGGCGGGGGGAAAAGCCGCTTCGTTCTTAAGTTGTATCCGACTATAGAGACTTAAATGGAACATACAGTCATACAGTCAGGAAAGTACTTACAGTGTCACGCTCATGCAGTGACTCGACCGTGTGTCTAACACAAACAGAAACACTTGTTTACTCTGTTGGTGGCTTCACGAACACCTTGGATGCACGAATCAATTTTCTCTCTTTGTCGCGTTTTCCATTCTTGCCTCGCGACACTTCCGAGTAATATAATAGTGCGTATACAACACTCCTTTCCAAACAAGATCAGAGTCGGTCATACGTCAGCCGGTCTGGCGGCCGCTGAACGCGGGTGCTACACAGTGGCTCAGGCGATGCAGCTGTTTCCGGTGACAAAGCACTCTGATCACATAACACATCCCTCGCATGCGGCAACTCGTTCAGCAGGTTGATCACTCGTATGCGGCAGTTGAGTTACATCATCATGCAGCTCAGTTTGCGTCAAAAAAGAAGACTGCAGGTGATCGGCATGCACGAAAGGAGTTTGACTGTCTGCATGAACGAGGTATGTTACAGGAGACTTTACTAGGACAACCCTCCCGGGGCGCCACCTGACACGTACTGTACACCACGCGCTCTGCGCACGAGACCCTATCTTGTGATGTTTTGCGTTCGATATATTTTGCAGTTATCGGCAAGTCCTTGGCAGTAGAGAAGTAAAATATTTCCTCAGCGACGTCAGTGGCTTCAGCCAGAGGCAGGCGTGACAAGCTATCAGCGTTGCATATATTTGTGTCTGACTTGTGCCAAATGCGAAAACGGTAATTGGCAAGAAAAATGTCCCGTCGATTAATTCGAGCTGCAGCTACAGGACTTGAATGCTGTTTCAGCTCAGCTCAAGTATCATTGTGTGTCGCTGATGGCCTGTTACAATATTTAAACTATGACCATACAGGTATTTGTGAAATTTCTTAATGGCGAACACGACGGCTAGCGCTTCCTTTTCGATGTGCGCATAGTTTCTCTCAGTTTCTCTCAGCTGGTGTCATTGACCTAGACGCAACCGCAACCGGACGCTCCTCGCAGTCAACCGCATGTGCTAACTCCGCATCTAAGCTATACCCAGAGGCATCGCAAGTCAAGTGAATACGTCATATAGTTGTAAGACGCTATTTTGACTTAGTAAGCTGCTTGATTTGTGCAAAAGAGTCGTCATGTTGACACGACCATTTAAATACTGAGCCCTTGCGAAGGTGGTGGTAGCGGTTCTAGCAAGTTTTCTAGGTTGGGCGAAAATTTCGCGTACAAATTTACTAGGCCCAAAAATGCCTTGATCAGAGTCACGTTCGTAGGTCTCGGCGCTTCACAAATCGCCTTCACTTTGTCTGCAGTTGGATGCAGATTATGCCTATGTACTCGTACCCTAGGTACTGCGCTTTTTCTTGAAAAAAAAATGCATTTTACTTAATTTACTCGGAAAACATATCTGCATAGTGCGCCCAGCACTTGCCCTGAACGGCTGCAGCGCCCTGCTTGGCCTTTGTCAGGAACCAGCTCATCGTCTAAGTAACCAGTCGTACGAGGAATGCACTGCAACGTCTGATCCATTGTGGCCTGCTGATGCATTATGGAACATGGCTGGTGCGCTTGCTATGCCATATGGTAACCACCTGAACCTAAATAGTCCCGTATGTGCGTGTTCACCGAGAGAACCCCTTGAGCTTGAACTGAAGGTAGCCCTCAGAAAGGTTCAGAACGGTGGGCGCGGTTCCGCCTTCAAGATACGCAAAAGTGTCCCCAGGAAGAGGCGAGGGATAGCGGTCCACGCACTTCAATGGCTTTGTTGACAGTCACTCTGTAGTCATCACACATATCCTTATTCCATCTAATTTTTTTTTTTTGGCACGACGACCAGCGGCGTTGTCCATGGGCTATGTCTAACCCGGTATATAACATCAGCTTTCTCTATAGTTACATCAACTCTTTTTTTAAGAAAACGGGACTTGTATCTTCTTTCATACGGATGCTTCCCTTGAATTCTTTAATGACACGAGAACTGAGTGTCGTATACGCATTATTATATTACTCAGAAGTGTTGCGAGGCAAGCAAGGGCAACGCGGCAACGAGGAAAAGTTGATTCGTGCATCCAGGGTCCCTTTATTCGTGAAGCCACCACCGCAGTTGACAAGTGTATATGTTACTACTGCATGCGTGTACGCCCCTCGTCAAAAGTATAGGGCCCAAGGGGTTTGCTTGTGAGGCCTGCAGCACGACTCGTTGTGATCCTCAGCTACCGCAACCTCTCGAAAGAGGAATGGTTTCGCGTCCTCATTCCTTCTAAGCTTTGGTCTGCTAGATGTGCTAGGGAGCACCGCTAGACAGCTTAGAAGCAAACTCCTTGGGCTGTATACTTTTGAAGGGGGCTGTGCCTTTCTCGCGCTTCACAGTAACTAGCAGCAAGTGATAGCTTTGATTTCCATGGCTCAAGTCGACATGCGCCTCTTTCACGCAAATGGGAACTCCGTTGTACATTCCCAGCTCAACTTCCTCGTTACTGTAAGTCAAGGTGGGAAAGTTTTCACCGATCTTTTTCAGACACTATCGTAACTGCGACTCCTGTGTCCAAATCCATGGGTATATATTTGCCATTTAGCATTATTCTGACCACAATGGGAGGCGTTCTGCTAGTTCTGCCGATCGTTAGCTAACCATGTCCTGCCATTTGCTCTTCAACGGCGTGTACACTTTTCGTACACGCCGTGTTCCTGTGCGCCTTTCGGAGCGTAGTGTTGTCGCAGTGCTTTCGCAGCATCTGCGCACTTCATTTCGGTGGGCTTCTTCGGCGGCAGGAGACTACGCAGCGTCCCATACGTTTGCTCTCCTAGGACAGTTAGGAAGACTGGAAACTTCTTTTTCATTTCATTCTCTGTAGCAAACAAATCGAACCTTTCCAGGTAGACGTCAGCGTTGCTGGTCGCCAGGCAGACCTGCTGCAGCTTTTCTAGGTTGGCGGTCATCACGGTTTGCTTATCCCATTAAGAAAGAAGACGCAGGCGGAGTGCAACCGTTTATTTCCACAACCGTCCGATTACAGACACAAAGGGGAAAGGGTTTTCTTCCGTATATGCATTACAGTCACATGGCATCCGCGGCTGCCAACACAGACACGCGGTCGAGTCACACGCATACAGTAGTAACCCAAACACTTGTCAACTCGGGCGGGGGCTTCACGAGTATACAGAGACCTTGGATGCGCGAATAAATTTTCACTCCTTGCCGCGTTGCCTGTGCTCGCCTCGCAACACTTCTGAATAATATAATAGTGCGTATTCAACACTTATTTCTTTTTTCTCGAGCAAAAGCTTGCATTAATCAGAGACGTTTTGTTTTGGGTTCATTTCCCGAGCATAGAATAACTAAGTTTAAACTGTACGCCCAACCAAGAAAGGGAGCGCCCAATCTTGTGGCCGAAAATCGCCGCTACGTTTCGGCACCATCCGCACGAAACAAGCATTTCTGGAGCAGATTAAAATTTTCAATATTACCATTTCGGCTATCTTCTTGGGCATCAAGGCACCATGTCCCATGCTGTTAGTACAAAAAATAAAAACGACATGCTTGGATTGCGTCGCAGGGCTGCTCCAAATATATGATAGAAACAAGAACCTCTGGTGTTACCGAAAAGTGCTCTTTAGAGTCGCTTCCGGGCTTGAGCCCAGCCTGTGCTATTTGGGGGCCGGATCAAGTAGGTCAGTTTCCTCAGGCGGGCAATGAAAGGCCCTACCGGCTCCGGGCCCGGTGCAATCAAATAATTACGGCCAGTGCCGAGCTCTACTATGCACACACCCGGGCAGAGAAAAAAACCTAAGCGTCCACTGCAGTACTGAAGATTCCATCTGAAGCTAAGCAGTTCCGGTAAGCGTACAGTTGTTTCAGTAGAAACCACTGGAACTTTGTGTATATGAGCTCGAGCCGTGTAGGAGGCGTGACAAGACACATCCATCCTTCTAAAGTCGTATACAAGCCTAGAAGAGTGCAGTGAGGGGCTAGTTGGTACTATTGAAAACATTTTACTTTTCCTCCCTTACTACAATAAATCAACTAATGTCATTAGCATCACTGCAGCGCCGCGACGCTAACGTACCCACAAGAAACAAAGATTTGTGGGAAATCCCACGGTTCCGAACCTTTTATAAGTATCAAGCGTTATCACACAACCTCCCAATTATACTAAACAAAAATACTCACACTTTAGGTTTGAATAGAAGAGGTTTGAGGTCTCGTTTTTTGTAATTGCTCTCCCCTGGTAATACTTTGTATTGTTATACTGTATTTTGTTGCACATTATGTTCTTTTTTCTTTTTTTTTCTTGTTCTGTTCTTGTGCTTTGTTTCATGTAAATCAATTGTACAATATTTCTTGCCACGTTTCTTGAAATGTGTTTTTTGTGTGTTTTGTTTGATGTCTGACTTGTGTTATTTACATGGTATAATTTCAGTGCTCCGAATGTTGTACAAAACTTGAATTTACTGTTGCAAATTAGAGGTAAAATGTCTGTTTTAATTATAATATGTTTTCACTGTAACTGCTATGTAAACGGTCTTCTAGGCCTTAGTCAAGCTGCGTGAGCAGCTTTTAGCCAAGGAGACCCTCCAGGCACTTTCTGGAAAAATAAACATTGAATTGAAAATAATCATTGAATTGACATTATGAGAACAAAAAATAACTACGCAAAAGGACGGTACAAGAGAAAGAGAACTGCGTTTGTCCCGTGTGGTTCTCTTTCTCTTGTCCCGTCCTTTTGCGTAGTTATTTTTTGTTCTCATAATGTCGTATACAAGCCAAGAAAAAAATCGGCGTTTCCCCGTCAAAGGAAATTCTTCCAGCCAATGGCGTCGGCCGGTTCTCACGAACCTTCGCGTTGCAATGCAGGAGTGGCGACTACCCCGGCCATTGCAGGGAGTGGACTATCCCCTTTCATCTACCACTGCCTGCATTGTCATACTCTAGTCGGATACAAGTCCCCGCCAGAGGATCAGCCTCCAGCCAATGGTGTCGGCCGATTCCCATGAACCCGCTAGCGTGACAATGCAGGGAGGGAGGGTACAGTTGATTTTCCCCATAGATCCTATAGAGGGAAATATGTTGGTGATGATGGTTGTAGGATGCTCGACGTCTTGCAGATTCGATGTCACGTTGTTCGGGAACACTTCCGGAAAGGTTAACTCTTTATTAGCAGGCTTTTGTCAATGCAGGAAATTTGGGTTAATTTGGGTCGTGTGTGGCACCCGTTCTTTCTGACATTTTTCTTTCCTGCATTGACAAAAGCCTGCTCAGCTTACTCCCTAACCTTCGCATTTTTACATATGTTGACGATTATTTGGTGATAATGGACAAGCCGCATGTTTTATCTATTCACGAAGCTGTTGCTGATGTTCTCGCATCGTTCAAAACGGTATCCAAAGGCTTAAAGTTTACCTTTGAACTCCCTAGTGGAAATTGTATACAGTTTCTTGACCTAAGAATTCATCTTTTGGTTTGGTTTGGTTTGGTTTATGGGGTTTAACGTCCCAAAGCGACTAAGGCTATGAGAGACGCCGTAGTGGAGGGCTCCGGAAATTTCGACCACCTGGGGTTCTTTAACGTGCACTGACATCGCACAGCACACGGGCCTCTAGAATTTCTCCTCCAAAGAAACTCAACCGCCGCGGCCGGGATCGAACCCGCGTCTTTCGGGTCAGCAGCCGAGCACCATAACCACTGAGCCACCGCGGCGGCTAAGAATTAATCTTTTGGATGGGCATATACGCTGTATGTACAATCCTAGTTAACAAAAGGCACTCCTCCCTTACAGTAGTGCTCATTTGAAGATAATCAAAAGACCAATAGCCATGAATTGCCTCAATTCCGCTTTGGAAAAATCATGTCCACATAAAATGTTTAAGCGTTCAGTTGCAAACTGACCGATTGTGCATGTCAGGCTTTCCTCCAGATTCATTGTCAGCTGTTGCAGAGACGCTGCTACAAAAGAAAAAGCGCACCAAAAAGACAGATAAGCATGATGGCATGATGGCAACTGAAGTAATTCCGTACCTACACCGAGAGACCCATAATCTAAAGAAAGTTGCAAGAAGATACGATGTAAACGTGTTCTTCTCTGCCCCAAGCAAGCTATCAAAAGTTTGTCATATGATGGTTAATAAGAAAAAGGCGATTTCGACTATCAACCACCAACTAGGTTTCACCCGTTGCACAACTAAGGTAGTGTACAGCGTTCCGCTCACTTGCAACAGAGTGTACATTGGTCAGACTGGACGCTGTTTTAATGAGAGAGCTAGGGAGCATTACAATCTGGTGAAAGAAGGGAAGAGCGGTCATCTTGCTATCCACTGCCGGGACTGTAAGTGTAAACCCATTTTTCGGAAAACTAAGTTTCTTGGGCGTGGAAAGGATCGGATGGAAAGAGGGATTATTGAGGCATATCACATTAGAAAAGCAGGTAGTCAGTGTGTTAGCACCGCTTCCTTGTCTCTTCTTGATAATGAACTGGCGTTTTTGGACCATTGCGGTTGATTGCCACGAGGCGATAGTAGCGCTGTACTTAAGCTTTGGTCTTCTCAATAAAATTCAGTTGGAAGTGCAGCATACGTACTGTCGTGCTTGTGTCTATTTTGTCCCCGTTTTTTCGTGCTGCTACGTTTTTTCGAGAAGACTCCCTGCATTGTCAGGCTAGCAGGTTCATGAGAATCAGCCGACGCCATTGGCTGGAAGGGGATCCTTTGACGGAGAAAAGCCGCTTTTTCCTTGACTTGTATCCGACTGAGTGGTAGTGCGCAATTAGATCAAAGGGACCGACACAACCCGTAGCGGCACCCTGCGCAGCCTGCGCCCACGCCAGTGTACAAAGCCAAGAACGAAGCAGGAGATGCCCGTCAAAGGAGGCCCTCCAACCAATGGCGTCGACCATTTCTCATGACATCGCGGTTAATCCGATTAACCTGCGGTTATTCCCCTTACATCTGCCACACCCCGCGATTCCACACCGCTAGGTCAAAGGGGATCGGTCAGATGGGAAAGGGGGAGCATTGTCGACGCCATTGACTGGAGGGGCTCCTTCAAGGGGCGTCTGCCGCTTTGTTCTTGAGTTTTGTCCGACTATAGCAAGGTGAACAGGAATGAAAGGCTGCCGTACCGGCTCCAGCGGAATCCCCTGCTTCGGTCTTGAGAGCAAGCATGAAATGCTTTGCAATCAGGCGCAGCGTTGTCTGGGATGGGTTATAGATGGTGCTATCCTAATTCGTGAAACGAGTCTCGTCCAGGTCATGCCACGCGGCACCTCAGAGCGCCTCTGCGGCCGACATTGTTGAAGTACAGAACGCGCTCACGAGCCAGCAAGACAGGCCTGCACGCTTTTAGTGTCTCGAGCCAAACTGAAGCTTATTTCAGTGTCTTGTAACTGCCAACCGCAACCGTAACACCTGCATAGCCGGCGCGTCGCGAGAGCGCGCTCTGCGGACCATTCACTCTTTCTTCTCATTTGTAGAGGCCCCCGGCTGTTCGTTGTTTAGCCCGAAGTTGGGACGCACACAAGCGCAGCCTTATCAGCTGAGTCACCTTCGCGCTGGCGGGCGTCGTGCCTCGCGAGCTACGAGGAGATGGAATCGCTGTGTGACACACTTCCGCCGGCAACCTGTAGCGCAGTAATAGCAGTGATCTTCGCGGTGATTGCAGATTCTTGAGAGACCCGCACGCCACCCTTCCGATTACGGGGCGCAGATTACTTTAGCGGGCGCCAAGCTGATAACCATTGGGACGGAAAGTATCGGGAAGTTCGTTTCTCATTCCGGTTCGCCGCCGTTGAGGAGATTTAGCCTGGGTCATGTTTAAAAACACGTATGAGCATGTTAAGAGTGCGTAAACAGAGCGTAGAGAGAAACTACACAATATGAGCGCTGCTCAACAACATCCTAATTATTTCGCATGGGGCGAAATGCAAGAGAGGTAACAAGAAATCCCACAAAAGGGAGCGGATGGGTGTGCACAAATATTGAGAGCCCTTCCTAACCTGTTCACCAAGAAACTCAAGCTCATCCACAGGCCAGGCCGTAAATAGCCAAACATAATAATAAGAACAAAATTTCAGTTCGCCCTCATGCAAATACAGATAGAAGGGCGGCGCGAAACAAGCCCACTGCCGCAGGTTGGTTTGTTTCGGCCAGATCAACACAGCGGTACATCAAAAGATGCACATAATTTGGAGCAAAATAAGTCAAACGTAATATCAGTATACGTGGGGGTAATATCGTAGCTTGAACATTAACAAATTCCAGTGACAATACAAATCATAGAATCACATTAAATCACAGAGAAGAGGAAACATTCAAAATTAAGTTTTATAACGAGGCGAAGCTCACGATAACTTTTTGTAAATTGTGGGGCTTAACGTCCCGAAGCGAACCAGCTCGTAATTGCGCAAAGCGTAGCGCTTCGTTGTTGTTCGCGCTCTGAGAGGACAATCTCAAGCCCAATTAACGTGACATACTGTTCTGCCGTCGTGAATCCGCGGAACACGGGGCTAGTCAGATGCAGGCAGCTGGGGCTTGCATGCACGGTGTTTCCGCCGACAGAAAATTGTGTATCTATCGCGAGGGAATATCCCGCGCTAGAAATGGTGTTTACCAACAAGTTTATGTTCTCGAAGTTATACCGGTGGCTACAACTTGCTTTCGAAGAGGAAGTTACTCAATATTAGTAATCGATTAGTGAAGAAAAAAATAATAATGGGACTACCGAGGACGCTACACCTTGTAAAAAAATCCATGCATCGCAAAATTTTTGAAATGTCATTTATTACAAGTAATCAGTTACTTGCAACGCTTTACTTACAACTGTGGTAACGTTCAGCTTAAACGCCATTGTCTGGTATTGAAACGGGGACCCGGAAGAATCTGCATGTCTAGCTGGATAATGTAGATTATAATTTTTTTCAAATTTGCAAGAGTTTGTAAACTATGTAGGTTCTTATTTATTTGAACCTCTCGCTTAATAGATATCTGTACAGGGTGCACGCGTATACTGATTATTTGGGCGTTGTGGAAATGCTGTGGGCTAGGTGATCTCTATGGTGCATTGTAAACATGACGAATATATTGGTGCGAAAACACTATTCCGACCAGTAAACCCCCAGCAAGATCTTGCGATGTTTGTGGGTTTGTGCCAAGCGAAAGAATCAAATAAAAATGAATCGCATAAATGTCCACGACTGGGATTCGGACCCGCGGCAGCGCGAACAGATTCGCTTTGCTGACCACTGCGCGAGAGGACTAGGCTATCGCCGAAGTTTTTTTTTTCTTTATTGCATGGAAATCAATCACGCTCAGCTACCAAATGCTTTACGTACACAGATACTATTTCGCAATGCAGACACACATTCCCATGTCTTCGAACACTGCTCTCCACCAGAACATCAAAATTGCTGGCGACATGCACAAGCGTCAAGAACAGGCAACCTTTGAGACTGAAAAGGCAATAGCGCTACAGCAAGACGTACACAAGAAAGACTGACGCAGGACATGCACTAACTTCATCTGAGTTTAGTTACTGCAAAGCTAGAAAATATGTAGGAAATTGAATGCATGCGCAAAAAACCGGTACAACAAGGCATCAAAAAAACCGTTCAAGATATGATATCTCAGTCTTGAAAAGGCGGACCGAAGTATCACTTACACAATCTAATCCCTTCTTTTTTATGTGGAATGCTTCCAAAACCTCCCGTGCGTTCATATCTCCACTCCTGCCCAGAATCTTTATCTCCTAAAGTCGTGGTTCACACTTGCATTCCTTGCATCTTTTTTCCCCCGGCCAATGTTCTGCCGCACGATTACACACGAAGCATTCAGCGCAGTGCGGCGAAAGATGTGCACCTCTTAGATGTGCACCTCCTAGATTTTTTAGCGATCGTGAATGCTCAGCCGCGCGGTCATTAACGCACCGCCCCGTTTGGCCCACATGGGCTTTTCCGCAGGCCAGTGGTATCTCGTATACCACACCTGTGCAGCACTTCACGTACTGCTTGCCATGCTTTTTGTTGCAAGAGCTCTTTTTATCGCTCACAATTCGCACGCATAGCTGGGCAAGCTTTCGTGGAGCACAAAACATGGCCAGCACGCCATGTCGCTTCGCCACCCTTTTTCACATTGTGCACGACCCTGTGCACATAAGGCACCACTTCTGGTCTCATGGACCGTTCTTTTGGCTCACACGACTTCTGAAACAAGGCAGACTTGACTTTTCTTAGGAGGGCGTGTCCTGCGTCGGTCTTTCTTGTGTACCTCTTGCTGTATATTGCCTTTTCAGTCTCAAATAATGCACCATCTAGCCCAAATTGACGTTCTTCTAAACAGGCAACCATTCAGGCGGCCGGTCCTGCGCGGCATAATCCCCCCCCCCCCCCCCCCCCCCCCCCCCGCACCAAGGCGCACTGTTCATTGAACAGGGACTTCGGTGGACGAGGTGGCTCTGCGTACACGCCTCGTGTTAAACTGCAGCACACACTGACGCTGTGCATTGTAGATCGTCGTCTTCATCAACTTCCACCGGCGGCGCAAAGACACATAGAATTCTCTGTCTTCATCGTCGTCGTCATCGTTCATGTAATCCTGCTTTCACATGTTTATAGAATTTAGGCAAACATTCTGTCATTTTTTATGCGAAGCATATTACTAGAGCTACACTACAGCCCGTCGAGCGCGGCGGTGGAGCTACCATTGACCTTTAGCGTGACCACGTGACACCACGTGACAACATGACGTCACAGCAGAGGAGAGATGGGCTGCCGGCTCGCACGGTCGGCCGCGGCGGTGGAGGCTCCACATCAGAGGCGCGGCGGCTGACCACGTGACAACATAACGTCACAGCAGAGGAGAGATGGGCTGCCGGCTCGCGCGGTCGGCCGCGGCGGTGGAGGCTCCACAGCAGAGGCGCTGCCTGCTGCTGGGGGTACATCAATACAGTCTATAGGGAATGGTGGCGGTGGTGGAATAACTAAGGGTGTTTCGAATGTACTTTCCATGGGTGCCAAGAATGCTGTTGTAGCCGGTGCTGGGGCAGCGGTTGTACACTCTGCATTGAATTCACCGATGACCCCGCTGCCACGGCAATCCTTGCTACACTTCTAGTGGTTGTATTAAAATGAACAAGTATTCAACCAAGGAAAGCCATGTATTACCAAGCCTAGCCATCAATATGCTTCGCATCTGACTAGGCTTAACCTTAGCTAAGCCTCAGCCATTTTTTTTCCTGCAAAATATAAATGCGTTGCAAACCAGAGGGCGATGAGGTCCCCCATGACAATTGTCAGTAATTGAGATGAGAATAAAGAAGGGAGCTATATAGAAGCAATTTAATTCGCTTTGATAATTGATGTCTAAGTCGGCCTACCAAGCAGGTGATCGGAGCTAACTTTGCCGTCAGATATGTTGTCGTGAGGGCATATGGAGAGAAAAAAAACAACGCGAGGACATTTAAACCTTTCTATAATATCTGTATTGCGGGAGTTAAGTGCTATGGTTTGATGTGGTGGGATGATTTTGTTTACTGGCCTGAGTATGACTACCCCAGTTTGCTGCTCATTTATACACGCGATGTTTGACATCGCCCATTTTTCCAGCAGTGTCATCGTATCCTTACATGTGGATATTGCTTGTGAACTATCTGTTCGAGACAATAAGACAGTAGCATCATCTGCACAAAAAATAAATGCCTTATGTCAGGGTATTCTGCCTTGCGGTACACCTGAGTGAAGATGTTCAACAGCAGAACAGAAGTGAGTTAAATGAACTTATTTTCTCTCGGATACTCATGACCGTATTAGCTGTAGAGCTTGCAGTTTTACCAACAAAATATCCTTATCCACTCGTCAAATGCTTAAAAAAATCCACAAACTCACCAACAGCCGCCGCGGTGGCTCGGTGGTTATGGCGCTCGGCTGCTGACCCGAAAGACGCGCATTCGGTCCCGGCCGCGGTGGTCGAATTTCGATAGAGGCGAAATGGTAGAGGCCCATGTACTATGCGATATAAGTGCAGGTAAAGAATTCCAGGTGGTCGAAATTAACAGGAGCCCTCCATTACGGCGTCCTTCATAGCCTGAGTCGTTTTGCGACGTTGAACTCCATAAACCCATAAACCAAACAAACACACCGAGTATCACAGGTCTCTTTTCAGACTGCTCAAGACTAAACTCTTTCTGTTCAACCAGTACGAGTTCAGTCAACTTAATTTTAGCCAGCAGCTCGTACTTGTCAATTAATTTCGATAAACACGAGTGTGCGAGTTTTTCAAGCGCTTTCGAGAAGACAGAGAGTATAGACGGCCCTATAGTTACCCAAATCGTCTCGACTGTTTTTTTTTTATTTCTGTAACCTTTGCTATCTGCATTTTTGTTGGAAAAACTGACCTCGCTACACACGCGTTAATTATGTTAGTGACAGCCGGCACGGTGATATCAGCTACGTACTTTCCAGGCCGTATCTGCAGGTCGTCGATATCGGGGCATGCACTGTTTTTTTTTTTAATTCTCAACAGTTATTATTTCCTGAGCAGTTCGAGGTTGCAGCGATATAGAGTCACTTTCGGAACATTGATGTATTCCAAGGCACCAGGCGAGCCACTGATCACGGCAGTATCGTAAAGGAAGTGTTAAACGCATCACCTAGTTCGTTTCCAGATAATTCTTGGCCATTGAATTGCAGTTTCGAGGGTGAGCGGCAAGCTTGTGGCGACGTAAGGGAGTATTTAGTTTAGCCCGTAGTAAATTATGTCGCTCTTTAACGTTTAGAACAGAAAAATAATTTTGAATTTTTAATCTGCCCGTTTCTGTGTAGTTAAAAATAGTTAGGTCATCAGGTGCTCTTGTATTAAGAAACCGTTGATAACTTGTCCCTTACTGTAATTTTTCGCCATATACCCACGTGTTGCGTATTTTACGATTTCGTCTGCGCCATTTTACAGAAAAGTGGGAGATATCCAAATTTTTAAATCGATCCGGAAACTTATATGCCTCTAATTTACGTCTGTTAACTAGTTTTCATTTGTCCAGTCAGCCTCCCCGAAAGATTACAGGCGCCGTACCTGTTATAGCCCGATTTCCTCGTTACTGTTTGTCTGTAGCCTATAGTTCTGTTCACACAGAGTAAAACAGGAAAGTGGTCGCTAATATGGCATCATATCACACCACATTTTTCTGTTAAAAGTATTGAGTTTGTAATAAAAAGATTTAACACAGATGTGGATTCAGTAGGGGTTCTAGCGCGTTCAGAGATTACATTGCTGAAAGAGCACTAAAATCTCTTGTGTGCTGGCTATTAGGTGAATGAGGGTGGAGGTGGGTTGGGGAGTAGGCAGTGGTAAGCTTATCGTATCATGATTGCCTGCCGTTCTCCTTGAGGCCATCGGCGAGTCTGAAGCGTTCGCATTAATCTCCACACACCCTCACTCGTTTGCTTGCTGCGTTTTTTTCCCCTTTAAAGCCTCCTTTTCTGCGGTATTGCATATGTTGCAGTGAAGCCGGATATTTCACTGGGGAACATAAATAGAGAGACGTGCTGCCTCCGTGCCCGCAGTCCCAGCGCCTGCTTGCAAGCACACATACCGGTTTCAATTATTTAAACGGCATGAAATGTGAACTGTTCTCAAAAAGTGCATTTTAATTAAAGGAGCTCTGTCTCTTCGCTTTGGACTCACTGACAAAACTCCATTGATTGATTGAGTGAGTGAGTGAGTGAGTGAGTGAGTGAGTGAGTGAGTGAGTGAGTGAGTGAGTGAGTGAGTGAGTGAGTGAGTGAGTGAGTGAGTGAGTGAGTGAGTGAGTGAGTGAGTGAGTGAGTGAGTGAGTGAGAGCATTTTATTTTGAGAGGAAGGCACTAGGCCACTGGGGGGGAAGTGGGTAATTCAAGATTGCATTGATTGATTGATTGATTGATTGATTGATTGATTGATTGATTGATTGATTGATTGATTGATTGATTGATTACTTTGGGTTATTCTGGGGAGGGGATACTGGTACCGACGTATGTTGGCCAGTTGGTGGCATCACTCATCACAGGGACGGATTTATGGATGGGTCGCTCTTGGAGGGTGCGGGTATTCCTTCATTCCTTGAAAATTTTTCGTCGAGAAAATATGGGGTCAGCACGGTTTTGCTATGTTAAAGTTCTCGCTTGAGGGGGAGGGGGGGGCGGGTGGGGGGGAGGAAACCGCCCCGCCACCAGCCCCTATATCACATTCATGTTTCTTTGCCGTAACTTTGTAAGTTTGCGGTAGACACCCAGATTGATTAGCTAGCATCGTAGTACATCAGTCAGAAGCTACTTACCTCCTCTACCCACCCCCAACCACCCCCCGCAAACACACACACACACACACACACACACACACACACACACACACACACACACACACACACACACACACACACACACACACACACACACACACACACACACACACACACACACACACACACACACACACACACACACACACACACACACACACAGCGATAAAATGTGACGCTGAAACTAGATGACCGGCGGTTAAGCGCGCGCCGATTTTGACGAACTATGTACAGGTGACGCCTCAATTGATCCAATATGGCGTCGCGACGAAGGACAGTGCGCTGCCGACGAGGCTTGCCCTGTTGTGCGCTGCAAGATAAATGGTTGCTGCCTGCAACGACTGATACAGACACAGGGTTGAAGGTGAATTTACTTAAGGAAAGCGGTTTTAACACGCTTCGAAAGAAAGGGGATCGCGAGGTGTTGGAAGCGTCTTGCAGTGTTGCAACCAGATTCGTAGGTATAACGGGGGATTCTTTTGTCATAAGTGACTGCTACCGGTTACACTTCATTCTCGGGGTAGTTGCATTAGATACCCCTGCTACATATGCCCGGACACAGTGTCTCTGCCAAAAGGAGTGTCGGGTACCTTAGGGCAGGATTTTTTGTGAAGTAGAAAGGTAGACGTCTTATTCTTCGAAGACGCGGTCCATGCGGGGGACTCCAAAGTTCTGTTTGCGAACAGGAAAATGGCTGCGATTTGCATTACCGATACTGACACCCAACAGACCATGGATTGGTGGAGAATGTAAAGCTGCTCGATGAGACAATCGTCCTCCTTTGGTATAGGAGCAAGTTTTGTGCGCTTGTGCCTTCAGATGTAGAGAGCGGCATCGTGGGAGTGCTTGAGCCGACCGATTCTCTTAGCAATGGCCTGAAGGCAGCCACGGGCCTTGTGACTGTTAGTGGCGACCACAGAGTGCATCTGCATGCGGTTAATTGCATCCAGAAGCCATTGAGCCTCCCCAGGAACAAAACATTATCATTCTTTACCACTGCGATTGAGAGACGTGAACCCACCGAAACGGTACTCGCCGCTGTAGGGCATGCTGGACCCTTCAGTCGCGCCATATGCTTTGTTCGATCTTTCTCGCGTAACGTCCCAGGAGAGGGAGGCGCTGACTGCCCTGCTGAACGAATACTCGGGTTTGTTCGCCGCGACCGATTTGGGTTTAGGCTGCTGTGGCATTGTACAACAAAGGATAGAAATCTGCACTTCAGCGCCCACTTACCAGCACGCGTACCGAATTCTCTACTCCCAACGTGAGGAGATGGAGCGGCAGGTGCAGGATCTGAATAACTGCGGCATAGTCGAACACTCAGAGTCGCCATGGGGGACCCCGGCCCTATTCGTGGAGAAGCCATATGGTTCCTACCGACTGGTAGTGGACTATCGCAAACTCAATGCGTCAACTCGGATCGTTTCGTACTCCATTCCCAACATACAGGAGACTCTTTCTCAGCTGGGCTCTGCCAAGTACTTCACGGTGATAGATCTGGAGGCGGGATTTCGGCAGGTAGCAATGTACCTGGCAGATGCTGAGGCGGCACTCAATACACCCTCATGGCACTATGAATGGAAAAATATGCCGAAGGGCTTGATCAACAGCCCTTCTATGTGGCAGAGGACTGCTGATGTAATCCTGGCAGGCCTTCTGGGAAAGTTGTGCTTCGTGTATATGGATAACATAATTATATACAGTGACAACTTTGAAAGGCATTTGCGCGACATTGAAAAGGTTTTGGGGCGACTGCGATGAACGGGCCTCAAGCTTAATCCTTCAAAATGCCCCTTCCTAAAAAAGGAGGTTGAATACCTCGAGCACGTTGTTTCAGCTGACGGCGTCCGGCCTGAACCGTAGAAACTAAATATATCTAGGATTTTCCATCCCCGACTAGTGTCCGCCAGGTCCGGCAGTTTCTCTGCCTGATTGGCTACTACCGTATACTTACAGAGGAATTCGCCAAGCTAGCTAAGCCGCTGACCGCCTTAACCGCCTTAACCGCCAAGCATGTCGCTTTTCGCTGGTCAAAGGATGCAGAGGAGATGCTTTCGGGGCCCTGAAGAGAAAGTTAATCAGTGAACCGCTGTTGCGCCACTCAAATTTCAATTTGTCCTTCGTTAAGGCCACAGATGCGTCAAAGTTCGCGGTTGGTTCCCATGCTTTCGCAGGTTATCGAGGGTGAACATCCTGTAGCTTTGGCTAGCCACCAGCTGAGCCCCACAGAGCAGAAGTACGGAGCCTCGGAGAGGGAGTGCCTCGCGGTTGTCTGGGGAGTACAGCACTTCAGATGGTGTATTTACGATCACGCAGATCAAAAGGCAGACACGATTGCGCGAGAGTTTGTCGAACAGATCGTGCTCTGACATGGACCTCCAAGGCAACTCTTAACAGACCGAGGAACCAACTTCGTGTCGCTGCTGATGAGTAGTGCATGTGGGCTACTTAAGATAAATAAGAAGCATACAACACCATACCATCCTGCTTGCAACGGCATGGTGGAGCGACTAAACCAATCCGTGACCGGGTTCCTGTCGCATTTTGTTTCGCGCCACCAGCGTGACTAGGACCTGTCCCTCCCCTATGCAATGTTCGCATATAATTCTGCACTGCACGAAAGCACGGGCGACACGACATTATTTCTTCTATCCGGCAGAGACCCAGACCAGCCCCAGAATGTCCCCGTTGCGTCCCATACGCCTCACTAGACGACCAGAAGGTGGAGCTGGAATCGCGATTGCAGGTTGCAAGGCACTTCACAAGGGAGACATTAATGAAAGCGGCGAAGTGAAGGAAAGAGACACACGATCGCAGTTCCAGAGACGCACCGTTCGATGTGGGGGACAGCGTGTACATCGAGAACTGCCAAGGGTAGACAGGGTTATAGCTAGTAAATATCGAGACGAAGTGGAGAGGACCATGTGAGGTTGTCGAGAAGCTTTCTCCAGTGACCTTCAAAATCCGAGACGTGAACTGACGCGTGATCACGATGCATGCAAATCGCCTCAAGTTGACACCAGCTCAGTATTCACCAAATGAGCGAGGTGAAAGGCAATATTTTAGATTGGGACGGCACTGAGACGAAGCGTGCAGATAGTTCGCAGGTAACTTCCTCTGTAACTTCCTATCTCTCCGCACCTCACGCATTCTGGGGTGTATTGAGTAGGCCAAATCTGACTGTGTATGATGCGACTTGTGTATTAGTTTGTAGCCGTCTCTGGATTGTTGCCTGTTGTTTTGTGAGTGTGTTGCGGGGAACCGAGTATGTATACGGCGTCCTAACTTCCAACTGTCTCCTTTTTTCTACGGTATGAAGGAACAAAGAGACAAGAGAGAAATCACTGTGTAGCGTATGGGACCGTCCAGAGTGAAAGCGGAGCGCTATGCGATTATATTCGACATTTCTGAATATCGAATCGAATATACCCTTATTCAATTCGCTGAACGAATCAAATAGCGTACGTTCAAAGTCATTAATAATAAATCAAGTTACCGAATAGTTTTTGAATAGGCACGAAGTTCAAATTGGACGCGCCGTAGTTTTGTTGGACGGCTGTTTCAAAAACAGGCTGCCACAATGTCTGCGCGTTGAGCGCCAGGACGCGGTCCACTCGTGTGGCGGCGTTCGTGGTGTTCATGCATATAGCCTACAGGACTCGGCGACCCGGCAGGATTAGGCCAGGTTCAGCAAGCTCTGCCTCCATGCCCGATATAGGAGTGCATGACTCGTAACTGTCGTCCCACTCTACAACGTGAGATGTGGCGCTAGTTTGTTCGTTGTCGTCATCAGTATCAGAAGGTGTTTTTCCAATGCGCATAACTTGATGGTCACAGATATATCTGACTTCCTCTTTCGTGCCCTCAATTGGAAATCAGTATTCCCATGATGTGAAGAAGCAGTCGCTGACCATAGCTGAAAATAAAGAGTTCTACAAACCGCTGCGGGTTTCTTGTTCACAATGAGCGCGAAAGGAGCGCTCGAGTCTTTACGAATAGTATGACGTAATGATTGAGCATAGATGCTTGGGAAGGTGACTTCGTCCTTGCCTTGCGTAGTCTGGATGAATATAGAGATTTTAGCATAAGGCGCGTCGTCATGTCCCTTTCTTGGATAAGGAGAAGGTTGCTGCAATCGATTTGCTGGCCAGCTTCATGCGCGTGGCCCGCAAGCTCATTCGCGGCCTGCTGGTTGTTTTTAGTGCGAAAGCATTTCTAGCTGCATTCTCGGCGAAAGCCGTAGAATGAGTTGGTTTTGTGGTTTATTGGGGTTTAATGTCCCAAAGCTACTCAGGCTATGAGGGACACCGTAGTGAAGGGCTCCGGAAATTTCGACCACCCGGGGTTCTGAGTGAAGCCTCCTGGCGGGTCACGTGACTCAATTTGCAGCTGCTCTAAAAACAGCTGTAAAGAGATTTGGCAATGGCCCTGAAGGCTGGGATGTGATTATGGCATACGATGACATGGTCCATGCCCAAATATGGCATGGACCACCCGGAATTTGACCTTGAAGTGACGTTGTCCTAAATCGACGAAAATTGAATGATGGGATCCTGAAGTGTAGTATGGCACGTCCCCAACGTGGCCCACGCCCAAATATGGCTTGGACTACCAGAAATTTTCTCTTGTAATGACCTCGGCCGAATGTGACTGCCGGTGAATCTGGGTGGGCTCGGGTGGAAGGCAGGCCTGACCTAGTCTCAAAATCGAATCAGCCCACCTCCAAAAATGGGGTTGGCCCACCCCCGAAATTTGAGTGGCCCACTCCCGAAAATCTGAAAATTGAGTTGACCCGTTCAGAACCGACGTGGAACACCCCGAAGATAGGCGTGACCCACCCCCGAAAATTGGGTGGCCCACCCACGCTACATTAATGAGGTCTCCTTTTCAGACGCTGTTTTCACGGACGCGCCTAGTGCTTTCAGTTCGCTGGTGGGCAGTGGGGGAAGAAATGCACGTAACGGATGTAAGGGCGCTATAATACAATTCTTTTCGTCCGGTTTTATTCGATTTGTTACCACCCGCCCGTCTGAATGACCTGATTTCAGCGACAGTGGGGGCACGGGGCAATAACAAGGTGCAGAAAGAACGACAACGAAATGGAATTTGAATGAAGTAATTGCATCACCATTCGCTCTCCGTGGATAACAAAGCACCGCGCCATCGTACACGTGTGCCGTAATAAAGCCTGCCCTTATTGAGACAGTCAGGCACGAAGTTGTTCCCGCTTGAAATGTGCCCGTTGCTCGTGTGCTCAACGATGTTTGTTACATATAGTGCCTCGTATTTGTATAGGAATGTCTAGTCCGGGAAAATCATTCCTCCAGAAATACAGGTATATATAGGGTGTTTCACATAAAACGTTCTGCAATTTTTAAAACTAGGCTTTTTAAGTTAGAAGAGCGCTTTTTTCGGCATAGTATTTTCAGCGGTGTATCGCATCACGATACAGCTAAGACGTGCTAACTAGCAGGCTGGTTAACTAATATTGAATAGTTAACTTTTTAACTACAATTGTTAGTTTCCTTATTTAGTGAGAGGAGTGTATCCCACCCTACGTAATATTCGTATCGGTTTTTAGAATTTCGAAAACGCAGTTCCCCTCGGCGCTGTGGCCCAACAAATTTTGGCTATTTCAACGAGTTAGCGCACTGGAGGGGTTGCTTTGCCTGCAAGCTTTTCGAAAGCGCGTGTATTTTGGCGCGATGTAAGCGAAAATTTGTTGGGCCACAGCGCCGAGGGTGACTGAGTTTTCGAAATTCTAAAAACTGATCATATGGATGTTGAATAAGGACAGTCATCCTGCGCGCCACCCGCCCACCGACCTCCTCACCTCACCTCACCTTCACCCACCTCCACCCTCGGGAAAAATTATGTCGTGTGTGGCTTAGAGCAAAATCATCAAAGTCATCATCGAGGGTAAATCCGAACTGTATCGCAGCTTTATCGCGTCAGGTTTCATTATCGTCCTGCCATTTCTTTTTCTTTTCCCTCCTGAAGTGCTGTATAAAAGAGGACGGGCATTTCCAAGCAATCTGCGCTGCATCTGCATGACACGTTCGCAGCTATGCGCTTGCGAGATTGAGCGCATCAACCGCTGCGGAGCTGTGCCGATCGTTCCGCTGGTGAGCAAGAGTTTCGAAAGTTGGATTGCCGATCGCGGAGGTCGACTCTCGACGGAGGCGAAACACGAAAGCCGGTGCGTGGAGTGCCCACGAAAAATAATTGCAGTTTTTATTTTCCAACCTGCCTTTCGATATAACGTGCACTGTGGAACAAGTCTTTCCCAGGTCGTGTAAGGGCGCACATCTTCGACGTGAGGCCCGCTGCCCGCGCGGTAGAATTGAAAAGAAAACAAAGAAGAACGTGCAATCCTTTGCGTTTTGAAGCCATTCTAGCTCAACTGCTGAGCCCAAAATTCTCTAAAGAGATCGAATACCGATCGCTGCGGCAGGATTTTAGATGGCGGCAACATGAAGAGAAGCCTGTCTGCTGCGCAACGTCAGTGCACGTTGAAGAACCGCAAGTGGTCGAAATCAATCCCGAGCCCTCCACTGTACGGCGTCCCTAATCGCACACGCGCAGCTTCTGGACGTTAAACCCCGCACACCATTCTAGATACGTTGAAATTCGTGTTGCTGATTGCCGAACAAGCACAGACAGATATGATATGTGGATATTTGTTCATCGCTGCGTGATAGAAGACGATTCCTCTGTCACCGAGAAAAGTGCCCCGGCTATGGCACAGGGCGCGCTTCGCATACGACCGGCTACAGCAAAACGCAGTTGGGCGAGGTGGGCTTCGACGCACGGCAGACGCCCTCGGCACGCACGCCAGGCAGCCGGCGCCCCGAAAATCAGCGCGATACGGGTTCTGCAGCAGGAATGAATGGTCGGGCACACTGTGCACACTTCCTGCGCGATAAGGCGCGCGTCCAGCCGGAACGTTAAGGCCAGGACCGCGCGGACGTTGACATCGCGCTCGAGCGTGAGTCGCTCTTTGCTGGCGGGGTCCTATCGGCACCACGGACTTTCGGAGATAGCAAGAACCAAATCTCTTCGTATACGTGGTCGCCTTTGGCGCGATAAGGACGTCCTTTCGACAAGGTTGGGCACTTCCTACAAGGGCTCTCGCCTGCCTGGCACGCCGCACTCGGACGCTCGCACTTGGCGCGACGTCACCCACTCACAAAAGCAGCTGCCAGGTGCGACAAGCCCCCATCGCACTGGGTTGTGCGAGGGTCGCGCCCACCATGGCGGACAGGGTTAGATGCCTTACGTAACGCCGACGTGAGCCGCTTGCATGGTCGGCTCGATGTTCGCCTGCCTGCTTGTAGAAACTTCAATAAAACTTGCGTTGGGCCTAGTTGGTACATGATGTTGTGAAGGTGTAGGTTGCGCAACCAAGGGACGAACCACGAAGAAAGACACAGAGACACACACAAGCGCTTGTGTGTGTCTCTGTGTCTTTCTTCGTGGTTCGTCCCGTGGTTGCGCAACCTACACCTTCACAGCTGCTTGTAGAAACAGCGGCAGAGGTAATCTAGTGCTGGCTAGTGGCAATGGCTTTCCCGGGCATTCAACTGCGTAGAACGCGCATGTGTGCAGCGCTCGGCTTTCTGGGCACTCACCAGAGTCCGGAATCCGCATTGTAAAAGACATATTTTTCTGCAGCCGACCGTGGTCACGGCGAGTGACTCAAGCTTACGCAGCTGGCTTGATATCGCCACAACAAGGACTGGGCGTAGACCTCGACTCCTGTGTTTGTGCTCTACTGTTTCATTTTGCCCTTCGCGAGCGAGAGTACAGGCAAAGCTTCCACGTTTGCAACTTGGGGAGGCTTTGGTGGCCGCTGCAATGCATTTCGGGCCATGAATAAGCGAGCTTCGCTATTTCAAGTCTTTCTTACAACTTTTTCTGTTTTGGCCGATCTTTTCGAGCATCTTATTTCTTTCCTGCATACGTTCTTTCGATGCCGAGAAAATGGTCACGCGCATTGCAGCTGTGGTGGTGCGCGTCCTGCCGTCCTCGTTAGTGTTAACTGATGTGCAATATGTAATCCTTTGTCTGCCCATCTATCTCCCTATATTTCTCTAGTGAGCTATATTGCACCTGACCGCTGCTGTTTCGTGAGCCCGCTAGGCCTTGTTCGCCACAAGGTAATCGCCTGGTGGTAAGGTAGCGCAAAAGACGGGACACGCAGAAGGCGCAGGACACACGCTACCTTACTACCATGCGTTATACGAAGTGGGCCGCCCCTTCATTTTAGTCGCTGTCTGGCTTCGCATATGTGGCGCCGTTTTTCTTCCCGATTTTCGCACCTGTATTTCACTAAAAATAGATGTCTTGCGACTCCCACAGACCGGGATACGCGACATACCTTCGCATTGACAATACAATTCACGTTTGATCGTTTCACCTTCGATTGCAACAGTATTGTGTTAGTGAGTCCATAATGAAGTTTAGAAACGATTGAAACTTTCGAAATCGAAATGCAATGAATTTTATTGTGTGCTATTCTTCCGAGTTCCCGGTCCGTCGAACATTCATGTGCGGTCGAAACCTCGGTCTGCACAAGACCTATAGTGGGTCAGAACAAGGGAAACTCACGGTGAGCTACCTAGACGCTGAGACAGAATTAAAGTTTTAATTAATGTCCCAGGTCCGGGTCATGGAATTCAGTAGGGGCACTGCAGCACCAGACATTCACCAATTGCGTGTGTGTGTGTGTGTGTGCGTGCGTGCGTACGTGTGTGTGTGTGCGTGCGTGCGTGCGTGTGTGTGTGTGTGTGTGTGTGTGTGTGTGTGTGTGTGTGTGTGTGTGTGTGTGTGTGTGTGCGTGCGCGCGCGCGTGCGTGCGTGCGTGCGAGGGGGGGATTGAGAGAGAGAGAGATGGAGGGGGAGGGGGGGTCACTTTTAGAAAAGTCAGGTCGGAAAATATCAGGTTGTTTCGAGGGGTATATGTTACAAGTCACGACGCAGCATAGAGTGGTCGATATCTTTGTGGAACCACAGCATCATCTTTCATAGGCAAGTTTTACCAGACTGCCGTTATGGCAACGCAGCAATGGCTGGAGGTGCGGACGGCGAAGTACTGAGGATGCGATCAGTCTTACGAACGACGTAAATTCTCTTTCGGCCATTAGAAATGGTTTGCGAATGCAAGCCTCAACTTAATAAAACGCGCGGAATGTCTTTCATCTTATTTTAATTAAAGAAATTCATCACTCGGTGTTGTTTCATACAGTTCTCTGAAGTTAGGAGAAGGTAAGTGACGCCAACCAAGTAAAATACAGGAAAAACACGACGTTTCGGGACCGGCTCGGCCCCTTCTTCACGGTGTGACTACAGGCCCAATTGACTTCGACAGCACCATTGTATTGGAAACGGAAGCTAACCCACGCAGGAGGCTTCTACTCGAGTCGTGGCACATACAGCAAACACGAGAGAATGTTAATCGTTCCCTGGGGACTCTCCCCTCATCCTACGTCCATGGGCTGCGGCCATTGACCCGCAGGTCATCCACACAGGGGCTTAAAAAGCCAAGCTGCGCTCGCCCGTAGTCACACCGTGAAGAAGGGGCCGAGCCGGTCCCGAAACGTCGTGTTTTTCCTGTATTTTACTTGGTTGGCGTCACTTACCTTCTCCTAACATTAAATTTCCCAACCAGACAGACTTCTGTCGAATGTTTTCTTTTGAGTTCTCTGAAGTGCACTCGTTTTTAAAATGTTACAGCGGGGGCGTCAAAAAGAACGCGTCCCTGCTAAACTGGCCGCTGGAAGCTACACTGCAGCTTTAGGCCGACAATTTTTTCGTGATAATAATCACGCCTAATTTTGCCACTTTTCAACCACGTCATACGCCCTGCGTGGAAGGGGGTCAACATGCCACAAGGGCAACTCGACAAAGCAACGGGCCTCCTATCTTAAGCAGCTGCTGAGCGGAAGATGCGAAAAAAGTGAAGTACCGTCCCTTGTGTATCCATGGGGATGTATAGTCACGCATGAAACGCTATTACAAACCTAGATCACGGCCTGCACGGGCTGACTACTGCAACTATAGCCGAAAGGAGCCGTACGCGGATAAAAATGTGCCTGCACTATACAACCCTGCAACTTGCGCAAATTTCATTACGGACATCGTAACCCACACGAAAGCGCAGTGGACAGGGGTCCGACCGTGCGCGTGCCCAGCGTGGCGGTTCAGCCGCCACACAGAAGCTGACAATATTGTCCACGATGCTGCCAAGCTGTTAGATTTTTTATTGTAGGGCTTATTATTAGCGACAGGGTCAGAGCGTTGCATTTCAAAACCACTGCAGTGAGGCCCAGAATTCAGATCTTTTATTCAACATTGCGGTTCCCATTTCCAGTTCAGTTACTTTGTACTTGAGCGAACGTGTTACACTATTCCGCAAATGAAGCTTCAGTTATTCCCATCATGGAACAAAAGGAGGAAAACAGGGAGAAGTACTGTTTTTCGTGAAAACGCATCGCTGCCAACACAGAAACGGTTCACGAATTGACTGACGCAAGCATATGAACCTTGTGAAAGAACCTTTTTAGACTTTCTGTGATAATTTCGCGCTTACTCAAAGCAGTTCGGTTGGTTTGGTTTATGGAGTTTAACGTCCCAAAGCGACTCAGGCTATGAGGGACATAGCACAGTACACTGGCCTCTAGCATTTCGCCTTCATCGACCGCCGCGGCCGGGATCGAAGCCGCGTCTTTCAGGTCAGCAGCCGAACACCGTAACCACTGAACCATCGCGGCGGTCCGAAGCAGTTCAGAGCTGACCTTGGTCCGGGGGCCAGGACCATCCAACAAAACGACGGAACAGCGTTGCAGGTGACATACTGTTGACATACTGCTGACATACTGTTGACATACTGCTGACATACTGTTGCAGGTGACATACAGGTGACATACTGACATACTCACAAACTGCATGCGCCATCGGCCTGCTGCCCATGCTTCCTCTGCGCGCAGTGCATGCACATGGTGCAACGAGTCTCGTAGGTACCGGCGCCTGAACAAGCTAGCTATAACAAAACCGTTTGTACAGAGGCAGCGGCGGATCATTATTTCCTCAGCGATCCTGTTTCTCCAATAGTTAGTTGGCTTTTGATGTGCTAAGGCACAGTTATTAGCGGAGAATGTGCCGGTGCACATTTGTCAGTGCTATGTGCATGCCCAGGAAGCGTTGGCAAGCCGGGAAACTGGGCCCCCGCAGGCTGCATTCTCGTCTCGGGCTTCCCGCTTTGTCAACGGAGCCTGGGCGCCCTAGCAGGCGCGAGCCGATCGAAGCTTAGACGTGCGTCGGGGAAGTCCCAAGTGATGCTCCCGCTCCATGCTCCCGAGTCTCCGTCACTTGTGAGCATGTGGAGCTGTTTTTAAGCGTTATATTTGTGCATAAAACTCTATTCAAAGCTTACAACAGGTATGCATAAGTTGACAGCGGCAAGCCTAAACGAATCATGTGCGGAAGAAAATATGCCTGTAGAGCTCGTCCATTGTCAAGAGCTGCGTACATTTCTCGTATCCTCTTGGTTCCAGCAGCAACACGTTCAGGACATTTTTAGCAGGCATATCAGCAGTGCTATTGCTAAAATGAAGAAAATGTAACCATTTTCATTTCGTCATAGTACCAATGCAACAAGTTGTAACAGTACATCTTTCGCGAGAACCAGCAATAAAGTGTCAGTCTGTAAGAAACAAAGCGGTGAAATTCAGTGAATATTTTCATTTGCCGCAGAGTGACACTGATCAGGCGTTTTCTGGAATGCTAGAGGCCAATATATCTGGCGCTATCCAACACAACTTAATTTTAAGTGAAACCTACACTTAACCGCAATAACTTGCCAATGTTACTTATGAAAAATGCTTCAGTACCGGTGTGATGAACACGTCCCGTGTTTCGCAAAAACAGTTACGAAAATTTTGTTATGACTTTATCATCTCTTCGTACGATGTGCAATTGCCCAATGCAGGAAAGCAGTCATTTCTCTTTTGAAATGCCACTTGTCCCTGTGCATTGACGAATGACTGCAGACAGGCGCCGAGGCCAGGTTCGTTTACTGAGGTGAGCGTGAGATGGGGAAAGGAAGCGTTGGAGTGCAATTAGCTCGTGTTATCGAACGGGTTCTTTAGCCCCCTTCAAAGCGATTCCATGTGGTATGGGGGATTGTGTGAGGGGAAAGTTGGGCTTTCCCTTGATTCCTTCATTTATCCACGCAACTGACCACTGTGTTATCATTTATCCTGCAACGTGCTCAAGAAAGTCGAGTGCGCAGTGTTTAAATAACAAAACTAATTAAGCACATTGTAATTAAACGTTTTCTGGAGGCGCCCAGCACAGACGCCGATCATTGTTCTTAAGCCATCGTTAAAACACTAGCACACGCCGCAGATTGGCGTGGCATATGGGGATTGAAAGCTTTTCGCGAGACGCCCGCAATTCTCGCGCCATCCCGGGAGCGTTGCCATGCCCAGTTGCGAAACGGAGACAGGCTAACCTAATCCCCCTTGGGAACAGTAAAGATCAGTGTCAAAGGTCGAGTTACTTCATAGTGGGACCTTGCCAGAGCCACGGCTTTCCCAGCGGTGACTGTAGAAATGCCTTCTTTCTGCGAAAAAGCCAGAGCGGAGCTGCCCGCGGGCGCATAGCCGCGCTGCCATGCCGGCGCGGCGGCGGCGGGCGCAGCCCCTGGATGAGCGGGCTCAGCCACACAGCTCGCCGCCGCCCGCGGACTACTTTCGTCGCGAGGGTGTGCGTCCGCGCCGCCTTCTCACACCGCCTGCGCAAGCTGCGATGCGCGCGCGCGCGCTGCTTTTCTTCTAGCTGTCAAACGCTGCCGCCAACTGCCACCAGTTGAGTCACAGTCCGCCAGGCTCTGCAGGTCGGTTTCTCGGTGATCCGCAGTCACAGGCTGAGCCCCGCTCAAGTTTTTCGCGTAGGTCTTTAGGTGCAAAGAGTAGCTCGTCATGTCCGAGGCCGAAGCAGCGACTAAGACGGAGGAACAGAAGCCGGCGGCGGCAGCAGCGGCCGCCCCGGCGGAGGAAGCGGCGGCGGCCGCTCCGCCAGCGAAAGAAATGCGGGCCATCGTCCTCACCGGCTTCGGGGGCCTCAAGACTGTCAAAGTCCTCAAGAAGCCCGAACCCGCCGCCGCCGAGGGAGAGCTGCTCATTCGAGTCAAGGCCTGGTAAGTATGCCTGCACCGCAATCAGCTATCCGGGCGCTCTTTTTTCGGCCCGTTCACGCAGACTTGAACTGCCGAATTTCGGAATGGGCGGTGTCTGTAAGATTGGCTGCTGCGGACAGGCTACCAGACGAGGTGCTGCCACAGCCGAACCGGGCCCGTCACAAGCCCGCTTTGTGGCTATGACAGTTCCTTCGGCTGGAGCCAACACCCCCGGCAAGTGGGAGCGCACTCCCGCCTTCCTACGTCAGTTTTTTGGGCAGACGGGCGCGAGATGCGAGTTTTTTTTTTTTTTTTTCGCTCGTTCGGTTCCAGGCTGCTGTTCTTGCATTCATTTCTGGCAGAGACGTTCAGGTTATTGGCGCGCTTTTTTGACGACTTCGTTGTGCACGTCGTGTTTTTCCGTTTCGCGGTTTTATTAACGTGAAAATTATAATTAAGAACGGAAGATGACTAGGCGCACTCTGGATTAGTATAGCACGCTTAGGGCGGCTCTGCAGTTGTTCCAAGTGTAAGGCGGCGGCGGTTCTTGGTACTTTTGTTTTTAGAGCAACAGCTGTACAACTCGGAATAATTTGTGCTCTTTTTGAGATTGTGATGGCGGGGGAATAAATGTAAGCGCATTAGCGCTGTACTGGTCGTGTTCGCTGCTGCACATATTCCTTTTGTTCAAGACACCTGTTTATATCTTCGAGGACTAATGCAGCTGTTGCGAATTAATAGCCGCTGTGTGACCTGACGTAATGAGGCGCTACGCTCTGAATAAGCTTTCTGCCACTTGCTTCAAGTGAACTTTGGCTCTAATGTATGACGTTGGGTTGGGAATATTAACGGCGGTTGATAAATTGAAGCTTTCCGTTGATAAGGGTTCAGGACCCTGACAGTTAACGGCTGTAGCAATGTTTTATTTCACTAGTGAATACTTAGTCATCACTTTCGAAGGTCACATTTACACAGAAGCCGGCATTTCGCGGCAACAAATGTGTGCGCTTACATACGGTCGGTTAACTTTGGCATTCAAGTTCACCAACCTTGTCAGTGCCCCCTTCCTCCGGCGCTGCAGGCTAGCGGAGAGGGGCAGTGCTGTGCGATACGCACGCTTAGCGTGACACAGGCACCTGTTCTTGGCTTTGCGAAATGTGTCCAAAAAGGAAGTTTATTCCGTTTACGCAGCGTGACGCACAGCGCGTCCTCCTCAAGGCGGCGTCGCTGAGTCAGTGATGCACGGCGGTGAACGTCTCGGAGAATGCGTGACCGCGTAGCGTGGAATGTGAACGTGTGCCTCCTTGCGCGTTTCTGTCGCTCTGGCGCCAGTTGGGTCAGGCGGAACTGCAAAATATTGCCGCAAGTAAAATGGCAGCAGCTTTCGACATGGCCACATGTGTAGCTGACGCGCCCTACGGAGGCGCATGGCGTGGCCTATTTTGCCTGCGCACGTGATTTTCAGCCTGACGTGCGACTGACCATGCGCATGCTGAAATCTTCGTGTTCTAACCAAGGAGGTGCAAAACTCTGGCGCACTTTTGTACTTCTGTGTTAATGTGTGGCAGATTTGATTCACGAAGCGTACAACCAGTGGCTCTTGTCACTTCGACGAAACTTGTGGCAGCATGATGGCATACGTTAGGCTGAGATCTAGTGGGTGGGGCTGGTAGCCAGGGGCGGATTTATGGACAACCCTGGTTGGGGGCGCTTACCTCTCCCTACTTAAGGATACTCTACGATTACCCAACAACTAAAACCCTCAGTGCGTTAACTCACGAGACAATTTTCCTCTCTGGCGATATGCAACGCTCTGAATGTAGCGCCCCACCCTCCCTCCACAGTGCGCCCGGTGTCTGCCCCGGGTACAATTCGGAGCAGCCTAGCTGGCAAACACTTCTACCACGGCGAAATTTATGCCGCCTTAGAGCACTGGCGTAGTGCAGTCTGGCATTGAAGCTGTACTACCATCGGCCGGTAATAGTATTTTCGCGGCAGATTTTTTGTTTTTTTTTTTGCCGCCCACCCGGACAAGACGGCTTTTATTTTCAGTTAATAAAGATACGGACGACTGAAAAAGGAGCGAGTTAAGAACGTTGTTCGTGCTGCTGAAATTCCGATTACAGAGGTACGCGTTTCCGTTTAGTATACAACTCTAGAGTTTAAATTTCCCTTAGACGGAACTTGAGGCTTCTCGTTCTTGAGGAGGACCATATTGCAAAAAGGTACTGCCACTCCCCATCGTTGCCACCTTGTTGCGCTCGGATCAAAGCAGTCTACAAAAGCTCCGGAGAACCGCGTAAATTGAGGGCATATTAGAGCGCCAGTACACGGTTAGTGCTGCGGCGTCCTGTAATGTCCGTATTTGCGTTTTTTATACATTTTTCAGAGGATGCCGCTGCTCGATCGGGTGCGCTACTGCAGCGGGCGGCAGTCTGCCGCCGTTCTTACGCCGAGCGGGCGGCGTCGCGTCAGGTCATGTTTGCGTCACAGTGGAGCTGGGCGAATCGATTTTTGTGCCCGCTGAACCGTTTGAAGACCCCTAGTTGTGCTTATGCGTGGTCTGCCCAGCCTGATGCGCCGGCCTAGTATAAGCTCTGCCCAAAGGGCAGCGAGCCTCAACACCTACCCGCGAGAAAGTTCCTTAGATATCGATTCATCCCAGAAATATCGTTCGCGGTCAGTTGCGCAGTCTGCACCGTCGGACTTGATTCCCATGCAGTCGTATGTGCGCGCTCGCTTCTTGCAACATTGCCCGGCTGGTGTTTCTCTTTGTGCGCGGGCGGCTTCCTTCACGAAATTGCGCGCACTGCCCGAGGCTTGGCGGCAAAGTCACTGCTCAAAGCGAGCAGAGGCTTCGAGATCCTGCCCGCGGTGGCCCTACAGTCGGCCGTGAATCGGGGCTTTTCTCGATTCCTCCCCGGGGAGCTTGTTATCGGGTGGGCGCGTGACGGACAGGCGTCTGTATATTGCTCTTCCCGCGATAAGAGCAGTCTGCTCTGTAATACGCGTGTAACTTGTTGGTCGCGTCGCTCCGGCGTGATCGCGGCTGCTGCGCCCTGACTGCTATTCTGATGTACCGCGATGTCACTAGAGCCTATCGTTTGTCGCCTTCGCTTTTTTTTTCCTCCTCCTACGCCGCTGCTCTCGCGTTGTCGCCGGGCGTTTTTGAGCCGCGCGCTATCGAGCTGCGCTCTCGTTATCGGTGCGCGCGGCGTGTCCTCGGCTTTCCCTCGAAAATACCTGAATCAGCCTCAGCACGCCCCCTGGAGTCGCGCGTTTCCGCTGGTTATTGCCATCTCGCAGGGGTCGCTATCGATTTTCCAAATCAAACGTTGACTCACTTTCGAGGTTGTTTGGCTAGGCTGGGTTCATGGTGAAAAGTGGTTAGTTTCAAAATAGAAGAGCAAAGCTGTCGCAGGCACAATGGGGCAATTACTTCGTTTCTTTGGCCTTGGCGCAGTACACAATTCGCGATAATAGCCGCCGCGGCTCGATATGGAAATCTGTCGGCGACATGGTGAAAGGATAGAAACGATTCGAGCGCGCTGACGGCCGCACGCCGCTGACTGGTTGCGGATGACGGGGCTTTCACGTTGGGGCCGCGTTTCCTTTGTCTTCTGAAACCGTCAGCGACCTCGGTTCTCGTCTTCCAGGCACCGGTGACTCATCTGAGCGCACGGTGGGCGTCAGCTGCGAAATGTTGACGCGGGTGTAGCGTACTGCGAGGGCGATGGGACAGCTTTGATAGTCTGTTTGACGTGGCGGCAGCGGTGTTCAGTTTAGTTCGGCAGCGTGGTTTGCCGCGCTCTACGAATGTGTGGGCCTGAGCACCCATCGACATTACCCACGAGGGACGTGTTCCCAGATCGGCATTGGATAACTAACGTGGTTAGAGTTCAACTAACCGCCAGTTCACCTGTTAGCTGGCTCCGGAAGCGCGCCGGTGTACGCAGCTGTCGAAAATTGGTCAATTCCTGATTCTTCCATTCGCGTGCCGCCGGCTGAAGGCTGAATTTGTGCAGGTGGTAATGGAGGAATTTGCTTACCGTTCGACCCTGTGAACTTAAAAAATAGCAACTTTTTCTAAAGAGGATAATTACGACCGTTGATTATTTGAGCTAAATTTTCTGGTCCCAGGCTGCCGACGCGCAGCTTCAAGCGTCGGTTCATGGCGAACTCTGTTCAAGATGGTGCGGTTAAGCATGTTTGCCCTCCCTTTTCGTGGTGCAACGTCCTCTTCGTACCAGTGGCGGTCAGCTGCAACAGTGAAGACGGGTAGCGTGGTTCGTCGATACAAGTTTGCCGGTTGCAGCAGCTTTGTTCTCTACCATCTGCTCTGCAACCGGAAGAAATCGAGATGGGGTAGAGGGTATGCGAGAGAAAATATATGGGAAATGACGGGAGAAACGGCAGTGGAGAGGTACTGTTTTGAGTGACACTTCTACGGAAGGGAGGGGAAAAAGGCGTGTAGCACTCCTTCGAAGGATTCGCTGCTCCTCCCCAGGGCATGCATGGCGCGCAGGCCTTCGGGAGATGTCTGTTCAGCGTGACTGAGTGACCCGAGCGACGCGTCTAGCTGCGGCCGAGTGAACGTTCCGGGAATACGCGCCGAAGCCATGCGCGGCCGGCGCCGTGCACTTCTTCCCCGGAGTCGACGGACGACTTCTTAGCCGCGTTTTGCGAGGCGAATTTGGTATTTTGAGTCTTCCCCCGTTCGGCCGCAAGAGCGGGCGTGGTATGCGCGCGGCGATCCGGGCACCCGGCTCACGGGGTCTGACTAACCCTTTTCCGGCATTGATTCCGCGACACATCTGCGCGAGTGGTGGGCTGCAGGTTGAACGTTTGAGATTGAGATAATTCGGATGCGGATGGTTTCGCTTTGACAATGAAGCTTGACAAACAAGTTGGTGCGGCATGCCGCATTGCTCCTGCTGCAATATACCATTTCAGAACGTTCGCAAAGTGCGGTGTCGTGCGTCACGTGCGGCGTAACGTGGGTTCCGCTCTACTAAGCGTTGTCGGAGCGAAGGTTGCTCTGAGCGGTGTGTGGCATCTTCCGAGAGACGTCAGACTCGCTTTCTGCTCGTGCATCGCCTAGTTGCCTCAGAAGCTTCTTACTCTCACGCTTTCCGATCAGGACGTTCGGTTTGACCGGAGTGGCTGTTTCGGCCGACGAGGACGGTAGCTGCGATCTGTGGGAGACTGTCCGCATTGCTCCGCCCGGCGGTATACAGCCTGTCTGCGCGAGTGGCCGGCGGCGGCAACAGGCTGCGACTGCCGCCCACCAGTTTGCACGCAAGGTCGATATTGGGCCGACGACGATCGAAGGGGCCTGCCTGCCCTCGGAGCGATTCCATCCGGGCGGAATCCAGGATTTCGGGCGCTGTCATCTGGAAGCAGGCTCCGGCCGGAGCGAGCTTTGATTAGTTCGTCGGGCTCGAGTTGCATCGAGCCTCGCCAACTTTTGCAGATAGAAATCGCGCAGCTGGGTGCGTCTGTCCCGTGTGATCTGCACTTGCATGCCTCGAGTGCAGTGCACATGATGTACGGTGAACTGGGCTTTTGGGCATACTTCCACCGCTTTGACGAAGCAAGGTATGCGCATTTCGTGAGGCTCCGGATGATGAGAACGAGCGTTCCAGGCCGGCGTGAGGCCTTCACCGGTCGATATTCGCTTTTAATTTGACGCTTGCCGGCGCGGCTTTTAGCGCGGCGGTGCATGTTTACTGGTTAATCTCTCCTGCTGCTGGGCGGCAGGCGTGCCCTTCTCGAGCACGCGACTGGCCGCAGCTACTCGACTGGCATGCCGCTGTGGTGAGCGCGCACTCCCTTATCGTTCCTTTGTTTGGACTTGAGCGGGGGGGCCCTGAAATAGACTGTGTTCCTTGGCTGAGGGCAGTTGCCTCAATGTCCAAAACACTCCAAGAGCTGCGCTGAGCGACTGATAGTGCCTTCCGCGGGGCGTGTGCCCGGCCCAGTCTTTGCCGCGACCGTGGCTTTTTGTCGTAGCCCATATCGCCCGGTGCTGCCCCTCTGCGTGGCCTGGCTCCACTTGGCTACCGGTTTCGGCTCTTATCGCTACTCCCAGATAGGGCTGTTAGTGAATCGATGGTTGTCCTCGAGTGCTGTAGTTCGGTGGTTTGATGCGGGGCGTTGTTCGTGGAACACGCGTGTCAAGTCCAACGCGGTCTGAAGGTTATCGCTCTGTATTTTGACCGAATGGGACCAGTAGTGTTCCTGTCGTCGTGACCTTTTATTCTCCAGTAAAGAAGAATGGTGCAGTGCACAGAGCAACCCAGCGGCCGGCTAAGCATGTATTTAGTTCAGTCTTGGAAAAAGTACAACTGAGTTAGAGCGCAATCCGAGTAGATTCAAAAGGGTACTTGCCTGGGCTAGTCGGTACATTTCGCAGTAGATTCAAACTTAGAGCGGTCGCATTCAAATCGCGTCACGAAGCACTGAGCTGTGCAGAAATGCTCGGCATTCTGACTAGCGAATGAACGCAGCTTAGCAGTTTCGGCGAATCATAGCGACGGCGGGTAAAAAACCAAGCTGACAGCAGTTTAGCGAAAACGCAGCTAGGCTAGAGCTAAGACATGACCTGTAGTCGGTTGGGAAACGTCCTTCAGCACCAGCTAGCTGGACCAGTCCTAACTTTTGTTCGGCGATTCTTTCCATTGCGGTAAAGAGATCTGTACTGGAAGTGTTCTGCAACGTGCACACTCGTCCTCTATTGACAGTTCGCTATGCTTATCGTTATCGGTCATTTAGTCCGTACACTGAACCGCATATTGATCTTCAGGCGAGGGACGAGCAAGGTCTCTTTGTTTGCTTACTGAGATATATACTTCAGCCATATATGCTCAATCGCATTAATTCGCATATCATTTCACGCTAAGATTTGTGGTGGGCGAATACTTTTTCATAGCTGAATCTTATATGAATAGCGCACCTTTACAACAGAATCGAATACGAATAATGTAGGCTAACGCAGAATCTAATACTTTTACGGTTATTCGCGCAAGTATCGAATATTCGTACAACGGAAAGTGCTAAGCATTTTTGGCGGCGCTGCCGTATCCCGCCGTAACTTAGTTGTATGTATGGCTGCCAAGGCTCAACACTATCTCCACTAGGGGCAACGCAAGTCGCCGCAGCGATAGTTAGAGCATCCGCAGCGTATGCGGGAGGTGCGGTGTTCGATTCCCAGTGCCGCCGGGCACCCACCGGGAATACAGTGGGTACAAGCTTTCCCCTGGCCGGGTGCTGCGCTCCTTTAGGGTGAAATGCTTGGGAAGCGGGTCTTTGACCCCATCTTGAGCAATGCGAAAATACATTGTGCCATGGCGCTCTTTGGCCGCAGATGCCCTTGCGCCATAGAAGTTAACCTTTACCGTGAGCAACACAACGTCACTATATTCACCGCATGACCGTCATGTCACACGCATAGTAAAACTGCCATTTTCTACGGATGAAAGGAAAAATTAGTGCCACCTTTGGCGATGAGACGGACGAAAGCTACATGTTATCCATGGCGTCCGATACGGCGCGTCGAGAAGGGGGCCAGCACTAAGATCCAGTGAAGAGCGCTTGCTCCGCCTTGGCCCGCTGAGCCAAGGCACGGTGTGCTATAAACGTACCCGAGGGCTCTCGCGTCGCGCAAGTTTGGTGGAGCATGGATGTGCGAGTATTGTGACCGCCGCCACATGAAATCGACCGCATCGCGGAGCTGAACCCTCCATCCCGGCCCGACAGATTGCGGGAGCATGCTGTGGGGCGTCGGAGTGACCTTCCTTGAAACTCGTCCGAGAAAACTACAGCGTGCTTTAATCGAACTTCAGGTATTCGAAATCTATTCGGAAACTTTAGAGAACGTTCGATTAGTTTCGAATAATTTTGTGCGTGCACTGTTTGGTTCGTTCAGCGAATCGAATAGGAGGATATTGGATTTTCTATTCGAAACTTTCAAATACTCGCACACCAGTAGCCGTAATGTTGGCTTCTTGCAAATCATGCCTGCCAGTGCCTCGCGATTCCTTTGGCAGTGACTCGGTTCGCCGAATTTGGCGCAGCGCAGCGTGGACCAGTCAGTAGTTATCGGAGCATGTGCACTCGGCAGTCCGTGAAGTAGCGCTAACCTCTCATATCATGGAACCTGTGCCATTGCTGCAATTCCAGTTAATTTCCGAAAGTGTGCGCATCGTTGCTTACGAGTGTTTTCAAACGATTTATGAAGCAGTCGGTGGGGCGTTTGCGTTGGAGCAATAAAAAGTTCATCCAGCATTAGATTACTAACCCAGTTTTAAACGAATTCTCGACTCTGACTCCATGCTTAATCATTACGGTGCACGTTGTTGCATTATCGCCGACTTGAAGTAGGAAATGTGATCTGGCACTTTCTTCGCACCGAAATGACGTTATAATAAGCACGGCTTCTGATTTAATTTTTCTCCAAAATGTCGCGTTATGTCTTGTGCGATGTAACCGCAATGGCTTGAGAAAACGCCAGCACGTGTATTTAAGCTGGCGAACGCCTGCATTAACTTCGTTGGCGCTCCGATTTAATGCGTCGAGGAAACCTCAAGCGCTGCCATTGTACATGCTACTAATAACACGTGTGCGGGTTTCAGCCGTGCATCGTGGCATACCAAACACCGTGTCACTGCAACCTTTCCTTGCCTAAGGAATCCGTTGAGTCGGAAACTATACAGTACCGCCCCCCCCCCCCCCCAACTTCCTTTCCTGATCTTTCTGTGAATAAAATAGAAAATGCATTGAGTACATGTGCGGATATGCGAATGCGGACGCCTTGCAGATAGCGTGTAACCTGAATTTCACTTGACTCTTTCGTCTTCTCAAAAATGCCAGCGAAAGTCTCGAGTAGGCCCAATAGTGTCGACCATTTTGTCACCCGTTTCTACCGAACCCTCGTCGCCCAGAGAGCACTCGGCAGCGGGCGGCTCTCTGCCACGGGCAGGGGCCGTTAAGCATTTACTTGCAGCGTGCGTTCGCCATTCTACACCCCGTGCTGTTCCTCGGCCACCGATGGAAGTCGTGCAGCATCCAGGGCGCGTTAATCAATGTTACTGCTCTCGTCCCCGCGCAGCTGGTGGGCAAGGTCACGTGGGATGTCTGACCACGCCACGTGCTTTGACACTGCGCGAAAAAACTGGAGTCGTCGAACGCGCTCTATCGGGCCTCGAGTCCCCCCTCCCCCTCCCCTGCTAGGAAAGAAGCGGCGTTTCTTTCACTAATTCCAGCGTGCGGTAGTCACGGGAACGGGCCGTGCAGCTTTTAAAGTTGCCCCGAGTGGCGTTCTCACCACCTATCAGCGGGCGCTGCGTTGAGGGGTGTTTAGTCTGCGGCGCTTCTGCTGGCTTCAGTTCCGCTGACTGCTTTTGTCACTAATTGCGCGTTGCTGCAGCCGTTATATAGTTCTGGACGCATGCAGGCAGCAAATGGGATAATGTAATCTCTATTCTCTCGTGCAGAGTGTGCGTCGGCAATTTTTTTTTTTTTTTACCCTCGTCCCGTGTCAACACCTGCAGATAGTTCTTGACGGTTCGGGACAGGCGACGGGGCACTCGTCTCGTAGCCTGTTCAGCATTTTTTTTTTTTTCATTTACATCGAACGCCCCTTTCAGAAGTTGCTACTGCGTTGATGAATACGAAAAGCATGACTGCTGCCTGTATTTAGTGAACAGGAATTTGTGCGAAAGTTTGTCACCGCTGTCTGCGGTGTAGTTCGAAGCAATCGAGTCGTGGCAGTAGTACTGTTTGCCTACGGCTGCTGCTGAACGGCTCAATTTCCGGGGTGCAACGCAACTAAAATAGAAATCTGGCGCACAGCTGCGGGCTCTCATGTGCGCCAGCTTGCGCACTGCTGCAGCGTCGCTCGTGCACGCAGTGTGTTTATCGTGTGCTTTACCAGCTCCCATCTGGTCGTGTCGCGTGCGCCCTAGATCGTTGGATTCTGCGCTGCTATTTCACTTATATGCGTATATTTGGAAAAGGGCTCCCGCAGATACAGTGCAAGTTGTCCCTTACTGCTCACATCTTGGCTACCTTATGGCACAAACTGTTTGCCGCTGTTCCGGGCTTCGCATGTCTCGCCTTGCTTGCTCGGCGACGAACATTCCCCACTGGTGTAGCTCACATTGTTCGTATTTCAGAACTTTTTTTTTTTCTGGGGTGGGGGATAGTTGAGGGGGGGGGCTCAGGATTTGTTTAACGGGGAAGCATTGAAGGCCCCGTTCGCCAGAAAATCATGTCGGCGTTGCAAGCGAAAAATCACGGGCGTGGCTCCCCAGAGAGCAACCTAGTCGGCAAATGGTCCACTTAGGTCACGTGACTTTGCGGCCTCATCACAAATTGCCCACCGTGGCAAGTACGTGGCAGTTACTGATTGGTCGCTTGGGAAGAGCAACCTGGGTCGCACAAGGAAGCACCCACTGCGCCAGTAGGGCTATGAGGACTCCCAGGGATCTGTGTACGCAAAGTAAAGAATGACTCTCTGCATTTTTGGGAATCAGCCAATGACTCTATCGCGTCATGCCTTTAAGGCGCAGCTTAAGTGCCCCTCCAATTTTTAATCCATATTCCTGCTTTCTTGGAATTTAGTATGTTTCATTCGGGCGTTAGGCTTACAGGGGCTCGTCTCGCGTTTGATGCTTTTCAGCCCCGAAGGCGTGTATCAAAGAATGTCTCGGGCCTCTTTCTGTTAAAGGCGCGCTGTCGCCGGGAAAACGCGGGGAGATCGCTTATAATTAATGTGCGAGGCTTAACGTCCCGAAGATGCGCATTGGCGGTGAGCGACGCCGTAGTGGAAAGCTCTGGATTAATTTCGGCCACCTGGGGTTCTTTACGGTGCCCTGACATCGCACAACACACGAGCGTCTTTTTGCATTTCGGGCGCTTCCGTATTCACCGGACTCTCGTAGGACAAAGCCTTCGGCTTGAAGTCTGGTGGCCCTGGTTTGAATGACTTGTAGGCTGGCTCTGATCTTATGCAAGCGCCAAAGCAGTGCTGGGATTCGGCCGTGTGTTCGAACGCGATATCGGTGTTCGCACGTGCGAGGAAGGAAGCAGGTGAAGCGTCGGCGTGTATTTATTTTCGGGTGAGAAGCTTGGCACCCGCTGAAAGACGCCAGCTGCCCCCCGCCGGTAAACAGCACGTCGAAGGTCCTCGCATTCTGGTGTAAGAAATCCCCGCTCCTTCCTTGTCCCGGGCTAATTCCGGGATGGCGGCGCCTTCTTGTAGAGCGCCTTCTGTTGTCTGCATTTTGATGAGTGTGGCGGAATTTTGGTCGCTTATCTCTGTTCCCTTGGGTGGCGTGTGTGTACTCTCCCTCCTGGCTTTAATCATCGGACTCGGCCTGTCCAAATAAGCCACGCCTGCGCGCAGGTGTGCGTCACGCGCCAAATCGCTGTTGGGCTCCTCCAGCGTTTCACTTTCTGCAGTCCTCTGCGCGAGCATGCACGGGTGCAAGTCACGCGCGCGCACGCGTTTGCTGCGCTGCTTTCGCCGGCCGCACGGATTGTCGCAGCTGTTGGGCGACTCAACTTTGTTGCACTCATGGGCGATGGCCGCGCCCTTCCGCGCTCTAGTGTGCCTGCGAGCGCGTGCCTAGCGGCCGGCGTCCGTGGACGGTCGGCGCGCGCATGCCGGACTGAGATCGAAATCGTCGGACGAATCTGCCGCTTCTTTGCCCAGAGCTGCACAGCTCTTAAGCTCTGACTAGAACCTTGTGCACGGAGGCGTTAGTATCCTTGGTTGCCTCGTCTAATGTAACCGATTCGCTTTGGACGGAGGCGCATTGCTTACTCCTCGCATAGACTGTCGGCTACTACCAGGGAGTAAAGTCCGCTCCACAACTCTGAATTTAGGGAAGCACCTTCCGACGTTTAATGCTGCGGTGCATCTACACAATGCGACGTCCCTTACGTTCACGCTAATGCGGCGTTTGTGCAGCTTATCTACGCGCCAAATCGTTGAGTCTACGACGCTAAAGCCCCATCGTAGCGTTTGGCCCAGAGTACGACAGCCGCCCGTTTATTGCCGCTTGCCGCGCAATTTTTCATTGTGTGAAGCGGTGTTAGACGCGCCGCGCGCGATGTGATTGACGCGAGCGGCGACGTGTCCGCGGCAGCTAGCGCGTGCACTGTCGCCGTCACTGGCGGCATCATCGCCCCGTCGACCGCGTGGCCCAGAAGCAGGTGGCCGCTGCTCTATGCGGCTCGCGGCCCTTTCTGCGTGCCAGCAGAGTCTCTGCACGCGTCAACTCGGCGCGCGCGGATCGAAACTCGGGGTAGATCTCTGAATACGTACTATACGGCCGCATGCACGTAGCGCGTGTCACCATATAGCCGCGTTACGTTCCCATTAGGCTTCGAGGACTGGGGTGAGGAAAAAATGTGCTGTCTGGGTTAATTCGTTTCGGGACAATTCTGCTGCTTTGCTTGGAAGAATCTTTTCCTCGTTCCGCCATTTGCGAAGTCGTCGTGGAACCCAGATCGCAGCATAATTGGCCCCTTTTTTTGGGGGGGTAGGGGTCGTCATTTGGGGGGAGGGGGGGGGGGGGAAGGTCGTCATCGTCATTCAGCAACATTAAGACCGTCTCGCGTGAAGTGCGGATGCACTTTAAAGCCGCTTTAAATACCTGTACAGATGGCAATAGGTTTCATGGGTTGCGTCTGTTCGGAATATACCTGCCGTGGCGAGAAATGTGGCCGCCGCGAAGCGGTGGCGTGTCCGATTCCTGTACTGCACGCGCCGCTGCCAAAAATGGTGTTCGCCCGCGGAACCTCGCTTGCAGTGTTTGGGCCCTCTCGAAGCCAGTCACGCAAAGCCATCGTCCGACCTTCGCTCTATATTTAGGACGCGTGCTCTCCGGCGGGGGGCTGCCTTTGTTTATTGGCGAGCTCGCGTCCAGGCTGGGGCCAGTGCTGTTAATTCAAGGGGCGCTCGCCATGTGCGGTGGACCCGTGCGGTTCCCGTCTCGTGTGGCGCTCGCCCCTGAGCCGCTGCGATTCTCCAGTTCACGGCGTGTCCGGTCCGTTCACTGACGGGCCGCGCTGGTTTTCAGGTCCCCCACTATGCTGCGGCCAACGAAGAGCCAACGTCGATTCTCGTCGCCACTGCCAACCTCCGTGTGAACCAGCGCGAGGCTGTCCACACGGAATATGCAACGAGAATGAGTGCCCTGCGACACAGTGAACCTTAGTGCAATTCCGTAACCAGACTTTTCCGAAACCTCGCGTGACCCAGCAAAATGGCCGGTCGCATCGAGCAATCGCAACGCGAAAGCACGCGTTTTTTTTTTTGTGCTCCTCCCCAAACGTTCGTTCTTCCCATCCACATTCATGGCGTTCATCTTGTCTCCATCAGGGCTCTTGAGAGAGCTCCGCCATCTTGTTTTAATGAACTATGTGGGAAAGCCCTTTTGCAGAATTTTGCATGAGGTCGATAACAGAAGCCATGCTAATATGCATTCGCGGAACAGGACGCAAGTGGCATTTCGGAGCTTCCACATTCATATTTTTACGTTCTTAAAGTTCCTGATAGAAAAACCTTTTCAAGCAGCCATTCGGTCGAAAAACCGTCGGAGCTTTTGCGGATGGTGGGGCCAGATGTACCATCGGGGGCAAAAGTAACAGATCCCCCCCCCCCCCCCCCAAGCTCTGATCTGTGCCCCTCTATGCCACTGTGCGTAGGGGCGCCACCTGAAATGGGCTGGTGTTGAGACGGGCCCACCGCGCCGATCTCAACACTGCGAGTGTTTTGTCAGGTGGCTCCCCCACGCAGTGGCACGGGCAAAAGTATACGCCTGCACGTAAAGTGGCGCAGGCGTATACCGCTGGCCACGTCAGAGGTGACGCGAGAGATGCAGAACAGCTTTTTATCTACTTTTTATAGATGACTTGAGTTCTGGTGATAGGCTCGGGTAACAGTCGCGACAGTTGGAAGCTAGCGAAGGTTGTCATTTCTCGACGACTGTTTTGGGTGCAGTGTTAGTCGTGCTAAATTTGTTGACTAAACGATTACGCATACTCAGTTTAATGTTCTAGCAGCTACGGCGTGGAGTTGTTTGATGAACCTCCTGTCAGTTGTGACCTGTGCGGAAGTCGATTCTGTGAACACTTATTTTCTAGTGCATATGATGCGGATAAATTCGGGTATTTGTTGGAATGGCTGTTGTCCACATAGCCGCATTAACGCATACTATTGGCAGCAGAAATTTTATAGGATGCGTGTCCTCGGGAAAAAAAAAATTATGTAGAGTTGCCACGTTACCTAACAAGTTTACAACCAATTAGGTATCGTTACCGTCGGGTAGAACATACATGTTCTGTGTGTTTCCCCGCCAACCGGCACCCCGTTAACTTTTCCTGCCGATAGTACCTCCCGCTCGTAACCCAACTTCAGCATCCATGGGTATTACGTTTTTGCACGCCCATTCTCCGCCAACAGTGTTAAGAAGAGCATGCACGAGACGTTGCCGATAGGGCGAAACTTTCAGTTGCTTGAAATTCAAAAACGACGCTTGTTTGCGTCCGCTTGAAAGCTCTGGAACTGAAACAGCTTGGGTTTGCACATGCCGCGGCTGTTGAAGCGGTTCGCACGGTTCTTGAGGTAATTTTATCTGCTTTCGACAGTAGTTACTACAGCGAGAACAAGTTTTAGCCGGGCGACATTTCGTCTTTATTCCGGACGCTTTGCAGCTGCTTCGTCGTGCAAATGACTGCGTAGTACGGTATACAAGGGAGGACTGGTGCTTGGCGGGCGAAGTTCTAGGCTATTTCCCTCCTCATGGCGAAAGCGGTGTAGTCTACCGCCTGTGGCTGGCCGCTCAGTAAGCCTGTGTACAGGCGTACACCGCAAGGCACGCCGCGCCATGGTGGCAAAGTATGGGGCGTTAATAAAGTGACATGGGGCGGTTTCTGAACGGACCCGACGCATTTTCGTGGAACCTTTGCCAGGTGCACTTTCAGCTACGTGCTTTTAACGGGCTGAGGGACGAGCTCGAACACGTAGGTAGAGTGGTATGTGTGGAATACACATTTTCCATGGGGCCAGCCATACGTTCTCAATATAAGGTTTTTCGTCTAATCCTAAGGTCGCCGGATCGAATACCCGGCCGTGGCGGCCGCGTTTCGATGGAGGCGAAACGCAAAAGGCGCCCTGTGGAAATTATTCCGGCGCCCTCCACTACGGAGTCGATAATAGCCTCTGTCACCTCGGCACGTTAATCCCTTCATACCACGCCATTTATAAGAGGCTTGCTTTCCAAGTGTTTGGAGCACTCCTGTTCTATAAATTCTGCATTCGAGTTTATGTTCAGCGGCTTCCTTTGAAGGACATCAGAACGTGTTCATCGATGGCCATCGGATCAGGATGAGCGAAGCCTTCGTTTGCTGCTTGGGCTGGGCGACTTTGCGAGCGCTACTCCTTACCTCGGTCAAAGCTGGTCACGGCAACACGCAAACTGCGGTGTGACTTCGGTCACCATGACCTCTTGCGTCTATTTGCGAGATGTCTGCGTGTGGCAGTTTCCTGCGGGACGTCGTAGCATGCGTGGCAAGCGCCTGGATTACTTGCGTGTGTCCTATGGCCTTGCGAAGAATCGGTGCTGATTTGCGGTGCTCGTCCGAAGCGACCCGTCGAGTAAGGGATCGGCGTTGGGATCGGCGTTGCTCTTAGCAGTGGAGTGGTTATACCAGGTTATACGATGGCTCAGAGGCGATGGTCCCACGGTGCAGAGGACAAAACACCTGTCTAGAACACCTGATCTGCGTGCAGTGGACGTGTTCATGTGTTATCGCTAGATATCGCGTAAGCAGACGTCGTTAGAAACGGGCCCAAAGCGGAAAGTTTTTCTTGGGATTGCATAGTCTTCTCTTCCCTCGGTGGTCGCCACAGCTTTGGCTTCTGTTTTCGTAGTCTGCAGCACGCAGCTCTGGCGTGTCGCGCAAGTGTTATGCCCTCTGTGCGTCGGGCTGGCTCTGGATTCCACAGTGTATCGCCTGTCAAGCTCCTGCGTCCTGTCGTCCCGTCCTCGCTAAGCCACGAGTGCGCGTTTTCGCCATGTGACTGCTTTCTTCAAGCCCTCTCAAGCTCTTTCTTCAAGCGAAAGTGAACGGTTTCTTGTAACGCGTGATGGAGTCTCTGAAAAGCGTTTAACTCGCTAGCCTGGTAGCACCGTCATAACGTCATAAAATTGTGCAAGTTGTAGCAACGCTGAATGTTGCACTGGAACGTTAGGCTGATGTTAAAAACAAAGTAGCGTTTAACGTCAGAACTCGGTGTCTGACCCCGCCCGTACGCGCACGCAATCGCACGGGGGGAAAGGTGGAGGAGAGAATGTAAAGGGATGAGAACTTGCTCTGAAAAGATGGCGGCGTGCCCTTTTCCGGCTTTACATAATCCACACGGTTTCACTGAGCCTGCTAATGTCAGTACATTCCAGAAATGGTCGAATCCTTAGTAGGAAGCATAATACACACAACACAGGGGAGTAAAAAATTTTGCCGGGTGCCGAGCTATGTTGGAGTAGATTGAATCGAAAGAGCCAACCTATGTGCTGCACAAGCGCGCAGTCACGAATTCGTCAACGTGCCCCATAGAAACTAATGCACAGTAATGGCTGACAACTTGGGATAACTGATTAAACAAGCTGCACTTCGTAAAGCCCGTCCTGGGTGAATGCGACCTGTAGGCACCAGGAACATTTTATAGAAGTAATTTTATGTCGTCTTCGCATTGGACACGATCCAGTATGTGATTTCTGCGCCAAAGGGCAAAGGTGCAACATGTTGCTGCATTACGACAAATCACGAATAATCTGCGCCAAGCATGCGCATAAACTCTGTATTTCCTTACGAATAAAATTCTCCAGCGCCATGGCCTCCTCCGCGTTAGGCTGCACTAGCGGGAAACGCAGTTTTTTCGAGAATCTTTCAATCAGTGTTTCCCGCGGAATGGGCCTGTATGTAGCAGGCAGGGATTTACTCTGGTCATCCCGTGGCGCGAAGGGCACGTAGGAAATGTGCATGCACAAATGGTGCCGGTGTTGACTTCCACAGGCCTTGCTCGGATGGCACGCTACGGCGAAGTTCTCAGTGGGCGTCGATTTTAGGGTTCGCCTCGTTTCCGCACCAAAAAGAAGCTGATAGTCCCGGATAATTTTTTTTTTTTTCACTCACGTCGAACTGCCTCCTTTCTGCGCGGTTCACTTTGTCCAGCGCATGTTCAATGGCACGCAACTTCAATTTTCCGTTGTAGCTTCTTCGCCTCGCGGGTGGCGTCATTTTGAGAAGCCATACAGATGCGACGTTGAAATCGAAATTTTTGAGAATGACTGGACTGGAAGCGCGGCGCGCAATTCGGGCCGCCGCCGCATTGTCTGGTTGCAGCGAGATTATGGGATTATAGCCGTATAACATTTCAAAAATAGCTCTAACACAATAGTTCTACCGTGAACCGCGTCCGCAGTGAGCTGTCTGCGCACTGGACACGCCTGCCACTGCGCAGGCGTAGTTTGGTCCTTACGGAAGCGGATCACCCTAGCGGATCGCGCTGCGCTAAATCTCTAAGTCGATTCTTGAGAAAAAACGCACTTCACTCAATTTTACAATGCATCCCATTTCACCCAACACTACTCTTGGGCGAGAGTGCATTTGTTGACTTCTCTTGGTTATAGGTTTTTAAGAGAAGCAGCTTTCCTTGAAAAAGCTCTGAATTATCACCCAGTGCTTCGCTTAATACATCTACACCAATTTCTCATTCCTGAGAAGGCTGTCTTCATTTGATTTGTTGTGAGCCTCGATATCCTTGCCCAGCAGAGGATGGTCGCAGACGTTACCAGACCAAAAAAAGCTTGTACTATTAGCCATTTGTAAAATTTCGTTTCATACGTAATCAGTAGGTAGCACGAACTTTTTAGGCCATCTAGGCCACCGTTGTTTCGTTTTTATCAGGTTCTGCAGCAAACATTTTTTTCTATACACCTTGAGCTTGGAGCATGATATCCTTGGATGTTTATGCGCCACTAAACCCAACACAAAAGAACGATCTTTTCCGGCTTCACAAAAATGACTTCATGGCCGCTTCTATCCAACCTACCTTCTTGCCTTCCTGTATGCGCGGACTGTATGCGATTGCCTCGATACTGGATGCGAAACATAGAGGAGTACTTCGCTACAGTGCCGCCTACCGAGTTGGAACTTTTAATTTCACTGCCGCAGTCGGGAGTACATGCGCACGAGTGTCGGAGTTCCGGGCGGTTCATATTATGGCGGCCACTGCCACACACAGCACGCGGCTTAAGCCACAGTGGTTTGCGCTTGAGCTTCCCTCACGTTGAATCTCGTTATAACGAAGTTGAAGAGGTCCCGCGATTACTTCGTTATAGCCGTAGCTTCGTTATAGGCCGTGTTGACCGAGCTTCCAGGGGGAATCGTTATTCCTTCGTTATATCCATTATTTAGTTGCACTCGTTTCGTTATAACGAGGTTCGATTGTATTTCCGACCGCACCCTTTATTTATGGTAAGATGTTAATCAGCGTCGTCTACGCCATGTTGAGGGTTCGTAAGCCTGGCCCCAGTCGGTGTCAGTGGTTCTCCTGCAACATACGGGTGCCTATTGTCGCGGCAGCCCGCAGCTACAAGACTCCGTGCGTGGGATGGCGCGGGGCGCATGAATGTGACCGCGCCCCGTTGCTGTGCACCTCTGCACGCTCCACTGTTGGTTCCGGTTGGTCAGTCGTTTGAATCCACACGCGCAGGTGACTCGTAGCCTTTGTGGTTGTGTGAATACGGCTCAGGGCACGCACTTTCGTAGTTTGCGCCAGTGTTTAGCCTTTACGGAGGCGTTCTTTTAGCAGCGTCACAAAAACGCGCCCATAAAAATCTGTTAGCTGCCTCACTCTGGTCTGAGAGGTGCAGTCGCATTCAGTTGGCCTGTTGCCTCCTCGAGGTCTTTGTTCGGATTATCCCTTCGATCCCAGGGGTACATTACATTGGACACAAAATACAGGGTGTTTCAACGAAGGTGAACCAGAATTCTTAAAAGTAGGGTTTCTATGGTATAGAGGTGTCTTGTGCGGTATTCCAGTACTAGTGTTGGCGGACACCAGAAGAGTGAAATCATGTTAACCAGCAAGCTGGTTAACCATTTTTTAGGTTAACGCTTAACTGTTAGCCGCCTGGTGGAACCAGATTCGAAGCTAGCAGTTGGTAAAAGCCATAATACTTTAGAATTTCGAATACACGATTAGCCTTGGCGCTGTCGCTCTAATATTTTAAGCGTCACGAGCGCGCTTTTCCGCCTGCTCTAGAGCAGCGAACAGCGGCGAGCACCGAAGCGTGGGCGGGAAAGTCGGGTCACGGAGTGGCGTAAACTGGTGGGCGTTGCAAATCTTTCAAACGGATCGAAAGTACAGGTATCAGTACAGGTACAGGAAAGTACAGGCATTGCTGATATAGTGTAGTCACGTGATTTTTCGTCGGTTTGACCATTGCAGACAAACGCTTCCGTAAGCAGTAAGAGCTAACGCTCTTAAACATTCATTCGTTGACGGCGAGAGTCGCCGCTCCATGGATCGGAAAAACGGAAGTGCAGCAACCACGCAGCTCATTGCGTAATGCCACGACTCGGCCGACAATTGGCCATGAACGCGTTAACGAAGAATGTGAACAGGCTTCAGTGCTTCTGCCGTTATCTATCCCAACTATGCCCGGCGTGCACGGAAATGGGGCTGGCAGATAGTAGTGGGCGAAGCTGCGGCACGCGAGCACTCTAGCGGTGCATTCTCTGTAGCGGTGTCTCTAGCGGAGCACCCTAGCGGTGTCCCTGCTGTGCGCACGTCATCCCGTTTATTCAACTCCATGAGCATCCAACGTTTACACGGATCAACTAATGCCTTTAACAAATCTCTTTTGCCAGCCGCTATTCAAGACTGGAATCTGCTTCCAGAATCGGTTGTCATTGAATGCGATCCAGTAAGGTTTAAAGAACGTCTGATGTGTTATCTTGCTGTATAAATTTTCATTTCCCTTTCGTGACTATTTCTCTTTAGGCTTTTTGTGTGTGTGTGTGTTTTTTGTTTGTTCTTTTTTAATTCTTTTTTCCTTTTCCCCACCAATGTGAGTCATGTTGAATGTACTACTCTCCCCCTTATGTAATACCCCCCCCCCCCCCAGGGGCCTTTAAGGGTCAAATAAATGATGATGATTCGCGGGCATGTGGAAATGGGCAAAAAGCGGAAGACGGAAACCAGACTAGGACAGCCAGTGCAGATGCATCTCGTTAAGCGCTACCCGCGCTCTCGGTATAGTTTCGTTTTCACGCGTACTGTTGTGTGCGCTTGCGTCAGTGCGGCGGTGGAGCTTCATCATCAGTGGAAATCAAATTCGCGCCGCCCGTAAGCACGCGGATCATAAAAATGAGTTTCTTAAAGTTCCTGAAGCTGTAGCTGTACGCGGCGTTCTTTTGAAAGCACGCTTACAACGGCTTCGAATGACTGCTAATCTTGTGAACCATTTAACTCTTTCCGTACCGCGAATAAATGACCGAATGAGTTTTTAAACAACTTATTTCAAGAAATGCTAAATTCACTGCGCATTGTAATACGTCAAACTGTGTAGCTTATGTTTCCGAATGAAGAAAATGCTACAGTTGTGTGTAAAACTTCTCGAAAATTTATTGGTTAAATATGCTGGTAACAGAGTACAAGCAGAACAAAGCCGCTGCACTGAGCCAGGCATTGATTACAAAAATAAAATATACAAAACGTTGCACGTGTTCTTAGCTGCCATTCTTGCGATTATATATATATATATATATATATATATATATATATATATATATATATATATATATATATATATATATATATATATATATATATATATATATATATATATATATATATATATATATATATATATATATATATAATATAAGCAAACAAGGGAAGGGGTGTGAGGGGCTCGTTATAAATATGAAAGAAGCAAACAGCCACAGAAACCAAGGGGCACAGGGGATTTTTTATTTATTTATTTATTTTGTGGTGCTGATCAATTTAGAATATTACTGAATATGTTATCGCTTAAAGCTATGTTGTGTCCCCTTATCGCTTTTGTGTGTGTGCGCCCCCTCCTAACGACCACTCGCATTCCCCTCCTAACGACCACTCAATCCTCCTCCTAACGACCGCTTGCCCCTCGTCGCACGCTGTCGCCGGATGCCCCCCCACGGTGCGCCCCCGCACCCTCCTCCTGTTCTGGGAAGCCACTCCCTTCCGTGGACGCTTCTCCACTCCCTCCTTTCTTCGGGCGGCCAGTTCGGCTCCTGCCTCGGTCGACGCTGGTCGCACCCTCATCGGCTCTAAATAAACGAAGTCTAAAAGTACCGTGTGCGTCTTTCGCTGCATTCAACACAGCGACCGGACACGACAGTGGCGACGAGAAAGTGGATTCGACCCGCGCTACGCAACGCTATTGACAAGCCATGGCTACGCGAGGGTTTCCCAATCAGATACCAGAATTCAACGGCTCATCGTGGTCATCGTGGGTTGGACGCCTTCAGTTCTACTTTGAAGCTAACAACATCACAGACCCAGCCTTGAAGAGGGCCAACCTGCTGACGCTGTGCGGGGAGCAGACCTACGATACTGTCTGCGCCCTTATTCAGCCAAGCACACCAGCGGCAGTGTCTTACGACGACATCGTAAAAGCGCTGCAAAAGCACTACGACCCAAGGCCATCCGAGGTCTACAGCCGGGCTCGCTTCCAACGACGAGATCAACTGGGAGGAGAAACTGTGAGCGCCTACGTAGCCGCGCTCAAGAAGCTCGCTGCCGACTGCAATTTTGGAACGCTGTCGACAACAGCTACCGGGCAGGAGGGAGACGCAGCTTCTTCTGCTAACACCACCATGCTTCCCTTGGACGTGATGTTACGCGACAGATTTGTGTGCGGACTGAGTGACGAGTCACTGCAGCAGCGCCTGTTCGCTGAGAAGGACCTCACATTCAGCAAAGCTTACGACATCGCCGTTCGAGCGGAGAGCGCCGGTCACCAGCAGAGAGGGATTCGCCGGAACACCGAGCCGGTACACCAGACAAGCAACCAGGTGCGCAAGCCTTCTGTTGTTGTAAAATCGGTCAAAAAGGCACAACGCTGCTGGCGGTGTGACGACCAACACAACCCCCAGGGATGTCGATTCCAGTCAGCCACGTGTAATTTTTGCCACAAGCGAGGGCATATCGAAAGAGCATGCATTACGAAACGGAGACTTGCCAAGATAAAGTCACCTTCCCAGCCTAATCACAGCGTCAACGCCTCAGAGAATACGCCGCTATCTGATCTCCATGGAACAACATCAGCAACACCATCTGTGTTGTACGACCTGAACACCATGAATCTCGGCACGCGACCGAAGATTTTTACAGAAGTAAGCGTACATCACCAGCTGATTAAGTTCGAGGTGGACTCCGGCGCAGCCTGTACTCTGATCAGTGAGGACACGTTCCGAACTTCATGGCCATCTGACGCACCCGCCCTGCAACAAGACGACACGCACCTGCGAACGTGGTCAGGACAGAATCTGCCACTATTGGGCTCTGCCAACGTGCAGGTTAACTACAACGGCCAGACCCATACGCTACCTCTGCTTGTTGTGAAGGGCACAGGATCAAGCCTTCTAGGGAGAAACTGGTTTTCTCCACTAGGCGTGATGATATGCGGCATACACCAGACGCCGAGCCAGAACATGGTTGAGCAACTGCAAGAGAAATACGAAAGAGTATTCTCGGAAGAGATTCCAGGAAACGAAGGGCCCCCGGTCACACTGGAGTTGTTGGACAACGCGCAACCCAAATTTCTGAAGGCCAGGCCGGTGCCGTTTGCTCTCCGAGATTCAGTTGAAAAAGAGTTGGACAAACTGGAGCAGCAAGGTGTCATCGAGCCGACGCAGCATTCCATCAAACTCTCAGCGTACGACTACGCTCTGGTCTACCGCAATGGGAGTAAACATCAAAACGCCGATGCGCTAAGCCGTCTTCCACTAGACGCAACTGTTGACGAACCATTTCCACCAGGAGACGTTCTGATGTTCGAAGCACTGCCAGAACCTCCGCTTACAGCAGGCACAGTTGCAGCATCTACGCAGAAGTGCGCAGCTCTCCGGCTAGTTTACACAGCTGTTCAACAAGGCAACGTGCATAAACTCAAAGGGGACAACTTCGACGCTTACCGCAGGCGAGCTACAGAGTTGAGCACCCATCGCGGCTGCATCATATTTGGGTCCCGAGTTGTGATGCCGAGAGAACTACGCGCACAAGCTATGTCTCTCATCCACGCCGGACATCGGGGCATCGTTGCAATGAAAAAGTGTGCCAGAAGCTACATGTGGTGGCCTGGCATTGACAACGACATCGAAACAGTGGTGCGAGAATGCAAGCCTTGCCAGAGCAGCCGGAGCGCCCCGCCGAAAGCTCCTGTCCCAGAATGGGAAAAGCCAGACACACCATGGCACACACTGCACATTGATTTTGCAGGACCAATTGAGGGCTGCACTTTCCTTGTGGTCGTAGATGCCTACACAAAGTGGCTTGAGATAAGGCAAATGGGACAGACGACTTCGGCAGCAGTCATTGACAACCTCCGATCACTATTTGCAACGTTCGGCCTGCCGCGCAAGGTAGTGTCGGACAACGGAACACCGTTTGTGTCTGCGGAGATCCTCAAGTTTTATCGCGACAACGGGATCTCATCAGTTACATCGGCCCCCTACCACCCAGCGACAAACGGACAAGCCGAGCGCTACGTAGCCGAGCTAAAACGCGCCCTTGAAAGAGATCAGACAGGCTCGCTGCAGCGCCGCCTTGCGCGCTTTCTCTTCAAGCAGCACACGACGGTTCAGAGCACAACAGGCGAGACCCCCTCGAAAAAGATGTTCGAGCGTGAAATGCGAACCCAGCTCACAGCCATCCTCCCCGAGCCAAAGGCAGAGACGTTCCGGGAAGAAAAAGCAATTCCGCGCTGTGGCACGCTTAATGAGGGGCAGCGCGTCCTCGCCCGACAGTTTCTGAAAAAGCCACGCTGGGAGGAAGCTACAATTGTCAGACGCATAGGCCTGCGCTCTTGGCTCGTCAACATACATGGCACAGTAGCACGCCGACATCTCAACCAGCTGCGTAGATTTACGACGCCGTCTGAGAGCTGTCCGCCAGCAGAGAGAGAGCACGTGCACCATCTTCCCACATAGCCTGGCCCCTCTTCCCGGAAGAAGAGACTTCGCCCAGGACAGACCTAGGAGACACAGCGAACAACAGCCAGCCTACAAGTGTTTCTCCCCCGAGCGCACAAAGCCAGCGCGCCTCCACGCGTGAGCGCCGACCCCCTGCACGATACCAGGCAACTTTCTAAGGGGGAAGGAAGTGTTGTGTCCCCTTATCGCTTTTGTGTGTGTGCGCCCCCTCCTAACGACCACTCGCATTCCCCTCCTAACGACCACTCAATCCTCCTCCTAACGACCGCTTGCCCCTCGTCGCACGCTGTCGCCGGATGCCCCCCCACGGTGCGCCCCCGCACCCTCCTCCTGTTCTGGGAAGCCACTCCCTTCCGTGGACGCTTCTCCACTCCCTCCTTTCTTCGGGCGGCCAGTTCGGCTCCTGCCTCGGTCGACGCTGGTCGCACCCTCATCGGCTCTAAATAAACGAAGTCTAAAAGTACCGTGTGCGTCTTTCGCTGCATTCAACACAGCGACCGGACACGACAAGCTAATTGATTAGAAAAGCAGAAGAAAAAACAACCACTGCCGCCGGTGGGATCCGAACCCACCCCCCGGCGGCAGTGGTTGTTTTTTCTTCTGCTTTTATAATCAATTAGCTTTAAGCGATAACATATTCAGTAATATTCTAAATTGATCAGCACCACAAAATAAATTAATTAAAAATCCTTGCCGCCGCGGTGGCTCAGTGGCTATGGTGCTCGGCTGCTGACCCAAAAGACGCGGGTTCGATCCCGGCCGCGGCGGCTGGAATTTCTTTGGAGGAGAAATTCTAGAGGCCCGTGTACTGTGCGATGTCAGTGCACGTTAAAGAACCCCAGGTGGTCGAAATTTCCGGAGCCCTCCACTACGGCGTCTCTCATAGCCTTAGTCGCTTTGGGACGTTAAACCCCATAAACCAAACCAAACCAAACCAGCACAGCTTGCAGTTTTCTTTTTTTTTTGGTTGGTAATGGCCGTAGCCTTCCTTGACAGCTTAATGAAATCTGCTGGCACATTTGGTGAAATGTCTTAGCAGTATGTTGCAAAAGCCCTAAGACACGAAATAAAACCACTTCCATCATTTGCAAATCAAGCGCGCTGCATAAAATACAACGTGAACGGCAAAACGGAAAACGCGTTGGCACGCGCCGATGTAACGGGCCTCTCGCAATCAAAACTGAGATACCATTCCACGCGGTATTTGAAAAAGGACTGCATAAGAACTTACAAAAGTACTGCGTAGTTCTTCGCCTTCGATGAGCGCACGGCGAAACGGACTCCGTGATCGGCGACCGGCGGCCTACGTCGGGTACTCCTGCGCCTGCTCACCAACACGATGTTGTGCCCGGCAATTCTAAAGCATTTCGATCCTAAATTCGACGGGCGGTGCTCACACTGTGGGGAGGTGTCTGACACCTACCACATGGTGTGGGCCTGCCAGCAGAACCCATCCCTACCCCCTATCCCGAACCCCACCCGAGAGGACTGGGAGGCGACCCTGTCCGGTTGCTGCACCCTCGAGGCCCAAAGGGCCTTAACGCAGCGCGCCCGGGCTGCGGCAAACGCCAATGGTGTGCCTGACTAGGCATCCCACCTAGTGGTTGTAAGGGCGTGACCCTTCAGGTCACGACCCCCAACACCTCTCTCTATGATTAATAAATGTTTTCACCACCACCACCTACGTCTGGTCAATTTCATTTTTCACGTCGTCTGCTCGCATTAGAAAATAAACTGAAACCAAATAAAAGGCGTCATAGGAGCAAACTAGATAGCGCAGCTTGTCCAGGTGCGCAGTCTTTAATTTTTGGTTGTAGGTTCAAGACGTCAGTCATGTACGACCGATGGCCTATGGCGCGTTAAGCAAAGAATTAGTCAAATTTTCATTCGGAATTTTAACTGCAAAAGGTAAGCGTCCAGTTCGGTGGAGCGTTGTTCAAGTGCTGAAAAGAAAATATTGCTGCTGCGGTCACTCCGATGGTTATCGTTGAAATGTGGCAACATTTCAGAGCGAAAGCTTTACTGGCCGCCGCGGTGGCTTAGTGGTTATGGTGCTCGGCTGCTGACCCGAAAGACGCGGGTTCGATCCCGGCTGCGGCGGTTGAATTTCTTTGGAGGAGAAATTCTAGATGCCCGTGTACTGTGCTATGTCAGTGCACGTTAAAGAACCCCGGGTGGTCGAAATTTCCGGAGCCCTCCACTCTCTCGTAGACTTAGTCGTTTGGGACGTTAAACCCCATAAACCAAACCAAACCGAAAGCTCTACTCCTCCCGCACAAAGCTGGGGGTCATGTGGCAGCGAAATTTGACCTTCAAACGAGGAGGAACGGAGGCTTGGCTCTGACGTCATGCCACGTGATTTACCACCCATCGGCACAGCTGCGCGCGTTGAACCGACGGCGCTCTCTCCTCGAAACTATCGAATCACGTGACTCGCTGCGCCTCGCCGCAGCTGCGTATGCGGAGCCGACGGCACCCTCGCAATTGCCGGAAATCGCGTTGCGCGTCGTTCACTATATAAGTGTGGCGTGTTCTTGCGTTCACACAAAGCCATGAATGAGCAGCGTGCCGCAACTAGTGCTTCGACAATGTATCGTCGCCGTCAAGCGGAATCTGATCTTTACGATATGGGAAGGCGTCAGATTGGATAACCATGCTTAACAGCTTTCGCTCGTCTTACTAGATTAAGCAGGGTTGAACCACAGCAAATTTTGAGCTCATTCCATGGTTTAGTGAAGCGGAGCCTATACATGAGCACTAAGCATGACACGTATATCGCCAAAAAAGCTGCATTTGTGCAGAATTCCTCTGCTAACACATTACCGCAGGCGTTGCGGCAGCTGGGCTACAGTGCCGCCGGCACTGTAGCCGCCCAGCTGCCGCTTCTCGTTCCTTTTGTTAACCGTACGCCGTAGCTATGTTATATTCTAGGCACTATAGCTCTGTTGAATACGTTACGCGAGATTCGGAGGTCATGGGTTGGGATCTTTCCAGCGGTATGTGGTTCTTTTCTGCATCTTTGTTCCAAAAGCATTGTTCCAACGTTCCAAAAGCTGCTCGAAAGTCATTTTGGCCAATCACGTCACTGGTTGTATCCTGCTATGTTGTGGTGCTACGAACGTTTTAAGTGCCTATTTTTCAGCCATTTCCGGATACAGCCATATATGTAGAATGGTCTACGAAAGAGTGGCAATATTTTTTGCTTTCCCATTTCCTGCTCAATAGGCCATCTTTTCATATGTGATGGTTGGAGTACACCCCAAGGTATTCGTGTGCTGCCTAGTGGCATGCTGTTGTCGAATCGTGCGGGAGAGTCGAATTCAAGGCAGAACTGTACGTTGGCTACGACCAATTCAAGCGCGATCGAACTGAGATACTGTAGCCGCCGCGGTGGCTCAGGTGCTCGGCTGCTGACCCGAAAGACGCGGGTTCGATCCCGGCCGCGGCGATCGCATCTCGATGGATGCGAAATGTTGGAGGTCCGTGTACTGTGCGATGTCAGCGCACGTTAAAGAACCCCCAGGTGGTCGAAATTTTCCCGCAGCCCTCCACTACGGCGTCTCTCGTAGCCTGAGTCGCTTTGGGACATTAAACCTCGTAAAGCTGAAACCTGAGATAACAGAGCGCGCCGAAGGTATTCGGGGGTTTCCGTACCTGATCATGAGCTGGCGCGATGGGTGCTGGTATCTAAAGAGTAGCAGTGCTCACATGCCTGCATTCCTTACAATTGGGTTTCTAACAATGGTTCTCCACCAAAGGCGCGTATACGCTGTGTGCGCACAGCTCATTAGACCCCGTCCCGCCGTCCTGAAAGGGTCTCTGCATCGAGGAGTGTCATTTCTCTTTGCGATCCTTTTCAAGGCCCCGGACGGTTTAAGGGTTCACCTTTTGTCCGCTACGAAGCGCGATATTGATTTCGATGGCGAATTCTATGGAGCGGCGTCGCGCCTCCTGTATAGCCATTGTAGCTCTCGCAGAACCACTGTCTGCACGTTTCGAGCTCGGTTTGAACTTGAAGGTCATGGCTCAACATTTTTGACACGGTGTGCGGTAGTTCTTCCTACGAGAGAGAAAAAACCAGTTTCGTGCTGTCGGGTCCTCCAAGCACTCGCGACTATACAGAGCAAACTTCTCAATCTTCGATTTTTACGCCCGCAAGGTATTTGATGCGTCGTCCAAGGGGTTACCACGGAAGGTAACCCGTTGTGTCCTGTGTTCGTAGATGATTTTCGAGGTTAAACGACTTATCGCCGTCATATTTGCTGCCGCAGCGTGCAATCAGCTGTCCGCGCAATCTCGCATGTTGAGCTTGCGCGCTTCGTTTTGAAGGCGGAAGTTTTTTCTACCACTTGGCGCCAGCATTTTCGAAAGTTGAACTACAGTGCCTCAAGCAGTTATTCTAAATCAATATTCCGTCCATGCTCGGGGGCACTGCCTTTGGCATACGTGGGCGTTCTCGTCTCGTGGCTTGATTAATTCGTGTATTGCTGATACGCCCGAGCTTAAAACCGGCCATCGTTTTGCTGAAATGTCGTTCCTTTCGCTTGCAGGGTCCTTTTCAGAACGTTGCAAGAAGTTTATCTGAGAAACGGAATTAAGATTGCTCTCCGGGAACATATTCCGGAAAGACTTAAGACTTAATGCAAAGTAGAATTAGTTTTGCAAATTTTCGAGTCGCGTCTGCGGTGCATACGAGCGATGTTCTAAGCTGCCATGGGAGCGAGGCGGGGCGACAGTGGGTTGTCGCTCTGGATGCGTAGGATGCGGGGCGGTGCAGTTGAGGGTGTTCTAGAGGAAATGAGGTCAGTGTGCTAGAAGCTTACTTTCAGTACGTGTATGAGGTCATTGTTTGGGAATCTCCCGCAGAGTTTGCAGTTCGAATGTCCCGAGTGTGTGTTGGTGTCAGATGTTACGTAACTCAGATGGCGTGCGTACAGCTGGCAGCCGTCTACGCGTATAGCTCGTCCACTTCTTGACAAATCTCTCTGGATGGCGTGCTCCTGTCACGAATGTTGACAGGTTAGAACGGGCTTAAATGAGTAGACACCATATTTTGGTTGTTGTCCAGCGAGAGCTGTTACTGGCATCTACCTTTACGATACAGCGGCTCTGAAGCGTGACCACCCCCTGCACACCCAGGGCCACGCGCTTCGTGCGACCTAACTTTGTCGTAATGGGGTGGGTCGCGCTGTCGTAAGGCGTCGCCAAACACATAGCAACGCCTCTCGGACGCTGCACGTAGGCATATATTAATACTAAGAAACTCTGTGGCGCTATAACTCATAATGCTAACTTTTAAGCTGCGCACGCGCAGTGGTAGGCTCGCGGCAAGACGGGGCCACTACGCAGCCGGCGTCCGCAAAGCCGGTTATGTCTACGCTAGTACGTCCCCGCTGTGCTAAATCTTGTTAGTGATGTCCACTGTTGATGTCCAACGCCGACTGTTGTGACCTGTGGCCACCCAAGGGGTACACATGCATAGCAAAATTAACGTTCGTTATAGCTGACGACAGCAAGTGAACACGTACAGTCTTTGTCAAAAGTTTAGAGTCCAGAGGGTTTGCTTCTAAGCCTTGTAGTGGGACTCCTGAAGCAATCTGGGAAGTCCTACCCATTGAAGAAGGCAGAACCAGAAACCTTCTTACCCGGAGGAAATTTGGAGCGCTGGAGATGCATTACGAACCACACAGTGAGGCTCGGAAGCAAACCCCCTGGGCTCCAAACTTTTGACAAAGGCTGTACGTCTCAGTAGATGTGAGGGGCACGAGCTGTCAGCCATATGGAAACGGCATCCATTACAAGGTTGGCTAAACCTGGCTGAACGCTGCTGCGTTTCCCAATTTTGGAGGCCGCGTGAGCCAACGTTGTTGCAGCCGCCTGAACGGACCCGTAGACCTCGTGCGGTATTGTCGGGATACAACTCAAGAACGAAGCGGCAGATACCCTCAATGGAGGCCCCCCCAGCCAACGGCATCGACCGATATTCATGACGCCGCGGTTAATATTAGAAAAGCCATAGTTATTTCTCATTCATCTGCCATCCCCCGCAGTTTCACGCTAGGCGGCCTAAGGTGATCGGTCAAGGGGGAGAGGGAAAAAACTGGTCAAGGAGGATCCGCCGACGCCATCGGCTGGAAGGGCTCCTTTAGCGGCATTTGCCGTTGCGTTCTCGAGTTGTGCAGCTTCGGATAGGGCGCTGTTCTAGGAACAGTCGTCGAAGAAAACTATGGCATTTCTTAGTGTAGATTAATTTGATCTGTTTGAATACTTCAAATTATTTCCAACTATTCGAATATGTTTTAGAAGTACACGATTTCATGCTTTATTCGGCGGATTAGAGGATATTCGTTCGAAGCTTTCGAATATTCGCAGACCCGTACTGGTAATATAGCTGCTTCATCATTCGTTTGGCATTGCGGCTCAAAGCGCAGGCTGGCGTAGAAGCTAGCTTCAGTCAAATTAAACGAAGAAGCGAATGCATCGCAGATTTAATCTTCACGTGACCTGAACCGAACTTTGACGTCATGACCACCATTTTGCTAGGGTTGTAGCCATGGGGTTTCCCCAGGAATTAAAATTTAGGTGTAGGGTGTGCGAATTTCTAGGGGTGGTGGAGGGTAGAGAAGTGGTAGTCATTTCTGTCGTTGATGTGTGTCGCGTAGGACTAGATAGTCGAATACAACATTATACAGGGACCCAGAAATGATTTAGATGGGCATATTCTAGTGCAACAGATCTGTAGAGGTAGTCTTTGTGGTATTCGAGTCAAATTTGAAAGCTCTGCGTGGACCCTATAATTTAGAAACAATTTTTGAAAATCGCTGCTAGCAGTAGCTCGCAACCGATTAGGGAGAGACACACCACCACGCGTCCCCTGCCCCGATGACGTCAGTCGTGAGATTGAAAACAGGTGGGAAAAAAATTCGTTACGAAATACGGTGCCTTCAGAAATTAGCTCTAAAGCAATATGGTGTTGAAATAAGTTTACCGGGCTCAGATTTCTTATCATTCAAAAGAGCATGAAGCTGAAAATTTTGTGGACAATCCATGGACGGTGCCGACGTGCAAAGGATTCTTCTCGTTCTTCGTTAAATAAGGATTCTTCGTTAAATAAAATTGGTGCCACCTAGCTGGCGACTGATCGAGCAAGTTTTTAACATGCATCAAATAAAACTCCCATAAAATACTATGCAAATTAATCTAATGCTACAGCGTACGCGCTTCTGCCTACTTTTGGAACCTTTGAACATTGCATTGCTATGGGAAACGTGCACTTTCAGATATCTGTAGGAGGCCGCGGCGGCTGAATTTCTTTGGAGGAGAAATTCTAGAGGCCCGTGTACTGTGCGATGTCAGTGCACGTTAGAGAACCCCAGGTGGTCGAAATTTCCGGAGCCCTGGAGCCCTTCACTACGGCGCCTCATAGCCTGAGTCGCTTTGGGACGTTAAACCCCAATAAACCAAACCAAACCAAGATATCCGTAGGACGTGCTTTCCAGGTCTGCCGATCGGTGCATGTGACGCATCGTCTTCGTCACTGTCGCGAGTACTGAAGCCGCTTTTCTCCCGTTCGCGTCACGAAAGCTGCTCGGCAGCACGAAGCGCGAGCGCATGCTCCGCATTACTGCGCCAAGTCTGGGGGCGGTCGACGATAGACGCTTGCGCCCGCGCAGGCGGCCGACCCCGCAGTCTCTTCTCGGCCGGAAGTGTGCCTGGGCGGGGAAGTCTTTCGCTCTTTCGCGGTCGCTGTCTGTGGCCGATCTGCTCGGCGGATTGCGGCGGAAACTCTGGCGCGCTCTTGGCCAGCCTAGCCCAGCCAGCGGTTGGAACAAATGGCCTTTCCTGGCCGCCGCCGCTGCTCTGGGGCGTGACAGAACGTCGCGGTACCGCGCTGGCTGGCCCCAGAGTCGCGCAACTCGCGCATGACCGTTCGTTGCGCGCGGCCTCTTTAAACGGCGCCAGTTTTTTTTTTTTTTTTGTAAGCTGTTTAATGTGTACTTGCATTTTGAAAACGCGCCGCGCCGGATAGGTGTTCTGAAAGTTTTCCTAAAGCGTATACCCATCGTACCGATCGTACCCATCGTACTCTGCCCACGTTCGAGTTGCTTCGCGTGCTTATGACGGAGCGTTTCGTGCAGCCTTTCTGTTGACGTCGTGCCGCGTGAGCAGTGACGTTCGATCCAGTCAAAAGTAAAAACGTCGGAAATTTGACTGGAGCCAGCTGGATTTTATTGTAGCTGCCCTGCAATTGGAGAAATGGGTCCCATCCAGGAGATCAGTAAAAGGGCGTACGCTAAGGACGGATACAATCAATAGGGTACCACACACATTCTGTTCAGACCACTCATCGAAAGCGGGCCTTATATAAGCTAGGAAAGATCTAAAAATTAAACGCATGTGTTGCCATCACTCACCTATTTCGTGAATAAATTGCGTGAGTCGACATATTTTTGGGCTCGTACCGTAGGGGCTACTCTAGCTGCACTGACATTCTCTTAAAAACTGTGGCAACCTTTCCTTTTCAGTAAGATCATGAGTTTGGTTTGACTGGCGGAAAGATTTTTAAACCCGGTTTTTTCGGGGATCAATGAGCCCTTTGCTGTCGGATAAATGTTGGCATAGACAGTCAGTTTTTACTGAAAAATTGGATGGGGTTGTCATCAGTGCCTCTCTAAATGTGCTATGCCGCTCGCAGCACACAAGCTTTGGCAGGAGCTCTGTTCTCGAAGCAGTGCTGCCTCAGCGATGCTGGAAATTGATGCACTTAGCAGTTTATTCTTATGGTTGCCGAGCTATTGCCGAGGCCGTGATTCAGAAGCAGAAAAAATCTGAATGCCAAGAAAGAGGGCGGCAGCCGACCGTGAAACGTTCAGGCCAGTGGTGGTACCTTATCTTCATAAGCTTTCACACCACCTCAAGAGTTGTGAACAAGCATCGTGTCCCTCTGGAGTTTTCTGTGCCGAACAAGCTTTCAAAGCTATGCTCCCGCATGTGCGGTGATGGAAGGCATGGCTGCCAAATCGGGCACAGGACAATCTTTGTCCCATCCAGCATCGGAGTGGTGTGTGCCTTCCCTCTTTCATGTGGAAAGACTTGCATCGGGCAGACAGGGCAATGTATTAATGAGCAACTCTGAAAGCGTGCTCTAAATATAAAGAATAAAGTTGACAAAGGTGTACATTTTGTGTCGCACATTAAAGATTGCATCAGTTGTGCGCCACGATTCGATTCGGAGAGATGTCTATTTTTGGCAGAAGCAAAAGTGAGGTCATGCGGCTGGTCCTAGAAGCTTATCATGTTAAGAAAAAAAGCAGAAGACTGCATTAGCGATACTTCCTGTCCTTTTACACAGCCGAGTGCAAGTTCCTGTGCTCGCGTTGCTAACTCGTCTCTGATGCCTTTCCTATTTTATTTGCTTAAGCAAGGGTGGCCGAACACACACATATGTGTATATATATAATACATATATATATATAATACATATATATATATATATATATATATGTATATATATATATATGTATATATATATATAATATGTATATATATGTATATAATTTGTATATATATGTATATGTGGGCCGCCGCGGTGGCTCAGTGGCTATGGTGCTCGGCTGCTGACCCGAAAGACGCGGGTTCGATCCCGGCCGCGGCGGCTGGAATTTCTTTGGAGGAGAAATTCTAGAGGCCCGTGTACTGTGCGATGTCAGTGCACGTTAAAGAACCCCAGGTGGTCGAAATTTCCGGAGCCCTTCACTACGGCGTCTCTCATAGCCTCAGTCGCTTTGGGACGTTAAACACCATAAACTAAACTAATATATATGTATATGTGTATATATATATGTATATGTGTGTGTATATGTGTATATGTATATTCGCACTTACCGTTCACCATGAGAATATGATGCACCAACTAGCCCCAACTGAAGTTTTATTGAAATTAGCCGTTTATGCGAAGAACAAAGTATACTGAAAGTTTGCACAAGTTTAGTGCAGTATGTGAAGGCGCATTGAATAAAGTGAACCTCAGTTAGTTCACATTGGACACATTGCAAGTCATACTGAGTGCGATAGTACCTTTCAAGTTGTGCACACTACATGTGGGAAATATCTGCACAACTTTACTTGCATCAAGGTGAAGCAAAAGGAAAAGAGTGACTTGTGAGGATTGCAAGAAGTTGCTCAGCATAGTGCCGACATATTTGATACTAGAATTGCACACTTCCATGGAGATAAAACCAAACAAGCAAGCGTGGCACGCAAGCAACAGGAATGCTGAATACGTATTCAGAGAACACTTCTGCCGAACCAGTGGCACTTGCTCAATGAGTTCAGTCATTTTTAATTTTGGCGCACCAAAGGTAGTGCAAATGAATATGGTTTGCCAGATCAAGCTGTTAAAAGCTTTTTGTATAAAAACCATGTTAGTTTTGCTGTGTACATAAATATGTGAATGTCGGGACTAACGAGCATACCGAAGAGCATTGCCCAAGCTACTTTAGTTCAGCGCATGCAGCACCAGATACTTTGCTTAGACCAGAGGCTAACTACAGGCTTTTTCCCTGTGGTGGTAGTCTATATGTTCGAAATGTGTTGGTTGGGAATGTTTATACTTGATACAATGGGTTCAGTAGGACAAATTGAATGCAACAGCTAAGACCCGCTGGACGCAGTGGTGCAAATTGGAGTCCATTTAGAATTAGTGTTGAACTGGGATCATTTGAGCTCTGTTGGCAGAGACTGATCCAACAAGTGTCTGCTTAACAAACCAAGACTACCGCCATGTCCTACTGGCCGTCCGTTTGGGCTAACAAATTATCCATCTGTCTCTCTGGAGCCAGTTCGAAACTTAATGCTCCAGTGGCCTTTTTTTTCTTTTACTTGTGTACTGGCAGTCTTGTCAGTTTCGCTTAGATTTGAGATAAATGCCACTCTTAGAGGACAAATATTATGGGGCACAGCTCACAATCAGTGTTCGGTGGTCAGGGCTCATAACTCTAAATGACGCAAAATGGAGTAGAAATGCCTGTTGGACACATTTAGTTGCATGACTTGTTCGAAATGTCAGTTCTCCTTTACTGACCAGTGAAGATGTCAATGTGAGGAAATGTGTTTTGGTTCTCCAGTCGATCCACTTGACTACAGTTCTACCCCCTAGGTTTTCTTTGGGGCACCATGCTAAGGAAGTGCTAATTTGAGCCTGTTGATATGACAAACTTCACAGGATGCAATTAGGCATGCCTGTGCTGTTGCAAATATTGATGTCCTCAGATCTGTGCTACATCTTGATGTGCGGCCATGTCTCTTGCAATCTGTGCATTTGCCCGTGCATTAATTGTTCAAGCATGCAGTTTAAATCAGAAATTTTTGTATCCAAGAAACCCAAAAATTGCTGTACAGCATACATTTTTATCTGCCACAGTGGCTCAGTAGCTTTGGTGTTTGGGGAGTGATCCCAAGGCAGTGGATTTGATACTAGCTTCGGTGGCTGCATTTCGATGAAGGTGAAATATGAAAATGTCTGTGTTGTGTGATGTCAGCGCATTGTCAATTCCAGGGGATACAGGTGAAATTAATATACAGCGTTCCACTACACCATCCCTTGTAGCAAATGTCACTTCGGAACAGTAAACCCCATAATTTACAATTTCTGTTGAGCTTGTAGAATACAACCTTTTGCGTTCATCATACCACGTCTTGATATTAAGACCTTATTTCCACTAGTGTAGCTTCCAGGGTACTTTAATGTTGCCATGTTCCACTGCACTGAATGTTGAAGCTTACTGGTGTGGTGTTTGTTCCAGCGGGCTCAATTTCTTGGACCTGATGGTGCGACAAGGCGCTCTTGACAACCTTCCAAAAACACCATTCATCATGGGATTTGAATGCTCTGGAGAAGTGGAGGCTGTGGGTGAAGGTGTAACAGATTTCAAGGTAAGAACTGGATAGACACAAGCATGTGTAGTCTCAAAATATGCTATAAGAATGAACCGACTTACAATATTTATGGGGTCTAGATGTAGTCTCTTGCCCCTAGGCTATCCTGTTAATATTGTTTCTGGAATTGTGCAGGATTGTATGGTGCTGAAAATCTATCAGTATTTTTCAGTCTGAAACAAAACATGCATGAAAAACTCAATGTAAAAGAGTGACCCTAATGTTTCGGTGATCACTCCTCGTCAACCTTACCCAGCAAAATTAGGAGTTTCTTAATTCATGTGCTAGCAAATGCCACTGTGCACTTGCAGCATCCAAAAAAAGTTTTCTCTGCAGAACCATGAAAAAATTCATTTGCCCAAGCGTGTCCTATGTCGTGCCTTTTTAATATAGACACTTTGGTTCCTGAGCAAAACTGCACAAAGTCAACCTACAACTAGCCCACCTTTCCATTCTGTTGATCTATTACAAATCTTGGATACAAAAAGTCACAAAAAAAAACTTATGGTTAAGGTCTGCCTCTGTAAATTGTAGTACGCTTCAAATATATATAGTATAGTATGCCTCAAATAATGTGAGGCAACTTATAGTGATCTATTCTAACCTTGACTGCATCTCTTGGCTAAATTGTCCAACTCTTACAACTGTTCACATCCCATGAACTGCTGTTTACCAGCTATCAGCACTGTCGGCTGACAGCTGCTCAGTGTTGCTTTCTGCGTGGCAAAAGCTGCAAAGCATTTTATTCACAGCCATTCATGCAGTATGGAAATTGGTAAGGCATATAGACTGGGCAATTTTGCACTGTAAAGCATGAAACCACTAAAAAATGGCAGTCACTCAGCCATTTGGGTTTTTCATTGCATTCCTCTGGTGTCCTGCGCACTAAAAATGCAGAACTTGATACACCTGGTTGGGGCAATAGAGATTTTGTTCCCATTACCATCCATATTAACAAAAGAAATGCATGGGCCGTAATGGGCGCTGTGTATTTTTCCCGTCCATTGTCAAGACAGCGATTTTCCATATATTAACAATTTATAAATGCATTGAAAAACTTTGATCCCTTGAAAAATCTTCCATAATTAGTTCACATTAATGGCGATTGTATTAACAGGGCACAACTGTGTATCATCAGTACACCTGTTTATGAGTGCTGTTAGTATGACATTTGTCTGCATCATTCTGAAAAATGTCTTTTGAATAGTTTCATTCAATTCATGACGCAGCAGTGGAAGTGATGACATCAGCTGCAGCTCAGTTCTGGCACTGGTAGTAACAAATCAACTGTATTTCAATTTAATGAAGCTTTTCAGGGAAAGCTGAGATGGATAGCAATGAGACAGAATTACTTATCACATTATGAGCTGTATGAAATGCAAACTGGGACTGATGCTTTTTGCTAGTACAGGTAACTGTTTTGTGATGCAGGTTGGAGACCGTGTGGCTGCCTTGACCGAGTACAAGGCTTGGGCAGAGCTGGTCACTGTGCCAGCCAAACATGCCTACATATTGCCAGCATCCATGTCCTTCGATGATGCTGCAGCTGTGCTCATGAATTATGTGGTGGCCTATGCTCTTCTGTTTGACATTGGCAACTTGCGAGAGAAGCAAACTGTGCTGATGCATTCCGTTGGTGGCGGAGTGGTAAGATGCATTTTGTCTTCATTACTCATTCCACAGAACTTTTGTTCAGTAATGTATTTTATTAAATATAGACCGAGCTTGCATTTATGGCATGTGTTGACACCTAAGTGCCAGTTTTGTTTTCAGTGTTCGTTGAACAAGTTACCTTAGTTGCTTTGGAAGGACTTGTTGCTTTTACACTTCAAGGCGCTATGTACACAATTGTGTACAATGCGAACATGCAGCTTTTTTAGTCTACTACAACTTGCAGTGTTCCCCGCCGCAGTGGCTCAGTGGTTTTTTTCACAGCAGTAAGCTTAGTAGCATGTCCTCTTCCATTTTCATGCCAACAGGCTTTGCCACCACTAACATTGTTTCAAAGGTGCACATGACACTATAAATTCAGAAAAACAAGTTGATTCGACAATCTTTTTGGTGTTTGACAAATCTTGGCATATTGATACAATTTTTCACCATTGTGGCACTTGAGAAGAAATTTTTTACATTCTAAAAAAAAAAATTGTTAGACCTGGATATACATAATATCTAGGCAGAAAAATGCATATTTAATCAAAATAACGAGTGGCACCTGAAAGGGTTTATAGTAGCTAGTTTTAATTCCAAGCTGTAGTTTTGAAAATCTCACTGCAGGCCAACTTCTTTGGCAAGTACTACTTGCTTGAACTGAGCCTTCATGGCTTACATTTGCCTTCTAGGGCCATGCAGTGGCTCAGCTCTGCAAGACCGTCCCAGATGTGACACTCATTGGTACTGCCTCGAAGAACAAGCATGACTCTTTGACCAACCTGGTCACTCACCTTCTTGACCACAGCTCAGACTACGTTCAAGAGGTCAACAAGTGAGTGCACAACAGTTGCATGGTTTCATTTCTTCCTTTTCTTCCCAAGCGAGGTATTTTCTTGACAAAATGCATTAGTCTCTATTTTTTCCGCAAAATATTGTCCAATACAGGCAATCCCCCCCCCCCCCCCCCCCCATCTGCCCATCCAAGAGTTGCCCGTAAATTCGTAAACCTGCCCCTGTGGATTACTCTCCCGCACTCTGCTTCCATTGCTTTCATGGTTTGAGGCACGCTGCGCAATTCGCCATTACAAATACTGTCCACAAATGTCCACAAATCTACTCACAAATGCAATACAGTTCAGAAGTTTGGCTGTAACCCGTACTACTAGGCTAGGGGTTTTCAAACTGGTTTGTGGCGGAGTCTAGCTCTTTTGGTTTCCGTAAGCACTGAAATCCATGCCTGCCTCAACCCCTACTTTTCCTTTGCCCACCTTATTTTGGGACTGACCATTACATAATTGCTCATAGCTTTTGCAATATAGTCAGTCATTAACTTCTGGAATTTTTTGCATGCTGCCATGTATCTGGAAATTTTTTTGCGTAGAAGTTAGGCAGGTACAGAAGCCAAGACACGTGGGGTTCTTCAGCACTTTTCAGAACTCATTGGGGTTTCCCAAAGAATTTGAGAACCTCTATGCTAGAAGCAGGTTTGCTCACGTTGGAGCAACAGAAGTTAAGCTATGGAGAAACCGCGTGTGAGAATGTCCGCACATGCAAGTTCAGCAGCCTGCATTTGACTAGCCAGTGTTCCACACTTCCCATTTCACCACGACAGTGCTGATAGAATGTCGTGTTTAGCGAGCTTGGGCTTTGCCCCTTTACGGTGCGACCAGTGAGACGTGCTGCTTTGCATAACTTTAAAGTGGTGCACAAGGTTTTTGCACGTTAAAGCAGCGCACTTCCCTCCAGCATGTCCATAGAGATACCCTTCTGTGTCGCTGTGGATGTGTTCACAAGGAAACATGGAAAAAATGCTGAAGAAAACTTCGAAGAAGTGCGGGTGAAACTACCTAATGCATGTAATACAAACTGCACCGGCTGATTTTCATCAGTGTACATTTGTGCTTTGCTATAAAACATAAATGAAAAATAATGTAATAGTTATCGATTACTTCTCTAATTATTCGGTTCCTTTTCATGGTGTCATTGACCACTGAAACCTGTGACGTTTCAGATAAAGTAATTGTATTTGGTCACTTGTTTTTGCTAACATGCACAAGGCTGGCTAGAAGGTGTCAATGCTGGCAGTTAGTGCACTTCCCTTTTCTTTCCATCCATACTAGCACATAGACATTCTCTGACAAGCTTGAAATGAGGCCTAAAATTGTTCTTGTATGTAGTCTGCATTCAATAAAAAGGGTGATCCACCTTACCTTAGCTATTCATTTTCGAAGATAGCAATGTCCACTTTTGTGTGCAGTTTCCTGGCGGCTTCATTTTTTGATGTTCTTTAATTTTGTGTCAGCTGTAGTAGTGTAGGAGCACTTGTTCACTTGTATAGCATGTCAGTATTCCTGGAAACTTTTCTAGAAGCACAATGCCACTTTGAGAGACAACATATTCGTTCTCTAGCTTGCATGTATACGCTGTTCAGTCAAGTTCCAACCTGCATCTGCTCAGCTGATAGGAATGAGCTAGGAAATGCTTCCTGGCTGGCTCTCAAGCATGAATGGCTGAATGAACCCATTGTTTATTCAGACCATTTCCTTGTTTGTCTTCCATGCAGGATCTCCCCTGATGGAGTGGATCTAGTCTTGGATTGCCTTTGTGGGGAGGACTGCAAGAAAGGCTACAGTCTGCTGAAGCCTCTGGGGAGATACATTCTTTACGGTGTGTGCCAGTTGTTTTTACTGTTACTTGGGTAATATGCTTTTCGTCTAAAGCGTAGCCAAGAGGCAAGACTTAATTGTTACAATATTTACTTGCATATTAACTCTCATATATAGGAGAGTAGTCGGGTCAAAAAACACTTGAGAAAACTGGCTCTGAAGTTCCAGGAGCAGTTCATGGCCATTTGTGGCAGCGGCTTTGAAGAGGCCACCACATTGTTAATATTTTTGTGCCCTTTTTTTGTTGTAGACATGTGGTTCTAACGGGAGACACTGGTGTAACAAGCCACCTGTGGTACCGAATTTGCCGCAAGCGGTAGCACAGAAGCAGAGGTATCACACTCAGAAATCAGCTATTTTTGCAGAGATTTTTCAGCCAGTTTTTTTGCTACTCATGGACGCAAACATTCTGGCTACCATGACAATTGAGCAGACCTCATGTCCGGCCCTCTCGCTCAACCATACGCGGCAACCAAATGAGAACATGTCAGTCTAGTGCATTTCTGCTTGCGTCTTTATATGCTGGCTATATCATTTCTCAATTCCTTCAAGCACAGTTCCAATTAATACCATATGTCGGCCACGAAAGTTTACGGTATGTGGGTATGCAGGAAAATTTTTTCAACAGTGGTGTAAGCCAATCGCCTCAAATGTCTGCAGGTATGTGGAAGTGAGTGTGCTCCATCCGCTGGTAACATTACCAGGCAGCTGGGTTGCAAGGCAGCTCAACAGTTTTGTTTCATAGAGCACTTGTCTCAAACCTTTGAGGCCAGTAACACGTTAACTGGTGGGAAATACTAGTCATGCCAACAAAAATGTAGACGGGCAAGTGGCTTTTGACCACACAGGATTATTAAATAACCGAAAAAGGTCTGGTTCATTCATCGAAAATATTTGCCCAAAAAGAAAAACTGAAGTTGCGTTCTGAATTGCAAAAAAGCCTGCCAAATTTTCAAAAATACCCAAAAAGTCCAGAGAAACAGTGCTTGCTTGTGCTTGTTGGTCAGGTAAGGCAGCAATGGGGGCTAGTTGGTTGTACATTTTTGATGGAATTAACACTCTACACTAGGAATTGGACGAGAAAACACTGGGTACACAGGACAAGCATGTGCTGACAACTGGGTTCATTCAAAAAGTGGGCACATTAATAGTCCATGCGCATGCTCAGTTCAGTGTATTCAAGCACTCATTACCGCCAAGTGCGTTACATCCGTATGCCACCTTCGCTTCTTTGTTAATTTTATCTTCTCTGCTGTTAGTGCGGCAGAGGGTGTGCTTACACACTTGTCTGCACTGCCCTCCCATATCTCAAAAGCTTTTTATTTCCCTTTTCTTTTTCTCTCTCAGGAGCTAAGATGGCAGCTGAGATAAACCCAGTTGTCAGTGCGCACTTGTCTCGTGTACCCTGTGTTGTTTCGTCCAATTCCTAGTGTAGCACATTTTCCATAAAAAATTGTTAATCAGCGAAGTCTAAAACGAGTTCATGTTGCAGGAACATCATGCATTGTTGCTGGGGAAACGAAAAGCTTCTTCAGTTTTGCCAAGTCGGTAAGCAGTCCTTCTTCACCAGTCTGTACCCTGAATGTCATGATTAATGGGGTAATGATTGCAAATGGTTAAGCTTTGAATGCTTCTGAAAAGTGGAAAGGGCTGACTCCTCTAAATACGCTCATTACACTTACTCTAAAATGGGTGTTGCTTTGATGTTGTATAAGTGTCCATTCTGACCCTTTTTCAGTGATCTCGTAAGGGATAAAAGGTGGTCCATGTACCATTCATCCTTAAGTACATTGGGCAGTGAGCAATATTCGGGGCCGATTGCTTTTCACTTTTCACATCCCACGTGTCCATTCATGTGCGCTGTACAGTAGGCATTATTTTTGCACTTTTGCTTGTGGCTTCTCGGCACATGGGATAGTGCAGCATTATACAACTGTCATCGTAGCAGTGTGCTGTATGTTTCTGCATATGTAACTGTTCTGGCAAGTCTTAACAGCCTGGTTTCAAGCTAGATACTCTGAAACATGTGCTGGGTGCTGCAGTCAGTGCAATTTTGTTGGCGGCTCTAAAAGTGGCCAAATGCATGAGCCCAACATGTAACCTCACATATGCTGAATCGCTGCAGGGTACATTGAATACCACAGAGCTACTTTAATTCTCAAAGCACTTTGAAGTAGACTGGTGCAAAGCTTGAAGCACTGATTTACTAGTAATCTATTTTCACCTAAAGGCTTGCACCAGACAAGTTTTCTTTCTGAGAATGCTTGTCAAAGTAAAGTTTGCTGCAGCAGCTGTACCATTCCTTCCTTATACAACCATTTCCTGTATAAAGCAAATTGTTCGCACACTACCTCTGTTAGGGATGTGGTGCTTGTGCCTTTGTTGCTTGTATGCCCATGTGGCTGTGCCTGAGCGCAATTATGCTTTGTGCAGCCCAGCACTTCCTTCGAAATTTTTCTCCTTTTGTCATAAGAGCACTGCCTGCGTGCTTTGGCTAAAGCTGCTCACGTTTGTACCTTAATGTTTCATACACTGAACTCCACAAAGAAGCTGAACCAGGGTGCTGAGCTGGGCTAGTTGATGCAAAATGCAGTGCAGTGTTGAGCAGGACACAAGAGCAGGAAGGAACGAGACAGCAGTGCCAGTGTTTGTTTTTTTCCTTTAGTTCCCTTTATAGTAGCATTGTTTGTATTGGAGACGTAAACCTTCAAGTAGCCTCTGAATTTTAGGTTAGAGTATTTAGCATACATGTCCAAAAATTTTAGCTAGAAAAGCCTTTTCACATAAAGATCAAAAGCAGATTTTTAAAAATGCTAATATATGAAGAGTATTATGTGCTCAAGGTAAAGCATGGTGGAATTTTTGTGATGCGCTTCCCACGAGAATTCACTGACTGCTTAAATTCCAATTTCTTTCCGCAGTGGTGGCAGGTAGATAAAGTAAGCCCCATAAAGCTGTATGAAGAGAGCAAGGTGATCTCTGGATTCAACCTGCGTCACCTGCTCTACCAACAAGGCATGCACGACTACGTCAAGGGAGTAGTCTCCAAGGTGTTCTCTCTCTACGAGCAGAAAAAGATCACTCCTGTTGTGGACTCCTCCTGGGCTTTTGAAGATGTAAGTGTTTTGTATTTGGTGTCTATAGTATTCGGTGTCTACAGCTCAAACTTGCCAACATTTAAACTGAAAACTGGCCTCAAGCGTTAGGCTGCTTATATTTCTGGCCACTATTACATCTCCACTATAGCACTGCTCTGCCGGCAAAAAGGTAACCTGTTTCTCGTGCACAGGTCACTGCAAAACTTGTTGATGCATTTATTTGGCACTTCTCTGCAAAATTATTGTGTACAGTTGAAGCTGTGAGAAGGTTAAAATTTTTCATAGCTTGTAACTTTGGTAGATACTGGCCAATCTTCAGTGGCCTGGGTGGCATGCAGCTGAGAAGTCCTTGCAATGCTTGTAATCAGTAGCTCTTATTTCTCTGTGCACGATCTTGTGTAGAAAGTGTCTGCAGCGTAAAGTAACTTCCAGATTAAATGTTGAGCAAAAACTTCGTTCATAGCATTAGTGACATTGCAGTTTTGTGATGTTTCTAACAGGTGACAGAGGCCATGCAGAAGATGCATGACCATAAGAACGTTGGTAAGCTGACACTGAACCCCAGCCTGGAACCAAAGCCCAAACCCCAGCCTGAGAAGGTAGGCACACCTGATGCACACCCACGCCGTTTTAGTCTCAAAGTGAGCACAAGTCAGTTCTTATTTCCTCACTAACAGCATGCTCATGTAATGCTGGCTAGTAGATTATTTAGCAGTGCACTAACCACTCAAGAAATTAGTGTCCAGATTCACAAAGCTGTATTGATGCATAGTTTATCAGTTCAGTTAAAAGCATTTGGTCATAACAAGAATGGGAGGGATAATACATCATAGACAAAGCAATGAAGGCCAATAAAAGTTGAAAAATGTCTACAGATTACAGCACTTTGAACAGTTCTTCGGATTTATTTCCTACTTTCTGGATTGCAGACTTCAGTTCATAAAAATATTCATTGGAGCTTTGAATGGAAGAAATGTTACAAGGGAAACTTGTTCCTGTGATGTTCCTGTAACAGCAAGCAAGTTATTGCAAAGAGTGGTTAATGACTGTGCTGACTGTTCAAAATTATGAAGTGATATCTGCGGCAGATATCGTAATCAGTGCATGGAGCAGCTGATCAGTACTCTAATGCGCTGGTACATCAACTAATCTTGAGTGCGAAGATGTACAAACAGCTTTGTGAGCATGGACATATGTTTATTTAATCAGATGTACGGAAACTGTTAGTTGTATGTAGCTAGCATGTTTGGTGACTTATAAACAGTATGGCATTTGGCTTTGTATGCTGTACAATGCTTGGGTTGCGGCCGGAGTCTTGTGATGTCTAAATGGGATGAACTTGAAATTTTGTGCTTGTGTTAATTGAAAATGTTGTGCAATTAAGATTGTGGTTAAAATATGCACTGTAGCAAGAGCAGTGGCTTTAGCTGGGTTTGTACAGTTTTCTAGCAATCTTTTTGAGATTGATGGGCAAGCACTTATTTCAGCAAATATTCATTATACTTAAAAATGCATATGGGCAGTTTTTCATCTATTTCATTTCCATCACACAAAAAAGGTAATGATATGCAAAGTGTCTCAGTGACAGTGCTGATAGTTCACTACTGATAGTTTTTTTTTTTTATTATTATTCAAACCGTTAACCGCTCGGCTGCTGACCCGAAAGACGCGGGTTCGATCCTGGCCGCGGCGGCTGAATTTCTTGAAGGCGAAATTCTAGAGGCCCGTGTGCTGTGCGATGTCAGTGCACGTTAAAGAACCCCAGGTGGTCGAAATTTCCGGAGCCCTTCACTACGGCGTCTCTCATAGCCTCAGTCGCTTTGGGACGTTAAACCCCAATAAACCAAACCAACCAAACCGTTAACAGGGAGCCAGCTGCAGCTGCTGGCAGTTAATGCTAGAGTTTTCATAGGTTTTCGCTTGATGCCTCCTGAAACCTTCTGCACCCCTTCTCTCACCTTGGCTCCAGTATTTAGAATTTAAATTGGTAAATGAATTTATCGGCTGCAGTACAAAGATAAGACTTGTACGTTCGCTGTCCTCATTCCAAGAAAACAGTGCTGGGCAGTTTGCACATAATCCAGGGAGCATATTCACTCATCCTTTAAAATTTTTTCTTTTAATGCATCAGAAAAAGCAATCTTGTTCATGGTAAATTTTGCAATTTTTACCCTTTAAGATAGCTCAGTGGTATTTGGCCGAGAAGCACAGGTAATTTTGAGTTTAGCAAAAACTGAAGTTTCTGTACACAAGCCTTTTTGCATTTAAAGAACCTCGTGTAGACAAAGAGAGAGAGAAAGGAGCTTTAATGAGGGAAAGGTGGAGAGGTGGAGGTGGAGAGGTGTAGACAAAATTAATCTGGAGCCTTCCACTACAATGTGGCAGTTTATTAGTCCTGAGTTGCTTATGCATACCGACTGTTGCGTAAATCAGAAGAAAAAAAATTATCTCGACATAACCGCGCGTTTGTTCAGGTTCAAATTTCGCACAGAGGTTGCATTTGGTGGTAAGTTTTGTTTTATACTGCATTTAGGTGGGGTACTTGCCTGATTCAGTCAAAATTATTTGGAAATTCCCATTGTCTGCGGCAAAGGAAAACCAAAACCGAAAGGCTACGCAGCACTGGTACCCGGGCCACCATCTCGCACTTACCAGAGAAACGAGCCCTCTACCGGGGAGGGCGGCATAGGACTTGGACTCGCATAGCCAAGTCACGGCCATGGCCTTCTCTTGATCGCTGTACGACCGCATTTTCGGTGATGTCTTGCGCTGCTTTGCAGCAGACAGCACCAAACAAAGATGATTTGCTCACCAATTTAGCACAACTGGGTTTCTCCGGTGGGTACGAGATCGCGCTACGGGTACCACTGCTGCGAAGCCTTTCGGTTTTGGTTCCCCGTCGCTACAGACAATGGGGATTTCCAAATAATTCTGACGGAATCGGGCAAGTACACCACTTAAATGTGGTATAAAACAAACTGACCACCAAATGCAACCTCTGTGCGAATTTTGAGCCCGAACAAATGTGCGATTAGGCCGTGATAATTTTTTTTTTTTTCATTTTTCTGATTTACACAACACGCAACAGTTAACCATTTTTGACAAGAGGTGACCAAAGTTGTACCAAAGTTATATCACTACCCGTGATTTTTTTTCCTAGATTGTAAGGGATTTTTATTCTAGTTTGTTACAAATTACACGACTTAAAGCTATTTGAACATGATTCTCCTCAGTGTAAGTAAAGTTCCAACTCTTTCACAGCGCTGTTGGCTTTAACCTTTTTGTTCACCCTGGATTCAGAGAAAATGGGACTGCTGTGATTGGGGCATTTGAGTTTTGCAGCACCATTCCATCTGTTCACTTGTAGCATTCCATTTCTGCATGCAACTCTACCTTCCTTTCTTCTGATGAGGTAGTATTTTGCATTTCCTTTCCATTGTGATCACACTTTTCTGTTGCCACTGTCACCGTACCAAACTTAAAAAATTCAGGGGGGCACTTTGTTGACGGAAAGTGTGGTGAGGCAAAAGCCTTTGCGTTTGGGAGGCATCCGTCTGATTTGACACTTTTCTGCAAACACTCTCCAGCGTCCTAGACTAGGAGAACTACATATGCATTGGCAGGAAGTAGTGGAGCCATTAGCACGTTCGGCTGCGGAACGCAAGGATGGTGGTTCGAATTCCATCGTGCACAAAGATTTTGTTTTCTGGTCTGACTAGAAAAGCGTGACACCTCTGCTGACAGCCCCGCCGCGGTGGCTCAGTGGTTATGGCGCTCGGCTACTGACCCGAAAGACACGGGTTTGATCCCGGCCGCGGCGGCTGGAATTTCTTCGGAGGAGAAATTCTAGAGGCCCGTGTACTGTGCGATGTCAGTGCGCGTTAAAGAACCCCAGGTGGTCGAAATTTCCGGAGCCCTTCACTACGGCGTCTCTCATAGCCTTAGTCGCTTTGGGACTTAAACCCCACAAACCAAACCAAACCTCTGCTGACAACCTTCGGTCAACAACGATGAGGCATTAAAGGCAAAATGCTACCGAAAGGCCACAGGATGAAGTATTTAGCATAGTGTGTGGTTGATTAGCCCTTGAACCACCAACTCCGAGCTGTACTCGTCATGGGAGATGGTAACAATATTTCCAATGGCAAGTCACTCACCCGGTCAGATGTTCCACTGCTATAACCTCCAAAGGAGAGTTATGGTCAGCAATTGTGCTGGTTGCAATTTTTAACAATGGAGAGCACTAGTTGTCCATGAAAAACAGACAAGTTATTTTTGCAAAAAAACTGTAAAAAAAAATGTGAAGATTTCGGTATGTTTTTCAGGAAATATGGTGATTAAGGGTTAAAAGCAGTGATACCAGCTCCCTTCTTACTGCTGTGGATTTCAGTTCAGCTTATTAGCGGTGGTGATACACGTCACTGAGTAGAACTCGCCGGTGAATAGTGGAAAGCTTGAACGCAGTGGTCTCTCGCCCCTAGCATTTGCTGGTATGGCTGTGCACTAAGCAGTTGCTTATGTGCGGCTGCAGTTTATTCGTGAGAAAAATTTTTGCAAAATTATTTCTGGAAGTGGTTTTGTAGTATTTCATCTAATGTGAAAATATACTGCATATCCTGTACTGCACTTGTCATATGGTGCTTATGGTGCCATTCATTCACCAATTGCTGCCTTCAGTCGAAGGGCAAAGACAAGGAATCAAAGGATGGGAAGGCTCCTGTGCCTTCAGGCGAGAGTACAGACACGGAGAAGGATGCCAAAGAGGAACAGAGCCCTCCTGCCAGTGAGTTTGCTCCAGCACTTTGCTTAGCTGCTCCTGGGCATTTAATTCGATCTCTTAGAATAAGGTCACAAAGGGCATAGGCTGTTGTCCATGTGACACCTGCATGTGCCCTGTTGCAAACCTGTGTGTGCGGGAACGTCCTAGTGCACATGTTGTAAAGGTTACAGGAGCATTCACTACTGAAACAGGTAAAAAAAACCTGTGCATCTGTGCATGCAACAGTCTGGTCTGGAGCAAAAGTGATTCATACCATGCGAGCTCAGACTATACTGCAATGGAGCATCAGGTTTTTGATGAGTAGGAGTGCGATAGGTCGAAACGAACCTGACATGCCTCTGTAAAAGATGCAGTCCTCCCTTTGGTTATGCAGTACAGCTTGGTCAGTGTGGTATGCACTCTTGCTCCCAACAGTACCAGTTTTTTTTCTACTTATTCCGTTATTGATGCTCGTTTTAGCATCGTGCTATTCACTTCGACTAGTTTCAAATAAGTACTAACTTTTTATCCCTCGGGTTTTAAGAGGCACTTTTTCTTTGTTTCTCATCAACAAAAGGCTTTAGAAGCAGTTTGGTGCAATGCGAGTTTTAATTGCGACTACTCTGAGCAGTTTCGGATGACATTTTGTAAAATCTCAAGAATTGCCTTATTCCATCCCATGCTATTAATAACTGTGCAAGAATATCACTTTGGAGACCCATGAGAGCAAGGAGATGGGAGATCACAATCTGTTGCCTGTGGAGTTAGGCGATTTTGCATCCTGCACTGTGCTTCTGATTGGTCGACAGCGGTGTTAGTGTTCGGTAAATGGAGTAAAATCTGTTTACTCTTTTCAGATGCAAGCTAAACTGCTTGCTCAACAAGGGGCTCGGACATCTGTTGTTGCTGCAAGCTGCTCAGGAGCATGAAGAGAACATTGTATGGTGGTCAAAGGAAATTCATGTACTTCAATCTTGTCTGGAAGCTGCTTTCAAGCGAAGGGGTTTGGGACTAGCACTGCCAGCCCAGCTCCTCCTAAACATGCCCTCAATCTGTGCTCGAACAACATTCCCTTTTCGTGCAACTCTTTAAAGCCTATGCTTTGTCAGTGTTGTTCACAGTATCTATGCGAGTCTGTTGTCTTGGCTCCCCACTCTTGTTGACACTTCAATGTCTTTCTTTTCCGTTGATTACATATTTTTGGGATGTTGTAGCATGTGGTCAATCAAGATTGTGGCTTCAATGAAGTGTGGCTGTTGCTCCCATTCTCCCCCTCCCCACCAGTGGGGGCTGTCTTGGTATGACATATCACTATAGGCAGTTTTGCACAACTCCGGAGTCCCTTGCTGTGTTCACCCCCAAACAGGTGCAAGTGGCTACTGATTTTGAAATTGTTATACACCTGTAATTTGAGACCCAAATTCCAATGTTTTTAGCAGTGTGTGCCCTCAATTCCAGCCTTCTGTGCACCCTTTGTTGTGCTAGTATTTGGTGGACCTCTTCCTCCTCTAGCCCTCGTGTGCAACCTTTCCCACACTGTTTTGCATTTTTTTTTAGGAGCACACTGAAAGGTGCTGCTCTCAATTTCATCAGTTCTCCAGGCTGTGCACTACGACGTTCGTCGGAACTTAATTGAAGGTTGGCTCTTGCAAAGATAATTTACATGTGTCGCTTTAAAGATGTGTATTTTTATGGCCGCTGTGCGTGCTGTGTTTCCACACTGCCTGTGATCTTGTTTGCATTAAAACTGTCTGTACACATGCCTTCCAAGCTGTCTGAAGAAACTGCATGCAGCCAATGTGGTCATGCATGTTCATACTCTGCACACACACACAAGGGAGGTGCATGCAGCAGCCCCAAATGTTCACAATGCAGCCTGTTGTCCCACTACCATGGTCTAGCAAAGCCGTATTTGTAACATTAGCAGCAAAGGTAAACAGTACATACAAGTGGCATATTGTCTAGATGGCATACATGTTCACTTCCTGTTGTGACCTGGATTAAAAGTCCAAAGCTAGGAATGCACCTAGTGAAGGCCCTGGTCTACTGGTTCCCTTGTGGTTCTAGCTCCCCGGTTTGACACTGCAGTTTTTGGTTTATTTAGTACTTGTCAGGGGTGAAAGCTGCTGGTCTGCTGTCTTCACACTGCACATGCAACTTTTGCACACTTAGCACACAGCTGTCACAGGGATCCCAAAGGTGGTTGTGGTGAATTGACAATGGTAAGTTTTCGGCACTGTTCTCAATAGCTGCGGTATTAACACTGATACTTTCGTTCGTGCACACAATGAGATGTGGAAGCAAATGTAGTTCATAGTTCACGTATGTTGAATACTGGGCCAGCTAGGAAATTCCTTTGCAGCCTGAACGTGGTTCAGAACTTTCATTGACTGTAGTGTTCTCTAGGAAACAATATACGGGGCAATTTTTTGTACCTTGACACTTATTTAACTCTCATCGGTGCAGTCTGTCGAGCTGGACTGTACAGTCGTGGACAAGTTTGTGAATGGGAATTCGTGGAAAAGTTGTTGCCTCTCCAGCCAGCCTAATAGTACTGTTCTAGCGGTTGGAGCATGCACGTCTCGTTGTGATTCTATGCATTTCACTGACCTGCTGTGCCCAACTGCACCGCAGTTTTCGAAGTCTTCATAGTGGCAACTTTTCTCCATGACAACTATAGGGGACAAGTCTCCAAGATAAGTCATCTGCAGCTGACAGCTATGATTACCCAGAGGAAAAAAAAAATCTGATTGACGCTGTGATAGCTGCGATTGACATGAACATCTGGTGCTGCGATGTGTGATAGTGGTTGCTAACAAATATGGCAGCTATTAGCCAAAATCACTCCTGGAGGATTTCGTTCCCCCATAGTACATTAAGATGAAAGTGATGTACCTCATATGATAGTAATTATGATGAACTGAAATTAAGAACTATTTTATTTTTATTTTAGGAGGCAAAATTATATTGTGAAATTGGTGGCATTTGACATCTAAGATGAGCAGAGTTTTTAAATTTTCTTGATATGTGATGTGGTTCAAAATATTGGAATGTCAGATAGCCATTCGAAAGCTGCCTTTCCCGCATTGTATATTTATAGTGGCATTTATTGCACTTGCGAATCGAATACAGGTGCAATTGCATTTATCTGCTGCAGTGGCTCGCTATTTGTGGTGCTTGGCTGCTGACCCGAAAGAGTAGGTTTGATCCCGGCCATGGTGGTTGAATTTCGATGTAGGTTAAATGCTAGGGGCCAGTGTTCTATATGGAGATGGTGCATGCTAAAAACTGGTGGCAGAAATTAACCGGAGCCCTCCGCTATAACATCCCAAAGTGATTCTGGCTATGAGGGATGCCTAACCCCATAAACCAAAATCCAAAATCAAGCTTTCAAATGTGTTTTTGACGTTTGATATTTTGAAACATATTGCTGATTTCGAAAATAAAAAAATGGGGCTAATCTTTTACTGTGACAGCCATCTATTTAGAGATATAACCTTGACCCCTAAAATCAAACGTTTCTTAGATGATTTAAGTTGTATGAATCAGCAATTAGACCATTTGAGGTACATAATGTCCACCTTGCAGTGCAGTACAGTCCAGTTCAACACGCCATAGACACGTATCTCGGAATTTTTTTTTTAAATCTGAGGTTAATCCCTGCATTTTGCGGTAGCTTCTGAACATTTATTTCCCTGTTGAATATTGGGGGCTGCCATTGCACATAACCAAACACTTTCTTGTCCACCTGTTGCCTGATATGTTTGCCAGCCGGATAAAGAAGTTGGGCACTCTCGAGAATATGCCCTGTGTGGTGGTTATCTAGGTAATTGTGGATGCTCTCTTGGCATAGTTGAGCAGAGGAGTCCAGGTATAGCTGTCACGTTTTCAGCCTGGAGCGGGGGCAAAAAGTTTTTCCAATGCCTATTTGAAAACAAGGGCCTGTCGCACAATCCTGTACTACCCTTTCCATGCGGCCAGTATCCTTGCAGAAACTGGACTAGGCTTGGGAATAAATGCAGTTCTTGAGTAGCATGTGCTGGCCATTTCACATGTGCTCCGAGCAGCCCCCAGACTGTGTCATGGCCGTACTCCAGTCTCTACAAGGATTCAATATGACGAGACTTTCCTTGCATTTTACCGAATTTGAACACTAGTACCACAGGTGCCTTGCGTAATAATGCGAAATGTGCTCTGGTCTTGTGTAGAATGGTTAGCAAGTAGTAGGCGTATAGACCAGGCATGTGAAGTTAGCAATGAGCCCAGCTGCGGCATCTGAGAAGAAACCTTAGTGCAGTTGCCAACCGGGGCAGTGATTGTCCATTAACCTTCACTGGAGTGCAGCCATTCAGCTATGAAGGAAAGCTACATGGCTTTTCCAAAAATTGGGATGATGCTTAAGCTTCGTCTGAAGAATAAATGCTATAGCACCTTCTCTTCTCGTTTCCCGCAGATAACCAATCCACATTCACGTTAGTGATCAGTCATAGATTACAGTACCAATTACAGCACAGTATATCTTGTGCTTGGCGCATGATGGCCTTAGCTGCCTATGTGCCATTAAACCCAACACAACACACAATTATCAATCACATCATCAATTCCGAACACTATCTAGGTTACACTGCATGACCTACCGCACCACTACATGCTCCTAACAGCCATTTGTTTCAGTACAGTGAAGCACCATAACACTGCCTTTTAATGTTGTGCAATTTCTGATTCCTAATAATATTTATATTTATTTTTGTTGATTACCATAACAGCGCACACCTCAAACACTCGGTTACTGAGTCATCCCCACCACAACGCATTCACGAACATTTATAGAAGTATATATATGTGTTGGCATTCCCTAGGTGGCCCTCTAAGATGCCTGAACCAATGACCCTTCGTGGCTTACGCGTTGCCTGCCAGCCTGGCACACAGAGGGCCTGGGTTCAAACCCCAATGCCGGCGAATTTCTTTTTTGATATGAAACCTCTGGGATTTTTTCTGACTGACGCGAGAGATGGCCGACGCGGGGTTTTCAGCACAACGAACTCCTTACGCTATCTACGCTATTTACTATGGTATGGGGTTTGAACCTGGAACCATTGCCTCTCCACTGCTGCTGTTCTACCAACTGACCAAGACAGCTAGCAGTAGCAGAGCAAAGCTGTATGACGTTAGTCTAATGTGTTTACAGGAAACCACCTCAGGAGGAGCAAAAGGGAGTAATACTAGCATCCATTTCAGTGCAGTCTGCAATAACTAAGCACTCAAGGACAAAGGCCTCTCCCACAGACCTCCTATTTGTCCTGTCCTGCAGCAAGGAAGCAAACACAAGGTTTTACACAAAAAAAAAAGCATCTTGAAGCGGTCTCTCCCTTACATGTCTGATTTTAATCTTGTTGGCAGACAATACAAGCAAATTCAGAAGTTCAAATGTGTGGAACCCATGCTGTGTACTTTATGCATAAGTAGTGATTCTCAAGCCACTTGCGAAGATCTCGCAAGCTCAAGTAAATGAAACTGAGGAGACCTAAAGAGTGGGGTTAGTAGCAATACAGTGTTATTACAGTGAACTCAAGTAAGCACGTGAAGCTCCACCAAATCTTTCCACCCAGCCAGAAGATGTTTGGCCTCCATTGAAGAAGTTTTCGCCTCAGAAAGGTCTCCAAAGAACCTTGAAGGATCAGCACATCACAGGATGGCTGCACTATAGAATCTAGAGTATCCAGAGTGAAACAACAAGTTAGCATTGGAATGGGTACCACATGACTGCTTCAAAATTGTGCCCAGAGATGGGGGTGAAGATTGAGGTCAAAGGTAAACGATGTTGGACCATTTAACTTTGTGGAAAAAGCAAATTTTGATATCACAATGCCATGATAGCAGAAGATGGACAAGATACGAACAATGATCACACAGGTACTTTGTGCCACACTCGCTGTTTCTGCTTCTCATCTACGCCTCTCTTGTATTGCGCCAGTCATGCAAGCTCACCTAGCTTTCCATCCTTTTAGCAATTCCATTTCCAATAAATAAAAAAAATGCCAGAGTACTATGAAAAAAATCCTCCACACCACTGTCACTGCCATCAGACATTTAACCTAACAAGTTTGATACTGTGTTCACAACACCAACAAAGCCGCCGTGATGGCTCGGTGGTTATGGTGCTCGGCTGCTGATCTGAAAGACGTGGGGTTTGATCCCCACCTCAGCAGTCGCATTTCTCCATAGAAATGCTAAAGGCCTGCGTACTGTACGATGTCAGTGCATGTTAAAGAACCCCAGGCGGTCAAAATTATCCGGAGCCCTCCACTACAGCATCCCTCCTACCCTGAGTTGCTTTGGGACGTTAAACCCCCTAAAACCATATAAATCGTGAAGCAACACCAATGGTATAAGCTTAGTTGCCCAGATTTTTCAAAACTTACTTTGATCCCCAAAAGGGGGCTATTAGTGAAGCAGACAAAGTTGACCAAAGGCAGGCATTTCGGAGTAAGTGTCAAGCCATTGCATTAGCTAGTTAACATTGCCAAACTTGCATCATGATGAGACTTAACGCATAGCACTGTAAACAAGTGTTTTTTTTTATTAACTTGATAATGATATAGGATTTATGCTGCCGAAACAAGTCCTTTTTACTATGAAAAACTTGCCAAGTAGAATCAGTGCACTGGTGGTCAACTAAATTTCAAACAGTAACAAAATTTCTGCAGCCACAGGAAACAGTATAAAGGCAAGGTTTCATGTCACAAAAGATTTAATTCACAGCACATGCATAACATGCTACAACTTTTGGCATACTGCAGAGCTAAATGAGTTGAAAATATATACAGCATAAGGGTATGTTATTATTCAAGTGGTTTTCATTCTATGCAAGAAAAGGTTATGGCCAAACATGGTGGTTCAACCCATACAATGAAATACAGAACTGGCTTTTAATTCACATGAGGCCTGCCTCAATCTACCACAGCAAACCAAATACTAGAAAAGTCAACTGGCAAACAAAGATGTGAGGTGAGGCATCACATTTCTTAACTTGGTGCTTTGTTTCCATGCACACAGCACAGTGACAGCGACAGTTATTTTACATTCTGTATATCGACTGTTGTGGAAATAGACGCGCCCCGTAAAATGCTTCTTTCAGCTAAACGGGCTCATTGTTCGAGCTCAAATTTCGCATAGAAATGGCATTTGGTCGGCAGAATTGTTTAATACCACGTTTGCTTGGGGTACTTACCTGATTCGAACAGAATAAGTCGGATATTCACATCGTCTGCAGCGACGACGAAGGAAATTAAGCTGCTCTGTCAGCTATCGCACCGGTGGCGCCATCTCGTTTGTTGGTCGTGAACAATCAGCAAAGGAGGGGGGGTTTCGGGGGGTTTGAAGACGCTCTTTCAACTGGTTTTTTAATGCTCACAGAAAACTTAGCTTGCTGAAGACTTAGTTTTCAGCAAGAAAACTTAGCTTGCTGAAGACTTAGTTTTCAGCAAGCTAAGTTTTCTGTGAGCATTAAAAAACCAGTTGAAAGAGCGTCTTCAAACCCCCCGAAACCCCCCCTCCTTTCCTGATTGTTCACGACCAACAAACGAGATGGCGCCACCGGTGCGATAGCTGACAGAGCAGCTTAATTTCCTTCGTCGTCGCCGCAGACGATGTGAATATCCGACTTATTCTGTTCGAATCAGGTAAGTACCCCAAGCAAACGTGGTATTAAACAATTCTGCCGACCAAATGCCATTTCTATGCGAAATTTGAGCTCGAACAATGAGCCCGTTTAGCTGAAAGAAGCATTTTACGGGGCGCGTCTATTTCCGCAACACACGATATAATAGCTATGTGCACACCATTTTGTCCTTCACAATTCACTTGTCAGCTTCTTCAACTCCTGCTTGAGCCATGAGATCTGTAATGTTCCTTTCCAAGTCATCAATACGATGTCCCATTTCATCAAGTGGGCACATTAAGGAAAGTACACATCAGATAAACACCACCTCTAATACACTGCATGCATTTATCACTTATCATGAAGCAGTTCAACACTAGAGTACCAATGGCAGCAAAAGTTTGTGGCACCCAACTGCTCGCAAAAAAAAAAGCATTTATTATAGCTCTACATCACTACCGAGTCGCCTGGTAATGCTGCCAGAGCAAGGAGCGTGTACATCCCTTGATACTTCATAAATTTCAGCTGATTTCCTTGTGCGACTGCGCTAGAATAAACTTTTTTCTGCACACCCATTTCTCGTAAACTGCTGCTGCCAATAGTACAATAAAGCAGCTCACTTGATACAATTGGGTCTGGGCTGTAATGTTAAAGATGCACTGTGAGCAGTATCTAGCTATATTGATCATCATTAATTTTGGTGCATGCGTAATGCACAAAACAGGCATTCAGGTAGCCAGGAACTTCCATCCAAAAACTTCTTGACTACAAACTATAGCTTTCAACTTAATGTGCAACAAGAAGTAGCATACCCCAGTTCCTCAATGTCAACATTACTGACATGCTTATGGCCCTTGCAGCGCTGACATTTTCATGGACTGTAAACAGTAAATGAAAACTGAAGAACTCTGCAGCAGGTGCCTCAGATTATAATCATATGCAAGTCAACAGCAAACAACAGGTTGGAATGACTTTGTCTGATATGACAGTGCCTATATGAGAACATGTAGCTCTTTCTGACTTTCTCGCTTTCTGGCGTTAAACCCCAATAAACCAACCTTTCTGACTTTCAGCGCTCGCATCTCAAAGTATTTTCTTTCTCTTTGTAAGTGCAGATGAGTAATCTGCATGAAATTACAGTGACTGTCTCTAGTTTTTTTTTTTTTTTTTTCTGCACTGTCATATCAAGTTTTGAGGTCCCCTCACTGCATTGTCATGCTAGCAGGTTAATGAGAATCGGCCGACGACACTGGCTGGAAGAGGGTCCTTTGTCCAAGAAAAGCCGCTTCATTCTTGAATTGTATCAGACTATAGATGACATTCTTTGAGAATGATTTTGGAGCCAATTTACTCACCAATTAAAATTCAGTGGCCTGTACTAAACGGTAGCAAATTTCGAAACACCTTTGCAGTTAATGTCTTGAAGAATAAAATGTATATGCACAGCACACAAAAATAACACACAAAAAGGATATTCCTTGTGAGTATCTGGTCAGACATCACTTGAAATTTATCCTGCATTTGCTGAAGCAGGGTCTGCACCTAGAAAAATATACAATATGACATGCTTAACACAATGCATAACACAGATGCCTGCAAGAGAAGTGCATACATTACTCAGACAGCTTAAGGTCAGTTCCTGTTGAAAAAAGAAAAGAATAATTGAATAAGAAAATGTTGAATAAGAAAAGAAGAATAAAGAATAATAAAAAGAAAGAATAAGGAAAGGAATTTCCCTTACAGTAATAGCGGCAATTTGTTGACCAATGTCAGCGACTTGAGATACCTGGGCGTTATATTTTCGCATAACTTAAAATGGAATGCTCACATAAATAACATATCTGGGAAACCACTTCGCAAACTTGGCTATCTCAAACGAACCTTAAAAAATGCCACGAAGGAATGTAAATTAGCTGCTTACAAATCACTAGTTCGACCCACCATGGAGTACGCCTCAATTGTCTGCCTCATTACGCGCGCGACATTGACCGTTTAGAATCAGTTCAAAAAAAAGCAATACGATTCATCTTCGGCCGGTACGATCGCAAGTTTTCCCCTTCTTCCCATATGCACAGCTTATCTTTACAAACTTTAGAACATAGGCGCACACGTGAACGCATCATTATGCTGCACAAGATCGTTCACACGTCATCTAGCATTCAGGCACCCTTCAAATTTGTGTCCTCAAGCGCACGTGCAACCCGACGGAACCATCCATTAAACATTGTTCCCTTCATACCACGTATAGATTCTTTTAAATTTTCTTTCCTCGCTCTAACTGTTGAAATTTGGAATGGATTGGACGGCTCAATTCGTTTATTGCCAATTGAAGAGTGTTGTTCAGTTGCCTGACAATTTGACCTGTTGATCTGCTTTTAATACTTCTGTATTATCTATTTCTATGCTACCCACGTTATTTGTTTTTACTAATGTATTTACCCACTCCTGCTATGTCTCTCCTTAGAGACAGCAATATTTGTAAATAAATGTAAATAATAATGTGATTACTTTGCGTGAATACTGAGGCAATCCCAGAAGTGTTTACTCTGTGACCTCTGTACAGCTTAACCGAAAAAAACACTGGGCTTGGTACCTTTCCACAGTTCAATATTGCTAACTAGTGGTCTAAAATAGATGGTGCCATTTGGTCAAAACATAGTGCTGCGTCTGCAACAAAAAGCAGACCACAAGTGCAGAAATACGTCAAGCTGGAGTCCAACTGTTAACAGCGGATAACGGCACGCGCCCATTAGTGCGATGAACGGTATGCTTACATATTGTGTCAGATCTTGAATGTTCTTGGGATCCGGCACGTGGTCACCTCCAGCCGAAGACTTGTTCAGATCGGACTTCGAATCTTGGTTTTTGCCAGACGAGTAACCAGGCTGCTCAGCCATCTCTGCATATCACGATAATAACTGAATATCTCTAGTACAAGCACCCCACGTATTAGGGATACCGATCAAAATTTGAGTGTGCGAGCTGAACTAAATGCAACAAAATCCGCCTGACAGATTTTTACATCACTCCGATTGGCAAGCATTGCGTTCTGTGACGGCTACGAGCTAGAAGAGCAGCCCACCTAATTCTATGTCCTGTACTGCAGATAGCGTGCACTGAAAACAGTAGTACTTTCATGCCAGTGTAGCAGATAGCTTACCGAAGTACAGTGTCGCTGAAAAAGGCAGGAAAGCTCAGGATGAGTGGCTACGATTGAACAAGTTGTAGCAGCACAAACATTACACCCCAGAACGTTCGGAACACTTCGGAACACCGGCGCGAGCCCCACAGTTGCCAAGCCAAGAAAAAACAGCTCAGCGGCATCCGTGTAGTGTGCACATCATCTTAGGGATGGCGCCACGTGACAATCGAGCGAGGCTCGCCAAAACTTAAAAAAAGTATTCCAAAACGTGAAAAAATCCTGTTAATTATCCCCAGGTGGTCGAAATTATTCCGAAGATTTCTACTACGGCACCTTTCTCTCTCTCTCTTTCTTCTTTCACTCCCACCTTCCTTCCTTCTCTTACGGCGCGCGGTTCAGGTGTCCACTGAGATATGTTTGGTTTGGTTAATGGAGTTTAACGTCCCAAAGCGACTCAGGCTATGAGAGACGCCGTAGTGAAGGGCTCCGGAAATTTCGACCACTTGGGGTTCTTTAACGTGCACTGACATCGCACAGTACACGGGCCTCTATAGTAGGATACAACTTCAAGAAACAGCAGTTGCTAACTGGGCCGCGGTCCGCGGCGTCTTGTATTACTCCGCTGGCCAACCGCAACTGTAAACGAAATCAGCTTTTTAATGCTTGACTATATCAAACAATCCACGTGTCAAAATCCTAGAGCTTATATTTTTTTTTCTTCTGATAAGCTTCTTGTTTGCGTAACAAGAAACGTTTAAGCAGCGGACTACTTTTTCGTCTTTCGGGTCAGCAGCCGAGCACCATAACCACTGAGCCACCGCGGTGGCCCAGTGAGATAAGTAAGACAGATGCTGCGTCATTTCCTTTCCTCAAAAACCAATTTATTCCTGCACCGCCACTGCCGCCACAATCAAAACATTGAAGTGCGAAAAAGCGACGAAATATATCTTTGCCTCTTTTATGTCGCTGCCTTGAGCCTCCGACCACTCTCTCCTGCCTTGCGAACCCTGTCTCGCACCTGACAAGGGACTTTAACCAACGGTGCCAAGGGAAGGGAGGCCGTCGCCATCCCAAAAATTTGTAGGGCCACAGAAAAATCTGACGAGCGCTTCGTCCAGACGCTGATGAGACAAATGTTTCCCGATAGTACACTGTAATTATAGTGTAGCTCGCATTTAACCCCTTCAATGGGGGCCCACCACATTTTGTTTATTTTATTTTTATGAAAAGCAATGTCACAGAGGCGTCATGCCTACCTAACAACTTACGTCTCGTGTTCAATCCGAGGGGCGGCGTGGCAACTGTCTGTCTCAGTATGGTATGGTATGGTATCGATGGTATGGTATCGATGGTATGGTTTATGGGGCTTAACGTCCCAAAGCGACTAAGGCTATGAGAGACGCCGTAGTGGAGGGCTCCGGAAATTTCGACCACCTGGGGTTCTTTAACGTGCCCTGACATCGCACAGTACACGGGCCTCGAATTTCTCCTCCAAAGAAATTCAGCCGCCGCGGCCGGGATCGAACCCGCGTCTTTCGGGCCAGCAGCCGAGCACCATAGCCACTGAGCCACCGCGGCGGCTGGTATGGTATGGTATGGTATGGTATGGTATGGTATGGTATGCTGTGGTACGGTATGGTACGGTATGGTATGGTATGGTTTGGTTTGGTATGGTATGGTTTGGTATGGTATGGTATGGTTTGGTATGGTATGGTATGGTATGGTTTGGTATGGTATGGTTTGGTATGGTATGGTATGGTATGGTATGGTACGGTATGGTATGGTATGGTATGGTATGGTATCATGCATAGACGTGCTTAGAGGAAGGGCAAGGTGTTTGGGTTTACGATGTTTAACGTCCCAAAGCGGATAACTAGCATACGGGCCTCTAGCATTTCGCCTCCATCAAAATGCGACCGCCGCGGCCGGGATCGATCCCACGTCTTTCGGGTCACCAGCCGATCACCATAAGCGCTGAGCCACTGTGGTGGCTGAAGGGCAAAGGCGCAGTGCCCCCCCCCCCCCTCCTCCCCCTCATATAGACATGGACAAGGTGCAGTGGCCCCCCTAATACACATGGGTAGAGTAAACGAAGACATGGGGAAGGGGCGCAAATTTCTCGTCGTATTGTTCCTGCTACCCAAAAAACGTAGCTGTGCCTGTGATCACGATCATATGTTATAGTAGGGGATGGTATCGTATGGTATTTGGTATGTAGGGCTTAACGTCCCGAAACGACTCAGGGGCTATGACGGACGCATTAGCGGATCCCAGTGACAACACTGACATCCAAGGGATGTACCTGCGAAGTCTTGAAAAGACATGCGAATATCCCTAGGAAGTGCGGAGAAACTCCTGCGGGAATCCCTCACATATCCTTTTGGACGCACTCTCTATATCCAAGGGAGCTCCGTAGGAATTCCCCGAGGAGTTTCATCGGCCTTAAGAAGGATATATTGGTTATTGGTCAAGTAATGGTAAATTTTTCAGGTGATTTTTATGGGCCCAAGAGAAAAATCTTGCTCGGCCCATGTAAAAAATATTCGCACAGCTAATTTATTTTCTGTGATTTAGACGTGAAGAAATGACTACGCTTATTACTTTGGTGAAGTTGCTTAACCATTGCTGAAATTTTTACGGTTAAAATCTGCATGGCATCACAGGATGTCACGTCGAACATGTTTAACAACAAGCATATGCGAAACACAGATCAGGCTACAGAAACGCAACAAACCAGAAGTCAAGCAGCATCAACATATTAAGCATACATTCACAAAACGAAGTATTTCCGCAAGCTCATATACTAGTATTAGCCCTTCTTTTGGAGAGAGTGGCTCTTGCACAATGAGAAATATTATTTCATTCAATTATGAATCTGTCATGACATTAGAAATGAAAATTAGCAGACAACATTGCAGATACCTTCTATTAGAAAAAAAAACATAGAAGCCTACTGTGCCGTCTTTGTCGCGAACATTGTGCAAACATAATGAGGCGTGATTCAAGTAAATGTCCGTACTATCACCCGAACGGGTGATAGTACGGATATTTGGCTATGATTCAAATATCCCTGGGACCTGGTGTTGTCACTGGAGAGGTATCTACTAACACGCGCGCCAGAGCCAAGGGCCACCAGCCACCTAGCGCGCCGGTCATAATAGCGGAGGGCTCCGACGACGCACAGTATACACGGGCGCCTTTTGCGTTTCGGCTCAAGCCCGGCCGCCGCGGCCAGAACTGAACCTTGGTGGACGAACCTGTCGCAGTAGTTCAAGTGCACGGTGTCCTGCTGCTAAGTACGAGCACGCAGCCTCAAAACCTGGCTGTGGCGACCGCGTTTCGATGGAGGCGAAGCGCAAAAAACACCCGTGTGTTGTGCGATGTCGCTGTTTACTATTTAGTCAAAATGTTCAATTTCTCAATATAAATTTGTTTTCGTTATCTTCGGGTCTCAATTTGTGTCCTGACGAAATATGATAGCGGAACATGCTGTATAAATATAGAAAATGCGTTTTTTTTTTTTTCTATTTGCAGTCGTGGAAAATTGTGAGCGAATCGCGCTTCTGATTGTCTGGAGCATCGCAGATTCTGTTGCTTTCAGACGACGGAGCACAGCCATCTTATTACCACTGCGAAGAGGAAAGATCAGAGCTTCCGTTGGTTGCAACGCCGCATTTCGGTGACCAAAAGCAAAAGCAAACGAGGCGATAAACGAGGCAAACGAGGGAAGAAACTTCAAGGTTGATTTCCTCAGCTTTCACTTTTCCTGGAATTGCTGTCACTCATCCCTTCTGCATTTTGCAACAAATGACAGTAGAATGGTCGTTTTTTTTTTGCGAATTAATTTTGAGGCATGGAGGAGTGCAATAAAGTTCTCTATTTCTCTGTACCGGGCATTTTAGGTAAGACTTTAAGTAATTCTCAAAAATAGGTTTTTTGAGATAAAAATATTGCTTTTTTACCAGTGTTGGCGGACACCAGAAAACCGATTAATCGTTTTAAGTAGTAAGCTGCTGGTGAACTAATTTTTAAAAATTAACTTTTAACTGTTAGAGTTAGGCGCCCAGTTGCAATTAGAGATTTGTAGCCGGTCGTTAGTAATAGCCATATCAGCTTTTACAACTTAGAAAACGCGATTACCCTTGGCGCTGTGACTCGCCAAAATTTGGCTTTTTTGACCAGTTACGTTACGTGGGCTCACCTTCGATTTTGACGGCCTTCAGTTTCACAATATAATCTTGACCCTTAAAATCAGAAATAAAAAATTTATAATCTAGTAATCGTTTAATTATTGACCTTTATCACGTACATAATGCCCGCCCTGCTGTACAGTCCTCCTGCACAGACCACACCGACGTATTTCTGCAGTTTTTTTTTAAATAAAGATCTGTAAACGTTAAAAAGAATTACCCAGTGTATACTCGCTATGAAGGATGCACGATCTAGTATTAGTGTTTAGTTGTTAACAACCGTATATTTCGAAAAGAATTTCAGCGCAAGTGACACAATCTGTGGGTGGCACAAACCAAGAGGCTTAGCTGCGAAGTTATGTTAGTCACTGAACCGAGTCCTTAGTGGACGTACATTGAAAAAAAGTATAGTTCTTGAAATCGATGCTTAATGTAGACTTCTACTAGTCTGGCGCGTTTTTTTTTCTTTGCACCAGTGGTTCAATGCTTCAAGTTTCATAAATATTGCCGAAACATCTACTTCTAACGCTACTGATCAGTTTTTTTATTGAGCGTTCTATGGAAAAAATTAAGCTCCGGGGAAATTATTACCGAACGAAAATAAATTCAGATTCATTTGACTCGTAGGCAATTGGCTTCGTGTCGACTCAACTTTGAATGAGACTCAACTTACCTGCAGGCACTTGGCTTCCTGTTGACTCACACTCTAATGAGACTCAATCGATCTTAAATAATTGGTTTCCTGTTGATTCATATCAGTAGAGAACGTTCTGACATCATAACGAACGAGCTCAATAAACTTGGGGTTTTTAGTGAAATGTTATAGACACTACAAGGACTGAATAAGTGGTCAGTTGACACTCAGTGTGCATTTTTGTGAGGGCGACGAATGACACAGGCGGCACCGGTGGCAGGTAACTCCATACGACAACCGCTTGAGAAGGGTGCCCCAAGGTCTCACCCGGTGGTGACTGCTGTTATACCTTCCTGCCATACAGCGACCACCGAGCGTGCATGGGAACTGGGGTACTTTCCACATACGCCTCGCCACTCGCGTCCCCTTCTCTGGAGCCTATGGCCTCCGCGCAACGGGGAAAGAGCGACGGATCCGCTGGTGAAAACCCTGCAAGTAGAGGCGCGACAAGGTTTACCTGCCCACATCTGCGCTCGCAAAGTTAGCTCCACAGTGAAGAATTTGCACAGCATGAATCAGGTTGGATGCGGGAAGCCTGAAGAAAGCATGCACTGTTTCAGGCGTGCACCGGGAGCGAATACGGCAGGGCCGCCGCCTGTCGGCGGGTATAGACAGCCGAAACGCCGAGCCTAAACAGCCCGCTGCAATTGGACGCCTTATCCGCAGAAACTCTGTTGTCCATTAGATGTCATAAAGAGGACACAAATAGAACCCGTATTCTGCCCAGTATTCACCGCTGGTCCGAAAAGCCTGCCAAAATTAGTTTCTTTTACCGCCAATACTTCGAAATGGAAGGCGTGGTAACTATCGCAACTCTTGACACCTCAACCGCGCCGTGACGGAAGGGGGGAAGGTAGGATTGAAAGAAGAAAGAGAGGAAGAAGTGTCGAGGGCTCCGGAATAATCTCGACCACCTGGGGATCTTTAACGTGCACTGACATCGCTCAGCACACGGGCGCCTTTTGCGTTTCGCATTCATCGAAATGAGGCCGCCGTGGTCGGGTTCGAACCCGGGTACTCCGGCTCAGTAGCCGAGCGCCCTAACCACTGAGCCGCCGCGGCGGGTTCGTGCGTCTGTAAGATATGCCTTAATTAGGACTGAAATAGAACCCGTCTTCTGCCCCGTATTTATCACAAGGCCGAAAAACCGGCCAAACTTGCGTTCCTTTCCCGCCAAGACTTCTATATCGTAGAGCCACCAAATTTTTGAATGCGTATTTTTTCATTGGAGTAATGCGCTGGGCAGTAGCACATACGAGTTACGACGTGGAATTCACTTACGGCAGCTGAATAACTTTTTTTTTCTCGTGTTGTTTCGGTTTAAAAAAGCCGAGCAGTGAGTGTGGCGTTCAAGACGGGTTCAGGTCACGTGAGGCGTCCAAAAGCTGCCATATAATCGCTGCTTTTTCATTTTTGTCAGTTCAGCTTTTAGCAAGCTTATGTGAGAGTTCTTGCGAAATAAAATGGAGAAAGCAGCGACTATACTATAAGATGTATGCCTCACGTGGCCTTCACGCGTCTTGTACGCCACAGCCGCTGTTTGGCTGTTGAAACCGAAACAGCATGTGAGCAAAAAAATTCAGTTATAGACTATCTTCCGCTTGTTGGCGCAATCCGCGTACTGTGTATGTTTTCTAATGTGCAGCACATCTTTCTAAAGGCTCGTTAAGACTTGGGCATTCGGCGGTGAGAGCGAGTAAAATTCGTGGCCGCTGAAATGCTGCCTCGTTCACACGTGCCGGCCACCACGGCGCCGCTCGTCGTGTGTGTGTCGTCTGCTCGCGGCGTACTCAGATATGGCAAGAGGTTAATCGATGCTGTCTACGTACACTAAACGCAGACATTACGTCATTTCTCACGTTCTCACTTTTAGTTGAGAGTATGGAAACGGATACGCAATGATAATGATGATGATGTTCGTGTTGGCAACCCTTTGGAACAGGTGGTCACGTTGTTGTGACCCGGCAAAAAAAAAACACAAATTTCAAAAGAACTATAACAACAAAAAAAAATTTAGGAGGCACTTTGACTGCCCAAAGTGCGTAGAGGCGAAAGCGTTTTCCGCACGAGTGGAACCCGCTGCCAGGGAGTCCATGGAACGCCACCACCCGTTCAGCGCGATGCCTTGCCCTTTGAACACAACGCTTTTTGAGGAAAGGAAATGGCGCAGTAATTCTCTGTCATCTCGGTGGACACCTGAACCGCACCGCACAGGAAGGGAGGAAGTGGGAGTGAAAGAAAAAAGAGAAAGAGAGGCCGTAATGAAGAAAATGAGAATAGTATTTCAGGAAAGGAAATTACGCAGTAACTGTCTCACATATCTCGGTGGACACTCGTCAGAAGCGTGACACCTCTGCTGACAAGCTTCTACTGGCAACCTTCTGTCGACAACGATGCGGCATTAAAGGCTTTCGCCTGAAAAGCCGGCGGCCGACAGACTGCAGTTGAACGGAACGTATCCCGATTCTTTTCTGCTTACAGCTTACAGTAAGCAGACAACGAGCGTAGAAATCGCAATGACCACAGCAGAGTCATGCAGGGTCGATCATCTGCGGTCATACCAGTCATACTTACTGCGTAGTAAACAAACACGCGATAATCCGAGAGCACCGCGTGTCGTTTGATAAGCAACGCAAGGGCAGTTTTTTCCTCCGACGAGGTGTCGAGTGAAACACGTTAGACTGCGATTGCTCATCGCATGCTGTTGAAGATTTCTCGAAGCTTACACAGCACACTGTGCACCGAAGGCACACGCTCGCATTGTCGTCGCCGTTGTATACTGGTGCGAGAATGATCAGCTGTTTGTTCTGCAGCTGTCTGCGGCAGCCCTCAATAACTTCAGGTCGTTGTTTTCGATCCCAAGCAGCCTATTTCTGCCGTGCGCGTGCGTAGCAATGAGAGATAGCCGAACGCAAAGCTACGGGGCTACGGAGAGCATCTGGCCTCCGTGATCCGTCCATTGCTTGCTGCCGTGATTGCCGAAGGGGTGGTTCCGGTAGCCGCCAGCCCATGTGACCGTGATGCTATTTCCTGTCAGAGGCGAACTTTCTGGCAGCCAGCGGGCTGCCCGAGCGCGGTAAATCGAAGAGGCCCACTCTGCTTGAAAACTGCCGTGTGTGTGACGTCACACGATCTTGGCTGCACGGCCGTCGGTCTGCTTTCTCCCGCGTTCACTGTACTCCCGCGACAACAGCAGCGTCGCCATCCTTCTGCGGCTTGGTGCTCCATGCAGTACGTTTTTGGGTGATGGGTATGGGGTTCGACGTGTGAAAACATCGGTGTGTAGTACAGCAGCCTCTTCCGGAGCGCTGTCTTTTTTTTATTTCCTGCCACCTATGCGGACCAATGTCTGCAAAAAAATGTTCGCGTGAAGAACTGGTGACAACACAAACTTCTGTGCATGATGGTGGGCTGAGCCAGAGAGTATATAGTTTTCTGTTTAGGTTGTGGCAACATGGGGTACTCTGTTTAAAATGTGCTAACACAGCGTTGTGTGCTGCGGAAAACCGTCTGTGAGGTTATAGAGGTTATAATCGAAGCAAGTGGGTCTATTCTTTTATTTCCAAGCAGCTTAATTCATTTTGTACAAGAGCAGCCTGTGCCAGGATGCGAGTCGCCAAGCACTGGCAATGGTTTTGACGCCAGAAAAAGAAGTGCTTTGGCAACCAGCAAGTGTATAAGCAGGAGGAGTCGGTGTCCTTCATGGGTTAACACAAAACTCTGTGCACAGAGTGCGACAAGCAGTATGATGGCAATTCCAGTGTGTAACAAAGATATATCATTGAGACAGTGTTTGACTTATCTATTCAGATCCGAAAATTTTTAAGTCTTTGCACTCTGCATAATTGTTTGACAACAATACGTGCGACTATGGGCTCTGTGCATTTTCACTCTGTCCACTGTCTTAACCGAGTTTCCATATTAATCAGGCGTAAGTGAATTGAAAAAGTTTTGACCTCAGAAATACTGTCCATAATTTGAGTCCATAATAAGAGAGCCTATACTAACGAGGCATGACCATATACATGAAATTATGGTTATTTCTTAGTTGACATGATGACAAGTAATTATGCTGGATTATTTAACTAAGTGATCTAAGAAGTAAATTTCACTTTGCAAATTATGAAATCTGATCAGAAGAATGTGTTCTATTGTACAACAGTGTGGCGGTTGAAGAATACGCCACTTTGACGCCACATTGAAACTACAGATAGGAAAATGAGCCCTTTGGAGCTTACAAACCTACGTCAGGAACAAAGATGGCGCGAAAGAACAAACAACGTCACCACACAGAGTAGCCTTTTTTGCTCTGTCGTTCTCGTCCCTTAGCACAGCGTCAACATGCAGTCAACATGCAGCGTCAACAACACTCAGCTCAAGGTGTGTGAAACATGCAGAAGGCAACAACAGGGCAGGAAGCAGTGTGTTCAACTGTTCATACATATTTTGTGCATGCCGTGAAGATAGCTTCCTACCTCTTGATAGCGTGGCCCCTTTCTGTGTGCCTCCAGTCATCACCCAGCACGTATGTCTCTATTTGTGCCGTTGACACGTGCGCCAAATCGTAAAACATATTTTGTGTTCTTGCGCTGATAGAATGTTTTGGCCCATTAAGTTGTGTGCATAGCCGACTTGCTCTCTTTCTTTGTGATACGCACTTGCACCTTGACTGCAACATCCCCCTCGACGCTTTTTTTCTTGGCTTTGAAAAAGCTAGTGATAAGATCCCTCACTTCTGTAAGGCTGGTTAACTTGCATGCAATAACTCTAAACTGGATCCAAGCTTTAACCACCAGCCGTCGGCAGATTTCCCATGCTAATTCTTACGCATCCTGCTTTTTTTCTGCAATATCAGGTGTTACCCTTGGTCTTTTCCAAGTTTCTGATGCCTATCGATGCCTCACTTAATTGCTTTCCTTGAAAATCAGACTAGCCGTGAAATAGATGTATTTTGCTGAAGATATTGATAAATTGCAACTCCAAGATTCTACGTATATTAAGTGGTACAAACATCAGTGAACGGTAACTGTTAGCAGTGCTCACTTTTGCTTGCTACTTTGGGAACCGGGGTATATCCACGAAACGGTTTGCAACTTAACGTCAGCCAACCCGACGTCAGGTGGCGAAGTGGCCATCCAAACGTGGAGAAACGAGCCGGTTCCAAAGCGAACCGTTTCGTGGATATACCCCCTGGTCACCGTTGTACTACATTTTAGTGATCAGCGGAAACAATTCTTAAACGTTGCTTTGAAGTTGTACCCGAGAACATAGACATGTAAGCCTGTCGCATACTTCAATGACTAAAAAAAATTTCATTTTTTTCTGCAACATTGTCAGCTCTCATAACGAAAATCCAATTTTACAAAGTCTGCTTGAAATGATAGGGTTTGCTTGATATAACCAGACATTCATTATGGTCATCGTATTCTGTTTCCCTGGCGATACGAAGTATTCTTTCTCAGCATAAGCCAGGAGCCACCACTAGGTAAACCCTCCAAATTATTCCTTGCATTTCCTCTACCTGTAAACCAGTTTACTGCCTTCTAAATCCCATTATGTCGACATTAATGAGGACGGCATGTGTAGACTTTTATGCAATACGTACTGGGTGCCCGCTTTTTTTTTTTTTCATGCGCAGGGACATTTGAGGATGTTTTTGAGTTGCACAGATTATACGCCAGCTTGTTCTGTGCATGTCAACAATGACTTGCCTTCGCCAGAACATCCCACACTTGCTTTAAACGCTGCATTCTGGCTTGTGCAACTGCAGTGTCAGTTCAGGAAAGACCGCTAGAACTGATGTCCCGCTGTCACTGTGGAGAATAAAGCCCTGCACACATGATGCACGTCTCAGCCCTTTTCCACCCACAGAGTTCTATTTCTATTTTGGCTTTTATAATGGCCTGAAAAACACAACAAAATAAATCCGTATTGTAGCATTGTCACTGTTCTCTGAAATGCAGAACTGCTTTAGTTACCACTGATTGTACGTGTGACAAATGGCTAGAAACGTCATAATTTTCTCGTGTGCATTGCATTCGTGAAGGACAGCAGTGTGCTAAAATATGAATTTTAATGCATGCACTCTTCATATACGCGCAAGCATTATTAACTGGATACGCGTCTTTTGCAATACTGTCAGTAGGCAGGCAGGGAGGAGGCCTGTTTACATATTACAGCGACAACTCCTGTGCACTTCTTGGGAAACATTGCAAGTACAATTATTTTTTTTTCTGTCAGCAAGTAAATCCACTGCATTGCGCCATTTTGAATTACTGACTAATAATTTAAAGTATGTAATCTTAGCGATTTGAAACATGTGATTTTGGAATTATGATGGTTGTTAGCAGCTTGTACTACAGCCTTGCTTGTTCCAGTAACTGTGTTTGGCGCGATGGAGACTATTCGATAAGAATCGCGTAGTCATTCAGAAACCGTTATTGCACGCTTCACGGCAGCGTAACTTTCAGTGGAGGCAGTGTAACTTCCAGCGAGTTTTCAAGCACAGTATCAAAATCAGTGATGGATATGTAGCGGGAACAACGTAGCGTGCTTGCGCATCGGTCGCGATCACTGCAACCAACGCCACAAATGCGACTACCTGCATAAATCCAAGCTCACTGCAGCATTCAGAAAACATGGTTTACGTAGTGAGCTTTCGCAGGGGCAGATTTCTCCGCCTTGACGGAAAAGCACTCGCTCCGATCACATTCACTACACAGACACTTGTCAAGTGCTGTGCAACCTATGCACGCACAGCAAAATCACCGTAAGCAGCTGTTACTCGCCGCTGCCCATTATGATCCTTGCAGGAATTGGGAACGCTTCTGACGACCACAAATCGCTACAAATAAAGGCTCCGTGACACCGCCAAGCATAGGTTTTTCGTCGGTTTGAAGACCGTTGGACCACGCATATTGAGCATCCAACGGTGCGGCTTGCATGGGTCCTTAGAATCGACGCAGTTTAAGCATTCATAGGCAAGTACCAGGATCCAACGAGGCGGCTTGCATAGGTCCTTGGTCTTGGAACCACTTGTTTAAAACGGCGGGAAAACACCGCGGTCGCCGTGGCCACACATGAAGCAGCCGTTTTTGCTGTCGACGGAAGTGGCGTCATTTCCCGTAATCGCACACCTGGGTCACCTGGATGTCGTCTGGATATGGTTTGGCAATACGCGTCCCGGACCGAGTTAGGTGCACATAGCACCTTTGTCTTTTCCTCTTTATTTTCTTCTAACCAGAAAATAAAAAGAACAAGAACGTTCAGGAGGAGTTAATTGTGTTTTTACGCCGTTCCAAATAAGTATTTAAAACAAAAAGGAGCGGAACCGGTGAAAAAACACGAGCAATGCGGTCCACACATTATACAATCCAAGGATCAAAGCCCGTTGTGGGTCACAACTGATATGCTCGTGGCATGTCGAGCCCTTTACCTTTCCTAATGCGATCAGCAGAACCTACGCTCTCTTGACCTCGCTGCATCTTTTGGCCTCTTTGCTCCCTTGCCAATCAGTGGAAGCAGATCTGCAATGCCTTCAAGTCCGAGCGCTGCACGCAGGTGAAATTTCTGGGTGCTGGATAAGTAGCTGGGCCTTCAAAGACAAGCAGGGTCTAAAGGTTTTGGCGCATACAAAACCACCACTTGGCTGCTCAGCTTATGAATTACACTTGAACGAAGTGGGGCGTTGTCTGGCTAAAAAAAAAAAGACATAGTTACCCTGGGTGCAGATGCTATTAAGCATCTTCACGATGCGGCGGCACCACCGGACATCGATTACCTTGTTCAGAGTGGCGCCAAATTCAGCCTTCGTCCTCGGGTTGGCAACAACGAGCAGTTGGCCAGTGCGCGACTAAATGCAGGCAAGCCACCTCCCCATGATAAGGATGGATGTGCTTCTGAAGCTGTTTACTGCCTGTTGAAGCTCTTGAGGAGGCCCAGTAGTCACGCAGCTGAGCTCATTTGGTTTGTGGGAAGGCCAGTAGTTCTCCGCAAGATTTATACGAGAGCGCTCGACCTCCCCATAACGACGTCCAACAAGCGTCTCCTCGGTCTGGGTATGACCAACACCTTTGGGGAGTTACGAGAAGCTCATCTTAACAATCAATACTTGCGCCTAAGCAAAACACCTGCGGGGAGCCGCCTTCTGACCCGCTTGCACATATCCTACGCAACACATACAGAAGAACGGGTCCGCATCCCTGAAGCCTGGCGCTTTGCACTCCAGGTGCGGCCCCTTCCGAAGAACATGACTGCAGACACCCATGATGGTCGCCGTCTCGCGCGGGCGGAGGCTATTTCTCAACAGTATGGCCATAAGCCAGGTGTCTTCTATGTGGATGCGGCCGGCCCACACCATGGGGGTTGGTACACGGCGACCGTCATCCACCAAAACACTACAGTTCAGGGCCTTACTTTCCGTGCCCCAAACATTACGTTTGCGGAAGAGATCGCCATTGCACTGGCCGCCGCAGATCCAGAGTCCCGAGTCATTATTACGGACTCCAGGGGCGCCTGCCGCAATATTGAGCAAGGGTATATTCCAGACCGTGCTTTCAAAATTCTCCACGCATGCGAATACACAGGGTTTCCGACCCATCGTACCATCGTGTGGGCTCCGGCTCATGCGGGTCTTGAGGGGAACGAGGCAGCCGACGCTGCCGCCCGCGCGCTTACTCACCGGGCGTCGCCTCATCCGCAGCCTGATCCGGAATTCAATTTCAATCCGGCCATCACCTTTAAAGAGATCACCTCTCTTTATCAAAACTTTCATGGATATATCCCCCTCCCTGTAAAGGCCTCACCAGGGTGGAGGAGCGCTGGCTTCTCCGCCTCTATACCAATACTGTACTGTGCCCGGCAGTACTTAAGCACTTCAATTCTTCCTTCTCGGGCGCGTGCCCACACTGTGAGGAGGAGTTTTCGGACACCTACCACATGGTGTGGGCATGCCCTTCCAATCCTGCCTACCCACCCCACCTCCACCCCACTCGAGAGGACTGGGAAGCTGCCCTGCGCGGCTGCTCCGAACTCCATGCCCAGCAGGCATTGGTAGCTAGAGCTCGGGCCGCTGCGGAAGCTACAGGGATCCCGGACTAGGGATCCCTCCTAGTGTTTGTAAGGGACGGGCCCTTCCGGCTCGCCCCATCGACCTCTCACTGTAAATAGGAATAAAAGTTTTCCTCCTCCTCCTCCTAAGTCCTGCTGTTGGAAAACTATCCCCCACCCTCCTTTGCGGTTGGGAGCCCTCCAACATCAGTGCTCGAGAGTTCCCTACCAAATAATAGGCAACCTTAAGTCAAAGGAGCCACAGCTGCTGTGGATGACATGAGCACGCTCCTAATTAAATCATTTTCGCGTTGGAACATGTGGATGCCCTGCTGCAACAAGCGAATTAGGGGTGGACTTTATTCGTTGCGTTTGCAAAATTATAGCAGCAATTCTCGGTCTATATGCTTGGAGAAGATAGTTCTACGGAAAGAGCAAAAACACACGCGTGTGCTGAATTAAAGGGCCACTGCCCAGGGTCCGGACATTTTTGAAAAACAAGCCCACTGCATAGATGAGGCATCAAAGAAAACCTCTGCAAAATACTAGAGCCATGCGCGCCCCGAAAAGCTGCGAAAATTCAAATCAAAGCCCGCTCGTTCTTTCCTTCAACAAAAACGGGCCCGGCCCACTACTCTGAACCCCGTTGACGTCATGGGGGGTTACTTTCGCTGAAGGCACTCCATTGGTGCATCGTTCTGACTGACGGGAGAAGATTGGGCGTAGCCTTGGCGTCGCGTCATCTGCACAACGCTTTCCGCAGCGCCTTCTGTTCTGGCTCATGCCTACAAACCCGCATGAAGGAACAAAAAAAAAAACTGCGGAGGGAGCGTGCGGCGACAGCCTTGAACCCTTGCCATAAAAAGTAAAAAATAGTAAAACTTAGGGAGTTGGTTCGCCCCCCCCCCTCCCCTCCCCTCCCCTCCCCTCCCCCGCCGTGATCACCTCACGAGACGATCTGCGTACGCGCTCCCTTCTCAGATTTTTTTCTTCTAAGCAAGCCCCCCAAAACAAGGTTTTAATTACTAGTGCAGCAGAGCCTTTCCCTCGCTCGCCCACTTGACCGCTCCGCACACACACCGCTTATCTTTCGTGCATCTTGCGTACGCCTTGACTCCAATGAATGACATATGCTTTGGAGCGGAGAAAAGACACAAACACACAGAACACAAACACGCATGGAGAAAAGCAAACGGGCGGTTGCCGGGTCTGCGCTTCGCCGTGTGTTTCGAACACAACCGACTTCCGCCCCTCCGCTCGTGAAACGGTGGGGAGGCCTAAAAGAAAATCAAAAGGTGGCTCGTTGACTGGGAATGACAAACAGATGTATGAAAGGATGCGCTCGCTAACAAGTCTAGGTGGTCGAGCCGATCGCGCCTCTCGATCGTTCAAAGTGCGGGGAAAATGCAAAAACCAAGAAAAGAATTCTATTGAAGGCGGGGCCATGACGTCGCCCTGTGACGCACTCCACAGACATCACGCCTCCGGCTTACACCGGAGATGGAAGGGGTGATTTTGCCTTGCCGAGCCTACTCGACGAGGAGCGGGAGAGAAAAATTTCGAGGAGGGAATGGAAGGAGAGGAGGCTCGCTCAAAGTGAGGTAGATAGTGTTTGGGACCATGGGGTGGGCAGGGGCCCTACCGGTGGGTGAGAACATTGCAAATATGAAAATAAATAGCGAGTTTTGGCAACTAAAGTGTTCAGAGGCGAAAGCCGAGGACACTATGCCGTGACGACTTCCGGTGGATATGACATCACACCTTTCTCGTGTCTATATTTATACCCAAATTATACATCTTTCGGGGATCTTAAGTGTTAATTATGCTTAATTATACATATTTTTTCATTTCATTTGACACAAATTTGGCGTCTTTCCGACCAATCTGTGACAATTTTCACTATGTCGTGACGACTTCCGGTGGATGTGACGTCACATGTTTTTTGGCTATATCGACGTCTGCGTTATTTCGACGCAATTTGACATTTTTGACTATAATTAATTAACTAATTACTCTACAGTCATCAAACGTGCCTTCTAGGTTCATTTTTTCCTCCTATATCTGAAGCAACCATTCGTTTTCTCCTATCTATTTTAGTTCCCGAGTTAACACGAGTTAAACGCTGCCAAAGGTGTGACACCCTCTGCTAACGGACGACAGTATGAGCCATTGAAGGCATTCGCCTTAATATTTCAAAACTCGCGGTAAAGAGCACATTTTGTGACGTAATTTGCTACAGGCTTCCGGCACAATTACTTTGATCCCAATTCACCAGGGGCCGCTGCTGCGCCCCCCGTCATGACCCCATGTGCCGCCGAATACGGACGTGTGGTCCTCTGCACAAGTTACGCGTCAAATTTATAGATATTTTGCGACACACTCAGACAGGATATGCATGACTGTTTCACGTTTTTAATCGTTGAAATTGCTTTTGCTGTCTCATTAGCAGTAAACCGGCACCGCAGTGGTGGCCTTGTGGTTGAGCACCCGCCTCGCATGCGGGAGGTGCTGCAGGTTCGATTCCCAGTGCCGCCGGATACCCACCGGTTTATTAATGGGTACAAGCATCCCTCCGGCCTGGTGCTCGGCTTTAATGGAGGGAAATGCTTACTATAACGGTCTGTAGAGGCCTACCTATGCGATTCGCTTTCGTACGATTGCTGTCCGCCTTGTGCGGGTACAAGCATCCCTCCAGCCTGCTGCTTGGCTTCAATGGAGGGAAGTGCTTAACAAATAGCTCCTATAACGGTATGTAGAGACCTAACTGTGCGATTCGCTTTCGAACGATTGATGGCCGCCTTGTGCGGTGATGTGCCTTAGTGGCCCATTTTTTTTTTTTTTTTGCCAATTTGCAGCTCCTAGAGTGACGGGACTGGTAGCCATATGATCTTCTCCCATGCAATCACCCAACCTTGAAAAGCCAAACACCGGGCGGGGGGAGAATTTCTATCTATTGAGCAATCCGTACTTAACTGGGACCATGCTAGCGAGTCATAAAAAGAACCGAATGAGTTCCTTGCGTTTTAGAAAACCCACGTCAGCTTTAGAAAACAGTGATATTGTGCTGGATGCGATAGAATAGGAAAACTTTTAATGTCCAACAGAAGGTTAGCTAGAGGGCTACCTGCCGAGACGACGGCCGAAAGCTATTGGCTCGCGGCGGCGGCTTCGGCCAGTCGGTTGAGTCGTAGTTGAGTCTTCGAGTCGAAGCTCGGTAGTAAGGCCTCCCATTGGTCTTTCGACTTTATGTGTCATCCCTCCCGGGGGGCATAAGGACACTCCCATAGTATGTGGTCCAAGGTGGCGCTATGTTCGCAGTGTGCGCATTTTTCCGACAATTGCCCTGGGTGCATAACACTCCAGAGGGCTGGGTTTCGAAATGTGCAAGTTTGCAACCGCACTCTAAAAAAAAAAAAAAAAAAGGTGTGATCTTAAGTCTTTTTGGGGGGTAAATCCCTTGTCGCTGAGCTGAGACCTTTTTGGGGGTAAGGTAATGCTGTTTCTTGGAGACTAAGTATTTATTATGCTCTTGCACGTAGTGTAATGTTACGCTTCTAATAGCCTAAACTTGCGCTGCCTTAAGAAGAGTAACTTTAAGCCAGTTAGGTATAATCTTACGCCTTTCTAAGAGGGGTAAGTGTTAGTCTGAGGGCAGCATAAAGATATCCTAGCATGAAAGGCACAACTTTGCACCTTTAGCAGGTAAATTTATGCTATGTCTTGTGGGGACGCCTTCGTCCCCTGCGTTCGCTTTCCCGCAACGCACTAGTTTCCTGTGGTTAGCTTCCCCGCAACGTACTTCCCTTAGTTGTGTTTAACTGACACGGGAGGGCGCTCGCGTCGCAGCGACACCAGCGCCACGGACGGCGTTTTGCTGCGCGCGCGCGGGGAGCGACGGCGACGGGGTCTCTTCTCCCTGGGACCGGGATAGCGAGCGGACGTTTAGCTCGCGGCTCCGCTCTTCGTCGACGGGCGCCTCGTGGTCGGAACTTGCTCCCGCCACCCCGTCCCGTCCGGCCTCGGAGCTTATCCCTTTGCCCTAGCGTGGGCGAACGTTCGCTCGTAACCGTGCTAGTGAGTCGGACATCCTCGATTCCTCAGTGTATTTTGTTGCTAGCTGGCGTTATTGTTGTTATAGCAATAAATGCCTTGTTTGTGTCAGCCAGTGTGTCGTTCCTTTGTTCCCGCAGAGCAAGGCCCGCCGTGGTCGGCGTGCGCTCGGTAGCGTACGCGACCACGGGGTGGGGTCCGTGCGGCTTTGAACTCTGTCAGCCGCGGTTAAACGGGGAGAACGTACTTATCTCCCCAATTAAACCCCACAGTCTAGAAGTGCAAAGTTACTTTGTCAAAGACTAAACTTATACCATAATAAACAGAGCAAAGTTTGCACCCCTGTGGTGCAAGCTTATACCCTCACATGATGGATAAAGTTACCCTTCTGTGGTACAAGGTAATGCCCTATTGCAAAGGGTATCTATGCACTATTCGATGGTATATATATTAGAGCTGTGCACGGGCCGCAAATTCTAGCCCGCGCCTGGCCCGAGCCCTACACTACTGACGGAGGCCCGGCCCGACACTGAAGAAACCTAAGCCCGCCCGGGCCCGGCCCGAGTTAAGGCCAGGCCCGGGCCCGGCCCGACCTGCAAAACTGAAATTGAAGTGACGATGAAACAGAAAGAGATAATTTAAGGAAAATTAGTTTATTTCAATGTTTTTAAAATGCTCGGCTCTCATGGTCTAGAATACTACAGGAACCTTACTACCCGGAAACCCGCAGAGCTCTAAACTTTTGACTGAAGGCTAATTCACTCTGGTGACTCGCGGAGGCACTCTAATCGTCACGGAAGGGGCGACCCCAATGAGTCGCCAGCGACACGTTTGGTGCCCGATTTCGCTGTCCTCCGTGACGAATCGAGTCGCGCGACCTCCACGCATTCACGTGACGGCAACTAAACTATGCGCCTACGCAGGTAACCATGGCGAGCAAGAAGATAATGGTCACAAAACGTCGTTGTTGCCACACGAGCGAGAATCCTGTTGTCCCGTACATGTGATAATGACCCCCCCGACCCCCCCTCTCACCCGGCCCCCGTCAACGCGTGGCGGAGGGTACTTTTGCGAGTGCCTTCGGTTCGACACACCTCACCTTCCTTTGTGCAGTGTCATTTGGGCTCGTGAGACCACTCATGTGGAGATTAGTTTCGAACCTTGCAACAGTAGGGCGGCTGGAGCCACGCAGGAGCAATCGCGATCGCGAAGCCCGGCCGGCCCGTCCGAGACAAATATACCGTGGCCCGAGCCCGGCCCGGGCCCGGGTGAATAGACTTCCGCAAGGCCCGAGCCCGGCCCGCGGGCCGGGCCGGGTACGGGCTTTCGGGCCGGCCCGAGCCCGTGCACAGCTCTAATATATATACTGGCCACACAAGAGTATTATTGCCCTTCTGCAGCGTAAAGCTGGCCACTGAACGCAGGACTAAAGTTGACCCATATGGTATAAGCCGTAGCCTTTCTGGAAGTGCTGGCAGTGTCGAAGTGTTGCACAAATCTTTAATGTGAGATGGTCTGTGTCATCTTGTGTTCAGGTGCAGGTACGACTGCAGAATGCACACAAAGGATTCATCAAACAATTAGAGAAAGAAACATAGCGTTGTATTTATTTTGCCACATGCTACACCATACTACAGCAATGACCCTGGCAGTCTTCTTCATACAGATGGGGGCAGTATGTATCATGTATTTGACCTGCACAGAGAAGAAAACATGTAATAAATTTTGAAACCACAAACCTCAGTACAACGTGGCCATGCGCTTAGTTAATTCAGGTCTAAAAATGTAAACTGCACAAAAGGCAGGGATAAACGGATACGCATGAAAGTAATGCCACAAGTACAGGCCTCTGTTTATTAATCAGAAAATATATGCAGGAAAAACAAAACATGTCTTTAATGACAGCTTTTTAATCATTCACATATGCTAACATAATCACAAGCACACTGGTTTCTCAGGAAAAAATTAATGCTGTGGAAAACAAAGCGAAAAAACACTAAGGAATCAGAAAAATGCGTAATATTGTTCCCAGCTGCAGGGATGCCAGACTAGTGAGAGGGCCGTGTCAAGAAACAGAAAAACACTTGCATGAAATGGAAGCTACTAAAAGGTGAAAAAATGAAATGCAATTTAACAAATCCCTCCCTCCTATATCATGTGTTTAATTCTCCATATTTAGAGTGGTTAAGGTTTCACTCTGATGCCACTATGTGTTTTGTTGCCCATATGTGAATTTGCTTCCTTAAAGGGAAGTGTAGGTGAGGTGATTATCTCAGCATCAATGAGTGATACTGCCAGCTGTAATTTTCAGTGTGTTCTGCTTTCCTTGCATATATTACCTATGAATTCGTTTCCTATTAGTAAACAGCAAGAAGCTTATGCCTGTGATGGCATTTCTCGGTGCATTCCATTGTAAAAGCCTGGACATGGCACAAAGGCTATGCACTATGAATGTTAGTGTACCGCTTCTTGAAAACAAGGAAAAGCTTCGGGCTAAATACCAAATAATTGCAAGGTCAACCTACACATCTAAGAGTTGTCTTCACTCATTTGGTAATGAGGTAACATCATACACACAAAATTATATGGGCCACATTATAATAAAGGTAACTTTTATTCCCGTTCATAGCCTGTTTCATACTGCACCTCTACATTATGCCGGCCTTCACTGAAAAGACTACATCAACTACACAAGCAGCATAAAACAATCTCCTTCTAAAGCACTATTTTTGCTTGAGCAAATTGCAAACCTCGACTTTTTATATAGATAGTGCTGCTTCATCCAATGCTTGCAGCATATGCAGCAGCAGTAATTCTCATGAATTACACTTTGCCGGCACAGTAGAATGCAACCTTTATATAACATCTTTTCAGATGCCTAGCACAATGAAATTGTAAGCACTGACTGACAGCATGCAAGTATGGCTATTAAAACAGTTGCTTTTCATATCTGCTGTCACGTGCAGGCCACGTGAGCTTAATTAAATTTTATGTTCACTACAATGTGAAATAATACTAATATGGGTTCATGTGAGTTATTGGAAATTATTCACATCAGTAAACATCACCTTCCCACTCAAAAACCCAGCAAACCAAAAACCTCTCAGAGACGTCTAGCAAGACGTCTCTGAGAGGTTTGCTGGGAAGGAAGTGTGAACTGTGCAAAGAAGGTTAACAGCCTCACACATCTGCACATCATTTACATGCATAAACAATTTTGTGATCTAATGTTTGGTCACCAACTAGCCCAGACCTTTTCACTACTAAAAAGAACTAAACAAACCCACTTTTCATCCTGAATGAAGAGCAAGTTACATATAAACTTAACACCATTAGCACGCGCACCTTGCCATTCGAATGCAGTAAAACGGCTGGCATGAAAAGCCACTCTTTGGATTAGCAAAGAATATTGCAAGCTGTGTGCGAAAATGACCGCGTGCTAGGAAACGCAGAGCACATATGAGCTGCTAATTTCTTGCCTATCAACATTTCCCGTTTACTGTTTTATCGTTTGCTTTCAACTCCACGATAAAAAAAAAAGAAAAAATGGCCCCGTCTATTCACTCCCAAAAAAGCGACCTGGCAGGAAGAGTCGTCTTGTAGCGCTAAAATTATAACAGGATTACTGTCCAATGAGAATCACATACAGTGCTGCGGTAAATGTCAGCACTGGGCGCAGTACGTGCCACAGAAGCGCGCACACTATTCGGAACGGAGACTGTGCTTTCGACTTACCTGACTGAATGGTCATGAGCAGGGACAAATACGTTGCGTTGAAGAGACGACCGGCAATGTTCTTGCGCACAGGAGACGAACGATCAGAGCCAAACGAAAAGGTCACTTACTTGTACGGTTGAAATTGGGCGCGAAAAATCCGTACGATGAGCTGCGACGCGACGATCTGGCGTGCGCTGTTTCTTTCAGGCGTTCACTCTTTCGCGAAGATGTCGCCCACTGCAGCGTCACACATCGATGGAGCGTGCACGATGAAGTAATCGCTGAGCACAAGCGAACACGAAATGCACACAGGCCATGCGCCTCAAAATGAGGAACGCGCGCCCTGACTCGCACGCGCGACACCCTGCAACAACTACGACGAGCGTTACGTGTAAACAGCGGCTTCGTCTTCGACTCCAGGGGAGGAAATAGCCAATCCAAATAGACAGGCACGTGACCGAAATTGAGAAGGAAAAAACTACAAGCCATTGCTTTGCGCCTTGTTTTGTTCGGCGAGGCGACGCGCTTCCCCTCTTTCCCTTTTCTCCACTGGCTGAGGGAACGTCAGTATTCTCACCAGTGTTCCAAAGTCATGCCTCCCGCGTGCGGGGCAACAGCCTTCGGAGCTTGCAATGTGCGCCTTGCAGTATGCGTTTGAAGTATTTAGTGCAGCCGGCTATTACGCAGATGCTGCCGTAAATCTGCGGTGTATGCAACAGAATAGTTTTCAGAGTAGTGGAAGCTCTCGTCAGCTCTCATTTACTGCCGCATGCGGAAGGCACTGCGAAATAAATATCAATAAACTGCCCTTCCTGCACTTCAAGTCATTCATAGAACTGGCTAAGAGAGGGATGTAAATGCTAGAGCATTACTGATTCCACGTCAGATACAATAACAGTTTGCAATATTGATATGACATTTCAGCTTTATTTTTGCTTATGGGGCCGCACGTGTAAGGAGAATCCGAAGAAAGCAAAAAACCAGCTCAGTTCAAAAATAGTTTAGTTCAAGCGAAATAGATACAGCTATAGAAATATGTATTTATTAAAGCCGCACCGACACCGAGTGATAAGAAGCTTCAGGCAAACAAAGGGGATTCACAACATTTGAAATTTTGAAGAAGATGGCGCAGAAGAGGGTTTCAAACGACAGTCGACCACTGATGATGTAGCAGTTCTCAACGCTCGAGTGTGCGCGAAGTTTTCGAAATATTTTCATATCTGGTCAACAGAGCAAAAATTAAGCACTGGCAGAGCTATGCCAGTCCAATCACCCGTTAAGACGCTTCAACCGACGGGTGATTCGGGCGATTCCGTCTATTATACGCGCTTTCATTTTATTCAATATAGGCAACTACCACCGCTGGATTTTTTTTTCTTGTTAAAGATCGGTTCATCAGTGCGATACAGTGTGTCCTTTAGCTCAATATTATTTGTGCGTACAAGATAAAAGTCTCAATCATCCGAAGCAGCTTACGATGATGAAGGAAAACCTGTCTGTTTATATGCCATGGTTTCATTTATTTTCGAGCTTGGGTCTTCGGGCACCTGTGGCACTCGGTTTGTTGCTCAATGCGATGCTTTCATTGCGCTACAATTCGAAAAACAAATTGGAGGCGATCAACTCCATTTCTGCCTATCAATAGTACTTGACTGCATTAAAGCTGCGCGAAACAACCAAAAAGCTACAAGTTACGTACGCGTACACTGAGTTCAAGCTAATTTCTGCTCTTGTAAGCGTGCAGCACGATTTCAGCTGCAAGAGAAGTTCGTAATAGACGTAAACTGCGTTGGTCGCCTCGCTCCCTGTTTATCAATTTAAAATAAGCTGAAATCGATCTGCTTCTACGTGAAACATTTGTACGCGCCAAAACATGATCAGGAAATGCAGCTATCCCGAAAACTGATTACCGTGGGCTTCGCTATCTTGTGCCGAGAGAAAGGATCCGTAATCGTGTTGGAAAGGAAACGTCGAAATGTCTTTTACGCTGCGTTGAGAAGTTTCCGAGCAGATGTACAAATTCTGGTGATCTCATAGTAGATCACCAGAACTGCGACTCAGAGACCTGGCTCGTGTCATAGTAAAAGTGTTCTAAACAAAAAAGTACGTATGTACTATATCGAATATTCAGTCCTCTTTCACAATGCAGTTCAGCTGCAGAATTATGTTTTCCCTAGTTTCTTGCATTTTTCTTTTTCAGCGTTGTTAATATTAGCGGTGAAGAGACACATTTATCAGCGAGTAGGGCTTGTTTTTGTTGAAATGGAGCAGAAATATGAGACTGCAATTTATTCGGGATTTGCGTTACCTTACAATATATCTTCAGTTAACATAAAATTACTACGTCAACAATCTCGCTCGTTCGTCCGATTTTGATTTATTAACTTGCAAGTACGTTAACCTGAACCCCTTCTGTTATTCGTCTGGCATCGCTGATATTCCATGTTAAGACTCGAGCGGCTGTAACGAGTAATGCACTATCGAGGACATTCGTGACATGTGCAAGGTGCGATTTGGCTGTTGTCTCACGAGAGAGCGTAGCGCTGATTTCATGAACACTATCAGGAACACGTGCCATGACATAACAAGGGTTTCCTCAATAAGCAGTACAAGTGATTCGGAACTGCACGGGGGGGAACTAAGCGGCTTGGTGTTTATCTCACGCTATTAGAAAATGAACAACAGCGCTAACGAATAGAGCTTAAGCTGGCTATGAAGCAAGACGGTTCCTTTTAAAGGTTTCATTACTGCTTTAATAAAAGGTTAATCATAAGCGTAAATTATAGGCGAAATAATTTTAATGCCTCTGGTATGTTTGTTAGAGTGAAACGCTAAAATGTTGATTTCGTTCAGAGCTGCGATTGGTCAAAGGAGTAACACAGCACCTACCATGCCGTCTGTATTTGCTGACTTGCTGCTTTTTTGAAACGGTATCCAATCACGAGTATGAAAGCACATGCACCGAATATTAGTGATTATTTTGATCGTTAGCGACCAAGAGCATGTTTGCATGCGTGATGGTTGTAGTGACCGATCGCGGCCAATGGACCTTTTTCCAGTACTGTTCTGCGCATCCGCCAAGCTTCCTCGTCCGCCATTATTGCTGACCATGTCAGGCGGTAATGGGGAAAATATCGCTGTACGTGTTCTTCCAAGAAAGTGCTTCTGGTCCCTCGCAGAAGCGAGGAGGCGCAGTCAGCTTCGCCAGCGCGGATGAAAAGATCATTGCAGTGGGGGAGCGTGTGTCCTCAGATGACTCACGCCTACCTGTTCTGGCTAGGCGATGCCAGCTTAGCTCTTAATTGTTGTCCTCAAAATAACCCCGCCACCCTGCTTTCTGGAGAGGGCCGTCTTCGAGAGGGAGGGGAGGCGGTGAGGGCTGCATACTTTGCTGTACAGCGTCTTCGCGCAGAGGGAACAGAACTGGTTTTAGCAGAGTAAAAAAGGGGGTAAGTTTTCTGAAAGAGACTAACGGCCTCAACGTGGGTGTTAGCAGAGTGTATCGTTAGTCCATGCGTGTTGTTAGAGATGGGGCCACAATCCCACCGCTGGAACCAGTGTTAAAGATGGGGCTTCTATCCCACCGCTGGAACCAGAGTTGAAGACGGAGGGGTCCTGGAGATGACTAACTCGTTTAGCACCGCAGGTCCCGGCTCCGAATGACGTTGTCGGACTGCGCTATCGAGGAAACTGTACAGAAGGGTTTATTCTACATATTTACAGATGAGAATCGAATCGAATGCTCCGATCACACAACAACATCCCGTTAAATACGGTTCGCGTTCCCCAGATCCCTGACTGGGGAACTGTTGTGTCCCCCCCTTATTGCTTTTGTGTGTGTGCGCCCCCGCGTCCTCCTCCTAACGACCACTCAATCCTCCTCCTAACGACCGCTTGCCCCTCGTCGCACGCTGTCACCAGATGCCCCCCCACGGTGCGCCCCCGCACCCTCCTCCTGTTCTGGGAAGCCACTCCCTGCCGTGGACGCTTCTCCACTCCCTCCTTTCTTCGGGCGGCCAGTTCGGCTGCTGCCTCGGTCGACGCTGGTCGCACCCTCATCGGCTTAAATAAACGAAGTCTAAAAGTACCGTGTGCGTCTTTCGCTGCATTCAACACAGCGACCGGACACGACAGTGGCGACGAGAAAGTGGATTCGACCCGCGCTACGCAACGCTATTGACAAGCCATGGCTACGCGAGGGTTTCCCAATCAGATACCAGAGTTCAACGGCTCATCGTGGTCATCGTGGGTTGGACGCCTTCAGTTCTACTTTGAAGCTAACAACATCACAGACCCAGCCTTGAAGAGGGCCAACCTGCTGACGCTGTGCGGGGAGCAGACCTACGATACTGTCTGCGCCCTTATTCAGCCAAGCACACCAGCGGCAGTGTCTTACGACGACATCGTAAAAGCGCTGCAAAAGCACTACGACCCAAGGCCATCCGAGCTCTACAGCCGGGCTCGCTTCCAACGACGAGATCAACTGGGAGGAGAAACTGTGAGCGCCTACGTAGCCGCGCTCAAGAAGCTCGCTGCCGACTGCAATTTTGGAACGCTGTCGACAACAGCTACCGGGCAGGAGGGAGACGCAGCTTCTTCTGCTAACACCACCATGCTTCCCTTGGACGTGATGTTACGCGACAGATTTGTGTGCGGACTGAGTGACGAGTCACTGCAGCAGCGCCTGTTCGCTGAGAAGGACCTCACATTCAGCAAAGCTTACGACATCGCCGTTCGAGCGGAGAGCGCCGGTCACCAGCAGAGAGGGATTCGCCGGAACACCGAGCCGGTACACCAGACAAGCAACCAGGTGCGCAAGCCTTCTGTTGTTGTAAAATCGGTCAAAAAGGCACAACGCTGCTGGCGGTGTGACGACCAACACAACCCCCAGGGATGTCGATTCCAGTCAGCCACGTGTAATTTTTGCCACAAGCGAGGGCATATCGAAAGAGCATGCATTACGAAACGGAGACTTGCCAAGATAAAGTCACCTTCCCAGCCTAATCACAGCGTCAACGCCTCAGAGAATACGCCGCTATCTGATCTCCATGGAACAACATCAGCAACACCATCTGTGTTGTACGACCTGAACACCATGAATCTCGGCACGCGACCGAAGATTTTTACAGAAGTAAGCGTACATCACCAGCTGATTAAGTTCGAGGTGGACTCCGGCGCAGCCTGTACTCTGATCAGTGAGGACACGTTCCGAACTTCATGGCCATCTGACGCACCCGCCCTGCAACAAGACGACACGCACCTGCGAACGTGGTCAGGACAGAATCTGCCACTATTGGGCTCTGCCAACGTGCAGGTTAACTACAACGGCCAGACCCATACGCTACCTCTGCTTGTTGTGAAGGGCACAGGATCAAGCCTTCTAGGGAGAAACTGGTTTTCTCCACTAGGCGTGATGATATGCGGCATACACCAGACGCCGAGCCAGAACATGGTTAGTAAACATCAAAACGCCGATGCGCTAAGCCGTCTGCCACTAGACGCAACTGTTGACGAACCATTTCCACCAGGAGACGTTCTGATGTTCGAAGCACCGCCAGAACCTCCGCTTACAGCAGGCACAGTTGCAGCATCTACGCAGAAGTGCGCAGCTCTCCGGCTAGTTTACACAGCTGTTCAACAAGGCAACGTGCATAAACTCAAAGGGGACAACTTCGACGCTTACCGCAGGCGAGCTACAGAGTTGAGCACCCATCGCGGCTGCATCATATTTGGGTCCCGAGTTGTGATGCCGAGAGAACTACGCGCACAAGCTATGTCTCTCATCCACGCCGGACATCGGGGCATCGTTGCAATGAAAAAGTGTGCCAGAAGCTACATGTGGTGGCCTGGCATTGACAACGACATCGAAACAGTGGTGCGAGAATGCAAGCCTTGCCAGAGCAGCCGGAGCGCCCCGCCGAAAGCTCCTGTCCCAGAATGGGAAAAGCCAGACACACCATGGCACACACTGCACATTGATTTTGCAGGACCAATTGAGGGCTGCACTTTCCTTGTGGTCGTAGATGCCTACACAAAGTGGCTTGAGATAAGGCAAATGGGACAGACGACTTCGGCAGCAGTCATTGACAACCTCCGATCACTATTTGCAACGTTCGGCCTGCCGCGCAAGGTAGTGTCGGACAACGGAACACCGTTTGTGTCTGCGGAGATCCTCAAGTTTTATCGCGACAACGGGATCTCATCAGTTACATCGGCCCCCTACCACCCAGCGACAAACGGACAAGCCGAGCGCTACGTAGCCGAGCTAAAACGCGCCCTTGAAAGAGATCAGACAGGCTCGCTGCAGCGCCGCCTTGCGCGCTTTCTCTTCAAGCAGCACACGACGGTTCAGAGCACAACAGGCGAGACCCCCTCGAAAATGATGTTCGAGCGTGAAATGCGAACCCAGCTCACAGCCATCCTCCCCGAGCCAAAGGCAGAGACGTTCCGGGAAGAAAAAGCAATTCCGCGCTGCGGCACGCTTAATGAGGGGCAGCGCGTCCTCGCCCGACAGTTTCTGAAAAAGCCACGCTGGGAGGAAGCTACAATTGTCAGACGCATAGGCCTGCGCTCTTGGCTCGTCAACATACATGGCACAGTAGCACGCCGACATCTCAACCAGCTGCGTAGATTTACGACGCCGTCTGAGAGCTGTCCGCCAGCGAAGAGAGCACGTGCACCATCTTCCCACATAGCCTGGCACCCCTTCCCGGAAGAAGAGACTTCGCCCAGGACAGACCTAGGAGACACAGCGAACAACAGCCAGCCTACAAGTGTTTCTCCCCCGAGCGCACAAAGCCAGCGCGCCTCCACGCGTGAGCGCCGACCCCCTGCACGATACCAGGCAACTTTCTAAGGGGGAAGGAAGTGTTGTGTCCCCCCCTTATTGCTTTTGTGTGTGTGCGCCCCCGCGTCCTCCTCCTAACGACCACTCAATCCTCCTCCTAACGACCGCTTGCCCCTCGTCGCACGCTGTCACCAGATGCCCCCCCACGGTGCGCCCCCGCACCCTCCTCCTGTTCTGGGAAGCCACTCCCTGCCGTGGACGCTTCTCCACTCCCTCCTTTCTTCGGGCGGCCAGTTCGGCTGCTGCCTCGGTCGACGCTGGTCGCACCCTCATCGGCTTAAATAAACGAAGTCTAACCGTGTGCGTCTTTCGCTGCATTCAACACAGCGACCGGACACGACAGGAACTTAGTTCGAATAACGTTGTCCAATCGGATGGGCCATTGATGACGCTGGCGGTACCCCCCACGGCACGGGGCGGTGCTGAAGCTCTCGCTCTCTCACAGCTCGGGGGATGAGAAGGGGAACACCAACAAACACTGAGGTGTCGCCTTGTCCACTGGGGCTAGTCTTCTGTGCGTTGCGTTCGCGGGAAAGGAGAATCCCGCAGTCTCCCCGCAGGTGAATGACCTCCTCGATCTCCCCCGCCGGATGGCCGAAGCACGAGACCTCTTCGAGTACACAGCGTCTTTCAATTAGCAGACTCGCTCGGCGTGACCTTGTGTAGCATCACCTCGTCCGGTGACCCGAAGACCGACTCGACCAACGTATACCGCTGCTTCCGCCGTGCTTCCTGTGCATTTCTGTTTCCACCGTTGCTGCTGCTGTCGCAAGCTCTCGCCACATCTTTGCCTAACGACGACACTCGTCTGACAGTAATTTCTCCCAGGCCCGTGGGACACAGCGTCCTTCGATCGGTTCGGAGGTTCGGTGATTTGGAGTGCAACAACCCCGTCCGTCGTCGTCTATGCTTCTGCCGCCGGCGCCAGGCCTCGTCATATCCCTTGCTTCGCGATGAGTCACACCCGGCTCCCAGGACCACGTTGTCCACTCTTAACAGTGTTCAGATAGCATAAGTCGTGAAGATGCACTCTTTTAAGCATGAAATGCTTTTAGCTCCCGTTGTCGGCAGTGTGGTGACGTCACGCCGAGACCGAGAGCCAACATCCGGGCACTGAATTCCACTCATCCGGGCACCGTACGAGATTTAACGAGACTCTCTGGGCTTTGAGAGAGGGCCGCTTAGAGCAAGAGGGGTGCTCCAGGGCAAGAAGGGCTTTGGGCGGAAAAACTGCTTCCGCGCCGTCCCCAAGGATGGCGCTGCGGTCCCACACTCACTAGGGAGCCTTCATGAAGGCTCCCTAACACTCACGCATGTAAAAGACCAGCCGCTGGGCCTTCAGTTCATGACATTTCCCCCTTTGGCAGGCAGATGTATACACGCTCGCGGAGTATTCGAACGCGCTGCATATACATTATTGTCAGGCCTGCGTCTCGTCGTGTCCGCGTACGCTTCTGCATCGTCCTGCATTTCAAAGCCGCCACCGTCACAGCTGCTTAAGCCGAGCAATGGAGCCTGATGAAAGGAGAGGTAGGAAGCGACTTGCGGAAAGCGATCGCTTTGCAAGTGATACGCCACAGCAGAAGACTGCTCGCTCCTGCCGACAACGCGATGATTATGCGGCCGCCCACAGGAAACGATTGCGTCCACATGGACCAGTGCACAGTATGTGTGGTGTGGTGTGGTGCGTTGAACACTAGACCCATTTTAAGATTTTGACTAGTACCATCTTCAACCAATGTGTTATGCCCGTAAACACTTCATGCTTACTCTACTCTCGGTTACGGGAGAAGCAGATTTTTTTTACCCCCTTTTATTGCGAAAGCAATATTACGACCGGTTTCAGCCCTTCGCGTCGGGGCGGCCGCGAGGCACGTTTGACCTTGAAGGGCGGCGCGAGGCGCGGCGTAGCTGCCGAGTGGAGGCGCTGCCCTTGCCGCGCGCTCGCCAGCTGCGGAGTGTGGAGTGGAGGCTGGAGAACGAGGGGGAGGGGTATAAGATGCGTTCGCTCGCTTGCCGGCTCCGTCGTTATGCCGCCTGATAAACAGAAAGGGAGGCTACGTCGGCTTGCCGAAGCCAGGAAAAGCCATTTTCTTTGAATACAATTTATCCTGGGTCCGTATTCCGAGTTTGTGTCGTAATAAAAAGCGTCACAATCTGCCGTATAGTGGTCACACCTGGTTGGTCGAAACTCCGGAAGCGGATATGGTGGTTCGGATGCAGCGGCAATGATCGAACAAACAACCGGCTTGGTAGGAGCTTACATCTGCTGATAGGAGCTTACACATAGCGTAAGCTTCTATCAGCAGATGCTCTAGGACAGCCAACATGGCGGCACGCTCGAAGCGGAGCCTCTCGCTTCGAAGTGAACTCGTCGGTGTTACTGCGTTTTTCGGCACATGAACTGGCTATAAACTGGGTACGGGGCTTTCGCTTCGTCTTATCTTTCCTATAACAAATTAGATGAACGATAAGTTTGGTCTGTTTTTTTATTTCGTTGGACGATTCGGTAGCTGCTAGGCCTAACGAGCACGGGTTTGTTGTAGAGATTGTTCTCTTCATTCAAACTGAATGGCGCCACTATCACTGGAGCTATCTCGTCTGCGTACGTTGATTGATGTAACCATGGAGGAAGGAAAGCTGAGAGGCCCTCGCTAACCGAGCTGCACGCCAAAAAGTGTGCCGGAAGTCACGTGCTTTCGCAAGGAGTACTGGGTGTCCTTGGCCGACGGCGCAGCCAATAGTAACGCTGTTCGTAGCGCATGGCGTAGCAGCGTCGTCTGCTGCAATGCCTGCTGCGCATGCGCAACAGAGCTGAGACGGCAGCCAAGTAGGAGGGGAGCAGGGGGCGCCGGCTTCAAAAATTGTGATGTAACCGCCCCTCCTGAGTTCTTTCCTTCCTCTATGGATGTAACCAAGACATACTGAACTATAGACCCGCACATATGGCGGGGTCCTATGGAGCAGCATGCGCCAACTTTCGTTAGCTTTTTGGCCGTTGAGGGCGCTGGGTTGCCCTATTCGTTTTATATGATCATCATCATCGTTTGCTATTTCGTGCGCGCTATTTGAGCACATTTACTTTGTGTTTCTCTGCTCTCTCAATATCAGCAATGGATAAGCCATAAGGAGAGTTGTTTCGCTATTGGACAGCAAAAACATTAAAGCCCATCTCCATGGACACATCCGAGGCGCACGAGAGCAGCGCCTACGCGCCGAGCGCCGCGACAAGCGTCGAAAAACATGCGCAACTCGATGGCTTGTCGCCTCCTGTCGCTGGTACAGTCGCTCAGCTCAGCTCAGCGAAGAAAACGGCGCGAGGGGGCGTACCGTATGCCGAGAGAAGAGAGAACTGCATGCGTTCTCTGATTGGTTACACCGACCGCAAACCAGCGAGCCCCTTCCGGCGCGAGCGCGGCGCGAATATCTGACATGGACAGATATTTGCCAAGCGCTAGCGGCAGCTCGCGTCTGCGCCTCACGCATGCGCAGACCGGCTCTGGCGTACGCTGGTACGCGTAGGCGCTGCGCTCGTGCGCCTTGGATGGGCACATGGAGATGGGCCTTTAGATCACTGTGGCGACCCGCAGTGGGAGAATGCGAAAGCATTGACGCTTCCACGGCACTCGTCGTCTTTCTTAGCTCCTCTTTGATACTCTTTGCCCCTCTTTCCTTCGTCACTGGGCACGTCAGTTGGCCTTCGGTCAGCACCGTCTCAAAGCTGTTCATGTTAATCACCTTAATTAATCACATAATTATTTTAACTCTGATTACATCTCTTCACCTCAATCACACATACTGTTTTTCAAATTTGGAGCCAACGCTGCTTTTCTGTCTGCCCACTATATCGCCGTCCCGTCTATTCAACCGTCCAATGGTTTTGCTCATAATTAATTAATCCATGTCAACCAAGCTTTTTGCCCGTTAATTATTACTCATCAAACACATTTCAATTGATTTCAAACTTTATTTTCACTCCTTTGCCTGTTTTTACACTATCTTGCCGTCCACGGCTGTTTTCCCGTCCACTTACTATATATCGACGTCCGCGCTATTTCGACGGTTTTTCGACATTTTTTGGTTCTAATTAATTAACTAATCATCCTATTGAGATCACATTTTTGCGCATCAACCTCACATCATCCTCTATCGATTACAATCATTCATTTGATCCTGCCTCTTCTGAGAGCGCCACAACTGCTGCCTACACGTTTTGATGACATGACCCCGCCGACATTGCCTAGTATAATGCTTTCGCATTAGAAAGCGTCTCCAGCCGCCGCGGTGGCTCAGTGGTTATGGTGCTCGGCTGCTGCCGCATTGCCATGCGGTGTCCCGGACTAGGGACGCCGACCGTGTAACGGGGCCACTCTGTGGATCCCAAACTTTATTTCAGCAATTAAAAGTTTTCGCCACCACCACCCGAAAGACGCGGGTTCGATCCCGGCCGCGGCGGTTGAATTTCTTTGGAGGAGAAATTCTAGAGGCCCGTGTACTGTGCGATGTCAGTGCACGTGAAAGAACCCCAGGTGGTCGAAATTTCCGGAGTCCTTCCGGGAGCCTGAGTCGCTACGGGACGTTAAACCCCATAAACCAATAAACCAAACACACACACACACACACACACACACACACACACACACACACACACACACACACACACACACACACACACACACACACACACACACACACACACACACACACACACACACACACGCACATATATATTGGGGTCCGCATAGCCTAATTTGCTTTCGGACAGCGGTGTCCACCCGCTGTAATGTACTAAGGCGCGTACTCTCTGTTGGCTTCGGCAGGGTGAGGACGCTTGTACCTCGAGCTGTGCTATGAATCAAGTACGAAGGCAGTGCGGACAGTTTGGACAGCGAATTGGCGGACAGCGTCCCGAGCGCGTGCTCCTTGGGGGTCTCTCCTACCGGCTACGTGCAATGTCCGAGACGAGAGGCATTGTAAGGCCGCCGCTCATTTCCAGCTGCAACTACTGTGTAAGGCGCTGCCCTCGCGGAAGTTGCTGTCCATTGTGAACGACAGCACCGCCGCTACCTTCAGGGCGCCCCCCCCCCCCCCCCCCTATCACCCCTTACGCATACGCTAACGTCGGCAAGGCGCCCGATGGCCCACAGCGGCCTTGAAAGGTCGCTGCTCATTTCCAGCTACAACCACTGTACAGGGCGCTGCCCCCGCGGAAGGGGCTGTCCATTATGAACGAAAGCCCCTCCAATGTGTGGGGGAAAACAGGAACCCTTTCGTAGCTGGTTTGCCGAGCCGACAAAGAGAGCCCAGGAAAGGACGATTAGAGCATTTTTTTGGCGACGTGGTGAACGACATCCATTCCTCACTTTTATCCGCCCGCTCATCGATCACTCTTGTCCGAGCGCCCCACCGTCTGTGCCGTACCGGCTTCTCTCTCATCTATTGTTTGCATATGACACGCACTGATGACAAGGGGTGCGCATATGTGCCAAGAACTTGACTTGCAGTGCGAGTGGAGAGGGGGGCGACGGTGTGCTTGGGACAAGTCGGAAGGAGAGCCCCAACGGGAGAGGATGTGCATGCCTTTACCGACGAGAGTGTGGTGTAGTATTGGTTTGTTTTTTATTTTGTTCTCTTAGCGAGACCCTGGGTTTGGGGCTGAGCTCAACCCACGGGGTAGGTCAATGATTGGAGAATTGATGTTTGGGGCGGGCCACTGAAAATGACCGCCCCATTTCTTTGTGTGTTACGGTTATAAAAACCGAAGTGAAGGAATGGAGACCAGCCTGAGCTGGGGCTCCATGCTTAGCATGTAACATTCTGCTTCTTAGGCTCTAACCTGCTAGGTTGAAGAGTAAAGTAGCGCAAAGTTTGTTTTTCTTGTAAATTCATTCCTGTTGTTCCCAGTTTTACTTTTTGTACTCGTATACTGTAAATATATGCTCTTCTATCTGTCATCATTTACAAAAACACCTCCTGGTCTTCTTCCATGCCGAATTTGCTATAGAGGAAGGGTTTGGAAACCTTCCTGTGAAAAATCGAACAACTTTACTGGCATTTTGAAGCTTTTGGCGGCGTCTTACAACCGCACGTCCCCATCGATGATAACCACAGTTGCACGAGGCGCCATGAACGGGCTTTCTGCAGGTGGTCACAAGGAGCGGATTTTAGGAGCGGTCGCCCCCCCCCACCGCGCCCCCAACTTGAAATTTTACAAGGAAAACCATGCCGAACCCAATTTTTTCACCAAAAAGAAGCTCAAATGAGACCTCCCCCTCAACTGCGTCACGTGACTGCAGCTGCGGGAGCGCCGCACCAGAGGAGGATAAAGAGGAAAGGTAAGGCGTGAGGAACTTGCGCCCTCCTCCATACCTTTGACGGCGTTTCCCCCTCTCCGCTAAGAGAGCGCGCATCTTTTTCAACGGTGCAGATACTGTTCTCGCTGCAAAAAAAAAAAAAAAGGGGGGGGGGGAAGCAACCAAGCTAACAACTTTAGTGCGGAAGGCCAGTACGTCTTTTGATGCCTCCTCGTTATTCAATGGCAGAAAAGCTCGGATTGAATCATGCGGAAGTGGGAGCAGCCGCGCAGCGTGTGCCGCTGATAGCCCCGCTGGATTAGTTCAAGGTATCTGCAGATATCGGGAGGTCTCGTGCCCAAGCTAACCGCTGAGCACGCATGCGATGTATGTTTCCGTGAAAAAATCTGCTGAGCTTACGAATGGGGCTCTTGCATCCACTTGGGATACTATACCAAGCGCGCCCTTCATTATACCGAGGAAATCTGAGAGCAATCGGACATCCGAAGCGTCTGCTTCTCGCGGGGCATCTGAATTGCAGAAACGCAGTGTCGCTGGAGTCGATTCTCCAGCAGTCGCCTCCTCGCGAAAGCGTGGAAGCGAGTGGTCCCCTCCCGGGGCCCAATGATGGCTTTCGGCCCCGAGTCGGAGGAGCCGCTCTCCGGCGATGACGATAATAAAAAGCGGGCGCGTTCGTATCGGATGAATTAAAAGAGGCCATCGGCGTCGGCCGCACCGCCGAGAGCGAGCCGCGGAAACCCCTGTCAACGCGGCGGGCGGCGAGGAGGAAGATTTCACACTTGTCCGTCCCCGCGGCCAAATCGCGTGGCTGCTGCCGGCGGCGGATAATGCCCGTCATGCAACGCGGTGCCCGCCCATCCCAATGATAGGTTTCTGGAAGTCGGCTGGGGGTCATTTTACGCGTTTCGGCGACTTCAAAGGGGCATCGTAAAAAATAAACGCCCAGGGCGGCCTCCCTCTGCCGCCGTCCAGCTGTCGCCGCAGTCTTCCTCCGCGCCCACGCGCACGTGGGCGTGCGCGTTCCGTCGCCGGGGAGAGCGCACGTGGCCCGCGCACAATGGCACCACCGGCCGCCTTTTATCATAGCGCGCAGCTGCGGGGCCCCCACCTGATAAGGCGCGCTCTCTCTCTGCGCGAAAGCCAATCGATGATACCTCGTCGCCGATAGGAGAAGGAAGTGGTCCACCCTGCTGGCCCTGGTGCGATTCTTGGCACGACAGTCCACGCTCCGGCGCTGTTGTTTTGACGTTCCCCGTGGCGAAAAGGGCGGGAGCGAGTAGCTCGGTGGTCGAGAGGTTATTTTGCTCGCCGAGTTTATCGCGCGATGCCTTCATTGTCGCACGCCGGATGCAATGGAAGGCGGCTCCGCGAGGACCTGTCAGTTCGTCTGTTTACAGTCATTCCGTTCCACTTTTTTCTTTGTTATTTTGCGCGCATAAATATGAAGTAATGAGCAAAGACGACGCTGGCCGCGAGTTGTCCGGACAGATGGCTCCTGTGTCCACGTTCTCTCCAAGACTTCCGCAGCCAGTGCTTCGGCTCTTTACGCTGCGCATATCTTACATCCCGTCCCAGTTTAGGTTTTGGTTTATGGGGTTTAACGTCCCAAAGCGACTAAGGCTATGAGAGACGCCGTAGTGAAGGGCTCCGGAAATTTCGACCACCTGGGGTTCTTTAACGTGCACTGACATCGCACAGTACACGGGCCTCTAGAATTTCTCCTCCAAAGAAATTCTAGCCGCCGCGGCCGGGATCGAACCCGCGTCTTTCGGGTCAGCAGCCAATCACCATAGCCACTGAGCCACCGCGGCGGCCCGTCCCAGTTTAGGGAGAGTAATGGCCAGTACTGTGGTAGGACTTCATCTCGTTGTCCGTTGTGGACACCGGACTGCTGTTGATCCTCCGCGATGGCTCATTGGTTAGGGCGCCAGGCTGCTGACCTCGACGACGCGGGTTCAATCCCTACCGCGGCGGCCGCGTTTCGATGGAGAAGCTCAAGACGCCAATGTACTGCGCGATGTCAGCGCGCGTTAAAGAAACCCCCGTAGTCCACATTAATCCACAGCCCTCCACTACGGCGTCCTCTATAGCCCATGCGTTGCCCTGGGAAGTTAAACCCGACATACCATACCACAACATCGCCTTATCCTTCTCAAAAGACCAATATTCTGCAATGCAATGAACAAACAAGAAACAAATACGTAGATAAATGGCTGAACCAACGGACGTCCGTAAGGCGATGCAACTGTATTTTACAAGGATGATTTGTCTGAGGATCAAATTACTTGAAAACATTGCTGGGAAGTTGCATGGTCTCCCGCGAAAAAAGTAGTACATAATAGGTTGTGCGAGGACGAAACTCGGACAGTTCTTTACGCGGTCGATTATTGTTGGATACAACTTAAAGAAACAGCATTGGTAATCATATCCGCGGTCCGCGGCGTCCTGTGTTGCCGGACCAATGAAAACAACAAAGGGAATAAGATTATTAACGTTTTGCAGTGTTAAACAAGCCAGAGGCAATAACATTTGTGAACTTGTAATTTCATCTGATGGTTAGAGTTAGAAAAGGTCGGAATGGCCGGTTGGTCTGATCGTATGCTGGGCACTTCACGTCTTCGTCCACTCGTCCGGCGACACGTTGCCGGTTGGGGCAGCCACTCCAAACTTCTTGAGAAGCAAAAAACTAATCTATTGAAGACTGGAGCAAAATACAAACACTTAGAGAAAAGGCGGTTTAAAAGAAGGGCTGTAGAAAAGCGGCCGAGACTGGGACTTGGCGCGCCCGTGCCTGCTCTGTGTTCGTTAACACCTTGGATAATTGGGCGGAGCTTTATCAAATCTGCTCTCGCCCAATTTCAACCAATACTGCCGCGATGGCACCGTAGATACAAGTGGGCGGAGCCCAGTGCTCGCCAGAGCCCGACTCTGGCGGACCGCGCACTTTTCCTGAAACATTCGCACTTTCCGAGGCGCCAGCAAAGTCGACTCCACCGCTTAACGCGATAGTCGGGTGGTTTCAGAAGGCGCCGACCTTATTGTCCCCCACCCCCACTTGACAGCTCATCTCTCTTCAATGGGAGAAGGTCGCCGACCCTTGCTCCCTGTTTCCCGCGGCCTTGGGCAGCGTCCGAGGCGCGCGACCCGCTGTCACCATTCCTAACCGCTCCCGACTTCAGACGGACACGGTAGGGGGGGAATTAGCTATACTGGCGCCGTAGGCTTCTGCCTTAACAGTTAGCTTTTTGTTGAGGTAATTAACAGGAAAAAGGCTTCAACAGCGACTGCTTTTTTTTTGTCGTGGCGGAATTCTGTTCGGAGGTCGTAAATATGGGCAGAGCTTCGTTGCAGTCTCAAGTTGTATTGTTGAAGCACTTATCAATTTATTGGAAAATCTGAATTTCGCGAGCCCCGAGCTGTGAAGCGCACCATAATGTAGGGGGAACCGTTTTATTTCGGCTGCCTGCATCTACAATGTTCACTGAAATATTGGCAAGTGGGTGTCTTGGCACTTCGCCATGAAGCCACATAAAGCCGCTGGTTTACTAAGTCTGAATCCCGTACTCAACACTTCTGTTTCGTAATAGCCATTAGCCCACTTGGCGGGGATCTTTTTGTTTTTGCTTCTTTGTGAGATTATTTTTTTTTTACTGCTGTTTGAACGGTTTCACTATTGGAAAGGAAAGCTACTGCACTGCCATGGCCTCATGGATACTTAATACCGCGCAAAAATGGTTAGTCGACACCATCATGAGAAATATTTAGTTGGCAAATTCCATCATCAGTTTTGTTTGCATGATTAGTAATCAGTACCACTGGCTCTCCGTACACACCCTGTGTCATTGTGTGTGGGGCTTAGTCAACTTAAATGCTAAGCGTTTGCAAGTATTGTGCGCCTGCAAACTTTTTTGCAGCATATGTGCAGTTGGATTTTAGTACGAGAAGCGAAATTGCTTCACTCGACTTGTGACGAGCACTTCCCCGCCCCGTCCGCTCGCTCCGTGCGTAAGTTCTACAAAGCTAAGACCTCCTGTACTGAACTCAAATACACAACATGAATTTGTCATACCTCACTCAATGGCTTCTTCTTACAACAGGAAATGATAGTTTACAGGCTAAGAGCCGACTACTTAAAAACGAATACCAGTATTTTTGGATTAGCCTTTCGACTTCCCTGGGAAAGTGCTGAATTCAAATATGAAGCTTAAAAAAAGCCAAGTGAACTGTCCATTAAATTAGTTACAGACTGTCCCACTTTTGCTCCAGCGAAATATAGTAGAAAAGCTAGCAGAAACAAATATCCGCCGAGCGTGACCGTTCAATAGCCTTGAGGCCCAATATCAACAGCTCCCATCTTGCTTCCTTCATGCCAAGAATGCCGGCGTTACCGGGGGTCGCGGGCCGGCAAAGAAGCAAGGCAGCAACATGCCTCCGCCGACAACGACCGCGGATCCAAGCGAAGCAGCGCAGAGCCGACTGGGCGCGGTTCAGGCCGAGGGCGACAGCGCGGCGGCCGGGTCGCGGCCGGGCGGCCGCCGTTTCCCGGCGGCCGGCGGCCCCACCTCAGCGGGTGCAGTGCGCCGCTCCTGCGCCCATTGGCTGCCGACGGCTTTCGCCTTGCGGCCTCGCCATCCGAGGGGAGGGGGACGGGAGGGGGGGTGCGCGGCGCGGCTCCTTCATTGAGTGTGGCGCTGCCGAAAAGAAAGAAAAGTGTACTACAGCGGGCCAGTTCTCCGGGCGACCATGTCTTCTCGCTTCCCGGCTCTGTCGACGACGTTTGGCGCTAGGCTGTAATGCTACGGCGCTGTTTTCCGACCCGGCACCATGGGCAAGATGCAGAGTAAGCACGGTGAGTGTATTGAACCGCGGCTTTGCTGCTAGTTTTGTTTCAGCCGGCGGCCGCAGCGATACGCTACCGCGGCGCGCGCTTCTTGCTCTTTATGTCTCAGGGGGACGCCGCCGTTGCTACGGCCTCTTTTCATCTGGCCGCCGCCGCGCCGTGATGGAACTCCGCTCGCTGCCGCCGCTTCCTCGGCGTGCGAACTGTCTTGCAATCCATGGTCACTGCCGGGCTGAATAATGCGTCCGCCGCTGCTCTGTCGTAACGGTAGACGTCTATTGCAACTCCGTGCGCATATTTGGCTTTGGGACTGCGTTACTTGTGGCTGCTTATTCTGCTCCGAGATCCGCCGCCGCGGATAGTGTGTATGTGGCCGAGCTTTTTTGTTCCAAGAACAGTTTGCTCGAAAGTGTGTCGCATGCTCATCATTGGAAATTATATAAACGTTGGGTGGTTATTAGTGCAGTTTGCGAAACTTGCTGCGTCGGACTGTTAGAAAGCAATGCATGGATACGTGCCTATGGATACGTCCGTGGATACGTGCCGCGGCCGAACTGTCTGTTCAGATCTGTTGGGAGGGCTCCGCACGTAATTCTTTACTCGATCCCGTACCAAGGGCTGTACCGTGGACAGTTGAATGAAAGATGAGCCAGCGTACTTTTCTCACTTGAGCCGCCAGCGTTACCAAAGACACGCATGAAACCGGGGTAGTATGCACCGCATGCGCTCTCGGCATAATGAGCGGCAAGGCGCCGTTTAGGCGGAAGATCGTTTAACAGAACCTCACAGATTCCCGAGCTGCGATTCCACTAAGTTGGTGCCATCCATCACCAACGGCGAAAGCAGAAGGTTGGCGGAGGGCGCCGTGGATTCCGAGCGCGTCGATACATCTTGTGTCGTCACCGTGCCAAGCGGCGTGCTTTTTTCAGTTGGCCGTGTTTGCTTGCGCCGGGGAGCGCCCTTCGCCGGCTTCAATTGGGGCGGCCCCCCTTCTTCTCGACGCTCTGCATTTTGCCCGCCCGCTCTTGCCTTTTGTGCGTGTTCTACTTCGGAGTCAACCTTTCGGCTTAGCTTTTGTAATTCTTTGGCTCCCTCTGCCGGGTATTCTTTCTGGCAGCGCCTCTCTGCGCCGGCCGCGTACGCAACCTGCGTGCATTCAGGCTGTCTCGTTTTCGCCCGAGGTACGCTAACCGGTGAAGGGCGATAGAGTGGTGAACGTGGTGCAGCGGTTTGCTAAGAGCGAGGAAACAGGGGAAACAGTATGAAGCCAAACTTTCAGGCGGTCATAGTTTTAAGTCCCGAAGTTTACCAATGTGTGCACCCGAATCAGCATATGTCGATAAAATTGAACCCACTTATCCTCGGAAAGTTGTGCTAACATAAACGTCATTGTTCAAACGGCAGGACAAGTTACTGCGAAAGGGCAAACATACTGCGAAGCATTTCGTCTGAATAATTTCGGAAGATGGAGCGCCTGATACTCTGAAATTTCGGAATCACTGCTCTGGACAGGCTCATTGCGGCGGAGCAGGAAATTAACTGGAATGCGTGAACATTCCTTGGTGTGTAGAAATTCCTGCGCAGTTTTATTTTATATTGGAGTAAATAATCAAGGCATCCGCCCAAGCGCAGCCACACGGCTACGAAGGATAGCTCCACAGCTTGAACAGAAACAAACTTATTACAGTGTTGGTCAAATGTTCAGGGGAATCCCCAAAGGTGGAGTAGATTTGTAATAAGGGAGTAATTACTCATTGACATCCACCCAAGCGCAGCCATACGGCTACAAAGGAAAGCTATACAGCTTTCTCAGAAACTTCGTAGTTAAAGAAAAATTCGTCCTGGTCCGGAGTTCGAACCCGGGACCGCCGCCTCATCGGGGCAGTCGCTCTACCAACTGAGCTAGCTGGGAGGGCTAGCATATGGTATAGGGGGAGAGCGAATTGATCAATTTATCTTTTCAGTAATTACACCGCTATTATTAACCTGCTCCACCTTCGGTGGTTCTTTTAAACATCTGACCAGCGTTTTTTTTTTTGTTTGAACGCACGGAATGACTCTAAATGTGGGTCTTTCAAAGTTGTAAACTTTGCTAGTTCAGCGCCAACACAGACAAGCCCCACACTGCAAACGCCTGTGTTGGTAGTATACTGCACCTGATATTTAGAGCTCTGTGATCGCGTCACTTGCGGAACTCCCCGTTGGCCCAGTGTTCAAAAAGCTTCTATGTTAACGGTGCCAAACCTTTGAGGCCTCATCGGTGAGCGTGAAGTAAGCCAATCGGCGGATTTACATGTGTAGAAAGTAGCTCCTTACGCAGGTGGTTTTTAAGGAAGAAATGCAAAGCAGCGTGAATGAAAGTTGGGGAACGTTTCCTTCACACTGTTTTTGTATTATCTCAAGATGTGTTCTTACTTATTTATTTATTTACAGAGTACTGCTGGCCCTTGTGGGCCCTTGCAGGAGAGGCGGTCAGTGCAGTGCAAACACAAAAAGCACTGAAAGAAAATTAAAAAAAACAAAACCTATAAGTTTGATGACGTCTATCAGTTAAAGTCAAGTTACAAAGCCAAGGAACAAATGACAGGTCCGCATTCTTGCGAGGATAGAAGGATGTTGAGGGAGTCAAGGTTTATACCCTGCTGCATGTCTTTGGAACCTGAAGCCTTGCACTCTTATGGCACAGTGTACTATCAGCGAACGAAACGCAGTCAGTTGAAATGTGAGCGGCAAAATAAGATTTTACTTAAAGCATGCTGTCTATTAGTGCATTTAATTTTTCACTTTGATGGCGCGAAGACCGTGTATTTGATTCTACGTCAGCATTTTTGTTTTGTTCTTGTTTTGGCAGTAAGGTTTGCCTGCTAGCGTTTTGGTTGGCATCGACGGTACAAGTGTGAATTTGCAGTAGACGATTCAGTGTAGCCAGGGGTGCCTGGTGTGAGTCCAGGTGATGGGAATTGTGGTAATTATGCGCGCGCACGCACGTATGCACACACACACACACACACACACACACACACACACACACACACACACACACACACACACACACACACACACACACACACACACACACACACACACACACACACACACACACACACACACACACACACACGCACGCACGCACGCACGCACACACACACACACACACACGAACAAACGCGCGCGCGTGCTAAAATACGAAACAATAATATTCTGGCACCTTTGCCCTTGAAACTTGGCACAGGTGGGATGCAAGGTGGTTTTATTGAATAATGAGATTGAATGTGATTGGGGCTGATCCAGGAGTGGCAGAGAGGGGGAGGGTTTGTGAATGCATTTAGTGAAAAAGGAGTATGGCCGGCGTTATTTGTGCGGGTTGTATCGGAAGATTTTTTTTTTTTGGAGCGTGTTTATTCATCTTCTGTTCGTAGAAATAAACTGGGGCCAGCGGTATTCGTTTATAAGTATTTTATGTACAGCCCATAGTCTCTCTTTGGACTTTGTAAGGTTTTTGCAAGGGTTGCGCGTCCTGGATACCACACAAAAAGTTGGCAGTGGCTTAGCTGTGCTATGCCAGGATATACGTAGCGTGAGCAGTGACGTCACGTGGCTCTGCGCCGGCGGCAGCAGCGGCGAGCGCGCGAGGCGCGCCAGCTGTGAGCAGTGACGTCACTCGCTCCTCGCGCATGCGCAGTATGGTCGACGGAGGGAGCACGCGAAACGGCGAGACTGTGGCCGAAATTTAGCTCACTCTACAATAACACATTCTGACGTGAAACTCTGTCTGGCGATGTCTATTTTTATTGAGGACGCATACACTCGGTGAGGCGAGAGAAGTTTCTCTGGATATATTCTGTCGGTGATGTTTGCTCGGAACGTAATGCTGCGTTTTCCACATAGCTCTAGCCGAAGTGGACATGTCGCTATAGAGTAACACATCAGTACTGCAGTACTTGGCGGACTCCGAGCGCGGCCGCTAGTGGTATCTTATTCTAGCTACTAATTAGCTGATATCGAATTTAATTTTTCACCGTGTCAGGTTCGCAAAAAGTATCAATCAGAGGTCTAAAGCGCGTCAAAAAGAACCTCAAGTTGCTTCGTTTTCGTTACAGGGACTTTATGTGTTGAACACCCTTTTGTTACGTTTTTTTGTTTATTTCATGCTGTGAACAAAGCGCCGGTAAACGAAAATTTTTTTGACGTGCGCGTATGCTTTGAAATTCTCGCTGTCGGTGGCGCTCGATTACTGGCCACTTTAAAGTTCCAGTGACTTTAGTCTTTATAGGCCAATTCGGAGCGCGCGCCTATGCTTTTGTAGCTATATTGACTATATGTAGGAGTAGCTGCGGCCGCTATCAGCGTGCTGCGCATCGGCTCGGAATGTCTGCGCTAGCGTCCAGAGCGTGAAAAAAGAAAGCGTCCGGAGAGGCATCTTTGGGGAATTCGTTTTCGGCGCTCAACAACTTCCTACAGGTGATGCTGTTTCGAAGGAATGATTTAGTCGAAACGAGTAAATTAAGAAAAAAAAAGAATAAATGGAAATTAAATCAATAAAATAAATAATAAATGGAAAATTGATGATGTCTAAACGATAAATTAATAAAAATTCCGTAAGCTTATTATTTTAGCAAATTGAAGAATTTAAGGTTCACGTTACAGGAAATGCCCCGTGTAGTAGATAAATATGCTGTTTTCAGGTCGTGATATGTGAACACGAAAAAGGTTCTGGTATGATGTGACAGTCTGTCGAGGGTCCTCCTCAATGATGAAGTAGCTCGGATACGCTAGCGGGGAAAAAAAAAAAATAATCGCATTCCCATATGTTTTGAATGAGCACTTGAGTGATGATTTGCTCAAGTTATCTGACTCATCTTGGAGTAGCGAAATATTTGAATGGTAGTTTCCTCTCGCAGGACTTGTAGAAATCCTACAAGGAATGCCTCGCCGCGGTAGCTCAGTGGTTACGGCGCTCGGCTGCTGACCCGAACGACGCGGGTTCAATCCCGACCGCGGCGGCCGAATTTCGATGAAGGCGAAATTCTGGAGGCCCGTGTACTGTGCGATGTCAGTGCATGTTAAAGAACCCCAGGTGGTCGAAATTTCTGGAGCCCTTCACTACGGCGTCCCTCATAACCTGAGTTGCTTTGGGACGTTAAACCCCAATAAACCAAACGAAACCAAACCAAACCTACAAGGTATGCAGATAGGTGCCTGACTTGGGCAGTAAGTAAATCAGGGAGCAATAACAGACCAAGACCCAGTCCCCGAGAGCATTCACTGAGTCGGGGGTGTGCGTATACGCTGCCCATATACACACGCGCGCGCCTTTCGCGCCGCCTCTGCAGTTGTGCGCGGAGTCGTCTCCCCCGCGCTTCGCGACAGTGTGACACAGCGCGAATGTAGCGCGAGTGTTGCGGCGGCGCGCAGGTGTCGTCTCACCGGCACGCGTGCGTCCGTGTTTTGGCGAGCAGCGGCGTGACGTCCGCCGCGCGCTCTCGGGTGACCGCATTCTGCCGCGGCGGCGCAAAAGCGGCGCCGAGGCCCCCAAAGCAGCGGCGGCTGCCGTTTCGCGACACAAGGCGTGCCGCCGCCGCCGACCTCTTGGCAGGGCCTCCCCCCGCCGCCGCCGCTTCGCTAATCCCGCGGCAACATGAGAGCGCGCTCGGGAACGTCGGCGCCCTTTGTTTTTCGCCGCTGGAAGGACGCTGACACGTGAAATAGCTCTCCGTGCTCCGAGTCGCGAACGCCGTGGGATGCGGGCATGCTCGCCGAACCGACTTTTGCTGTCGCCACTCTTGCGGCTCCGATGCTGCCGATAAAAGAACCTGCCCGAAATTTCTTTGCTTTCGCGTGTGTACCTGTATCAAACCATGCCGTATAGACACATGCGCGTAGAGATTTGAATGCGCATTTACTTGTGGCTCGCTCGCCCGTGGTCTGCCTCTACTCTTGCCTTAAAAAAACAAAAAAGCTACAGCTCGTGCCAGCAAATGGGGAGCTGATTTTTTTGTTACTTGAAACGCCCTGTATAGCTGACTGACGCCTTGTCTGCTGCAACTGCCCAAGTCACGGCCACGAGACAGTCACAAACCGTTCTTTACTCTCATAATTCGGCGTTTCGTTAACCGCCACTGACTTTGTATTCCGCTTCTGGGCAAACATATAGCGAGAATAGGTTTTGGTTTGGTTTTATTGGGGTTTAACGGCCCAAAGCGACTACGGCTATGAGGGACGCCGTCGTGAAGGGCTCCGGAAATTTCGACCACCTGGGGTTCTTTAACGTGCAATGACATCGCACAGTACACGGGCCTCCAGAATTTCGCCTTCATCGAAATTCAGCCGCCGCGTCCGGGATCGAACCCGCGTCTTTCGGGCCAGTAGCCCAGCGCCGTAACCACTGAGCCACCGCGGCGGGTACATATTGCGAGAATAGATGATATGAAAGAAGGTTCTGACTGTTATTGTGCAGTAACTTCGTCGCAGAGCGAAGCAGTAATCAGTGCGGAAAACGAGAAAAAAAAAAACAAACACGGTTGGCTTGTTTAAACGTTAGTAATTAACACACTTGGAAGTTCTTTTTCTCGGGGGTTGCAATCAAATTATAGGATGCGCTCCACGAGAGAGACGCATCGTGGTCGGGGCCGCAAATCTAGCGACGAAGGTTATACGTATACAGCCTTTGTCAAAAGCACAGAGCCTTCCAAGCCGTGTCGTAGGGATCCTTACTGCGCGGTGAAATCCTAAATTTTGGTGGGGTGAGAACGAGATCGCCCTCGCGAGGTTGGAGCCCTGGCTCTGCATAAAGACACACCCAAACCCCTTGGGCTAGAAAATTTTGACAGCCTGTACGTCCGTCCGTCCGCTTGTTCACTTCATATCGTCATCATTATATAGGCATCCTCACGCCGGGGGTCTTTTTCTTTGTCACTCGTGTATCTTTCATAGTTTCATCTTTCTGTAATCTGGACAGCTGTTCATTCGTCAGAATCCGACGCTAAAACCCAAAGCGGTGGAGCCGCGTCTTTATTGCGGTCGCTTTCATTGTTGTGTATTGTTTGCACCGTCGTAAAGGGAGCCGCGTGTAACAGAAGCCTTATTGTTTGCCTGACAGGTGATTGCATCGTCGTGAACGCGCACTTCAACCCCGTGTGCCAGCTGGATGACGATCTGCCGCGGCAGAAACCGCAGTCCCAGACGTTCGCCTGTTCGGTAAGTGCCTGCTATACGTTTCTTCCGGGCGGCTTTATCTATAGCAAAGATGGATGCGCATTTGCCCCCAACAATCTGGCCACCGTTCGCGACTGGGCGGCACAAGCCTCGGTTATTGAATACGTATGTACTCCCTGAACAGGCAAGCTGTGCATTGCGTTGCAGGTCATACTCAGCGCGACTGTACTAACATGCAGTGAATTCGCCTGTGGTCCTCCCCCGCGCTTTCAACAAGCCGACCGTCAGTCTGAAACGCGAAGGCCGTCATTCTCAGTCCTCTTTTATGTACCCGTCTGCCACGGAAAAATCAAGCTGCCCGTGGTTACCAACGGGTTGCTGCTCGTGTTCGAATAGCGACAATTCTTGAGCGGCCTGATGAAATACCGGGTGTTTCAGCAAACACTTTCAAAAATTGTCGAAAGCAGGCTTTTTTTGGTAAAAGTATGGCTTTTGCGGCATAGTATTACCACTGTTTGCGGACACCAGAAAACCGCTGAATCATCTGAAGTAGTAAGCTGGTTAACTAATTTTTAATAATTAACTTTTTAACTAGTAGAGTTATCCACCTAGTTGTAATTAGAGATTTGTAGCCGGTCATTATTAATAGCCATATCAGTTTTTAGAATTTCGAAAACGCAATTACCCTCACCGCTGTGGCTCGACAAAGTCTGGCTGCATCATGCGAAAAATGCATGCGCTATCGAAAGCGTGCAGGCAAAGCATCCCCTCCAGTGCACGTAACTAGTCGAAAACGCCAAATTTTGTCGAGCTACAGCGCCAAGGATAATCGCATTTTCGAAATTCTAAAAACTGATATGGCTATTACCAATGACTGGCTACAAATATCTAATTGCAACTAGGCGCCTAACTGCAATAGTTAAAAAGTTAATTATTAAAACTTAGTTAACCAGTTTACTAATTAATACGATTCACCGGTTTTCTGGTGTCCGCCAACACTGGTAATACTATGCTGCAAAAGCCATATCTTTACCCCGAAAATTCTATTCATGAAAATTTTTGAAAGTGTTCGCTGAAACACCTGGTATAGTTGACCTGGAAGAAAAGGGCTCAGTGCGCATGGCCCGCTCTGTACCGTCAGCGCGAGCATTTACGGAACGTGCAACATGTGCCCCGTAACACAAGACTTCCATCAGCGTTCCATGCGCGAACATTTGGGCCGCGGACTGAGATATGTCCGCGGCCGTCAGATCAGTGTTGGGTTGGAATTTCTCCCAATCCGGTTCCGGCGAATCGGGTCATCTGCGCACAAAAATAAGAAAATGCTGGCGGAAGAAAAAGCAAAAAGAGAGGGAGAGAGAGGAACGCAGTTCAAACCTGTTGTAAGAATGAACGGCTCAAGGCTGTAATTACGTGCTCATCCCGCAGTCTTGCTTTTTAATAACGCTTCCGGAATCGAGTCAGTGCCATCGTGTTATCAGCGCGGAGTCGCCGATGCGGATGAAACCGCTGCTCACTGGCAGGGATAACAGTTAGACGGCGATGGGTGCGTCCGTGCATGGTTGTTTCGCTGATATACTTTCACCTTTATTCTAATCAGCGCTTGCTTGTTTCCCTCGTTAAAATGCCACTCGCGATTGCATCGGCCGTTTCAAAGACCCAAGTGCAAATTCTTAGACCGAGCTTTTCGTTTAAGGCACCACATCAACATTTAGCAGGCTTTGTGTGTATTCTATATTTGTCCCGTCCTTTGCATCATTTTTTTCACTCGCGCAGCAGGATATGGTTTTATGTTCAGTTCTCAATTATTTCAGGTAAAGGTAAGGCAGAAGCAAGTTTGCGTTTGAGTTTCCTTGCTTCTGCAACTAATAGAGAAGCGCATACAGTTAGCAGGTGGTCGGTCTGCATCACGAAGTCTCAAGTAATCGCTTACCAAGTTTGTTTCCATTTTCCGTTATATCCGGCCGTGCCACAAACGAGAGTAACTAACTGCCCAGAAAAGCCCCTTTCCCAGTGAAAAGTTGGAATGTCCTTGTTTTTTCGGCTCTGAATTTCGATGTCAAAAGGGCGATGGAGGGACCTGAGCGGAGGTGCAAGAGCCTAGCACACGGCAAGGGTGTAGTGGCGTCTTCCAGGAAATTCGTAGGGAGGTAGTGTTGATTTACAGCTTCCCCCCACTCCTCCTCCCCACGACTGTTAGAAGTACCAGTAAAATTGAATTCTGCCCTTATTGCATGTTGCAGAAGCCGCTTGTTAGCCCTTGCCGCAAAGACGTAAAACCATCATTTGTTTTCTACTTTCCGTCGCGTGCGGACCACAGGGTGTTCCATTCGCTTTTGCTGCTCGGTCGTTTAGACGGCGGTGCGCAGCGTTTCAGAAAGGAATACAGTTTGCTGGGAGGAGCGCACTTGTCTTCCGCATGCGAGCCTCTGCTCTCCTCAGGTTAGAGAGGCGACTGTTTTCGCTCGTCGGCTAGCATGGTGCGTCTGGCCTCCCTCCTGTGCCATGCTAACTGATGGGACGCAGTGTGGATGACCTTCGCCCAGCTGTCGGGCTTTCAGACGCATCGCAAAGGTGGCGTCCAGGGGTGAGCGGAGACTGCGAGGGACAGAGCAAAACGCACGCAGTGTGTAAACGCGGAGAACGTTTCCCGGCACGTATCCAAAAGACCAGTAGGCGACAGAGAGAAGGGCTGTAAAAGACGACGTTGGGGCCTGTTTTTCTTCCGAGATGCCGTGCCACCCAATGCGCGTCTCGCTACAGTGGCGTTGCGTTGCCGGCGGCGGCGCTGTAGGCTCAAGCTGGCCGCCGCCAGCGCTGTCGTTGCTGCGCGCGGGTCGGCGGCACTGCGACCGCCGGTTGCCGCCGGCGCATACGGCACGTTCGCGGCGGCGCGCAAAGGGGGCCTGCCGGGACCTTATCTTAATTTCCAACATGGCGGCGCCGCCGTATCGTGCTCGGCGGCAGACATCAAAGGCGGCCACTCGAGCGGTTCCGGCGGCTTCCCTGCCGGGGCGCCCGCAGGCGGCGGCCGCTAATTAATTGGCCGCCGGACACTGCGGCGGCCATTTCTGCGTGGCCCCCTTCTTCGCGCCTTGCCGGCCCGGTGCAGGTGGCGTCCCGGTGGCGGAGGGGAACGCGTTGCTCTCCTCCCTGCGCGGCGCCCCCTCGAGTGTGCAGCTGTGCGCAAGGAGGAGGAGGAGGAGGCAGGTTCCACTGCGCGCGACTCGGGTTTCCTCGTGCTCATTGTTATGCGGCGCGAACGGCTTCGCAGTCGCCGTTTGTTGCCGCCGGCTGTCATGCGATATACCTCGGCCCAAACGGTGCAGCCAATGGCAAGGTCGTCGCGAAGTGCACTCTGGCGCTGTGAAGGGCGTCTCGGACGGGTGTCGCTGCAAATGGATTGTTTCTGTGGGCGACTCTCGAGTTCAGCTGTTGCCCTAAGCAACTTGCGCGCTTCATCAACGTGAATTAGTAAAGAGCAGATGACGTTCTTTGTAGATTCTTTTCCCTATTTGCCATCGCTTTTCTTCCGCCCGTGACGTCAGAGCTTATAGCAAGGATGCAGTGTCGTTCGCCGGCTTCGGTGTCAAAGGCAAGCCTGCGGCGAAGAGCTGGAAGTACTGAGAAAAGGATTTTCACGAAAGGAAGGCATCACTTTCGTGTATCGCGAGTAATGCGACGGCATCACGGAAGACAGGAACGCGACCCCGTTTCGTAGCCTCGTGCCGGCTGCGTGCTTCTGTTCCTTGCACTGCTGTCTCATTTTCGTATCGACCAGACGGATGGCACTATGGCACGCGGCCCATCATCTGAAACGCCTTTGCAAATGCCTGCTGCAAAATCACGTTGAAGAGTGTCGGGAACGTGCCCGTCGACTGTATCCGCACCGATCAGAAAGATGCCGAAGCTGAAATGTTGCTGTTGCTGAAATGGCACTGTTGCTGTCAGCGCCGATCTCACTGCGGGTACCGAAGCTTGTGTTGTGAGGCGCGGATGACCGAAATCCCTCTTGGAAGCTCGCTGAATAATCCCGAGTGGCCAGCGATGGGCATGCGCACGGCGATAGCTAATCCGCCCTAGTTGGTTTTGAAACTTCATCGTACTCCAAGAGGGCGTTTCTTGCGCGCATTGCCACCAGTCAGCGCAGTCACCGGAATGGGGAGAAGCTCGGTCGGTCTTGGCCATCTGGCTTGCGCGTGGGCTACGCACCCCGTCCGAAGCGTACTACGCGGTTCGCTTGCGGTGCGGTAGGGGAGCGTCCGAGGCCCAAAGTGCGCCCCGCAGGTGTGCGCACCATCGCGGGGGTTTTCCCCCCCTGGCGGGATGGGGTCCCGCTGGAGTGGCGGCGGCGGTCCGGCCGCAGTCACGCGGCGGCGTGTGCGTTGACCCCGGCGGCGGGGAGAGCGCCGCCTGGCGGCCGGCGCGCATCAAAGCGCCGTGCAGCGCCGATAATTCGCCGCGCCGAGTGTGACAAACGCTCAAAGGGAGCCGCCAGGAAGATTCCCTCCTCGCGCCACCGAGCACTCCTCTCGTGCGCGCGGCGGGCCGATAGCGCCGCGATACCCCTTCTTGCCGCCCCCCGCCCACGCCCAACGGGAGCCCGCTGGGTAAACAAACCTTATCTCCTTTCGAGCGCTTTATAACGCCCCTATCGCCCGGCCCAGTCAGCGGCGAAAATCTGTGGGCTCCGCGGACGGCGCAAATCGTCGCACTACAGCCCCGCTTTCTGGCCTCGTGCTCCGACCTGAGGGCAAGGGATGTCGCGCTGTGCACGGGGCTGTTCCTCGAGGAAGTAAATCTTGCGCGGCGAGGCACCCCGGCAGCTCGTACGTGCATGAGTGGAACACGTACCTTATATAGCACCACTCATCAGTTTCTATTTTAGTACAGTACGAACAAATTTAACACATTTGTGGCACTACAAAACTCGAGGTGCTTTTGTAGAAGGTGCGAAAAGGTCGTATCTTCTGCGGGAAAACGTGGCCGTATTTCGTTGGTTTCCGTGAAGTTTTTTCGTTCTAAGAACTATGCTATCTAAATTTCATCCAGTACATCAAAGTTAAGCCAATTAAACGCACTTGTTAATAATATCAGCTTGATTAGAGTGTTTGTTGTCTTACTGTGAAATTTGTTTGCTTTTAGGTTTTTTAGATAAAACTTCATCAAAACTTGCAGAGATATGCTTGGATTAAAAAAAAATCAAAGAAACTCATCATCATCAGCCTGACTACGCCCGCTGCAAGGCAAATGCCTCTCCAATTAACCCTCTCATTGACCATTTGCGGCCACCCTATCCTTGCAAACTTCTTAATCTCATCCACCCACCTAACTTTCAGCCGCTCCCTGCTGCGTTTCCCTTCTCTTGAAATCCACTACCCTTAATTACCAGCCGTTATCTTGCCTTCGCATTACGTTCAGTCCCCGTCAAAAGTATACAGCCCAAGGGGTTTACTTGCGAGACCTGCAGCGTGCCTCGTTATATACCCTCAGCGACCATAATTTCTCAAAAGATGAATAGTTTCGAGTCAATCCCCCCAAACTTTGGACTTCTGGATATGGTAGGGAGCCGCGCTAAACTGCTTACGAGCAAACCCTTTGGGCTGTGTACACTTGACGGGGGCTGTACATGCCCTGCCCAAGCCCATTTCTTCCTCTTGATTTTGATTAGAATGTCATTAACCCGCGTTTGTTCCTTCACCCTCTCCGCCCGCTCCCGATCTCTTAATGTTACACCCATAATTTTTCTTTCCGTAGCTCGCTGCGTTGTCCTTAACTTAAGCTGAACCCTCTTGGTTAGCCGCCATGTTTCTGCCCCATAGGTGAGTACAGAAACTTTGGAATACACAAAATGTCTACCTATCCAATGGCAAATACTTCTAAAAAAAAAAAAATTCTAGCTGGTATATTTTTTTGGCTAGAGCCGCCGTGGTGGCTCAGTGATTAGGTCGCTCGGCTACTGAGCCGGGTTGGCCGCGTTTCGATGGAGGCGGAACACAAAAGGCGCCCGTGTGGTGTGCGATGTCAGTGCACGTTCCCAGGTGGTCGAAATTGTTCCGGAGACCTCCATCCCCTACACCTCTTACCTCCTTTCTTTTTTCACTCCCTCCTTTATCCCTTCCCTTATGGCGCGGTTCGGGTGTCCACTGAGATACGTGAGACAATTACTGCGCCAGTTCCTTTCCTCAAAAACCAAAACAGTCTCTTTAAGCCCTTTATATTTGGGCACGCCATTAGGTGAAACAGTCGGGCAAACCCTGCGCAGCGCAGGCGCTATCAAATCCTGCGCAAATGATGTGGAAACCCTACAAATGAGACAATCGACATCGGTAAAGCCAACATCCTTTTCAAAACGACCGCTAAGTCTATCAAAACGGGCCCAAGTGAGAAACTATAGCCGAGGCACTGTTCTGGGCTGGTTCCTCGATCGGGTCATCTTCGCCCTCTGAACTAAAAAGTGAGATGATGGAGGCAGCATCCTCAGAGCTACTGGCATACCATCGACAGACCGTGGACACAGCTGAATCACGGCCGCGTTTCAGGGCGCGCGACACGCGGAAAAAAGACGAGCAGAAGATAAAATTAATTTGAAGTTTTCTAGCGTCGAGTTTATTATACATAACCTGTATGTGTACATGGTGTATATTGCCGCCCTACCCCTATCCTTCCTTACTATCACTTCCCCTTTCTTTCCCTCTCTCTGTCCTTTTACTCACTCGAGCCGCAGCTCTAGGTGCTTTAGGTTTCGATGGCAGGTGCATAGCAGCATGTTTTCCTTCTATCTTTATTGCATCAATAAATAGCCAGTAACAACTAGCGTCGAGTTAGACCGTAGAGCAAGTTCATCAGCTACGCGGAAACGTTTGAAATTGGCGTTCGCGTCCATCGTTAGTGGGCTAACGGTGGTCATTGGGCGCGGTACGGAAAAATGTGCGTTGATGACTATGCCCGTTGCAGTGCTTTGGGGTTTCGCAGCTTCTGCATCGGTAGTACGCCAATCTTGTTGGTTGGCGAGATAGGTTCCAACAACCCCGCGATTGAGCTCTGGCTGGGTGTTCAAGGGCTAATCAGCCCCGATATTCAGGAGCCGCCGTATCGATGGCAGAAATCGTGAAGGGTGAGTTTTATAGGTGAAGCGCCTGAGCTGAAACTTCCCACATACGCGTAGCTGTAGACTGGCGTTTGTTTTCAGTCCCGTCTCGCAGAGTGTCCCTTTCTTTCTTTTTTTTTACGGAATAATAAACTTTTCTTGCGTATGCTCAGACGATAAGGGGGTTTGTTTTTAAAGCACCCTGCATGACTTGGCTGCTCTTTATGAGGCTCGTGCCGAGGTGAGGAGAAATGAGCGATCACAGCGTTCAACTAGGGTCCAACAGTATTAAACGCACTGCCTGACGTGGGGAGGAAGATCGCCGGCTGAATTATGATTTCATCTAGTCGCGGTCTGAGGGCCTCAGCTCTGGTCTTCTGTTGGGGCTCTCCGTGTCGGGGATAGGGGTCGTTCAGGTTGGTGCGTGTTAACTCCTTACGGCTTTTATCGCGTTAAATGCCCCGTTGTCGAGAAAACCCGGTGTCGGCGTTGTGAACGAAAAATCACAAGCATGACTCTGGCAGGTGGTGCCCAGAGAGCAACCTATAGGAGGCTGGTGGGCCACCTAGGTCGCGTGACCTTGTGGCGTCATCACAACCTGCCCACCGGATAGTGCCCACCGTGGCGGATGACAGCTAAATTAATGATTGGTCTCTCGGGAAGGGTAACCTGGGTCGCGTAAGGCCACCGCTGGGAGCACCTGCAATCGCAGGGCAGTGGCGCATCACTTAACCGCTGCCCCAGGAGGACTATGAGGACTCCCAGGGATGTATGGATGTAAAGTAGAGAAAGACTTTCAGCATATATGAGAATTAAAGGTGCACTAAAGAGGATTGGCTTCAGGGTGATATATCCTGAGGCCTGAAGCTTCACTCGACTGTAACGCTTAGCTTGGCAGCCGGAGCGTGCAGCTGAAGGTTTTGGCTTTACGTTGCTTACTCTAAAAATGCGAATGGTATAATGCTGACTTATCTTACTCGAACCTGTTTTGCCGTTGTTCTCATCTAAATGGGCTGTTAAGATCGTAGTACACGGGCCTGAAAAGAATTACTTCCAGACGTTTGTTATCGGGAAGCAAGATGCGGTGTTAAGGTCGGAGAGCACGGGTCTGGGAGAGACGTGGGTCGTCGTTAAGCAAAGATGCGGCGAAGGCTAAGCACCAGCGGAAGCAGCGGCGACGGCGGCGACGTCCAGTGGTCGAGTCTACCTTCGGGTCGCCGAACGACGGAGCGACACAGGCCTTGTGCTTCGGACATCCGGCGGCGGAATACGAGGACGGTCGTTTACCTGCTGGGAGGGAGCGAGCAGAGGACTTGCCGCAGTGATCAAGGCGACACATCAGTGTTTGTTGATCTACCCCTTCCCATCCCCCGAGCTGCGAGAGAGCCCGGCACCGCCTCTGCCGTGGGTGTTACCACCAGCGTCATCAACTGCCCATCCGATTGGACAGCGTTCCTCGAACAAAATTCCCCAGTCAGGGATCTGGGGAATGCGAACCGTATTTAACGTGATGTTTTTCTGTGATCGGAGCACTCCCGTTTCGACTGTAAATGTGTAGAATAAACCTTCTGTACAGTTTCCTCCTTAATGGAGTTCGCCATCGTCCTTCCGAGCCGGGACCTGTGCACCTGAACGACACACCCAACTCTAAGGGCCCCTCCGTCCGCAACAGGGCTCACTATTGTAACGCGAGTTTGGCGAAAGACTTGTGGGCCTTTTCACATTATTTTTTAATGGCTGGACTCGAGCGGCGGCGGCGGCGCACGCTGTTGTACCATAGTTGCACTTCTAGAGACAGCTCTCGCTGTGCCAAATTTAGCGGAGCTTTACTTAGCATTTTTTTTTAATCTTCACAAATGGACCAAGAAATCGACTTAACGGCAGAGTCATCGGGTTTGATCCTGCCTTTTGAAGATAGCTGGGCACCGCGCTCTTCTGTGCCAAGGCGTTGCCAAGCTCGCGCCGGGCCGGGAGACCGTCCAGACAAGGCTGACGGCCGCGCATATTATTTGCTTTTCTTCGGGGCGCTCTTTGCACTGGCTGGGCCACAGTGCTCTTGTCGTCCCGTTTTCCTCTCCCATCGGCTTTTCGCTCCCTCTTCGGGCGCCTTCAATTAAACTCTGCCTTTGAGGCCCGTCTCGGGCACACCCGCAGTGAACACTTAACGGGTTGAAAAGGTCCGTCGGCACGCGTTTGACGACTTGGCTTTTTTCTCTGCTTCCTGCCGTCGCCCACGTAGAGGCGCCCAGTGGTGGTGGTGCTGTTTCTGACGACGTCGTCCCGCCTTCGTCGCGTCTCCTCGGGGAGGGACAATGCGCCGAACACCCAGTCCGGCCCTCGGCATGGGCGAGGCACCGCTCTTTTTCCCTGCCGCTTCCTTTGCGAGGGCTCCCCGCGCCGCCGCTTCGGCGTAGCGAGGGACAACAAAGCAAACGCAGGCTGTGTGTCGCTTCGTGCAGCCGTCGCGCCCCATCTGCAGCGTGGAAAGTTCTCGCACTTTCACGGTGCGGCCCTCTCTGGGGATGTCTGTTGCGCGTTGAAATTGCATTTGAGTCAGGTCACAACTTTCAGTAGCGTGGCTTTTTGGGCTTGTTGGTACATAGTTCCAATATACTGTAGCGCAGCAAGAGACGAAGACACAAGAGACGAACAACACGAGCGCTAACTTCCAACAGATTTTATTCTCCTGAAGCATCACATTTATACGCCAGAAAACAGTAATCACATGTGCGAACAGTATCAATTCCTCAGAAAAACAAGCTCTTTATCTGAGAGGAGAATGGAAGGTGTGCTTACACACGAGCATCCTGACCTATTTATCTTTTCAGCTTCGATGATTTCGCGTGTTACTCTTTCTCTGCTTTTTCCTATTACGACACTTTTCGTCTCTCGTCTCTTGTGTCTTCGTCTTTTGCTGCGCTACAGTATATTGGAACTATGTACCAACAAGCCCAAAAAGCCACGCTACTGAACTATATTTCTAGTACAACGGGCCCGCTTTTTAATGTTCGCCAGAATCCCTGTGCTACAGTTTCACTCATAGCGCTTGCGACATGCCGTGCACGCACAATGTCGTTCTGCATTCGCAACAAGTTGCTGCCTGAAGACGTGAGGCGGTTGTTTGGAGGATTCGTCCCATCGGCTGGTCACGGCATGAGGGCGTGCAAGCTTGCCAAGTCCGAGTGGTACAGGCAAGCCCGGCTTTACAGGCAGTGCCTCGAGGCTCAGCTTCTCTCGAATGGCGAAAGTCAGGCAGCCTGGCGAACTCTTCGTGAATACCAGCGTATCACTGCTCAAGCTACCGAATGCTTGTGGGCTCAACATCTGCCACAACTACGGGCCGACCTTGCGAGCAGGACGAAGACAGCCCGGAGCACCGTCCACACCCTGGAGGCCCTGGATCTACCGGATGACGTGTCAAGGGTTCTATCGTTAGGACCAAAGTTTGCTGTGGAGCCCAAGCCGTCAGCTGCACAACTACTTGCGATGGTACGCCAAGTATCGCAGCGTGCAACGCAACTGGAACTCGACCGCTGCATTTCAGGAGTCGACGTTCTGCAATGCTCAAAGCCAGGATCTTCCAAGCTACCCCTCAAGCGTGTCGAGTCCTTCATCAAGGAACAGGACCTGGTCGTGCTGCCTGCTGACAAAGAAGGTGGTTTTGCGATTCTATCCTGTGAACTTTACAAGTCCAAGGCTGACGAAGCCGTGTCTTCTGTATTTAACTGCCGCAACGAAGTAATGATGTCAAAAGTAAAAGCTAAAGCGAAGAAGTTATGCAACAAGTTAAACCTTACCAAGCTGGCTAAAGAAATAGTCGATGCACGAAAAGATTTTTTAGACGTGTTTTTCAGTGCAAAAACCCATAAACCGGAAAAACCATTCAGGGTGATAATTTCTGAAACTGGCACATGGCAAAAAACGGTTTCGATGTACTTACAAAGCAAACTTAACCTTTTACCGCTTGACGACCCTTTTATGGTTAAGAAATCTGACGAAATTTTAGACTTTGTTCGGTCGCGCTCTGATGACAGCATTGTTGCATTTTCTGTGGATGTTAAGGATCTATATTACTCGCTGCCAAACGACAAGGTGCTGTGCTGTGTAGAGGAGTGCATAGATGAGTTCGGGTGTGTTGCTTTCCAGAACGCGGCGGGTGTGTCGGCGAGCAGTTTTTTAGAAATTTTAGCTATTTACTTGCAGTCAACGTTCATTAACTGGGAAGGAAAACCCTACCTTCAGAAAGAAGGGATATGCATCGGGTCGTGCATAGCGCCGATTCTGAGTAATCTGTTTTTATCAAAACTTGACAAGGCTGTTTCCAGCCACTTAGACAGCTTGGACGTAATCAAGGTCTTTAGATTTGTTGATGACTTTTTTATTCTTGTTAAGTGTGACCATGGCTCACTTGAGCCAAAGGCTCATAGCATTTTAACTATCATGAAAGAACATTTTAAACCGCTTGTTTTAACATCAGAATTGCCCATCAAAAACTCCATTATATTTTTAGACATTAACTTCACCTTTCACGCTCTGCTGGGCCTACCAGCCGCGTAGCAACAAGCCGATGCTGCCATATCATTCCGCTCATTCAAAACTGGTAAAAAGAGGTATTGTCAATTTATGTTTTCAAAATGCTCTCCAGAAATCTTGTCCGCACATGATGACCGATAGTTTTCAAGAGCAGTCCAAGAGGCTGACTAATGCCGGGTACCCCTCCCATGTTCAAGTTTCTGTTGCCGAAAAACTTGTTAAGAAAATGAGACCAGAAAATCAATGTCACCCAAACCCGGTTCCTCGTGAACGAAAAAAACCTTGTTGTATTACCTTATCTCCACAAGATTTCCCACAATTTGAAAAGAATTGGTCAACGAGCGAATGCAACCGTCGTGTTCTCGGCGCCGAAAAAACTTGCAACGTTGTGCAAACTGGGAAAAACAAACACCAACAAAGCGCGCGGATGCGCAACTGGGCACCAGAAGCCCTACGTCACGTGCGATGAAGGTGTTGTGTATAAAATTCCCTTGTCATGCGGGAAACACTATATCGGCCAGACGGGGAGATGTCTGAACGAGCGCCTAATGGAACACGCTCGCAACGTCAGAAACGGGCAAAGCGGATCGCTGGTTGACCACATTCTCGCATGCAAGTGAAAAACCTGTAAGCCTTTCTTTGATAAAAGTGTCGTAATAGGAAAAAGCAGAAAAAGAGTAACACGCGAAATCATCGAAGCTGAAAAGATAAATAGGTCAGGATGCTCGTGTGTAAGCACACCTTCCATTCTCCTCTCAGATAAAGAGCTTGTTTTTCTGAGGAATTGATACTGTTCGCACATGTGATTACTGTTTTCTGGCGTATAAATGTGATGCTTCAGGAGAATAAAATCTGTTGGAAGTTAGCGCTCGTGTTGTTCGTCTCTCGTCTCTTGTGTCTTCGTCTTTTGCTGCGCTACAGTATATTGGAAATATTGTCACAACTTTGTCGCCCCCTACTCGGACTTCCAGCCAATCTACCGCACACCACCCTTCGGGGTGCGCTTCTGTAGGTCTGTAGCGTGCGTCTTCGCAAGGTGCCGGGCGGAGAAGTACTGTTTATATTTACCACGAATAGCTACTTGAGAGTAACGAGCAGTCGCCGTCGCTGCTCTCCGTGGTTTGGCGCCATACAAGCATTTAAACACCTGCACGAACTGGTCTTTTCTCGCAGATCCATCAAACAGAAACCCGTTTGCATGAAATGGCCTTTTAATGAAACAGCGGTGCGATGCGGTTGCAGCGCATGGACGGAACGCATTGAAGTAACGCACATTGTGGGATGTGAGGACTCAGGCTGATATTTTTCTTCGTAGCTGTGGCTTCTCTGCTGCGCAAAGGGTCGCCAGCCGAGTTCGAGCCTCGATGCACCGTTGTCCTGGTGCTGCCTTGTTTCTGTACCATCGCGGAGACGGACAATCGAGGCAAGACAGATATATGGGCTGTCTCTTGAGCTTAGTTTTCACTGACAGGGTTGCGTGGAAGCGTTTCGACCACGGAGAAAAGAGATCTTTTGCGCTCTAGCACGAGCACGTCATGTCCTGGTGAGCTAAAAAGAAAAAAGACAAAATCGGCGGGTAAACAAGGGGCGGCTTCGTAGCCGCGACAAACATAAACGGCAGGGAATGGAACCGGGGCATATACGCCTAGAGACGCCAGACACGCTGCACTCAACTTCACGGTGGCGGAGTTCAAAGAAGGAGACAGAGTGCGAGGTAAGGGAACCAGACCAGCTGATCCTGCAAGGCTAGTCGGCATCATTGTCAGATGACTTAGTGCCATAACGTACGTCGTAAGCATTAACAACGAAGAACGTTTTGTGCATGGCGATCACATCGTTTGGTATATTGGGGTTTAACGTCCCAAAGCGACTGAGGCTATGAGAGACGCCGTAGTGAAGGGCTGTGGAAATTTCGACCACCTGGGGTTCTTCAACGTGCACTGACATCGCACAGCACACGGGCCTCTGGAATTTCGCCTTCAAGAAATTCACCCCCCCCCCCCCTCCTCTTCCCCTATAGATAGGGACGATTATGGCTGTAAGAGGACACAACCGAGTCCTGTGATTTGACTCTCAAGTACGCTCGAATTTTCCCGTGACTGTAGTCTCGAAAAACATTGCAGTGGGAATTCGGATATGTTCTAAACTAAGCCCAAAGCCAAGCCTTATCAGTGCAGCGTGCGTTCACGAGAGCTCATGTTGCTGGCGTATGCAGAACGCGCTGCTTGTCTGATGGTTTGGTTTAGTTGGGTTTAACGTCCCAAAGCGACTGAGGCTATGAGAGACGCCGTAGTGAAGGGCTCCAGAAATTTCGACCACCTGGGCTTCTTTAACGTGCACTAACATCGCACAGTACACGGGCCTCTAGAATTTCGCCTCCATCGAAATTGAGCCGCCGCGGCCGGGATCGAACCCGCGTCTTTCGGGTCAGCAGCCGAGCGCCGTAACCACTGAGCCACCGCGGCGGGTTGCTTGTCTGATGGATATGCAAAAGAAAGAATCTCGGACATTGTAGTAACAAAGCCGAGCATGAACGCGTCCTGAGCGTTGCTAAATTCCGCGCTTGCTTCCAGCGGTTGCGTCGGCACTGGGCTTTTTGCACTCGCTCCATGCAACGAACGCGCCTTTGCCTTCGTGGATCTTGGGGCATTTTCCAACCTGGTTGCGAAACGTCACCGGTGAGCGCGCTTCGACCAAGTGGGGGATGCATTTCGCCGCGGCTGGACCAGCGTTTGGCTCGACCCCGCGCGGCGGCCAAAGGATGTATTTGGCGGCGGCGGCAGGACTTTAATGGAGAGCACAATCGCGACAGGGGGCGGTGGCCATCAGTGAAGGGCGAGACCTTGCCGTGCTCATTTGCGCCTCCCGCGAAGCCTGCGAGCGATTAGCGACGCGGCACGCAGGCTGGCGCGCGGCAATGGTCTCTCTCCCCAGTCGACAACAATGCTCGGGCGGCGAGTCGGCGTTGTTGGACGGCCCCCGCTGGCGGCATCTCAGCCGAGGCCTCGAGATCAAAGGCGCCGCCGACATGTGCCCGCCAAGATCGGCGCAGCCCTCTCGGCGGCCTCGACCAAAGGAGCGCGCTGCTCCCCTCCTCGCAGCGGCAGCGGCGCTCCCTCCGATGGCCGCCGCCGCCGCAGACCGGAGCCCGGCACCCGCGACCCTCGGACACCCATTAAAGCCGCCGGCGGCTCCTTCCTCGTGGTCCACAGTGGCTGCGGTCGATTAGATCCGCGCTGCCCTCAACCCAACGCGAGAAACACGCGCCGCCGAACAGATTCTTTTCAAGCAGCATGTTTCACTCTGCTCCGAAACAACAAAAAACTGCTGGCACTGGTCGGGGGAAGGTGGGCCGAGATTCTTATCCGGACTTCCCGGCGGTATTGGTTTATGTAGCCCAAGTTCATAAAGCTCCCTGCCGTGCTGTACGTGCGCACGGTGCGCTCAGTTCGCATTCAGGTCTGGTGCGCAGGCTTGTACGTAAGGCTTGTCTTGCGCAATAAAATTTACAGGAAGAACACGAAAGCTGGCTTCTGTTCACGGTATTGGGGCTGGCCAGGAACACTTGCGTCTGTCCACTAAGCAAGTTGTATAGAAGGCGCACAACTTATTGGTCCGTGAGGACTTCCTCTGCGGCCTCGCGTGCATATTTTGTAAGCGCGTTGTACTATACCTTCGAATCGAAATGTGCAACGACTTGGGCTGCCGGAAGGCGAGGTATACGGGTGGCAGTTTGTGCGTTTTGGCGTCGTTACGCATTAGTGTATCGCTAGAACTATCGATGCCATGCTTCCACCACGCATGGGGTGTAGTGGTTATGTTTCTAGTGTGCGGCAGTTAGGTAAGGTTCTCAATCCCTTACTGGAGTCGGTTCGCATTTTAGATGAGCGTGCGCGGCAAGCTCGTGTGTTGAGTTCCGGATTGGTATTTATGTGCGCAGCACCAGGAGAGTGACGAAGCTAGTGCGCTGTTAGGACACGCGGGTCCACATGTCCATGAGACTTCACGGTTGCTGGTCTTGGCACGGCACATGCGCTGTTCCTGCAACAGAAGAAACATTAAAGGCATGTGGTCATATATACGCAAGCATGCTGTAAGTGAAACCACATATTTTCAAAGACGTCCACCGGGTAATTATTTTTTTGCTAGCTGTCGGGCTAGTTTCGTAGGTTGAGGCCCTAGGTGTACTTCAAGTGAAGGAGAAAATGTGAAATCTGTACCATTGAGCCAGGTTGGATTCAGTGCATCATGGGCGCACTCTTGCGCTGTTGTTGCTTGTATTTGCGCCCTCAACGATTTGCAGTAGCGTGATTGAGGATTAATTAAAGAGGCCCAGGTTTTGTATCAGTGGTGCCCGTTTGTGTAGTCACAAGCCTGCTAAAGCTTTTTCTAAAGCCGCTAAGGTAACGATCGTTGTGTGCAAGTCGATGGAAGGAACTGTCGCTGAGCTGGACGGCTGTGTCGAAATGCATGATCACTGAAAGGGCGACAAGAAGTTATTTAATCGCCTTGACTTCGGATGGTGCTGTTGTGGTGTCTATTTTGTTCTCATTTTCAGACTTTAATGTTTTGTGAACATGCAGTGCTAAAACGGGGGCTAGTTGGTTTTGCATCATTGTTAAGCGCGCTACTTTACAACGCAATCATACGAAAACACACACACACACACAATCCGGAAGATGTATCAATAAAATACTAAGTGAGCATTCTAGGAATTGTGGGCTGGTCACGCACCCGGGAAGCTTAGCCACGCATTGCGCTCGGCACGGGTGTCGTCCGTTATGCAGTGACACAGGCACAATCGGACATGAAAAAGAAAGGATTGAAAGAGAGATAAGAGAAGCATTTGCAATTCTTGAAGCGGATCCTGATAAATGTGTCAGTGATTCTGCCATTACCGCAGAAATAGCGCTGATAAAAAAAGGATAGAGACGCAACGGCACGTGCCTAACCTGAACGCATCATTTGCGCTTTGATTGTATAAAAGCACAAAGTGTTTCATGTGTAATAAACAGCTGTGAGTTCGCGCATCGTCGTCGTGTGTGTTTTTTGTGTTATTGTGTTGTAAAGTAGCGCGCTTAACAATAATGGTTGTGAACATGCTGTCTTCCAATAAGAATGTACGCTAATTGTGTGCATAGTGTAAATAAAACGGTGGGGCTATTGAAATTCGCGTACTATGGCGGCGGCGCCAACAGCAGCAGCACGCCGGTGCTCGGTGGCGCCAGCAAACATTCACGGTCATTTACGTGCTGGTCTTGGGGAAGCCCCTTCGTGCAGGGCCCCGTTGCCCTCACGTTGTCCAGCGGCGAAGGGCCGCAAGGCAGCGTGCGTGCCGACCTACCCTCGGACGCGAATGAGCCGCTCCGGCGCTCGCCGCGCATGCGCGTTGTGCCAGCTGTGCTGCTGCTGTCCGCCGCTTGCCGAATGCCCGTGCGCGCCTGCTCGCCCTGAACGCTCGTGTGCGTGCGCGGTTGCGAGTGATGGTCTGCGTTGGGTTGACCGCTTGAGCGTGCGTCGTCGTCGTTCGTCGAGCGCCACGCTTGACAGTTGCTGACATGGCGACCATACTCAGGAAGATGCCTCGTTTCACCGTCAAGTTTTGTTCGGCCTTCTCCAAAGCGGAACGGTCGCTTTCGGAGTGCCCGCTGGTGAGCGCATCGCTGTTTTTTCTACCCGCTTTTCTTCCTCTGCACCTCACCAATGCTGATTTATTAGTCGCGAGCAGTGTGGGCTACTGTTCTGAGGTCGTTTTTTTTTCGGTTCTACCGTACCTCACTAAGCGGCGTTGATTGAAGAGCAGGCGATGTAACAGTTGTGATGACGTTTTTTAATGAAACGTTTTCATCACTGCTGCCTCGCTGACTCCTCTTGTTTAACGAATAACAGGTTTATTCATATTCATTCTAGTTTAATAAAATCATCAACGGCATGCGAATGGCACCACTTGCAGCATGCAGCTCCTGGAAAATTTTCGCTTAACCAGCTCAGGGCAAAAGCAAAGCTTGCCATGCAAATTCACTACTGGCTTAATTAGCACTTTCACAGGAATTGTTAATGCAACGGATGTAGCGCACTATAGAACGCGACAACGCTGGCACAAAACCGTCTCGATTAGTTTCACTCGGCTGTAATCGCAGCGCGTTTTCTTGTGCACGAACCCTTGTTGCCAACACATGTGCAGTCTGAAGCGCTGTTTACATTCTGACGGTGTCTTCCCAAACAAAATGCCGAGCAGGAGTTTCGTTCGTGCATTGAGTGCGTTTCGCTAGACTAAAATTACGAAAAACGTTGGTGCACATTCTAGCTCTGCATCGATGGTAAGGCATTGAAATTGCTACTAATTTTGTCGTTCTGCTTTTGAATTCCATGCAGATATGCATGTCAGTGAGTTTTGTTCGGTGGGCGGATATTACAGACATTAAAGTTATCGAAACAGGCTGTGAAACCGTTATGCCGTCTGGTTATGCTTTCACTCTTGGATAGTAGTGTCTACAGACTCGGTAGTCATTTCGTTATAAAATGCAGTTCCACGCCATTTTGCGAGTTCAGTTGCTTGTGTGTTCATCTTGGAAAGTAATGTTGAGACGTTGGCTAGAGATGACCAGTATTATTTTGTCTAAAAAGATCAGTCTTATGCGCAATTCTTAAATGGTGAGTTATGAAGCTATGCGGAAGTTTACGTTTTTGAAGTCTTGTAGATGCAAATCATGTAAATTTGTGTCCGAGATATACGTGGTTCTATAGCTCTGGACCCTAAGTACGACCAGGCTGGAGATAGGGAAGGACTGCTTTACTGCGAGGAAATGGGGAGGGTCGGCCGGAATATATATATATATATATATATATATATATATATATATATATATATATATATATATATATATATATATATATATTATAAAGTTGAGGAAATGAAAAGCGCTGTCTCTTCTCTGTGGATGGTCTCACCCGCACCGTGAGGGAAGGGTAAGAGGTTGGGAGTGAAGGGTGAAAGAGGTGCGTAGTGGTGGACTCCGGAATAATTTCGACCACCTGGGGTTCTTTTAACACGTCGCCAGCCTGCCGCGCCGCACGAGGGAAAGGGGAGAAGACGCAAATAGGAAAAGATCAGGTTCAAGAACTTGTTCACTTCAGGCCATCGTAGTCAGGGGTGAGATCCGTGTACATTGGAACGAATGGATGGAAACGATGGCGGACGGACGCTGTAGGACACTAGCCTATATTAATGTGCATTACAAAGCACCGTGTCTAGCTTGGTATTGAATCTGAATTTAGCGATGGTATTCATCTGAAATTGTGGGGACTCATTGCACTTTTTCGTTTGAAATTTTTTTATTCTGCACTTCGATTACAGCTCTGGAATACTGAGCGAGCTAATGGGCAGTTTAAGGCCGTCGCGGTGGCACAGTGACGGTGGCGTTCTGGCTATGTACGACCACATTTCGAAGTGCAAAAACACCTATTTCTGTGCGCTTTGAGGAATTAATGCGGGCCATTGTGTGCCTCATAAGATCTTTGGCAACGTAAAATTCCTGTTAATATGCTTGACGTTGCTGTTCACTCTTTATTAGTTTAGTATAGGGATGGGCACGGGGGCTTAGTGGTTAGGGCGCTTGGCTGCAGAGCCGGGGGACTCGGGTGCAGTCTCGGCCGGGGCGGCCGCATCTCGATTTGAGTTGAAAGGCAAAAGGTATACCTGCAGTGTGCTGTGCGATGTTAGCGCATGTGAAGGAACCCCAGGTGGTCGAAATTAATCCGGAGTCCCCTCCTCTACGGCGTCCCTCATAGCCCTTGTGTCACTCCGGGACGTTAAACCGCACAATTTACAAAAATTTTCCAGTCGAAATAAAATCTCTGGAGCACGTCATGGACTCTTACTACACGCACGGAAGGTGAAGTTGGAGAGCTCTCGGGAGGAAGCCTGTCTTTGCGTTGGCTGCTGCAGTGATGAGGTAGAAGATCGACCACATGTACGAGGTCGGCCACTCTTTGCGCGAGCACAGGAGTGCGTAACCGCGCTCTGAGTGCCACTGCGCCCGACACGGCCGCTTATCGCAGCAAAGTGGCACAGGCGAAGATGGACCTGGAGGCGGTGCTTAGCGTCATTTGCAACTTCGCTTCTACTATGCGCGGCCGTGTCGGACGCAGTGACCCTCCGAAGAGCGCGGACACGCACTCGCGTGTTCGCACTAAGAGAGGCTTTAGACCGCACGTCTCTCGCGCCGCATTCATCTGTGTCGCCGATGACTTATCGAGTCACTGCCACTGGCAGTGGCTTAATTTTGGTATCTTACACACGACAGGAACGAAACAATTGCGAATAAAGGACACCGCAGAGCTCGTGATGTCCTTTCTTTGTATGTTTTTCGTCCTTGTTGCATGCACTGGTAGCTGTGGATCTTTACCAAATTGCCCGCGGGATTTATTTTCTTTCCTTAACTCGTGGGCGTGTGATACGTGCATGGCAGTGATGCCTGTCGCCAGGTGTCCACCAAGAGCGAGACGTTTTCGGAACTTGAACCAACTCGTCCAACTTTCGGTGTTCGTTACCTATGAGCTTTTGCTTCCTTCATAACCTCCTCGACCGCTGCCTTTCCATGTTGCGCTGGCAAGCGCCATGCATTGCGACAATCATTCTTTGCTTGCGTGCACCGCAGGAGTTTTCATCTCTTTATTCATATTTTGAAATTTGTTGGGGTGTGTAGAATAGCGGCCGATTCCACCTCGAAGCAGAGTTTCAGGGGTCCATCACACATTTGCCCCAGCTCAACAGCCACGCTGTACTCTTTTATTGAAGTTTTTTTTTCTTTAAAATGTGTGACGATGAGATCTGTAGCAAAAGTTGCTTGCTTGGTTGCCGTTCTGGGGGAGAGACGAGGAGACGAAAATCGCTCTTTTTTTTTTCCCTCGCTTCTTGGGCGCCTAGCGCCAGAATACAGTGTTAATGATTATCCAAGGGCTTACAAAGTGCTGAAAGGCATTTCGATCTTGTTTCGGACACAGTGTCTTTATAGTGTATGTAAGAACCGCTGTAAATATCAGGCTAATGCTATGCGACGACGCGACGGTTGTGCCCGCGCTAAGCAAGGTTTGGACCCGCCGGAGAACGACTTGGCCGCTGCGTGCACTCCCGACAGACCTGAGACGTCATATGATATGAACTCAAGTCGCTGACAGCAAATCTCAGACGGCTTGGTTCTGTTTGAGTTGAGGGGCTGTTCGTTGTGCTGCTCAGAGCTGTTGTGGATGTGCGCCTACAAGCTCAAGCTGTGTGTGAGCGCGGCCTCCGATATCTGGGCATATTGTTGTAGGTCGCGGCCGAAGGCCAGTTGCTGCTGCCAGGTGGGAAACACGTTCCTTACGCGGGTATTGTTTATTTTTTTACTTTTCCTCGCAGTACTACGCAGGGAATCCGTCATTACGTCAGGCATGCTTTTTTTTTTTTTCTAAAAACTGTGTGTTGTCACATTGATCCACTCATGGAAAATTACTCGGTGATGCGCACTCCTCGGTATGTGTGGCAGGTTCGGGATGCTGGTGAATTCTGAGAGAAATAAAAATAAAAACGGCGGCTGCGATCGTCGTGAAAGTGGTTCTACCTTGAGAACCACATTGGGAAGTTAGGCTGAAGAGAAACGCTTTCAGTAACGTATGGAGTAATGAGAGCCTGGAAACTTTTGCGCATTTTATAGTATGGTTTGCACGTGAAGTGCCTAGCCTGGCAGGTATCCGCTTCTGCGCTGTACACTGTCGTACGTTGCACTGATATCAGCTAACCGCCTTTTATTCCCGCCTGCTGGTCTGATAAAGCACGCTGCTACACCACCCATCCTTGGTGCTTTTTTGGAGTCAACAAACCTTTTGAGCCGCTAGCGGATTGCTTGTGCGTGACAAGCTTGAGTGCTGTCCGCAGGAGCTCAGTGAATCACGGCTGGACGTGACTGAATTAATCGGAAATCTTTTTTCTTTTTCTCCCCTGGGTTTGAATCGCAGCTGTGATGCGAAATTCGCCGTAGGTAAAGCACTGGGTTCTTAGTCGTGCTGCGTGGCAAAATACCTTTCTTTTAGAACGGTGGCCACCCTTCTATCGGCAATACTTTGGGCCTGCTGCTTTCGATGATGGGCCTACAAATGGAAGCAGCGAGGGCCTTAGCTCTCGCAACTCTCAGGCTGTCCGGAGTTGCCGGAGTGTTGGCGAGAGCCGACTGGTAGCAGCAACCCCGTGGGGAGCTTTTCTTTTTTTCTCCCCGCCCGGAAGGCATAGAGGCGGCGCCGCGTGTGTCTTGAGGGGCGCCGCCGATGCGAGGCGCGGCGGGCGGCCAGGATGAAAGGGGCCTAGCTGCCGCCGCCTGGGGCTGCGGCTCGCCCTTCTCCTCCCTCCTTTCTTTGTGTGTGTGTGTTGGGGAGGGGGGAAGGGAGGGGCCTTCCCTCTTGGCCAAGCTGGGCGGCCCCCTTGCTTTGTGCATTTTCCTGCTGTAATACACAGGGAAGGCCTTAATTTCGCCTCTGCCCTGTAATTTCGTACGGGCCCTGCATGACGAGAGCGACGACTGCGCCGCTGATGAGGTCGCTGATGCTGCTCACGACCGCCGGATTCTCGACGGCGCTTTGTGCCGCGCGGCCTTCCGCCCCAGCCGATACCGGCCCTAGCTGCGTACCGGCTTTCGGTGTCCTCTTTTGGACTCGAGTCTGCAGCGCCTCGGCGCGACGTCCCGTTCCGCGTTTTTCGAATTTGAAACATTCGCCCAGGTGCACAACCGCCTCACTTTCGCCGCTGGCTGTGGCGCGCGCCGCGCTGGGTCTCGGGGCCACCGTGACCGCGCTGATTTGCGATATGCGCGTCGAGTTTTACTTCCGGCATTCGGCATGCACCGCGGGAGTCGTTTCTGCGAAGGCCGTCTAGTGTTGTTGCCGCACCCGTATAAGTATTTAATGCTTTACAGCAGGGGTTCTCAAACTTTTTTGCTTGGAGGAACCCCAAAAGCCTTCAATTAGTTCCAGGGAACCCCCCCCCCCCTGCTTTCACTTACCAGCAATGTTTTCGAGTGCATTTTTGCAAAGAGAGAGTTGCAAAAGTTAAATGTTTATTGCACAATTGCACAGATTAATACAAATACTAATGTGATGGGTGGTATACTGCTTCCCTTTTAAGAGCAAGTCAAAGAATGGCTCAGCAGCACTCAGAGCCAGTCTCGTATCAGCTGCCGGGTCAGGGCCGGTGAGGGTTCTCGCGGAACACGAGAAGACAGCCCGCGGAACCCCTGTGTTCCGCGGAACCCAGTTTGAGAACCCCTGCTTTACAGAAAGCGTTGACTCACAGTGGCGGAAAAAAACTAGGAAACTAGCCAGTAAGTATGCCGGACACGAGAACGGAGAAAGAAAAGAGCATTAAACGACTGGTACAAAACGAGGAAGGTAAAAATTGGATTAATTCAATGGAAAAGAAGCATAGTGTAGAACTGTATTGATACTGGAAGAGGCAAATCAGGGAGGAATCGTTCTACAATAACTTAAGAGGCAGTCTCTCATATAGCCTGAGTCGCTTTGGGACGTTAAACCCTAATAAACCAAACCACACAAAAAAAAAATTTAACGAAGAAGATGACACATGCCGTGTGTGGTAAATCTGTTGAAACAATTGATGACCTCATGCTCAAATGTGTTGGTATCCATCCGGATGTCGATGCAGGCACAGTCACTCTTCTTGAGGCTCTAGGGTTTAGAGATAACAATGGTCATGTAAACAAATCTACGTTGGAAGCTAGCAAAAAGCGATTGGAAGATTGGTGACTCAAAAGCAGAGAGGTGACATAAGGTTAGAAGTGTAGGAAAATGTATTTAAAGGGTCAGTCTACTGAATTTTATCGACCATATTTTCTTTGCTGCAACCGATAGCTCTTTACTCAAATTACCGTTTAGCCAGCTGTGGTGCCAAGGAGTGCGGTAGAACACTTTAAAATAGAATTTATTAATGTGGGAACACATCTCTATGAGATGGTAGTCTCATCTGGCAACCATTTGGATTTCCGCCGCGCGGCGACAAACATGGCGGCGCCCGTCGAAGCCGGACCTCTCGCTTCGGACTGAATTCTCGTTGTTGCTGCCTTTTTCAGTGCGTTCACTGGCCATAAATGGGGCGCCTGTCTTTCGCTTCGTCTCATCTCGCCTATAAGAAAACATATAAGAGATAAATTTGCTTTATTTTAATAATTAGAGTGACGATTCTGCCGCTCCTAGGCTTAAGTGGAGAGTCAGTTTGTTTACAGCAATGGTTCCCGTCCTGACGACCAGATGGCGCCACTATAGGCTGAGTTTATTTTTGCGTCTCTGCTAGCATACGCTGAACTAAAAGTGGGAATGTGCCTGCGTTTTGCGTACGTGTAACTATAAATATTCATGTGACAGAAAAAGCGAGCGGTACGCCTTCTACAGTTTACTAGAACAAAACGTGCGTTTCTCTGACATTGGGGCATACAAATGGTATGTAGTATATTCACTTATGCTTCTACAAAAAAAGACTACCACTTTCTTGAACAAAATGAACGTTTGGGGTCGCCACCATGCATTTTTACGCAGCTTTTAACGCCGAAATAAAATATAAATTCCTGCCTAAAGGCCGGTTCACATGCAAGCGACTGAGCGATTGAGCGACGCGTCGCAGCGAAAATTTCCAACTTGTTGAAACCTCGCCGCTCGTCGCAGCGACGACTCAAAACAGGTTTTTCCGCCGCGGCGACAGGATTCGCTAGCATTTTCGCTGTCATGTGAAACAGGCTTAAACCGGGCGCAGATCCCTCGTTATTGATGTTATAGGGTGCCAACTACCAGAATATGCCATTATTTATACACTCATCTCGGTGAGTAGACTGACCCTTTAAAGAAAATCGGCGAATTTTATCATCAATCTAGGACCTAGCTCTACGACACATTAAACAAAAATAAAGAAAAAAAAGCCGAGCATGGTAGCAACTGGCACCACCCCGTTTCAAACGGGACGCTTCTATCTTCCATCTATCCATGGTCTCCTCTGCAGACCTCTGCTACACTTTACCTCTACTGTGCTTTCACGCGTGTTTGTGGGCCGGTTGGAGTAAAGCTGATCTAGGTACTTAGGCTGGAGTGGCTAAAAAAAAAAAAAAAAAGACGGCGTATTTTGCTTGCCCTCGAACGGCGTCACTCGAACCACGCTCGCTTTCGGTTAGATACGGACTGACTGAGCCGGCCCGCGCGCTAATCGTGTCCATTCTTGGGCCCCGCGGCCCCCCGAAGGGGTCGAGCCCCCTTCCGCGAAGCAGCTGGGGCTGCGGGCGTCCTTCCATCAGTGACCGCTAGGCGCACTTGACGCACTACTGAAGAATGCCACGTCGGTGGCGTCGTGTGGGGTCTGCGGTCGTAAACCCCTACGGCATGGGCTTGGTTTAGCCGGTGCTCTTTTGTTCAGATTGGGAGCTGGAGACGACTCCACAGTCAAAAGGTTAGGTGAAAGGGAGCCTTGGGTGGGGTTTGGCTTGGCACCCTCGCTGTCCCTTGAGGATTTCATGCAGGTTAGACCGGAGATTGTGTAACAGCACAGACGTATGAGCGCGTTTAGAATCGCCACACGCTGAAAGCGCCAAAACGTCTGCTTTTTTCTTCAGTGTTCGAAAGGGTACATGGTTATCGAAGTCCACTCTAGACAAACTGGAGAAGTGTTCCTGTAGCGCCGAAAGTCATGGGCTTTGAGCTGTCGTCACCGTGTGTTTGGAGTTTGTTCCCCCTTCCTCCGGCCTTTTTTTTTTTTTTTGCAAGCCTCAAAACCGATGTTCGAAGCCGCAAGCGGCTGCAGCATGAATGAGAGATTGGTCTGCTTTTTGAGGAAAGGAAATGGCGCAGTATCTGTCTCACATTGTTTATTTTATTGCTGCTTTTTAATGTTCTGTTGGGGCCATGTGTTCGTGGTTCTGCTTGCTTCGGTAGTTCATGGGTTTGCTTCAAAAGACGGACAGGAGGTGAAACGTGCGTGGTTATAGTGAAGTTCGCGGTGCCGTATTTTGCTTGCTGCATCCGGTCGCTTTATGGGAATGACCATTACGTCCTTTTTCTTGGGCCCTCCGCACAACCGTACAGAAAGGGGTCAGTCAACCCGGCGGGAGAAGAAGGAGGCGCCGAATGGCGGGGGATTACAGGAGACCTCAAACTCCCCTCATGGACTGAGTCGTTAGGCGGCATCCTGTGTGCACGTGTGTACGGCGAGGCTGACCCGCGCCACAGTGCGTGGCTCTTTGTACCATGTCTGCAGCGGCATGCTTTGACATATTGTCACGCTAGCTGCAGGCATGAGGAGCGCCGACGAGAAACAGATGAGTTGAAATGGCGTTCCTCGAACTTGGCGGCAACCGGACCTTGGGAAAGCGAGTGTTCGCGAAGCTCGCAGCGGGAAAGCATAATTATCCGAAATCGTGATGGTGGAAAGTGGGCATATGTGTACAGTGTCCCGATGAGTTAGCTTCTTTCCCCAATCATTCATTGGTTGTTATTCTTTCCCCAACTGCTGATTTGTGGTATTTTCCTTTCCCCAATAAGTTATTGGGTGGATGTTTGTATAGTACTTGATTGGTTATTCTCCCACCGAGGGCGGGGACATTGGTTTTAAAACCAGCTGCTTCGGCAGGACCGAGGGCTGGTTAGAACTGCGAGCCAGTCAAGTGTAAATATGTTTTCTCCTTGCTTGTATCCTCCTTTGTGCTTTTAATTGTTATAAAAGGTTTAACCTCTCCAGAAGTGTCCTCTTGCAATGTGATTGAGCAAAACGAATCTGTAAGACGTCAAGAATCCTTACAACAATCATCTTTAACCAAATTTCCCTCTACGAGATCAAGAGGGAAACCAACTGTTATCATCGTCTGTCTCCGTATAGCACTTTCGTTGAGATTCAGGACGTACTTTGGGCTCGAGTGCCCTTGATAGCGTTCATGTTTGAGTGGCGACTCGCCAGCACGGCAGGCTGGAAGCTTGTTGTATGCAGTAGATATCTCGATCTCACCACATGCATGTGAGCACGAATGCAGTCACTTCAATATGCCACTTCACTTTGGATGGGGAAGCGGTGGACGGGATTCGGGAAACTGCTTTTTGGAACTGTCTCGCAAGCGAAAGCCCATTGTGCCTGAAATGTAGGGCATCGAGTTAACACAAAGCCCTGGGGCAGTGCTGCACGTGAATGCGAGCTGTCAGTTTCTGGCAGTCTCGCAGCCGATGGAGCGGTTCGGGACCGCTTACCGAAGGAAAAAGTGAACCTTGATCCACTGCATTGGACGAAGGTCTTCTGCAAGCCAAGTACACCTCTCAGCACCCAGCTAGTTATCTCTGCATTGTTCACAATTCGTTCTGCTTGTCCCGCATTCCGGCACTAGATTAAAGTTTGAATAACCCCCTTTCCCTGGCTGGTAACCCCCTTGCCTCGGCTGGTCTGTTCTATTTGATTCATATGATACTGCTCCTTATCACTGAGCTTAATTTAAATCTAATCTTGCATGTTGAATGCACTGTGACGCCACCGTTAGCCCAAATGTGCCTAACTACGCCAAACCACGTAAGCTGCGCCATCCTGATTATCTGGAAAGCTATTCCAAACTGCTCCAGACTCGCTGCTTTCGAATTGGGCGGTGCCGTGCGCCGGCTATCCAACATAACCTTAGTTGTCACTGCCGCTTCAAAAGGTTAAGGTTGGTAAAGTCTATTGAAGCCTACTTATAACGAACATGTTGGTCACGCGGAACTCTTATATCTCGAAGTTTACAGTAGGTGGATCTTCATTGTGAAGACTTCCAAAAATTTTCCTGCCTCAACTGCTGGCTCGTGTGAGGCAAAACTGCGCACAGAGCTTGGGTATTGCAGTAACTTCTGTATTGTGATGTTAGACAGCAGTGCTTAACTGATTCTGCTGTGCGTGATGCAAACCCGTAGTAGTCTGCGCCGAAATCGGCTAACTGAAAGCCACCAATGCAAAGTTTTCGCCGATGGATGGATGGAAGATGGGTGCGTCTCCTTTGAAACAGGGTGGTGGCAGTTGCCACTACGCTTGGCTTTTTTTTTTAATTTTCGTTCAGTTGTGTTGTAAATTGGTCTTGAAATTAGCCATTTTCTTTAAGTAACGCTCTTTCTGTATAAGTATTTAGATATCTTAGCTGCGCACCTATTATCGTCCAGTTTCCTCGGGCGTTCTTCATATAATATTTTACTTTAAGCTTCCCGTACTTCGAGCTATGCCCAGCCCATATCCCTCTGTACTGCCTCGTTTGTGGTTTTGCCGTGGGTACCTAGTGCGAATCTTGAAACAGCTCTCTCGTTTACTTCTACTCCTCACTAAGCCCCGGCACCATTATTTCTTTCCAAATACCTCTCAGTACTTCATATTTGTTGTACCCCATAACGCCATATGTTTCATTATCCCGTCATCTCTCTGCCATTTTTCCCTAACAGTCTGTTCATGCTTTTCAGTCTATATCTGCCCTTCATTTACCCATACCCCAAGGTATTTGTATTCGGTCTCTCCGGGTATATTTCATGGCCTTGTATTGTAAGCACCTGATCAGTTGTGTCGTTAAAAAACATTACACCTGACTTAGTTGCGCTAAAACTGAAACCTGGAGCATCTCCTTTGTCCCCACAACAATTAACCAGAGTTTGCTAATCTTCCTGGCTATCTGCTAACAGTACAGTGTCTCCAACATACATTAAACCTGGGAGCCGTTGCTCAATGACCTGTCCGCCTAATCTGTATGACAAATCATTACCCAGATTACTTTCTTGTAGCCTTCTTTCCATATTTACCATATAAAGCATGAACAGCAGCGGTGATAGAGGACAACCTTGCCTTAATCCTTTGCCTACCTCAAAAGTTATTGTACAATACAGAGGTCTGTTCCGCCTTGGCTATTTCTATGCAGTGAGTAAGCACGAACAGACTTATCTAAAACTACCCCTTCTGAACCCATTCTGAAGTTCTCCGAGTATCTTATTACTTTCTACCCATGACTGCATTTTTAATTTCACTGCCTGCGTTTCCAACCTGTATATAATAGATGTTATCGTAATCGGTCAGAAGGATTTTATGTTCATGTTATCTCCTTTCCGTTTATAAATCAAATTCATTTTACTCTGTCTCCAGCTGTGCGGAATTTGCTTATTTGTTATGACTGTCTCCAATGCTTTTATCAGCGTTTCCTTGCTTCTTGGGCCAAGTTCATTAATCAACTTGATTGTAATTTCTTCTATCCCTGCAGATGTGCATTTAGGAATATTTGCTTCTGCCTTTTTACAGTTAAGACTCCTCAGTTCTAAGCTGCTTTCTATGATGCTGTCCTGTGTTTCTCCCTCATTTGGGGAGATTACCCTATCGTCATTCCTAAATGGCTCAGCTATAACTGATGTAATGTAGTTCACAGCGTCGTCTCCCTCTAAACATTTTCCCTGAGCATCTTGAATCTGTTCCTGCTGTCTTTGATTCGTTTTACCCAGCCAGCTTGTATGGCTCCAGGATTTTTGCTTTGGTGGTGGTTTATGGGGTTTAACGTCCCAAAGCGACTCGGGCTATGAGAGATGCCGTAGTGAAGGGCCCTGGAAATTTCGACCACCTGGGGTTCTTTAAAGGGACTATGAAACAAATTTATTGAGATTACGTAAAGATAGGCAATCCATCACTCGTCACTCCAGCGCAAGAATTTTTGAGCTAGCCTCAATAACAACGAAGTTATAGGCGATTAAAAATCACGCTCCTCCTCTCCCCCCTCAACTCGTACGCGCGGGGTACCATAAAAAAATAAAGAAAACAGCTCCGGGACCGGGCTCCGCCCATGAACACGTCATTCGCTGACGTTCGGTTTACGACTTCCGGTTGTCCCACTCCCGAGGAGCAGCGTGTGTCGGCAGCGTCTCTCCGGTCTCTGCGCTTTCTTGGCTCCCGAACTCGCGACAGAAAGAGGCGGCAGAGGTAAATTAAAACCATATGCGCGAAGGCAATGCCCTCGCTCGCGCTTGCCCGAGGGGGTCGCGCGGCCGCTCGAGCAGACGATGTTCACCGCTACCGGAAGTGTGCCCGTGACGTCGAAGCTGCCGCGGCTCTAGCGAATGACAGCGTGTGGTGGCCTGGCGACGTCATGGGACTAGTGACGTCTGTTTTCCCGATTTTGGTTTCAGAATTGCTCCCTACGAAGACACCAAGCGGCCCGCGAATTTTAAAAAACACGATTTTTAAAAATTCATAATAAATTGCCGGCTCAGTTCCGAAGATTCATACTTGGTGTCAATGCTTCTGAGCATCACTTCTAACATTTACAAGCGGCTTTTAATTCTTTTCATGGTCCCTTTAATGTGCACTGAAATCGTACAGTACCCGGGCCTCTAGAATTTCGCATGGCCTACCGTTGTTGCATCGTGAACTTCAGCCAGCCAGTGAGCAGAGGAGTGCTTTGTTTTAGCCTGAACGAGGACTTGCACGTCGACAAGATTCCCATTTTTAGTCTCCTTCCTCCTGAGATAACTGTGCCTTCTTTGCTTCTCGTGTTCCTTTGAGCTACCCGTAATTTTTCAGTGACCTCCTTAATTTCTTTATTGCACCAGCTTCGGCGCTTCCTCTTTCCTGCCCAGCGGTTTACCCCTTTTACTTGTTTCATTTTTGTACGCAGTAGTAGTTCTGATTATAATCCTACTTCCTCATAGGCCGTTTCGCTATTGCTTCCTATATGCCTGCTGCTATTAGTGCTATTTGTTCGTTGTTTAATTTTCTGTTCTCTTTTTGACTTCTCTGCATTTCTGTTTTGATCAGGGCTCCCAACTTCCAACTGCACACAAATACGCTTATGATCACTTCCCAGGCTGTACTGCCCCTCTTCAACTATTTCCATTATTAATTTTCTTCATCATGGCCCCTCTCTCTCTTTCTTCTTTCACTCCCACTTCCTCCCTTCCTCTACAAATGGATGACGGGTGTCCACCGAGCTATGCGAGACAGTTACTGCGTAATTTCCTTTCCTCAAATACAATTTTCATTTTCTTCATTACGGCCCCTCTTTCTCTTTCTTCTTTCACTTCCACTTCCTCCCTTCTTGTAACGGTGTGGTTCAGGTGTCCTCCGAGATGGCGGAGAATTACTGCACCATTTCCTTTCCTCAAAAAGCGTTGCATTCAAAGGGCAAGGCATTGCGCCAAACGGGTGGTGGTGTTCCGTGGACTCCCTGGCAGTGCTGCAACACGCTGTCGCGTTCCACTCCTAAAGGCGAAGCTTAAGTGTAATTAATTAGCAACTAATTAGTATTTAATAATTAATCAGTAATTCGTCATTAATTAGTAATGTGTCATTACTTAGTAATTGGTCATTAATTATGTGCGGCGTCATCCAGTGGTGACGTCACCAGTGCCACAGAGGCAGTCAGAGTGGTGCAGAAAATGCTTTTGCCTCTACGCACTTTAGACATTCAAAGTGCCCCCTAAATTTTTCAAAGATCTTCACGATAAAGGTGCACAATACTGTACATAACACCCTTGCTGATTAGGGAGGCTTCATACAGAAGCCCTGCATGTCGGCTCCCTGTTACTAACCGCTGATGAGTGACAAGTTGTGGAGTGAGCCCACACTGATAGTACGCGCAGTACGGCCGCAACGTACAGACAGTGTTCCATGCTGTGTACTTAAACTTGCACCGAGTAAATGGCAGTTGCTGCTGTAAATTCTGTTTGTGAAAATCTCACAGGCTGTACCCACCATGGTGGCTTAATGGTTAGGGCGTTTGGCTCCCAAGCCAGAGTACCCGGGTTCAAACCTGACAGCCGGGTTCAAGCGGCTGCGTTTCGATGGAGGTGAAATGCAAAAGTCGCCCGTGTGCTGTGTGATGTAAGTGCACATTAAAGATCCCCAGGTGGTTGAAATTATTCTGGAGCCCTCCACTACAGCACCTGTTTCTTCCTTCTCTCTCTCCCTCTTTTATCTCTTTCTTACGGTGCATTTTGGGTGTCCACTGAGATACGGGAGACAGTTACTGTGCCATTTCCTTTCTTCGAAACCAATTTTTTTTTTTTTTGCGTGGCTGACGGCGAATATGGCTGTGAGGCGCATTAGCTGTGCAGTTGCGCAGGTTTGGCGGCTTCAGCTTTTTCAGGTGGGGGAGGGGGGAGGATGAGGGGTACAAGAAGTATTGCCAATGCATTAGTTCCAATCCACTCTGCATCTGTTCAGCGAGATTCACACCTAATTCGCTTAGCCTTGCACTGAGCTCTATTCCTCCCGTACAAGCTGAAGGTCATGTAGCTATGAAATTTGACCTTCGAACCAAGAGGAACAGAGGCTTGGCTCTGATGTCAAGCCATGTGACTCGCCAAGCCTTGCCACAGCTGCATGAGTTGAGCCGACGGCGCTCGCTAGCCTCACAACTATCGAATCACGTGACTCACTGCGCCTCACCACAGCTGCGTATGCAGAGCTGACGGTACTTGCGTAACTGCCGGAAATCGTGTGACGCACCGTTCGCTATATAAAAGCAAATGTGGCGTGTGCTTACCTTCACACAGTCATGGATGAGCAACATGCCGGAACAAGTGCTTCGACGATGTATCGCCGTTCTCAGGCGGAATCTGATGATCATGGAAAGACATCAGATTTGATAACCATGCTTAACGGAGCTTTCGCTCATCTTACTAGGTTCAGCCACGTTGAACCACAGATCATTTTTTGTGAGGCTGTGCAATGCTTGGCTCGCGTGAATGATTTTTGCGTGCTTTTTGTCACATACACCCATCGTTTTGCATGGAGTAGTATTGACGCTCATGCATGTTCGCGATGGTGATCGCGGCCATGGGGCTCGTATCCGTGCATGGGCTCTGGCACCTGTGTCTTCGTTTGTGTCTTTGTGTCTGTTGTTCGAAAACTGTTCGAAAACTTGAGATTGTATTTGATTCCTTCTGAATATTTTTGAATTTTCACTATTTGATTCATTCAACGAATCGTATAGAAGGATATTCAGTTCGATCAAAACTTTTGAATATTTGCACACCCCTATTATATATGCAAAAGAAGCTTCCATGCTGAGTAATTAACTACAAAGATAAAAGCCTTAGTTCATGCCTGTGGACTTGGATCATCAGTATGTAATCATCTTTTGGGGGAATAATGGAGTCTTGTAGGGAACCCTTCTTATATTAAGTTTTAAGCTACTGAAATGTCGTTTTTTATTTTAAATTTTTTATTTTATTGTTCGATATTTAATTCGCACTGGCTAGTTGGAATGCCCCACGTGTGGCATTGGTGTGGCCTCATGCATAGCATAAATGATGCCTCCTTTGCTGGCTCATGCTGAGCTGTATAGTTTGTTGTTTACTTCAGCAGGCAGCCTTCTGTAATGGGCTGTTTGCTTATCATTCATGCCAACTGCTTTTCCAGGGATGCAACTCAGGCTTTATAAAGTAACAGGCATCACTGCTGGTGTTGTGTGGAAAAAGGGGAACATAAGACACCGAACTAAAGCGAACATGAGTGCTTGCGGCACAGAGAACAAGGAAAAAGTGATGTTCTGCTACTTCTCTGGGCAGCCTGGATCAAATGCAGGCGACAAGTGTGCCGTTATGTCAGCTTACTTTTTTTTGCCTTTTCCACTTGAATGTCACATTATAAAAAGACTGGTTTTATTGCAGGAGCTGTCTCTGTCACTTTGTGATGACGAGAGCTGCAAACCAGGTGGCCAGTTCGAGGAAGAACAATGTTTGCATCATGGTGAGTTTACAAAACTAAAGGAAACTTCATTTTTTCGGTTGAAAAGTATGTGTGCATTTTTTTAACTTCATTTATAGCAGAAGGGGGTCTGTGTGATTCCTTGACAGAAAATTTGCCACCGAAGGCAAGGCGGGTGGTGCAAACCCCACTCCAGCCATAATCTTGAAAGTTTCACTTTCACCGTCCAATTTGGCTTTGCGTGCATCATGTGCTGTTCTCGCACAACATGATGTTGCCCATTAGGCAAAGGAGCTATGGTGCAAAATTCAAATAGCGTGCCATTGAATATGCACTGGAGAATGGGAACCTGACAGCTCGATGTGAGCAAAAAAATGATCCGCAACTGGTACAAAGCCTTGAGTGTCCCCTCCGGTCGATGAAGCTAACTGACGTAAACCTCCACAGTGGGCAGGGTAGCTTTGAGACATATCAGTTTCATCAGGCTGGTCACCTGTGCATCGTGTGGATTGAAAAAGGGCATTCGATGTACTGCAGTTTTCACACATAAAAAGGATCTGAGTGTTTGTTTATACAAAACGAAAATTTACGAATTTAGAATAACAGAATAGTGCAGCACAAACAACTAGCACATAACAACAGGAATAATTACAAATAACTAAAACGCAAGACTGCAGTAGGATACAAGTAGTGATGATTATACACAGGCGAAAAGAATAAAATGAGAATTAAATGCTCAGAAGTATACGCAAGGCAAGAAAAGTTCTCTCACGTCATGGAGGCAATTGGAGGCGAATGGGGTTGACTGCAAAACAGTTGGCAGGGTCACGAACGAAGGACTGCGGACGATTGGTTCCACAGAAGGCACCGTACAGACTTGAATCACCCAAAAGCGCACTGCCTTGAGGGGATAGAGCCCGCCTTTTTATCCCCTTCATTACGGTTGTGCGGCATAGCTGTCGAGGCCACAATCCTTCGGGTCAGTGCTCCGAGGAGCCCGTCCGAACATGTCCATAAGTCTGAGTGGCCTGCCCCTTATTTTCCGGGTTTTTGGAGGTGGCTTGTGACAGCAACAAAAAAAGGCAGACACCGTGGGAAGAAGGTACGCTGGCCAGAGCTCGAGAATCATCTTCACACAGCAGCTGCCTCAACATGTGTTTTCATCATACTCTCTGATGAAGGGATCCTCAGTGCAGTTTTTATAGGACTTCATTTCAGTAAGCGCTGTATACCTGCACCTATACCTTCTGCAGGCTTAGCGCTATACCTTATACTCCGGTGCGACTTATGCGCAATTTTTTTCTGACAAACTGCCGTTTGCAGAAGGATGTGACGGCTTATACATAGGTGTGCAACTTGTAGACCAGAAAATATGGTAATCAGTCTTAAAAAAGTACAGTCTTACTTGAAGAAAGGAATACAAATAGTACAGGGCTTTTTGTAATTGGACATGTCAGAGGTAAGGTGACAAAAGCAATCAGAATAGCCTGACTTGACGAAAAAGACGGTTCTTGACGAAAAAGACGGTTCTTATGCTTGTCTGTTCTGGATCAAGTGTTCCTACTTACCTAGTTGCATGCTTATGCATGTCATGTTCCAGTACAGGGCATTTCTCTGGTGTTAAATTTATTTATTTTTATTTGCTTATTGCATACTACACATCATTTTACAGACCCAAGCAGGATCTGTAATGCTTCTAAGTAGGTTTTAATCAGGTTTCACAGAAAGGTATTTTTTGCTTTAATGCTGCTCCTAATGCATGGCACTTGTTCGCTAAACATTTTGTGTACTCTGAAACACACAGTGAGCCTTGTTGGAGAACAGGGGAATATAGAAGTTTTAGGAATCACTTACCATTTACAAAGCTGTATTGTACATCTGGCTAGGTTGAGAACATTTATGCTAAATATTTCGGAGGTCTCCAACACACACACACACACACACACACACACACACACACACACATACACACATACACACACACACACGCACACGCGCGCACACACACACACACGCACGCGCACGCAAGCACGCGCGCGTGCGAGAAATGAGAATTGCAGGCTATCAAACAATACTTTTCATTCGTAGTGTCATTGAAGTAATGTGTCATTTTCACTTTATTAGCCATATTGAAGATACTCTGCCTTGAATATAAGAGAGAGTTGTGGAATTCCAGCTTCTTGCAACAGCTTTCTGTGCTCTACAAATGTGCTATGTAAAAAATAAGCAGCGATAGGCTTTGGATTCATGTAATTATTTTGCATCCTCGCTTAACACATCCTATGCATTGGCATGCTGTAGTCTTGAAAGCTGCACTATTGAAAAGTCAGTTTTTTTGGAAGTTTTTGGAGCTTATTGCATTTGCCAACCATCATCAAAAATATCTAAATGCTTGGACTTGTGTGGCAAGAATTGCATGACAGGTATTTTTGTATAGAGTGCTACTATAGTGCTTGAGTGTAAGTGTGCCCACATTGTTAAGGAATGTGTACAAAGCTGCCATGACCGACAAGAAAGTAAACTACTGCTTCTAGAATTTTTGTGCATTTTTGGAAATAGTTGCTGAAAAGCAGAAATCAACAAAGCTCACCGATAATCCACCTTTGTGTTTGTAGTGTCCTTGCCAATTTGAAGCACAAAAATATCTCTATGGAGAGCACATTGTGGGAGTGCACATTATCACCTATAGTTGTAGTGTCTTTTGCTGTATTTCCAACAGTTTGAAACATGCGTTAAAAATGTTTTGCTAAAAAAAAGGCACATTTTAAACTTTGTGCCTGACACATTCTAGTAGCCTTTATTTGCTTATGCACCAATAAACCCAACATGTGCCTGCTGCATTTGTGCACTAGAGATGTAACATTTAATTCCGGGAAAATGTCCTGACTTGCTTTCAAAGAATCAGTTGTGGTAATGTGCAGCATAAGTGGCAGCAGGCATGTGAAAACATGCTGCTAATGTTTTCATTGAAGGAGAGCATCTTTCACTCAGTCAGTTTAGACCCAACAGCAAAAAAATCAGTCAGCATAAGTCTTGCAACAAGTTCACTACTAACTTGGTGTCATATGGTTTCATCTCAGCAAGGTTTACAAGATGTCTCAGCCGAGACAACCTGTTAGTGCACGGAACACTGGATCCGGATCTTTGACACCAGAATATGATAGACCAATTTTTAATATCAATTTTCGTGGTGCAGGTTTTTTTTTTTGTTTTTTTTCCCCCAGTGGTTTCAGGTTGTGCTCATGAAGGTTGTATGTTTTGATTTTTTTTTTCCCAGAAGGCAGCACAGGCAGCACAGAAAAGGTGACCACACCGTCACTCACTGAGGATGAGGAGCGGCCAGAAAAAGCTGAGGAAGAGAGAAGTGAGAAGGAAGAAAGAGGAGAAGCCCTCAGTGCTGCGGTGAGCCTTGACGATAGAAATTATGAAAGATGATTTGCTGTGAAACAAAATGGTGCGCTATGACCTTCTGTAGCAGGGAAATCTTGCATTTAAATTTGTTCTTCATTCTTTTAAGTAAACTGGCGGTGCTTGGGGTGTCATTGTGTACTCTGCAGATATCTTTCTTGTTTTTTTTATCAGCCTGCAAGCAAAGAAAAAAAATCTAATAAAAAGCTTTCATTAGCTATAGGACATGCTTTTACAGATGGGTATTTCGTGTTCCTTATGGAAGCACTCTATAAGAACCATGTGTTCTTTATTGGTGTTGGCTTTTATAGTTGCTAGCAAGAGTTAGGCATGATCAGTGTTATTGATTCTCTGTTTATACATATGCTTTAGTTCTGTTCCTTTGACTCTCAGTAATTTGGATTAGTTTAATATGCTTGCACGTGAAAGATTGGCAGAAAAATATGCTTGCTTGCATAGATTATATAATCATTTTGTAACTATATGGACCAAATTTTGCAGTCTGACTGTGGTCATATTGTTGAAGGTGCACTGAAGAGGAATCTGAACTCTCGTTTTTACCGCTGGAACTGGATCTACACGTTCTGGGCATTCTTGGAAACTTCAAATTATTGCCCTGTGCGGCCAATGTCCCTAATTTAAATCGGATTAACGTCGGGCTCCTGCATTTTTTTTTTTTTTGAATTCCCCGCAGACGGTGGGAGGAGTCAACCAACCTTTCACCTAGTCCTGTGGCGGCTTGCCGCTTTGCCATCGGCGGAGCATTACGTAGTGATCGGCGAAAGCAGAGTCCACGCGTATTTTTATTTCCGTGAGCCTAATTTGCAGCTATGTAGTGTCTGACTAGACCTATTTATTCACAGAAACCTAGAAGAAACAAAATAAAAGCGAAAGCAAAGCTGCCATGGGACTGGGTGAAAGGCACTGCATGCGTTCATCAACTCCTGCCACCATATGTGGGGAATTAAAAAAAAAAAGGCGGGAGCCGGACGTTAATCCAATTTAATTAGGGAAATCGGCCGCAGAGGGCAATAAATCGATGTTTCTAAGAATGCTGGGAACGTGTAGATCGAGTTCCCGTGGCAAAAAGACGAGTTCAGATTCCTCTTCAGTGCACCTTTAATTATGAAATTAACCATGCAAGTTGGAAATTTTTTTTGGTTGACTGAAAAATGTTATTTTAATTATTTTGCAAGCTAGCTTTTTGAGTGCAAGCACTGCATTCAAAGTGGTGCATGTACCGTCACGAGCAATATGAGAAGGAACATATTATGAGCATTTATTTAATAATTATTGCATAATTGTGTGTGACAAGCGCAGTTTTTTCTGTTTTCTAACTACTTTTCCTCCTGGCATATGATACCAAAAGTCATTCTCAAATTTATTGGGGAAATAACCAGTAAATTCACAGTTTTGTGCAAAAGTTTGTTCTCTGTCATATTGTCGGCAACTGTGTATAATTGGTCAGATGTTTAGAGGAATCCCCCAAGGTGGAGTAAATTTGTAGAAAGGGAGCGAATTACTCATTGGCATACACCGAAGTGCAGCCATACGGCTACAGAGGAAAGCTACACAGCTTCCACAAAAACTTTGTAGTTTAATTCACTTAGAGTTATTGATCAATTCACTCTCTCCCTACCATTTGCTGTCTATCTGGGTCAGCTCAGTGTGTAGAGCAACTGCTCTGGTGAAACAGTGGTCCCAAGTTCGAACCCCTGACGAGGAGGAGTTTTTTTAACTACGAAGTCTCTCTGGAAGCTGTATAGCTTTCCTCTGTAGCCGTATGGCAGCTGCGCTTGGGTAGATTAATTTGCTTCCTTATTACAACTGTACATAATGCTTAATTAACTTTTTAATGGGCTAGTCAGTTCAGAGCTCGTAACTGAAGTGCAAACACCTTGGAGGAACAAATACTAGGAAACAAATGGACAGAACAAACACTAAGGGTTTGTTGCTTTCCTTGTGTTTCTCCCCATTTATATTTAAGTGCACATAGTGGTCTCATGTCAGGCAGGAATCAGCTTTCAGAAAAGAGATAACTTTTTTTTTTTTTTTTTTGCAATGCGCAGGAAACATCATGCAATAAATCAAACCAAGGAGAGGAAAGACAGGAGTTTTCGTTTACGCTCTATGACTTCAACGGTCATGGTAAAGTGACAAAAGATGTGAGTAGACAAGTCATTTGTGTACCTGCATGCTTCTTTTTGTCTGTTATTAAAGGAGCCAATTACCACTCCCTGAGCATGACTTGTTGATACATTCAGCTGGTAGAGGACGTGTTTGTGGACGTCTCAACCAAGTTAAATAGTCCTCAGCAGTGTGTAGTGCTTACATACAAAGAAAACTCTCAATATTTTTCTCTGAGTTTTACACTGTCGCTTTTACCACTGATTTGGGCTATCTTAGAGAATTCATTTCTGGGGTGTTACTACCCTTGATCGAACCTCTATGCAACCACTGAGTGTTGGCTCTTGGAGATGCAGGGTGTATGCTAAAAGATCACTCCCTGGAAAACGTAGCATTCCTGATGAAAGAACCCCGAACTTCAGCCTGTGTACTGCTACATGCATTGGCTGGATATTTTATTTGCTATTGGTATGGGCAGTTTTGTTGTTTTAAGACACTCAGAAGTTAGTCTGATTTATGAATTTTAATTGAGAGTTGTAATATTTTTTTAATAAACTTGCCATTTTTTTGCATTTCTACAATGCATGAGCCACTAATGACAAAATGCTGGACGTTCAGAACTTTCAGCAGGGGCAATTTGGGCATTGCAGGACTAAGCAGCTAATATTTATATCCAGCTATGGGAATTTCATACGCATACTGGTTGGCTGGCACAGGAGCACTGTTGCACATATTTGCATTGCAGTTGTAAACAAAGTTTAGTTTGTGTACTCAAGGTGTTCCTTATTTGAGAGCACTGTTGTATTGTTATTTGAATGGAAAGTTCCTTTTATTTTGTTGGTGTTCAAACTAGTCAAAATCCTTTTTGTAGGACATAGCGAGTCTTGTCCGGTCGATTTATGATGCACTGGGAAAGAAGAGCCTGCCAAAGTCGGGTAGTCGAACAATCAAGGTCCGACTTGCCATTGGACCAGATGAAGACAGCTGCCCAGCACAGACACGGCCACTCTCCGAATCATCGGCACGCAGCAGTGCTCCCACAGCTTGCACCCTGCTCACGGATGATCCGCCCCCTAGCCGCAGAGCACCTGAGAGCCTTTCAGTTCCTGTGCACCGAAAATTCCCGCCACAGGTTGGCCATTTCTCCAGCAGTCCATGTTGTTTAGTGCGACAGAGCATTGAGTGCTATTGCTTCAGTGAATTATTTTTTTGTTACTTTTGTCTGTATAGTATGCAAAAGCAAGAGTGATATCAAAAATGAATGGGGGTCAGTCAGGACGACCGGGCAGTTGATATGATCCATGGCTTGTGTGTTACAGCACAAAGCTAGAAGAGGTAGCATGTCCATCTTTGTCTTGTGGTCATCATCTGGTTTTGCACCATGATACACAAGTTCTGTTCAGTGGAAGTGCATCTAGGTGGCTAAACGACATGGCACCAACCTCTACTTGAAAGCACTTACTCAAGTTTATATATTTAACCCTTTCAGTTATGGAGTCTACATATGAAGGTGTAAGTTCTGCCATGTTTGTGGCAGGTATGAGCAGTAAGCAGTTTGAGGGTTGAAAGCTGAGCGCTGCATACATCAGAAGGTAGAACTAAAATTTTCAGAGCTAGTAGTTGTGGCAGAAATGTTTTGTTTTTGAGCAGCTTTCTGTCAATTGTGCGATATATTATGCAGTATCATGAATTTGCAGCACCAAGCATTAAAGCTAGGGCTGTATCTAAGGAGTGAGGTATTATTTCCATAATATTGAGTCAGTTGTTCAAAGCTTTTATGAGGTACTAACAGAGTGTTCAGGGATTTGGAGTTCATATGTGTGATCTTGGCCTCTCTCTTTCTTTTCGTCAATTTAATGATGTATTGTAGAGGCCAGTATTTCAGTCCATTAGTGAAGTAGCAAGTAGGGCATATGCATCTGAAGCACAAGCCTCTGTAATTTTCATCTGCTAGATATTCTGTACGATTGTTCTTCAGATGGAGCCGTGGAAACTGTATGCATCCTTGATGGTGTTATAGGGTTCCCAATTGCATTTCATAAGCAGTTGTTAGGAACTGCAGCAGTACAACATACTTGTACAGATGAATTAGCAGAATTTGCCAGTGCAACATTTTCTGGATTGCTTTTTTGTGTGTGTGTGCGTGTGTTTGTGCGTGTGTTTGTGCGTGCGTGCGCGCGCGCATGGAGGGAAAGAAAGCCCAGGTCATGGTCACAGTTATACCGGGTGTTTCAGTGAACACCCGTAAAAAAATTTTCATAAATAGGCTTTTTGGGGTAAAAATATGGCTTTTGCAACATAGTATTACCAGTCTTGGCAGACACCAGAAAACCGGTGAATCGTATTAGGTAGTAAGCTGGTTAACTAATTTTTAATAATTAACTTTTTAACTATTAGAGTTAGGCACCTAGTTGCAATTAGAGATTTGTAGCCAGGCGTTAGTTATAGCCATATCAGTTTTTAGAATTTCGAAAACGCGATTATCCTTGATGCTGTGGCTCGACAAAATTTGGCTTTTTCGACTAGTTATGTGCACTGTAGGGGTTGCTTTGCCAGTATGCTTTCGAAAGCGCATGTATTTTTAACACGATGCAGCCAAATTTTGTCTAGCCACAGCAGCGAGGGTAATCGCATTTTCAAAATTTTAAAAACTGATATAGCGGTTACTAACAACCGGCTACAATCTCTAATTGCAACTAGGTGCCTAACTCTAATAGTTTAAAAGTTAATTATTAAAAATAGTTAGTCAGCTTGCTACTTGAGACGATCCATAGTTTTTCTGGTGTCCGCCAACACTGGTAATACTATGCCGCAAAAGCCATATTTTTACCCCAAAAAACCTATTTTTGAAAATTTTTGAGTGTTCGCTGAAACACCTGGCACATCTACCTTTACTCTCACAGGTTCCTCAGTCAAGTCTACATATGCTTCAGTGTTTTAACATAATCTTGGCTGCGAAGCATTAGATGCTTTTTGATTTAAACATAGTTACCACTGTTTCTCAGCTTCCACGGCTATCTGATGCAGAAAGGAGAGAGAAAGAGCGTATATTCAAAACTATTAAGCTAATGCATCTCAAGGTAATTATTGGACTGGCAGAGTAGACGACTAATCCAATCCCTGTGCCGAATATAGGCAAACCAGTGTTCTGAAGAATTGCCTTGAATAAGCACAAAGTGGATGGGAGTGGTGCATTTGACACCCAACGTAAAACGCATCATAGCCGTGGAACTTAATTGAAATGAACAGTTCAACACACTTGCTGCTTATCTTTCATGCGGGAACAGGAAAAGCAGCATGGCTTGTGAAATGCATCATTATTACTTTCATCTATTGCCTAAATATACTGCAGGGCAAGCTGTTTTTCCAGTGATCTCAAACCCCTGTCCTGTGGCAGTTGTGTGACCGTTGTACCCTGCTAATTTCTTGATAGACCCTGCTCTAGCCCTTGAGTGTGTCTAGTTGAAGCATTCAGCACATTGAGTATGCTGCATGAATATCTTGACCAAGTGACGTGCCTCTCTCTGGCAAGTGGTGCTTGCAAATGAAACGCCGTGTAAGCTGGTGTCTGTTCTGTACAGCTGGTTTACCATTTGCCTGTTTTTTTGCAAAGTCTGCATCTGTATAGCATATGATGAGCTGGCTTGTCAATGTTCTAATGATATTACAAGTTTCAGGATATGTACACTTTGTTGCACAAGTGGCTTGGATATGAAACATTACCTTTGCCAACATGAGACCCTTGGCATGATATGTTGGAAAAAAAGTTACCCTGCATTGATTAGGATCGCCGTTAATTGACTGAGATAGGAAAAAAATTAGCTGTGGTTTAACTACTGTTGAACCTGGTTAGAGAGTGAAAGCTGTGGTGTATCGGGCAACTAGGAGCTGCTTGGTGTCGTCTGTAACGTTGAGTGCATTCCGTACAACTTCGCTACTCGCTTAATTGGACCATCTGTGATTTACACACTCATAAATGAATTATTCATGAATGCCTCAGTGCATAACACGATGATACGTTTCTAAGACACCTGTGCATTCACTAGACACGTGCCATCTGCTGGACCATCACTGTACCTTGCGTGTTGGGGTTTCAGTCGGTGCCACATGATGGCACTGCGACTGCATGCCATGCACGAAGGAAATTCACTGGAAACATACTTCGTAACTCGCTTAGTTGGGCTATCTATAATTTACACGCTCATAATTAAATCATTCATGTATGCCTCAGTACGTATCTTGAAGATACGTTTCTTAGACATCTGTGCATTCGCTATACGCGTGCGCCTTCATTAATTCCAAGAGTCGAACAATCTTGTTGGAGTGGAAGTGTCCCCGTCTCGCATGCCGAGGCCCGGGTTCGATTCCCACCTACACCACAATTCTGTTTTTTTCATTCATTGAGGCTGCTTCAAGGTCATAATCTACTCCGTAACATGACCTTCAAGGTTTTTATGCGAGAAGTGGAGCTTTCACTCCAAAAAAGACATCTGAATTCGATTGCACTTTTGCAGGCAGAAAATGCTGGGAACAGGTGCAAACACTCATCTGGTGGAGTGCCACCATCACCCTTAGGAAGTCGCTCCCGAAGAGTCAAACCTCGGATTCATCATCGGCATGAGCTTCTACAGTGGCTGAAGGAGAGCACAGAGAAGGCTTGCTATCAGTCTTCTGCTGCAGAAGACAATAGGTAAAGGTATAAATTACTGATGATTGTGTCCAAAACCTGTAAGAAAAATGACTAAGTTTTAGAACACAGGCAGTGTTGTCTATTAAAGGGACCATGCAAAGAATTAAAAGCCGCTTGTAAATGTTGGAAGTGATGCTCAGAAGCATTGACACAAAGTATGAGTCTTCGGAACTGAGCCAACAATTTATTATGAATTTTTAAAAACCGTGTTTTTTAAAATTCGCGGGCCGTTCGGTGTCTTCGTAGCGAGCCATTTTGAAACTAAAATCAGGAAAACAGACGTCGCTAGTCCCATGACGTCGGCAGGCCACCACACGCTGTCGGCAGGCCACCACACGCTGTCATTCGCTCGAGCCGCAGCAGCTACGACGTCACGGGCACACTTCCGGTAGCGGTGAAAATCGTCTGCTCGAGCCGCCGCGCAAGCCAGGGCATTGCCTTCACGCATATGTTTTCAATTAACCTCTGCCGCCTCTTTCTGTCGCGAGTTCGGGAGCCAAGAAAGTGCAGAGGCCGGAGAGACGCTGCCGACGCACGCTGCTGCTCAGGAGTGCGACAACCGGAAGTCGTGAACCGAATGTCAGCGAATGACGTATTCATGGGCGGAGCCCAGTCCCAGAGTTGTTTTCTTTATTTTTTTATGGTGCCCCACACATACGAGTTGAGGGGGGAGAGGAGGAGCGTGATTTTGAATAGTCTATAAATTAGTTGTTATTGATGCTAGCTCAAAAATTCTTGCACTGGGGTGACGAGTGATGGATTTCAGTTAATTTATTGCATAGTCCCTTTAATATTGCCTTTTACAGTGCATGGCTTAGAAGGATGCTGAAACACTTCTTCAGTGTTGTAATGCAATCTAGCCCGGTTATAGCGAAGTCGGCAGGAATCAGAAATCGCTTTGCTATATCCACTATTTCATTATATCTGGACTATGAAAGAAAAAATACAAATATCAGCAAATTGATTTATTGCCGCCGGAAGAACTGGTCCAGCATTCCTTGAACACGTTTCGCAAGTATGGACTTCAGGATCGCGGCCTCCATGCCGTCCAACTGCGAACCGAAGTTCTGGTCGAACTCCGAACTCCCGAGGAACATGCGCAGAGTGTCATGTCAACTGCTGCGATGGCTGCTGTGGAGGTCACTGGCTTAGGGGCAGAACCAGCGTCATCGCCATCGGCGTGAGGCACTGTCCACCATGGTCCTGTCCATGACACTCCCGGCAACTTCGTCAGTCGTCAAGTCCTCATTAGCAACAAGGTTGTCGTCGGCGAAAACGAAGTCCATGTGGCTCATACCCAAAGGCACAAGGTGCAGCCCACTAGCATACTCCCATAGCTGCTCCAAGAAGGCGGCACCATCAGCTGTTGCAGCTATGTCAATCACGGCAGCTTCTGACCTGGCAGGCGCCGCACCCGCACTGCTACTTTGGAAGAAGCCGGCTTTCTCAAAGCAGTGGGCGATGGTCAAATGCTTCATGTCCCTCCAAGCTCCGCTCCAAGCAGGCTCCGCTTGCGAACAAGATCGCCCTCACCAAAGGGACTTCCGTGTTGGCCACGTTGTCTGCAGTGTGAGCATCGATGAGGAGGTGTTCGATCACTCAGCGCCGGTAGTGGACCTTGAAGTTTGCAATAACCCCCTGATCCATGGGCTGCACTTTGGCAGTAGTATTTGGGAGAAGAAACAAAACCTCGACAGCGCTCAAGTGTGCGTTGTTGACATGATGCGCACTGCAGTTGTCAAGCAACATCAGCACCTTGCGCTTCCTTCGGACCATCTCTTTGTCAAAGTTGGTGAGCCACTTGCCAACAATGTCCCGCGTCATCCATGCCTTCTTATTGGTTACGTACGTCACTGGCATAGACAGCATCTTGACAAAGCTGCGCGGTTTCTTTGATCTGCCAATGACCAACAAGTCTCTCTTGTCCAAACCATCCATGTTTGTATAGATCAGCTCAAGGGTCTGGTTTTTGCTATCCTTTCCGCCCACGCATTTGTCGTGTTCACTGCGAGCGTATTCGTCGGCAGCAGTTGGAAAAACAGACCAGTTTCATCTTCATTGTAGATATTCTTGTCAGAATACGCAAGAATCCGATCGTGGTGCTGGGCCATCCACTACTGGAGCGAACCCTTGTCAGCGGACAAAGCCTCCCCGACATTGTTTTTGCACGTGATGCCATGCCTTTCTTTGAACCGCTGGAACAACCCATTTCCTGGCTGGATTTTAATGACGATAGCAGTTTCTTCTTCAAGAGCAGTTCCAACTGTTATCATTTGCATGTCAACTATTGGTAAATAAATTGTTTAGGATGACTAAAACTCTGAGGTGGACTTTAAGTAACTTTTGACCGCACAGAACTTCTACATTAAACCACCGAAAAAAGTCGGTTTTTATTCGCCAAAAAACAAAACAAAAAAAAGTCTTATGTTCTGAAATAAAAACAGAAAAGTCCACCGAATTTTCAAGTTACAGTGATACAGTATTCATATTGACGTAGGCTATGCCTCCCAGTGGTATTTTGTGAAGCATGTATGAAACAACCTCTAGGCATGATGTAATAGCAGAACCAAGTCATACCAGATGATGTTACCATTGCTTGCTGTAAACGCACCCATTTTTAAACTCAATTGTTGGTGCACATTGTACTGAATATTTGTGAAGACGATAAAGTTTAGCAACTCCTTTCTTCTTCTTGTTGACCAAATTGCCTTAAGTGACCTTGCACTGCTTTGAGCTTTTAAGATGGCACTTCTATGTTGGATTTTTGTTTTTTGCATGCTGTAAAATGGTTTTGCAATGTTAAGCATTGCACGCAGTCCACATTTTTCTGTACCCATGAACTAGCATACATCAAAAGGTGTGTAGCTGATGAAGGCCAGCCTTTCCTTTTGTCTGCCTGCTCAAGGCTGTGCTCAGGGCTTGCAATACGATTTAACTTGGGAGTACTGAGTTATGCTGTGAAGGTGGAGTGAAGTGCTGATGAGCGTACCTTATGCGTGCAGGCGATCACAGCAGGCAACAGCAGCCCGTAGACCTGAAGCCCCTTCCCGGCCAGAGGCTGTGCCATGCCCCTACCAGCTGTTGGACCGAGGTCATGAATGTGGGGGAGCAGCCGCCAGCCCCCAGTGTGAACGGCGTCAACACAGGCGTTCAAAGTCCCACGAAGAGGAGCCACCGTGCAGGGGTTGGCACCACCACTACAGGCATCGGGAGCGAGACTTGGAGCGGCAGCGAGCCATGCGCCAGGTGGCCAGCTGGATTGAGCGGGAGCAACTGGCTGGACCACCCCCGCTTCCTGCCCAGCGTCATGAGCATCACCACTTGCATGAGCATGTGCACCACCATTACCACCACTATGTTGACTGACAGTGTGCCCATGCTCTGGTGCTTCCCCTGAGGTGCTTGGGCCAAGAGCATGGCATGGTGCACTGACCCTGGGGGAGCAGAGTCTTGTTTCTCCAGCAAAAAAGACATGGTAGCTGTTGCTGGCCGGTGAAAGGCATGCAATAGACAGCTTTCCAGATGTATGCATTTGAGCCCGCTTGGCGACAGATGATACAGTGAGAAGCCTTCTGTGGCTGCAGGGACGGCATTTCAAGCCACAGCGTCGTGTTGGAATGCCATAGTTGCTATTGACTAGGTCACTGCACTGAAAACTAGGCCTGTCTGTTATCTTGGTCAACAAGCTTTTGAGAAGTTGCAGCAGGGACTCAACCATGTGGTAGCTTTCTAATTGAGGCCAACTGTTGCCCACTGTTTGGGTTTCCTGTATGATGAAGCTACTTGGGTGTGCCATTAAACAGGCTGAGAAGAATGTTTGTTGAGTGAAATTTCTTAGGCTTTGAAAGAGTGGGACTTAGTTCCCCTTTGTAAGAGAGGTTGAGGTAAAACACAGCCAAATGAGATAACAAGCTGTTTGCAAACAACGTATGGTGCCTGATATTTTATTTACACACACATATATACATCCAGAATAGGCCAAGTTGAAGTTGTAATTTGCTTGTCGGTGTTTAGTGAAGTATGTTCAGTATTTGTTGGCTTTGTGTTTCCAGTGTGCTCAAAAGTTTTTTTGTGATTTGTCGATAGTTGGATGCCGGTGATGGTATTAATCTTAACATGACTCGAAGGAAGCAAAGCTGGTGGTTCTAATCCATGTTTTGCTAAGCTTTGTGGGCGCTGGTAGTAAATATGACTGCATGGTGTAAAGATTTGTTCTTCCATTCATTTTGATTGCCACTGTGGTGCATCTAATTAAATTAATGAATTAGTGTCCTATATGATTTCACTTGATTTACTTGTAAGAGCCCCTCTATTCTGCTGCTGTGTGCTGGATGAATAGTGCACAGCAAGTTGCTGATTTTTTATGTAAATTTAGTATAGTATTGAAGCTTTTGAATGGACATAGTTTTTATTAGTTGTGGTTGATGTTTTCAGAACGCTGCATACGCACATATGGGTTTCATGTGGGGACTGGCATTTTGATGGAGTTCTTTGTCACATTGTTTGTCATGTACGTAATACATGTATATGATTGTTAGCAGAGCAAACTGCATGATGAGTTTACACATTAAGGAGTGTGTTGAAAACAAGCACAGATAAGAGACATAAGACAAAAAAAAAAATGGCAGCACTGATGCTTGACCAGCAACTATTTTTTATTGGAAAAATTCATATTGCACGCATTGTCGCATAAGCACGCATGTGCAAGCAGTTGTCCAAAGCAGGTGAGGCACTGTAACCAAGCACCTGTGGCTAATCGCAGCCTACCGATATCTTCTAACTCTTCATTCTTTTTTTGTGAGTTATCAGAAGTGTCACTGATATATTGCGTTCCATTTCTTTTAACGTGATATGCCTCAAATGGTTGATGCACAACTGGTCCTTTTCTTGCTGAATATTTTTTTCAAATTAGACAGTGGCTGGAACTATGGTTTAACTCGTGCACGTGCAGCTAATGCTTGTGTAAGTCACTGTTTTACATGAAAAAGATATTGGGCAAGAGCAGAGGTATACCTACACGATTTGCTTGTCTCGCCTATGGAAAGAGCTCGTAATGTGTTGGCAGGTTGTTCGGGCACACAGCCCTCCACTAAAGAGGCACTGGTGTTGTACAGTGGAACCTCGATTATACGTCCCCCGGTCATGCGACGACCCGCATTTTACGACGAGTTTAGATTTTTCGAATATAAGCACCCCCTCTCACTTTGGGCATCGCGATCGTGAAAAAAAGGGGGTGCTTAGAATCGAGCAAATACGGTAGGCGCACTTTAGCCAGTCGATAACCGGTGCGCCTTAATCTTTCCACCTATCAAGAAAACCGCGCGAGCCGCTGCCCCGCTGCTCACGGCAGCCTCAACGGCCATTTTATCTTGTTTCTTGAAGACTAGCCCTCTGCCGGCAAAATGTGCTGCATTTGTGTTCTCAAAAAAAAAAAAATGACGACGATGAAGTTCAGACGTAAAAAAATATCACGCTTGATTTTCGATTATACGACACCCGGATTATACGACGGTTTCGCGCGGTCCCCTGAACGTCGTATAATCGAGGTTCCACTGTATCTCTGGCCAGTGGGTCACTACTTTTGGTTGCCTGGTTACATGCTTGTTGCTGTTTATCGCCCATGCTAGCAGTGGTGTCACACACTTTTTAATGTTGTTGCCGCTTGAACGTAGCAATAATGGCAGTTCCATTCCCACCAGCTTGACGGTTACTCTTTTGCTAAACCTTATATATGGTCAGTGTCTTACCAGTGCTCATGTATGGGGAAGAAAGGTGGAGGCTAACCAAAGGGGGCTCAACTTAAATTGACAACACTTCGAACTATGGAATGGAAAATGATAGGTGTAACGTTAAGGGACTGGAAGAGAGTAGAATGGGTCAAGGAACAAACGCGGGTTAATGACATTCTAGTCGAAATCAATAAGAAATTGGCACGGGCAGGGCATGTAATGTGAAAGCAAGATAACCAATAATCATTAAAGGGGTCATGACATGGTCTACCAACGAATCGTGCTTTTATATTGCAGCTACTAGCCACGACGTTATTATGCGTACGTAAAAAGAGAAGCAGGGCTCTGTGGGTGCATTCGGGCTAGAAATTGTAATTTGAAGTTATCAGCTCTAAACCTCTCCCACTGGCAGCGACGCCCATATTGGAAGCAGCCTGAGTGATGTCATGAAGTGACAGCGCCGTCGGCCGTTTAAACTGCTGCGCGCATGGTCATTGCGAAGCAGAGAACGCGCCTACCCGATTGTGGTCATGGCACATTGTGATAAGTTGCTGAGACCGGGCAGAAGCTACACAGAATAGGGAAGGACACAGGCCTTTGTTGCCTTTGTCCCCCTCCAACTTCCCCCCTTCACCCCACCACAATTCAAGCCTGAACAACGAGCAACTCGCTCCCCTATGCTCACTACGCGCAGTCAGTCGTTCAGTCACGAGCAAGCATGTAACTGTCATTATATGTTGTCACGACCCGCGGGCGTGCCATTGTTGCCTGACTGCCACATGGTTCGGAAGAACTTTAAAAATTCAATTACAAATTACTCGCTGCACCAAATGAGCTCATATTTAGTCCATCTGTTCCGAGATGTAAAGTTAACAACATGCAATAAACATCTCGAGTTCGAAAAATGGTGATGTGACCCTTTTAAGGGTAAGGGACCGGATTCCAAGAGAAGGGAAGCGTAGGGGTAAATAGAAAGCTAGGTGTCGGATGAGATTAAGAAGTTTGCAGGCTTAAGATGGCTGCAACTGGCACAGGACAGTCCTGCAGTGGGCGTAGTCAAGCTGATGATGATGATATATGGTCAGAGTTGGGTTGGAGTCTGCAAGCAAACAAAATCAACGCAAAAAATTAATAAATCCATGTGCTCGGTGCCTGGGCTGTGAACACTAATGGCTGTGAGGCATGGCATAGTCACCTCATATCTCATAAGCCAAAGCAGAAAGCTAGCGTGTATAGTCACAGAGCCTCATCAAGTGCAGTGTGCTGTAGGTTTCTCCTAATGGTGCTGCATTCTCCCCGTATGGAAGGGTATGCCCTCCAGTTGACCTGATGCCGTGGTGTTGCTGATCCAGATAGCGAGCAGTTCTCCCACAGAAGTTTCATGACTAGTAGAATAACATCAGAAGACCCTGGTATCAGTGAAATTTTAGGAAATTAACAAAGAAACTTGAAATGATTGATTGCTTGCAATGAGCCATGGGTTCTTGGTTATAGCACCTTGCCTGTTTTGGGCAGCTTTTTTCTTATGTGGATGTATATAGGTTGTGTACATACCAATGTAAATGTTCTCGGTGAGAATTGGTTATCGGTCGAGCATTGGTTCTTTCATGTTTCTTGTCTATATCTCTTTATTGCGCTTCTTTTCTTCACGCTTTATAAGTGATTCGATTTCTGGGTGTTCGCACCACTTGCCTGTGCATGTTCTGAATATGAAGCAAATGTATTTGGTGCAAATTTTTATGGATTGAGAGAGCTCTCAAGGGTAAAGATGACAGTGTGCAGTCTTTGTCAAAAATATATAGGCCAAGCAGTTCTCTTCTGGCCATTACAGTAGGGCTGGTTTTGCATCGTTTATGGTCAAAATCTCTTGCGTGTGACGAGAACTTCCATCCTCAGCCCTCTGAAGCTGGGGACATCCAGGGATGCTGAGAGCCTCACTGCACAGCATAGAAGCAAAGCTCTGGGCCGTATATTTTTGATAATGGCACCAGGCTGGGAGGCAATACTTTTTATTCTTTGCATTATGGTTGGTAAAACTTGTTCAGACTGGCCGCGGTGGTTGAATTTCGATGGAGGTGAAATTCTAGAGGCTCGTGTGCTGTGCGATGTCAGTGCGCATTTAAGAACCCCAGGTGGTCAAATTTCTGGAGCCCTTTGTCACTTTTTGACGTTAGCACCCATAAACCATAAAACTTGTCCAAAGTTGCAAGTTCTTGCCTTTGGAACATTCCCCTGTGAGAGTACATTCTATCCAAAAAGTTATGCTGCTGAAGATGAGGAGTGGATTTTACCTTGAGCATAAACAAAACCCAGAGTTCAGGGTTTTAACAGGTACTCGGTACGCTCTTCAGTTTTATTAATTGTGATGCAATTATGTTTCTGCTCATTCACTGGCAGTAAACATAAAAACTAAAAGCAAGTTGCAAAAGTTGCAAAGTTGCATCATGAAGTAGTAATTCTTAATAGTGCAGAGGTTGCTGCCCTTATGGCTTTTTTTTTTTTTCCCCCAAGATGAAGACCACTGTTACTTCATCTTGAACACCTTCTTGAGCTTGATGATTTAGCACATTGAATATGTTGAGTGCATTGCTGCGAGCATCTCAGCAAAGTTAACACGTGGCGATTGGTGCTCGCGGTTATAAAGTGCAGAAGTAAGGTTGCCTTCCATCCTTTAAGGCTTCTCTGTTGCATTGTCATGACCTAATACTTCAGCCAGCATTGGGTAATAGTGATGGCCGGGTTTCCATTGGTAACAGCACTGCATTAATAAGTGGCGCGATGCTCTTGGGGGCACTTGTCGAAGGAAAACTGGGGAGAAATCGAGTTGAAGGAAATGGCAAAAGCTGCATGTGGTTACATTTAATTCATCTGCTCCTGTTGTGCATTTTTAGGCATTCTTTCAGGGTGACATTGCTCTCGAGGTGCCCAACAGTCTTCTAGGCATTACTCATGATCATTGAGGGTGCGGGTTTGTGCCCTAATAATCTTTGAAAACGTATAACTGTAAATGATGCCTGCTGACTTTTTGATGTGTGGGTTGTCACAAGGCTTGTCAGTCATGGGCTGGAGGCATAACAATTGCTAAAGGGCCCATAATTATGTGCCTTCAGAAATTGTGAATCTGCTGTTGAAAAACAGTATTAGCACTGTGGAGTTCAAACTCTGGTTACCGCCCATGCTGCAAGGTCCTGTACTGATATAGCCTAGGATTTCACTGCCAAAAATGCATTGTCTGTGCCTCTTAGCCAAAGAAGAAAATGCAGAAGTATGCCTTTCTATATAAACTTTGCTTCCTTGGAATTTCTCCTTTCTAGCACCTAGTGCATGTGTACTGAAGGGGATCTATATTTGTCTAAGTTTGAATGATGTGCCACTGAGGAGTTCTGTATAATGTTCTGGAATATATATTGCTGTTGGGCATTATGACACTGTTATCTGTATAATAGCTAGTCCTGTTTGGTATTTGAGATGACAGCTTGAGTGCATTTCTTTTATTGAGAATGTGTGTTCTAAACTGTGCTTCAGGGTTTGGTGCATTTGAAGTGAAGATGCTGGCACTTCCTTATCAGACAGAGCTATGGATAACTAAAAGAATTGGCTTAATTTGTTATTGAGATTTATTTTACGATTTTTATTTTCATAAACTACTCACTGGAGCCCAATGATTTAGTTGTCAGGTCATCTACCAAGTTTGATGATTTTTTCAAGATGTCTAGTTTCTATATGCTGTTTCTTGTGGGGGTGTGCATAAGGATAACGTAAGTAAATTCTTCTGTGAAGATATATACCTCTAGTTCTACCTGCACTTCCAAGCAACCACATGTCATGAAAAAAAAAAAAAAAAAAAGGTTGAAAACTGTAAATGCTAGATTCTCTAAAGAAAAGTGCAAAACAGCAGATGCGACTGTGGTCATGTCGGTTGTCTTTAGTTATTTCTGACAAGTGACCTGAGTTGTAAGATGACTCTGCTTGCGTAAGTATATACATTGTTTGCTGACTGATGTGCTCATTAAATGGTATAACGCGGCTCTCACAAACATATAATTTTTCATCTGTGACATGTATGGTTTCTTGGGTGTTCGCTTACAAGCAGCACTTGGAACAAAATTGTGCACAATTAATGTGATACGAACAAGCCACCAAGCCTAATTTTTTACATGCTTCATGACTTCATTCAGATGTGTGATCGACTTTTCGTGTGGATATCTTAGCTACAGAATATTGAGGATGGTAGTAATGCCATTGTACTGCCTGACCATGACCCTTGTGAAACGGTTGATTCAAGGTTCTGATATTTGGAATTGTGAAAGCCTTGTGGTTGGGGGTGGCGAGGTTTCTGGGTTAGTAAAATAGTGAGTTGAACATGCTGCTGCAAAGGGGTCGCATTCCAAAATAAAAATAAGGAAAGGGGGGTATGGAGTGTTTGTGTATAGTCGCTGACTTAGTGTGCTTTGGCACAGGGTGTCAGCACTGGCTAGGTGATAGAATGCACAGTGCTGAATTTCATAATAAAGTGTGCATGCAGTACATTGCAACAACATGTATCATTTGAGTGTGACCTCTTACAGAATTGTAAAAAGTTTATGGATGTGGCTGTATGTAGTATAAAGCATTTTATTATGACAAATATCTTTTTCGAAGCATTCCTGTATGTAGGTAGCAAGTTTCCAGGGACCATTTTCTTTTACATTGTTTGGCAGAAGCAGGAGTTTATAAATGCATAGTGGTCATACTTTGTTGTAGTTACATAAAAATGGAAGTAATGAGACAGAAATCTAGTACTGCTTAAATATTTGGAAAGCTACTACATGCGACTAGTTTACTCTTCAGTGGGGCATGTGTTTTACATACTGTGCACAGATGCTTTGAAATGTGGGCTGCATGTATGCTTCAATGCTATGTGCAACTTAGTTGGCTGCATGAAACATATTTTTGTGCTCACAATCCCATCACTGTCATGTATGCAGGCGAAAAGAAAACCATACTGTGAAATTTGGATGTGAACTTCAAGGAGTGCTTCGATTTTTGGATTCATGTGTACTGTGCGGGGCTTCGCCCTTGAAGAGTGGCTGTAATTTGTCTGAGCTATCAGTTTCAGCTGCATAAGGCTGAGACTGCACTTCACAGGTGCTACAAGGTTTATGTGTAAACTTGAGAAAAACAGCAATGTGGTTTTTTTTTGCATTGTGGTATAAGGCAGATGTGTTGACAAGGCGCAGGCATTGTGGTTTACAGTCCCAGTCAGAAGCGTGTACTACTTAACTAGTTCATGAATAAGTGCATACACCCAATTGAGCCTTGAAAGTAGCCATACAGGCTGTGGCTGGATCAGTCTGTATTATGTGGCAGGAAAAAAAAATGAAAAATGCTCTCACGCACTTGTACACTTCACTGCCAGATAAACTTGGCTGCTCAGTAGATTGATCACATTGCAGCTTTTGAATCAGTGATGTGCTATATGTTATGTCTTACTCTCAGTCAAGTTTTTTGAAGCCTGCCGAGTTTTCACTGCTTTTTGTTGTTTGGGTGACGTAAAGTGTCATGTTAAAAACCTACAAATAGTGATGCCTGAAGTTAATGCGCCACATTCATAGCAATTTTTAGTCAGCATTTAAAGGAAGTGCAAGGCGAAGTTCTACCGGGAATAATTAATCAGATTATTTTTTGAACCAGAAGATCTCGGAAAGCATTTTCTTTTACCTTTGCAATTGCTTGGCAGCATTTGGGTTGTTGCTAGTTGCTGTCTTATGGTAGGCCATTATTATTTACATTGCTAAATGCGCCTCTCTGAATACCTGCCAATTATTGGAAATTCATGGCAATAAAAAAGCAAGCATATTTTTTTTTTCATTATATCAGTCTCCTTTCAACAGAACAGATTGATTCTCTTTGTGCTGAATACTCGGTTATAGACTTTTTCAGCTTGTACATAGACTGCTCAAGGAGTCTCAGGGATCATAAGAATAAGCACTGGGTAAATATTCGAAGACCTTTTGCTTTTGCTGTGTATAATATGTCTGGACATTCTTACCGATATATACACACACACACACACACACACATACAGATATTGCAATGCCGTGCCGTAATGGTGCATTGATGTGGGATGCGCCTACGTTATTCTTCCATTATTACAGCCTGTGGATTTTGTGTAAGTTATTTTGTACATAATACATTCATCCATACCTCAAGCCAAATGTCATGTCAATGCTATATTGAGAGCATTGGTCACATAAAATAGCTCAGTAAGGGGTGTTACACTCTTGACATTTGTACAACAGGAGAATTGAGAGTTTCGTTGTACTGAGTGTGCTGAATAAATGTTACAACTTCCAACCAACTTCAGTCGGCAGTTGTGCTTTCATTGGTTGCACTTCAAAGTTCTGCTTTGATTTTTTTTTTTTAGGGTACTTGCAGGGAAGCTAAACTGCCAAGTGTTCAGTTTAGTGTCACATTATTTTTCCGGGTGTTGGGTCACCCTAAGTTCCATCTGTTTTGACTAAGCATGATGTGAAGGATTTTCATGTGCTATGATAACCAATAGCCCTAGCCCGATGGCTGCTCAGTGCTAGAAGATGGGTATTAAAAATGCTGTCTTTGGTGCCCGTTGCCTTCCTAAAGAGTTCATGGAGAATACCTCATCAACATTTAATTCACTGATGATGTCGTGCTATGGCTAGGTAACTCGCAGTCGGAATCTCTGCACTCTATTCGAGAATATGCAGACATAAACGAACACTGAAAACATATCTAAGTTTGTCTGTATTGGTAATTACCACATTCTGACAAAGATGTTACTTTCGTTGAAAACTGAGCTTAACCCTTTCAGGTGCCATTTTTTGTTTTGACTGAAATCAAATATTTTTTCACCTAAGTAGTATATTCAGGTCTCAAGAAAGGGGATTTGTAAGTTTTCGAACGTGTAAGACCAGCAGGTAAGTTTTTACGATGTGGAGAATTCAGAACAAAGTGTCAGATTTGTTAGAAATAGTAACATCGAAATGTTCTCATGTGTCAGGTAAACGCCCTACGGATTGTGGAATCGCTTTGTGTTTCGAAGATTCACATTACGCTGTCTGCACAAAAACGGCGGACAAAGTGCTACCTAGCTCACTCTTATGTGAAATGTTATTTACTGCATTCGCTACATGGTACAAAAAAGCAACTTATTTGCAACAAGAAGGGTGCTCAATTTGACTGAAATAATGAAATTGCTGTTAAGTGCTGGAGTTTCTTGGAAAAGGCTGCAAGTCAAAGTTTGCCGCTTACACAATTGTGTACAAAGCGCCTGAAATGGTTAATTAGAGTGTTCCTCAGTGATGCAGAAAGCTGTTGTTCAACGGTCTTGCAAAAGAGGAACAGTTTGCAATAGGTAATGAAACTCCAATATTGGTGAGAAGGTACGTACTTGTGATAAAAAATTTGGATACCACAGGAGTAATAGCCAAAATTTGTGCCAATGCTGATGGCATATGTTCCTGGCGTCATGATCTGTGCATTATTCATATTCTTTTTTTTAATCTCCTGGCCTGCTGCTTCACTTTATTGCGTTAACAAAGGGAGTAATTGTACAATGAAAGTGGTGCCACTTTGACTACTGTTCATGTTTTTGAATCTGTGCGCTATGTGGCTGTTCAAGTGCAATAAGGCAAAAGAGGAGCCGCAGTGGATTGGTTTGCATTGAACTTTCCTAGGCTCATTATGATGGTGAATAGAATACGAGCACAATCTCCAAATTTTGGGGCGCACAATTCTTATTGGTGAAGGTACAGTGAACAAACACTTGACGGCCACTCGTGCTATCGGAATACATTTACATTAATAAATTTTTATGCCTTCTGGAATTGTAGCCTATTTAGCAGCATCAATCTTTGATACTTCTTTCAGCAGGGAAAGCTTTTGTTAACAGCTACCTGGAGTTTATTTAACCAGTTGCTTATGTTTTTTTTTAACTCCAGGTAGCAGCGAACTTTCTTGCACATTTTGAATTAACCCAATTTTTTGGGTCAAGTTTGCCTGAAATTTCAGCTTCATAATATATACAAGAATTATGTGGTACACAAACATACCAGTAAGTTTCCTTTAAGAACCTATTCACACTTTGTTGAAGCCCTTCTCGCAGTGACACTCTCATCTACTGCAGTTGAAGCTGTTAATCACAGCCTTCACCCCAGTGTAGTGTTACTTTTTGATTTCTTTGAGCCATATGCCTTGTACTGCATTAGGATGAGTTCTGGTGAAAGGAGCACTCATGGAAACTACTGCTGAAAAGCAACAGAGAAGTGCCTTTATTGAACTACAAACCTTTCCTACAACTGACATTTCTGAAAAACTGAATAACAAACAGTCATCCCAACTGATTTGAAAACAAACTGAAATGCAGGAGTTATATGCACAGTGTTATGACAGGACAGCTTGAGCATTGAGTGATGCAGCTTTATTCGTAAAGCTGCTGCAACCATGAAAAATGGCAGAACTCTGTGGAATGGCTTTTTGAATAATTTTGCAATATACACCAATGACCTCACTGGGCATTTTATTAGTTGCTACCAACACAACAGGAAAGGACTTTTTTGAAGTAACGAAGTCGTTTAGCAAAAAGAAAGCCAAACGGGCAAATTACAGAGTTCGATTTTTCTCGCTTCAATTTTTTTTATTTCAGTTTTTTATTGTCGCACATCTAGATCAACAACCAGTACCTACTGAACATCTTAAAAACATGCTTCGTGGACAGTAGGAACACCATGCTTGGCAGGATGTAATAGTAATGTGGATGTTGCTGCAGGCTATTCAGGAAGTTTGGTGAAAGTATGTATTACTGTTTTGTAAAAAACACGCCGCCTGTTTTGTTGAAGACCAAACATGAGGGCCAAAAGTATATCATGAAGTAAAGCACACGCAAAACCACAGGATGTCAAAATGTTAAAGTAGAGGGAAGAGAAGCTGCTGGGTAAAAAGTTAGCTTACAAGACAAGAGTTTTCAAATAATTATACTTAACGGAGATAGCGCTTGTGCAACTATTCCAGAACACCTCGAGTTCTACTTCCAAGCCCACGACATCCAGTCTAATATGGCAAACGGGCTCTTCTCTGCAGCATATATGCAGCGTCAACACATATATCCTGCTGCGCTCGCTCTGCGCACACCTTCTGAGGTTCCCTTCCCAGACGTCCACTTTGTTGGAAAACCTTCCGTCACAATGGAATGCTTTCGTTTCAACAAGCGGGACCAGCAGCCTGGTGAATCGGTTCCAGACTACCTTGCCGCTCTCCGACATTTGGCTCGCCACTGTGAGTTTGGGGGTTGGTTGTATCGTCTTCTCTGCGATCGCCTAGTCTTTGGCCTGTGTGAAGAACATGTCCAGACGTCTCACGGCTGAACCGGATCTCAAGCTCCTACTGGCGCGTGTGGCGGAAGAAGCAGCTAGCCGCCGAGACCGAAGGGCTTCGCCACTCAAATTTGAGTTTGCCTCCTGAAACACATCAAGTGCAAATTTAAGGAACCCCAAGCGGCCAAGCCAGCCAACCAGATCTCTCAGAGTCAGCACCGTTGGCGTTGCACCGGTGAGCGTGAAGCACGTACTTGCTCCTACCATTCCGCCATCTGTCACTACTGCGGTAACAAAGGACACCTCGAGAACGCGTGCCAAAAGAAGGCAGCGAAAGAAAAAACTTTTCTAAGCCTAGATGGGCATCAAAAGGGCTTTTTCTGCAAAATTCGCACCCTCGTTTGCGCAACCATCAAATTTCGCAGTCAGCTGATCCTGCTCAGGATGTAGTCAGTTTTCATCATGAAAACAAAGCCCGCACAACAACGGGTAGTGCTATAACCAACAGCGTCACTTCTCCAGCAGTCTGCGTGGACGCCCAGATAAACAGCAGGCCGCTGAGCATGGAGGTCGACTCCGCACTTGCAGCATGGTTTATTGGTTTATCGGGGTTTAATGTCCCAAAGCAACTCAGGCTATGAGGGACGCCGTATAGTGAAGGGCTCCTGAAATTTCGACCACCTGGGGTTCTTTAACGTGCACTGACATCGCCAGTACATGCCCAGGTAGCACCGAACATTAGAATAGTGTTATAAAAAAGTTATGTAAGTTGGAGTAATGTTACATATGTTACATAGTAACTTTACATTAACATTAAAAATTAACATATAACGTTATAAGTTACACAGGAAACGTTACTTTCACGTTCTAAGCAAACGTTGTTTTAATATAATCTTCTAAATTTTATTACAATGTTAGAGTAGCAACTATAAAACAACATTGCAAATATATTTCGAGCACGGATTTCCAGACATTTTCTCACTGTTCTTAGAGTAAAGATGTTTTTCAACTAACAGTACCTTGTAACCATACCTCTTAGATAGTACTCGCCATAGATTACATGAAGAGCCCCATTATTTTGTCACAAAACTTTAGTTATTACCCATTCCCCACTGTCACTCATGGGACATCCCGCAGTAGCGAGTATATAAGCTCGGCGGCATGTTATCCGTTTGGAGGTGAGTGAATACCAGTTGCTGTGCTGTAAGTGGAGAAGGTGTTGCTTTTGTTGTTGGTTCTTGCAAAGCGTTGTAAGTTGTGTGCCGTCACCACTGGCAGGCCTGCATCCTTGAGCGGGGCTGCTTTGCCATTTTCGAGAAACCCAGGTAGCACCGAACATTAGTGTTATAAAAAAGTTATGTAAGTTGGAGTAATGTTACATATGTTACATAGTAACTTTACATTAACATTAAAAATTAACATATAACGTTATAAGTTACATAGGAAACCTTACTTTCACATTGTAAACAAACGTTGTTTTAATATAATCTTCTAAATTTTATTATAATGTTAGAGTCGCAACTATAAAACAACATTGGAAATATATTTCGAGCACGGATTTCCAGACATTTTCTCACTGTTCTTAGAGTAAAGATGTTTTTCAACTAACAGTACCTTTAGTTCTCGCCATAGATTACATGAAGAGCCCCATTATTTTGTCACAAAATTACCCATTCCCCACTGTCACTCATGGGACATCCCGCAGTAGCGAGTATATAAGCTCGGTGGCATGATATCCATTTGGAGGTGAGTGAATACAAGTTGCTGTGCTGTAGTGAAGTGGAGAAGGTGTCACTCTTGTTGTTGGTTCTTGCAAAGTGTTGTAAGTTGTGTGCCGTCACCACTGGCAGGCCTGCATGCTTGTGCGGGGCTGCTTCACCATTTTCGAGAAAGTTCTATTTATGTTGTTTACATGTTTCATGAATGTTTGGGGAAGGTTATTCGAACATTTATATGTAGCATTACAAAAACATTAGAAAAAAAGGACATTAAGGACATTGAAAGAACATTTGAGTGTAACAAAAATGTAACATTATCGCAGTGTTTTGGTGCTACCTGGGAAGTTCCATTTATGTTGTTTACATGTTTCATGAATGTTTGGGGAAGGTTATTCGAACATTTATATGTAAAATTACAAAAACGTTAGAAAAAAAGGACATTAAGGACATTGAAATAACATTTGAGCGTAACAAAAATGTAGCATTATCGCAATGTTTCGGTGCTACCTGGGCGGGCCTCTAGAATTTCGCCTTCATCAAAATTCGGCCGCCGCGGCCGGGATCGAACCCGCGTCTTTCGGGTCAGCAGCCGAGCGCCGTAACCACTGTCCACTGAGCCACCGCGGCGGGGCATACATATATAATAATATACACTGTAAACAAAAATATACCCAAAAGGGAGTATAAATGGTGGCGGCCACCCTTTTTACTCCATTTGTGAAAACATTTACTCCATTAGTGTGGAGTAAAAGGTGGACTGTCCTCTATTTTACTCCCATGAGGGAATAATGGAGTAAAAATGAGGATTTACCTGCATTTACTCCAGTCTAGAAAGGGAGTTAATTGTGCCAAATACTCCACCAGTGCCGAAATGGAGTAAAAAACACCATTTTGTGCAATCCGCCCGCCACTTAGCGTCTCGTCTGCTTTTGGTCTGTCGTCTGATAATGGCGGTGAGTGAAGACCGCTTGATTACTATTGTCGCTAGATCTCTGCTCACTTCTGCTCCTTCACGGGCGCCTGCAGCGGTACAAGATATCGGCTTGTCGCCGTTTTCCGCTACAGTACGCTACATAATTGGATTGCTCAAGCCTCCAGTGCTCTAACCATACTTGACTTTCCCTTGTTAGTGTCGCCACCGCGTTACAGCCCCCGCTTAGGCCTAATTCTCACAGGCTTTCTTCGGTGTGGTTCTCGCAATGCGCAGCAGATTATGTGTTGCATGAACATGGAACTGTGATAGAACATATGTCAATGCTGAGCTCTTTATTGAGCTCATGAGGCTACATTTTTCACTGCCATTCCACTGCCATTCCAAACTACCATCAGGGGTGTTTTCAACTTTTCTGCTCTGGTTTTTATAGTCAAATATAGCGTGGTGCATGACCATGAAAACTACCCAGCGACTCCTCCTCAGTTTTGAACTATTTTATTATAATGTTGCATCACTTTATCTACAAACACGGCCAACCAAACGAGCTCGTACAGCAAAAGGAGACGACAAGCAGACGACTCTTGCTGCCTACGCCGCTGCCGGGCCTGCAGACGGCGAATAGAATGCGTGACGCGGAGTTACGTTAAGGCAGCACAGTTTCTCAAGTTGGAACCGCTCGCGGCATTTACCGTCAGAAAATGGCGTTATGTGTTTGAAACTCGCGCCTCCTTTTTTCGTCTGCTAGCCTACACCTAAGCGGTGTAGGTTAATAATGTGGATCGATGAGCTAGTTGGTTCATGATCGTATAATTGAGGAGCAGAAAGGAAACAACGACGTCGAAGAAACATACAGACGAGGACGATGCCGCACTGACAACTGCATATTTATACTGAAGAACAGGCATTGCTTCGAAAGATAATCTATCGTCTTCTGTTTACCGCATGTACTTGACTTCTTTTTTCGATAGGCAAACTGATGGCTTGCTGACGCATTGCTCTCCCGAATCACGGACTATGATCACGGATGGTCCGAGAAAAAAAGCGGTGTAGAAAGTGTAGTTATCATGCTTACGCATAAAAAAGTTGCTTCGTGTAGATGAGCGGAGCTACACATTTTCTACACTGGCAAAAAAAAAAAAAAATGGAGCCATGCTACACTGGTTACATACAATAGTGTAGCCAGCGTAGGTAAATAAAAAAATTGGCCCTAATAAGTTTCCTAGCTTCTTCGCATGGGGGAAAAAATGCTTCTTCGTCTTCTCGTTCCGATCATCATCATCAGTACGCCAGTGTGAAAAGTGTGAAGCGAAAGTTGGCGGCGGCATGACCGAACCAGCGGTTTGTTTTGATCGTGTACGTCTCTTCAATACACAGTGATTCCCGCAGTTGGTAAAACCACGTGTAAGCGAATAGCCCTTTTTCCTAATTTCCCGCAAAGAGCGCCCGATTGCCACTTTCGTGTTTTGACCTGATTTATTATTAGGCTGATTTGTCGGCTGTACCTTAAAGCTGCGATTTGCCGTTGGAATAATAACAAAGTCAAACTTTTAACGTGCGTAAAGGCCATCGACTCATAGTTAAATATTAGGGCTGTGGCTAGAGTTCCGTCCAGACGGAACAACAACTGCTTCTGGAGTTGCGTAAAGCCATGGTCCGCGCTTAACAAAAATCAGACAGTCCTTCCAGCCTTTCAACTTTTTATTACTTTGTGTTTTCCTGTTTCAGGTGAGTGCTCGCGACTGGACTCCTGTCTGCATGACATTCGTGTATAGTTGCACCAGCCGCACCAGGCAAGTCCACTTGAAAAAGTGCTAGCAGCTTCTCAGAACGTAATGTACTGTCAGCAGCAAAAGCTTGCATGATGTGTGTGCTTAAGAACAAATTTATCGTTGTGCTGCCGCACGTCCCAGTCATCAGTTGCACGCAGTTCCCTCTGGTTGCAGGCAGTTCCAGGCAATGTTTGTTCTGCTCACTTGCTTTCCATAAGCTTTTGTGCCCAATAGTATGTAATTTTTTCTGGCCAGGAGTTATTACTAATTTTGTATCATCCTAAAATTCAGGTCAACCATCAGTGAGGTAACTAGTAATACTTGTTGGGGGGGGGGGGGGGGGGGGGGGGGGGGGGGGGCTAGTTGGTGCATGTGTTCAGAAAAGGGTTGTAGCGCCGAAAAAGACAACACAGAGCAAGCGAGACAGGTGCATCAGTGAGGTTTTGCTGTAATAGAACTATGGCAGGATCATTCCAAGGAACACTTTTTTTAGCTCTTTTCTGATTTTGGATTCTTTTACAGTACTGTATTGTGACAGTCTGTTGTAATTTTCTGGTGACGCAGTCAGAAATCCTGTGGTCAGAAGTACCTGCAAGCACTTTGAATGGAGTCATAGACAGCTCCTGAAAATATACTTTTTTCTTGAATATTAGGTTTGTTCCTATTCATAGCACTACACCCTGTTATATATTGGCTTTGCTGGCTGGCAGCCAGGCTATCATGAAGTGCTAAACACACCTGCTGGCACCTCACGGGTGCACAGGGTGTCATTGAAAGAAGTCATTGAAAGAATCATGTTTACATATGCTACATAAAAAAAAAAACAACGTATGAAGTGTACCTGCGTAATATTTATGAGGCACAGAGAACACCAATTGAACACCAGCCTTTCCTGCCACCAAGCTGGGCCGGCTTTGCAACTAGGCCAACACCAACAATCAGTTGCACCAGAAGTGTTCCAACAAAGCATGCTAAGTGCTCTGTTTAGTGCTGAACAGGAATCATCCTCGACATTCCTCTGTCATGTGGCCGTTCTTAATGTTGACCAGATGGGAAGATGCATTAACGACCGCATATGTCAGCATGCCTCCGCCCTTAAATTACCTAGAGGGAGTAACCTAGCTTTCAACTGCTGTATGTGTGGCTGCAGCCCCTTGCTTGAAAAGTGTGACATACTGCAAAGGTGCAAGGACAAGCATGTGAAATAAATTTTTGAAGTTTTTTTTGCTCGCATGAAAAGTGATGCATGCATTCCCAAGCCTTCCATTACATTATCTATCAAAGAAATCTGCATCTTGGCCTACAGCTTCCATTTTTTGGTTTTATTTCCATTATCATTTCATTTGTCGCAACCTGTTGAGCCATTGACATTGGTTGCTTTACCTGTTTTTAATCCCCATTTCATACTTTCATCTTTTCCTTACTTGCAGTCACATGCTTCTACATCCTGTTGATTTCTTTTTTGTTTGTCTGTTGCATGTTTTTAACTGCTCTCATTCTTCTATCTTCACTGGTTATTTTACTTTCTAATGATAACTTGACTGCAGCTGACGTGAGGCTCAGCTCTTGCTGACAATATCTGTAGAAGCATGCCTATATATGTGTCCACTCTGCATAAAAAAAAACCAATTGCTAGTCAATGATCGTTTATCCCCTTGCTGTGTCTTTTCTATGTGCTATTTTACGTATGTTAATATGAACCATTGGACCCAACAAAGCTACCTTAATATAAGATTGTCATGTAGAAGACGAAGCTGGCAGTGGCGCGGGATGGAGCAGTTGCACTGGGGCGGTGGCCATTAAAGTCGTCATATTACCATTGGTCATCACGTCTCATTATTCAGTTGGCCACCGTGTAACATTTGGTTTGTGGTGCCAGGTATCATCGTCATCCTAGTCCTGGAGCTTCGGTGTCCCGTTGCTCTGACCTACAGGCTCAGAAGGCCTTGGTTGAGCACGCCCGGGCAGCGGCAGACGCCACTGGGGTCCCGTACTAGGGACCCACCTAGTGTTTGTAAGGTCCGGCCCCTTAAGTCTGTCCAGTCATACCTCCCTGTACCAATACAAGTCTTTCATCATCATCATCCTGTGTCAGCTGTGGTTGTCTGCCGTGTGTCCCTTGTCCGCGCCACCTGGCTGACATGCCCCAGCCTGCCAGTACCGAACCGACCTCGCCGTTTCTCCCCCGCCCCGACCTCCTGACATGAAGAACTGCAGCCGACGCAAGGACCCGACCTTTCCACCCCACCGAGCTGAGACGCTGCCCACATGCGAGGACACCGCCCCTGCCCATGACGTTCGGTGCGTTGAAGGGCCTCGACTGTTGGCCCTGGCCGACATGTGGCTCGGAAGCTTCATGGACCAGGAATCAGTCGCCGATCTCTATCATCGTGGCAGCCAGCACTTCACCACTGTGTCATTTCTGTTCTGCTGTCCTCTCAAGACTCAAGCCCATTACTATTTCACGCGTCTGTTCATCAGTGTCTTATATTGATTGGGACGATCGTTCTGTGGCCCTCCATTTCGCGAAGACGACAAAGCTGGCAGTGGCGCCCTGTGGTGCGGGACAGAGCGCTCATGCCAGCGGCCAATCTCATATTTTCATCGGTCATCACGCCCCTGACGTCTGGTCGCCACGTAATAATATAATATATTACAATACAATAGAATATAATATATTGTGTATTATAACATAATTTAAACAATATAATATAAACATAATATTAACTTACGCTGGGACAGGTGATCAAGAGGGCTTTCCTGGTACTGGTGGTTAGTGGATGTCAGGTTGGGCCCTAGCTAAGGTAGCCTGTGAAAAGTTGCATTCTCTAGAACCGACGTTATGCTAGTTGCCAAAGATGCACATTCAGTGCGATGTGCATGTGTTTAAAACCCCTAAAATTCTTAAGATGACCTCTTGAAATTTGCAGAGAACAACATGGGAGTGCGAGGCCTACAGTCTTTCATCGAAAGCCATGTGCCTGATGGGTGCACCATGGTGGATATTGTCGATGAAGCACACAAACATTTAAGGAGATGCCCTCCAGGCACAAAGCCCACAATAGTGGTTGATGGCTTGAGCTTAATCCGCTGGATTTACAACAGAACACCTGAATTCATTTTTGGCGGCCCCTGGGAACAACTGGCAGCAATTGTGGTAAGCTCATTGAGCCGTGAGCAACCTGAGTGCACGTTGCATGTGTGGCTTTTACTTAAGAATGATGAAGGCCAACAAGTGTGGAAACAGTTCTTGGAAACTAAGTTCTGACAAAACAGTGTTCTTGAAATGTAACAGGTTGGTTGCAGTTCATTTATTTATTTAATGACAAGCCATGTTTGCTCGGCCTGTCATGGCCTTGAAAGGCCTTGATAATGCAGTTTGATACTTGTTCTGCGGCCCATCTCGTTATATTTTAACATTCACCCCTCGCAAAGCAATTCATAAAACAAGAAAAATACTGCGGAAAACAAGAAAGCATTATTAGCCACAATCTAAAATTTAGGTGTCTGTAAAGGTGGGTTCACACTGGCGAGTCGCGGATGTCGCGCGACGGATTTAAATCGATTTGCTGCGCTCCTTCCCCGCTTCCCTAGTGCTTTGGAAACCCTAATTGCCCGAAATTGGTCGCGTGATGTTTGCGACTCGTTAGTGTGGATCCGCCTTAAGCCACAAATTGTGAGGAAAGCAGTGAAGGTGCGTGTCAAAGAATAAATGTGGTGAAGGTCATGTGTAATTTGTGTTATGCATGAGTACTATGCAGGAAAGCCTAGGCTGATGGAGGTACTTGATGTTGCTGATGTTAAGCGTGTCCGTCTTCATGGAATGCTGATGCTAACTAGATTTATGCATTTTTGTTTAGTTCTTTTCATCTGGTTATGCATGTTTGTTAAGTTGGTGTGTGCATGCATGTGAGTGTGTGCCTGCATGTGAGTGTGTGCCTGCGTTGTGAGGTGTTTTTCCTTTCTGTGTTGTTGAAAATGCCACATTGAGGTAGAAAGTGTAGTAGTGAGCAGTAGATGATTGAAAGGCTGTTTCTCATTATGCTGCTTTCCTTTTTTTTCTGAATTTCAGCGTGACTTTGTTCAAGCATTCGAAGAACGATCGATTGACTTGGTTTTCTTTTTTGATGGATATGTCTCTGACTCCAAAGTTGAGGAGTGGCGCATTCGGCGCCAGAGGCGTTTGGATGATGTTCAGGCGACATTTCGAAGGCTTCGCTCTGGTACATGGACAGGGAGGGACGGACATGACTACTGCTGCCCCAATGGCACTGCGTACACATTATGGCTTGTTGTGAAGTGTTTCACTTCGTGCAAGGTATGCTGGGCAACCAGTTGTTTTGGGGTTCAGTGGCTACCAGTGGATGCTTACCAACAGTTATGTGTACCCCATTTCAGGTGTTTTATGCAGTAGAGGAATGCGACTTGGAAGCTGCTCGTTATGCTCGCTGGCATCCAGAATGCTTTGGTCTACTGAGCCAGGATACAGACTTTGTCATTTTTGACATGGGAGTCCTGTACCTGTCCACTTTACATTTGGACATCGGGACTCTTACAACTCGTCTATACCAGCCAGCGGCCCTTGCTTACCACTTACGTCTGGATCTTCAGCAGTTACCACTGTTTGCTTGCCTCGCAGGCAATGATACTGTCAGAAGGGAGCAGCACCTCCGTGATTTTCATCGCTCTATTGGTATGTATTTCCTTGTCCATCTTGTATAGTAGTATAGTCTGTTCATGCACCGATTTCAAAAGAGTGCAGTCTGCGCTAGGTACATGAAAAGAGAGCAGTGTTTCAAGGAAAGATGCAGTAGAGTAATAGTTCATTCCTGTCAGTGCAATGAATATGCGGAATTCATGTGAAATTCAAGCTCTTCATTTGATCAAGCCACTTTGACTGTCAATGACTGTGGCTTTGAAATATGTGCTTGTAGTGATGTAGTTTTCTCGGTTATGTTGCCTGCTGTGTCCAGAATGGCAAGTGCGAACTACTGAGTAAATGGATTTTTATGGTGTTTTTAGAAATGTGGAAAACATTGCTGCCAGCATTGCCATGATATAGAATTATAGATGAGTGATTAAAATTAGTCAGTGGTGCCATTGTAGTGTTTAGGCACTTACTGTAACATGAGCTCAGAAGCAGTACTTTCTGTAAATGATCTGCAGACATAAAAAGTTCTAAACGCATAGTATTGGCTGTCGTCATACATATTGCTTATTATCTGTGAACACTGAACGCATGGAATGCACATCCACACGTATATTTAGAGGCAAGAATACGCTACCCTTGTAGGTGATGTCACTGTTTCAGTTGTTCGTGCAACTGCTTGTTGCTCTTTTTCTCAAAGTTTAGCTAAATGTAGCAGTGCAGATAACAATTCTCAAACAGATTTCATGCCATTTTTTAATTTTACACCCTTGCTCATTGGCAAAAGTGACGCCACGCCCCTTGTTCGCTCTTTGTTATTGGCTGAAGCCTAGGGCATGGCATCACTCCAGCCAATAGCAAAGGGCTAGAAATTCAAACATGGAATCGATTCGGGGAGGAATTGCTATATTGTACTGACCCTGGTGGCTGTTAGGAGCAACGACTCGCATTAAAGGCTCAGTGAAATCAAAATCTGCCAAAAGGAACCACTGTGGTGTATCAGTGGTTTGGTGAATCGACTGCGTAGCCCAAGGACGTGGTTTAAATCCTGGCGGCAGCCGCCACATTTTACTGCAGGCGAAGCACAAGGCGCCTGTGTACTGTGCGATGTTAGTGTGCGGTAAAAAACCTCAGGTGGTCGAAATTAATCCGGAGCTGTCCACTACGACACCTCTCATAGCCCACGTCACTTTGACAAGTTGAACCCCATATGCCATGCCATGCCAAAACCTGCCAAAGTAATTGATATAAAAAGTCCTGAATTTTTGCAGTGAAAGCTTCATTTTGTCAGATGTGGGTGTTCCACAAATTTGTTGTTTAAACCAGTGCTCAGAAGTGCTTTGCTGTGATCGTGATAAAATGAAAAAAAAAAAAGTTTGGCTCATCCACAGCAGGTGAATACCCATGCATCATTCTCTAGCAGCCTGCACCAGCCAATGCTGGCCAGTGACCATGATGTGATTGGGTATAGGTTGTGCATTTGGGACGGCCCAGCATTGCCAGATCATATGGGCAAGTGTGAGGCACTATGGTGGCCCAGAAGAAGGAGAAAAATTGAGTTGTAGAAATTGCAGCTTGAAGTCGTTGCCAGACATGCTGCGCAACACTACCCTCCATCACATCCTGTACTCACATGCCAAGTCATGACTTGGCATGTGACTTTATTCAGGATTTTACATCAGAACTTTACAATTCAGGACAATTTAAAATAAATTCAGGACTTTGCATCAATTATTTTGGCAGGTTTTGGCAAGGCATGGCATATGGGGTTCAACGTCCCAAAGTGGCATGGGCCATGGTGGGTGTGCTCACATGCCAAGACAACTTGCTGACTCGGCATGCGAGCACAGGATGAGATGGAGAGTAGTGTTGCGTAGCATGTCGGAGTCCTGCCAAATGTGCTTGGTAGTTGAAGGTGACCAGTAGGGCTATGACAGAGTCATCATCTGGTACTCAGTATGGGAGTTCTCGGGCTAGTATATGAGCACATGCGTTTGTGAGGATGGCTAAATGCCCAGGCACCCAAGCCAGTTGAAATTTTCATGTTGAGGAAGAGAGGAAAGATTCAAGCACTTGTGCTGTGTTAGGGTCAAGAGTGTTGTAGAGGTAGTTTCTGCAGGCAGTCTGTGAATTGTGTGAATTTGTATTGAGTGGAAGATAGAGCAATGTGAGTATTGTTTTGGCAGTTGCATGCTCCTGTAGTTGCTTTACGTTTGTCGGTGTTATTTCAGTCGATATGTGTATTGTAACACAGAAATTACTTGCATTTCTTTAGTATGTGCTTAAATATTGCAGCCGAAATGGCTGCATTGATTTCAGATTAAATGAGATAGCACTTGTGCACTCACTTGAGGCTTACACTGGAAAAATCATGATGTGCAGGTTAAGTGTGTTGTTTGTCCAGGGCATCTTTCATAATTAACAACACTTACTTTGTAGAGGTCAAATTTCGATGAAGGCCAAATTCTGGAGGCTCGTGTACTGTTCGATGTCAGTGCACATTAAAGAACCCCAGGTGGTCGAAATTTCCAGAGCCCTTAACTACGGTGTTTCTCGTAGCCTGAGTCGCTTTGGGGCATTAAACCCCAATAAACCAAACCAAACTTACTTTGTAGCAGTTCTGATGGTATTTGCTAGCCTGTGCTTTCTCTTCAAGGGAACGTTGAGGGTATTACATAGTGTCCCACTCACGTTGACCTTGCTGCTCTCTGTTCTTGTGCTTTCCAATTAATTCGAAAGTAGCAGGTTTTTTCCCTTAGCGCTTTTCGAAACTGAAGCCAAAACCACTGTTTGCGGCAAGTGATGCATTTTTGCACAGGGTTGATTTTATCTTGTGTGATTGCTATGGAGTGGGTTCTAACGTCATAAGTGTATGATGGGTTGCACTTTGTGCCAATGATTTGATGGGATCACCTGAACAAATAGGCAGGCACACGGAGAGGTTGCAACACAAAACTGACGTAACAAGTGAAGGATTGCTTTGGAACGACAAACATACATAGGATGGTTGGAAAGCTGTAAATAGTGCAAAAAATTATGCATGCTGGCAAGCATAGGTGTGTAACTGCAGTTTAAATGCACAGTATGGCTTGAGCAGAAAGTGCTTCTAATGTATGTTTTTTCAGGTTTTCCACCACATCAGTTTGTCCCCTTTGCACGGCTCTTCCGGAGGATAGCAAGCGTTATTCAGCAGTGTGGCTGGGGAGCTATTCCAGACGTTTCTGTGGCAAGATACACAGGGATTAGCTTGGATGTTTTGATGGAAGGCGTTCGAAGCTATGACCTGGAGTGTGAAGCCTCCTGTTTGAGGCCACCTGCAGGTTTGGACCATGCTAGCTGGTACCTGGCCTTGCGCTCGTACAGGAATGCAGCTGCCTTTCCTGCTCTTCTTCAATTGCTTCATTGCAAGGAGATCTACCTTGGAGAGACGATGGAAGAAGCAGTGTAAGAGTTATGGTGTGACTGTGTCTCAACCAGTGAATATGATAACAGAAAGAAAAGGAGGCAAAAGCAGCTGCTGGCTTGCGTATAAAGCAACATGAAGGTGCTCACGGAAGTTTTTGGAACATGGAAGCTAAAAAAAGCTTAATTTTTTGGCTGCCTAAGTGTGTAGCCACACTCATAAGAGAGTGATCTGCACTGCCTTGCATGACGTGCATAGTGTATCCTTCACTATCAGGTTGCACCTTGAGGCAGTGAGGAAAACTACATTTCTGTGGGCACTTGTATAGATCTTGAGGAATGACCCAAAAAATTTGTGATTTTGAAGAATGTTGAGTGTTAACTGGCTGCACAAGTTGAATTTTAATGGATTGCTTTAGTACACCTTCATCACTAATTGATGAAGCACCTTAATGCCAGTATATGCAGCATAATCTTTATCAGTTGTGAAACCGTATTTGGCTGAGGATGCATTATCATCATAGTGAAATTTCTAAGTTTGTTTTCTTTGTGACATTTAATATTTCAGCAGCTATGGAGTACATTCATCCAGGGTGTCCCAATACAGATGGTCTTGGTATAGTCGGTTTTTTTTTCTCGGCAAAACTTCAGTACAAGGTTTTTAAAAAAAAAGTGGCTGTATTAAGAAAGAAACTTTAGTTTACACAATAAATGGCATTGATTTATTCCAGCAAATGTATGTCAGCAATCGTGTGTCACAGCAGTTTGCAGATTTTGTGGCTTTCACAACCTGCAGAATAAAAAGCTTCTAAATGTGGAGTTATGATAGGGCCAGTAGGGCCAACTTTAGCACTTTTTTGTTGAGCCTCGATATAATACACTATTATAATAAGGGAGTAATTACTCATTGACATCCACCCGAGTGCAGCCATATGGCTACAAATGAAAGCTGTACAGCTTTCTCAGAAACTTCGTAGTTAAAAGAAAAATTTGTCCTGGTCCGGGGTTCTAACCTGGCACCACCGCATCACCGGAGCAGTCGCTCTATCAACTGAGCTAACCGGGACGGCAAGGGATGGTAGGGCGTGGTACCGGGATGGTAGGGCGTGAGCGAATTGATCAGTAACTCAGAGTGGGAACAGTGTTGGTCAGATGTTTAGGGGAAACCTCCAAGGTGGAGATAATACACTAAAACCCCCAAGAACCCCCAAGATAGTACACTATTATCTAGGTGTGCTTCAAAGTAGAGGATGATAGCCTTGATAAAATATGTGGGCATCTATGTGAGCTCCCATGGCACTGCCCATTGTACAGTTTGTGTTATAAGGGTACTACTCCCAGGAACCTGCATAAGTGCTAACGCCGTTGGGACATGTCAAAGAGATAGCTGCACTCTGTTTCATACTTGGTGCACAACACTGTCAGAGCTAATACGCCTATTCTGCCTGCCTTGTAGACTATGAAAGCATCCATTCAACATCAGAGGGTTTATTTTAAATGCACAAGAGCCCTGGAGCTGGATGTCGTTGCATGGATATTGCGTGATACAGTGATACCAGTATGATGTCTGGTCAGTAGCTGTGTTTTGGCTTCGTGCTTCCAAAACATACCTTTAGAATTTTCCTCAAATTAAGCTGTGTTGTTCATAATTAACAAACTTCAAGAGAGGATTAAGATCACTAGTTTAACAAGAACACTTCTCTGGAATAAGCAGAAGGTTTATTCTGATTTTTGTGCGGTGCCTTCAGCTTTGTGCAGTGGAAAAATACATTCCCCAGAAGGCGCATTTTTGGGTAGAAATTGGGTTTAGCTCCATTGTCAAGAAATCTGTTTAGGAGGCAAGAATCTGGTAAAATTGGGTTGTGCCCAAAACGAAGGGCCCTAGCAATACTTTGGTTTGAGCTAGTCGGTGATATTGATGAAATGCAACGGTGCGAGAAAACAGTGACGAAAACACGCAGTAGACAGGACGAGCACCAGCTCTTTAAACTTCTTTTGAAGGAGGCTACTTTAATAGCTTTGATAAAAATGCTGTGATTTTACACCTCTGTTATTCATGAAATCTTAAACTATCTTAAAATCTGAACTCTTAGTGCTTGCCATCCTTTTAAAGAATAAAAACGATCAAATCAGATTTATTGGAAATTTCAGACAGTGCTTGACAAACCCTTTTGAATTTACGGCTGTAAAGTTGTGTTGCCTTATTTAGTTTTGAGTGAACACAGTTTATATAACCAAGTACGTGGTTTGCATTTAAACCATTACAGGGAGCATCAGTAAGAAAAGAACATTTAGTATTATCTTTTGCTGGCATAATGTTTCATCTTTTTAGTGTTTTTGTAGTATAAAGATGATATGTTTAATTTTTAATGTGGTTATACCTGTGTTATACGGTGAAGTGCTAGCATGTTTTATGCGTTATGGCCGCATATTGTGCCATGGTACATTTTGGTAATCTGTTTGCAAGTGAACAACTGTCTGCCGACACCTTGTAATTGGTGCACAGGAAGTGTACATGGGTTGTATTTTTTTATCTTTCCTGTGTGGGCCTCCTCCTCTCTGTATTTGGAAGGACTCAAAATTTCAGGTGTGCTGCAGCACAAAAGAATGAAGTTTGTATACTTCATTGAAAATAATTGAGGCATAGAGTTTTGGAAGAAATATTCATGAGTTAAATTCAGAAGCCAAACATAAATGGTGCTAATGAACAAAGCCACTTCCACGCGCTACTTAACTGCTCGTGAAGTGGTGTTTGTGCAGCATGGGGAATTGATGCAAAGATGGAGGGCACTGTTGAAACAACTATTTTTTGCGAGGTTGTTTTCATGCTTCCTGCTTCTTGGGAACTACAGATGGTTGAGAAGTAACAGATATTACCCCCCCCCCCCCCCCCCCCCCCCCATTTCTTAACCTTTTAATACCCAAATTATGAAAGAATCAAAGAAAAAAAATCATTACCTTCGCATTATGCTAGCTAATGTACCCATATTCAAAAGAGAATATAAAATATTTTTTAGTGGCACTAAAATTTGAGGAATCGGTATGTCGCGAATTCAGAACAGTGGGCATTTTGTCCATATTATGCAGCTAATCAGAGTTGCGGGAAAGACTAGCATGAAGGCCTAAAACCAGCTCAAAGTCTGTGTGACAGTAGGCAGTTTTTTTTATCCTGTAAAGTCTATTTTTCCCGCAAAAATTGTCGCAAAATAGGAGATGAGGAGTTGTCGAAGGCTGGCTGGAAGTTGCACATTTGAGCCCCCTTTCTCTTCATGCAGGTTCCTCACAGTAATGCCAAACATTTCAACTGAAAAAGGCTGGATAGTGAGATCAAACTTTGTACACGAGCTCCATGTAGTAATAAGTGCACATTGTGCAACCAGTATGCTGCAAATTCGCAACACTGGGCATTAAAGGGTTAATCTATGACATTCTGCCTTAACTTGCTCTTTTGTGGTTAGGACTATGCCCTGCCCTGCAGATGTTGCATCATCCTATGACACGAAAGCTGTCTATTGCTGGCTGGCTCAAGCTGAAGGCCATCACATATTTTTCGTAAGGCTAGCTTTTTGCTGTCGATCTCTCTTGTTTGCAAGCTGGCGCTGAACCCCTTGGGGGTTGGGGGGCCTGTGTATTTTGTAGAAAGCAGTGAGATTATGAGGAAATGTGACGCTGAGGAGATGGAGAAGTGTTGGAATGCCAGTAGTAGGCCAGCCTGAAGAGTGTGTAGCCCACCTTGTTGCTTCCATTGGATGGCCTTGTGATTGTTGGCTGGCTTATCTGGGGGTGCAGTTGTTATGCAGGTGACATGTTTGTTAGTTTTACCACTCTGTGGCTTTCTAGCTGACAACACAGTGAAACCAATTCCTGCATGTGCCAAACCTGTGGCGTGTGGAGCGTGTACAAGAAGGCACTTCATTGTCCATCAGTGCATGGTCTGGCATGCGGCAAGGGAAAAATTTTCTAGATATAAAACTTGATAAATGTACTGTGTGCTGTAAGACAGCAAAATATCTATTCTTTGGAACCAGCCTTCTGGATCTAACTCTTTGTCTTTTTCATTGCATTCCAGAGATGAACAGGTACCTCCTGCGTATGTCTGCTTTCGGCCAGTGCGAAGCAGGCTGTATTGGTTGCTTTTTGCTGGCAATGACACTGTGGTTGTCACGGAGCATGTGGCATACCCCGGAGCCGGTGGAATTCAAGACGTAGATGTTAGGTCTACATCTTTTCCTTTCAATGGTGAGAGTCTTTGGTGGTTGTGTACATATTATGGAGCAGTCTACCTAGCTAGGTGGAGTAAAACTTGCGACCATGGAAACTGATTCTGCCACTATGTTAATGGATTTTTATATGTCAAAGCACCACTGTGGGCTTTAAGGTGCACGTTAGTGAAGAGTGCTGGACTATCCTCTGGATTATCCGGATTTTCCGGTATTCTGTAACATGCACTGAGATTTTAGTACATGGGAATTTTGCCTGTTTCAATCAAAATGTAACCACTATGGCTTGGACTGAGCCCACAAACTCATGCGCTGCACCTAAATGCCATAATAGCCACTGAACCAGCATGGCAGTTATCTCTGCCAGTAGGTGTGAAGGCAAGTTTTGATCATTCCTGTTGCACAACATGCCAATTTTGAGGTATTAAACTGGCTGGTCCAATGTTTTAGGGGAATCCCCCAAGGTGGAGTAGATTTTTAGTAAGGGAGTAATTACTGCTCCGGTGAAGCGGTGGTGCCGGGTTCGAACCCAGGACCAGGACGAATTTTTCTTTAACTACGTAGTTTCTGAGAAAGCTGTATAGCTTTCCTTTGTAGCCGTATGGCTGCGCTCGGGTGGATGTCAATGAGTAATTACTCTCTTACTATTAAATTGGCTAGCAATATCTTGTTGCATGCAAGTTGGTACAAAAGTATATTGGTGCTGATGAGAATTTTGTAATGCATCTTGCTTGTGAGTGCAACTGAAGCACTGTGGACTCTTAATAGTGCATGTTGCTGACTTGTGTGGTAATCAGCAGCTTAATATTAAGCCCCATGCCATCTAAGAATTCATTAAATAGTAGCGTATATGGCAGACTAGCATGCTGAAAGCTCCTTTATGTGTTTTGAAAATGCTGAATGTCTTTAGCAGTGTTTCGTATAGTAATTGTGTCTCACTCTGGTACACTGCATACTGTGTTCTGCAATTGGGTGTCCACGTAAGATCGAACAAAGGGTGGCTGGTCAACCTCTTCAATTTATTTGAAATTTTTGTATATTGTTGCCTCATCACTGGAAAGGAGCGATCTGCAATTCGTTTTGCCCAAAAAATTTTTTTCGAAGCACGCAAAATTATTAATGACGGAGAAGTGGAGTTCCGCGCTTCAGTGCTCTGCTGCTTTGCTTTGGCCAACTTTGGTTATGATTTGCATAAAATATATTAAAGTTAGGTACCTGAAAATTGTTTGAGGAAATATATGGATGTTTCTATTTGTGCTCCGTTATTTATGTCTGTCTGCAAGCTATCAATGTTTTTATAAAATTTTTCGAAATTCGCCCAAAGAACGTTTTTTTATCTAGTTTGCGGGTCGTTATATCAAAAACGGTTTGCAGCAGAGTGGCAGTAATTACACAATAATTATCAGGCAGTAATTATCATCTATGCAAACAGACCTATCAAACTGCTGAAGTTGATATTTATATGTCTTTTTGACAAAGATATATGATCGCGCTAACTTCAAGAAAATACAAAACAGTGAAAACTTCTTACAACAATTAAAAAAAAAAAACATTTTTTAATATTTTTTGAACTTTGTCCACAGATTCTCCTTTATGTCAGATTTAACAGTCAATAAAACATGTTGCATAATTTTGTTTGTGTAGTAGTTACGACCCCTCCAATGTGACCCTTGAGCAAGGATTGGCAAATGATGGCACATTTGATTTCTTGCCTTCTGTGTCTATAGAATGCAGAGAGGATTGGATCTCAATTTCTTAGAGAAGATCTGGAGTAGCGAAAAGGTGTTGGTGACACCTAGGGTGTCAATATCGAGATGATTTGGGCTCCACAACGGCCATGAGAGTGGGGCTACTACTCAAGCCTGCGCACCCCAGAAGCTTGTTTTCCTAGGCAACGCTTTGAGAGGTTGTTTTCGCATTCTTAGGCAGGCACGTGGGGTAGAGGAAACCGGCAGAAACTGGTCCTTTGTTCCCACACATGGTCGCAGCGGAAAGGAATAATGCATGCTCATCCGCTGCCGCGTTGCTCGCGTATCTGCGGCGCGATGTTCTTTTCTGTTGACGATGGCCACACTGTGACATGGCCCAGCATGATGATTGGAGCGATAGACTCTTGGGTCCTCTCCGTGTGGTCCGGGTAGTCCATTACGGCAGACCTTGGCAGCAATCTTCATCAAGTTGACAGAGGGTGCACCAGCCAAGCTGTGCTGACTGATTCCAGAGGAGACTTGCTGTTGCCGTCGCTGCAGTGGTTACGTCTGACGTGTTCTAAGCCACTTAGGGTGGAGGGTAGCCTGGGCACAGCACTCCCTATCGGTTTTCGGATGTTCACTTCTATCGCAGATGAGCGAGAGGCGCGCTTGCATTTTGCTCTCACTGCGTGCGCTGCTCACATGCTCATGGTGACAAAGTATAGCTCTGACCGAGTGTTTTGTGCAGATTACCTTTTCAAGCACAAGAAGCTCATTCCAAAGGCGCGAAATTTTCGCAGTGTCACCGACCTAGACATCAATGTTTTGAAGCAACTTCTAATATCTGAAAGACCTGTGAATGTCAGTGAGATGGACTACTTGTGCTACCCGTGCTTTCGCTGCTTCTGCAATGAAATATCTTCACAGAAAGCACGTTTTTGTGATTAAATTTCTATACACCTGAGTAAGAAATTGACGTCATCAACCGAAGTATTCTGCCACCACCGACGTGTCCCTGTTGAAGCCGCCAGGCGCAGTGACAAGTCGGGACAGGCCTGCTTACATCAAAAGGAAACAAAGTGAGGTGCAGCAGGTGGTAGCCGAAAATGTTCGCTGCAAGATATGCCAGGGCCTGCAGCCAAGGTGATGCATTGGGAAGTTCTGCCAAAGAAAGGTGCTCCTTGTGGGCGCACTGGATCGAAAGCTTTAGGCAAGCCTATGCAACATTTACGACGCCCCAGGAATGGTGTCAACTTCTTACTCTCCTGCCATCAACACTGGCAAAAAATGTGATCAAGAAGCTTATTCCCGAAGCATCGATATATCTGATCAACAGGTCCAAGAAAATGAAAGAAAATCATGGCGTGTGGTACAGATCGGATCCTTTCACTAGTCATAAGGTGAGCCCTGAGCGCATACCTGTGGCGCATAAGTACTACACGAGAGATGAGTTAATATGCTCCAGACAAAGTCCTAACAAAAAAGATGTCCTCTCGGATATGATAGATGGAGGAAAAACATTCGTAACATAGCGTTTTGTTACAAGATCAATTAGAGGCATTTCGCATATACAAAGATGATCATCCTGATTCTGGCATTGGCCTATCAAAATTTTACACCTTGAGACCTCGATGGGTAAAATGTTATCCCCAGCATGATATGTGCGTGTGTGTCATTTGTGCCAACTATAAACTTTGTCTCGCTGCTCTTGAGAATGGCACTGGCCACAGAGTCGATGCTGGAGACATTCATCCAGCATTCATGTGCTCTTTGTCATCAACGCAGTGCCTTTTAGGTGAATGCAATCAGTGTCTAAAAGGCAGGTCTCTGACATTGGAGGAACTTCATATCCCAGAAGATGAAATATTTTTAGCAGCATGGGAGTCGGGCAACCTTGTGAAAAAGGCTTTGGATGCTGACACCATTCTTAATCATCTTCGGGTGTTAGTGGCAAGATGAATCGTGCACAACCACATTAGGAAAACTCAAGGTAAAGCGATCTACGAGGAAAAGCAATGCACACAACGTGGGGGCATTGTATTCTACTTCGATTTTGCCGAAAACTGTACTGTCATGCTTCCTCAGGAGGTTCAGGCATACCAGTGGCAAAAGAAATGAGCGTCAGTATTTACATGTGTGGTCACAGCAAGAAAATATACGGACAGTTTTGCAATTGTTAGTGACGATTTAAGCCACGACTCTGCTCACGCCTACTTGGCTTTAACTCTTTCCCTACCGCACCCATTGAGCTTCGTTAGCCCGCTAACGATGATTTCATGCCCCGATTTCAGAACCTTCTGCATTGGTAATGACCACGCTGCCGATGTAGTTTGTAGGCCAGGAAACAAAGTTTTGTTTCCGATGTAGTTTTCTTTTGTCCCATGAGGGGGCACTTTCTAACGCGCTGCGAAGAAATGAAGACGCGGACCTGCGCTCATTGCCCGCCATGTTGCCCGCAAATGACGCCTTCGCCGCTCGACTTCGGAGCCTTCCGCGTTGCTTACAGGCACGATGCGCATCTGGCTTGTAGCCGGAGAACTGAAGTTTTGTTTCTGATATAGTTTTTTTTGCCCCTACAAAACGGCATTTTTTTAATGCACTCCGAAGATGCGGTACCATCAAAGTCACTTGGCAGCCTCCGCGTGCGCGGCACGCGCTCTAAGACATAGCAAATCTCAGGACTCCGTTTCGTCTGCGAGTGATTTAATGGACGTCCCGTGTAACAACGAGCCTGAAAATGTTGCAAGGTGCTGAAGATGATTCAGTTTTCACATCGGTGATGATGGAAACCAGCTTGAAACACAGGCGGCCGCGCTCCGATGCGCAACTATAGGGTTTCCAGTTATTGTTTTGTAACAACAATACTATTCAAGATAGAAATGATTTTTTTTTTGCAGAGAGTGGCCAATAGTGTAATAAACATTTTGCATATTTCAGAAAATTTTTAACATTTTTTTCTTTTTAAATACAAGCATGTTTTTGCATGTTCTGTTGAATTTTTTTCTAAAATCTCGTTTTTAGCTAATAAAATTTTTTGTTGCAACATGCAATTTGTTGTTTAAACGTATATTAATAGAAAGCACCTTTATTCAGCTCTGTTTTTGGGTATTGCATTCAATATTGATAGCAATAGTTTTTACAGAAAAAAAAATGTACTGAAACCTTCAGAAAATGGTCATTTTCCCCATGGCAGGGAAAGAGTTAAAGAAAGTGAGAGAATAGGTGGACGACAACCTGCCGGTGTACTCCAAGATGGCATATGTCAGTGATGGAGCTGCCAGTCATTTCAAAAATAGATACCAGCTTTTTGAGTTTGGAAAGAGCGATTGTCCCAATAGCCAGTGGATATTCTCAGTAGCTCGACACGGGAAGAACGCGTTCGATGGTGTTGGAGGACTCGTCAAGCACTAAGCAATGCTCAACGACCTGAGAACAAACCCTGAAAGTGTGATTCGGGCAGCTGGAGACTGTGTAAGTGTTTTATCGAAGAAACTGAAAGGTGTGCATCAAATACATCTGAAAGTAAAAGTTGTTGCCTTCCACGAGTTAAAAAAGGAAGAGTGGATGACAGTGCGCACCTTCCGTGGCATTCAATCATGGCATACTTTGCGGCTATCCATGTCACCAACAGAAGCATCCTCTGAATTGTACATGGCATGCACAGCCGGGTCTGCATGGAAGAGACTACAGGAGTGAAGACATTGTGCGTTGTTGAATCAGTCGAATAAATGGTTTGGTTTGGTTTATGGGGTTTAAAGGGGCCCAGAAACACAATATTAGTCAACTGTTTTGCCTGTTGATTGCATACAGTGAGTTATAATGGTGCTATTAGCTTCAGTAATACTGCATATATTCCGTTTTTTAATATTTTAATGTCCTCCGAAAAACAACTTCATTGCTCTGATGGTGTTGCCACACAGTGGCGGGTTTTTAGCAGCGGATATGACATCACCTGGCGCGAGCCTGATGATCGGAAAAACAGTAAATATACTTCAAATCGTGTGAATAAATAGAGACACATTTTGTCACCTGTCTGCGTTTTATATTAGATAAAAAAAAAACAACTTGTTTGTCTTAGATAAAAGCCCTGCAAAGCAAGTAAAATAAAAATACACCACCAGGGGCGCTCTGGCATGGAAACGACGCTGCCAGTCTCGGCAAAAACGAGTTACAGAGAGCAGGAAACCATGGAGTACAAACTTCCGCGACGTGCTCTGGCTGGCTGTTTTGATTGGTTGCGCCAGGTGCCGTCATTGGGAGAGCGAAATAGGAGTGGGAAGCCCCGCCAAAATCGAGTTGAGGGCAGCGTTTTGTTTGCTTGTATTTTGAAATTTCTCCATTGAATAACTCCTGTTCCCGTGCATCGATTCCTGTAATTTTTTTTAAGTCAGCATCTGTGTGACATAAACAACCCACCTGAAGTATAGCCGGTATCCCCCCAAGCAGTGTTTCGCAGCCCCTTTAACGTCCTAAAGTGACTAAGGCTATGAGAGACGCCGTAGTGGAGGGCTCCGGAAATTTCGACCACCTGGGGTTCTTTAACGTGCACTGACATTGCACAGTACATGAGCCTCTAGAATTTCTCCTCCAAAGAAATTCAACCGCCGCCGAATAAATGGTTGCAGCCCAGAAACAAATTGTTTTTAATGAAGCAGGTACCTATGACCTTTTCAATTTATTCATTTTGCTAAAAATTATTTGAATTATGCTGCTTGCTTATTTGACATTAACCTCTTTGTGTGTATATACTAACCTGCGCATGGAATCCTGACTGCGTTTTGATGGAAGCGAAATGCCGAAAACGTCTTGTGTTCTGTGTGATGCTGTAGCGAATCAAGAATCAAGGAACCCCAGGCGGTGAAAAATAATCCCGCGTCCTTTACATCAGTGGCTCTCATAGCTGATCTTATGCATTGAGATGTTAAGGACTATATACAATATCCTACCAAACTTGAAAACTCTTATGCAATTCACAAATGACATAGGCTCTTCAGACCTGCATGGTGTGCTCAAGGTTGCGGAAGGGTCTCTTTGGAAGGGTCGTAACTGCTACAGAAACAAAATTATGCCACATGTTTTTAATGATTCCAGAATTTGATATAAAGGAGAACACGTCAAAAAAGTTTAAAAAGTATAAAAAGTTTTTTTTTTTAATTGTCATAAGAAGTTTTCATTGTTCTGTGTTTTCTTGAAGTTAGCGTGATTATATCTCTTTGTTGAAAAGACATCCAAATATCAACTTCAGCAGTTTGATTGGTCAGTTTGCATAGATGATAACGCTTAATTACTTCCACTCTGCTGCAAGCCGTTTTTGATATAACAACCCGCAAACTAGATAAAAAAACGTTCCTTGGGCTGACTTTGAAAAATTTTATAAAAACATCTATAGCTTGCAGACAGACAAAAATAAGGGAACAAAAATAAAAACATCCATATATTTCCTCAATTTTCAGGTACCTAACTTTAATATATTTTATGTAAGTCATAACCAAAGTTGGCCAAAACAGCAGAGCACTGCAGCGCGGAACTCCACTTCTCCGTCATGAATAATTTCGCGTGCTTCTAAAAAATACTTGGGGGGCCAAAACCAATTGTGGATCGCTCCTTTCCAGTGATTAGGCAACAATATTTAAAAATTTCAAATAAATTGAAGAGGTTGACCAGCCACCCTTCGTTCAATCTTGTGTGGAACCACCCCATTACGCTGTGTGATTAATACCAACCATTCCTGTTTCTTTGCTAGGTCAAGTGCCACCTCTTTATCAGCTGTGGTCTCAAGAGCTAGCCATGATAAATGTGCACTGGCAACTTTTTTCCGGGTGTCTCGGCATGCACCTTCATCTTGATGAACTGATGTCACTGGGTGCATCAGATGTAGTCCTGGTTTCTACACTGAATATAATGTTCACGGCTGGAGTTCTGAAGGACTGTGAAGTGTCTGCATTGGTTTTACAGCGTATACTTCCTGATGGAGAGAAGCATGAACTTGTATCTCGGCAAATCCAGGTGAGTTTTTCACATGTGGAAAATTGCTGCAGTTAAGGGGTTTCCAGATTGTGTCAGAGGTGTGTATAAGCAACTAGGCAAGGTCAAGCTGTAGAGCTTAACTTACAGTTAGCATGCTAGTGTTGCACTGCATGAAACTACAAAAGTCAGATGCAGGTAAGGGAAACAGATATATTTAGGTACATTCTGCGAAATAAGGGATGTTAGACTTTCACGACAGCTACCAGGAAAAAAAAAAGATAAGAGGGATGAGCTAAAAATTACAGCAGATTTACGTAATCAATCAAATGCAAAGTAGCCCTGCATTTACCCTTGCTTACCCCTGCTATACTTTTCTATGCATTTTTACTCTTTGCTATTCTTTCTTCATTTTGCTGTGGTATTAAAGGTGGGGTTATAAGGGGGGGAGAAAGAATGAGTAAGGAGTGGACAGAAAGAGATATGTGAGGAGAATGCAAGGCATGAGCAAAGCCAATGCTCTAGAGTTTCGGCATCACTAAATGTAGAGCAGTGCAAGAAGGTCCCCAGAGCAAAGAAAGGTAGTCGAAGAGCAAGGAAGTGCGCTTGAAGGCGAGCACCTGTTAAGGCACGGAGGTGAGCACAAGCAGCTTCACGATGTGACAAGCGGCGCAGAGCTTAGGTCTAGGGAGCACCACGCATACATGTCTGCTGTCCATGAAGGCTGAGGGGTGACTGACGCGAGGGGAGAGAGGCCGAAGTTGAGGACGCGCCAGCGACTAGCTCAGTCCAGATAACAGGCATTTGTACTACACTGATGGCCGCAGCAGCTGCAACTGTGGTACACGCCACTCTCTAATTGGCTGCAGCTGTGCGGCCAGTCCGCCTCCTCTTTGTGCTGCGTGACGCGTGCGTCACCACCTTCTCTTTTGCACTTCAAGTTCACGGAGAAAGAGAGAGAGCGGCCTCAGACAGACGTCGGCGAAATCCGTAATTGTGGCTAGGAGTGCTGCACACTAAAAAATGAAGAATGAGCACGTAATACTGGGTGTGTTAAAACTCAGTGATCCATAAGATAAGAATGGAAATGAATCAATGACCAGTCTGTATATTGTGCCAGTAGGGGTGGATTTATGGGTCACTTTCAGAGGGGGCGGTTCCATTTGAACCATGCATTTCTTGGACTTTTTATGGGGTTCAGCAAGTTTTTATTATGTAAAATTTCTCGCTTGGGAGGGATTGCACCCACCCCACATTAATCTGCCTCTGTGTTCCAGACAGTAATAGTGATCAGAATAAGCCTGTTGTGGAAGCATCACATCAGAAAGCTCTTACTTGAACATGTCCTGAACACTTTTTGCCATACTCATTTGTACATCCACAGTTGACATGGAAAGCAATATTGACAAAAAATTGCCATCTTTCCATGCATTCTGGAAAAAAATATATACAGCCTAATTGTGATTGTATGAATTACACAAAGCGAAATCAATTTTTTTTTTTACAGAGTTGCCTTCTATAAGCTTTTGACGCGAAGGGGGGGGGGGGGGGGGGGTATACTTCGGCTGCAGCATTGCATTGCTTATTCACCAGCAGTGGAGAAGTGCTAGTGGACGAGTACTGGCATTGTCACCTGTCAGTCCTGACATTATCCAAAATACTGTAGTAATTTTGTGTTTTTGTCTCTTTTGCCCGTTCCTTAATTAGAAGTTATTAATGTGCACAAGGTGGCCAAACCAGGGTGTGTAGAAATTTGTGCAGTTCCAAGTTCTGCTGTAGTCAGTCATGCTTCTTGGAGATTTTTGCCCAGCTGCCTGTGTGTGTGCAGCAAGTGGCATGCTTTGGGTGTGCTCGCTTTGAGTAAACTGTCTCCAGTATCATAAGTTTCTGAAAATGAAACTGAAAATCTTTTATTTACATCTTTAACATGACTGGTAGCAGTTGCAGTATACTGTTCGATGAGTTTCCATAGTGTTTTGCATGGACCGTGAGGGGTGACCAGCCAGGTCAGCAACCGTAACACAAATGCCTTTGTTTATCTAAATAAGGTCTGCGGAATGGTTGTGCCTTGGAGTGCACGCCTAGGACTGAGCTGACACCACAGCGGTAGGTAACGATATACACGCACTGGCGGTTAGCGTAGCCTGCTTGCACAGAGGTGCCTCCTTCACATGGATTATATGTGCATTCTTTACAACTAGTTCAATTTTCATATATTTGACCATAAAGTTTAAAGGAAGAAATTTGTCTTCTGTAGCAAATTGTTAATTGGTTTCAAAAGCCCCATATCTTACTATTTTGACTCTTGTAAAAGGAGGTGATGTCATTCTTGCATAAACTGACACCGAATGGGCTAAGATAACCTTGAAAACCAAAGCCTGTTGGAATGATTGGTTACAACAAGCACTGTAGCTATGCACTACTTCTTTTGACACAACTTGTGCAGTTGACTGTTTGACAATATATACAGAATGACACTGCTCATTCTTGGAGGAACGAAGGTCTCCTATTCATAAACCAAACTGCTTATTGGTTTTGTGATTAGCCCTTATTTTCCCCATTCACACGTGCCCTTCTTAGATATTGGACCACTGAATGCAGATGTTGCAAAAGTAACTGGTAGTGAAAAGCTGTCTGGAAGTGCCACCATTATACACTGACTATACTAGTTCGGTACAACTCAAGAACGAAGCGGCTTTTCCCCGTCAAAGAACCGCCTTCCAGCCAATGGCGTCGGCCGATTCTTATGAGCCTTTTAGTGCAACAATGCAGGAAGTGGCCGATGAAAGGGGATAGTCCCCTCCCTGCATTGTCATGCTAGCAGATTCATGAGAATCGGACGACACCATTGGCTGGAAGTGGGTCCTTTGTAGAGGAAAAGTTGCTTCGTTCTTAAGTTGTATCTGACTATAGCATGATATCCGGACCAACTGAGACTGGTATACCAGTGTTACATAGGAATGTAAAAAAAAAAAAATGGAATGGCGATTACACCAATGGTAATGGGGACAATCAGTGCTGTCTTGCCCATGATAATGATTACACAGAGAAAGTTGCTACTGCAGTAAAATGAAACTGCGATGAAATGATCCTGCCTAGATACCAATGTGATTATTGATTGTGCAGCTAGTGGTGACGCTGCGACAGCTTACAAGCTTGGGCAGCTTGCTTTCGTGCAGCGTCCTTGGCCGGAGCGTCTGCCCAGCGTTGGAATGTCCATGCAGCTGATGTGAAGCCAGTGCGCGCATGAGCACCGTACTAAGATTGGCTGGCCACATCAGCGCTCTGTTTTCATTATGTGGCGCGACGCCCCCTACTGCCACTGCTCACTTAGTCTGCACTCTTTTGCTCTGTTCACTTTCTTACTTGCGCCGGCTGTCACCCTTTCCTGTCTATGGACCGTCTTCTTACTTTCCTCTACGCTCTGTCGTGTGTGTGCCGTAAACACGTTTGCTGGGAACCTGCGCCTGAGTAGCTAGTGCTGTAAACGTGCAGCAGCAGAATCTTTACTTTTCAAATGCGGCAGCCACTGGCAAAGAAAGAAACATTTCGAAGGAGCATGAGCTGAGATGTCCTGCTCTTGGGGGACAGAGTGAAGTGAAGACTTTGTCCTTATGAGGTTTGCCACATTTTGAGAAAAATGCAAAGAGGGGAAAAGTTCCAGCCTGTCTACTGTCCCCTGGGTACACTGCAAGCAATTTTAATGCAAGCTTTACAGCTTGAATGCATTTTGTAATATAATGGCTCTTTTGTGTCAGTATGATACCAGTGTGCTATTTTTAAGAGGTTTCTTTATCATAATTGCATATTTTCATATGCTTCATGATGCTTCACGATGCTTCATGTAGGACCTCAACCGTAACAGTGGTCTAGTCCACATGATAAATAGGCATATGCACTGCTACTTGTTGAATCCAGTGCTTACTGAGTTAATGTTGCTCTGTCAAATGCAGGTCACCAAGCTTCCTGTGTGCCATAAGTGATCCTTGTTTGTTTCTTGCAATTCAGGACAATGAGATTGATCCGCACCTGGTCAGCATTGCCACATTCTTCATGATAGGTCTCCAGACCATAACAATGGTCCTTAGTGCCTGTGGAGGACCATTTTTCTTACGAGATGTTGTCCCATGGGTAATCTTCAATGGAAAGTTGTTCCATGTGCTTGGTCGGGAGCTTTGCCATGAAGATTCAGCAGTCTCAGCAGCATCGCTGCTTGAAAAAAATGCAAGTACTCAACGCCTTTTTCATGCTCTAGCTTATGCAACTTAGCACAGTGCTTCCACATGTACCTCTAAGTTGCATATTCGCTCCTTTTTTCTTCTTTCTTTTGACAGGTGCATTTTTAAGTGAGGTGCAACAGAGAAAGGGCATCTGGTATAGGCTTTGTTAAATCCTGAGAACTAATGCAGGTAGTGCAGGTTGCAGGTAGTGAAGATGGGAAAAGCAAATACCTTTTAGCCTTTAGATTTTGGCATTGGTCAGCTTAGGTTCCAGATGGAATGCAGCGTCAGGGTATGGCAGAAATGCCAATTTAGGAGCAGCTCTGTGGAATCGAGCTACCACATTCCCAGTAGATGGAAGGAGATTAGAAGGGATGGAAGATTATATCATCAGCTGAAGTATGCACGAAAAGATAAGGCACCCCTAAAAATTTTTATGAATTCAGCACAGTCAACCTGTGGCTATCCTTGAAGAATGACTTGTTGACTGACTGACATCTGAGGTGCTGTTGCAATGAGCAAGGTAAATTTGCAGTTTAAATCAGTGTCATGTCTGACACCTGCCAGCACTGGCTCAGGCATCTGTCCAAGTGAGAACAGCCACTATGTTTTTGCATTGAGGGATGCTGGCATTGTGTACGTATTTAGTGGCTGTGTACCTAATTTACCTTTGCTTATGTCAATTGGATGAGTCCCATCAGTGACATTCTGATGTTGCAAATATGCCTGGTGATGTGCAAAGAGTACATAAAGGTCATGATTGATAGTGCTACGAGATGTTCATTTGAAGGTTGAGCTCCATTTTTCTCAACATGTTCCTTAATCGGCTTTCCCATCAATTTTTTTTTGGTCACAAAATTAGCCCAACCCTTATTTTCATTTGATTTGCTTTTCAACTTGAATGGGTTGCTGCTTGGGGATTTTGCTGGGTCTTTGCACGGTCTTTGCATTAGTAATCACCTGGGTAAATTATTATCAGGTAGCATATCTTTCAAATCTTTTTTGATTATTTTGCATTTATGCTTACTGTTTTCACATGCACATTATCTCTTATTGCAGCCTGGAGTTCTCGAGCTGTACCACAAGTTGTGGAGAATCATCACAGGCAAGAACTGTACATAGGTTGCCAACTGAAAGTGTTTGAAAAGTACATTGTTCATTTTTTGTAGATTCAGTGTTCAGTCATTAAACATGTCTTTTACAATTTGTTCTGTAAATTCTTTTGAGTTGGAGCAGTATGTGCATTGTGTCTGTAGCCAGTCATTGGTAAGTTGCAAAAAACATGCCACTAGTGACTTCTCAGTGAACTTTTTTTCTAGTTATCTCCTGTGCATATGTCAAGCCTCCTCGTCTGCCATTTTAGCCGGGCATGCCTGTCGATAATGGGTGACGAGTTTACTGCATGTGTTCTTCCACAAACGGCATTTTCTCGTTTAACGACGTGACAGACTGCAGGACAGTATCATCAGGTGCAGTGGTGGCATCATGCAAATGCACGTGTGGTACCCACATTCACTGGCCTCAAGCGAGAAGATGCAATCAGATTTGCCAGCCTCCTGGAGTCGCAGGTTAATTTCAGTGCAGCAGGTGTGTTCACAGGTGACTCACACCTATCTGCTGTGGCTAGACAAAGCTGGCACTGCTCTTTTCCTGAAAGTAAGCCCACCCTGACAAGATGTATGGGAGCTTAGCCAACCAGGCCTAGTGAACTTGCTTTGCCTGGCGGCCGATACAAGGGTGCACTACTGGAAAAAGGTTCATTGTGTTGGGTGCAAAGTTGCATGGTGTAGCTTTTGCATGCCAGTTAAATTGCTATGTTTTTACAGTGATTTCCAAGTGTGGGAATAAACTTTCTAATTGTTAACCCTATATTCCCATGCTGTATTTTTTTCTGCTAATGGCATTGCTAGCCTTCAGCCAGACTAGGGTGAAGTAGTGAACATTACTGAACAGTACTGAACACTTTGCAGTAAGGTGCATATGGTGTCATAATAGGAATGGTCCGACGTTGACCACAGAGGCCGCAAACTGCCTCCATTGCATACTCAGAAAATTGGCTGTTGTCGTTAGGTAGGCATGCTTTGTGGCAGTGAAGCTGGCTAAACAATGAAAGAAATGGTCTGTTATGAATGACATCATGGTTGGGGATGCAGTGTCGTGGTTAGGTGTGCTGCCTTATATATCGGGTGTTTTTAGATGTTTACAGATTGTTTTTTTTTTAACCATGCAAGAGGTATGTCGGTGTGGTCTATGCAGGTGGATTGTTCAGCAAGGCGGACATAATGTACCTGATACAGCTCAGTAATTAAACGATTGACCAAAATTAACTAACAACTCTTTACTTCTGATGTCAAGGAACAATGTTATAGTAAGAAATTAAAGGCTGTCAACTTAGAAGCTGAGTTCAGTTTTAAATTTTCTTTATCGGCAATGCATTTAGAAATATTGAACATTAAAAATGCACATTTTTTAGCTTGTAAATTTGGCTTACTGTAGTGCACATTTTTAAAATGGCGTTGCTGGGTGTAGTCCATATGGTGGTATTGTGGAAGTCCAGTTAACTGCTTCTACAGCATAAAATAGACAAACTGCTTTTGTATTTGCTGTATTAGAAATGCGAGCAACGGCATTTTAGAAATGTACATTGTGGGAAGCCAGCTCTACGAGCTAAAAAATGCGTATTTTCGATGTTAAATATTTTGAACTACACTGCCGATGAAGAAAATTTAAAAACTACTCAACTTTTATGTTGACGGCCTTCAATTTCACAATATAATGTTGGCCCCTAAAATGAGCAATAAAAAGTTGATTAGTTAATTTTAGTTAATCATTTAATGACTGAACTCTATCATATATATAATGTTCACCTTGCTGTACAATCCATTGCACAGACTGCACCAACGTATCTCTCAGAGTTTTTAAAATAAGGATCTATAAACAGTTACAAAAAAAAACAACAAAAAACACCGGGTAGGATTTTGTTTTTATGTTGCTAGCTCCAATATAATTGCACAAGAAAAAGGAAGCGATTACAAGCAGTTCAAAGGCATTGACAGTACAGTAATTATTTGAAGGCTGCTGAAATTAAGGAATGAGAGAAAAGAGAGGGAGGCCCCTAGCTACATGCTAGCCAAAGAATGTTATATGCTGTCAGTCCCTTGCGTCTGTTGAAATTCATCTTTTAAATCCTTACGCTGCTTATAGAAATTGCGCCTGGGTCGGCTTGCACGAAACAAATAAGACCGGCTTATTTCCAGTCTAATCTTATTCGCGGTCTAAAAGCTCTCTCGGTTTTGAAGAAAGGAAAGGCGCATAGCTGGTTCATTTTGTCAGTGGACACCTCAAATGCACCACGAACTCCGACTAAAACATTGAGTTACCGAACTTTCAGTCGGAGTTCGTGGTGCATTTGAGGTGTCCACTGACAAGATGAACCAGCTATGTGCCTTTCCTTTCTTCAAAACCGAGAGAGCTTTTAGACCGCGAATAAGATTAGACTGGAAATAAGCCGGTCTTATTTGTTTCGTGCAAGCCGACCCCGGTAAAAATACGGAGTGAAGTCCGAGTAGTTGTGCATTGTTTCATTTCTTCTGTAACAACCACTATGAAGCTCCAGCAACTTGTTAACGCAGCAAAAATTGACATGTTGCGCGATGTGGAAGTGAGAGGTACCATGTAGCAGACATCAGCAAAAGCAGAACAGTATTATTACAGTGCTGAGTAAGGAATATGGTGCTGCTGCCTTCATTGTTTAGTTCAATTTTAACAATAAATTAGTGCCAATTTGCCTAGCTGTCATTCTAGCTAGAATGCATGCCCCGTCCAGGGGAAAACTTTTCATTCCTTAGTCCTAATTCAGATGCCATTTATGATTTTGATTCAAAACAAACATTTTTCAGCCTAAATAGTATATATAGTACTCAAGAAAGTCACTTCGTTTTCAAAAGAAAAATGTCAATGGGTATTTTTTACATGCACATGCACACGCACACAAACACACAAAATTCTTACAAACTGTTGAATTAGTTCGAATCTAGCTGCAGTAATAAAACACCAGGATTTGTCATGGGATCATTTTGTGTTTGAAGGTTCACACGACACACACACAATTCAGAAAAAAAAAAGTAGACATTAGTACTGGTGCCAAAATCGGTCAGCAAGAAAGTGGTGGAAGGCATGTTACCCAGCTCACTGCATGTTTTGTCTGCGTTCGCTAGTTAGCATAAAAAACATCTTACTTTCAAAGTGAAAGATCCTAAATTTGCCTGAAACGAAGACACTAGCAATAGCTACAGTACAAATGAAGAAAAAGCTGCGAGTATACAATTGAGTACAAAATGTCTTACAGGGCTAACCAAATTCGAGAAAAGTGAGCTGAACTGAACACCTGCCTAAAGAGCCCCTTATTTCTTATACTATTATAGTCCATTGGCATCTTCAGCATGATAATGGCTAAGGTACAGTGGATCAATTTCTCCGATAAAAATTAAAAAAAAAATGGAGGGAGAAAGAGAGGAAAGGCTTTTGCATTTCCACTCTTAAGCAGACTGAAGTGCAATCCTGCAATTTTTTTTTGCCTTGGCATGCCTTACCATTTGCCACACTGCACGAGTTGATGTGCAGAAAACTGTCTGTTGCATGTGCTATGTTAGAAGCTGCATTAAACAGCGGTCAGCCGATTGAACCCACACATGCACTAGTGGTTCATGGGATGTAAACAGCCGTAGTAAAAGGTACACCATAAGATGCTACAATGTCTCTCATAGAACTAAGCACTTCAAACTGCACCGCATTATTTAAAAGATAAAGGCGATCGGAACAATTGATGCACCTCAAGCTCCCAAGATGTCCAATTTCCACTTCACTGCCCATCACTATTATGAACAGACCTCAGTTATAAAGTTTGTTTCTGAATTTTAACGTTTTTTAACGATTTGATATTACAGCTTTATGAACAGTTTCACTGGGGACTAGGCACAACTGTACTGGCAAATCATAACAGTCCATTGCAGCTGGCTATTTCAAACATAGCAGCGACAATGTGGAAAGGGCATTTTTCGAATTGAAATTGTCCTTGCCTCGATAGCAGAGCCTTCGAAAACCCGCGTTGCATGCGTCTGTTCCCGGTGTCCCGGTTCCTTTAAGGTGCACCAAACACAACCATTCAGACAGAAAGTTCACTTAATTTTCTCCCTCTGGTTAGTTGTGGTTCCCAGACATGCCAAGAATGATAGCTAAATGCAATTCATATTTAAATAAAACAATAAAAAGTTTCCTTGCCAGAAGCCACTTTTGATACCTTATTCATAAAAACTGTTTCCTCAAAAGGCCAAAATTCACAAAGGTTTCTGAAAGCCAGTTTCCCGTTATGAATATAAAAAACGGTGCCCAATTTTTGCCTTATGAATTTAGAAAATCTGAGAATAAGAGCCTCAGGCAGCCCATGCTGCCACTTAAACAGGTGCTCTCAGAATTTGTCAAAAGGCCATGACATCATGCAGAAAGAAAGCAGCATTTTGTGATCTTGCCATGTTGCAAAAGCTGCTGTGGGTACCAGTACATACATACTTGGACAAAAAGCAATGCAGTCACTTTCTGATGCATTTTTGAAGACTACTATACCTAACAGAAAACAATTTCACATGACAAGCGATTTCACAAAACCACTCTTCTTTATTATCGGCAGTGAAGCCTTCACGATTACCAGCAGATAATGGAGTGTGGTCACCACCCAAAGAAATTGTCTCTTGACACTTCATGACTATGATGTGGCAGTGGTCCATGAGGATAGCATCAGCGCGTCAGCATACCATTCCACACACTAGCATAGCCTAGCACTTCCGTACCAGCATTCAAGTTTCCTTGCCACTTTTTTGGCGCAGAGCGCGTACTTTTGCAAGAACTCCACGTAGCTTATCATATCTTCCAGTGGTTCCAGGCAAGTTCTCAAAAGGGATGTAATCCGTCATGCCCTTGGCAAAGTTTTCGCGCGGTGGAAGAGTTGTGATCTTGCTATAAAGGCCAAGAAACATAGGTGCGCCTATGTACACTTTGTGAGAATTCACTTTTGATGTCTCTGGCACCAAGTCTTCAGAAGTGGAAGAATTGCCAGTTTCCACAGAGGCCGGACTTGGCTGCCCTGGTCCATCACTTTCTGGGCTCCTTGGGGTGGCGATATTGGGGCAGTCTGAAGCAGCACTTGGAGTATCAGGAGCAGGAGACTCCAGGGTGGTGGGTGTGCTGGCACCATTCGAATCTGCTGCCACGTCTTCACCCAGGTGAACATGGAATATAGAAATCATTGTCAATTTTCTTTTCCGCATTTCAAAGGTTCTGCGAGGCGCTGGAAGCAAAGCAGCACTGCCCAAAATAACAAGGCCTCCTGTAATGAAATTCCATTATGGTGCACATGACTGCAGCATGCAGCTACCCTAAGCAGCCATTTTTGCGCTTATAATTTTGTCCTATAACTCCAATATACACAACCCATGCCCTAATCATCAACTGAATTGAACCATGTGGTCTTCTAAAACTAACAAAATAAAGTGACAATCCACAAGATTCACGAGGTTTCACAAGGTTTGGCACCCTCTGGGGAGTGTCAAAATTCTGCTACAGGCTGAAAACACGCATGTGGGAGATGCAGGCACAGTCCGAATCTATGAGGCTCCAACTGTGCATGCGAAGTGGCAAGTGTGTGCTTGACGGCTGTCGTCACCTGAACTCAAGAATGCTGTGGCGAATGCCCCTCAAAAGACGCTCCAGTCCAGCCTCTGCAGCAGAGGCTAGGCAGGAAACCGGGGTTTTTTTCCTCGGCCCTAGCGAACTCGCACAGTCTTCTCAATTTCCCCCTTAAAAGAGAAAAAGGCCTTTCTACTTCCCTTTTGCCTAGTCTCTGCCTCATTAAAACCGATCAACGCCATTGGCTGGGGGGCCTTTTCTTTGAGAGGCTTTGCCGCTGCATTCTTGAGTTGCAAACTGACTACAGCTAACATGAGCTGCGAATGTGCACAAGGAGATGCCGGTTTGCTTTCAACCAGTCAAGCAGGAGGAGGATAGGCGCACATGCACAGAGCGGCCGCATGAAAAAGGAAGATTTCAGACCATCAATTTTCAAGTAAAGGACTGCTTATCACTAGCATATTCATTGCACGGCTGAATGTGTAAGAAGCAAGCACATGAAGTTTCATTAAAAAACTTTTGTAATGAAGACGTGGGCACCCTTATCTACACCCGGCCTCGTGCAGCAAGGCAGAAGTGAAGGCAGAGGTGGTGAGGTAAGGATGAAGGAAGGCAATGCGCATAGAGTGAAAGCGAGGTAAGAAGTCTCAAACCAACCACCTACAGTCCAATCCTTGCCAGTGCATGTTTCAGTATTCTGCAATTTAAACATACGGTGTAGTATACCAATAGGCAATCTGGAGAAAGCTTTGTTTCCATGTATTGGACTGTGATGGATAGCTTGCTCCTTTGTGGATTTGGATAGCTGCTCCGGATCGTCAATCGCAATATGCCAAGAGCGACGTAAAGAACAATGAAGAATTTATTTTTCCAAACCTGAACTTGTTCTACAAGTGATGCTGCCTGTTTTTTACATGTGTCATTTGTGCACTCTGCCTCGTGTACCCTTTGCCCTTTCACATAGCTGCAGGCTCATTAAGCCATGGTTGTTGCTGGTAATTCTTATCTGTTTACAGCATACTCTGCATCGCTTAATCAGTACAGCAGGGCTGTGGACTAGTGAAGAGTTGTATGATGCCACAAAGAACACAAAGTATTAGAAAATCAAACAGCATCAGTCCATCTTAAGTAGCAAATTAAATACTGTGATGTAAACTGCAGCTTGAAATGCACATAAATACTGCATGCACTTGCACCATTTATGCCCAATTTTTAAAGTACTTTAATTTTTGAACAACATTTCAGGAATGTTCCAAATATCTCTTCTACTGTGGTTTGCAGTGGCCTTATGTTAAATCAATTTCTATGGTTATCTCCAGCAGTCCTGCAGAACATCTAGAGGCATATTACGTACGAACACATCACACCTGCTGGTGCACAATGTTTTTGAGAACACTGTGTGTATGCAGCAATATATGTTTGTACTAATTCCATTGCAGTGCATGCTATTGGCTGAAAACCAAACTTTTCAAGCAACATGAATCAGGTGACACAAGAAATGTCAAGTCGTACATGCTGGCTCCTCTTACATTGTAAACATTGAAATATATATGCCCTGCAATAAATATTACAAATATCTTTGGAAAGAATAAAGTCTGCCTGTATTTCCTAGTGATAAAATTGCCAAATGTAAAAGCTGCAAGCATATGAAACTTTAGGCACTGGAGAGCACACTTCAACCGCAAGAAATGCACAGAAATGCATACTTCACCTGCAACAGCGTTTTCATTTGCAAAGCAAACCTGCCCCTCCTCAGCCCCATCATCAATGCTCATATCAATCACTGCACCGACATCTGTGCTTGGCTTCACGGCTGGTGCAGGCACCTTCTGTCGCTCGCTAAGGCTTTTTGCATTTGCAGGCTCAACCTAGAAAAGTTAAAACGCGAGGTCTTTATGAGTGATGTCGTCTTGAAAAAACTCTCTTAGAACCTGCCGCAGGAGTTGCAAAATTAAGAGAGTAATGACAGCGAATTTTTAAATTGTGCGAAATCTGTTCCAGGTAGTGCAAAACTTGCTTCCAACAAGAATCAATCAAGGCTGAGATGTCAAATAATTTAAACCGATTTTACAGTTTGACATCGCACACCCACCATGTAGAACCTGCCGATATTTACAGCAGCATGATGCAGTTGCCACATCCAAAATGCCATACATATTGGGCCCGGAAAGCAATGAACAATGATATTTTCAGACTTGCCCAAAGCCGTAGTGCTACCCTAAAGATTTTCTTCTTTCAAAGGATCGCTTACAGTAGTGACAGGTGAACCTGTACATCTGTTCAGACAGGCTGGTTAGAGCATGCGAACTTGAACTCGCAGTAAGAACCCCCGTGTAAACATGGTAACACGAACCAGTTCTGCAGGCTGAGGTTTTTGAAACTGTGTTTTTCCCCGAAAAGGCACAGTGGGATTTGCACAGCCCCCTCCAAGTACACACCCTTGAGGAAGCTTTTTTTCTTTTTTACTTTTCCTTCTTTTGAAAACTCGGGCGAAATTGCCTAACTCCATACTTCATATGCAAAGCTAAGAAGCAGCAGAGCAAGAATAAATTGCTAGCTAGGTGCTCATTACCTCACCTTAAAAACACTGCACTAAGTGCTCACCATTGATTCCAAGTATTCCTTAGCTGCAGAGAGCTGCTGATGTTCAAGCAATGGAGGCATTCCAAGCTCAATGTGCATCTGTAAATAAACTGCACATTTGTAAAATGGCATTCAACGTAAGAATGTTTGAAAGGAAACTAAGCTAGCTTGTATAGATAATTTATTTTACAGTAGACTCCCATTAATTCAAACTTCAAGGGACCAGTGTTTTTTGTTTGAATTATCAGAAGTGCACCTTAATATGATTGAAGACTAAATGTGATTTGCTTTATGAACATCTATGCATACAAATAGTAACTTAGAACTCTTTCACCATGCAAACGCAGCTAAATGCTCTACCAGAACATAAAATATGGGTGAAAGGCACAGATATTTCTACTCAACCAGCAGTCTCCGACTGGTTGTATGGTTGAAAAAAAAAGTCAATAATGTGTTGATTTCTCAAAAAAGTAAAACCACATCTGGTTAGGTTTATCGGGGTTTAACATCCCAAAGCAACTGAGGCTATGAGGGACGCCGTAGTGAAGGGCTCCGGAAACTTCAACCACCTAGGGTTCTTAACGTGCGCTGACATCTCACAGAACACAGCTCTCTAGAATTTCGCCTCCATCGAAATTCCACCGCCGTGGCCGGGATCCGCGTCTTTCGGGTCAGCAGCCAAGCGCCATAACCACTGAGCCACTGCAGCAGCGAAAACCACATTTATTGGGACCTCAAGGGACTGAAAAAAAGGTCTGAATTATCTGAAATTCTGACAGTTAAATGGCTACAAAAAATCTTTCAGAAAACATATTTGCAGCGCAGCAAGTTTAATTAATGAAAAGATAAGCAATGGTCACCTGCTTTTTAGTGATAACTGCGGGGCAATGATGATTTTTTGCAATTACGTCACGGTGTACTGCTTTCTCACTGTCATGAATATCAAAGGAGAACTGCTTCAAAATAGCAAGGCCCTCTACGGTCTCCTTCACAGGTGCGATGCAGTAGCGGTGGAGCCACCACACAATGGGTAACCCACAATGACTGTGCATTTTCGGCCCACGACCAAGCGGAGAGAAGTGAGGGAAATGCACATTTGCGTCCGAACTGAGTGACAAAAAAAGACAAGCGACGCACGGCCAGTAGCCAATATCGTCGCGGGCTGGTAGCGAAGCTCAGAAAACAAAACAATGCGGCGATGAGGCGACTCTGCCCGACACAGCCGCCCTCAGACCGCATCTGAGTTAGCCAGTTGGAGGAGGGGCCGTATTTTCAGCTCACTCGGTGCCGCAAACCTGACGTATCCAACCATGGCCGCCACTTTTTAGTGCACCGGGAGCATTGGAGCAAGCCAAGACATTTGAATTAAGTGAATGTAAGACAATACGCGGTACGAATCAACCGGCTTTAAAATGCATTAAAAATATAGCCAGCCAACCAAAATTTAGAACTGTGTTTGAATTAACCAAAAGTTTGAATTATCGTGAGTCTACTGTATTCTAGCAACAACAATGCTACTTTCACTGATTACGGAGCTTTTCATAACCTAGAAAAGGCAAAAAAATGTTCTACACGTGTCGCCATCACTGGCCAACAGTAATCTGCCAACAGTTTTTTGGTTGCGGATTCCAGCGGCTAGGCTACACTGCCATTCACTTCAAAATGGTGAACATGGATTCCTTTTTGGTGTGGACATCACAAATCTGAATAGAGTGGCAGGAAAATTTGTAATAGCAAATTTTCTTGGCAATAAATGCTTATTTTGCTTCCAGACAAACATCAATACACCCAGAAAGAGACACAGAATAGTTTAATAGTTTTTAAGGAGAAAAATTGGATGAGCTGTCCTCAATGTCCCTTAAAGGGACAGCCTACAGTTGGATATAAAAAATATTTACTTATTCTAGTAGGTCTTCATCTATGATGGTAGAAACCAGTGCAGTACTGGTGGTTTTGTCAGTAATTTACATTTAAATTGGGGAGTAACTACTCATTGAAAGTGAAATCTACTCTACCTAGGGGGTTTCTTAAATACATTAGACTTGTTATATTTAGAAATGGAAGCGAGGCTGACATACTGTGTTCAAACTTTGCCACTCTGCTGGTTATGTAGGCTATGTTGCCTGGAGTGAATATACTACTACATTTTATGAACAGTACTGAGCAGAATATAGTTATTTTTGTTGAAAGAAACTTCAGGCTTCTTCATTTTTCGTGCAATTAGTTGCCACATCTTGCACAGCTTTTTTTTTTTTATCATCTCTATTCTAGAGAGAGTTTCTTGAAATCATCTTAGTGCTTTGAACTATAGTTTTCCAACAAGCTGAGTATCTCAGTTCATGCCGCACTCCTAATAACCTTGGCGGCAGGCAGTCACTGCCACATCTGTGATCTGTAATGTCATGATTTGCAGGCACCACCTACCAAATTAAAAGGAAAATTTTCGTGTAAAAAAACTTGGTTTGAAAATGTCCCCCCTTGTTTCTCAGAACCACAGCCGAGCATACACTTATTTGGGCAAGGAGCATTTGACTGCCGCAAAGAAGAAAGTATGGCCAATAAAACTCAAGATTGAACCTTTTAGTGCTTAACACTCCACAAACCTATGCTTTGAAGGCACCTACAGAACATCATAATACTGCTTTTGCTAACTGCTGATGTACACAAGCTGAGGCACTTTTCAGTGCAGAAGCAGCTATGTCTTTCAAAAAAAAAGAAAAAAAAAACAACTTAAAAAAGAGCATTGTTTCAATTGCACAAACAAAAATAAAATACAGATACTTGCATCATAAACTCCCTCTGGTACAGGAGTATTGAAGCCAGGAATGCTGTGCAACCGGCTTACGTCGTATTTCACTAAATTGAGAAGCAAGAGAGACACATATATAAGCTTCAAAGAATTCTGCACAGTGTTATACAGCACGAAATGGTTATGTCCTGTAATCTCTTTGTGTACCTAAAAGCTAGATGACTATTTCAAGCCTTCTTGGCAAAGCAAACGAAGACTTGCATGCTTGAAGAGGAGCATGAAAAATAACTATCAGTAATCTGACCACGCCAAGTTGTGCGCAAAAAAAAAAAAAGGAAACCCACCTTTAGGCTCCTCAGATTTTATTTCACCTTCTTCAACATCAGCATCATTCGCTTTATCTAGGAAGAAAACACAGCACAAACAACATGGATACAAAACCAAAGATGTGACAGCACTTAATTCAGCAATGTTCAAGCATAATTGCTTACAATTCTAAGCAAAAAACTTGCAACACCTGGTCCTCAAAGCATGTTTAAATCTATAAATAACTGCTCTATTTAAATGGGCTCATAATATTATAGCTGAACAAGACTACAGGGTATATTAAACAAAAAGCTGAAAAAATTTGGCGAGAAAATTCTAAAAAGTTTACACCATTTTCCTCCCCCACTTACACCTCCACGCATTACAAGAGGTGTTATGCCAATTTATGATGTGTAACTGTCTGCACTCTCATTAGATCTCAGGAAATGAACAAAAACAAAACCACTTGGCTTGCTGATCAGACTTTTTTTTTTCTTTTTTCCCCACAGTATTTAGCAACAAATGGTGCCACCATACTGTTTACCATCCTCTATGCTTTAAAGCTATCCACTCAGAGCAAGGCAGCTTCACCATTCAGAAAGAGCATCAACAACCCTGAGAGCTCAGGCTTGCCATGTGCTTTTAAGTCGCTGCGCATAACGGCTTCAAGCAGGCAGACTGGATGCCATGCAAAATGAGCAATGCTTCGTATTCTCTCATCTCAGTAGCGATTAACACACTATTTTCCCCCATTTCAACAGCCCACTGAAATAGTGGTGCACGTCAAAGCACTGCACCAATTATGGTTGACCCTTCAGAATTGCACCTGGTCAAGGTGCAGTTCTAGAGCTGTCACTATGCGTCTCTAGCTTTTAAACAATTTCCTGGCTTATCCAAGCTCTGTTCTTGGCAAAAATAATATATCTACTTATATCAGGACTCTGATCTCTAACTATGTGGATTTAATAATCCCCTTCAGTGCCAATTAAATAATAACAAATAGTAGATAGAGATAATAAAAACTCAATGCATATTTAGTTTTCCTGCTGAAAATTCACTTAAAACTTCATCTCCCACCATCTCTCAAATTTGCCGAAGGTTTTTTTGAACACGCTACACAAAGCCCAGTCAATCCATACCCAATTACTGAGAAAAGAGAGCAACGCAGATGACTACTGTGATGAACTTTCGGCTTTTGATTGTCAAAGATCAAGTTAAACAAGTCTAGGCGTAACAAAAAAGTAGACACAGCTGTAAAAATTTTAAATCACAAGAGATGTCACAAAATGGCTACGTTGCAATCAATAACTGTCAATTACCTTCCACCCCAAGGCAAACCATGTATTTTCCACGTCTACTACCGCCTGCCCTGTAGCAGATGTCAGCATTTCAATGATACTTCAGTAAAGATCAAGATGATGTGTTCAAACAACAAAACTCAAGCACAAAATTGTGAAATTAAGGCATATCTGCATGTTAACACAATTAACACAACTGAAGATAAGAAAAAAAAATCCTGCATCTAGGCTCGCTAGTCTGTCATTTTTCTATTCTACCCTTATTTGGAAACACTGAAACTGAACCTACCGTCATCATCATCATCCAAGCCATATATTTTCATCCCTGAGCTCTCAACCTTTGCTTCCATAAGCCATCCTGGTGGATACCCAACTACACGCATTCTGTAGATGAATGGTGGCAGATCACAGGGATCCAAGTCTAAAGCTTTTCTGAGCTCCTTACTGAAAGCAGAGAGGTAAAATTATGTGAGTGAAAAGATCTGCAGACATAACTGTAAGCCAGTTTTTTTAACTGTGACAATTGTACTGGGTTGTATGATGCAGAAGCAACTCAGACCACCATGCGCCAAACACATGGTGTAATTTCTTTCAAAAATTTGATGTCTTCAGTGACAGTCCTTATCCAGATGAGGACTCTGAGGAGCCCAACAAATCAAATAAAGACCTCAGCCTTCTTCTCAGGCCTGAGAAAATATATGAGGTGCATAAAATGCGTCAAAGCACAAGGTTCTTAGAGTTTATAGTTTTTTGTGATATTATAATTTAAGATCGCCGCTTCTTTCAGGAAACTAAAAACAGATGAAATATTGACAAGTGGATTATCTCCTAAAAGTAAATTGGGGTGGAAGGGAATGTATTCATCGTAAAATACAGTAAAATATTTTCTCTTTAGCTGTTAGAGTTCTGTGCACGAAAATAAAATGATTTACTGTGAGCTCACATCCACATTTCTCACACAGAAATTTGTCTTGTTTTGTCAGCCGAAAGTTGTGTGTTAGGTGTGTGTGTCCAATGTGTATGCGGCATAATATTACCTCTATGAAACATTCCCGACGCCTGCATGATCTTCATTCTCCCAGAATGGGTTTTACTAATTGTAGTTTGCTATTTTCTTCACTATTCCATGTAGACTGACATTTTTCTTTAAGTTTATTTTCTACTAACTTTATGCAATCTGCATAGGGTATATTTACAGTCCTGACTTCCTTATGGCGGGCTTGAGCAGCACACGAGTCAGCTCTCTCGTTGCCACTAATTCCAAGATGGCTTGGTACCCAGCAGAGCTTAATTTCATGTCCTCGTGTTTTATCAGTTATTATGTTATGGACTATATCTCTTATTAAAGGTTCTCTTACATTTCTGGTGTGCAGTGCTGTGATTACACTCAGCGAGTCAGTGTAGATGATGGTGTTTTGAATGTTCTTTTTGACTATTTTTGCTACAGCCACGAAAATGGCATAACAATCAGCTGAGAAAATTGACGTGCAATAAGGCAACCTGACTACCTTTTCCCATTTATCATGCACTACAGCACTTCGGATGTAATGTTCTGTTTTAGAACCATCAGTATAAAATGCTGTGTATTCTTAGTATTTTTTGTCCAGCACCAAAAATTCTTATATGTGTTTACATGTGAGTTTGCTTTTTTGTGAAACTGTGTTAATGTGTATTCTCCTACAGCAAGAAGTCACCTACAAAGAAGGTCCTGAATGAGTTGGCCCAATGTTAAAAGAAATCCCCCAAGGTGTAGTAGTTTTGTAGCAAGGGAGTAATTACTCATTAGCATCCACCCAAATGCAACTATACGACTGCAAAGGCAAGCTATACAGCTTTCACAGAAACTTCGCGGTTGAATAAAAATTCGTCCTGGTCCAGGGATCGAACGCAGGCCCACTGCATGTCCGAGGCACAAGCTGTATAGCTTTCCTTTGTATGGCTGCACTTGGGTGGATACTAATGAGTAATTACTCTCCCATTCCTTACAGAGTTATTTGTAAACAAAGTAAGAGCGTTAAAACGCTCGCCAACACAGGATATTTATTTTGCAACAGCAAAGCACTGATCCAAGAGTTTCAGGCTGGCTGGTCTTAAGCATGGTCCTGATACACAAGTTTGTTATGTGACCTACACGAAACTCATGCCATTTTACTGGCAATACACTAGATTACACAGAAAATCTAGTCATGCGTGCATTCAAAGGAGTAGAACAAAGTTATTCCTGTAGCATATGTACAAGCAGCGGGCAATGTCACAATGATATTTACAATGATATAATATGTTAAAAATGTTACATTCACATCTTGATAAAATTACTTTATAGATACTCTATTCTGATACAATCTCTAGGCAAAGACTCAGATGCTTACCTGTATACACCAGGCCGGAAGCGTTGTGACAGCATTTCATGCTCAAAGTAACGCCTATAGGAAACAAATGCAACCATTTTAACCTCACAGCAGCAAAAAATGTGCCCTTCACTGCAACTACTTAGTTCATGGTTCAAAATGGCTGGAACTATTAACAATTATCAAGTGTTGATGGTACCTTGTAGTACACTTTGCTTCATGATATCACCAGTGACACAGACTCACTATAGTTTCACTCGTGCAGGCAGACTAGCTCTACTCTGTCCCTTGTTTGCTTCCCCGTGATGCAGGCTGTCTTGTTTATGACGTGAATCGCAACCGACCCTTGAGAGAATATCATGAAAAAAAAAAAAACTGTTCTAGGGATACGATCAATCTCTGTCTATTCCTGCCTCGGTTTTCTTTTACACATGAATAGCGGTATTCTGTTAAACTGTGCAAAACTCATAACCGTGCAGTACACTGGTATATCTAGTTTCATTGGTTGCTATGGGTGACATGGGATGTCTGCATTTTATGCTGACTATTTACCTCTGTCATGTACTGTGCCGTGTCATATTGTGCTTCTGGTTTATTCCTGCACGGTCTATTGAACGGCTACTTCATCCTTACAACATGCATATATCCCACGACGCCTGTGCACGATTCTGCAAATGTTGCCTGGCACTTCTCCGCAGCTCAAAAGGTAAAATTTTCAAATTGAAGCATGAAACTTCAAAGTGCACGTATTTGCTTGCAATACTTTTGGTGTTGCGAAGGGCAAACTAGTATTCGACAGTGGCTGGAAGTGTCGGGGCTTCAGAGTGCATGCAATATATGAAGTTTGAGAACCAAGCAACTGTAATCAACTGTACTTCGTAGTCGAGCGTCATTGCTCTTGCCACAAGCACTTAGCGCACACGCGCATGTTCGCCATACTGCAGCAGCGTCAAATATGCGACCACTCTTGTCACATCATTGTAAATAAGTCGGTCGCAATGATGAGGAGCTCGAAGAAACAATACTACGGCAAGTTAATTACACGGCAGCAAGGGAATTCCAAAAAGATATGGGGAATCGTAAGCGATGTTGTTGGAGTAAAGAAAAAAAACACATCATTCCTGATATAATCACAGACGAGGTCAATAATATTTTTAATAACCATTTCGTTGATTGTGGAAGGAACTTGGTTAATGTATTCCCTTCAAAAACACCTCGGTTAAGTTCACCTACAGTAACGAATAATACTTTTGCTTTCCGGGAGATAACCGAAGAAGAGCTGAGGTCAGTAATTAAAGGTCTGCAAGAAAACAAAGCCACCGGTTATGACAGAATACCAGCGAAGGTATTAAAAGACAGTGTTGACACTCTATGCGTCCCCTTATGCAACATATTTATTCACGCGATAATTAGTTGCAAGTATCCAACAAATTTGAAGACAGAAAAAGTTGTGCCTATCTACAAGACTGGTGAATCCAATGACCCCAATAGTTACAGACCCGTATCTGAGCTTAGTGCAACAAACTCGCTTTTCGAAAAACTAAGAGCGCTGCAATTTAATAAGTTTCTTCTTGATGCTAACATAATTTGCTTTTCACAAGAACCAGCTTGCAACAGTAGTATTCCTCGACATAAAAGAGGCGTTTGAATGCGTCTGTCACTCTAACCTGCTAACAAAATTAGAAGCACATGGCCTTAATAATAATTCTGTTCAGTTCCTCGCTCGTTACCTGACCGACAGAAAACAAAAAGTAGTAGTGAACAACATGCACCACACATTCCTACCCACAACTTGTGGCATTCCATAAAGATCTGTATTGGGTTCGGTTTTGTTTTCCATCATCATGAATGACCTCCTACAAGCCATTCAATTTTCAAAGGTCCTAATGTACACAGATGACACAGCTCTGTTGTTCTCAGCTGAATCGTTCTCGGTCCTACAAAACATGATAACATCTAACCGTAATATTTCCGCATGGTTCTATGCAAATAAATCAACAATAAAAGTAGATAAAACTAAATATATAGTATTGCACTCAAGGAGAAGAAACATTGACAATGATACGATTCACATATTATTAAACAACTGTAGGATTCAGAGGTGCCTCTTACAAATACCTCGGTGTCATCTTTGACCAACACCTGCATTGGAAAGAACACATCGAAAAGTTGTGTAAAGAGACAGCTTTCAGCTCCTACGCACTCATTAAGGCAAACCAGTATTTTTCTGTACAATGTACTGCGTTCCTTAAATTTTTTGCTATTTCATTGTAACATCAGCTACTGCTGCGAATCACGGGGCCAAACATAAAAACCTATTTAGTTCCTATACAAAAACTAAAGAAGAGTGCATTGCAGGTAACTGGCCATGCGTCTTCAAATAATAGCTACAGTCGTCTATATAAAAAGCACTGCGTATTGTCTGGTTTATGGTTTGGTTTACGGCGGTTTAACGTCCCAAAGCAACTCAGACTACGAGGGACGCCGTAGTGAAGGGCTCCGGAAATTTCGACCACTTGGGTTCTTCAACGTGCACGGATATTACACAGTACACGGGCTTCGAGCATTTCACTTCCAAAGAAATGCGACCGCCACGGCTTAGATCGAACCCGTGCCTTTCGGGTCGGCAGCCGAGCACCATAACCACTAAACCACCGCCGCGGCTCATTGCATATTGTCATTTGAATCTATGCTTTATTACAAACTGTGTGTATTGGTAAGTAATATTATTAATACTAACACTCCTCTACCACTATGTTTTTTCTTATTACCATACCGTAACATAAGACATGCATTAACTGGAAATTTAAATTTGCCTGCCTGTCTCAGTGTATGTACGGAATGTTTAGTTCAGTTTTCCACCACAAAAGTCTGGAGCACAGTGCCTATTAATTTGAAGCTGGCAAATAACTTTAAGCCCTGCAGCAAGTTTTCCTTTATTAGCAACCAGGGAAGGCCCTGACCGCCACCTTTTTTAATGGTTTATTGATCTTTGTGAACTTTTCCTTCCTGTTCCTTATCACTCTGTTTCGAGCCATTTTTGTTCCTGTTTGTTTCTTTTTCTTTCTTGTTATTAATTTTTTTGCTCATTATGGCTACCTGGAGTATTTTATTTTATTTTGCACCGGACCATTTCACTAGCCACAAAGCTATCGATCCAAATATTTTTTTATGCACAGCCTTGTACGTTCGAAAATAAAGAATGCTTTGACTTTGAGCCCCAATCCATCGCCACTTCTTATCTCTGCAGCTATAGAAATATCCTTCACTGGAAAACACGAAGAGGAAATCTCAACCACTAACTTGAGCCACTGTGGCCGCGACAAGCCGGCAGCGTGGCCAGTAAATGCATGCCAACGCAGGGGAGCAGGGCCAGAGAACCCCGGCGCTGTTTTCAGAACCGGCCACAAGAGGGATTTCAGTGGCGCCCATACAGGCAGTGCTCATGGTGTGTAGTTGGATACAACTTAAGTCTGCAGTGAGGCTCCACCCACATTCAGCACCGCTGCACAGAATTTCCCCTTGACAAAAAAGTAGTCTATAGTTAAAACTTTTCTTAGCTAATCACAATAAAAAAATGATAAGCTCTCAAAATGAATACAAAATGCGTAATGAAAACACCAGTTACAGTCAGCAGGTCTAAGCAGTAATGCACACAAAAGAGGCACCGACAAGTGCACATTTAGTTACCTAAAAAAAAAAAGGGGCTGATGACACATTTTCTATGCGAGCATGCAGTTAGTATTGTACAACATGATACACTTGTTAGTACGCAGTTCACCTTGCAATGATCTAATTGAGCTGTGAAAAGTAAAGTCATGGCAGGGCCTTGAGCTCTGGCAAGTGGGCTGAAAATAAAAAATACCGGTTGTACCTTCACATCTAAATGGAACATTAAAATAGCAGGGGCCACTTACAACTTTTTGGGGGCCGCTTCCCTCTCCCTGGCCATTTCCCTGCGCTTTTGAGACACACGTGCTGCGTCGATTTTTTTGGTGCACGCACTCAAGAGATGATTTCCGCCACAGTTAAAGCATTCCACCCTGCAAGACGTCAATCCCGATAGCTTCATCTTGCAATTACCAGTGAAAAATATTCATTAATTGTACTGTAGTTCACTGCCACTTCAAGAAACAGTTGTGAGAATACAAAAAAACATATTTTCTTCATTAATATAGCAATAAGGATGAACAAGAAACTTCCTGAAAAATAAGACACAGCGCTGAAATAAAAAAACTGAACCTCTTTAATTTGGTAGGAACAATCAACTTGATGATAGTGATGGTCTTATCTTTAAAATTAAGAATAACAAGAACAGGACAGAAACGAGAATAAGGACAGAAACGAGAAGGAACGAGAAGGACAGAAACGAGAATAAGGTAGCAGCAGAAATTACTGCATCTGTCTTGAGCACCTGATCTGCAGCTAAGCGACTGCAGCAATGTGAAAAAGATCAGTAGTGTGAAAAAGATCACCTTGGTCCAGCAGGTGCAGCGTCACCAGAAGCTGGGTCTTTTTCCTCACCCTCTTCCTCACTCTCCAAAACGTAAATGTTGGTGCAGCTACAAATATCTTTCAGGAAAAATAGCAAAATCTCAAGAATAAAATTATTTAAAAGCTACAGCCATGCTTAACCACCACACGTTGGTGCATTACAAAAAGGATACTATGGTGGATTTTCCGATCTATCACCGAACTTGTCAATGAAGAACAGTCCATTACAACCCGTTTGCTCATCTTCTTCCTCCTAATGTTGAAAAATAAAAAGAATGACGGCCCGTAAACATTTTTGCTCAGGTGACAACATTGCTTTCAAAGATCTAATGCACATTTCGTTCGAGTTACAGCTGTTAAGCAGCAATTTCTAAACTATACTCCGTTTCATACATAGCAGTCAACGCAGCGAAGGCTGCGGCGCCTGTTCACGCTCCTTGTCCGCATCGTAATGTAGTGCGTCGAAAGTGAAAAGAGTAATGAACTTAAAATTAAAGTAAATGTTGGTCGATATTGTAGTATAATAATAAAAGTGTTTTATTTTGCAAAAAGATTGCTTTTTCTTTTATGTGCTTCAAAACAGAGTGCCTTAGTTTTCTGGGTTTTTTCCGGCTCCTCGTGTATCACGTTTTCGCAGCTAGGCCGGTGATGTCGTCTGCTTTCGTCTTTCGGTTTTTGAGTCTGCGAAAATGGCACCGCTATCTCCTACTCGCTTGTTTTCTTCGCCCACTGCGGCTTCAAAAACATCTCCTGCTCGCCTATTCTCCAAGCTGAAGTTTCGAAAGCTGAAAATTTCGAAAGACTCCAAGCAGGCGATTGTCAACGTTTACTCTAGCTTAAGGAAGCGCTTCCCGGAGAAGACTGTGCGTAAAGTTCTCGAAACTGTGGGCGAGATGACCGGGGTGAGCCCTCGGACAGTTGCGAGGTTCAAGAAAGAAGATCTCTCTACTGGAACAAGATCACCGCAAAAACGACCTATCAGGGTGACAATATCTAGCTCTCGCAGTGTTAAATATGACAGCTTTGCACTCAACGCCATCCGACTCAAGTTACATCGTATGTATGCCTGCCCTTTTCCCTTCGAAACAAGTAAACAGCGCTGTGTTTTTCAAAGTAGGTATTAGAGTTTGACAGTTTCGAGTTTCTACTTAATGAATCTTTAAAGAAAAAAATAAATAAAAACACAGCCGAGCTGGGAGTCGAACCTTAGCTCCTTATAAAATGAGCAGACAGGCGCGCGCTTTGTACCACTCAGCCACGACGCGAAGCGGACGGATACATTTCGCTTGTTTTTTGCAGCGGACTACTTTCGTACCTTTGGCAGCGTGAACTGCTATGTATGAAACGGAGTATATCGACTGTTGCGGAAATATACGTGCCCCGTAAAATGATTCTTTCAGCTAAACGGGCGCATTGTTCGAGCTCAAATTTCGCACAGAAATGGCATTTGGTCGGCAGAATTGTTTAATACCACGTTTGCTTGGGGTACTTACCTGATTTGAACAGAATAAGTCGGATATTCACATCGTCTGCGGCGACGACGAAGGAAATTAAGCTGCTCTGTCAGCTATCGCACTGGTGGCGCCATCTCGTTTGTTTGCCGCGAAGTTTAAGCAAATGCGGGGGATGTTTGCGGGAAGTTTGAAGACTCTCTTTCAAATGTTTTTTAATTGGTCACAAAAAACGCAGTTTGGCAAAAACTGCGCGAAATTTGACGTTTCGAATGCCTTTAGCAATAAATCTTTTCGAGCTTCGAGTGTCGCCTGCTTTCGTCTGTTCGCTACCGGTGCGGTTTGATGTCGTACACTGCCACAGAATAAACGCTATGAGCGCTCTGACACCCTCCTGAAAGCATTTTTGCATTATGCTATCTGTGTGGATACCATTTGGTTCTCCTTTATTTGCAGAGGATCGGGTAAGGAGTAGCGGCGGTGCGTTAGCTCCCACCAGGCAGGATTTTGGTGGCCCTGATAAGGGCCATTTCGCGACTTGTTCTTGAGATCCTGTGCAGCTCAGACGTCAAAGTGGCCGCCGTTGGCTTGGATGCACCTCTCCAGGCGCTCTTCATAGCTTCTGAACACGTTTGCCCGCATTTCATCAGTGATCTGGTCAAACGCGTCCTCAATGCGGGCCTTGAGTGCAGCGATGCTCGTCAGTGTGCCGGCGCTGTATACAAGCGATTTTATGAAGCCCCAAACAAAAAAATCGCACGGGGTGAGATCAGGTGACCTCGGAGGCCAGGGCATGTTTTCGGACCCGCGGCCCATCCACTTGCGCGTGAAATTTTCATCCAAAAAACGCCGAACCTTTGAGGCGTAGTGCGCTGGGGCACCGTCGTGCTGGAAAATGCACACCTCTTGCTGCATGTGTCTTTCGTTTAGTTCAGGCAGAACATCGCTCTGCAGCAGCGACAGGTAAGAGTCGGCAGTGATAGTCTCACTGATAAAAAATGGTCCTACGACCCCTTCTCTCCAAATCCCGCACCAAACTGCCACACCTGGAGAGTGAACAGGGCGTGTTGTTGAAAACCTGGGATTTTCCCGGGACCACTGGCGCGTATTTTGTCTGTTCACTGCGCCGTCAAGATGGAAAATAGATTCATCAGTGAACAGTATGAACTGCAGATGTCCAGGGTCTGCAGCAATTCTTCTCTGTTCTGCGTGACAGAACTCCAATCGTTGTGCCAGGTCCTGGGCGGTAAGCTCTTGGAGCACGCGAACTTTGAAAGGACGCAGCCCTTTCTTCCTAAGGTGTCGGCTCACTGTTGACGCTGTGGTGCCGAATAGCAAACCTGCGCGTCGGCAGGAAAGCCGTTGGTTTGAGTCAAAAGCGCCCTCAATTGCATCAGCAATAAAACTCCTGGAGCTTCCAACATCGCATCTTTTCGTTCTTCCGACAGTTCCAGTTGTGAGAAACTTGTCGACCCACCTTTTCAGAGATTCTCGATGCGGCGGTCGACGATGGAACTCCGCACGAAACTTCTTACACACGAAGCGCATGGAATTGGATGCGCACATCCATGACACGGCCATGGCCTTCTCTTCGTCAGTGTACGGTCTCATTTCTCGGTAGTAAGTTTCCGTACTTTACGAAAGAAGGCAAGACTGAAAGCACAGACTCAGAAGCTGCAGTCGGTACCGAACATACAAAAGCAGACGACACTCGAAGCTCGAAAAGATTTATTGCTAAAGGCATTCGAAACGTTGCGAATTTCGCGCAGTTTTTGCCAAACTGCGTTTTTTGTGACCAATTAAAAAACATTTGAAAGAGAGTCTTCAAACTTCCCGCAAACATCCCCCACATTTGCTTAAACTTCGCGGCGAACAAACGAGATGGCGCCACCAGTGCGATCGCTGACAGAGCGGCTTAATTTCCTTCGTCGTCGCCGCAGACGATGTGAATATCCGACTTATTCTGTTCGAATCAGGTAAGTACCCCAAGCAAACGTGGTATTAAACAATTCTGCCGACCAAATGCCATTTCTGTGCGAAATTTGAGCTCGAACAAAGCGCCCGTTTAGCTGAAAGAATCATTTTACGGGGCGCGTATATTTCCGCAACACGCGATACACACTACTACGCTAACCTAATCTTCGTGAAAAGCAAGCCAGTCTGCAAGACGCTGTTCAGCAACACTGCTCATCAAGCGGTAAAGTGGCTGCGCCCATCTGCACACGCTAAGATTGTCCAGCACCGGTCCTGTCGACTTGCGCTGTCCTTTGTCGCTGCGCTGTTTCTTAGTGAAGAATCACGTACAACTTTCCGTTCTACTAAAATTTGCCCCAGTGAGAGAAATAAATCTGGCCCTAGCTGGCAGCGATCACATCCCAGCAAACCAAAAACCTCTCAGAGACGTCTAGTTTTTGGTTTGCTGGGATTACCTACTCCCTTACCTCACCTCTAAACCACTTATTCGTCTGTATAACTTATCAAGCAGATGCCCACTAGTAGTACATGAGCGTCTCTTCGAAATCATGCGGCTTACCTGCTTTGGCCTTTTTGGAGATCGCTCGGCGTCCTCATTGTTTTCAGTGGCATTATTAACCTCCCTGTAAGTTAAAAGAAAGAGCATCAGTTTGCTGAACAAACGACAAGTGAATTCTTTCAGGAAGTGTACCAAAAATAAAAAGCTCCGATGCAGTAACATACACGCTATTAATGGCTGAAACGCGTGATCAACATAAGCGACGCCAGCAACAATTAACACATTCGGATGTTGTTTCACGAACTGTCATACGACTGGCCAGACCTGGCATGTAGAATGCCCGGACGACAGCACTTAACAGCCTCTCATCACTAAAGGAGCAAGCAGGAAAATCTCACAAAACGCGATTGGTGTCACCTGTTTACGCCAGTGTCCACGGAGTCGGGACAGGCTTGGGTTTGGTCAGTTTCATTCATACTCGCTTGTCACTTCGGGGGTCGGGCGCTTGAAGATACCCTTCAAGAGGGCCACAGGTACTCACGCTATTTCAAAGAAACAATAAATTTGACAACACACTAGGGCACTGCACCTGCGGGCCGTCAATGCATACCGAAAACCATGCTGCAAGAACTGAAAACGCCAACCCCGGAAACCGCAGCCATAGCCATGCCTGTCGAGCCAGCGCTGGTCGAGCACGGCCGATCCGATGATGATAATGTTTTCAGGCTGAATGGCCTCGTCCAAGGCCCTCTCCTATCCTCCTTTTCTACTCTCCCCCATCGGCTAGCCTTCGAGTCTGCTCTGCTTCGGTGGGGGAAAGTACTATCTGAGTGGCGCCTGACGACGGAAAGCGGACGAAGTCAATTTTTGAAACGTTCTCTCTTCCTTCGTGAGGCGGCATATACAGTAACTCTACTAATGATTAGAGTTACTGTACCGACTGTTGCATAAATCAGAGAAAATAAAAAAAAATTATCTCGGCATAACCGCGCGTTTGTTCGGGTTCAAATATCGCACAGAGGTTGCATTTGGTGGTCAGTTTTGTTTTATATTATATTTGGGTGGAGTACTTGCCTGATTCGGTCAGAATTATTTGGAAATCCCCATTGTCTGCGGCGACGGAAAACCAAAACCGAAAGGCTTCGCAGCACTGGTACTCGTGGCGCCATCTCGCACCTACCGCAGAAACAAGCCCTCTACCGGGGACTGCGGCGTAGGACGACTTGGACTCGCATAGCGGCATAGCCAAGTCCTCTTGATGTACGACCGCATTTTAGGTGATGTCTTGCGCTGCTTCGCCGCAGACAGCACCAAGCAAAGATGAGTTGCTCACCAATTTAGCACAACTGGGTTTCTCCGGTGGGTACGAGGTCGCGCTACGGGTACCACCGCTGCGATGCCTGGAGATGGCACCCGGATTTGAACTCGGCTGTGGAAAAGACGTGCTTTTGGGAGGAACGACCTTGCCCTCGAAGCCTGAAGAGGCAGCCAACCATGCTTTGGTGTTTATGCTAGGTGGGGTAAACCAAAGATGGAAGCAAGTGATAGCCTTGATCGATCACACCCGTTACAACTGAACACGTTTATTGAAGGCATTTTCTCGGATACATGATCTTTCACCCCGCCGCTCAGGTCACGCGCGCGCGCCGATCCAGGTGGCCGTGGTTCTCACCTTCTAGCTCCCGTGATATCGCCTAGCTGGCGCTAGGCGTCCGGAGATAGTGGGAGACTCGAATGCTTACAGTAGGCACGTGGACGGCCACTCGAGACGTATGTCCTGGAAATAGTTCATATATGCAGTCATATTTCTCCTAAGAAATCTGAGTAGTCACCTGTGACATGAGTGCAGCAAACCGCGCTATGTGGAGATAATTTGGCTTTTCGAGTCACCGCCATTCGACAACTTCGTGCTCAATACCCCACCCAACCTTAGACGGGAAGGAACTTTTTTTCATCTCTGACCCTGCACATGTCCTTAAGAACCTGAAAGGACAGCTTCTAAGCTCTAAAGTTTTTACACTCAGTGATGGTATACAGTAAGCAAGAACGGATTGACTTCTTCCTCGAAGGTGAATAAAGCATGTACAGGCCGTCTTGGATTATGACGCTGCCAGTGAACTTAAGGTAGCACCAAATTTATCAGAAATCCACATTAGTGGTGGACAATTCACCAAGATGAAAGTTAGAGTCGCTGTCCAGCTCTTCCGTGAAGCCCCGCCAGCTATTCGGTTCTAATAAAAGAAGGAGCGATTGAGCCAGAGGCCAAAACAACAGCGGGGTTTGTAGAACTCGTTTCTAGGTGGTACGCCCTTGTGTCATCACATCATCCCACCATATGGCGCTAAGCCGCAGAAACATGACGAAATATCATGCCGCCTTGGACACACTGTGTATGGCAACAGACACTATCAAAGAACTCGCACTGAATCTCAGTGGAAGCCATCGCAAGTAAGGGTCCTAATTGCAACAACGGCTGTCCTTTGCTTTCAAGAAGTTCTTCTTGGCAGTGAAGGGTATGAATTCCTTCTGACAAGCAGGCTATTACAAGACTGCCTAGAATTTAGAAAACCTTTTTTCTGTGGTGCGGCTCATGAAGCCAGTGCCCACTGCGTGCGACAATTGAAGTGTGCACTTCGACTCATCAGAATCAGCCACTTTCTTAATACACCCAGGTCGACAAGTTTCAAACTTGACGGCCGTGAATACCTTGTTGATCTACTTGCACACACCAATTAAGAAGGAAGGTACGGAAAACGAAGCATAACCACTAAATAAATGATTTCATGTTTGCTTGGGTAACAGTTTGTGTTCATCTAGGTATACCCAGATGAACAGGCGAGTGCTTATATTTTATTACCGTTGCTGATAATCTTTGTTTCTTCAAAATGTGCGAAACCAATTGATATGTCATAACCGTGTCTGCTCAGTTTTCTTACCCATTCATTGCACTCACTTGTATTGGGACATTCATAGCTAAAAATTAAAAAATAACACCAAACAAGTTTGGACAGAAATCACCCGATGCGTTCCAGCAATTCTAATAAACTTGGTAGTTTGAAATTAACTACAAAAGAAGTGAACAGAATTAAATGCTTTCAATTGAGGGAGGTGTGGTATAAAATAAGTTTTCAAATTTGACCTTGACGTTGGCTGCTTGTCCCGTTTTTAAAAGCAGAAGGCTCTCCAACAAAAGCGCACCGCAAGATTCCTTATTTTTCTTATTTTAAGCGCCCGCGGCAAGCGAGGAGCCCTCCCCCCACGAGAACGAAACCTGCATCACCTGCATGCCGCAGGCGCGAGAATGGCGGCCGCCGTTGTTCACTGTAACGCAGCTGTCCTCACCCTGAGTGGGGGCGCGCGCTGGCGCGCTCTTCCCACACCGGTCGACTGGCGTTACCGCAGACAGATTTCCGATTAATTTTGACTGAATCAGGCAAGTACTGCACCCAAACGTAATACGAAACAATGATTATGTGTTATTCCTGCACTGCAATATATTCCATATTTTTTTCTGGTTTCGTTTGGCAAAGCACTAGCCATTTCATGTCGTAGCCCATTTCTAGCCATCGCTTCTCCCGCCTGCGGCTTTTTGAAATTTCGTAGGTGCCTTTCCAGTTTTGGTGATATTACCTGTTCATGCATGAGTTTGCGCGTTTGTGTGTTCATGTGCATGTAGCGCGAATCGCTGAACGCGTGGTAAGAAAGGGGGGGCCGTGACTAACTGAGTCAGAGAAAGTGAATTGCTGGAAAAAGTCTGATGTGAACAATGCTTGGATGTTTGGCTGTTGCTTCATGTACGAACGTTCTTTGCTGCCTTGAGTTGGGAAATGCGCCCACATTATTAAATAAATTTGCTGCGACTATTCGGGTGCTTCGGAATGCGTTTCGATCGCAGTTTTGGTGATTCAGTCTTTCATCCGTAGAGAAATTAAATTGCTTTCCCGTGATTACGTTACGAAAGGAACATATATAAACCCCAGTAAAGACTTGCGAAAATCTTTATTATGCATTGATTATAAAGTTACTGACTAATGAATTGGTCTCGTCGTCGCCGACGCGTGTAATACTGAATGTCCGTTTTTCTGCTTAATGTTGCAAGCAAAAGAAAAAAAAAAAAAAGGTGGTAACATGCTTCAAAACATTAGTGTAACACAGTGAGCATGTTTTTTGCAGCGTGCTTGCTTTGTTCGTGCGAAGTATTCCATTTGCGAATGCACATAGTGCTAATTAACGTCGTGTGGAATACAGGAACACATCAAAGACTGCAATATAGTAGACTGAACAATATTTGGCACTGTACTGATTCAAGCCGCTAACCTTTAAGAATTGGATAACGCAGCACAACACTGGACCAGAAAGAAGTAGTTAGCATACTGCATTGACTATCAACGAGTTCTTTTATTCCGCCAGCTGCAAACATGTACAGGAGAAAAGGAAGGCAAGAAAAGCAGCAGAAAGATAAGACAACCATTAACAAAGGTAGTAGACAAAACAAACATGGACGCAGTTCCTTTCTTAATGATATACGACCAACTCACCCAATCGCATGTCCTCTTAGATAAAGCAACCCAGATGACACCAAAATACAATAATTGCTGGGTTCGTTGCAGAGTAAGTGACGTCGTCGGGCAAGCTAGCTCTTTTTCTAGAAGGCTGACTGACTGTGTGCTTATGCTGTGCTCAGAAGTGTGGCAGATTGGGCTAGTTGGTGCAAGTATGACATTTTTCAAAGTGTTAAAACAGCATGGATGGAGAAAGAACAGATAGGGACGAGCGCTATTTCCAACTGGTTTATTTTGTTATACTGCAAGTGCTTTGTACATGTCCTTAACACTCCCATGACAATGATGGTGGTCGTTTGCAATAACACTGCATGGCTGCCGAAAACAGAACCAGTAACCATGTGCAGGATTATGTTGTTATACTCAGGAATGCTAGTTCTTTATTTTTGATAATGAAATAGAAGGTGAGCTAACACAAGTACTTCCCAGAGGTGCTATTCTCTATGCTTCTATAATCTCCTGGCTCAATTGATCTTGACTTCGTCCGATGATATGGCACTGATTTTGCACAGGGAATAGCATCTCTGGCAAGTACATGTGTTTGCTCACTTTCTGGTTCATTATCGAAAAAAGAACTACCATTCCTGGGTATATAAACGTAATCCTGAACATGGTTACTGGTTCTGTTCTCGGCAGCTATGAACTGTTATCGCGTGCGTGCACTGTCATTGGCATGGGAGTATTGAGGACATGTATAAAGCACTTGCGGTTTCACGAAATAAACTATTTGGAAGTGTCACTCATCCCTGTCTGTTCTTTCTTTGTCCGTGTTGTTTTAGCGCTTTGAAAAGTGTTACGTTCTGCTATTATCCCAGCATTAATTGTAGTTTTCTACCTTCTGGGTTGCATTCTTTTTGTTGATTTTCTTGCCTTCCGTTTTTCTGTACATATTCATAGCTTGCGGTATAAAAGAATCAGTTGATAGGGAGCGTGGTGTGCCGTCTACTTTCTGGTCCTGTGTTTTGCTGCGTGATTTCTAATTCTTGATGTACCAACTTGCCCAGGTATCAACCTTAGCTCAGCTAATCTTTGCTCACATCTAGATACAGATGTTGGAGGTTCCTTTATTTGCCAGTGGAAAACTGTTGGTGCACAAAGTTATTTAAATGAATTTGATGCTTATTTGTTGCAGGCCTGCTACATCATATTAGGTTTACCTACGATATTCCATTAATTCAAGACTGTCGTTACTGCCTGAGCTTCGAGAATAAACTTGAGATTAACAGCCTCTTTTGTATGACTATTTTGCATTCTAGATTGAAGTGAGCCACAACTGCTGTGTCTATGCACTGCTAGCATATCTGTTTACACCTGCAAAACGGAAATTAGCATTATCCATACTTGCATGCAAGGTCATAAGCTTAATCATATTTTTAATAGGTAAATGTAAGATTCACACAACTAAATGTAATCAGAATTTTTGCTGGGGCCATGAGTGAGCATAAATTTTGGTTGGTGTCCTGAAAATTAGAATTTTTATGCCCTTTAGGTCGTTCTCATATAAAAGAAGCTTGCATTTATTCATATATATATATATATACAGGGTGTTTTTTTTTAGAAGGTTCAAAATTTTTAAAAAAAGGTAAATTGCTTTAGATTTATTTTAGCACTGGGGCTATACTGGAGGCTACGGCGGGCGGCAGGCAAGAGGAAAACTGCTTTAATTAGTTCGCTGATTAACTAAATATTAGTTAATTAGTTAATTATTCGGAGATTAACATTAACATTAACATTAATTATTAATTTAACATTAATTAACATTAACATTAATTATTCGGAGATGCTTATGCACTGTCACTGTAGCAATGCCTTTGTGACCTATATTACGTTTATGTTTGGGAAATCGGTATTTAGAAGCAGAGACCTTTTCATGGCTTAGAATTGCGTGATCTATGGAGTTGACTGCACCACTGAAGGCGTTAAGGGTCGTGTCTGTTTCGTACGATAGTTTTTTCGCAAAGGCACCTTGTCGTTCTTTTCATAGTCCCAAACGTAGGCTTGACTGTTGATAAAAATTTTGTCGAAAACTAATGAAACTTTGTCGCCTTTATCGCGGTTCGGCTTGGTACTGTTCCAGAGATTTCTTCTTATGTCTCTTGTTTTATATGAAAAGTCTTCACCGATCGATATACCACTGTCTTTAAGTTTACGTCCTTGCTTTAAAATTTCGGTTTTTTGACGAGAGTCCAGGAGCTTGAATATAACAGGCCTAGTTTTGTTCTCTGCAGGTTTTCCCAAACGATGAATGCGCTCTATGGTAACTGGTGCGAGTTCAAGTTTGTCTTGAATGATCTTTTGGTTAACATCACGCTCCAGGGACTCAGAAGTCTCGTCTTCTTCTTCTTTGAAGCCGTAAACAATTAAGTTCGATCTACGGCTGCGGTTTTCCAAGTGTTAATCCAAGTGTTAATCCAAGTGTTAATGATTTAGAAAACTAAATCATCCCCAGGGCCCGACGATATTCCTAACGGTTTTCTTCGGAGGTATGCTGAATCTCTGGCCAGGTTTTTGGTTATTATATTTCGCGCGTCATTGTTAACCGGGTGTGTACCTGAGGACTGGAAGATAGCCCGAGTCGTACCTGTATTTAAAAAAGGCGACCGCCTTCAGGTGACCAATTATCGACCTATATCCTTAACGTCATCTTGCTGCAAATTAATGGAACATATTGTCGCAACTAGCATTAATGAATTCTTAGATCGCAACAACATTCTGACAGATTACCAGCATGGTTTTCGCAAAGGGTTTTCCACAGTAACTCAACTACTTTCAGTTATCCATTCATTTGCGCCATCACTTGACAATAACAGCCAGATTGACGCGATCTTTCTAGATTTCAGTAAAGCGTTTGACAAAGTTCCCCACCACAGCCTAATTCTAAAACTAAAAACTATTGGACTTCCGCCTATTTTTATTTCCTGGATAAATGATTATTTAACCAACCGAAGTCAACATGTTTCAATAGGTCGGCACCAGTCTGGCTGTCTCCCAGTCACATCAGGTGTGCCACAGGGAAGCGTACTGGGTCCACTACTCTTTCTAATATACATTAACGACATCATCCGTGAAGTTTGCCCTGGCGTACATATTCGATTATATGCTGATGACTGTGTCTTATTTCGCGATGTTAGCATTGAAAACGATCAGAGTGACCTACAAAATACGCTTACTAATATTGTACAGTGGTGCAAGCGCTGGGACATGACACTGAACACAGATAAAAGCGTTTCTCTTCGCATAACTAACAAGATAAACGCTCTACAATATGCATATAAATTAGAATCATCACCATTGCAACAAGTAGCGTCCGTAAAGTACTTGGGTGTAACACTTACTAATAACCTTTCTTGGAACTCTCACATAGATAACATCTGTTCACTCGCATTCCGTAAGCTCTGTTATATAAGGCATAAACTTCGAAACGCCCCCGCTAACGTTAAGCTCTTAGGTTACAATACTCTAATTAGACCCAAGCTTGAATATGCTTGCATAATTTGGGACCCGTACACTAAGTCTAACATAAGAAAGCTCGAGAACATTCAAAGGAAAGCAATTAGATTCATATATTCAAAATATCTACCCACTGACTCCCCCTCAGACTTGATGCATGCTAACGGTATTGAAGAACTACAGGTAAGAAGACGAAATTTTCGTTTAGATTTTCTTTCATTACTTCTTAACAATAAACTCAGACTTGACCCTTCTGCTTATCTTTCCTCAATGCCAACACGGAATACACGACACTATCACAAAGCTCTTTTAAAACCATATTTTGCCCAGACTAACTCGTTCAAGTTTTCCTTTTTCCCACGCACCATATCCGACTGGAACTCACTAACCGATCCTAATCAACCCTGAAAATCAGACGCGTTCCTCAGCCATCTTTGATATTGCGTATTATGTATTTTTTCTGCTTTGTGTTGCATTGCTGTATTGTTTGTTTTACTACATTATCTTTGCTGTATTGTTGTATTTTTTGTTGCTATAATTTTGCTTTTTGTGCACCTGCCCTTCCTGCTTGGACCTAGCCATGGTCTGCAGTATGTACATAAATAAAAATAAAATAAAATATGTTAATTAACTTTTCTAATTTTTGTTTTAGGGGATATGTTGTATTCGCAGAATTGGAGATCGTCCTCTAAATAGTCCAACCGAGAAAAAACAATTTTAATTAAACATTTTTCACGCACGTTACGAGGCGCGAAAAATTCACCCTGGTAGGCATCTTCACACCGTAACGCAGCGGCGGGAGCGCCTCTGATGTAGTCATGGTGGAAAAACAGCGCAAACTTAGACAGAAAACACAGAAAAAAGGGGGGAGACACAACAAGCGCTGTACACTGACGTAGTTCACTCCGCCCTGCGCTTTGCGTCACGCGTCCCGGACTGGCGGCCAGCGCTATCGCTGCTCATCTCGCTTCGCTCCGCGGCCTCACGGAATGCCGCGCTGGAAGAAAAACGCATTGACACAAAGTGCAGGGCGGAGCGAGCTACGTCACAGGCGCTCACAGACGCTGTGTTACAGTGTGAAGCTGCCTACCAGGGTGACTTTTTCTCGCTTCGTTACGCGCGCAAAAAAATTTTTCATGAAAATCTTTTTTCTTGGCTGGACTGTTTAGAAGACGATCTCCAATTCTGCTAATACAACATATCCCCTAAAATAAAAATTATAAAAGTTAATTAACGTATTCAGTTAATTAGCGAACTAATTAAAGTAGTTTGCCTCTTACCTGATGTCCGCCATAGCCCTCAGTATAGCTCCAGGGTTAAAATAAATCTAAAGGAATTTACCTTTAAAAATTTTGGACCTTCTAAAAAAAAACACCCTGTATATATATATATGTAAAAAGGAAAACTTCATCACCTAATCTTAAATTGTTGCATCACTTTCATTCTTGTGACAGTGCTCTAGATTTTGATTCTCTTTCATAGAAAGTTGTTCTGGATGTCTACATAAACTAAATACCAAGGGTGCTAGCAACTTTTGTCCATTTTTTACCTAGTGTTTTCAGAAAGACAAAGAAGCACTTCTTTGTTTTGCACGTTGCTGTATCCAGTAGGAGAAATATGAAATTAATCAGCAGCAAGCAAACATCTGCCTACTCATGTTGAAGTTAATGCTGATTGCAGGTGGCAGAGGGTGCAGTGTTATGTGCGATGAAGCTGTAGGCTGTACCTGGTCTTGAAGGCTTTCTATCATGGCAATGTGGACAGGGTTCTGGTTTGGTTTGGTTTGTTGGGGTTTAACGTCCCAAAGCGACTGAGGCTATGAGAGACGCCGTAGTGGAGGGCTCCGGAAATTTCGGCCACCTGGGGTTCTTTAACGTGCACCGACATCGCACAGCACACGGGCCTCTAGAATTTCGCCTTCATCGAAATTCAGCCGCCGCAGCCGGGGTCTATAACCCGCGTCTTTCGGGTCAGCAGCCGAGCGCCCTAACCACTGAGCCACCGCGGCGGGGCACACTCAGGGTTCTGAGTGTAAGTTTAATATATATTTCACCAGTTAGCGAGGAGGCCAGTTGTTGTTAAAAGGCATCTGAAGCGTTGGTTTAAAGCAATGGTTGTGCTTCTTGCTTATGAATCACTGACCCCACTACTGGTTTGTAGCAGCAGTGGGGGTTTGTTGCCTCTTGCATTCCCTGGTCACATTACAAGCCCAAGCAGATGGGTCTTTGGTAGCCCTTCTCATATGGCCTTGCCTCAGCATCTGGGGAAATGTTCTGAGGCCACTGGCTTCTCCTTCTTTCACAGCCGCCGCGGTGGCTCAGTGGTTATGGCACTCAGCTGCTGACCTGAAAGATGTGGGTTCGATCCCGCCTGCGGCGGTTGAATTTTGATGGAGGTCAAATGCTAGAGGCCCGTGTACTGTGCGATGTCAGTGCACGTTAAAGAATCCCAGGTGGACGTTAAACCCCTATAAACCAAACCTTTTTTCATGCCTCTCTAATGCAGGCTTTTATTTGGTGGTTGACCAGCATTTTGCAGAATGTAAAGATTAAATAATGAAGCTGAACTATTTTCATGCCATATAGTATGTTGACCAAGCAAATACATTCACCTCTCGTACAGGCCACCTGCCAACTTGCTGCGCAGGCTGTAGTTAACGCTCATGGTTCATATTACCAGCTGCACACAAGTCCTAAATTAAGCAGTGTACTGTGTCACTGCTTTTAACGCTCTTCTGACAGCGTAACAATGTTCTGTGTAAGACAGGCTACTGTGCGCTTTGTATGAGTGACCTTGTGACTGTTGGCCCACTTTGTGGAAGGCACTGTGATTTTCTTTGATGGTTTTTAAGCTGTGTCTTTTCTTGTTTTATGCATATTTAGCTTTTCTAACCATTTCCATTTCTTTTTTGCTATGTACCGGTCTATCATGCATTTCTTTGCTGATTTGTCCTTTTTATATTTTATAGGTGGCCTGGAGACAGGATATAAATGCCATTGAGGCTTCTGAGAAGGCGCCGTTCAGGCTTCTTAAAACAGTTAATTTTTGCATTTCTTGTTTTGATATATTGTGAGGTAAGTTTTTATGATTACTAATAAGTATTTTTAATCTGCAGTCCTGTGCTCGATGTTGCATATCTGTATTACCAGTGTTACAGATGACTGTGCTTTTTCTCGGACTAGGGACCCAGTCAGTCTTCCCGTAACCCAGGCCTTTTTGGTTTTATATGGTTTATGAGTTTAACGTCCCAAAGTGACTCAGGCTATGAGGGATGCTTTAATATGGACTCCAGATAATTTTAACCACCTGGGGATTTTGAACGTGCACGAGCCTCTAGCATTTCACCTCCATCGAAGTGCTACCATTGCGGCCGGGATCGAACCCGTGTTTTTAGGGTCAGCAGCCAAGTACCATAACCACTCAGCCACTGAGGTGGTTTTCAATAAACGTTTTCATGATCATATTCAAGATCAGCATTGTTCAAAAATGGTTCTTTTTCTTTTTACTTTGTCTTCTACTAGAATCATTCAAATTGAACCTTTTGCTGTAGATTTAAATGCTGGTAACCTCTCCTTGTCCAGAGGAGGAAGAAAGGCAGGGAGGTTAAATGCAAGAAGAAACCAGTTTGCTGCCCTGCACTGGGGTAAGGATTGAGGGGGTGTAGAAGTGAAGAAGAAAAGGTAGTAACAAGAAAATGATATCACTAAGCGAAATCTTGGTACAGAAAAATTTCAAATGTGTTGGGCGACTGGAGTGTAAATAACAAATTTGTAGTAATTAATGCAAAACTTGATTCATGCGACCCCTTTTAACCATCATCATTGCTATAACCTGTCCATAAGCTTTCCTGAGAGCTGTAGCTGATCATTTTTCACACTAATACGACGGGGTGAACATTGAACTCTTCTTATGTCTAATGCCACCCCTTATGTAATACTACTAAAAGGGGTTCTTTGAGGTAGTAAACTTAAGTGAATTGAAAATCTGAAGAGATTGTCAGGCTGCCTGTGTTTTGGAACTGATAACAACAAATTTGCAAATTAAAATGAGCTCTTAAAATTTCTCACATTATTTGATTTGATTCTGTGATGACTGTCTTTTTGTTCATAGTACATGTTATCAAGACACTGAAATTTGTGCCGTGTGACATTTTGCATTCCAACATTTTGAAACATATTTTTAGGCCAAGAAATGAATGTTTTTTATAGTAACAGGGGTGCTTAATCAAGAGGCCAGTGAAACAAGCATAATGGATGTTGCTGTTTTGTCTTGTCTTTTTTTATGCTTTTCTTATTGAAGCAAAGCACTTCCTTGTTGTGGAAAAACAGATGCATGCATACTTGGTCTTATGTGGTTGAAGGGAGTGGTCATTTTACAGTTTATGGCAATCCCTTTTAACAGCAAAAAGTTATTTGGAAGACAGTGACTGATGGATTTACCATTTTACAAAAGTTTATTACGTTGTTTATTGTGTTGCAAAAAAATAATATGTTGAGGAGAAAAGGGGGGAGGGATCTCTGGACTTGTGTACAAAGAAAAAGTGTATTCTTAGAGCACACATACCAAACTTGTTCATGCAACAGGACTAGGGGCATAAACTGAGCCCCTCTCGTGAGCATTTTCTTTTTGTGCCAGGTCGAAGTACTAATGTGCTAAAGAAGTGGTTGGGCAGAGGGTAGCTTCATAAATGGTTGATAGTCATCATTAAGCTCTGCCTGTACTTCATTTCATACATCAGGTGCAACGTTGTGAAAGGTACGGAAGTAGTCTGCAAGAGAAAATGCAGGGAGGGATGTTATTCCTCGCTTGTATTGTGGCCGGATGGTCGAGTGCACGAGAAAACGACGGTGTGTCCTCAGCAAAAATAAGAGTGCACTCAATCAAGCTCATGACAAATGCATCAGGTAATAAGCCTGGAAGCGAAGCATTTATTATTTTTTGCTCACCGCAGCAAACTCACTACTTTTTGTTCGTGAATATAGGCAGCGTAAACAAGAGTGCTAGCTTTATCTTTAGAGTACTAGCGTTGCATCTGGTGTGTGAAATGGAGTATAGCACCGGTTATACAGCAGCTGAATTCGCAATGCTGCTTTCATGTAAGTGAGGTCTAAGATGAGTGTTCTGACCTCTGATATGAAAGTCAAAGGACACCCAGCATGATTTGACCTTTAGTATGAGCAGCTGTGTGAATTCAGCTTATGATTAACTGACACTGGGCAAGTCTTCAACAATGCTGCACTGTTTTAGTGCAGTAGGGCTAGTATGCTGTTATTTTTTCCTCTTCATCAATGCCCCCTTCAGTTCTCCCATGCCTTGCTCAAACCCTTTGTTAATACTTATGGTTTATTGTGTCTCTGGTTAACTGATGTAGCTTTTTATTTGGGGTTCATGCAGCGTTTGGAATGCTTGAAGTGGGTCCAATTCAAACCAGTCCTGTACGTTGGCACAAGCCCCCATAACTTAAGCAGAAAATTGCTGTGTTAATGCCTGCGTAACGGCCAGTAGTGCTTGTCATTTACTGACCAGTGGGTCTCTGTAGTTGAAATGATCAGATACTCGTCATAAGTTCAAATTTTAATGCTTTATGCACCACCTGTGTAATGTAGTCAGATTGAGCGATAAAATGAAGTCGACTGCATTATGCTCCAACTCCAATAGCCAAAAACCAGGTTTTCATTGCTGTTACGAAAATAAAAAAAGGAAAACTCGGGCATTGCTGAAAGGTGGCTCCAAATAATCTCTTAGTGTCTTGTAAGCAAGCCTGCACCTTACTGATCTTTTAAAACATGTTGAGGCTGTCCTTTGAGGGCTATATCTTGATTGCAGCTGACTTCATAGGCAGGTACCAGGAAGAAAGGCAAGGGACCATGGCCCTTCTAGCCAGCTTTAGTGAAGTAGTGAATTTGCTAGGCTAACTAGTGACTGTAGACACATACTGTGAGGAAGAAATTATGGGGAGAATAGGATTAGGTTGGAGCATACTTAGCAGACATTCTCAGGTTATTATTGGTAGCCTCCAAATGTCCTTCAAAAGGAATGTATATAACAATTGTATCTTGCAAGTACTTACCAATGGGGCTGAAACCTGGAGGCTAACCAAAAGGCTTGCAATTATACTGAGGACGGCAATTGTAATGATGTGGATTTCAAGAGAAGGCAAGTGTAGCAAGGGCTAGCAGAACGTTTGGTGGGCAGGTGAGAAAAGAAATTTTACTGGGCCATGGGTGATGCAGGACAGGGCTAACTGGAGATCAATGGCAGAAGCCACTGTCCTGCTGTGGACATAACCAAGGCTGGTGGTGACAGTGATGAATTTGGTCAAAAGGGGCACAAAATAAGTGTAAAGGTGGGAGGAGGCATGCTGCCCCCCTTCCACATTTTGTGACAGAGAAATTTGTGCATGCTTATGACCAACTTGATTAGCAGAATACAGGGCTGGACCATTGAAGCAAAATTCACTATTGTGATGCTAACAAAAGAGCATGAATGACAAGGGCGGAACAGACAAACACAACACTGTTTCTCTGTTCTGTGTTTCATTATTTTCATTTGCGCTATTTTGTGATTATGAAGAACCAACTAGCCTGTACCTCTGCCCTTGTAAGCTTGAACCTTCATATCTGTAATGCTGTCACTGAAGGAATCATATTCTTAGCGGTAAGAAACAGACACAACACCAAGATACACACACCAGCCCAACTAGTCCAACTAGCCCAACTTAATGTTTTAACGAAGTTGCTGTCACTGGTTTCAGGACTGGCAGCTTGAGTACTCTGAAAAATGACTGAAAATAGTGGATGCTGCTTTCCGAGGAACTGAAAGCACTTACAGTGGTTTAATACCTTTTATGAGCTCAGAATAATACATATTTTGCTTGCGGCATGTTTTGCAGAGGTTTTGTAAAATAGCGCTACCTAATATGACTTAGCCGAACAAGAACGCATTGAATCCCTGTGAAGTGTCTATACTGTCTATACTTTGTTTCCGGTCCTCATATGCTTTGCTAAAAGCTGATGGTGGTTTCCACGTTTTAAGCGCTAGTCTTACGTTTAGTATGAATCACAACCAACTAGCCCAGATTTCTGCTTTGACTAGTGATGCGCTTAGCTAGATCTGTGAATGTGCATCCTTATCCTTCCTTCTGTGCCTTCTCTCTTATTTTTATGCAAAATGACTTGGCAGGAACTTGAGCACAATGTAGAGTCTGTATGCATATTTTTAGAACACCATTCTTCGTGTTGACTATAACGATACTCATGGTCTGGAAATTACTTGATAAACAATACTTCAAATGTGTGCAGCTTAAAAACTTGCTAGACAATTTGTAGTTGTATTTATAAAACTGCAGTAGTTATAAAAAGTGGAAAAGCTTAGAAAACCTATGTAATGCTTTATTCAGTGTACATTTGACACATTTCATGTATCAGTGCATGTGGAGTCAGGTTGGAATGAAATGAAAGAGTGCTCATGAACAAAACACAATATTATTTCTGTGTACTTTCAGCTGTAGTGTACAACTAACTTGGTTGATGTTTTTGGGTGAAGGTTCCTCCAAAGTACATATTCATGAACTGGCTGTAAAGGAGTATCTCGCTGCAGAGTAGGAAAGCACGGCATATGCGTGTTCGCGTTTCGTTTTGGCCCGACTGTGCAGTGAAAGGAGAGCCAGGATATTTAGTAGCTTTTTTCATTACTTAGTCACCATTGAAGCCTTATTGCATGGTAATGGTACCAAATATGAAATAATTGCAGAAATTGGTTTAATCCAGTGCATAACATTAAACATTGAAAGGTACTGCATTTTAATAGAGAGATGGAACGCATAGCAAGGGACTCGTTGACTGTTGGTAACACCAAGTGCATTAAAAGCATAGTTTCATGAAATTTGACAATTGTGTGCACTTTGTTTTTATTTAGTTTTGGATTGCTTTGTAAAATTTAGCTTGCTCACATGGCAACTTGGCTTGCCCTGTCATCCATTGGCACAGTGCAATTTGCAGGTATGTTTGAAAGGTCCAAGTGAGAAATTAGCCGGGTTAGTTGGTACATGGCATAAAATTGCATGTGGGTGTGGCTCTGTGGTATATATTACTGTTGCTGCAATAAAATTCTGCAGTTCATAGTATCAGCGCTGGTGTGTGCATGTGTCATCTTCTATGTCCCGTCTATTACACTGCTAATTTTAAGAAATACTTGAAAGGGTTACTTCCAGGTAAACTTCCTTTGTTTTAAGTTAACAGGGCTGCAGTGTCTGGTAATGGTGTACCAGATAAGTACTGTTCATTTGTATAAATATTTGAACATTTTTGGAAAGCGGACTACGCAGTAACAGGGCAGACAAGCAAACATTTTTGTTGCATCATAGAGCATAAAGAGAATGTGATCTAAATATCTTTAATGTATATTAGAAGAGAATTACCTTTTTATCACTTGTATTCTAGTTTATCAACTAGGCAATGCTTGTTTAAACCATGAACGTAAACAGCCATCTAGGTGTTTTATATTAATGTAGATTACTTCGGCAGTTATACTAGTCAGTTCCATCATGTTTTTGGTATGTGACAGTCTTGTTTTCAAATTTTTGGAAAATAAATTTTCTAAAAAGATATTATTTTGTTGCTTCTGTAGTTTTCATTTAAGATGTAGCGCCTGTCCAATGCTGTAGCTTTCAATGTGAAGATAATTAGTTTCACTTAAATATTAAAGGACCAAAGCAAAATTGCTTTCAGTTGTCCTGGAATATTAAATTTTGTTCAGCATGAAGGCTACTGTTGAAGCACTTCTGCATGTTCCTAGAAAGAACAGCAGTGAACACTTTTGCTGCTGAACATTTGATCTAAAATGCAAATGAATATCCAAGAGGTGTTTTAAGTGGACATGCATCAAGAGAGTGTCAGGGGTATGTTTACCAACTTCATGTGCAATGAAAAGTTCACTTAAGTTATTCTTTCGTTTTTTGCACCTTGCACTCTGTGTGCTTTTGAAAATAGTATCGTAGTTTCTTTTTGAAGCTAGAACTGTAGAATTTCAGGAGTTAGTTTTTTTAGATTACTTAACAAGTGCCATGTAATGGCCCTGTAACTTATTACTGGTGGCACATTAACATTATGAGGTTTTGTCTATTTGACAGGGTGTTCATATTTTTGTGTTACTTGTAAATATCTTGAATGATTACCTGTACTTTAATGAATTTATGGCAGACTCAAAATCTGGTCACTACACAGATTGCATTGCTTGAACTGAAAAAGCATGAGACTTCTGTGATCCCTAAACATAAAGCAAAAATATGTTGAAATGACACTTATTCTTCTTCAGGTTGTCATATATTATGTGGTGATTGGGCAGTGCTCATGGCCTAACATGGAGAAATTGGAAAAGGGCAGATTTTCCAGTCAGGAGGAAAGAGAGCCATTAAAAATGATGCTACTCGCTGACACTCATCTTTTGGGTCCTAAACGTGGCCATTGGTTTGACAAGTTGCGCAGGTGAGCTGAAATGTGTTCCTTTTGAAGGCATTATTGTGTTGGTGTCAAGAAATGGCAGACGTTTATGCTTATTTTGCTTTGTATTATGGGCATTGCTGAAAATCACCGAAATGTGGATGATGCATTGAGTGTTAATCACTGACATTGTAAATACAGTATAAGTCTCTCTCTTTCTCTTGCTCTTCTTCTGAGCTGGAGCTGGTGGCAACATTACATGCTATAGGCCTTTGCGTCGGGCGAGGAAGTTGCTGAAACAGCCCCTCTATGGACTGTTGGAAACCGGTTCCGCTGCAGCTTCCACTGTGTTAGTGCGTGGTCCACACAACAGTCCAGCAAACGATATGGCAACGCCCAGAGAGCCCTTATTGCTAAGGTCTGTTAGGAAACGGCGAAAATGTGATGAAACTTGAGGCTGTAGTGTTGAATGCGTTACCGATAATGATGCTTCCCATTTGTTGCACCAGGGTAGACATTTGGGCTAGCTGGTGTGGGTTCACCTTAAAAAGAGCACAAAGGATGGCATAAGAAAGAGACTCGTCCTGTTGTCTCTTTCTTCTTCCGTCCTTTGCACTGTTTTTTAAGATGATCCCATCTATTGTGATCATCCAAACAGCGTTGCGTTAGGGCTCTTTCTGTAGATTCTGCAGAATAAAGCAAAGCACCCGTGCTGTCTTCTTTCTTGTGCGTTGTACATCTTGGCGTTAGAATCCTTTTATTATTCTGCGGAGTTGCAGAGGGCTACCATATAATTCCTCTTATTCTTCTATTGCAAAATAGGGCAGGCCTAGTGCATCGTGATGCCTTCTTATTGTGTGGTGGTATGGAAGTCAGCTGTGCTTCTCTGGGCACAGATGTACAAAGCTGTGTCATGCAGTACCTGTCTGTGTTTTGTTTGAAAACTTGCTTGTTCTGTAAGACAGCTTGCTTCAATGGCTCTTTCTCGCGTTAGTGTTCTATTCTTTGTGAGAAAAGAAAGTGGTGCTTAGCCCCAGTTTGAGAAGTGACAGTGCAAGAAAGGTATAGGATTATTATTCCAGATGCTGTTGAGTGCTTAAAGTATTCTAAAGCTAAGAACATCAAGGAGTAATACTAGTTTGTGCTAGACCATATTTGATGACACTCAGGTTGCGCTTAATGCAGCCGTCTTCAAAAATTTACTTTTTCTGTTTTCATTAGGCACAGTCATTTGCTTCGAATAATGCAGTAAAGCAGAAACTGCTCTTACAGCCTGTAATGTTTTGTGGTGCCGCATTTGTGCTAAAGGCGTTGGCCGCAACCAGACTGTTATTGACACCATAGTCACGCGTTGCACCTTTCATGGGCAGGAAGCCCTCTGTTCTCTGTGCATCTCATGCATCTTGCCTGCCACGCCCACCGCATCTGCCTCTCTCGCCTTGCGTTCCCATGGGCTCAGTCTGGAAACGATGCTGAAATAAGCTGGTCACCTTCTTCCAATGTGCGTCTTCTTCACATAACTGGTGATGAGGATACTAAAGAGATGTGTGTAGCGGTAATAATTGAGTTTGTTTTCCCTGGTTCTCACTGTGGGAATACAAACCGCTGGGACGTTCAGAAATGGCACCACCAGTGATGCAAGTTACAGGGCGACTTGACTAGATCGAGCCATTTGATGACTTCTCGAGCATCTGGGCTGTGCACGAAGAATGGGTAGTTTTGTTTCTGCAGTTCAACAAGGTGCCTGAACAAGACAAAGTTCATGCATTCTTGAGTTTCATCAGACACAAGACCTACAGCTTGCTAAAGTCCCTGACCACATCCAGTCTGCCGTCAGGCAAGAGTTTTTCATGAGCTGCAGAGATCACTTGGAGATCATCTGGCACCCAAGTCACCCGTAGTTGGTGAGTGAGCCAAGTTTTACTGTAATTCGCAGCTTGAAACTTGAGTTCTTGCCAAGTTTATTGGCAAATTGCAAAGGCTTTCTCAATCATGCGCCTTAACAGCATTTTTGGATCTGGCTCGAAGCGGCGAAGTTGTCTGTGGCTTGCAGAGTTGACATCCAAAGTGTTATGGAAGATAAAGATTTGATGATTCATTAGGCTGTCGAATGAGTCATGGCAATGGATGCCACCGTAAAAAGTGCAGCGGTCGTGCAGAACATTGGAGATTCTGTTTCTGACGTGCACAAAATGCATGCTGTAAAGAACCTCAGTCAGAAGCAGACTTTTTCTTCGAGGAAGTGCATGAGAGCAAGGTTGACACCGAAGACTTGCTTCCGATGTGGTTCGCCCTGGCACAGTAGCAGAGACTACATGCCAGCTACATGTTACCGCTGTGGGAAGAAAGTGCATATTCAGCATATGCTTGGCGGACAAAAACTCCTATGTTCGAACCGGAGGAAGAAGGACACGAAGGTTTCTGAGGATGAGGGAAAGTCTCTAAATGATGTCAGCCGCTCTACCTTGAAGCGAATGCTGATCTGCATTTTGATCAATGGAACATCGCTTAATATGGAGTTGTGTATGAGAGCAGCAGTGTCAGTGATGCTGAGAAAGCAACAGCATGAGCTCTTTCTGCATTTCAACCAGCAAGCCACAAGCTTGTTACTGCAGACCCACACAGGTGCTCTTGTGTGGCCTGCAGGTGTGATCTACATTGGTGTTCAGCACAACAGACTGATGCATGTCTTTCCTTTGTACGTCATTGGGCAAAGTGGTCTGCCACTCCTGGGTTGGCACTGGCTCGAACATCTTCTGGATTTGAATGCGGTCTTTTCATGCAGCAAGCTGTCATCAGCGCATGGCATGACTGGAACAGAAACGAAGACCGAGGTGAGAAAACTCTTGCACAAATATTGTGACCACTTTAAGGAAGAGCGAGAATGCATCGAGGGAGAGGCAGCAGAATTGTTCTTTAAAGAAGAAGCTGACAGAATCACAAGTCAGAGGTTTTAGGTCATGTCGGGAGGAACGCAATGCTCTGAACAGTGTCCGTTGCAACCATGGTCATGGCGAACATCTCCTGGGAAACGCGCACTTTGACTTGCAGGACCCCTAATCAGCACTTGCTTTTGATTGTCGTTGATGCTTATTCAAAATGGCCCAAAGTGTGTATCATGAAGAACACATCAAGCAGAGAAACAGCTGACTGACTTAATGAGATATTCTTCAGGAGTTGGTACCCTGCCACCATTGTCTCAGATAATGGGCCACAGTTCACGTTGGCAGAATTCAAGACATTTGTTCAGAAGTGGGATGCATGCCATAGCATAATGGCACCAAACCATTCGAGTTCGAATGGCCTGGCTGAACATGTCATCCAGTCGCTCAGGAAAGCATTAAAGAAAGGCAGCAGCACTCACAGCCTGGAAGCAACACTTTAGAGCTTTCTGTTGGCGTACAGAAACACTCCTCATGCTACGATGGAAGGATCTCCTGCCACTCTCATGTATGGGAGGCGCTTTTGCTCCAAGTTGGACATCCTTAAACCAGCAGTGGATGAATGGTTCCAGCACAGGCAGTTCATGCAGTCCTGCCAATGCAATTCACTCCTCATATTTTCAAAGTGCAGTTTCATTTTGGTTCCAAACTGCACAAGAATGCCAAAGTGGGTTCAGGGCACTGTAGTGAAATGGAAGAGTTATGTTTCCTGCATTTGGAAGGTGCAAGCATCTGAAGGCACCATGCTATGGCACTGATACTGTGATCAGCTTCTACACACTCCTCCTAACCCCGACCTGGATTCCAGCTGTCAAGACACCCTCTGGGAGTACCACATAATTCCTAGTGTAGTGCCCAACAATTCAAGCGATGGTGCAGCTGTGGTGGCCACTCTGCGTGCCTGCCAGGTATCCGCAGAGAATACGAAGACCACCTAGGCGCTACAGGCCGCCATAGAACTGTGGAACTGGCTGCTCACTTAAGCGGGAGGAAATGTGGTGTTTTGCGGTGCTATGTTCGTGCCAAAGGTGTTAGCTACAACCAGACTGTAATCTACACTGCAGTCATACGCATGTGCCTTGCATGGGCAGGAAGCCCTTTGTTCTCTGTGCGTTTCATGCGTCTGGCCTGCTGCGCTCCCTGTGTCCTCATCGCTCGTCTCATGTTCTCGCGAGCTCAGTCCGGACACTATTTTGAAGTAAACTGGCCGCCTTTTACCAGTGAGCGTCTTCTTCACATAACACAACCAGCCAGTGTGTTTTAAAGGGGCTCTGAAACGCCTTCCAAGGAGAGCTTATCAACTCGCTCAGTCACCGCATTGTGTTGTCATGAAAACCTGAGCCATATAGTATACACGCAGCAGAGAACCCACAATCACGCGCGAAAGCTGGCGAGCCCTTTCCGATGACTTTTTCATGCTCACACCCTCCTCTGTCGCTCGCACCTGTGTATACTAGTTGAGAGATGTCTGTTGGTTCGATTCTTTCAAACGTCAGGCAGCTACCATGGCTGTGGCCAGTAAGTCACTTAGCTCCGGTAGGTCAGGAAGCTCCGCTCCCAGAGGTGGGACGGTGGAGGAGCGCCGACCTTCCAGCATGCAAAAAGTGACGAGAGGAGGGGGAAAAGCGCAAAGACGCTGAAATTCAAATTTTGATTACCGATAACTCAGCTTCTACAAAGCGCATTAAAAAAAATTCTTGCTGGACAATATTCATGAAACGGCGTGCTTTAACATCCCAGGCATACCGCAACTTTATTAGAGCCCTTTTCAGAGCCCCTTTAAACTAAAAATTGCCCTTTCCTATATGCACTACCCGAAATCACTATTGTCAACTTATACCTTAACCCGCTGTGGCGGCTCTGTGGTTAAGGCACTCGTCTACTGAGCCGGAGTACTCAGGTTTGAACCCGACCGCGGCGGCCGGGTTTCGATGGAAGTGAAACGCAAAAGGTGTGCTGTGCAATGTCAGTGCACATGAAACATCCCCAGGTGGTCGAAATTATTCTGGAGACTTCCACTACAGCTCCTCTTTCTTCCTTTCTTCTTTCACTCCCTCTTTTATCTCTTCCCCTACGGCGGTTCAGGTGTCCATCGAGATAAGTGAGGCAGTTACCGCGTCATTTCCTTTCCTCAAAAACCAATTAATAATTAATTAATAATAAGCTGATTCCTTTTGTTGTGGAACAGGATTTTCAGAATGGGATTTAGATGTTGCAGATTATCATCACAGCATTAACATGAGGGCTGATGCAGTGTTACTGAGATAGGTGATCTCTAAAAGTTGCGGAGTAGTTTTTGTCGTCATGCTAGGCTCAACTTTTCTTCTTTTTTTTTGTCATAAACAATGCACAGATACGTACAGATATGTCCAGGTTATAACAGCTAGAAATTTTACCTTGTCTTTCTCAAAGGGAATGGCAGATGCACCGCACATTTCAGACTGCTTTGACACTGCATCGTCCTGAGGTGGTGGCTTTTTTAGGTGAGACTTTCATCATATTATTGTGTGTATATTTTACTGTTTCGTGCTACTTAAAGCTTGTCATTTTAAGTGAAAGGGAAAAGGGGAAAATAAATGTATGCACAAACTAGTGAAAAGTGCATGCATTTCCAAAACTGCGGTGCATTAAAATTCTGTGTAGAGTGACGTAGTAGGTAGTGTCTCTAGTGCGCTTTCATTTGAACTATAGTCAGATACAACTTAAGAAGGCAGCGGCTTTTCCCCGTCAAAGGACCTCCCTCCAGCCAATGGCGTCGGCCGATTCTCATGACTCTGCTGGGGTGACAATACAGGGAGCAGTGCCACAATGGAGAGAGGGGTCTATTCCTGACTATGCAGGGAGAGGACTATCCCCTTTCATCTGCCACTCCCTGCATTGTCACGCTAGCTGGACAATGAGAATCAGCCGACGCCATTGGCTGGAAGGGGGTTCTTTGACGGGGAAAAGCCGCTGCCTTCTTAAGTTGTATCCGACTACAGAGCAGCTAAAGCTTGATGTTGCATTACTAAAATTGATTAAATACTGCCTTGTATAGTCATGAACAGAGGATGTGGGTTTACGGAAAAAAATTATTTCTGCATAGTCAGGCAAAGCAGGCTTATGAAAAGCGTAGTAGCATAAAGGGACATGTGGGCTCCATCTGCTGGAACAAATACCAAGTGACTAGCTAGCGAGGCAACACAGGAATAAAATAATTTCCACAAATCTGCATCCCCTAATCTTTTGTCTATGACTTTACTGTGGCGATCAATACGACTTGCAATGTGTCCGGAGTGAACCAGCTGAGGATTTCGCTTTCTAGTAAAATAATGTGCCATTACACAGGGCACCCAAGCTGCACATACATTCAGTGGACTTTTGTCTTTGCATCAACGACTGCGTTCACATATTTCCAGCAGCACTGGGCTCGCACTGCTTCAAGAACCGACTTCCTGCCACAGCTTGTGTGTTACAGCTCGAGCGTGAGAATACATTTTGGCAGCAGTATATTCACACATGTATGGGCAATTGCAGTTTTTGTGGCAGCAGTGTAGCTTTTGCTTGTTGATAGTCAAAAGTGTTATTATGTGGTAGAGGTCACTAGATATTCTGAAAATTTTTACTAAAAATTTGAAGTTGTATTTTTTGGATTGTATTTTTTGAGGCTGAATAGGTTAGAGACAGTGCGAAATTTGGGCTACTTCAAAGCTCACTTGGTTGACATGTGTGGCTGAGTTTAGAATTCTGCTACAAGCAACAGCTTTTTCTTTTATATACTGTGTTTTATCTTGCTGTATTACCTTAGCGTAAGTATTAAGATGCTTATCTCTCTAGAGTCTTGCAAAAATGATAATTTTGTGAGAAAAATATTGGATGTCAAGGTTATTATGTCAGCCTTTTGTGCGTTCAGCAAATAAATTTCTAAGGCTTCTGTGGTGAAATTATAATTGACTTCGATGGAGTTTCTCTTGTCTGAAGACAAGTAAGCTGTATGCAGAAGCTGATTGATTGATTTTGTTATTCTCCTATCATCACACAGAGTAGGTCATTTTTTTTTTTCTGTGCTCAAACTAATAGTGCAAAAAATGCAGCATACGGAAACTTTAACTGAGATGTGAATAACTGCAAGTAGCCTGTAATTTGTTGGTACCCTAGTATTTCTGAAATTACCTTTGAAAAAAACAAAAACAAAAAAAACTCCCGGCTGCTTTGAAAAATGCCAGCAGCATGAATTATTAATGTGTGATACATTCCTTGAAAAGTGAATTAAAATGAAAACAAAAAATCTGTGTGATTTTACTGGAGTCATCATTTCTACAGAACTTTAAGCAAAGCTCACTGTTGTGCATTATCATTGCAGAGCTAAGTGGGAATGATTCCTAAATACTGTGTATTGTAATTCAATATGTGACATCACCTCTTGAAGAGCTATTTTGTATTTTTTTATGCAAAAGTAGTTTAATAAGTAATGACGCTTTTTCCCATTGGTTTTGTAAGATATTCCAGTAATATGCGTTGTGGGGCTAGTTGGTTCATTCTTCAGAATTCTTTTTTGCGCACATGGAGACGACTCAATAAGACAAGGGAGACAGGATGGAGCACATGTAAGGTGTAGGCTTGCAGACAGGCAGGCACAGGATGAAAGCTATACTAAGGCTTTTTCCATCCATTGTTCTTTGTTGGGCCTACTTTTTGCACCTTGTTTTGCTTTTAGCTGGTAATCATTGGGGTTACTCTTTTAATTGGATCATTCACCATCTACACACTGATGTGCGAACTGAAAATAGTTAAGAAAAAACACCCACCAATTTTTTTTCACAAATGAGCACTAGAATTTGGCCTTAATTGCTGTAATTTCTAGGCTGTAGTCTGCAGGGCTCAGTTAGCTGAAAAAAGGAAAGATTTTTTTTTTAATTTTTCGCACCCGGTATGAGGACAGGTGTAAAATGTAGAGTGAAATCTTAGAAAAAGTGGTCTCCTAATCGGATCATCACAAATATGCATGTGCTTATTGCCTTTGATGTTTTACTAACTCAAAAGGTGCATATTATCGTGACTCATCATTTGCCGTTGGCAGTATAGTTATCATAATTGCATTTCAATCTCTGAACTCATTAAGAATAATATCATTCACACTGTCAGAGACAGAAGGTCCATGATTTCAAAATTTAATAGAAGGCTCGTCTTTTAACTGTAATTGTCAGTGCTCTGGACAGGCATCCATAGCACTGACTGCAGGGCAAAACGTAAACCAATGCATTGGTTGCATTAGTCGCATGTGATACATACAAGATTTTAGTTAGTCAGCTGCTGATGGTCAACCGTGAGCTTTACTTTCCTAATTGGGGCAGGGTGTGCATGCGATATTTATTGACCTTGAGGTAGCAGCTAGCGCCAGTAAACAAGCAGACAATCAGTCAGACTGACGATGGCAGCAGAAGCATGGTGCAAGTGTTAGTTTAAAAAAACTCCTGAGACTGGGAGTCGCATTGGGCATGGAATGTTATATTTGGAAATTCTGAAAAGAAAAATACTGTGTAGTCTTGAGACATTACTGCAGTGCAAAAAAACCAGTGCGAATAAAGAAGAAACACCCACGGACACAGACAACCAATTGTTTGTGTTGGTTTCTATTCCTTATGTGTTTGTGGTTTTCGCACTGCAGTTATGTCCCAAGAAGGTAATCAACTTGCCCAAAAGCTCATTTTACTCTGTAGTCTGCAACTGTAAATAGTCTGCACAGCACAGAATATTAAAATGTAAACATGTACAGTCCTCAAATTGCAATCCAGAAGATGCGGTACGTTCCTTCAACTTCGCAAACATTGTTGCGCATGCTTTACGAAAGAAGAATCTAGAGACTGCAGAAAGTTCTGTGCCGTTTGCTCAGAAATTTTCAGCACTTCTTTTTCGTGTTGTTATAGTGCTCATGCATACATACAGTAAATAGATGCGAACAGAGCTCTTGCTTTAGTTCTCTGAACTTGGCGTTCCCTGTGCTACAGTCTGCATGAACATTTGTACTAAATGATTAGGAGTTGAGCTGCCTCTTTTTCAGTTCAATTCCACAAAATTTTTTTATGTGGAAATAAACTTTTATGCTAAGTAGCAAGGCATATTCAGTGGACTTTAAGCTCAGACTTAAATGCTTACTAACTGCAGTGCTGCAGAAACCATTATAACTTCTTATACTCCTACAGGTGATGTTTTTGATGAAGGCCAGTGGAGCAATGATGAAGAGTTCAAGGCTTACATGAAGCGCTTCTGGGACCTCTTTTATGTGCCTGCTAATGTGAAGGTCCTTGTTGCAGTTGGAAACCATGATGTTGGTTTTCATTACAGGTAGGTAGCAGTAAGCAGGATATGATTTTATTATTGGTGGTTGCTGAATGTGGTGCCAAAGAGTGTTGAAACAGGACACTGTGAACTGTTTTGTTCTTTGCAATGCGTCTTGTTTCAGTATTACTTGGCATCATGTGTAGCTGGAAGTGTTGTTTATGTGGCTATAATTTGGATGGTTGCTGTTTCAGGATGCACGAATATTTTGTGGATCGTTTTGAAGAGAGTTTTAACACCTCTGCCATGAAGTTGACTGTTATAAAGGGCAACTTATTCGTCACTGTCAACAGCATGGCATTGTATGGAGACAACTGCAACTTCTGTGCCCGTGCTAAAATAGAGTTGGAGCGAATCCGACACAAGCTCCGATGCTCAGAAGGAAAGGTTGGTGATTGTAAAGGCCTCCCTTTTATTGCTGCTTTGGAAAACTGATGAACATGGGCATTGTTGACTTGCAATTTCAGGAAAAATTGTGTTTTTGTTTTTTTGTTCAATGCCCCTAAATTGTGCTAAGCTCCTAATTACCTTTCAGTGATTTCTCACAAGGAAGTCCGTGGTGTGTATGGTGTACTGCTGTGAAATTTTTGGAAAAGTATTGCTTTCTGATGCACTGTGCAAACGTGGCAGTTAACAAGATATTCAGCTCTTTTACAGAACTGTGGCTATTCTCACCACATTCTGAAGTACTTTCTGCAAATTTGGTGCTTGGGCATGGTTCTTGGTGAGGTTAGAGCCATAGAAGAAAAAGTCAAATTCTACAGTGATTATGCACCTTAATGCATGGGCCCATTCAGAGCTACTGGTAGCAAAATTGCTTTTTTTTTAATAGTTTCTTCTCTACCTTCGCTGCACACCAGAATTGTTCTGGAGGTACACCCCTTTTCCAAAAGTACGGAGCACAAGGTGTTTCCTTCTAAGTCTTGTGGTAGGGCTCTTGTAGCATCCGTGGACATCTAACTTGCCAAGGGGAGAGGATACCTTCACAAGATTTTGAATGCTGGCGGTGCATAGTGAGTGACACTGCAAGTCCCGGAGGTAAACCCCATGGGCTCTATACATTTGACAAAGGCCTGGTTCTGTATGGTTCTGAAGCTGCTGTAAAAGAAGTCCTTGTGAATGGAAGTGCAGTGATCCAGTTTTAAAAATGCTTGAGTCTTAACTTCTAACTCTGTAAAAACAAACAACCAGCGCTACCATAACGCAGTTATAGGCGGTATTGTTGAGCGCAGAAGGGGTGTATACCACATGAGCTTCGGTTTTACTGTGTTGCAGCGCCATTTACTGGGAGCACCTGCAGGCGAGACAATCAAAGAGGTGACCGTTTTAATGCGTGGCTCTTCTAGCCGTAGTCACGGATTTTGCAGGTGTCTGTCCGAGGCCGCTCTGTCTCTCTCTCTCTGCATGAACTTGAAGCACAAAAGAGACAGTGGCGACACGCACGTCACGCGGGGCACTGAGGAGGTGGAGCGACAGCACAGCTGCAGCCAATGAGAGAGTAGCGCGTGTCACAGTTGCGGGTTCGCAGCTGTCACAGGGCACTGTTGTACTAGCACGTGTTACTCCGGACTGAGCAGTCGCATGTCGCTAGGTCGGTATGTCATGATGTCATAATTTGGCTGAAAGCCAGTTTCGGTTTTGGTTTCACAGTTTTTGTTTTTTTAAAATAATTCTATTCGGTATTTTGAAGAATGGTTTTTTGTTCCGGAGAGAAAGGACTAAAGCATGCAATGTGATTATGAACTCAAAATGTAAAAAAAAAAAAAAAACACCGGAGTTTCCTTTTAGAAACAGTTGTTTTCGTGATAAATGAGACATTGAAATAAATTTTTGCAAATTAGTTTACATGGTATTCTTCCCTTGGGCACTCGGTAACAACTAATCAAACTGTGCGCCAAATAAAATTGCTGGAGTAACTAATTGCTGGAGTAATTGGAGTAACTATCAGAAGCAACTGTAACCTGAGTGATTACATTTACAACATTTGGAAATGATTTTAACAAATCTTTGTTTTACTGCACTTATAGTGGCTATCCCCTGCATTTAGCCATTGTTTGTTCGTTTGTTTGAAGCCTGCTTTGTGGCAGGATGTCCATCTGCTTACTGGGTTGTGGGCAATCTGCCGAGCGTGGTAGGTGGCAGTTCAATTAATGATTGGTCGCGAAAGGTTGCTCGGGAAGGGCAACCTGGTCTCACAAGCCCCCCCGATGGCAGCAGCTGCCATTGCAGAGCAGTGGCGCATCGCTTAACTGCTGCACCACTGCGCCAGGAGTGGTATGGAGACTTCTAGAAGTATGAATGTAAAGTAGAGAACCACCAATTCTGCATATATAGGCAATAATTCATTATTGCTATCCAAACAACTTCCATCTGTAAACAATAGACCTGGACACTAGAACCGAAGTGAAAAACCGAAGTGCTAGCGTACCTAATTCTTCTTTTGCCTAACTACGCAAATCGACCGGCGTTTTTCTGAAAGAAAAGTATGCAGAGGTTCCATATGGCGTACATAAAATTCTACAGAACTGTTGTGAGGCTGGTGTGTTAGTGCAATCAGGAATGCACATCAGCAACATCTGATAAATAGGCTCAAATGAGCCCACTGGCACGCAGCTAGGTTTGTCTTCTCTGCTTGTCACTGCATGTAGTCAGTGACATTGCTGTTTTTCAAATCCTGGTGTCCTAACTTCAGCTGCTCACAGAAAAATATCAAGGTTAAGACTACAGTGTCAACCTTATAACATATACGAAATCTTAATCCAAATTTATTCTTCAGCTACCAGGTAGGACATCAACATGTAGTTATCACCCTCATGTTGTTTTGCCATATGTGCCGAGAGCTGATGCCTTTCAATATTCATTTTTCTCAAAGAAGCAAATTTTTAAGTGGAATGCTCTTGATCCACATGTGTTTATTTGTATAGCTACTACAACTGGATGCTTTGAAGAGGAATTAGAATTGTTCATGTAAACCACCATGTACACTGCTTTGTTTGCAATTCATTATGTGTACCTTCACCTCCTTTATCAACTTGAACAGGCTCAAAATGTTGATAAATAAATGGGTAGGAATTTTCAGTATGGTGCTTTCCTTAGTCTGATAGTGATAGTTGTGCATGCTTTGGTTCCATTAACCGTGTTTATTGCTGAAAGTCTAACAACATTTATTATTATTAACAATTTATCTGGCATGGCTACTCTGTTGATATCCACTACATTTTATTATGCATTTTCTTTGCTGCCATTTTGTTTTGTGTCTTACTTTTGTCTTGTGTCTCCCCTCATGTAATATTCTCACCACAAGGGTCCTTTGGGTTATTCTAAATAAATAAATAAATAAAAAATGCTTTATGCATAAGTCTGATATGGAAAACAGGGACATATAATTATGTGTTGCAGCAAGAGCATGATACACGTTCCTCTGTACAACAGATGCTGGTGTATGCATTTCCAAGTTGTGCAACTTCACTAAAATAGGAGTTATTCATAAATGCGGACTTTGATGCTAATTTAAAGAAAAACTATGTCGAATGGAAATGAAAAAATGAGCTAGGCACACCCAATTGTGTGCACAAATATCAATACACAAAAACTTCATGCCAGTTATAGTTGTTGAAATTGTATGTAAAAAAAAAAAAGAGCAGCCCAGTGCTTATGCTAGCTGGCATGCACCAAAATCAAGTAATGGCAAACAGTGCAGTTCAGCTGGAAGCAGAAGTGGTAGCAAGTCACATTGCACATTAGCATTATATGCACTCTGTATTTTCTCAATTGGCTACTTTGTAGCTATGGCTGTGAAGGGTAGCAGGATTTTTTTTTCGTGTATACGGTCTTTAGCAAGCTTCTGAAGTTTTGTGCAATACTGAGTTCTAAAGGTCTTTTCAATGTTAGTCCATCAGTGACTGGTACACACTTTTTTTCTGGCTGGCCAACTGAGCATAATACTGGGTTGAAGGTAGCTGTTTAATGGTGCTGCGTGCTGCAATTAGTGATTTGTTGTGAGTAGTTGGTTGTTTTGTTATTTTGAATTCGTAATGATGTACAGTCTAGCCCGGTTATAACGAAGTCGGCGGGAATCGGAAATCACTTCGCTATATCCGCTATTTCGTAATATGCGGACTACAAAAAAAAAAAATACAAACATCGGCATACCGATTTATTGGCGCTGAAAGAAGTCGTCCAGCGTCCCCTGAACACGTTTCGCGAGTGCGGATTTCAGAATTGCGGCTTCCATACCATCCAACTGCCGCTCTCTGCGACGTCATCGAAAAAAAAATCGTCTCTGTTCTTTTTTACATTTTTCCCCTGCGCGGCGTGCTCTACTGCTCTACGCCGTGACGCCGTTCAAGGACGGCGCAACACGAGACCGGTGTGCCATGCGATGCAGTAAAGCAACCTTTCGCTCCGCAGGAGAGCAGACGACGCCACGAAAGGACGCCGTCAGCCGAATTTTGCTCTTATTTTCGCGGAAAAAATCGCCTCAAGGACGCAAAAATGTGTTGATTGGCAGATTATTTTTCGGTTGGTATTAAATCTCTTCGTTATATCCGCGAACGCGCTCTTATTTACTTCGTTAAAACCGGACCCAAAATGTATTGAAAATGCAAAAATGGGAATGAGAAATTGAAATCCCTTCGTTATAACCGCTATTTCGCTATAAGTGGCTTCGTTATAAACCGGCTAGACTGTATATACGGTATGTACAGTCAGGTCGGAATGATACGCGAACACGCATATGCCATACTTTTCTAATTTGCAGAGGAATGTTCTTTTACAGCTGGTTTATGAATACGTACTTTTGTAGACCCTTTACCCAGAAGCATGAGTCAGGCTATTTGCACACTGCAGCAAAATGTACACAGGTAAAATATTTTGTTTTGCTCACAGGCGCTGTTCGCATTTCATTGTGGCCTCACTGTACTTTCGCGTGTAAAATTTTACTGTTTGTTTTTTTCCATACTTGACACATCAGGCTTACTGCAAGTATTGTTTTTGTTTATTTATTGTAACTACTTCCTTGAGCTTGCTATGATGAGATCTCAGTGCCAAGTTTTAAGTTTTCTTTTTTTCCAACTAAGGTTGGAACAATAGTTCCACACAACAAAGGTTGGAACAACAAGCAATAGTTGTTGTAAGTCTGACTTAATAAGTGTGGAAAAAAACAAGCAGTACATTTCTTTCTCTTGCTTCTCAGAAGTGGCCTTGCAGTTTGAGTATCTGCCTCACATGCGGGAGCCACCGGGGTCTGATCCCTAGGGCTTCTGGGCACCCATTGGTTTTCTAATGGGTATGAGCTGTGACCCAATCTGGCACTTGGCTTCTCTGGAATTAAATGCTTGGGAAAATGGTTCCTTTGGTACACCTCGTGCTGACCAAAATATGGTAGCCATAGTGCTCTCTACAATCAAATAATTTTTTTTTTTTTCGGTTTATATAAAAGTATCCATATGTATCAGCAGCGCGAACACCACACAGGTGTGGTGTTCGCGCTGCTGATACATATGGATCGCAACCAACTAGCCCGACAGATGGTGTTATATAAAAGTATTGCTGTAAGCATGTGCATGGTCCCCGCAAATGCAGTACTGAGATTTTGTCAAGACATATTAGTGCATATGAGCCTGAGTCACAGCTCTTTTGTGTAGGTGACACGGGCAAAGAGCTGCCAAAAGGGTGACAGACTGGGAACAAATGGTCGGCCTATAATACTTATGGTGAGAAAATGCTATATTCTTCATGCGCAGCTTTTATGTAGTTATGCATGCTCCCTGTGCTCGGTTAAACTTTTATATCCTCTTTGTACACAGCTGTGTAGCTTGGTAGCACGTCTTCCACCGTTTTTTTGCTGACCGATTTTTCCACCAGTGCTATAGCGTCTATTAATTTTTTTCTGAATTTCTTGCATCGTGTGCTCATTCAAAACACAAAATGATTCCAAAATCCCTAGGATGTTGATTTCATGCATTCTGGCATTTTAATATTACAGTTTTCAATTATTTTGAGAATTTGTAAGAAATTTTGTATGTGCATGTAAATATTAACTGTTGGTGCTCTCCGGTGTGAAACTAGCAATTTGGCTTGCTAGTTAGGCCAAAAAATATTTGTTTTTTTGTTGGAATCATAAATGATGCCTGAAAGGTTAAATGAAAGTTCTGTGTTTGCTGTGTGCAAAAGTGTTAGCAGATTTCAAAAAGTGAGTTGCGGTCTTGTGTATAGTTCAGAATTTATTAAAGAATTCTGCAGTAATGCTTGGGAAAACCGTGTCAGAAAAAAACAATTGGCAGTAATTGCCTTTCTCAATAAGATTACCTCAATCATGTTAAACCTTTTCTTCAATTAATTGTTATAAAGACAGCATGAAAAAAATTCAAAGCAGAAAGACAAATGTTTCAATGTTGTTTTGTCTGCATTGGTTATGTTTCCTTTATGTAATGCTCATAGTAAGCACTCAATAGTTTTCTCTGCTTAATTACAAAGTGTTCCACTCAGGGATGCAGGTATCAAAGGTCCTGCGAACTCAGTTTTCGGGCTCAGATTTCACACAAAAGTGGCAGTCATTAACTCTGAAAGTTTCTTTTGAGTTTTAGGGTCAAGCTCGGGACTAGTCTTTTGATTTGAGCCAACTGAGAACAGAATTAAACTGACCCCTTCCACTTAGCCCACGACCCTTGTTATGCAGTTCCTGGCGGCACTTGATGATTGGGTTTTGATTAATTTTTTGATTAACATTTGGCTGTTGCTCTGGCTTGTTTTTTTGAAATAAATTGAAGTATGTGCCATCTTTAATAGTGCCCACCCGAAGCAGGATGAATGCACTGTGTGAAATTTGAGCCTGAATGAGCCAGAAGCTCAACTAATCACCCTAAGCAGCACGACACGCTTTGTTGTGCTGGTATGGGTGTGTTAAAGGGGCCCAGAAACACAATCTTAGTTAACTGTTTTGCCTGTTGATTGCATACAGTGAGTTATAATGGTGCTATTAGCGTCGGTAATACCGCGTATATTCCGTTTTTTAATATTTTAATGTCCTCCCAAAAACAACTTCATGGCTCTGATGGTGTCGCCACACAGTGGCGGGTTTTTAGCAGCGGATATGACATCACCTGGCGCGAGCTTGATGATCGGACAAACAGTAAATATACTGCAAATTGTTTGAATAAATAGAGACACATTTTGTCACCTGTCTGCGTTTTATATTAGATCAACAAAAACAACTTGTTTGTCTTAGATAAATGCCCTGCAAAGCAAGTAAAATAAAAATACACCAACAGGGGCGCTCTGGCATGGAAACGACGCTGCCAGTCTCAGCAAGAACGAGTTACAGAGAGCAGGCAACCATGGAGTACAAACTTCCGCGACGTGCTCTGGCTGGCTGTTTTGATTGGTTGCGCCAGGTGCCGTCATTGGGAGAGCGAAATAGGAGTGGGAAGCCCCGCCAAAATCGAGTTAAGGGCAGCGTTTTCTTTGCTTGTATTTTGAATTTTCTTCACTGAATAACTCCCGTTCCTGTGCATTGATTCCTGTAATTGTTTTTAAGTCAGCATCTGTGTGGCACAAAGAACCCACCTGAAGTATAGCCGGTATCCCCCCAAGCAGTGTTTCGCAGCCCCTTTAAAGCAATAGCTGTGTTCATAAATATATTGAAAGCTCAGGGAAAGGGCCAAATTTTTGGTTATAATTGAGGTCTCTAGGCTGCTGTAAACTCTGAGAGTTTGCTTTCAAGCACATGAGCAAATTCTCTCAGAGTGTAGTTTGCAGTAAAGAGCATGTTCTTTTAGATAAGCGCGCAGAAAATTTCAATTCTTAAACTGCTGTGCAATGTCACTCTCTGGGTTGCATATATATGATGCAAATGTTTTATTGTACATTAATTGTTAGCTATTGATCATTCATAAAGGCCCCGAGTGGAGTATTACACAAGGGGGGGAGGTAACACTTAAAAATAACACAAAAATTGATGGCCAAAACAGAAGCATAAAACAGTCAAAAGGCTCAAGTCCAAAATCACACTTTAAATGATAGAGGTGCTGTAATGAATAGGAAGAGGAAGCAGCAATTTCTGATGTAAGATGACATGTCGGGCATTGTTTGAATCTAACAGGATCACATTCGATTACAACATGTTCAGGAAGCTGGTTCCACTCCTGAATTGTGGCTGGTAAAATAGATTTGTTGAAGGCGTTAGTAGATCCATGTAAGCGCCGAATGCTAATGGAGTTGAACAAATGAGATGATGTGCGCACTGGTAGAACTAGTAGAGAATCACGGAGATTGGGGAAGCTGTGCTAAAGTTTATGGAACAGACAGAGGCGAGAAATTTTGTATCTAGGGGCAGTGGGCTGATACCGAGAGATGGAAAGTCATAATTTGAAGATATAAAACGGACAGCACAATTCTGGATGGATTCAATTTCATTAATTAGGTACGCCTGATGAGGGGAACAAACTGCCAATGCGTATTCAAGCTTCGGGCGAATGAAAGTTTCGTACGCAAGTTTATGAATGGGTGGCAGTGATAGTGAAAGTGACCTTTTAATGAAGCCAGTACTTTGCTGGAACATTCTTTTATGCTAGTGGCTAGATGTGATCTGTGTACTAGCGCTGCAGTTACACTTGGCTAGTGTTTTCAGACTGCCTGAGAGGACAAAGTGAAAACACTAATATTTCAGTTTATATAAAGTTTGATCGAGTTCATGTTGTAAGCTTTTGGCAGGGTGTAACATGACCCTCAGAAAATCAGCACACTTCATTACAGTCAAGAGATGAGTTGCAAAACGTACTGGTCAATTTCTCTGTGCGGCAGAAATTATTGCACACTAGCTGTGGGGCCTGACTCCTGCGTCAATAATTAGGTGTAGTGCATAGATCTTGGATCTTCTAGGCCCACACATGTTCGCATGTGGTCCTTGCACGCTTCTGCCGAGAGCAAGAGAAAGGCTTTTTTTAACAATGCAGCGAGGTTAGGCAGGAAAAGGAAGGAGGCCCTTTGAGTGGGTTGTTCATTGTTCAGGCTAATAGTGCGGAGGGGTGAAGAGGGAATTTGGGGTCGCTAGAGCTGAGGAGCCCACTCCCCACAGCACGGGGGCAAAAGGCTGTCTCCTTCCCTTTCCTGCCTGGCCTCTGCTGCATTGCCATAAAAAGTTGCCGAGGCGGTGTCAGTGCTGCTCTTAACTATTACCCCAAAGTAAGAGAACGTCGCCATAGTGCAGGAATTTGTATCGCGCAGAGAAGCTGACTTCTAGATTTTGCAACTCATCTATGTTGTGATTGTTTTCCCAACTTTATTAGTGTATTTTCACTTGATATGCAACTCTACTAACACTTCATGAAATGTTTGCCCTGTTTTTGTAAGTCTTAAACTGGAATTTAAACATTTATTTAAGTCTACCACACAGCCATTCAGTTGTCGATGTATAGTATTTGTTGTACTTTTGCAGGCCAGGCGGTAAAGTTTTAAAGGGCCCCTAGGACCAAGAATGCCATTTCTCAGTGTGTTTTCTCTTAGTACATGAACTTGAATGCTTTTAAAAGAGCTCTTTATTGCAGCACTTCCCCTTGCATAGGAGCTCTGACAGTGCATGCTCAGAACCGGATGCCGCATCCCCAGCAGAGAAAGAAGAATTGTTTCGTGAAAACTGGGAGTGCTTATCACGAGAGGCTACAAAATTGGTAAGCGACCTTTGCATGGATTTCTGTGGTTGCACATTGTAGCCCTTGTGACCTGTATAAATGAGGTGTTCTTTCTTGGGTGTCACACACAACTGGGAGAACAGAATGCTGGCTGTGGCATATACACACTAAGATGTCAGTTCATCGATTCAGTAGTTGAAAGGCCTGTTCAGAGCATTTTTGGACTGAATACTTCCATATTATATATCTGCCATCTGGTAGTCATGCCTGCAGAACCATTTTTTATGAATGGTGAAAACTAAAAGTGGAATATGAATGCATGTGCACTGGTCTGCTCTCCTTGCTCAGCTGCTCATTTATCAATAGCATTGTGGCAAGGCATCAGGATTCATTAAAAAATGATGTTCACTCTGAAAATGTAAACAGAGACCAACAGGTGCTAAGTCATAGTGCACTTCTTTCTGCGTTCATTGTGTTCTTGTTCTTGTGGTTTCATGGAGCAGGCAGTGATGAGAACTGTATATACTGCTGCTTACTAGCATGATATTTGGTTGGCATGTGGCATTTGCTCTGTTATTTCAATGTACTACTTCGTCCTATGCCTTCAGGTGAATGCCTACATCTCTCTCTCATCACCCCACGTACCTATAAGCACGATTCAGGCGTCCACTGACCCAGGGAGCCATTATAGCACTTCCTTTCCTTAAAATGATCGGAGAGTAAAATGTTGTCAATGCCAGCGCCAATGAACACAACGAACGCCGACGGCCTATGCAACGCAAGCAGCACACGTGTCACTACCACCACGTAGTTAAGGCACGATTGAAGCGTCCGCTGTTCCAAGAGGGCAGTTATGTGCCTTTCCATTGCTTTGGGTCAGTGGACACCTGAATCGTGCTTATATGTACGTGGGGTGATGAGAGAGAGATGTGGGCTGCAGGCATTGACAGCGTTTGCCGCCAGAAACGTGGCGCAGAAGCAATAGGCCGTCGGCGTTCATTATGTTATTGGTGTTGGCGTTGACAACGCGATTGCCGCGCCGTTGCTTCCGCAATTCTACTCGGGATGGCCATTGGTCAACCCACAGCCAATTTTTTTAGTAGGAATAAGTGGCAAGGCATGCTTTTAAAAATATGCAAGATAGTCTTACCTTGAAGGCAATTCAACCTAACCTTTGTAAGAAAGTTTTTGTGAAGGAAAACACTGGCTAATTTTCACAGTGGGAAAGGGCCTTCATTCAGAAAAAATTTTACTATTGAAGGTTCTGATTTTCAGGGATAAGGAAAAATGACATGCAGGCTATTGTCACTTTCCTATATAGGTGCTTACCAGTCATGGCTTCTTAGCTGAAATTATTGTCATAACCTCCTGATGTTCACTTATGATTCTGGAATATTTTATTGCTGGGCTCAAGAGCAGTTTGATCTTGCACTTGTGGAGTCTGATTCAGCCATGGTGCCTTGCTGAGAGTTTGATTGTTTTTGGACTCAAGTTCACTCTGCTAGCAACCTGTGGGTAGTGTTGCCGTGGTGTTTACTGCAGATACTGTTACTTCTGTGAATGTTAAAATTGAGCAATATTAGTCACATTTTTCACTGCCAGCATTCTGTAGTAATTACCTAAAACTACACATTTTGTTGTCATAACTTACGGTAATTTTTCACTGAAAATGTTTTTGAAAAACTAACAGACAGAAACAGACTGTGTGGTACATGTTAGAACATTGTTTGCACAATGGGTATTTCAAAATGTAAAATCACTGTTGGTTTTGTGCACTTCTTTGTGTAGCTCTTGGATGCCCTAAATCCTCGTGCTGTCTTTACTGGCCACACCCATCATGGCTGTCTGACAATTCACCGCAACTCCATACCAGAATGGACACTGCCATCGATCAGCTGGAGAAACAAGCGGGGCCCCAGCTTTGCTCTTGTAAGGAAATCGAAATTTTGTTTAACTTTTGGAAGCAGAGTGGAAGCTGATGTGTGGTTGAGTTCATTGGTGACTATTGATATTATGTGCAAGTTTTAGTCATTGCTAGTTATGTTAATTTCAAGAATGGGGAGAATTACAAAAATTAAGAGGACTAGTTTTTCAAAAATGAGGTGTCTGCTTGTTAAACAAACAGTAGAGCTGAATCTTTATAACTCGAAGTCAAAGGGTGCCCAAAATTTGTTTGAAATAGCCAGCATTTGAACTAAAGGGAGCTCGATTGAAATGAGAGGCTGGTTTAAGCGGGTAACTGCTGTGCACACTCGGCAACCTGCGCTGGGCCATTTCGCACATATGCGGCAGTTTGGCTCTGAAAACAAATGGTATATCTGTAGTGGCCACCCATGCGTGCATCACATCGGTGCCACTCAGCCGCTGTTTCCTTCATGATACTCCGCCGCTTCAGCTGTGTGGGAAAAGAAATGACAGAGAAAAAGGAAGTGGAGCAACGAATGCCAAACACAGCTGGCGTGAGTGGCATGCGCTAATGGAGGCAGTGCTGCTAGCATGCACCAGAGAAATTTTGATGATGGGAGAGGCGTGGTCGGGTAGCCACACCTGATCTAGGCAATCTAGGCAGCCGTGGGAAAGTTGCCAGGAACGATGCAGCAAGGTGGTGGCAGTTCGGGCTAGTTGAAGTGACATAGCAATGGATAAACAACGCAGAAACAACGTAACACAAGACAGGGAGACATGGATGAACCCTGGCTGTATGCTGGGCGTTTATTTCCAAACAGCGGAGCATGAGAAGCAGGGAAGACATCAAAAGGAGAAGGGTGCACAAAGAATGAGAAGCAAAACAAAACAACAAAATGAAGGGTGGGTAAGAAAACATGAAAAAGAAACCAATAAGTACAAAAAAAAATCTAAAAAATGCACTGAAAGCCCCTCATTTATGCATTCGGTATGACTCTATACAAAGCTAGCTGCTAACACATCTGCTAAGCCGGACATCCTAAGGAAACGTTGCTAGCCAAAGGCATACAGAGCGAAACACCATCTAGGGCAAGGATAGAAACTGTGGGGCAAAGCAACCAGCAAACGGAGGCGAAGTTAACGATTAGAACTGGAGAGCACTGTAATAGGGTGGGATGAGGAGAGCAAATGACGGGTGAAAAAAAAACGGGAGAGGTGAGGGGGTTGTAAAACCTTTCGGAAGAGCTAAGAAGTGACAGTGGAGCTGGAAGGAAAAGGTATAGCTGTGAAAGAAGAAAAGGAATGAGTGGAGAGGGAGGGAAAAGAGAAGTGGAAGGAAGAAGCACAAGAAAAAAAAGGCTGTCAAAAGAATTCGTGAAATCAATCTAAACAAGAAAGACAAATAACAAAAGAGCACATTTAAATACAGGAAGCTAACGAAAAGCCTGGAGCGCTTATATGTCCGAAGACCAGCCAGGCTTACGGAAAGAAGTGACATTTCCATTTCTGTGAGAACGATAGAGGGAACGTCACCACAGTAGATTTTGGGAGAAGTAATTTGAAGGCTTCAATTATATTCTCTTTTTTATTTACATGGGCATGAAAGGAGAGGTTGTTGCGTGACAGTGGCACCAGCTACTACTTTTCTCATATATTGGAAGAAATCACTAGAACTGATGACTTGAAGCTCAACAAAACACAACTGCAATGCACAACATAGAGGACAGAGTGCACACGTCAAAAATATGTTAACATTAACATTTCTGATGTGCGCACATCAGCTTCATTTGTCTCTCTGGCGAGGCAGTTTCTTATTTCCTATTCCCTGCAGTGAACACCAAGGTGCCTCACTCTCTCCATATTGCACTGGTGCTCACGCATGCTATCATGGGCACAGCTACCCATTTGGCCAATACAGACCAAACCACACGTTAATTAAAAGTTATGGAATAGACAATTGCGTTGGCACATGCCACCAGATGTGTGCTGTAGTTCCTGCTGCATTCACTTTCCTTCTATCAGGCAGGCTAATTGGGAGCAGGAAATACAGAGACCACATTAGCAAGTCGCCGGATTCTTTTCAGCTGGCGAGAAAAATTGTGAATGTAGGGGATTGTAGAGTGCCTTCTTTTTCTCCTTTGGGAAGAATGTCTGGTGGTGTATTCCTATGCGATTGCTGGCTCACTGCCCGTTGGAGAGAGTGATCCAATGTTTCAGTCGGTTGGCTTTGTAAGCCTGTTTGGGAACGGGAAAAACCTTGTCCCTCGTAAGTTTACCTATGTGCTTTGGCAGATTGCGATGCAGCATTTCATGTCTGATCACAGCATACTGCCAACTCAGAGAACGAGCGAAGAATACAACACACACTTTTTTTTTATTTGTCCTCTCAAAAGATTTGCAAAAAAAAAAACATAAATGAAAGAGAGAGGGGAGCCTACACTAGCAGGGCTTTACCAGGCTTAAAGCCAATTCAAGGTAAACAAAAAGGAGCTAAGTGGCAAAAAAAAAAAAAGAATAAAGGAAAAGAGTATTGTGCAAAAAAAAAAAAAAAACTTGAAGAACCCAGAGTCCAAATCACCAAGTCGTTGTTCCAGGATACGAAGAGAAAGAAAACAAAAAATTTGGCAGACACACTTAAAACTGCTTACGTGTGGGAATGTAAAAGCATTACTGTCCCTGCGTGCATTGTTTAAGTGTAATGTTTATGACGAACCGTTGCATCACAATTTTGATACGAATGTCTGTGAAGGCATGCAATTGAAAGCGCATATATTGTCAGTTCGAATCCCTGCCGCAAGCTATCCCTCAACTTGACCAGCACATGTAAGCTGACCAACACAGTGTTTACAAAGCGGGAAACAAGAGTTTTCAAATCAGTTTTCTGATTTCTCAGTGTAAGAAGTTGTCCCTCCATGAAGAACAACCAAATTCATCCTAGAACAGGTTCTGAAGGTATGAAGCATCATTTCAAAGGCAGTGTATGTTTAAAACACTGCGAAACATGCGCATGGGAGCCTCTAGGCGGTCGCGCGTCCTATAGAGACACATGCAAGCTCAACAGAGCATCTATGGAGGCGGCCGTCTGTTAACAATTGGTGGGTGCTTTCAAGAGTGTGAAAAACTGCGCTTCATCATTACGAAGCAAACTTTTTATAATGCCACGATTAATGTGTGTTGTAAAGCCGGACATACACCAAAGAGGCACTGGGTTGTTCCCCTGAATAAATAGTGCAAGGCAGACGCGGGCGCTAACGGACACCGGAGGTGGCCGGGGGTATCTTCTGCCGCACTGTCTGCTACAGTGCGTGGTTCTATTTCCTGTTTCTTTATGATGCTTGACAACTTCTTTTTCAGGTAATGCTGTCTATGCTGTCTAACTTGAACGACTGTAATAGAACACAAATGTAGCGCACGTGGAATCATGTCGGACGTAATGTCACACTACATGAGAAGCTTGTGCGATTTGGGGAAACACCCAGTGGATAGAACGCGTTTTGGGGGTATGGCTGGCTTCATACACACGTTTATCGTGGCGTTTAAAAGAATAGCTTCGAAATGACATGACATACTCTGTTACATTCTTCTTCAAAGCACTTGCCAACTGTTAACAAACAGCCACTTGTGTGGTGCTCTGGGGAACGAGAAAAATATTTCTGAAAGTTTTGCTTGCATGTATTTCAGTGAGCCGCTCTCCCATTCCGTAGCCCCAGCTGGCAGTCACCCCCACACGCACTTAATGCTGTGTTTTAAAAATACATCGCCTTCAAAATGACACTTGCTTTCAGAACCTGCTCTAGGGTGAATTTGGTTATACTTCACGATGGGACGACACCACAGGTGCTCCGTGAAATCAGAAAACTGCTTTGAAAATTTTTGCTTCCATGTATTCCTATCACAGAATTGGGCGTTTACTCTCGCTGAAATAAACATGAGTTCATCGACACCCTTTGTGCTATTTTGAATTAAATGGAAGTTCAAATTAGCCCGATTTCATTGTTTTTTTTTCATTTTTATTTCTTTAATTCATCCGCCTTCCTTCTGACATCAAGGGGCATGTGAAAGTATTCAGTATTGTTGTAATACCTGTAATTTATGTATATTAGCATATTTTTTTTGGAGCTAGCCTTTCTAGAAGCACTAATCTTTGATAATGCTGGTGTGCTCTTTTAGCTGATCAATTTTTTCATGGCTTCAAATGCAAATACAGTTTAGCTTCAAATTAATTCCTTCTGTAATGGTTACACTGATCAGATTATGCTGTCTGTCCATACACATTACATATGTCGCACGTTTAACTGTAAAACCAGACTTGGCTGCTAATACCTAATGTGCCAAGTGAAAAGTTGTAGGCTGCATCTATTCAGTTTGTAGCATTACGCTTCCAATATTTCCATAGATTGATTTTAAAGGACTTGCTTTGGTTGAGTGGGTCAGGCACGTATCCAGGATTTTTTTTTTCTTCAAATCTTTGGCTGCATGTTTTAAACTTTGAAAAGGCATGTAAACATCAGTATACATGGATCACCACATGGCCGTAGCGGTGGCCTAGTGGTTGAGCATCCGCCTCGCATGTGAGAGGTGCAGGGTTCGATCCCCAGTGCCGCCGGGTACCCACCAGTGATACTATGGGTACAAGCTTCTCCCCTGGCCTGGTGCTCGGCTTAATTAGGGTGAAATGCTTGGGAAATGGGTCTCTGACCCCACCTTGAGCAATACGAAAATACCTTGTGCCATGGCGCTCTTTGGCCGCAGATGCCCTTGCGCCATAAAAATTCACTATCATCATGGATAGCCACATGGAATTTTTGCTCACATGATTTTTCGGTTTCAGCAGCTGAATAGTGGCAGTGGCATCAAAGTTGACCTCAGGTCGCGTGAGATAAACAAATAACTGCGTTATAATTGCTACTTCATAGTTTTAATTTATTCCAGCCTTACAGCAGTCTGCTCCAAAAGCTGGAATGACAACAAATGAACTATTGTAGTTTTCTTATATTTCATACGATCTAAAGTCAACTTGAAGCCATAATCACTGTTTGGCTGTTGAAACCAAAACAGTGCAAGAGAATAAATTGAATTTTAAATATTTTCCGGACACAAGTGAATTCCGTATGGCAATTTGTGTTTAGTAATGTCTTTGCGTATCATTTCACAGAACGAACACACAACCAAAATTTGATGTTATACCCTGTGAAGAGTGATGTTCCTGAAAGTAATCACTTTTTTCTGATGTGGCGTGTTCATCTTTTTACCATTTTGCAGGCTGCTTTTACACCAAATGACATGGCAGTATCAAAGTGCTACATACCAAGAGAGACAACTGTGATCTTTTTGTACATTATAGCGGCTATTGTGCTCATTGTTTTTTCACTGCGTGGCCATCAAAGATTTTAATGAAATAAATTTTGTATGCTTGTTTGCATTATAGAGTTTAACTCTGTGTTAAGATGGTGCACAAGTTTTACATATCCTCTGTTATGTGGCCTTGTGAATATGCTTGCAAGTTTTTATTACGAGGTTCTTGGAGCGACCACGAAGATGTACATTGCAGCAGTGTCTGTTGCGACCCAACCTTAACCTCTGTATTGGCGTAAAGGTGCGTTCACACTGGCGAGTCGCGAAGGCGACGTGACTTGCTCTGGCCGACTAGCGACGGGCGCCGAGCAACATATGAGATGTTCACACAGGCGAGTTGAGTTTGCGACTCGCTTCCGGATACCGCTCCCTCTGAACGAGAAGTGACGGGGGAGAAGAGGCGCCACTAGCCTGCCCTCTCCCCCTTCAGTTCGAGCATGAGGGGTGAGCATAAAAAGTAGAGGCCACATTCAATCGTAATGCGGCTTTGAAAGCTGTAGTGCACCAACGACGAAGCCAGCGGTGCCTGTGTATGCGCCCGTGCTTTCGGTGGTGGCAAGTGGCCAGACACGCGAGCGTCTCCAGACCCAGCGGCGTGCGCTCGACGAATGGTGCTACCGAAAGCCAGTTTCCTCTTTCTGGCTGCCGTGACATATTCATGTTACCATGTTACACACTGTGCCTCCGCTACCACATGTGGAGAAAATGCCAAAGACGCATACGCGTTTCCTAATGACGCGCAGTGAGAGTAACCTAATCGTGAAAAAGCGTATCATTAATCGTTAATCAGGGAAAATTACAGTACTTGTCCTGATATTACAAAGGCAGCATACAAAATGTATGCATGACCTCTTTGTTGCTTTATAAATGTTCAAGAAAACTTTAATATCCCTTTTCATGTTTCAGCTTTTTTTGCTTTCGCTCTAAAACTCCAAAGGTCAAGTTTGGTGCGTGTTTGACCTTGAGCCGGCGTAGCAGGTGTGTGGCTAGTGACGTCATAGCAGTGACCCACTGTGGAGAGGCGCCGCAGGTGCGCTCGCTTGGAGCCTCGCCGCTGTGTTAGCTCGTGACTAGGCGAGGGTTTAGCATCTGCGCGCCAGTGCTTGGTCACTCAGTCTCTCCATGGATGAAGCACGCGCCGGTCCGAGCGCGTCAAGAGAGAGACAGAGAAATAACTTTATTGACCATGGGATTTGGAACACGTAGGTCCCTGGGTCTCCGCATGACCTCACTGCACTATACGTTCATGAGTTCCTGGAGTTCCATGATGTGGGCGGCCCGGTCAGTAGTGATCTTCTGCCTGGCCGGGTCCGTCGAGTGCAGTAGGGTCTCCCATTCCTCCCAAGTGGTCAAGAGCTCCGGGCCTCCACAGGGGAGGGTCCGCAGAGCATTCAAGGCGAATGTGGGTAAGAGTAGCGTGGGGGTGGGTGCGCTGACTACAGGAGGGGGTGTATGCTCCTGGGTGGATGCGGGAGAGCAAACGGGGAGGGTAGGGTGCGGGTCTGGTGGTAATTTTCAAGGATTGGTGGAATGGGGAGTATAGCTGGCGGTCGGCGCGATATGCCTGGGTCAGCCGACTGATGGAGTGCATGCGCTCCCGGGCATAGCCCGACTTCGCTGCCACCCGGTTGATAAGACCTCGGGCGTGGTCATTGTCGGCTTCGTTGCCGGGGTTCCCAGACTGCGAAGGCACCCATATCAGCTCCTCATGGCGGGGCGGGTTTATCGGGGGCGAGCTGAGGATGCAGAAAGCGATCTTATGGACTCGCGTTGATGGAGCAACTGCGCAAGAACTCCGCCGCTGGCACTTCGTCAAAGGTCGAGGGTCCAGTGACTTTAGGACGAGGCTTCGCAGATACCTCGGGTTTTTCAGCTTTTCTAGTGAACTAGTGCTTGAGCACTAAAAAAAGGAGAGAGCTTGATGTCATGTGGCCGGCCTTCTCAAGCAGGTGGGTAAAGTGCTCCAGGGAGGTTGTGTTCACCTTGTGTGGCGTCATTGTGCTGCTGCCAGAATGCTTGCACACACACACACAAATATAAAATTGTCTTGCTGCTTCGACAACCATTGAAATCTGGTTAAAGAGTAAGTTTTTGTACTTTTAAGCACCCTGATCTTGAATGCCGCCACGGTGGCTCAGTGCATGGTTATGGCGCTCGGCTGCTGACCCAAAAGACGCGGGTTCGATCCCGGCCGTGGTGGTCGAATTTCAATGGAGGTGGAATTGTAGAGGCCCGTGTACTGTTCGATGTCAGTGCGCGTTAAAGAACCCCAGGTGGTCGAAATTTCCGGAGCCCTTCACTTCGGTGTCCCTCATAGCCTGAGTCGCTTTGGGACGTTAAACCGCCGTAATCCAAATCCTTGAATGCGTTGCAGGAATATTGCTGCCTTCAAGCTTTAATTTCATGCTAATATGGTAATGGCGGCCATTGTCGAACTGGTTAGAATCAACTTGGTTTGTAAATACTCACGAAAGAAGCCAACAGTCAATAAAATCACTGATCTGAAGCGCCCGATTAATACGCCCTGTATTTGGCCCTCAGAGCAATGACTGGCTGTCAGGAGGCGTTACCGTAATGGCTACCACCACGGTTAGCACAAATGTGGTTAAGGTGTGCATATAGGAGTGCGCTTTCGCTTTGTAGTCAGTATTTAAAAGTATGTCCGCAAGGCAAGTTTTTTTGCTTATTGCCATTTCCTTCTTTCACACTTTGGGGATACGAAAGTTGTCCCCACGGGACTAATGGGACTATAAAACCTACCACTAGCCGTTATGGGGGACCAACTTTTTCCCTTTTTTTTATGGCTAGGCTAAGGGCCGGCGCTGCCTACTAGGAATGTGCTGCGCTTTCCTCGCGAAAGAAGCGGATACGGATTTGTTTTATTCCTTTTTTTTAAGTATTAGCCTACACAATTAACTCACTCAGGGTGTCGAACCGGAATTTTTTCGGGTTCAGTTCCGGGTTCGGCTCCGGAGCAACATCTCGTTCCAGTTAGAACCGGTTCGGACCGGACCGAACCGGTTCAAACAGGTTCAGACAAAAAAAATTATGAACGCAGGCGGCTTTTAATCAACCTTATTATGCTCTTTACTCCTCTGTGTGACACTGGTATATAAAATAAAAAATGCAAAATATACTCAGCACGAGGTGTTTTCACTTCACTCTCTTTAATTTACTGTCCGCGGCAAAAAGATGGGAATTTGCGGCAAGAGCCGCGAAATCAAATGAACTCAAAATTAGTGTAAATCGGCTATGTACGTATGCACTAGAATCAATCTGATGAGGTACATAAGGTGTAAAGCTGGTTGATTTTGTATACAAATCCCTTCAGCTTCAGCAGTTTCGGGTACCCCGTCGCGCGAGTAATAGGTCTCCCCTGAAGCTCGTGTCAGTCGGGGATTTTTCCTACGCGGGCGCCGCAGTACCGCCGTCTGCGCCCTCTACGTTAGCGCACACTATTGAAGGAGGATGCTGTTCTGTATCCGCAGGTGTATGCTGACAGGACACTTTCCGTCACCTCAAAACCGACTTGCTAGTCACGTCCCCCCAGCGGCACATCTCCAACATGAGCTTGCCGAACATATTTTATTGAAATCACCTGTTCGACATCGCCTTTGTAACTCGCGTTATCTTCAGAAACACAGCTAATCGTGGCTTATCCCGATTACGGTGTAAAATTAAGTTTTTGGCCTATGCAGATATCGTCGCAATCTTTTGTTCTGTTAAGAGGGGGATAAAAAAAGCAGGCTTGAATGGGTTGGGAACACTTTGTGTCAGACCGGACACAAATCTGCAATATCTTCGTTGTGGCACTTTTGCAAGTGCTGCATTGGCCGATGGAAGAACGTAAATGCGCCACACTGAATTTTTGTGACTTTTCTGAGGAGCTATCAAAGGAAGCCGATGCGTCGACAGCATTTTTTGCTGTCTTGATAGAGTCTGTTGAATCTGTCGTGCACTTTTTGTCCACCAGCTTGTTTCAGTGGCTTTATTTGTCAGAACCACAACCTCCCCCTCTTGGCAACTGTGCTTATTAGGCGACTAAAAATGTATAGGTCCAAATTTGAAGAAGTGGATATTTTGTGCTCTGCTTGTAAAACGGAAACGGAGACCATAGAACACTTGGAGGTGCGCAGAACTCCATCCAGCCCTCTCAGAGGGGACAGCAGCAGACATAGAGATAGCGCTGGGATTTGCTGGGGAAGACGGGCGAGTGGATGTGAAAGGCGTGACATTGACGAAGGGGAGGTTGGAAGATTGGTGAAGGAAATCAAGGGTGGGGTGAATTTGGAGGGGAAAAGGATAGCCAAACTAGACATTGTTAGAGCGAAATTGAAAGAAAGGGAAAAGAAAAATCAATTAACAATAGCGGAAGTATAGGCTAGGTGGCGAAAGCTGGCGCCCGATACAAAAGGTAAAGCCGTTATCATCCATCCATCCAAGTGCTCATTTGTCATTTTTGGACATGATCGTGGTTGTCCCTGGAACACCTTTACGGCGTCCCTCCTAACCCAATCAATCAATCAATCAATCACTTTATTTCAGCTTTTTTTACAAAAACTGAGGGCGGCAAGAAAAAAGCAGTCATTACGACCGCTTGACAAGCCTCGCCACCCCTACAAAGAGGCAGTTTGGTAGCGACTATGATGGTTACTTCATACACTGGTAACAACGCAAGGTAGACGGAGAGACAAGGCATGTAAATATATGCATAAAAGGAAACATTTTTTTTTTAAATACGTGCATAAAAAGAAACTTTTTTTAAATAAATGCATGAAAGGAAACTGTTTTCATTTTGCATGGACAAGTAGTATTTCCGCACAACAGAATAAAATTTTTACACAACATTTACGGTTCAATGCAATAGAATTCTATACATGGGTACGCATACCGTGGGATCTAGCTTGCAAACACATTTCGAATAGCCGAGACAGACATGCTGAGCAACATGTCGTAAAAGGGCGTGTTCAAGTATTTGGGAAGAATGTATTTTAGTGTGGAAAAGCCATAGTTTGTTCTGCATCGTGGTAATGAATAGATGATACGCTGTCGTGTCATATACGGTGTCCGATGTGGTGTAAGTGTCACAATGCTAGAAAGAAATGTGTCGTCTTCGGCTATTATTTTTTTATAGAAGGATGCAAACCTGTAATCGAACATTCTTGTTACGGGTATCATTCTGTATTGCTGGTAGATAGGACGTGTCGGAGCATCATACGGTACATTAGCAATTACGCGAAGTATTCTTTTTTGCAGTACTAGAAGCTTCTGGATGTTAGATGCTGTGGTTTGTCCCCATACAAGGAAGCAATACGATACATAAGAATAAAAGAACGCATAGTACAGATTCAGCTTAGTTTTGGCGGGTAAAATATGCTTATTTCGCGAAATTATCCCAATATATCTGGAAAGGGATAGGCACACTTTGCTTACATGAGCGTCCCACGACATAGTAGCAGTAAATACCACTCCGAGTAATGTGAAGGTTTCCACGTACTCAATGGGGGCGTTGTCGAAATAGAGTGGTGGCACACTGCCTATATGCTGCCCCTTCGGATGGAACAATAAAGCTTTAGTTTTTAGTTTGTTTATTTTTAATGAGTTCAAAGATGACCACTCAGATAATGATGACAAAACTGTATTTGCGGTGCTAGTTAGTTCCTTGATGTCAGGTGAGGACAAAAATAGACTGGTGTCGTCAGCATATAACTAAGTTACTGATGTTGCATACGTCATTAATATATATGTTGAATAGGAGCGGCCCCAGAAGGCTGCCCTGGGGCACGCCGTTTGTTATTGCTAACAAGTCCGAAGAGCAGTGATTTAAAGCAACATACTGGCGACGAGCACTGAAATACGATTGAATGAGGCAGAGGGCGTGGCCACGTATACCGTAGTGGTCGAGTTTTTTAAACAGAGTTTCGTGATTCAGTGTATCGAATGCTTTGCTAAAGTCTACAAAGACGCCTAAGGTGAGGTGTTGAGCTTCGAAGTTATTTAATATGTATTCTTTTTGATCAAGCAGAGCATGCTCAGTTGATCTATGCTTTGTGAATCCATACTGACAGTTGGCTATTAATCAGTGCTTCTGTAGGAAATTGTAGTAACGTCGATGCATTATTCGCTCTAGCCCCTTGGAGAAAAAAGGTAGTACAGATATTGGCCTGTAATTTCCTAGAACGTTTTTATCACCTTTTTTATAAATAACCACAACTTTGGCCACCTGCATGGCAGCGGGAAAACGTCCTGTGCGAAGCGCGGTATTGTAAACATGTGTAAGGCATGGCACGATCAAAGGTAGTACGTATTTTACAGGTAAACTTTGAATATTACTTGGGTCAAGACTTGTCGTGTTCTTTAAACTTTTGCACACCGAGTAAACCTCAGCTTCGTCGGTTGGTTCAAGAAACATCGATTCGTTTAGCCTGTTGCCCAAAAATCTAGACATACCTGGATTGTACTGACTGCATCCAACTTCAGTGAAATATTGGTTGAAGGCATTTGCAAGGGACGGCCCAGCGATTTCCTTGCCATGCATAACTAGGCTCGCGAGGTCCTGATGTTGGTTATTTCGATTTAGCAGAATATTTAGGCGTCTCCACTTTTCTTTCGGGCGGTCTGAGAGATGCGCATTAAACAAGTTATTATAGTAGGCAGTCCTAGATGATTTAATTTCGCTGTTTAAGCGGTTCCTTAGCGACTTATAAGTGGCTAACACTGCGGGGGCTCTACTTTTTATGAAAGTCGCGAAGAGCTTGTGTTTCTTTTTTACCAGTCGTACCAAGCGAGCAGTCATCCATGGCTTTCGTGCTTTTTTTGAAGGTTTTATCTCAACGATAGGGAAACACTCATTATAAATTGGGAGAAAGAGCCGAAGGAGCTCACTGTATGATTCATCGGGTGTTGTGTGCTGGAAAACAGGATTCCAGTTCACAAGTGAAATACTGTTCCTGAAATGGTCAAGGCGGCTTTGGGAAAGTAGCTGTCGACGGACTTTCAAGGCTGTCTTTGCGGAAGGTTCTTTTTGAAGACGGACGAAGATAGGAAGATGGTCGCTAATGTCTATCGCAATACGACCGGCAAATGACGCATCCTCGCGATTGGTGATTAGTAAATCCAAAGAAGAAGAAGAATGTGAGGTAACACGTGTAGGTCCGCGGATTTCATTTTGGAAGCCAGCTGTTTGTATGGTGACTAACATGCGCTCTTGCACTGAACTGCTTGTGTTCATATCTATGTTGAAATCGCCCCCGATGCACGCCAAGAAGTTTTCAGAAAGAAAAGATAACTCGTGTTCGAAGCTGCCAAAAAAATTGGCTGTATTGCCATGTGGGGGACGATAAACAACGCAAAAAGCTTGACCGCCACACCTAACTGTCAGCATTTCTATGTCATCGTTACTTAAGCAGTGATCAGATAAAATGTCACAGGAATAGTTTTCTTTGATCAACATTGCTACGCCTCCGCCCCGCTTCGTAGTACGATTAAGAAAAAATGATCTGTACCCCGGAAGATGGATGACGTCAACGTCTGAGCGATACCATGTTTCTGTCAATAGAATGGCATCGAAGGGACAGGTTAAGCTGTATAAAAAGTTTGTTAGTTGGTCAGCTTTATTTACGGCCGATTGCATATTCAAATGTATGATTTGGCAGCATTTGTCTTTGTTTTGGGAAAAATATGCGTTGAGCTGTGAAGGTGTGAAAAGGGGCGATTCCTCCATTGGCAATGTTAGAAGAGCCATTTCCACGTGTGCTGCTTTACGGCGTCCCTAATTCATCTTCGATAAGTCTGCTTGTGAGTAAATGTGAACCACCGAAGAATCGTCAGTTTGGCGGGCTAGAATAGTGCCGTTCCTCGTCCACACATGTTTCCACGAGACCTCCTTCTTTCTCGCAATCGCAGCGCCTAGAAGCCTTTTGTTGTCTGGTGTCAAGTGTTCATTGACATAAATCGGTGGTGAAGTTGGCAAAGAACAATCTACACTGATGTCCTCATTTGTCAGACGTACTTTTTTCGCCTTTTCCAGCACTGCGTCCCTTTTTACACGGGATTTAAATTGAACAACAATGTTTGAATTATTAGGGTCACGAGTGGGCACTCGGTGGCAACACGCTACGTCCGACTCAGTGATAGGTTCATGAATAGCATCTCCAAGGTTTGTAACAAGATTAAGAACATTTTCCTCGTCTTGCTTCAGGACACCTTTAATTTCAATGTTCGACCTTCGTGAATACTGTTCCGCATGATTAAGCTTTCTCTCAAGCTCCTTTGTCTGCTTTTCCAGAGCAGCACACGCCACGCTCAATTCGTTGGTTACTTGCTCCAACTTGGCGTTCTTTTCCTTTTCATTTTTTAGTTCCCTTTTTAGGTCCTCAATTTCAGCATGCGCGTGGTCAATGCTCTTAATCATCTCAGTTTGCTCATTGCGAACTATTCGGATTTCATTGCGCAGGTTTCGTTCGACAGATTCTCGTGAAGCTTTCAGTTCCTGCTTTATCTCTTCTTTCAACTTTGACAGATCGGCTCGCATTTCATCCTTTACTTTTGCCGCGTCTTTCGACATTTTCAGAACAACAGGGCACACACCAGTTGGCAGCAGCGGCGACGGACAAGAAATGCAAAATTTCTATGTGTAAATGCCAAGCACTAACCTGCGGAACCGGGCAAACGGAGCGTTAGGCGTTGTTTTCCGTGCGTCGTCGCTACTGCCAAGTGATGAAGGTAGCCAGCGATAGCGGTTTTATATCCGGGTCGCGGTACGTCACTGCTGCTGGTGATAGCAGACGCCCCTCGTCGGTGACGATTACGTCCCCTGGTGCCGGTTGTCCGGTAAAGGGCAGCGCGTCCAAGCGGAGGGAATGCTCGGTCGGCTAGAAACTGTCGATGCAAAGGGGCGGGAACGACCTGCGGAACCGGGCAAACGGAGCGTTAGGCGTTGTTTTCCGTGCGTCGTCGCTACTGCCAAGTGATGAAGGTAGCCAGCGATAGCGGTTTTATATCCGGGTCGCGGTACGTCACTGCTGCTGGTGATAGCAGACGCCCCTCGTCGGTGACGATTACGTCCCCTGGTGCCGGTTGTCCGGTAAAGGGCAGCGCGTCCAAGCGGAGGGAATGCTCGGTCGGCTAGAAACTGTCGATGCAAAGGGGCGGGAACGACCTGCGGAACCGGGCAAACGGAGCGTTAGGCGTTGTTTTCCGTGCGTCGTCGCTACTGCCAAGTCGCTACGTCACAAAGCAACCCGAGTTGCTTTGTGACGTTAAACCCCATAGCCCATAAACCATAACCTGTACGGCCTCTCCAGAAGGCAAATGGCAAAGTTTCTGATCGGTCATTACTTCCTCTGCCCATATACCAGCAGCCTTACCTATAACCTTTCTTGATACCGGTGTATTAAAGCGCGATTAGCGGATGTATATTCAACAGGCCGCATAAACCTTTTTTAGACTTCAAACGTGGACCTTACGCGTTAGGAGTGCCTTCGCGCTAAGGGGCCGTTTGTGCCGTGGTCAGTGAATTGCTACCTGTGCGAGCAAAGACAGGTTATTGAACAATGAAATTATTTGCGTTCTGTTGAGATGCTATGTTCGTTTGGGACATACTTCACCAGACTCTTAAAAAGTACGTTGAGGTCCCGCCTTACACTAAGATTTCTGCTTGTGATGAAAAACTCCGGAATTCCGTGTGAACTTTTCGTGCTAAGGACTGCTTAGCGTGTGGAAAAGCCGCATGGTGAATAAAAACGCAGGACCATTGCGTTCAACGAGGTCACAGTTCAGAGAACAGGGCATTTTAGCGAAAAGGGCATAGGCGTCGAGTTTTCAATTTGCCGGGGGGGGGGGGGGCAGTTAGCACCCTCTCTGTTTTTCATTCGCCCTCCTCCGGCCATGCTCGTTTGCAAAATATATTTATTTTACTCTCAGGATACAGAGCACATTACAGAGGGGAACGTCAATTCACAGCAATATAGAAGCTAAAACCCCCTGGAAAAAATTCGGGGGTGGAGCTCGAGCACTCCAACCCCCCCCCCGCTTGTCGGCGCCGATGGAAGGGGATACACTCTACACACGAATACGCCTATATGGGAGTAAAAACGGAGAGAGCTGTCCTATAGCGCACTCTCTTTTTTGAAAGGGAGTGCCCTGGAAGACAGCTTATTCCCTTTTTACTCCTTTCTGCTTAGAGAGTATATTCTGCGCATGTTCTACCACTTGACTGGATGCCCTTTCTTGACGTGTGCGCCTTGCGGAATTTTGAAGTGTTGGCGAATTAAGGGAGGGGTACATTGGCCGTATGCCGAGACCACTGAATTCGACTCGGTCAACTAAAGCATGAGGAGGGTCAGGGAGGTTCCTCATATTCCACGCGACAACAATAAAAAGAAGCTTCGGAGATGGCCGAGTAGCCTAAGGCATCGGTAAACAAAGCTTCTTTGTTGAGCCGCCACTGGCTGGAATCCCACTCGGGGTTAGAGTATGGTAGTGTTTTTCTTTATTGCGTCGGCAGTATATCTTCCTTTCCGAAAATGTACCGTTGTGCGTGCGTGCGTGGGGGCGCCATCTTCACCTCCCTTCGACTTGCCTTCGAAGGTTTCTCGCGTGCTTCGAATGTGCCGGGGACGAGCCGAGGTCACCTTGTATGGCCTTTACGGCCACTCGCCCATGGCAGCCCAGAGCTTCTGCCCACTTCGCGCTAGCCGCGCTCTAGCCAGGATCGTGTTTTGGCCGATACGCAGAGTGAAAGTTAAGGCGGGCACATATACAACTTTCCTGATTTCGCGGACCAGCATGCAGCCGTTGCAGCCCCATAGATAGCGGCGTCACAACATAGTTCCGGCCTTCCGGCAGGCTTGCCGCAGGTGTTCCTCATGGGCCTCTAGTAGTACAGTGCGGATATGACGATGACGCTAAGATACCGGTAATAGATAACCTGAAGTACGGATCACCTTAAAGGGCCCCTGCCCACCCCCGGGCAGCAGACACACTCTACCTCTCTTTGAGCGAGCCTCATCTCCTTCCATTCCCTCCTCGAAATTCTTCTCTCCCGTGATGCTATTAAAGGTATTGGTATCACGGGAGAGAAGAATTTCGAGGAGGGAATGGAAGGAGATGAGGCTCGCTCAAAGAGAGGTAGAGTGTGTCTGCTGCCCGGGGGTGGGCAGGGGCCCTTTAAGGTGATCCGTACTTCAGGTTATCTATTACCGGTATCTTAGCGTCATCGTCATATCCGCACTGTACTACTAGAGGCCCATGAGGAACACCTGCGGCAAGCCTGCCGGAAGGCCGGAACTATGTTGTGACGCCGCTATCTATGGGGCTGCAACGGCTGCATCCCCCTCCCCGGACGCCTGCGTGCGGACCCGGAGGGGCACGGGTCTTCTTCTGGCGGAAATAAAGTTTCTTCACTCACTCACTCTCCCGCTCCTCGTCGAGTAGGCTCGGCAAGGCAAATTCACCCCTTCGTTCTCCGACGTAAGCCGGAGGCGTGGTGTCTGTGGAGTGCGTCACAGGGTACGTCATGGCCCCGCCTTCAATAGAATTCTTTTCTTGGTTTTTGCTGCTGGGTCTGTTCGAGGGGAGGGGGGGCGCTGCGGGCGCGCACACTGAACGATCGAGAGGCGCGATCGGCTCGACCACCTAGACTTGTTAGCGAGCGCATCCTTTCATACATGTTTGTCATTCCCAGTTAGCGAGCCACCTTTTCATTTTTTTTAGGCCTCCCCACCGCTTCACGAGCGGAGGGGTGGAAGTCGGTTCTGTTCGAAACACACGGGGAAGTGCGGGCCCGGCAACCGCCCGTTTGCTTTTCTTCATGTGTGTTTGTGTTCTGTGTGTTTGTGTCTTTTCTCCGCTCCGAAGCCTATGTCGTTCATTGGAGTCAAGGCGTACGCAAGATGCATGAAGGATAAGCGGTGTCTGTGTGGAGCGATCAAGTGGGCGAGCGAGGGAAAGGCTCTGCTGCACTACTAATTAAAACCTTGTTTTGGGGGGCTTGCATAGAAGAAAAAAAACTGAGAAGGGAGCGCGCACGCAGAGCGTCTCGTGACGTGATCACGGCGGGGGGGCGAACCAACTCCCTCAGTTTTACTATTTTTTTACTTTTTATGGCTAGGGTTCAAGGCTGTCGCCGCACGCTCCCTCCGCAGTTTTTTTTTTTTTGTTCCTTCATGCGGGTTTGTAGGCATGAGCCAGAACAAGGCGCTGCGGAAAGCGTTGTGCAGACGACGCGACGCCAAGGCTACGCCCAACCTTCTCCCGTCAGTCAGAACGATGCACCAATGGAGTGCCTTTAGCGAAAGTAACCCCCCATGACGTCAACGGGGTTCAGAGTAGTGGGGCGGGCCGTTTTTGTTGAAGGAAAGAACGAGCGGGCTTTGATTTGAATTTTCGCAGCTTTTCGGGGCGCGCATGGCTCTAGTATTTTGCAGAGGTTATCTTCGATGCCTCATCTATGCAGTGAGCTTGTTTTTCAAAAATGTCCGGACCCTGGGCAGTGGCCCTTTAAGGTAGGGTCACCTCAGCACTGTCGTGTGGGGGCCCGCGCGCTGCAGCACAGTGGACTTGGCGTTGAACTGAAGCCTCAATCACCCAACTTAGGTGGCGGCTAGGGTGGCCGTCCACATTCTCTACAAGTAGCCCAATGTCTGTTGCATATGCCAGGTCTGGCAGGATCCTAACGTCCGGTATTCCATTGTAGAGATAGTGGAACGGGAAACTCAGGCCTGACTCTAGAAAGGCCTACAAGCAGGTTCAAGGCCTGCAACGTACATCGCATAGAGCAGTGGAGAGAATGGGGAGCCTTGTTTAAGGTCCTTGTCCTTGGACATGGGCTCTGAGCGGGCGTCGCTCAAGCAGGCAACTGTGTTGTCAGTGTAGATCCGGCGCAGCAAGTCGATGCACTCATTCGGCATTCCAAGGCCCGACATGCAATTGAATAGCGGTTCGTGGGGGACGCTGTTATAAGGGTCATAAGCCTTGGCAACGTCTACGAAGCAGCTCACCAGGCCTCGGGGTTTCTTGCGGGCAACCCTGTTGTTTGTGTTACCACGAATAGGCTGTTCTACAGGTGTCGTGTTGGTCGGATGTTTTGGTAGTTGTTGATGTTGGTCGGAAGCTGTTGGTCGCGAGCACTCGTCATGGTAAGCGGACGTTAGTCCCGCAAGAGCCTCGCATCTCCGCCTTTCAAGGCTCACCTACACCACTGACGGACGGATGGATGGTTGGACGGATTTTCGTTTTTTTTTTGGTTTTATTGAGGTTTAACGTCTCAAAGCGACTCAGCCATGAGCGACGCCGTAGTAAAGGGCTCCGGAAATTTCGACCATCTGGGGTTCTTTAACGTACACCGACATCGCACAGTTCACGGGCCTCTAAAATTTCGCCTCCACCGAAATTCGGCCATCGCGGCCGGGTCGAACCCGCGTCTTTCGGGTCAGCAGCCGAGCACCATATCCACAGAGCCACCGCGGCGGCTCCAGTTTTATAGTTTGGAAAAGCCAAGAAAAATTAGGAAGTAGTTGTTTATTAGTGTCCACCTGAGCGCAGCCATGCGACTCCAAAGGAAATGTATGCAGCTTTGTCAGAAGCTTCGCGGCTGAAGAAAAATTCGTGCTGGTCCAGGGAACGGACCCTGAACAACCGCCTATGCGGGGCAGTCGCTCTACTAACTGAGCTAACCAGGAAGGCTAGCAGGTGGTAGGGCGAGTCCGATTTGGTCAATATTATTAACCCGTGGAGGTAGGAAATATATTGGAGCTAGGGAAAAAAAATGGCTGACGGTTACCACGACTGTGTAACGTGGCCATGGAGGGAAGAAAAAACTCGAGAGGCGGTTACGTCACATTTTTTTGAAGCCGCTCCTTCCTGCTTGGACGCCGTCTCGGCGCGCTTGGGCATGCACAGCAGACAGTGTAGCGTACAACGCCGCTGTGTCTCGCGTTACCATTGGCTGCACTGTCGGCCAAAGACTCCCAGTAGCCCTTGCGAAAGCGCGTGACTTCCGGCACATTTTTTGGCGTGCAGCTCGGATAGCGAGGCTCTCGCCTGAGCTTTCCTTCCTCCATAAACGCGACGTTGCGCCTCTGCTATCGCAGCTTGGTGGCGGGGTGTTCTTGGTTTCTGTCGCGGTGTTTTGCGCGTCGCCGCGCACCAAGTGCCACGGAGGCCGCGGGCATTGGGCACCATTTAGGCACCATAAATGATTGCTATAATGATGCCAAAGGGGATGCCACGTATTCGAGGAGCAGCCGTCTACGGAAGCGCTATTTTGCTATGCTGTGCAGAGAGGGCGCCACGAATCCGGACTAGGCGCTCCATGGAGGAAGGAAAGTCGTCTTGAGGTGCCTCAATGGGCCAGCGCCGCGGTGGCACGGCCTACACCACAGGCACGGACCGTACGTCATCTCGAGCACAGCGCCGCTCAGCTTTCCTCCGGTCTTTCAATCGCACTCCGTGTGCGAAGAAGTGCCTGCCTTCCTTAGTGTATGTACCGTGAAAGGGACACCGAGGACTAACTGAAGTTGGCCTGCATCGATAGTGGTAATCACTGAGAGACCGCTTTCACCGAAAGCGGAGCTGTTATAAACTACAAAAGAAAAAAAGAAAAAACGAAATACAGGTGTTGCCATCACCGCCCGATTTCGAAACTAAAATTCGTGCGTCGACGCCGATTTTTTTTCTTTTTTTTTGATGGATAGTAGAGGCTACGCGGCTACGCTAGACGGAAATCCGTCCTTTTCGGTAAGGACAGTAAGGACGTCACGAGTTTGAATCGACTGGCGGGAAGATTTTTAAATCCAATTCTCCCAGCAGTAATTGTCTCTTCTGCTGCCTGACAAACGTCAATTAAAGGCAGAAAAAGCCAGATAATCGCTTTTTTTCTGAGTACCGCAGCAGTGGCCTAGCGGTTCGAGCATCTGGCTCGCATACGGGAGGTGCGGGGTTCGGTCCTCTGTGCCGCCTGGTACCCACCGGCGAAACAGTGGGTACAAACTTTCTCCTGGCCTGGTGCTCGGCTTATCTGGGGTGAAATGCTTGGGAAATAGGTCTTTGACGCCACCTAGTATAGACGAAGATACCTTGTGCCACGAGGCTCTTTGGCCATAGCTGCCGTTGCCGCCATAAAAGTCCATCATCGTCATCTTGCAATGTTGATGAGACTGTATCTGGCCAATATTCGTCGGTAGAGAGTGCCAAGTATTTTCTTCCTTTTGGGAAGAACGCTGGAACCGCAACAAGTTCATGCTTTGACTGGCGCCTGGAGTGCTTATGCAGGAGCTTTGTCGATCAGTTAAGGCTACCGTCACAGAAAGACACTGTCGCAGCTGACGCGCATTTGCGTATCGGGCGTCTGTTTCGAGCCAGACAAATTGTTCCACTATGGTTTCGAACAACAAAGGGCAGAATGCTCCACAACGCGGAGCGGAATGAGCTTGTGAAATAAGGCAACGTGAGAGTTTTCCCAATAACCGTTTGTCACTATACAGCCTTCTACTGACCACACTGTCGTTTTTCACGTGTGCGTTATGCGGCAAAGGCCGCCACGCGGCCTTGACTTTTTTTTTTCCTTTTGTGACAGACGGCACGCAGAGCACCTTGCATGTCGAGCTCACCCGCCCGTTGTGCTGTTTTGCGTGTTGAAAGCCCTGCTCGGGCAAGCTAGGAAGGCAAAAAAAATGGCTTCGTACATTGTGGTGGAGCGCTCGGCTATCCGCATGATATTTGCTTCAATAAATTCGGCCGGACGGCAACGAATTCTGACGTTGCTGCAGCTGTAGTAGGATACAGCTTAAAAAAAATAGCAGTTTGTAACACAGGGTCACGGTCTGTGGCGTCCTGTAGTTACTCCGCTGACCAATCGCAACAGTAGACGACATCAGCTTTTTAATGTCTGACTACACTAAACAAACCACGTATCAAAATTCTAGGACTTCCATTTTTTTTCCCTTGTGATTGGCTTCTTGTTTAGGTAGCAAGAAAAGTTGTTACAGCGGACTTTTTGTCCTGGAGGAATTTTTTGTGCCAGTCCTGAATGTGGGCTAAGCTTCATCGCAGACTTAAGTTGTATCCGACTATAGAAGGATTTGGCATTCAATTTGATTGCACCCTAACACATATGAGCATCACGACGCTACTAATCTTCTATTGCACGCGAAACCCTGCCGAGCCATTCGAAATTCACTAGACACTAAAAAATTTTCGTCTTTGCATCTGTTTCCAGAGCTCTCCTGTGGCTTTCGGTGTTCGCCCAAATCTGTATCGGCTGTGTTCGCTTTGACCCAGCGTGGCGAGCGGTGCAAATGCCGAAACAAAGGCAAAGAAATTGCTCACAGACATTTTCTTCGGTCGCATGAAATCGTATAACTGTGACGTATTTTGAGCACACAGGTGGGTATGCAGTCATCTAATTCTTATTACAAAGTGCGGAGCCGACAGTGGGTGCAATAACTGGTTGTGGTACCTAAATTTCCTCATTTATTTTAAACTTGTTGCTCATTATGCAAAGGGGTTTTTTAAGTCTTCATCTGTGACCTCAGTTTTAACAGGCAAAGCTAAATTGGAACAATTTCAGTTGCAAACGACGGAAGCGGCTTCTGTTGGGTACGTGAGAAGCGTAACGGTGCAATAACAAAAAACAATGCCCACAAAGTCCATTGACACTGAGGTGTCGATGACTCATGCGACGCAGAATCCCCCGCTTAAATTTTTATTCATGCAGGTGTGGGTTCACACCGACAAACTTTTGCGAATCGTGCAGGGAAGTTGAATCACTAGAGCGTTACATATACGGTCCTACCAGCAGTTCGCGCTTGAGAGGAAGCTTACCTGGTGGTGCACATCGCAGGGTGAGGTGAGGCCTCACTCTGTCAGCTCCGATCCTTCTCTCCTTCCGCGCGAGTGCCAGGGGTTAAGCATCACTGAACCGGGTTTGTGAGTACCTTCACGACTTAATCATAGCAACCGGCAGATTGCGTTCTTAACTATACCGGAAATTGTTCCAGATTCTGTCACATTTTTATCTGTTCTTGTTTTCATTATTTCCTTCCGAACAACTTTTTGATTTTCTATCTCGTCTTCAATTCATTTTCTGTTTTTTTTTTGTTGAGTCTTGCTCATATACGCGTAAAGCCTCCCTTTACCTCTAAATCTCTACAATCATTTCCTTTGGAACCGAACCCTGGCCATCCCTTTCCTCATAGGTATGTGCCATGCGAAAAGAGGACACATATTCTGCTAATATTTATAGTTTCCTAGTCTGCGTGCATTCAGCCATCCATGAAATTTAACACATGCGTGTGTAGGATTTTCGCCTCGTCTCAGCTAGCTCAAGATTTGGCTAAAGACAGCTTTGCTTCACTGAAACATTTTCTTGCAACGCTGCAAACGTGCACGCGCACACACGAGGGTAACGGCCGAAAAATAAAGAAGAGTGCTCGTTGCGAAAAAGTACATGTTTATTGGTTTTTATGTCACAGTGTTTCTGCTCCATGTTGTCAACAGGTGCCTAAAAAATGCTTATACCTTGACATGAAAAACAGACTGCGCGCCTGAAATTTCCGTATGCGTTCATAATCGGAAAAACGGCACATCTACAAACACTATTCACAAAATATATATTTTACAAATGCATCCATTGTCGCTGACTGTGGTTTGCGGCGAAAAGACAAGTCAGTTTCGATACCACCGCGTGACACCATCGATAATGCATAAAAACGTATGTACAGAACACAGTTTTTTTTTTGTTTTTGCACTCTGTAGTTCCTCGTAATGCACTGAGCCTCAAGTAATGGTTTGGAAACTCCTAAAAAGCTTTATTTGCACCAATCGCTGTGTCTTTCGCGTTCCGCTCAACCGGATGCGACAGTTTATACTCTATTTTCTCTGATACCGCGTTTGACGACACTACTTGCCTGATTTGTCCGCAAAAAATAATAAAAAGCGCTATGGACGTGCTCAGTACAAGTTGTCATTAGAGCTCTGTCACGGCCCTTTATCGCGTCGCCATGTTTCATACCGCATTTCTATTATTTCGTGGGCAAACCAGGCGCGGTGTACGTCGGCGAACGTGGTATTAAACAAAAACGGCACAATAATCTGAGCGCGATCGGAGCTTGACAAGGCGTAGCTGTCCGCGCGAACGGTTTTATTTAGGAAGTCTTCACTTAATCTTGCCAGACCCGGTATACAAAGTCACCTTACTTGCTATCACTAACACCGTCGCGTTCAAATGCCACTCAGCTTGGCAAGCATGCTTGACGTGCGCGCCGTACGGCCACAGGCGTAGAGTTGGCTGCTGCACGCACATTACTTCAGTGGGATACCGACCCTTGATTTGTATTAGCAAAAACGCCCAAAAAAGAGATTAACGGAGGAGAGGTTCAGTAGCCAAGGCAGTGATTGACTATTTGCTATGAAAAGACTTAGTGCATGCCCGGAGAAGGGAGAAAAAAAGCCCTGTGCGAGCGGGACAAGTGCTCTGAAAAACACAATAGCGAACCATGTCGCCGAGAAACTGCTCTCGTGTGTGCGTGCGTGTGTATATATATATATATATATATATATATATATATATATATATATATATATATATATATATATATATGACTGGTCTCCAGTCGAAATGCCAGTACACTCTTGCTTATGTCTTTAGGCGTGTGTCAGCCCATTTTATAAGTATATAACATCTGGTTCATTAGTGCATTCGTCGCACCAGTTTATATATATATATATATATATATATATATATATATATATATATATATATATATATATATATATATATATACACACACATACACACACACGTTCGCCTATGAGGGATTCTGTTTAAGTACAGCCCATTGAAAAAAAGGATGCGACAGGCTGTGGCTCAGCTTGAGCATGTCGTCTCACCTGTTCGTGCTTAACATTTTGATTTTCCAGGAGTGCTTCCTTCGCACGGCGACTGGCGCCGCCGGGCGCAAGGCTGTGAACAGGAACGAACTTTAAGTGTGACGACATAAAAAGCGGCGCAGCCACGTCGCGTCGTGCGTGGTGCGTTTCCGAGAGATAGTCTTTTCCGCGGCAAACTATACTGACTAGTGAAAGGAGAGTGTCGCCCTCCGCAAGCTAAATCGAATACCGAGCTTGACAGCTGGCACAAGTAGAACCGTGAACTTGCAGTGCCGGCTAGATGGCTGGAGTGCTTCTGCGCATGCCCGGGATTCATTCGTATGGCTCCCCTCTTGACGAAATGGTGGGAGCTAAACTTGGGCGGGACTCGTGGTCTGTGCATTTGACTCGGGACTTTCGAAAAGATGTACCTACACTGTTGCGCTCTCGTTTGGCGATTAGCCGGGGCCCCTTCCGCGCCTCGTCTGAGGACGCTGCCGATATACGACACCATGCATCAAGATCATTTGACTTTGGGGACGAAAGCTAGACTGATCAGCATCACGGAAGGGCGTTCGAGCGGTGGGACTGCGTTGGCCAAAGTTGATGTGCTAACTCGTACAAGAACCAGCACAACAAATTTCCCCAAAAAGGAGGTTTTAAAGACGTTTGCATGGAGGGAGAAAGAAATGGACGAAGAGAAGCTTAGAGGTGAGCCTCATTAACGCAGGCCTGTAACAAAGCTTGTATAAAGAAATGCATAAAAAGCAAAGGATTGCTACAGCGGTGGCGCGTGGCTGACTGCAAAATGAAAAATGCAGGTGTCATATTGTTTCTTGAAAAAACTTGACAAAAACTGACAGTGGATGGAGCAAGGTCCGTAAAACTTCGTCATAAAGTGGCAATTTGTCGCTTTTGTGGATTTCGTGACATAATCTCGAAAATAATTCAGTGAGGCGAACGTATTTAGCACTCAAAGGCGAGCGACAAGGAAACGAAAGAGGGATTCCCTTTTTCATCTTTCGCTGCTTCCGTCGTCGTCATTATTTAACACCGTTTCTTAATTGTTTTTTTTTTTTTGGTAGCGACGGTACTGGAAAACGCGACGTCGCATGGAACGGTATTGGACAGCTCCATTTTTGAAGCTATATGCGACTAATTGAAGCTATTTTTGCATTGAATATACGAATGTGAACCGGCAGCTGCGTCGCCACCTTGAATTAAGTGCCACAGTTTGCTGCTCGGCTAAAGGTAAATGTAGCACCGCTCTCCACCATTTCAATTTTAACACGCAGGCAGCGAAGTTAACCTAAACGCCAAAATTCGAAGAACTCCGCGCTACATTAAATAAAGACAAGGAGTGTGATTTCGATGTCATCCTAAACATTGGGCTCCGAGCAGGCAGTGAAGACACCCGAGGTAAATTGAAGATGGAAGCCAGAACATCGTGTTGGCGTAAAACAGGATATGATAGATTCTTTCAATGGTTTTTTCTTCCTATAGTCTCGATGCAGGAAACTACGGTAGCCGGGAACTGTGCACCACACGTGCATGGACATCCCAGGAGGCGCCTCCATCGCAGCCTCCACCGCCCGAAGAGAAAAATGAATCGAATATCCACCAACTCTCGACAGTTCTTTAAGGAGCTGCATCGCTCGGGACGCTGGAGCTGCGTTCCCTCAGGCAGAATGCGCAACAAGAACGCACTTTTTGTGCCGGCAGTCAAGCATCATTTTCAGGAAACAAACAAGAGAGAAGTCATCACAAAGTGAAATTTAAAACGGCGCATGAGCCGATGATAATAATAGTCCACCCGTAACAGTGCCAAGCTATCAAAAGCTGAGGCATACAAACACGTCATTACTTTGTGCACACATGACAGTAAAAAAAAAAACAAAAAATCAGGTCGATTCCACGCACACGATGCAAGGTTCTAAATATCGACACCCTCGAAAACAACGGCGTACGTTAGCATCATTATACATCACGCCGTGTCTGTGTGACGATATAAGCGCCGGGAATCGTGTACCATTGTCAAGGGCAAGATGCGGTTTAGTTCCAAGCTCTTGACATGGTCATGACTGTACAGATGCGGAACTGTCGTCGTCTGTTCATTGCACTGGCACACACTGGCGCGCACCGGGCACACTGGATAGCTGGCACCGCGCACCGTTCACACCTGCGGCGCAGCGGCGTCGTACTCCACGGGGCTGCCTTCGCGCGGTCCCGCGGCGGCGCCGAGCAGCCTCGGGTGGAAGTAGGGGTGGAACTTGAGGCCCGGGTACGCAGCGGCGGCCGACGTGCGCGGCGGGTACAGCGGCGGCCCGGGCGAGCTGGCGCTGGGGGCCGCGCGGCCCGTGGCCGTGGGCGACGTGGGCGGCGGTGGACACGGGGAGCGCGCCGGCGGCACGGGCGCCGTCGTCGGCGCGCCGGCCACCGGGAAGGGCGGGAACAGGGTGCGCGGGAAGCCCAGGTAGAGGCCGGGCAGCGCGTGCAGCTGCTGCTGCTGGGCGTTCATGAGCGCCGTCAGGTCGGCCATGGCCATGGGCATGGCGGGCATCTTCCACGGGGACGCGCCGTTGGCCAGCAACAGCAGCTCGCTGCCCGTCGGCAGCCGGCCCAGTGCTGCTGCGTACATGCGCGCGCGCTCAGTGCCACGTTTCGGGTGTCGCATGGGCACCGCGGTCATCGGGCTTTGGTGAAGCCTTCATAAAGCAGCTATCCTATCGGGGGAACAGAAAGACCACGCCGTCGTAGAAGACTGAGGGCGGCTGTGAACAAAAGGGACATGGCATTGGTGACCTCAGTGTCGTACGTTCCCTTTATCTGGGGCCAGGAGTACATTGGCACGAAGTCCTGGATGTAAGGTGGATGAAGCAAGGCAGCCGCCCTCATTTTTTTTTTTTTTTTTTACGGCGGCGAGCAGTGACTGCAGTGGAGGATCGGTCGCAAAGCGAGAGTTGGGGAGGGGGGGGGGGGGGGACGTGGAGAGGTCGGCCGGAGAAATGTGTCGGGAAGAGAAAGAAATACAGACAGATGGGAAGTGATAACGTCAGACTACCATGAGTTGCATGCTGTGTTCAAGACTACGTAGTGCATCGAAAATCGATGTCCTCCTGGAAAAGCGGTATTCCAAAACTTGTATTTGAACGTAGCATTCTTCAAATCATTCATTTAAAAAGCAAGTTGCAGCCGAAAAGGGCAAACTTGGTGAATGTTCCTCGTATTTGGTCGTCTCCTACTCAGCTCTTGAAAGAATTACATGCGCGAGCATTCCGATGAGGGAAATCTGCCCGTCAGGCTTTTTTTTTTTTTTCATTTTAGGTGGGCATTGCCTAGGGTCACACCCAATGAAACACGTACAACGCGCCCCGTTGCTCGGCAAATTATGAACACTGCACGACTTTTTTTAAAGGGGACCTTGGTGAACACGCTGCTCTCTCCTCTCCTACGAGAAGGCTGGCCAATGATTGCACTTTTTAAACTAACGCAAACACACGCCACTGAACGAACAGAGGTGAGGGATTCCACTGAACACAGGAAGATGTTAGGAGGGCTACAGGGGTCCTTTACGCAATACAATTCAGCCTTTCCGCAGATTCGTAGGCCTGCGGCTACGTCTGTGAGCCGGCTAATTTGCATCGCGATAAGGCACATGAGTTCTGAAAGAAGACGCATGCAGGCTCACTACACACATGAGAGGTGTGGTGATCTGGGTCGTCTGGTGCCTCAGGGAAGTCGGCAAAAGTGCAAAAACTGGGCAATTACTGCGAGACGAACGCATACGCGTGTGTGTTAGTCTCGCATTCATGTTCGTTTTTCGCGCTGTTTCCTACTTTATGGCGCACATGCACGGCACAAAATACGTTTAATTTTCTCGAAGTTTAACAACGCACCGCAATGCAGAAAATGACCCGCACTATACGACGCGAAGTAAACTGATTCAAAGAGTCAAAGTGCGCTTGCGCGCGTACTAGTTGTCGCATAGTGCAGACGACCGCGCAGACAGTGCAACACTTTCTGAACATCAGAACTTGTTCCTGAGGAAGGTTACATCAGTAGTAGTGTATTTAAAGCCTTCTCCACTCAACCCACTCCGCTTCTGCTGCAGCCGCTGAACCCGTGTGGTAGCACCTGTGTGTGCAATGCCCGTCGTTTAACAACATGCATGAACGAAGGCTATCGGCTTCTTCTGCGGAATTAAAGTTTGACTGAAGAAGAGTGACTAGACTGGTGCGGCGCGGGTTTGCTTATTTTTCTTGTACTCCTTCATAGTGTAACTATGAGTTTGAAGCATTTGAAGTTTTTTTCAACGTGGATTGGAACGCGATGTTCTGGAACTCGTGAGTCAAGCATATACGGTTCACGTACCACCTGCAGTTGCGAAGAACTGGTGCTCCGGCGGTAGATCTCCGGTCATAAAGGCCCTAAACGGCGAATGTCGAAAAGCGTGTTCCCGGAGCAAAGTCTCCACAGATTCACTGAAAAAAAGAAAAAGAAATCGCATTATTAACCTCCGAGAAATTAACGCTCAGAAATGACGCTGCTATGAATGTGATTTGCTTCAGAGATGTTCCATTCGGGGAATTTTCCCTTTTTCAGGGAATTTTCGGTCTAAAACTGGGCCTTAAGGGAATTTTAATGAATTCTAAAAGGAAGGAAATTTTTTAGGCTGGCTATAGTTCATACTGGGTCGATAAGCTCCTGCAGTTAATAGAGAGATTTAGCATACCGGAGACGTATACCGGTTTTACGCACGGGAGCTGCGCATGAGCAATGGCAAGGGCGTGGTCTGGTAGGACCACTGCGCGTGCGCAACAGGCGGACGTAAAACAGGTATACGTGTCCGCTAGTACGTCTCCGGCACGCTAAATCTCTCTCATGAACGACATCGGTGACGCTGAGGACGTTTAGGCTGTCTGCCGAACATAAATATATGGATAAGAAGGCGGTTCCCTTGGGCTTCCCTTATGTTCGCGTCTCTTCTCTCTAATGCTTCGTCTCTTTCCCCTTTTTCCAATCTCGACCCGTCTCCTTCTGTTCTCTCCCTCCCTCTCCCCCGCGCAGCTCCGTTGCGCTGACCCCTTGACAGTCCCCCTTCTCTGACCATCCTCCTCTCACTAAGCGCATCCCTCCCAACCAAAGAATATCAAGGATACAGCCCTGCCTCCGGTGACAGGTTTCTCACGGTGCTGCCGCATCAGCGAAATGCGATACGCTTTGCCGGTCACCTTTATAGCTTGCAAGTTGTCGGCTTTGGACTGTCGTTCGGGGACCTATATGACATTGCTACCTTGTCTTTATTTTTTTTTCCAGTTCCCGAGGTTAGAGTTTCGATCTATTGGAAGCTGTAATAAGAAATGCATTCTGGCTCAGTATAAAGGTTGAAACCTGATTCTTAACAACTTTTTCTATTAACACGTAGCTTTAGGTGGTGACGGCGGCCTTTTCTCACGGCTTGTCTCTGCTTGAAATACGTGGTCGTGCGCGGAAAAGAAAATAGAAGCACGTGCAACGAGTAGCACTTGGCGAATTCCTGCACTTTGGTCTCCACCCTGACGAAGAGCGTGGATTAATGAAGAAAAAATACTATATTATAACGCAGGAAAATATGCACTAATTTCCCAAACTGCTGCTGTGAAAAAGTGCCCAGAATAGGGATTCGTAAGGGAATTTTTGACTGAGACATGAAACATCACTAATTCGCATATTGAGCAGCATTCTCGCAGCAAGTGCTCATCGCTTTCCACGATCACAAGTCTTACGCTCCTTCCTTACACCGTCACGAACTGGCAGTGCTCGCGAAGCATATCAATCACACGGGTAAGGCTCCTAACCTAGGCACGGCAAAGATGATCATTTGTGAGCCATGCTTGATGTACTTAACGGCAGAAAAAAAGAATAATTCGGCAGATACACTTAAGGCTGCGTACGTGTGAAATGCGAAAGAATGTCGTGAACGCAGACGTACAAGATTGGTTGCGGTTTGCGAAATGAATTAATTTCAGGCGATGGATCTATTTTTATATGTTTTTTCGAAGTACGACACTACCCACCCACACATACGCATACATACACACGCACGCATGACACCACCACCATCACCCGGAACGCTGTACGACGAACGGTTGCTTCACGATTTTGATAGGAAAGTCTGGGGAGGCATACAATTGAAGGTGCGTATGTCGTCGGTTCGAATCTCTGTCGCAAGCTAGCCTCCAACTTGACTAGCACTTGTAAGCTATATTCAACGAGAAATCGGGTGACACCATCCGGAACGCTGTACAACAAACGTTTGCGTCGAAATTTTAGCACGAACGTTGGCGCGAACACTTTTTTTTTCTGGAAAGCGGAAGCCTTCCAGAAAAAAAAAAAAATGGTTAGCAGTCAGAAAAAACTATGTTTTCACTTCACTCTGAGCATGAGGACCGCGGAAGTGCGCCTAAAAAGCTGCGTTACCAAGGCAACGAACTGAGCTTGTCCATGCCAAACAACATGCACTGCATGGGTGCACATTCAGAGGGAGGAATTCTTGCGCAGCTTACCCTTCTAGGTCTGTCAGCCTTGATGAATCTCTGAAGCCCTTTGCGAAAGGATTGCTGTCTATTTTTAGCTTCGTTATCTGGAAAAACAAGAAAGAAAGAAACGCTGCTTTAATAGATCTGCCAAAAGGCGTGCGAATGGAGGAGCGTTGCTAAATGTCGTTGCCAGAACACCAACAAAAAGTCATTTTCTTGGTTCCGCCCATCCCTGCGTATTTCCGAACCACTGCGCTTCTGTGGGTGAGATATTCTGCGCTAGCAAGTGCAGCGTACATGGTAAATTGTTACTGTTGTCATGTATGAACAACGTATCGGAACTCGAGATTTTTCACATTCCATCTTATAATAAAGCTCTGATGCAGGATACGCCTGCCTCGACTCGGAAGCCAAGAGTGGAGCAAAGTGCCCAACGGCTGTGCACACGGGCTCGCCGCATCAATATGTGAACTGATATATATATATGAAAGTCCAGAATGGTTTGCAGGCAACTGTGAGGAGGTTTTTCCTTTTTAGCGCCACCGATACAGAAGACAGCAAACGGAAAGGGGAGCGCACTCACTAGTTGGTTTTGATAGGCGGTGACGGCGGTGAATACTGTTTCCGGGAAGATGTACGTGCGAAACTGCTCCGCTTCGAGGTCTGTTATGACGGGCGGATTTGAGCAGCAGTCCGGCCGCAGCTTGACCAAGTGGATCCGTGGCTGGTACTTGTGCATCGAATTCAGTACGATCTGGAACAGACATGCTCGCATTCACACATCGCTGCGACGAAAGTAAGGTTGCGCGAAAATAGCAGCCGGCCCACTACGGGTATCTTCGGAGCAGTGTATACCTGATGAACGTCCTTCAGCCCACGTGGGGCACCTGGGGGTTGCTTTCGTGTTATCCGCATTGCATTGGGAGTCACCTGTCTGTGGCACTGCAGTAGAAGCCACGAGCACGAGGGGACATCTTCCACAAGCTTGTGTTCTCACGCGCCAATCACACCTCTGTAAGGTGAAGGCTCACGACCTCTTCTCCATTGCAATAGAAAGTTGTCCCCGAGAAACGCCTGATCTCTATGAACAAAAGAGCACGCTGTTGGGCGAGTTGGTGGTACAGGGGCGATAAAAAAATCGAATAGGGTGACGCCTATGATTGTACCATGGACGACTCTAGCGTATTTTTGTTACGACCCATGTACAAGCGCGATGAAAAGAAATGCAAACAGCAGAACGAGTAGTCGCCTAGCTGTTCGCACTTCTTTTTATTGCTACAGTACATCATCAAGAAAGGAACTGCGCAAAACAAACGTGGACGAGAAGGGGAACAGGACAGGCGCAGACTCGCAACTGATTTGATTCGGAAGTGCACACATTTTATACCTAATTCGTAGCTACTAAATCATGACTTAAGCGAGGTTCAAAACATTTTCTTTCCGATACAAGGTGAATGATGGGTCACTTACAATATCATCCCCTTTCTTGCTTATGAAAATGGCCTCGGCAAGTTCTCGTGTCACCTGGTCACGGCTCCTCCTCAGAATGTTTTTCCTAGTCAGCAAAGGATGGGCCGCCACGGTGGCTCAGTGGTTATGGTGCTCGGCTGCTGACCCGAAAGACGCGGGCTATAGACCCCGGCCGTGGCGGTCGAATTTCTCTGGAGGCGAAATTCTAGAGGCCTGTGTACTGTGCGATGTCAGTGCACGTTAAAGAACCTCAGGTGGTCGAAATTTCCGGAGCCCTTCACTAAAAGAATGTCGTACGCCAAAAAAAGGACGAAACAGGAAGGAAAAAACACAGAAAAACACAGTTTTTTCCTTCCTGTTTCGTCCTTTTTTGGCGTACGACATTCTTTCAAGACAATGTACCAACTAACCCGTCAAAAAGATCTACTACAGCATCTCCCTTCACTAACGGCGTCCCTCATAGCCTGAGTTGCTTTGGGACGTTAAACCCTATAAACCAAGCCAACCAAACCAGCAAATGATGGCATGGCATGGCATGTTACACTAGCCTTAGGGCAGGCACTGCAATGCAGGGGTAAATTAGAGCCTGCTTTGTTTTTCATCGAACTCTGGTGTTCCCTTAGCCGTTCATTTATACAACGGCCCGTTTGGCCGATGGCCACTTTCCCTGGTCTGGTCTCTGCGCGATCTCATCCGCGGAGCAAACATTTCCTGAATGTATGCAAAGTGGGAAGGACAGCCTCCCGTTTTTAGTGCGAAATCACTTCTAGCGGCACTCCCCGGGGTGTGTGTCTGCGTGTGAGGTGAAGCTTCTGAGTAGCAAGTGTAACTGGCTCACTGGCTCAGTGGACACCTCAATCACGCTGTGAGTAGGCGGTGGCGTTCATCTACAGATGGAGGCAGTTATGCGCCTTTTCTATTCTCAAAACCAGCGGAAGGTTTATCTCCGTTGATTTTGAGGAAAGGAAATGCGCATAACTGGCTCCCTGGGTCCGTGGACACCTCAAGCGCGTTTTGAAGTACGTGGCAGTGGTGTCCACCTGCAAAAAACCATGCTTAGCAATGCTAAACCGCCAGCCTTTCTTTACCAGAGCATGCGATATGCTATACTGTATAGGTGTAATGTAAAGTCACCGAAGTTATTGCGTGAGGGCGCAGGCAACTCACGTGTCCCTGCTTGTCCATCTCGTTGTTGGTGAGCTTGACCTTCTCGAAGGAGACGACCTGCTTGCGCAGCTGGTCCCCCGTGAAGGGGCAGTCGGGGTGCGCGTAGAGCCGAGCCGGCGACGGCGGGTCCGCCTTGCCGGCCACCAGCCACGACGAGCGGTGGTACGCGTACCGGTACCGCTTGTTGTCCACCGGGACGATGTCCAGAAGTACCACATAACGTCCATCAGGATGCAGGCCGTTGAAAGAAACGCGTAGCGTGGGAAACATCCTCCTGCAGCAGAACCAAGGTATGTGCGAAAAATTCAGGATGCATAACTATGGACACGTTGGGAGGAACGCTATCAGAAGTTTCACATCACGCAATAACTTGCAGTTGTCTGCCTCTCGCGTTTGTGGTTCGAAGCAGCGTAGTTTCGCGGTACAGCGCTACTGCCGAAAAAAGAAAAAAAGTAAAATTTAGCGCTGTTGCGGACGCAGCGGGGCGGCGGGCTTAGCTTTGCTTTGCGTCATTAGCACTACATACAGCTCGACAGAAAAAAAATGCTGTCGCTTGATTACACGAAGAATATAAACCGACAACATTATTCTTTTTGGTGCCTACCTATTCCTTTCTTCATACTTTCATTCATCCCATCAGAATCAGATGCCATACCATATAACCAGAACAGAGTCCAGAGGTGGATTTAAGGAGGGAGGGTGGGGTGCCCCCCCCCCCCCCCCCCCCCTTTCTCCAAGCGAGAAATTTCCCATAGGAAAACCATGCTGAAAGCTATTTTTTCCAATCAGAAAGTCTATATAGATACATACACAGATGAGACGCAGCGAAAATATTTGGTGTGAATAAAGAACACGTCTTCCTAAACCTGGCGTTTGTAAAATTATAATTACAAGTTTTGAAACGCATTCCCATGCAGTTTTTAAAAATAGGATTTATTGAGTTAGAAGAGCCCTCTTTTTCGTTATTGCATTGTCAGCGTTGTAGCGCACCAGAACACAGCTAAAACTTGCTAACTAGTAGGCTGGCTAACTAATATTGAGTAGTTAACCATTTAATTATGACTATTAGATCTCCTTATTTACTGAGAGTCGTGTAGCCCACCGTAAGAAATATCCATATCAATTTTTATAATTTCGAAAACGCAGTTACCTTCGGCGCTGTGGGCCAGAAAATTTTGGCTGTTTCGACGAGTTACGTGAACACCAGGGGAGGGGTCTCGAAAGCGCATGTAACTTGGCGCTATGTAGCCAGAAATTGTTGGGCCACAGCGCAGAGGGTAACTGCGTTTTTGAAATTATAAAAAGTGATATGAATATTACTCACGGTGGCCTACACGCCTCTCAATAAATAAGGAGACTAACAATAATAGTTAAAAAGTTAACTATTCAATATTAGTTAACCAGCCTACTAGTTAGCCCGTCCTAGCTGTAGTCTGATGCGCTACACCACTGACAATGCTATGCCGAGAAAAGTGCTCTCCTAACTCAAAAAACCTATTTTTAAAAATTGCAGAAAGCGTTAGGTGAAACATACGGTATCTGTTGGGACAAATAACTTCCTCCATCATTTTATTATGTACACACACCAATATCGCTACGCACAGTGGATGCGGCGCTACGAAATTGAGAATATATATATATATATATATATATATATATATATATATATATATATATATATATATATATATATATATATATATATATATATATATATATATATATATATATATATATATATATATATATATATATATATATATATATATATATATGGCGGTGACACCGATGGCCTGAACCGACGGTCGTCGGATAGAATCCTGCGGCTTTGAGCCAGATACGTGCTGTTCGTGCAGATGTTGCTAGCGTCGTGGTGAGTGAACAATCAAATGCCGCTGGCGCACTTAGGAAGAGAAATGCCACGTATTTGCGGCAGAAGCCAACAGAACGCAAACGCAAGGCGCTTGACGGCTTTGATGTGTAGTAAATGTCGTGATGTTGATTTCGTGGAACATATTCGCGGGTTTTGGGCGAAAATGATTAGGTCCGATTGTGTCCATAAAACTTTGTTCGCACATCTCGTTGGAACGCGCCGTCGCGCGCTATGTGCACAAAACCCCGCGATTCCGCGAGCAGGACGTCAAACAAGTGTGTACGGGATAGAGTATGTGAAATATAGGCGCCTATTAATGAACGGGGCACATGCCCGCGTTGAAGATATATAAGTCGGGAGCGCCGAGCAGCAACGTGAAGAGTTCGGAGGCGCTGAAGGGGACTGTTAGGAGGTGTCCGTATGTGAATGTGTCCACAACAAATATACATACTTTTTGATGATGTCGTTCTTCTGAAACGAAAAATTGCAGAATTCATACCTGACTTCCCAGCTAAATGCAACCAAGCTTTTATAAAAGACGCGAGTGCCCTAGCTTAGTGAAACCAACTGAGGGTTGTTCAGAGTCGCGTGGCCTAGTCTGCAGTGTTTTTCGTTCTTTAAAGTTAAGTAGTTAGTGAAGACTAATTAGCTAACTTTTTAATTTTAGGCTTGAGGGACAAAGTGTGAATGCAGAAGTTGTAGATCGTCTTGAAGAACAGCTAGCAGCGCTATTTCGATGAAGGTACGATACGATTTACGTAGTTTATTTATTAGACCTGTCGCGGTGGCTCAGTGGTTAAGGCGCTCGTCTACCGAGCCTGAGTTCCCGGGTTCGTACCCGACCGCGGCGGCCGCGTTTCGATGGAGGCGAAACGCAAAAGGCGCTCGTGCGCTGTGCGGTGCCAATGCACATTAAACATCCCCAGGTGGTCGAAATTATTCCGACGCGAGACCTCCACTATACGGCACCTCTTTCTTCTTTCACTCTCACCTTCCTCCCTTCCCTTACGGTGCGGTTCAGGTGTCCATCGAGGTATGTGAGACATACTGCGCCATTTCCTTTCCTCAAAAACCAATTTACAAATTTACCTCCAAAGAAAGTTATCACGTGATCAGCTGTTGACTCAAATCTCTAACCCAGTACGCATGCAAAGCCTAATCGAGGAAAGAATTCCGGAAAAAAATTTAAGAAAAGCGGTCTGAGACGCGTCTCGGGACGCGGAAGTGGCGCCGTTGTTACGTGGAAGCCAGTAATTAGAAAGTTAGCTATGTTTGGAGAACGAAAAAAAATGCTGCAGACAAGGCCAGGCGACTCTCAACAGATTTCACTTGGCTTCACTGGGCTAGGACACTTCGTGTTTTCTTTAAAACTTGGTTACATTTAGCTCGGACACCATGCTATACATGCCAAACAGTTTTGCTTTGTTTTCGTTTTCTTCAACTTGTGTCTCGTTCCACTTTCGTGCTTTCGCATCGAACGCGCAAAGAAGCCCCTGCGATCGACGAAGCTGCTCGCACCGCTCTCGTCCCGGCTCAGAGAAACTGGCAAGCAAACGCCGCGATGGTCAGCATACAGATGTAGTTTTTACAGCTTGTGAGTTCCTTGCAGTGACATTGAGAGTACAGGTCATCCCGTTTGATGCGTGCGCGCTGGAATTCGCGTTAGCAGTTAGCTTTACTTTACATTTTCATTCATTGTCTTCCTTCCAATGTACGCTTTGTCGATCAGTATAATTTTATTTGTGCATCGTATTCATTCAACTGTTTTCTATGTATCAGCTGGCACTGTTTTCTTTCGTCGGCATACATACGTGCTTTTTGTTTCGGCCATGCACGCTGGAATGCGCACCGCAGGCGGCATCCACGCGCATACATGAATGCATTCATCGACTCTTCGCCTTAAGTGCCGTATTTCTGTTCGTTTTTAGAAGAACTGATATACGAGTTGAGGGGCCCTCAAGCCGCAATCGTGGGCTTGAGCATGGCCTCTTCCACTTCTCTGGAATGGAACAAACCTATGTTGTTTTCCCCGCCCATTGTTAGTGCTAAATCTTCCCGTGTTGCTTTGTTGTGGTCGGCCTCTGGTGGAGTGGCATGCACATACCCACAGAAGGAGACTGGCTAAAGTGCAATTTTAACTAACAAAAGGAGTCTCCCTGCGGCAATGATGCAATCATGAAGATAATCGCACACTGGTTTAGGACCTATCCCCTGGCGCTTGCTGCAAATAAGAAAGCTCCAGATAAGCTCTTCGCAGAGAAGCAAACCGCCGACAGGAGAGGTGAAAGTGATCTAGTGATTCAATTTCGCCACATGCTTCACAAAGGTTAGACAGGAGAACCGCGATGGGCGGAAATAAATATTTAATCGTGCTATTTTGCACCGCAAGATGGGCATGGACACCTCGCATTGTCGTGAACTGGTGAACTGCATAAGCGGACACTCCAAGGGAATGCCAAATGCTGAAAATCCGCTGCAGCAAGGAGAGGCTCATGACTCAAGGAGTGCAGACATTGAAAGCGGGCTGTTGTGAAATGCAACGTGTTTGGAATAAATGGGTACACATGTCCGCGAATGGCAGACATTGCTAAAAAAAGAAAATCAGCCATCACAACAGAAGCAATGCCGAAATGTCCACAAATACCCAGTGAAAACGCACTTCTTTAACATGTGGGAATGAAAAATCAAAGAGAACGGCTCGGAAGAGCGTCCCTCGAGCCTTCGAGCGCAGTCAGGACAGAAAGGCTGTCAGCAAGTATAGTAACCTGATTAATATTGCAAGTGAAAGGCCAACACAATCGCCAGAAATTCAGCAACGAGTATAGGCGTGTAATCAGGGCCCGAAATGAGTAACTCCAGTCAAGAGCCCTGGAATAAATGCCAGTAGCTGCCGTTTCGCTTCGCTGGGAGGCGTCTGTGAAAAGTGCAGTATGCGTAGGAAAATTGTCCAAATAGTCCTCTACAAGGCCGTTTAACACATTTGCCGACTTTACAATCAGTGGCAGTGTTCTTGTCCTTCTTTCTTATATATTTTTGCTGCGACCGAGCCATGGATGGTTGTGCGCCGACGAGACGACGACGACGAAGTGCTCGAGGAGGCGCGTGCGGCGGCGGGGCTCGCGGTCTCCCAGCGCGAGAGTGCACGGGGCGTTCGATCGAACCGGACGGCGTCGGAGACCATGGGCTGCCGGAGGTGGACCGCGCTGTCGGCGCTGGTGATTCTTTTCGTCGCGGTGGCCGTGCCCGTCATGCTGGCGGGTAGCGATGCACCGGACGAGGAGCAGCCGGAGCAGCCGGTCGTCTCCGCCGAGCAGGCAGCCAGCGGGGCCAGCATGGACGAGGACGAGCGGCCACAGGAGCAGCCCCCCGATCAGCAGCAGCAGCAGCAGCAGGAGCAGGCGGGCGAGTCCTGGGCCAGGGGCGAGGGGATGCAGCAGCCGACGGCCTCCGCTGCCTCCGCCTCCACCGCCACCGCAGCCGGCGTTGCCGACAGCTGCGGTGACTGCTCGGGGTTTTGCGAGGCCAAGAGCTCCGACGATGACGACAAGTAGGTCTGGTAGGCCTCGCTCTAGGCCCCAAGGCGCCCGGCTTTGGAAGTTGTGGCTTGTCAGCGCTGGTGCAGCACGCTTCAGCGCACGCTTAGGCAGATCGCACCGCGGTTCGACCAGGTCGAGGTCATTTTACAGCAGTTGCTGGAGGGGGCTTTATACGATGTAAATGGCATCGTATGTCGTAACTGAAATCTCCCGCCTTCAACCATGCGCAGCGTTGCCCAGGCTGGCCTGAGCCGTAATGAACGTGTAATGAACCCCCCCCTCCCCCCCCCCCCCCCCCCGTAATGAACCCCGCCCCCAGGAGAGGGCGAGAAGTTCGTTCTCGGGAGCACTTGCTGTCAGTGGCTTTATGCGGGCGTAACTTGTTATGCACAAGTCTAGCCCACGACAATGCGTTCTTGGGGCCGGCTCCTTCGCTTTCGCACAGGGTGCTGATCGTTGAATCTTCTTGTCAGCGACACTATCGCACGGACGCCACTGAGTTTCTGCCAGCGCCTTCTGGCTCCGACAAGTCAAGCCTAGAGTGCCTCGATGCGGGCGCTCTCCCCCCCCCCCCCCCCCCCCCCCCCCCCCCCCCCTCCTTGCTCCCGCTCCCGCGCATCGAGGCATCCTAGTTAAGCCAACACCTTCTAGAGAGTTCTCCAGAAGGTGTTGGTCAAGACCGTCCTACGATTGAGAGAGAGGGGAGGGGGGTGTCACAAAGTGTGTGCATGCCTTATTTTTCTTTTTTCTTTTGCGACCGAAGTGGCCACGGCTGGCCACGGCGCCGGTTGTATGCGGGCATGTCGCGATGCGGCGGCGACGGTTTTGCACCCCTCGCGGGGCCAGTTGACCACTCGCGACACTGGAGGGTAAAGGCTACTCCGCCCCCACCCCAGGATTATCGCCGGGAAGCGAGCGCTTGGCCGATGTAGGGACGGGAAGTGGCCGGTTGAATGCCCGTAGCACCTCTCCCGACCTTGGCAAGTTAGCATCGCTTCTCGTTAGGGCCGTAGCTTTCCCTCGTGTCCCCTTCAGTTTCCTCGTGTTTCTTCTCCCCCCTTCTCAGCGTCTGTAAACCGTTAATGCACGGGGCCTTGATTATTCGTTTGCTTTTTTGTTGTTGTTGTTTGTCACGAGAACGCGGTGGCGGGAAAACCGCGAGCCGGGCAGTTGGCTTGAAGATTTCGGTGCGTGCGGACGTGTGTGAGGTCAGCCAGGGAAGTGGTCGGCAAGCGAGCTAAGGCGGGTGTCTGACGCGTAGAGCGCGGCGACGGCGGCCCCGAAGACGCGTGACCCAAGTTCGCCCGTATCCGCAACCCCCCATCAGCCCCGCGCTCCTCCGCAGCCCGACGCTCCCTGCGACCGGACCTTGCCACTACGCAGCTAAGCCACCGTTTCAACCCACTCGCTTTACTGTTTTCTTTGTCCTGTCGCTCTTTCTTCTCGTAGCCTTTTGTACAGTATTGCTTTGTTTTGATTTTTTGATTTGATTTGATTTATTTGTTTCCTTTCTGATACAGAAAGAGGAGCAAGAGCAAAAGGCGGAACGCCTGACGGTGGCTCTTGCCCCGCATACAGTTTGGCACAAACAGTCATTTAACATAGTTTTACACAAAAAGTTCCACACCAAGGTCTTCGGGGGGAAATAAGAAAAAAGTCACAGCACTGAGGGAAAAAAAGGGTAAATAAATTATGCGAGAAAAAAAAAAGAAAAAAAAACGCGTATGTAACAAACAATAGACCGTGCATGCCAACACAGAATACTTAGTACAAAGAAGCACAAGCAAGTACACAATTCTGAAACATGGTTGTTGCAAGTTTAGCAACATGATAGCAAAATCATAATAGCAACACACAACAGCCAGCAAGGTTCAAAACGATAATGCACTCCCAGAAAATGAAACTATGGACAGAAACATCGCAGATTAATTGAATTCTAAGTTATTTTCGAGCAGCAGAGCTTTAAGCGTGTTCTTAGAGACATTAGCACTCAGATCTGTTAATTCTTGTATTTTGTTCAGAAGGTTAGCTGTTTGATATTCAATAAGTTGTCGCCCATAATTCGTCCTTACTTTGGGTGGCCGTAATGTTTCCCTACGAAGTGAGTATGCAGGAGCTGCACTAGTTTCGTACACTGTAAAGCTTCGCTTTTTTTATGTACTGAAATAATTTGAAATAATAAACTTGATTGGCCTTTAACATTTTATATTTCAGAAAAAGCGGTCTTGTACGCAGTAATTCCGGTGGGCCGTGATATTGCTCAAACATTCTTAACACTTTTTTTTGCAGGCTAATTAATCTTGTGTAGTTGTGACTTGTAGTAGTACCCCAAACTAAAGCACAGTAGGAAAGCTTTGAATAAAAGAGTGAGTAATAAAGAACAGTCCGTAACCATTGAGGGATGAGTGGGAAAATCTTAAAGAAGCAGCCAATTGTTTTACTAAGGTCAGCTATGAGGCTGTTCACATGAGAATTCCATGATAAGCTTTCCTCAAACCACACACCTAAAAATTTCTGGGCTTTGACTTGAGCTATTCCTTTACCATCAAACAGAATATCTATGGCAGAATTCCTAGGCTTGTTTAGTGGTGCAAACAATATGTATTCGGTTTTCTCAATGTTCAAACATAATTTATTTGTGCTTAACCAAGTAGACAAGTGGAGCAAATAGTTATTGACAGCAAGTTCAATTTCCGGGAGCGAATGGCTAGAGAAAAAGACGTTGGTATCATCTGCATACATGATCAGTTTTGGGGTATAAGGGATAGAGCATAAATCATTTATGTATGTTATGAACAGCAAGGGCCCGAGAATAGATCCCTGTGGAACGCCTCTTTTAGCTCGCAGAACTGGAGATGTATATTTATGAAAACTGACATATTGATACCGGTTTGACAGATAGCTTTTTATTAATACTAGTGGTATTCCGCGGATCCCATACCTGTTCAGTTTAACTAGGAGGACATCGTGACACACAGAATCAAATGCTTTGCGTAGATCTAGAAATAATCCAAGCGTATATTGTCTTTGTTCAAAATTTGTTATTATCTCATTCTTTATGTTAAGCAGGGCTATAACGGGCTGTATAGTAATCGCCCTGATGTTTCCTTCTATGTGTTAATTGTAGTGTTTGTGTTCTCATTCTGTGTTCTTCGCGTCGCGCTTATGTATTGACGCTACTTTGTTGGGCGTAGTGTTGTAACTGGTTGTTGTTATCCGTTGCCCAAGTAAAGATTCTTGCTTGTTAATAACTTGCCTACGCCTCATGCCTCCGGTCAACGGCTAATCAGGCGTGGCGCCTATCGCCGGTCAGCAGTCGATCCTCATCTTTTTGCACGCGGGGTGGAGACGTTTGTCGCTCCTCCCCCTCCAAACTTACGGAGAGTGCAGTGGTGGGCAGGTTGGCCCGATTAATTATAATTTCGGCGCCAACCAAACATCTAGTCGCCCACAATATCGTGACAGGGGGAGAAGCGACATTGCAGCCATGCCAGCAGCTCGCACGATGATGTAATCCACTGTTCCACATAAGTGATGACACATCGCGACGAGTAAACGAATCGAGACGTCCGTATTTCATCTCTCAAGTTGTTTGCAGCACTGTGAAAGGTAGAGCTCTCACGTCCAGTCAGGGCCAAGGAGCAGTGTTGTGACTGATCTTTCAACAATTATTGCAGTAACTGAAAAAGGTCGTTCAGGATGTATAGAAAGTACGGCGAGCGTTTCATCTACTGCTTAAACTAGGAGAGAAAGTCTGCACGAACACAGCACTGCGGAGGCCTGCTGCGAAGTGGTGCGCCGCCATCCGCAAATTTTCGACCGCCGATTCGGCCGAGTCTCCTGCATGCAGTCATGGCGGAGCCACCATTCGCGGGGTGAGGGGCGCGGAGAAACACGTTTTGTAGCGCACGCCGTCCTGATTTAGCTCATATCGCCGCATCCTTCTGAGTATTTCACAAAGCCGTGTTCAGACGCATTTGGTTACGTTGCCAGTAAGAGAGTATCCGCTCTAGCCACAATGGCCGCCACTTTGGCGTACATGGAGCACGGCGAACGGTCGCGCGCATGTCTTGCACCTGCTCCGGCCTGCACCGCTGAAGCAGCGCGCTGTACAACCAACTGCATGGCGCACGTGACGTCACTCGAATACCCCCTACACAGTAGCCAAAAGCAATATCCGCCACTTATCTTAACAAAGCTTTCTATACGATTCTGTAAGCCTACGTTGTGCCAGGCAGCATTAGCGTTGCACATTGGGATAGATTCAAGCAGTTCTAACACCAGGTGCTTTTCCTTGTTCTCTACCTTTTTTTTTACAGGTGATAGAACATGTTACAAAATCGCTTCCGGTTGCTGAATGGAGTCTCCTCATCAAGCTGGATCGTGGATAAACGGCCACCCACTGCCCGCACCGGCAGACGTCTAAATTGCTCTCCGGCTCACGCCCCCCACCCTACACTGGCCTGTGCTACATGCAGGAAATCCCAGCCCCACTGTCGCTGGTTGTCCCAACATTGTACTGTTTGAGAGCGCAATAACTTGTGAAAATAACTCAATAACAAGTCTGTGAAAACTTGTCTGTGCCTTTATTTTAAACCTCTGCAACTTAAATGCATACCTACTTGTAAATGGTATAAGACACGGTGCGGTACTGTATGGTGTATATATTGTATGGTACGGCGTCACTCATAGCCATGAGTCGCTTTGGGACGTTAAACTCCCATAAACCAAAACTGTGGAGGGCTCCGGATTAATTTCGACCACCCTGGATTCTTTAACGTGTCCTGACGTCACGCAGCATTCCGGCGTTACTGAATTTTGCCTCCATCGAAATACAGCCGGCGTGGCCTGGAGTCGTTACTGAATTTTGCCTCCATCGAAATACAGCCGGCGTGGCCTGGAGTCGATCCTGCGTCCTTGGGCTCAGTTGCCGAAGGCTCTACAAGCCACCGCGGCGGGCGCCTCTAAATGGCGTATTTTCAGCCACTAAACCGCCGCACGTTGAGGTCGACACCACAATGATGAAACTGCTGAAGGAGTTTGCTTTTTATGCATTTACTTAGCAACGAACATGGACACAAATTTTGCAGCACAAAACCATAGAGGGAAGATTCGGCTTTCGAGGCATGCCACTTAATTTAAACGTTCGTCTATTAGGCGCTATTGCAGTGGCGCCGGTGTGCAGATATAAGCCGCGGGAAAGCAGCTGCGCAAACAGAGTGCACGAAGGATGAGCGACGCCAGGAGTTTGGCAGCACAGAAGCAGCGCGTCTTTTGCTTCTCTCTGTTCCCCACCACGGTGCGCGCCTTTCGCGGCTGCACGGCAGCGCAGTGTGCAAACGAATTCTGACACTCTGCTGAGAGACAAGGCCTTTCGACAGCGTACCCGTGCTATCATCATGAAGAGCAAGTGGCCAGCGTGCCGCGGAAGGTGCGGGACGAGGAGAAGCCATTAAATGGCGCAGGAGCAAAACAAATGGGCAAAAGGAGAAACAAAGAACGCACGGGAGGTGGATCTTCCACCAAGAACAAAAGCAGGCACCCAGTGCAGCCAGGCGCGCGAGCAGGGCACGTCAACCGTGATCTCTTCACGTCGTCCATCAGCGCCAATTTTTGCGTAACTGTTGCTTTCGCTTCGTCGCTTGTGTTTTCATTGCAGGCGAGCCACCCTTCCTCCCCGCTTATTCCCCCGAGTCGTCGTTTGTGCGGAGGATGTTATATGCATATCCGTCACATTGCGTTTGCCAAAAAAAAAAAAAGAGAGAGAGAGAGAGGGCTCGCCGTATGCGGCGCCCCGCGCGCTTTCGTCCCCCGTCCTACTGCGCGCGCTTCTATTTTTCTTCTCTTCGCGCCATCATCCCGCCACGAAGAAAAAGCAGCCTTTGACGCTGAGTGCTCGCTGGAGACCTGCAGAGTTTAACGCACACGTGTTGCGGCCGCGCGCGCACGCACACTGGCGCGTGCCATGGGACGCGGCAAAGCACCGGCGGCGGCTGCCGCCTGCATGCGGCTGCTGCGGGTTTCCTCGGCTGCACGCGTTTTCCCGAACGTGGACGCTTGGCCTTTTTTTGTGGGCGGCGGTGCGGGCTCTTTCTTTTTCGTTTCTCTCTCCCTCTCCTTATACACGCCCGCACGGCTGCATGAATTATTTAGGACGGGTAGCTTTTGACGATGACACTGCGTGGAAGTGCGTGTGTATACGCACCACGCGGCGGCGAACACAGACGGCGTCCCAGTTTAGCTCGCAGAGATCCCGTCGCTTTAAGGTGCTGCGCGAATGAAGACGGCTCGTATCGTGCTTAAACTCAACTCCCTGCGTCACTGGCCAGTGGTGCATGCAAAAAAGCCTTTGCTCCGTATCACTGTAAATTTTTTTACACCATTTAAGGTGTAATGCAGTCTCAAGGCTAACAGCCTGTGAGTTTTGTAGCGTCGCTTGACGGTGGCACGTCCACGCTGAGCGAATACCCTGTGTTTGGCGACGTAGGACGCGTGCTGCGTTCTCTGCAGCGTTCGGTGTCCCTCACAGTGCGCAGGCCACTGCTGCAGCGGCCTGTGACTTCTTCTTCTTCTTCTTCTTCACCTCTTTATAATGGCACATACCCACGTGGGGGGATTGGCCAAGGCGTAGTGGTATACATAAGAAAATTTTCATAGGATTAAACGTGAATTTTGAAAAATGTATTCATGAAAAACGACAGAAGAATATTTGAAGTGAAATAACAAAGAACATTTTTGCGAGAATAATAATAATTAAAAAACAAAACAAAAAAAAACTCCGAGACTTTTAAAGGAGTTAGCAAATCAACCTACCAGTTGCAATTATGTAATCATGTAGATTCCCACAAATTGAACTCAAAGCAAATCCTTTGGCGCTCGCTCCGAACGATAACAACACTGGCATAGATAACGGGAGCCCTAACCTGGAGAGAGGAACCTCCAGGTAAATCTTTCTCTGAAGTGCGAACTTCGGACAGTAGAGCAGGAAATGGTCCACAGATTCAACGACCCCGCATGAGTCACATAGGTTTGTTGGAGACCACCCACATCTGCATAGGTATAAATTTAAACTGGGAATCCTGCACCGCAGTCGCGTCATTGATACCTCACACTGCCTGGTTTTACACGAACGGACGTTCCATTTATACGCTAAGTGCTGATAATCAGCAGTATTTAGTAGGGGATCGCGTAACCTGGCTGATATGTGTTGGAACCGCTGAAACCTGGAGATCGCCAGCAGACTGAAATTCGGGACGGGATGCGTTACTGGCCCGTCAAGAGCTGACCTTGCTAAATAATCAGCCACCTCGTTGGAATGAATGCCTGCATGACCAGGAACCCAGACAAAACGGACCTCCTTTAAAGTGGACGGGACAAAAAATCGCAGGAAGCGGCACAAAAAATATTTTTGGGAAGTTTCAAGGGAGACTAAAACTGACAAACAATCAGCCAGGATGATAACGTGAGATACATGACACGGAATTTTGTGCAGGGCCATTCCAAGAGCCAAAAATTCCGCAAAGAATTTGGGGATATAATCTGGGATGCGGACAGAATAGCTCCATGCCAAATCCTGCGAAAAGATGCCAACTGCAGCTTTTTGGCCGCTGACGGAGGCATCAGTAGAAAGCACCACATGATGGGGGAATTCCGCGTTATGACCAGAAAGAATGCCGTTTAAAATGTTTGTGGGCATGTGTTTCGCATGAGATGGGAAGATGTGGTCAAAATGGAATTCCACTGCTGCCGGCGTGTCGTCAACCCACTGCAAGGAACTGAGATCAACACCAATCGGGGTTAAAAGTTTCTGCGTTAAGGTAATTTGTGGCATTTTATACCGTGGCCAATGATGGTAAAAAAAATAAGGCCTGCTGAGACACAAAAATAGGAGTACTGACATTAGTCATCGGGTCCAACGACCTGAGGAAAGTTCGCACAGTGAGTATTTGAAAGCGGGAAATTAAATCGGGCATACTGGCTTCGAGATAAAGCAGGGCATTTGAAACTGATTTTGGGAGACCAAGGCAGAGACGTAGAGCGCGCCTTTCCAGTAAGATTAGGGGTTGGACCTTGTAGTTTGCGCTACCAGAGAACAAAACGCAACCAAATTCAAGTATAGGTCTTACATAAGCTTTGTAAAGTAACAATAATGTGTCGCGGCGCATCCCAAACCTTTTATTGGCGATTCGTGTCAGCCGGCCTAGAGCGCGTTCTCCTTTACGCACGTTGTTCTTGATATGAAGGCTCCAATCTAAGGTTGGATGGTAAGTAACACCTAGATATGTAACAGATTCCACTTGTGGAATCAGATTAGAGTGATGGGCTAATGAAATGTACAAAGGCGTGTCTGGAGGAAATACCAGTGTGCCACATTTGTTAACATTCAGGGATAAATTAATACGGTGCAACCAAACTCCAAGAGCATCCAAATATCCCTGCATAATCTGGTAAAGCGAATGGATATCCGTGGCCGAGGCGAAAAAAGCTATGTCGTCTGCATACACAAAAACTGTTATATCAGGACGGATGGGGATGTCACTGACCAAAATATTAAAAAGCAGCAGTGATAGTACCGAGCCTTGCGGCACTCCTCTTGATTGATGGTAAGTATTAGAACGTAGGGTACCCTCTGCGCAGTAAAAGTATCTGTCCTTTAGAAATTCAGATATCCATGCATAAATGTAGGTTGGAGGATGTAACTGCGCAAGTCTGTCAAGTAAAATAGTATGTTCTACACTATCATAGGCCTTTGCTACATCAAGAGTCACCAAAGCTGAAACTTCTCTTCTGCGTATCGAGAGCCGGATTCTACTCTCAAGATCCACATGCGCGGTCCATATAGAGCATCCGCGACGAAAGCCAATCTGTGCTGGGCTAAGGCCATTAACATCCTGAACATGTTTTGTGAGACGGCTGTGCACTACCCTTTCAATTAATTTGACTAAATTTGAAGTTAGTGCAATTGGCCGAATATTATCTAAAACGTACCCTTTACCAGCATCTTTCCTCAATAAAATAATTTTCGCTATCTTCCAAATGCTTGGAATCCATGCATTGTTCAATGAAGTATTGACAATATCTAAGAGGTTGCTTGTGAAATCCTTGGCTAAAATTTTAATCATACCAACAGTGACACCATCTTGCCCGGGAGCTGCAGGGTGCATCATTGCTAGGACTGAGAGGAGCTCTGACGCATCAACCTCGGTATAATCTGAAGAGGGTGTGATTGCGCGCAGAGGGACATTTCTTTGAGTCTGGAAACGTACCGCTAGTCCCTGAACAATACTATCCAGGGTTTCCTGAGCCTGTTGTGGGGATAACACTGTTGAAGAATTAAGGTGAGGGACTGGAGAACTCTTGTTACGTTCCATAAATCTATACAGGGCCTTCCGATTACGAGGATTTGAAAGATAAGTGTTCAAATTTTGGTTATAGTCCTCCTTGGCTTTTGCAATTGTTCTTTTGAAAGATGCAGAGAAAAATTTGTAATTTAACCAATTTGCTGGACTCTGGTTGCAGGATAGCCTCTTCCAGGCCGCTTTTCTGCAACGATAGGCCTTCTCACATTCTTGTGTCCACCAGGGAGACGGCTGTTTATTAGAGACTGCTGCGGGCACAGTGAATATTGCATGGTCTACTGCACTTTGCAAAAATGAAACCGCCTGCTGAGCTCTGTCATCCCGGCTAGTACTGACTATAGAGGCAAGTGAGGCGGACAGCAAACTTTTATAAATATTGTGGTCGACAAATTTATGGTTTACACAACTATTTTTGTGCGGAGATAACCGGATAGTGAAAGTTATAGGAAAGTGGTCACTAGAAGTACCCGAATCTTCTGTCAACCAGTCAGTCACCTCAAGCCTACCTGCCGATAATGTTAAGTCAATGGCTGAGCGAGCACCACCTCGCATAAATGTTATATCTCTTGAATTACAGCAGCGTACAGCATTTGCAGACAGCCACGACCAGAGAAGCTGGCCGCAGGAATCAGTGCGACTTCCCCATTCACTGTGGTGGGAATTAAAATCTCCCGCAATAACTACACTACTTGCGCCAGCCACCAAGCTGTCTAAGCAGTCTGTCCTCTGTACACCTAAAGGAAAGTAGGTATTAGCAATTGTAATATCAGCACACTGCGGAAATGAAATTTTGAGCGCTAAAAGCTCACAGTCAGGGAGAAGAATTTTGTTAGAGATAGATGCCTGATGACATATGTGTTTAGAAAGCATGATTACCAATCCGCCTCCCCTACCAGCATTTCGATCTAATCTGAAAACTCGAAAGTTTTTCATTGAAAATGATTTATAAGGTGATAACCACGTTTCTTGTAAAAGCACGATATCAGGGTTGTGTTTCCGAATAAGTAGTTCTAGATCTGGAAGAGAAGATAATACCGAGCGGCAATTCCATTGTAACACTTTGATGCCTGCCATGATTACTGACCAATTGAAGAGGCAGACACCGCCTCTTTGAGGATATCAGCATTGGGAAGAAGTTTTGGTGGTCCTTTTCTAGCTTTCATCTGATGAGAACTAGATTTAGATGGAGACGAGGAAGCACGACGCTTCTGCGTAGAACACGACATTTCAACATCTGTTGCGCAGATATCGGTGCAACATGCATTGCTAGGTAGAGAGATGTTAGGTGTGACCTGGGAAGCATCAGGAGGTGATGCTGAGCTGCTAGCAGTAGCGGCAGAAGCTGAAACAGACGCAGGCTTCGCTGCCAGAACGGATGGAGATGGTGACACAGATTGAACTGCAATAAACTGAGCCAACGCCTCAGAAAATGTGTTTAGCATACGCTCAACAACATTGTTAAGGGCTTTTTCTACAGTGAAGACAATGGAGGCAGTCAAGTTGGACTCAATATCCCCAACAGAAGCGCGCACACGACTAGCGTATGAATCCTTCTTCCTGTTAAGAAGAGCGTAAGCATCGGCTCTTGAGCACCGCTTCTCTGTGATAATGTCTAACAAGCTACGCTCCTCACTGCGTTTTGCGCAGTCGGCATCATCTGCTGGGTGGTTATTACTGCAGAGGCAACAATGAGGCTGTTCTGAGGTGCAGTTATCCGCAGCATGACCTTCGCCACACAAACGGCAGCGGGTCTCTGACTTGCATGCTTTGCCGCTATGCCCGAACCGCCAACAGTTGGTGCATTGAAGTGGGCGCGGTTGCAGAGTGTCTACACGGCATACAATAGGCCAGATTTTTAGTTCAGTAGGGCAGGAAGTGCCAGCAAAAGTTGTTATTACCGATTCAGTAGCAACACGCGAGCCGTTTATTTCTCTACTGCACCGATATACCGAAAGGACTCCAACACCTGCATCCTGAAATTCTTCTAGAATTTCTTGCGGGGAAGATGCTGGGTCCACACCGCGTACAATGCCCTTGACGCATGCAAGCTGCTCGGGAATGAATGCTTTTACCGGTAGTGAACTGAAAATTTTGCACTGCAGCAAGTCAGCCACACAAGCGATATCGGACGATTTGCAGACAATGCCTCTACGGCCAAATGGGCGCACTTCAGAGATCTGAAGATAGTTGGCTGTCAATGATCGTAGTTCCTGTTGAATAACTTTGGGTGTTTTCATTTTGATCGCCCCCTCACCGATTGGGACGAGAGCCACAGGAATTGCCTCAATGCCATTTTTCTGGAAGCACTCAAGCGGCAGGCTTTGGGCTGGCAAGCTGGCAAACCAAGCTGCCGACCCTCCACCTGGGGAGGTCAAAGACATCTCACAGCGAAACGCCCCCTCAGGTTCACATTAACCTAACCTTAGCCTAAGCCTTGGCCAAAACCCCCCAACGTAGAACGGCCTCACCAGTGAAGAGCAATCCGGAACCACCAGGAGAAGCAGAGTCCAGCAGCACAGTCCAGAAGCAGCAGCGTTCGAGCCACGTCGCGTTCCACCTGTTGGCGTTCCACCTGTTCGGCAGTACTGACGCCTCTAGTTCTGTAGTGTTCTTGTTCTTCTTCTTCCTCTTCTTCCAGATCGCACTTCTCCCTCGTTATGCTACGCCCCTCTTCCCTTTTCCCCAGATCAGGGAAGCCAGCCGGAGCACCCTACTGGTTAACCTCCCCGCCTTTCCTCTTCCTCTCTTTTCCAGAGGCTGTTAGCCCTGGGACAAGCGAACACCCTTGTTACACCTATTAGGGCATTCAAATTTTTACAGTAATATATATGCTTGCAGAGCAACAAAATATAAAAAATAACGACTGCAATGCAGCCACTTAATGTCGCGTGGTATCTGGTACTAATGGAAAGAGTCAATGTACGAGAACAAAGGGAAATTCTCTCGCTCGAGTAATGAGCGATACACTAAACACAGGTAGGCGCAGTAGTACGGATAAGAACGAATTGCATCTGAAAAAAGAAGTACTCGCCAAGGTGAATTATGAAGAAAATTAAACGTGCAAAGATGTTTCGGCACCTCTATAACGGGTGCCTTGTTCACGCTGAGACAGAAACAAATGGGCCGTTTTACGAAGAAAAAAACGTGGCGAACAGAGTGTATGTATATGTCGGGTAGATTGCCCCGCGTCGTGTTTATCGCTTCGCTTTTCATCTGAATGTGAAGAAACTCCTTGAGCAGGCGCACCGGTGAAAACTTTCTTTTTCAGGTATGCGCACAGTATCCCAGTAAATCAAGTGGCCCGTGTTTTTACGGTGTCCTGCTAGGGCGTTGGAAGCCACTTTTCCGTTCTTGACGTCAAGCTGATGTTCTTTGAACCACCTTCGAAATCCCCTGTCCCGCCTACATAGGTTGCGTTGCGTTCTTCGCAAGGAATTTTGTAGATCGTCGACGCCAGGGTAACTTGTCTCCTCTAGCGGGTCGTGCCAGGCTGTTTGTGAGCTTGCTAGAAGGGACGTGGGCCACTTTAACTTCGTAGTCGGCTAATATCCTGGATAAAGTTTCGCTGACACCACGGGCACATGGGTGGTGGTGGTGGTGGTGATGTGACACTTTTATTAGAACATCCTTTCTATTAGGCGTTCAGTACGTCCTGGGCCAAGGCGACGAGGGCACTTTGCAGCCTCAGATCCAGGGAGGCGAGCCAGATGGGCCACGGTGGGGGTGGGGGTGGGGGGAAAGGATAGGCGGGGGCTGGAAGGCTGCGTGGCACTGTGTAAGGCAGTGTTCTATTCTGCATATGTGTGTGGACAGTTTGGGCACTGAGGTGTGGAAGTGTACCGGTATAGATAAAGTTTGGCTGGTGTATGTAGGAGATTAAACTGTATTCGGCGAAGAATGCGAGCTTCACGGATCGATAAGGATGGGTGTGGTGGTGGTAAATCAGCTAAGTACAATTTTTGCTGCTAGATTTTATTTTTTTTTTTCGGGAGGGATTCAAGGCAATTTTTTGTACCGGGGGGAGGCGCTTGGCGGTGCATGCTCAACAAGGTACTTCTACGAGGTCCAGTACCCCCCCCCCCCCCCCTCCCCCCACTTCTTGAATACATGCCTTTCTTCAGGATAGAATGGGCGTTACAGCATTAGAAAAGCGAAACGGCAAGCTAGCTGTATCTTTTTTTTCTTACAAGGCGGCAAGTGTGGGATTCGCTTATAGGATGAGGCAAGTAATGACATGTTGCGACAATTGAGGGATGCTAACGCAATATGTAACGCGCTTATTACGCTTGCCCGACTCTGACGGATTAATTAGGACGTGGTAACAATAGCAAGGTATGTCGGAAGCTCGTGACCTACAGCCTCTGCGTCTCTGCGCGCTTGTTTACTTCTCCTCGCTCGGTTGTTTGAAGAGCGACCACTAGAGGGGCGCTACGGCCATTCACCGTGCATTACCTATGAGTTTGTGAGATGTTTAGTTATTATTCTTCAGCCGGCAAATTCAGCGAGGGAGATTTGGCCTGCATTTTTTTTTTAATGCAGAAATGCCTCTATAACGTCTACATAACGCGACCACCCATTCCATCGGTCGTTCCGCAGTTTTCCCGTAGGAATACTTTTGCGCCACTATGCCAAGCGCTTCGTTAAGCGTGGATATTGAAACATCCATCACGCATCTAAGAGCAACGAAGCACTAAGACACACTATAGCAAGAGAAGTGACGGTGTTGGTGCACGGTTCGAAAACTGTGCAGTTCGCAGCGTACAAACCGGACGATCCGCGAAGGCAGCCACAATGGCGAGCAACAAAAGCTACAGGGGACAATAAAAATGGAAATTCGAAAGTAACAACCTGCGATTATTTTAAAACAAGTAAGCTTCCTAGTCACATTACACAGCGGCCAGGGACAAGACGCCCGTAATTCACGGCTATCAAGAAACCAAGGGAAACTCGGCAGAATCCAAGCTCAAAAGGCAGCGCATACGCGTCACAGCCACATTTTCCTTGGCAAAGGCAGCTGACCCTGTTTAGCCGTTGGCACATCGCGGCGGCCGTGCTGACGTATATTGACGGCTCCGCGCAACAAACATGTATCTGCCTCTCACCGAACCGGGCGACTTTGATCTGGACAGGTTTCGCAATTGCACTTTTCTCGCACCGTCGCGTACTGCTTCGAATGCCCGCGACGCAGCGGCGCTAAGCCGGGAACAAGGCGCGTGCGACTCCGTGGAGGGAGCAACTCTTTCATTGTGCCTATAAAAAATGCAGCTTTTCTCGGAGAAAAGCCATGGCGCGTTAAAATGCATGCCGTCATCCCCGACGACGGCGTGTGTACAGCGAGGCGAAGTGCGGCGCTTCGGCGCGTAATAAGCAGCATGGAACGGACAAAACTAGAAACAAAAACCCGAACCCGCGAAGAAAGAAAGAAAAAAAAGGCGCCATTCGCGCGTCTCGCGCTTTAAATATTCATAACGCTTATCGCTTGCCTCGTTCACACGTCAGCTCCAATTGAGTCGTGCTGTAACCTGTCGTCGCAGGAACTGGCGAAACCAGAAACCAGTTAAAAAAAAAAAAAGAAAGGCAGGAAGCTGGGAGGAAAAGCTGGAAAGAAAAGTTTGTGTTGGTGCATATTTTAGCAATATTGATGATATTTTTTTTCTGTATATGGTGATGCATGGCTTCAACGAAAAAGGAAACATAGTGCAGAACTATCTTGTACTCTGAGGTTAATAACCATTAGAAAAGCGAAAAAAAGTATGCTATTTGGGGCAGTCCACACATACGCAGAAAGCAAACGCGATGAGCAGTAATCAGACGAGCGCCGTTAAGTTGCTTATACCGACATGCCTTTACAAATGCGTTTCATGACGTCGTTCTTCCGGTTTGCTATGAGCTTACATCGACCTCAACTTGGTCCAAACATTGAAATATTGAATCAAGTTTATTTCAGGTGGCTTGGACGGTACTGAGTTTTGAATATATTGCCGCGAACCGCAAGTACACCGTACTTGAATGCGCCGATAGTACTTGCCATAGATACCGCGTATGGCTCATCGAACTCTTTTGTTCTAATAAGGCATTTTAGCCACGCCCACGCCGAGGCATTCGAATAAACTAGCCACGCAGAAAGAGTTCACTGACACCAGGAAACAGCGACAGTCGTGTACTGACATTCTTCCAACGCAAAAGTATATGGGAGAGGGATCTGGTACTGCATCGATATGCAAGTCGACATCTGCGCATCCATCAGTTCGACGCAGAAGTGCGCGTTCACACCAGCGAGTCGTGAAGGTCGCGCGACCGGTTCTGGTCGATTCGCTACGGTCGCGGAGTCGAAAAGCGCATTCACATTGGTGAATCGCACAGGTCGTGCGACCGTTTTTTTGGTGGATTAGTAAAGCATATTCGGAGTCGAGAAACGCGTTCATACCGGCAAGTTGCAAAGGACGGACGGCCGGTTTTGGTCGAATCGTTATGGTCGCGGAGCCTGAAACGCCACTTCTTCGGAGAAGCCGCTCGCTGACCGCCTTTTTGCGACGTCATATGTCGCAAAACTGCTTGGCGAATCCGCGGCGCTGCGAGAGATCATCCAGCGCCACGTCACGTTTGCTTACATCTGGCTTCTAGTAGGGCTCCCCGATGGCCAGCGGGTATCCAGGTAACTTAGCTTCCCGTAGTGTTCCTACACTGCAAACCGGAAAACTCCCAAAAAGGAGTAAATGGCTCATCGCGTAGCGCACTCCCGAAAAGGGGTTTTGATACTCCTCAGAATAGGAGTATATCGTCTACTCCTCTGTTTGAAGGGGTACTTTCGGAGTGCTGGAAGGAGTGAAGTGTTACCACTCTCTAGACGGGAGTTTATTTAGGAGTAAATTTGCGATCACAAAGGAGTTAGCATGGCAATTAACAGAAGTATTATATACTCCTTTGCAGCTACTTTTATAGTACATTTCAGGAGTACGTGCCTGTTCCTGTTAAGTAGTTTTGACAGGAAATTTTTTTAGCAATTTCTCTTACTATAAGGTAACATTCATAATGCCCAGACGAGTTTATTATTTCACTTGATGAGGAAGCCCATTTGAAATGAGTATTCCTATGGAAGGCTCATTTTAAAGCCTTCCCAGGAAAAATGCGTCGATGAAATTGCAGTGATTTATTTCAAACAATATTTTATTGTGTACAAAACATTTGAACCAAGTGTTCGGCAGCTTGCTTTCGATGGTTACAGAGAACCAATGTCTTGGCCCCTGTAGAAAAGAAGAAGAGTGCCTTAACCCGCGCTGTCTTTGGGTGCAGAGTTGAAATATCCCAAGGAATAAAAATAGAGATGCCACACTTGAAAGCAAGGAGGGAACCTTGAAATGCTTTGCTGTCAACATACGGGCATGTCATGCTATCGCTGGTTAAAAGGCACGACGTCAAAGGAGGCTCCTTCTGAAAGAAAGATTAGAAAAAAAAGTGCATCAGAGGAATTACACCTCTAAGCTTGAAGTATGATGTGCTTCAGGTGTAGAAGTCAAGTTCCCAAAGCAGTTCAAAGTGCACTTTTCAATAAAGTAGGTGTTGTTGAAGTTTAAACGTTTCTCGTGACAAAAGATTAGCTAGTAGAACATAGTAGGTAATCAACTAGCTATAATACATATCTGTACCCTGTCGCATGACAGCGGCTAAACGCGTTTTTCAGGGAATCAAAAATTCCAGAGAACCGCTTTCGTAAACGTTAAGGCAATACGGCGAATGGGAAGCAGCGTCGATAGGGAACATTTTTCCCGTAAAGAATAAAACTAAAAATATAAAATGGTCTTACTGAGGCACTTGCGCATTCGCGCTGCCTTTGTCTGCGTTCCGGCACTGCAAGAAGCATTGCGATATAATTTTCTTTTTTACTTGTCAGAAGGTTCCCCACACGTTCCAGGCACCATATCAGGACCAATTATTGAAATCAGAACATGCAAACAAAAGACTGCATGTGAGCTTCCACTGCGTGTATGCAAAGCGCTATTTCCTTGATGGGAGAACCCGCAGCCGTGCATTTTGAGGGCGTCGTCATTCTGTGTACAGGCACGGCCGCTTGATACAAAGCGCAAAGCTTGGTACAGGTCAAAGGCAGGGCAAGGGTGACTAACGTAGCAGGCACTGTTAGGAATAGAAAGCTACCACCAGACCCACCCTTCGCCGCCACCTGTCGTCTGTTATGCTTTGCCCTCACATTCGTTGCCAGGATTCAAAAGAAAACATTCTACACAGGTCTATCTGGCTGGGAAAGGAATTTAAGTAGGAAAGAACGCCAACCAAAAAAAAGCGAAAAAAAAACACGACGGAACCTTCTTGGTTCTTACCAGGTGTGACTGCGAGCGAGTCACAACGCGTTTTTTAAGCCTTCGATTAGTCATCCGCCGGGTCACTGCTCGTAGACAGTTGATGCAAGAGGGGGATAGGGTTTCTAGGGAGAGTATAAGATTTCCTTGCGTCTGCTGAATGCGCCGTGACTCAAGTAAGAGCGTCCTGCGCGGGTGCGGCTCAGTGTCCAGCACAACAGTTCCCTTGAAGTCAGTCTTGTCAACCCGCGCTTCGTTCCTTATTCATTTGTTTGACATCCGCTTTGTGCTGCTTCAATTTTTCGGGGAAGTGCTTGGTTTCGCCAATGTACTATGTCCAGCTCGAGCAGGGGATCTTGTATTCTAGCGTATGCTTTGTTTTTTTTTCTTTCGCTACCTTCCCGGGATCAGCAGTCCGAACCAGAACGCTTGCCTCCACGAGTTTCACATAATGGAATGTGTTCGGAAACTGCACGCGAAGAGGAAACTTCTTTTCACATTTTTCAAATGCGAAGAGCTTACGAGATACCACATTTTGGAACTAGACGCCTAACGATCCAGAAAGGCAACGCTCAGTATGGTTGCCACCTCATGTCCGCTGCCGACAATCGCTGCTACGGTAAGACGCCACCAACTCGGAAAATGTAACAATTTAGGCAATCTGCTTGAGCGCTAAGGCTTCGCCATGTCCTGTGCTATGACTGAAAAGAAAAAAATCGCTTGCATTCTTTGCATAACAAGGCCCTCTTAAAACACAGGAAAGGAAGCAACACATTAGGGCAGGCAATGTTTTGTTCTCAGCACTGTTCGTAATAACGTGACAAAAATTTCCGGACCCCAAGGCTGTGCATTTTCACCTGCTCATTGCCTGTACAGCTTTTCCATATTCATGGGGCGTGAACGCATGGAGAAAATTTGGTCCCTAGAAGAATTGACCCTACTTCCAGTCGTACATATTAACGTAAACAGCCACGACTGCAGTGCCACACTCTTTTTCAGCCGCATGCAACAACAAATTTCAAGATGCTTACTTAATGATTTCTGTGTGAGCTGGCGCCTCCGGACGACGATGAAGCCTTTCGTCTCCGTGCACCCGGGGTTCACAGCAAGCCTTCGCACACTGAAAAGGGAGCGGCGTTAAGTGCATGCGCGTATGTGGCATCAAAGGAGAGTTTAATACTGCTTACCGCTATACACGACGATGATAATCCGGTCTTTTGTATTCTTGCTGTAATACAGCGAAAGAACGAGGGGCCGTCGGTGTCGAGAAAACTGATGCGTCACACACACACCGCCATGTCGGCGCGGCGAAACGGCAGCAGCCAACACTTGTACGCTGCGTAGACAATGAACGACCAGCCGCTGCTTCTGCACATATTGCTGGCTTGAGTGAGACGTTCATTGCAGCATCTTGCTGCTAAGGTCGATGATGTCCAGTCTCTTATGTCCCGACAAGCGCGCGAAAAGGAGCGGGCGGCAAGCTGGCGGCACCATGCTGGCGGCTGCGGGCAGGTCGACGCGTCACACACCGCCATGTTGGTTCGACTGAGCTAAGCTGGCTAAGCCTCTCGCGGACTGCGTCGTAGGCGATGCAACACCAAGCGTCCTCCGAACACACTGCAGACTTCACAGGCACTGTCTGTGCAGAGCACACTGCTGCGCAAGGCTGCGACGATCCGGTGTCTTGTAACATGACAAACGGGCTTGAAGCAGAAAAAGCAGAAGCGAGCAGGCAGCGACGAGCGAGCAGGCGTCGTCACCTGCAAGTGCAGCGAACCGGCAGCTGCCACTAGGCGGCGGGCAGACACTAAGGATTGCATAAAGGGTCTGAAGGAGTATTGAAGCCGATATACTCCTGCTTGGAAAAGTAGTAAAATCATGTGAATACTTTATTTTACTCCTCCATTTCGCGACAGCGGTAAAAAAGGAGGATTTCCTCATTTTTACTACTTAAAGTCGATTGCGCAATTTTCAATAAGGAGTTTAAAAGCGGACACAAGCTATTTATACTCCTATTTGGGCTTATTTGAGTTTGCAGTGTATAGGAACACGAGCTTCCCGTGCCGCGTGGCGGCCTCTATCGTCGGCAGCTCTCACTGGAGGTTAGACCATGTTTACGTTATTCGTACTCCGTGAATAATGAATATTTCGGAGACAGTTGGTGTGTAGTGTGGTGCTTGGTACGTTATACTTTTACTTTGGACTTGAACCGAGCGCCTGCTAATGTGGCGCTCATCTCTTAGGCCTAATCTTGTTTCTCGGCGCGTGCACGGGAGGCGACAGAAAGAGGAAAATTCGACGAAGGTTTGCACAAGTGTGTTTTTGACAGCTGAGCATTTTGTTCTTTCGTCACATAGCTATAACGCTAAGCGTTACTGCACGCTGCTGATCATCGCCTGCTTGTCCGCAAAACAGTGTCCAGCGCCTCCTCGACCCACTGGTCGCAGAGGTCTTGTAAAACGCCTGTTCCCCCATTGTCGCTGGTTGCGGGCGGCTCGCGCGACCTTAATTCGCGACTTGCGAGTATACACGAAAAAAGAGTTATCTAACGCAATCGCTCGGTGATCGATTTTTTTTTTCGCGACGCTACTTCAGGTCGTAAATCTCCTCAGCTGCGTGGGAAATGACACCACGACACGTCACGTTTGTTTACATCTGGCTTCTTGCTATGACCATTTATTTAAAAAAAAATTGCAGAACATCGTAGGTGAAGCACCAGGTACACATGTTGGGTCAAATAGCATCCTCCATGATTTTATCCTGAAGAGGACATCATTATTTATCCGCGTAATCATTATCCATTTGCCTGTGCTAGGCGCAGTGGTGCCGACAGAAAGAAAGGAGGCAAGAGGAAAGGCGCTCATTTTTCTGTCCCCGAGCGGAAAGAGTTGTCATTACGGATGTTTTCATTGCTGATTTTAAGAACGTAGAGAAAGCCATATATAGTAAATGTACTTAAATCACACCCACAAAAAAGCGGACGATGATGATGATAGCAGACGAAGAGGGCAACCGAGCGCCCCCAACGGCCCTGAAGCTAACGAAAGTTGGCGCACGTCTGTGCAGGTAGTCGGCACTTCCTCTGGTATAGTTAGAAAAAAGGCCGTGATTGCCGTTTCTTTTTTTCAAAAATCATGAAACACGTCCAGGATTCTTCGACATTGATTTTTATTGTGAGGCAACTAGAATATTGTAAGGTACTGGCATGGAAACATTGAAGGTTGTGGTCGATTCTTCCGATGTGCAGCAAAATCTTTCTTTTAAAGTTTGCCCATCGCTCGCATCGAGTAGTTAAGACTGTCTCGATTGTGCACAGTGGTCGCTCGCGCGCACTTGTTTTCGGACAAAGCTGTGACATTACAGCGCGAGCGGCGCGAACTTGATTACTTATGCATTTGTAAATAGTGTACAAAGCTCTCTCTCCCCTGTCCTTTCTTGCTCTCAGTCCACTCTATACTTCTCCTGTCTGTTTGGGAATGGAATTTAAATTAGAAAGAACGCCAAACAAACAAACAAACAAACAAACAAACAAACAAACAAAAAAACGACATTTGAGAACCGACTGGGTGTCTTCATCAGGTGGTGGTGGTGAAAAACTTTAATCAGAGAGAGCTTGAGGGTAAAAAAAAAAAAAAAAACCCTGCTGCATGGTCGGTATCCTTAGTCCGGGACACCGCATGACGAGGCCCCGTCTCGCGCCCGCTTGACCAGAGCCCTTTGGGACTCCAGTGTGGAGCAGTTGAGGAGGGCAGTCTCCCATGCCTCTCGGGTGGGGGTGGGGGAGGGGGGAAGGTGAGGATTCTGAGTACATGCCCACACCATGTGAAAGATATCGCAGATCTCTCCACAGTGCGGGCAGCGCCCATCTGTGTTCGGATCGAAGTGTTTTGCTATTGCAGGACAGAGAAGGGTTCCTGTCTGCAGGCGCCGCAGAGTTCGCTCCTCCGCCTTACTCAGCCCCTTGGCGGGTGCCGGGTAGAGACGGTGGCTGTCGCAATAATAAATTAGGATTTCACGGAACCGCAGAAGCGGTTTATGAGCTTCTGAGCCATGAGAGCTAGGATGAGGAGCCCGGTGTGTGAGCGCTCGGGCGGCCGCATCAGCGGCCTCATTGCCTCGTAGACCCTGGTGGCCAGGAGCCCAGATCACTTTTGTGCGAGTTGGATCGGCGAGAGCGCGTCTTAGAATTTGCGAGGCAAGAGGTGATATTTCGCCTGCAAGATAATGTTCACAGGCCCGGCGAGAGTCTGTGATTACCGTTTTCGATTTTGGATCGGCGGCAGCGAGAGCTATTGCGACTTCCTCCGCTCGTGTTGAATTTGGGGCCCGAAAAGATTGCCCATCGACATTCATTCCCTGGTGGACTACGGCAGCCGTGAAGAATCCCGCGGGCGACGGCCCTGTGATGTCCACGTAATAGACGCCCTCTTTATAGCCATATTGCCTCTCAAGCGTGACAGCGGGAGAGTTGCAGCGTGCCTTTTTATGCCCTCCTCTAGTCAGCCGCCGGGTCACAGACTATAGACCGTGGAAATTTTACGATATATGAAAAAAATGCGTTTATAAACTGTTTCCCGTTGGAAAACGCGCTTATCCAGGATTTCTGGGCAAGTAAATGTTGCGGTGTAACAAAAAAAAAAAGAAAGTCTGTGGTGTACCATGCTTGCCGTAGAATGCGTGCGCAGTAGTGCTGTTTAACCCCCTCGAATCCTACGGACGCTAGATTCCATCCTTCATGAAGCACCACCCTCCAGCGACCATCACATCGCACCCCCCACCGCCACTCTCGAAACACCTTCCCACCTAGCGGAACGAAAAATCGGCAGCTAAATTGAATTCACAGACGGAAAGCTGCACCTACCCTCCATAAGCACCAGCCACCTCCCACTCAGCCCTGCCGGGTAAGAGTGGAGACGTGCTATCATGACCTCGCAGAAGAGACAGCGGCAAGCATTCGGGTAAATCATTCATTGCAAATAACATTGCGGCAAGCCTGGTCAGCCAGCCAATGAAAAGGAAATACTAAATGAAATGGCCGCCGCGGTGTCTCAGTGATTATGGTGCTCGGCTGCTGACCTACGAGACGCGGGTTCGATCCTGGCTGTGGCGGCCGAATTTCGAAGGAGGAGAAATTCTAGAGGCCCGTGTACTGTGCGATGTCAGTGCACGTTAAAGAACCCCAGGTGGTCGAAATTTCCGGAGCCCTTCACTATGGCGTCTCTCATAGCCTGAGTCGCTTTGGGACGTTAAACCCCACTAAACCGTAAACCATAAAATACCAAGTTATTATTACAAAGCGCCTCCTACTGCTACTCCTACTCCTCCTGCGCGGCTGCCATTGGAGCCTGTGATGATTTTCGTTAGCTGTATAGTGGTGGCGTTAGACATCACTGCATGCTGTTAAGCACCGGGCGCATAGTCCGTTATAAGCGCGCCGAGCGGCACTCTGTCATGGCTTACAGTGTGAACACTTGTTAGTCGGCGGTTGTCGGCAGGTCGCGCGACCATCGCGGCCGACTGGTATGAGCACGAAAGAGGCGGCGGCAACAGGAACAAAGCTGACGACTGGGAACCGAAGAGATTTTGCCACGAAAGCTTCGCCAACGTTGCTTGTCAGACGCCATTGCGCAGTTCGCCCGTGACGACGGTGTTTGAGCGCAGGTTAAAAACAGGCAGGAGCTTCGGCTCACCTTCCTGTCTTGGTGATAATCATCTCGGTGCCGAGCTCGTGAAACTTCTCCCACAGATCTTTGGTCTCGAGGTGCGCGTCGGCGTTCCTCAGCTCGTCGCAGTTGCAGCGCGGTAGGATCTGCGGGTTCTCGACGCGCGCCGAGCCCTTGGAGGCGCCGTCGCGCTGCTTGCCACCGGGACGGGGCGCAGCAGCCGGAGTGCTGCCGCCGGACTCGCCGCCAGGCTCGCTGTCGGAGCGCCGCGCAGCGAAGTCGCCGGGCGCGTCCGGCAGCTCGTCGTCGGCCAGCGACGAGACGCTCGACGGCGGCGACGACTCGAGCCGCGCCGCCGCCGAGCCCGGGCCGAAGCGGCCCAGGAACTGCAGTCCGGGTGCCCCAGTCTCCGGAGAGGATGCCGCACGCCTTTGGGAGCGAAGCAGCAGCGGACTGCTGGGCTCGCACAGCTTATCTGCGAGCGGGACGAAATCACTTTTAAGAAGAGAAACATGGCGGCAAACAGTGACTGCGCTAACAATCGACGCACGCATGTAAATGCATGGCGGGTGCAAGCATGCAGCATACAAGTAGCGGTGGCCGGTCTGAGCATCCGCCCCGTATGCGTCAAGTGCGCGGTTCGATCCCCAGCGTCGCCGTGCACACACCGGTTTTCTAATAGGTACTATACACGGAAGCTTTTCCTGGCCTGGTGCTCGGATTTTTTGTGAGAAAATGTTCGGGAAAATGGACCTTTGACCCGAACTCGCGCACACTATAAGCACGTCAGTCATGGCGCCATTTAACCAAGCTGCCCTTGTGCCATTAAAAATCATCGCCATCATCAAGTGTAAGCAGTAGGCTATGCAGTCTGGTAGCTGTTGACATATACAACAGTGTCCTTCGTCTCCCCTTTTAAATGTTGCAGCCAGTTCGTTGCCATGAAATCCAGTACGATCCCAAAGGTTGCCAGACTCCGACAGTAGAATGTATATCAGCAATACGGTGATTATACGTATCACATAAGACCCGAGTTCTATAGGTCTCTAGGCGCAGATTGTTTATATGCGCGTGGCTTCACTGCTCTTTTCGTTCCATAGTCATTTAGTCACGTGACATGTAGCATAATGGCGACGGAACGCGCGGGCAAAGCACCGAGAGGGAATGCAAAGAGACGGCATGAACGAAGGCGAAATGTGACTCAAGGCATGGCCATCGCAGGTTGTCGGCACTTACGTGGTCCGCACCTTTCGAAACATTCGGCCCATGGTACCCAGCATGCCTCGCGCTAGCCGCATATTCGCCACTTGCGTGGATTCTAGTCGTTGCGAGGTCTCGCACTGTCGAACAAGGGATGAGTAGCTTCCGATCACGCGGGTGATTTGCCAGTGGTCAGCGCTTCTTTGGAAACTTTGACATGCGCACAGGAAATGGAAAGTTACCACTGAATTCTGACTGCAACTGAGTGATTAGCGACGGCACGGGATGGACAAACCGGCAAGGACGGCGTCGTTCTTTTCTGAAAATTTGAAACCTTCAGTCCTGCTCTGTGCTGCCGTGCTCCGCCTGGACAATTCAACGTGAACGAATGCTGAGCATACGCCATGGGACCACTGTTCGCGTATCCTTGTGTGTCGCGTTTATTTGCGACACGCAGTCGACGAGCTAACAGCATGCCCCTCCACCTGTCTTCGTACAGCTGCACGACGCTTTCGGCCCGTTGCCGATTAATGGTTCGAGGTTAATAAAACATCTGAATGTACCTCACCATGCCATCCGTGGTCATAACTGACATCATGCCGCTGACTCTAAGTAAACATATAATAGGCCGATTACACGAAACTTTTCACTGCACCACCGCTGCCGTGGAGGATGCCGGTAGTGGTTGCCCTTGGTCGAGCTGCATGGTACCCATGCTTGAAGTTTGTGAAGAGAGGAAGGGCGCAGTAGCGCATGCAACTGCATACCCATTGCGGTGGCCCAGTGGTTTCAGCGTCCAGCTACTGATCCCATGGTCACGGTCTATTTGATCCCGGCCGCGGAGGACGTACTTCGATGCAGGGGAAATACAAAACCGTCTGAGTGCTGTGCGGTGCGATGTCAGCACAGGCTGAAGAAACACCTTCTGAGGAGAGTACATAAACTCGCCCAATACCTACATTATGTTGTCGTGAACACTTGAGCAAAACAGTATACTCCTATACGCCGCAGAGAACTCACAATCGAGCTCTAAACTTTGCGAGCTCTTTCCAGCGACTTTTTGAACGCTCTCCTCGTGTCGTGCACCTGCGTATGTCAGTTAATATATGGCTATTGATTACATTCTTTCAGACGTCACGCAGGCGTACCATGGCCGCGGCAAGTCAGCCGTGTCGCTCTGGTGTGTCAGGAAGCACCACCCCCCGGATAATTCCCGCGCGCGTCGGCAGCCGGCCGAATGGATGGGGCCGGCGGAGGAGTGCTGACCTTTGACCGATCAAAAAGTTACTAGACGAGAGGGAAAGGCGTGAATACGCTGAAATTCAAATTTTGACTACAGATAACTCGGCTTTTAACAAACGCATTTTTTATAAAAAATCGTTGTGGAGGATATTCGTGGCGCGTCTTTAAACATTTCAGGCATACCGCAACTTTATTGAGAGTCCCTTTCAGAACCCCTTTAAAGAACCCCAGGTGGTCGAAATCAATCCGGAGCCCTCCACTACGACATCCCTCATAGCCCATGTCACGCTCCGGGGCATTAAACTCAGAAGTATGCATACATTTCTAATGAATCTTAAAATTTCAACTAAATGATTTACGTCTCGTATCGAAGAGTCTGCCGAAGAGAAGTAGGGTACATAGCAGACCTATAGCGTTCATTTCCCTACTCGCAGTCGTACAAAATGCAAGCAACTGAGTGCGTCAGGAAAAAAACAGACGGGCGAAACCCTCCTTTACATGCCACAATGTGGCTGGATTGGTTGCCTTTCTCAAGGTTACCTGCCCAGCGTATGCTGAATGCTACCCCCCCAGTTTCGGCAGCGCTCAATAGATGGCACAACATCCGTTCAGCAAAGACAAAATCGCCAGACGCACCCCGACCAAGAATGCACTTCTGTCATATAAACCGATCGGCTGAAGTACCTGAACGGAAATGTATATAACGCATGGTATCAGCACCAGGCGACTGGGTCGCCAGGAAGCGGTATATAGAGCCCTTCAGGTTAATGCAGCTTTTACACGATTCTTGCACCCTGAACCCATTTCTGAAAAATTCGTTTATTCTTTCCGAAAATGTGCCTTCTAGAGTACACACGAGGACAAAGGAATGAAGGGCTTATTAAGATATGAAAGGGCATAGAGAATATAAGTTTTCCTCAACAAATCTGAAGACACTGCACGAAAATTAGCGGGTATTCTGTGCTCATTATTGAGGAGTGTCTTGTTACTCATGACATGAAAATTTGAGAATAAGTCCGAAAAGTAACTTTCAGAGGCAAGACGCCACAAAACGGCTACTGAGCAGGCTTTTATTCGTCATCATGTATCAAGCACTATCCCTCGCTAACAATGTCCTGCTCCAGGGCTCTTGCACGTTTAAAGTAGCCTCTGTGATGTTTAATGACTGTTTTCGCAGTGTACAGGGCAGGCATCCGCACGAAGTGCTACGCAGAAGATTGACAGTTTATGCGAGGAAATAATTTTAATAGATTAGAAAAATCTAATTTGGTGATCATTTTTTTTTTCTGTGCAATCCGTTATTTCCATGTTGTTTGTGAAATATTGAGCAAAATGTAGCATTTTCTGTCCCGCACAGAAAAGAGAGCTTAATAGTGATCTTCCTTTTGCTGCAAAAAAAAAAAAGGACCCGTAAAAGCTCGAGTGACGTAATTTTTTGCTCAATGATCCGATTTGTACACGAATTTAAACTAAAAAAAATTTCGCTCCATTTTTGCCCTCAGAATTCTGAAAAAAAGAAAACCAAAAAACGAAGGGCGCTAGACATATCAAATAATTTTTTTTTTTTCCCAGGTATACGCATCGCGCATAATTTTGTTGGTAACTGTGGGACGTATCGTGTTTAACGGCTTCTGGCTCTCAGACAGTCGGCATAATACTCCACTTTGGAGCATACCACAGAGGTGGTTCAGTGGCTATGGCGTTCGGCTGCTTAGTCCAAGGTCGCGGGATCGAATCCCGACTGCAGCGGCCGCATTTTGATGAAGGCAAAATGCAAGAACACTCGCGTGCTTTGCGATGCCAGTTCTTGTGAAAGAAACCTTGCTGCGGGTCGAAATGAATCCTCAGGCGCTTCCCACTATACGGCTTCTCTCGCAGCACGTGTACAGTGCGTCAGAAACTTGCACACCACATATCATACTGTTCCACCCTGACGCTGCATGGTGTAATCACTGGCGGAAGAAATGATGTGATAACGGCTGCAGTAACAGCGCTTCTCAAACTAATGCGCCACTTGCATCATGCAAAACGGCGCGGACATTTTCAATGTGGCATCTTCAAGCAAGGGAAGATTGAATATTCCGATTTTACGCTAAACGATGTTCTCAGAAACGACAGTGTCTTTTCACGCCTAATATAAACGTCTATAATGAATAAATGAATAAATTTATATTTATGAAAGGACGTTTGAGGAAGGGTAGAACAGCATTTAACTGTTTTATCTTATTAACTTATAATAAGTGTTTGGAAGATGCGTCAAGCTTTACCGAAAACTTCACACGTTGTAAGTTAGGCCTTTAGTATAGTTTCTAAGCCTCAAGAATAAAAAAAAGGAAATTCGGGCTGCACCAAGTCCCTATCTTTTTTGCTCTTAATCAAGATTGATCCTTAGGGAAGCATTACGAAGTTAATTTTTTTACTGAGAGGATCAATTTTTCTGACGCACGTATTTCTATGTAGTTGGCCTATCATGTTGGCAGGTTTCTAGAGCAGACAGCCGCGGAAGCGCGCTGCGCACCAAAACGTCTCTCGAAAGTCCCGAACTGCGCGCAGACTTCATTTATCGGGCCACAGTCACATGAAGCCGGGCGCGTGTGTCTGCTCGGGTGCAGAGTGTCGATTTCGGCTCGCTCGCTCAGTGAGTGGCACGCGAAATTCAACATCGCGAGGCCGCTTAGCGAGCGTTCATTTCCAACGGCGCGCTTCGATTATTCCGCAAGAGCTCCTCCCAACTTCCCGATATGCCTCCGGCGGCGAAGCCACACAGCCCCCCCCCCCCCCCCACCCTCGACGAGCGCTGCCCGCGTATAATTCACCCGAGCGATTAACGACAGGTCGGCGGCGCTCTCGAACTTCCAGACGAGCCAGGCGGCCCAGTCGTACGCGCTCGCTCGCCAACAATCGTCTGATCAGTTCCACTGATGGCGGTTATTAATGGACCCCGAAGAGTTTGTTATTCGCTACCCGCCGGGCTCTCTCTCTATCGACAGAGAGCGCGGGCCGTCTGTCATGATTCAGACATGATTGGACAGTTGTTCGGCCGAGCTTCGAGACGGTGCACTCGGAAACCGTCGTCGTTTTGCGCGCTCTGCCGCCGGTGGTTCGGATCGATAATTTATGTTTCGTTTGGAGCTCCAATCTGACAAGCACGGCGACGCTTGGCAACACGTCTCGGCGCTCGCTGTTGTGCTTTTCGCGTATATATGCGCGCGCAGCCGTCAACGCGCGGCCGGCTCTTTCTTCTCCGCAGCGCCAGCCACCGCTCCGTTCGACCCGGCAATTGGAGCCGAAGCTCAATGCCGACGCAAACATCTCGCGCATTAGCGCGGCGATGGGCTCGCTGGCGCCGTTGAGATGCGAGGCATACCAGCGTATCCGCCGTGTAAGCAGCATCACTTTGGCACGCAAATGGCCTCGTATAAGGCGCGCGTTACGGGAGTCGAACACTCGCAGCGCGGTCGAAGGAAAAGAAGAGAGAGAGCACGAAAAGAAAAGCAGCCAGAGCGAAAGGAAGAAACTAAATGAATCCCGGGCGCGAACAGAAAAGCGCGGCGCCGAAAATGACACGGCGGCCAACGGCGGTGGCGTCGGAGCGGCTGGCTGTTGGCAGCCATTGCGTGCGGTACGAGCGCTGGGCTATGTCTCGGGGGAATTAAACGTTCCCTGATAGCGTTTGCGCGCCCGTCCCAGCGCGGGGGGAGGGAGCCTCGGCGGCTTTGAAATTTAATAATGCCAGACCGCGCGCGTTTTCAGCGAACGGCGGAATCAATCGGCCAAAAATCGGATTACCAACGGCAGAGTGCGACTGCAGCGCGAGAGGCGCGCTTTCGACGCTTCTCGCGGAGGGGGCACGAGGGGAGGCCGCATAAAACAGGTCCGTTTACAGACCATCAGGGTAAAGTGATACGCTGATGGGGATCATCCCGCGCCGCTCCTCTTCTTTGCTGCTTTCGCGGGAGCGCTCCCAAAATTAGGTTAGCCCGCGCGATATGTCCGGGCCCTTGTGTAATATACAGGCGTAGACGTGATAGTGAAATCTCGGAAGGCGCGAAGGGGTTGAACCGCGTCGGGTGCCCCGGCCGCTGCTGCAGGCCCGCTGCTCTTGTTTGGCGCGCCGATTACGCTGCTGCGGTCCCGCGGCACTCCGAAAAATGAGCGCCGGGCGCCTGCGGCCGTATCGCGGCGGCGCCGCTTCCTGGCCCGGGGGCGGCAGACGGCCACCCTCGCCCGCGCGCTGGAGGAGATACCTTGCCAGAGCGGCGGTGCAACAGGGCGGCTGTACCTGCTTCTCCGCTCACTTTAATTGAAGTGCCGGCCAATTTGCGCGCCTTGCGGGGGCGCACTTTTGTGACCGCTTTTGCAATCGAGCTAGCGGTGCTCTGGGCACCAGTTCACGAACTCGTTGATGCGACCGGCAGAGAGGTAGCGACATGACTGAGCCCTATATCTCGCCCGCCGACACAAGGGCGCGTCAGCGCTGCCAAACACATCGCCCGCGGTCTCCCCTCTGCCGAGCATTTTTTTTTTTTTTCAATTCGGCGATGACGGACGTAAGGCGAGAAGCTAGAAAGAATTTTTCGAAGCTCTGTACAGGACGACGCCGCCTGTTATAGCATGTTATACCGATACAGCAACCTTTGTTTCAATTGTGTGCTCAGGTTCGAGGTTCTTCGTTTGTCATTAGATGGGTATCTCTCAAGCTTATCAAGGACCGCAACACTGCCACGGTTAGGGCGGGAGTGCACGATATGGCCGACCATCCCATGGAGTGGCGTTCGTTCGATTCGGGAGAAAGCGCTGCGGCAAGCTCTTGACTGATCAAGGCAATTTTAGAGCCGGCTGCAATATACGACAACAAATTTCACGGCAGAGAATGAAGCACAGGCGAGGCGTATTCCGTGCATTTGGAACCACGCAGCTATCGCTTGTTGGCATGAAAGCAATTCGGTTTGGTTTGGTTTATAGGGTTTAACGTCCCAAAGCAACTAAGGCTATGAGAGACGCCGTAGTGGAGGGCTCCGGAAATTTCGACCACCTGGGGTTCTTTAACGTGCACTGACATCGCACAGTACACGGCAAAGCAATTCGTAACATCGCTCATGATCTCGGATGAATTTGGTTTATAGTCTTTTTAGTGACACCAAGCACACTACATAACCTAAATCCCGTCCTCTGCTCCTCTTTAGGATCTTGGTCGCAGTGTATTACGTGCTCGAGCTGTACTGTGCGCGCGTGTACGTCTGTTACCGCCACTCGAAAAACGTTTCTCTGAGTAGACGCCTTTGTATTGGCTACACTCATATAACACATGTTTATTAGTTATGAAGAAAGGGAAGCCAATTTGTGATCACTGTGAGGACGTAATCGCTGCGAGGTACAATTGATACTCATGCAGAAAACTCAGGTATAATCAGAAAATAATTGTAACGCTTTTGTAAGGTAAACACAACTTTACGCTTCACCTTGCTTCTTTGAGGGGAGGCAGATGTAAGCTCCTCTCTCGTTTACAGGTTATCAAGAGACGCAAAGATTTTAAACGCACCGTGACATTTCTAAAAAAGCTGAGACCACAAAGGGACACTTTAACTTGCGTTTGGCGAATGACGGCCTTATAGTTACTTATGCGTCAACAAACATGAAGTGCAACCAACTCTCTTATTATTGAGGTGTGGGATCAAAGACGCGTTTTTGCCTCACCATGAATTTCGCCCATCCCGTATGCGTTTCATCAGGTTCAATGCAACCCTAAGCATTTAACGTAACACTCGGTAGACCTTTACTATTTTCAAATCACTTCACTCGGAAAGCATTTCTTTCTTCCAAGTCTCTTGCCATCCGAAATGCAGTGAACGTATTTCTAACTGAGTAATCCGCACAGTACGGTGGCAGCTAGTGCACGCTGGACCCCGAGGAGCTGCGGCGCCTTGCAGCCGCAACTTTCACTGAAATGTCGTGAGCAGCAACGGACAACGGTGGTAAAGCACAGCCCGCAACGAAACTCGGTGTCGTACACGCGCAACCTATTCAAGCATACAAATATCGCCTAGCATTGTATGCATGTGAAGATCTCCTTCGTGCTTGTGGCATGCGAGATCATGGGCGCGCTGTTGCGGTCCGACACTGCCGCTGGGCGCTGCGTGTGCCCGTTGTTCCGGTGACGTTTTCTTTTTGACAGATTTTCCTTATTGCGATGAGAATGCTAATAATTCTTCTGCTGTTGATGAGTACAGCGAGGCGCGCGTCGCCAACGTTTCCGTTGCAGAGCAGAAAAAAAAATGCGCGCGCTATACGCCAAGAGCTGAACTTACTGCAGACCCCGATGTCGGCGCTAGCGCACCCCTCATCTCTGCGACGCCGCGGCGGTAACGGCGATCCGCACGGCGCACCTGAATCAGGCTAGCGTGGCTGAAGACAGCACAGCAGGCAAAAAGAAGAAAAGAGGAGGAAAGGAAGGGAGAAAGAACGAGCGCACATCACACCGCCATTTCGCGCTCAGATGTGCAAACTGAGCGCAAAGAAAAGCGCCGGCGATGCTGCGGAGGCGGCCGAGCAGCAACGCACGCGTGAGAGCGCCGACGAGGCGCGTTGAACACGCTTGGCCGCCACCCACTACCGCACCCGCGGCACTCGAGCCGCGGTGGTTTTGTTGTGCTAATCGCGAACCCTCCTCCCCCTTCCGCCAGCGTACGCGCCACCATTTTTTTTTTGTGCGTGTGATTTTCTGCTGGATTTACTTATCGCCTTATTTCGCGCATTTCACCCATAAAAAGTGTGTGTGCGTGTGTGCGCGGCGGCAGCTGCCCAAAACACCGCTCGCAACGAAGGGTGCCTCTGCGACGGGCATCGAGGCACCATAGCGTACAACAACGAGACTGCATGCTTTCGGGACTTGTGATCTTGCCGATTCCTTTGCGGCAGAAAGAATAGTTGCCTTTCGTACCCGCAGCGACTAAAATTATTCCTGGGATGCAAATGCTTCGTCAGACCGCTGCTTGTTTCTCAAAGTACGTTGGAGTGGTACGACTTGAGTGACGGTGGAGATTTATATTACTGATGTAACTGGCAATAGGACTCCTGAAAAAGGAAAGTATATGACCGATGCATCTTGCCAGTACTCGCTAGTGAGGCAGACGCTATAGGCTTTTAAAAAAGGCTAGAAAGCGGGCTAACACCTCCCATCGAGCGATGGAAAAGAAAATTGCAGTTATGGCATGAAGAGACAGAAAGAAAGCAGTATCTGGGGAATATTTTAGTAAAACGAGCTTTTGGGCAAGTTGGGTTGATACTTCAGTGTAATAACCACGCCTATTCCAGGAAGCTTCACTCGTTCGCGGTGTGTGTGTGTGCGCATGCGTCTTCCCAATACGAACGTGGTTCTTGCACTGCAGTAGTACATAATGGGGATATTGTAGTCGGTGTTTATAAGAGTAGAAAAAAAAATGCTCATGGCCAGGGCATGCACTGCGTAAAACTGACAACCGTTGCTCTGTAAGAATGCAGAGAAGGGTATACGCGGCCGAGAGTGGGATGGAATGGTCAGTTCAGGGAAGTTGCTGAAATAGCATGGCCGCGGCAGGCGCAAGACAGGACAATAGAAGGTCATTGGGAGTTCCGCAATGGACCCACCTCGGATGTTGATGATGACGACGACGACGATGATGAGGATGATGACTATGGGAATGTAACTGCTGCAGTTTTGCATAGTTTAAACAGCGTTCCGCCGTTTGCTAGTCCGTCATTTCATTTTATGCTCTGATATCAAACATTATACGAATTACAGCTGTTATCTTGTGGAATCTTCGGGCACGGACGAGGAATTCTGTAGTGTTTTGCTGCTGTATTCAATTAGGGTTTGTCGTTGTGGGCTGTCAGCTATGTATTGCACTGTAATTTGTTATAATGAACCTTTTATAGTTTTAGATGGGAAAAAGTAAATTACAGCCTGTCAGCGTCACTCTGTATACAAATTTCGAGCGAAATTATTCGCCCGATGGCTACAAGCAGAGGATCCTCAGTAAAGAACGACCAAGAGTCATGTGTTGTGTGCACGATATATGGTTGTGAACTGTCCGGCGCCCTGAGCGTTCTTTCGGCAAACGCGACCCATGGCTGCGATTAAAGAGGAAAAAAAAGGGAGAGAAACCGGAATTTGAGGCCCGATAGATTTACAGCGCGTGCGTAACGAACGGCGCGCCAAGAGCTGGCGTCCTGAGTCGTCCTGGCGGAATTCCGCCGCGATGCTATTCCCAGCATCCGGCAGTCGGCGCGAAATGTTCAGCGCTCGAGGAGATGTCTCCGAAAACCCTTTTCGACGCTGAGGGCGAGCTGCTGAATCGGGACGTCGAAATTACAGGTCGCGAGGCGGCCGCTTCTGCCAGGCCGCCCTGTAATTTGGTCGCCTCTCATATCTCAGCCGCACGTTCCGCAAAACGGCAGCTTTGCGACGCTCCACTGAGCGCCGTTGGGACGGAGAGCGAAAAATGGGCGCCCAAATGGAAAAGGAGGATTCCCACGATCCGCGCGACGTTATCACTCAGGGCCTGACAAGCCATGGAATCGGCGTTGCCCGGCGCGACTTCGCCCGGTGCCCTGTGTCGCGCGCGATGCTCACCGAAGGGAATCCTTCGTGGCTACTGGATGCGCGCCGAAAGGCATGCGTGTCTGCGGAGAAGATGATCGTCACGGAAATCTTTCCAAGTGCCGAGTGGCCTCGCTCTGAGCTCGAGGAAAGCGCAGAACGCGTGTTTTTGCCCAAACGCTGCAATGTAAAACAATTGTATGCTTCGGACCTAACGTCTCGAGATGTGGTTACATCGGACGAGGCGGAAGCCGACACAAGACGCCGGCCGTGGGAACAGGGCGGCTGAAGGTTATCGGGATCACTGACCGCTATTCTGCATGGAAGAGCACCACAAGGCTCTCTCTTTCTCTCCCTGGATGTATCCCCTCCTCCCCGCATTTTCTTTTTTCAATCCTGAATAAGTGTACAATTTCCACTACTCCTTGGTTGGGTCCTCAAATATTCGTACAATTGTTCATGTTATACCGATGGGTCTACCTGACTGCCTGCGAAGGCTGCGGTCGCTCCGAAAATAATTCCTCCTTCTGATTGCTTGAAAACCCCATTTCTTATTTAAAAAAAAAAAATTAACAACGCGACAACAGTTTATCACAGTGCACGGTGACCGTTAAGCAGCTTTTTTTTTTTTTTTTTACACTGCCCCCATCATCGGCCGTACTCGTTTGTCAGTGATGAGTAACAGACTTTACGCCGCGCTGCTGACAGTTTGTGTCAACAGACGTAGTAAGTGACCCACTGCTTAATAACGTGCATGAATGGTATCGTTGCAGAAAAAAAAAAAAAGGTCAGCGCTTATCCCCTAATGCGGCGAATGTGAGCGCTATTTTATAGCTGATTGTAATTCCGGGTCGATATTATTGAATCATGTATTGTGAGACAGGACGTCGGGGCATTCTCGTTTCCGATCGGCGCCTTATTCTTGTTTTGCACTCTTGTAACGCTGCAGACCAAGAACGTGGCAATGGACGAGCTGGTAGCAAACGCTCTTCGCAGACGCAGACTCCAGCCGGTGCGGGTCGCGTCACGTCCGAAACGCTGCAGCTTTCTGCGCGACACCGTAGCGCGTCAACCATGGCAGTGATTTCATCGCAACTGTGCTGGAAATCCGGTGCATTGAGTCTCTAAATTGGGTTCAAATGGCCCGGCACGTTGGCGAGCCGCGCAACAGCTCGTCTGTTTGAGCTGGAGCCACACGTCTGTGATGGCCCGTCAACGCCAGTGCCCGTCAACGCCAGTGGCGTGCGTGTGACGCTCCATTGCGTCTAACCCTGTTGCTCCGCCTCGCCAGCGAGCTCTTGGCTCTCCTCCTACCTGCTTCCCCATTCCTTCCCACCTGTGATGGTGTTCACATGATAGCGGACGCGCTGATGTAGACGCGGACGTGGGCATCGCGAAACCATGGGAGCTTGCCACTAAAAGCTAGCGCCCTGAAAAGCGTTGTGAACCAATGGATAAAATCATCACCATCGCCATCATCATAAGCCTGACTACGCCCACTGCAGGGCAAAGGCCTCTCCCATGCCTCTCCAATTAACCCTGTCCTTCGCCAGTTGCGGCCCCCGTATTCCCGCAAATTTCTTAATCTCCTCCGCCCACCTAATTTTCTGCCGCCCCCTGCTACGCTTAACTTCTCTTGGAATCCACTCCGTTACCCTTAAGGACGAGCGGTTATCTTGCCTTCGCAATGCATGCCGTGCCCAAGCCCACTTCTTCCTCTTGATTTCAACTAGGATATCATGAACGCGCGTTTGTTCTCTCACCCACTCCGCCCGCTTCCGATCTCTTAACGTCACACCTATCATTTTTCTTTCCATAGCTCGCTGCGTTGTCCTTAACTTAAGCTGAACCCTCTTTGTTAGCCTCCACGTTTCTGCCCCATAGGTGAGTACCGGTAAGATACAGCTGTTGTATACTTTTCTCTTGAGGGATATTGGTAAACTGCCATTCGTGATCTGAGAGAACCTGCCATATGCGCTACATCCCATTCTTATTCTTCTAGTTATTTCCCTCTCATGATCTGGATTACCTGTCACTACCTGTCCTAAATAGACATATTATCTTACTACTTCCAGCACCTGGCTACCAATTGCGAACTGCTGTTCCCTTGCTAGGCTGTTGAACATTACTTTGGTTTTCTGCGTGTTAATTTTTAGCTCCACCGTTCTGCTCTGCCTGTCTAATTCATTGATCATGCTTTGCAGTTCATGTCCTGAGTAACTTAACAAGTAGGGGTGTGCGAATATTCGAAATTTTCGAATATAATTCGAATATTATATTTTTAGTATTCGTATTCGATTCGAAATCCAAGTATTCGTGTTGTCTCGAATATTCGACCCGACGCGAATATTCGTATCTAGCCGAATATTCATCGTGAGCACCGGCGTTCATTTCGGTCCGCAAGCCCTATTGACAGAGACATAACAACAAGGCGGCGCCCAGAGCAATGGGCATTCCTTCCTCCAAGGGCCATGCCGTAGCTGACTGCGCTGGTGAGCTTCTTTGTGGCTATACCTGCGAAGCTGGTATAGTCAAAGCGGTGCACGAAGTACCTCGCAATACGTGCCAGTTCAGTGCCAAGTGAGAGGGGATTTTCTGTGGCTGGAGGAGTCGTTTCAGCTAGAAGGGAACTACTTCTGCCTGACCATGTGGAGCAGCGGGTTTTCCTTCACGACAACCTTTTATGTTCATCCCAGGAACGCGCGTTCGTGCTGATGGCAAGCTAGCCTTAATCAATGCTGTGTACCAGCCATCTTCTCTGATATTTCCACTCTTCTAAGAATAATGTTCGAGACTGATACTTTTTGTGCAGCCACACACACCTTTTGTGTTCATTTAATCATCGATAGTTGAACTGCGATGTTCTTGGGTGCTCAAATAAATGTTTTGTAGTGGTTAAATGCGTCTGTCCTTGATTATTCGATATTCGATTCGATATTCGGAGCCAAGTATTTGTATTCGATTTGTATTCGAAGAATTTGATATTCGCACACCCCTATTAACAAGGCAATGTCATCAGCGAATCGCGAATTACTTAGGTATTCTCCATTAACTCTTATCCCCAACTGTTCCCATTTCTGGCCCCGGAATACCTCCTGTAAACAGGCAGTGAATAGCATAGGCGAGATCGTGTCTCCCTGCCTGACACCTTTCCTTATTGGAATTTTATTGCTGACTTTATGGAGAACTACGGTAGCTGTGCAATCGTTATAAATATCTTCCAATATTTTCACATAACACTATTCTACACCCTGATTCCGCAATGCCTGCATGACTGCTGCGGTTTCTACTGAGTCGAATGCTTCCTCGTAATCAATGAACGCTATGTTTAGGGGCTGGTTATATTCTGCGCATTTCCCTATCACCTGATTGATAGCGTGAATGTGGTTTATTGTCGAGTATCCTTTACGAAAGCCTGCCTGATCATTTGGCTGATTGAAGTCAAAGGTTGTCCTGACTCTATTAGCGATTACCTTAGTAAATACCTTGTAGGCAACAGACAATAAGCTGATCGGTCTGTAATTCAAGTCCTTGACGTCTCCTTTCTTGTGAATTAAGATAATGTTAGCGTTTTTCCAAGCTCTAGGTACGCTCTAGGTCACAAGGCACTGCGTATACAGGGTGGATAGTTTTTCGAGCACAATCTCTCCTCCATCCTTCAAGAAATCTGCTGTTATCGGATCCTCACCAGCTGCTTTCCCCTTTTGCATTGCTCCTAAGGCTTTCTCTACTTCCCCCTTCGTTACTGGCGGGATGTCTCATTGCTGTGCTCTACTGCCTCTCTGCCAAATTCATGTTGCGTAGCCGGTGCGGTAAAACAGTCCAACGAAGGCTGGCAATGTTCTGCGTGGTCCTTAAACTGGCGCAGGTTCTTGTGTTCATATGTTGCTGGAGAAATGTCCTCTGTGAAATGGCTGTCGATCATTTGGGCCTTTAGTTTCGTTCAGAGCTGAGAGTCTCTTCAGGTTCAAAGAAATTCAGCAGGGTCATCCCATTCGTGCTCAGAAAGACATCGTTTTTCTGCTGAAGGCTGTGGCTTGAACATCTTCGCTTATGGCGAATTCCCATGTGACCGCCACTGCCGCACGATGGACAGCCGTTCTGAATCAGGTTGGCAGCGGCGTGGCAGCACGGTTCCTGTCTGCTTACTATCTGCTTCCACTACTTTACGCAGTGGTGCATGTGAGAATCGGAGGAGCCCCCTTGGCGCAGACTCTGCGACATTGCAACGTGGCCAACATTACTCCCGACAACCGGGAGCCGATATCCAGCTGCATACAGAATTCTTCTGATCGTAATATGACGACTGGGGCGGCCACGACACACCATCGTATTCAGTCCATTCTTTTGCTGCGGTTTTGAGACGCGAGCGAATCTGAGAAGGCAGCGCGTGCCCAGACGCACGCTGACACCGGCATGTATGTAACCTGTTCCACTCCATCGGGAACATTTAATACAGAATTCGGATATAGCATACTTCTCGAATGATACAGATAGATTCGTTATGTTTGTGTACGAATGCCTGCAGCCTTAAACTTCTGTGGGCAAATTTTATGACACATGTCATTGCGCATAATCATGCCTAAAGGTTCTTTGAAGAGGTTTTACCTCAGCAGCTTTTGCTGGCTTTAGTGCGCTTAAAGCACTGAATTCGTTTAACCCTCATCCTCGGGCTTTCATAGCAGTGAATGTGCAGGGCAAAGCGCATGATAAAGGCGTTGTCAGAGACTAATCAATGACCCGCCGAATAGTGTAAGAGTCTGCATCCTGCATCGTAAGCACTCACTCGCGTATCTAGTCGGCGACCAGAGGAAGATGAGGGGGCGTCTTCTGTGCAGCAGACAAAGCCGATGGCGGTGAAGCAGACGTCATATAGTTTTGAAAGAACTGGGGACTTGGCCATGCGTCATTCTGAAGGGCAAAGTGTGCTGGCCGGAGGGGATGCGCGAAAGGGGGAGAGGAGGGAGGAAACCGAGCTGCTGCAAGACGTGGTTTGGTATCAGCATGCAGCGACCTGTCCCACACTTAGCTGCTCTCTCATGTGCTTTTCTGCTGGAGTTGGCTTGAACGCAGCAGCTCTTATCGACTTAAGGGCCCCTTGGCTACACTGTTTTGACAGTGCTGCAGGGCTACGCGACTGGTTTTTTACTCGCAGATTATCCTCCTCGCAGAGGAGCCACCTGTCTTTACAACTTTTTTTTTTGCTTTAATAAGGGAGTAATTACTGATTGACATCCACCCAAGCGCAGCCATATACGGCTACAGAGGAAAGCTATACAGCTTTCTCAGGAACTTCGTAGTCAAAAAAAAATTCGCCCTGGTCCTGGGTTCGAACCCGGGCCAACCACTTCACCATTTAACCAATTACTCCTTTATTAAATATCCACTCCACCTTGCGGTTATTCCCCTAAACATTGGACCAATTTTTTTCTTTGGGGTTACAAAAAGAAAGGGGGGGGGGGGGGGGTACAGATGAACAGAAGGAAATACACAAAAAGGGAAGGAGAAGTCGCTGCACTCCTATTTCAAAGTCCATGTTCTTGGAACTACAGCGTTCCCTTCAGCCATGCGCCGGATGCACACTGCGCTATTCGACTAGAAGCTCGCGTATACCACACACGCAGTGTCCCAATCGCTTGCAGAGAAAGAATCTGGCGCGGCGGCACGAAGCAGACGCGGCCAGCAGCGCCGTCATCAGATGCATCCGCTCACGCGGCGGTTGATGCGATTTGGAGCGTGCTCAGGCGAGAAGCAGGCTCCGCTTGTCCTCTGCCCACTGCCAAGGACAGCCCAGAGGGCGTTTAACGCTTCCGTGATGTCCGTGGGATGCGCCAGCCAAGCACGGCGAGCTGGCCAGCTGGGTATGTGGTCAGCCTGTGTTCTCCCTTTTGTCGGCGCCTTACTTTTCCCACAGCGGACCGTTAGGGCCGTTCCGCTCTCGCGCCGCGCCCATTGTGGCCGAGGCATCCGCCGCGCATGCCTCTTTCAGACGTCGGCACATCCCTGATGCGACGGGATGCATCTGGCGCCCGGTCGGATCCGAGGTGCGGATCCGAGGACTGCACGCGCTGCCTCCATTTTGAGTGGTAAAACACGCTGGTGCTAAACTCCTTCTGACCTTCTCTCCGGTGTGCAGAGAAAGCAGCCACGAGGACGCAGAATTGCTCCAAGGATAAAATGAGCTCTATTTGACGAGTGTTGAGGCCCTTCCGCGCATGCTGAGATAAGGCGCTATCGCCGGCCTTCGTGTTAGCGGTATGACGAAAGAATGTTCAGAGCGAGCTTCCAGCTCAGGAAGCCATCTGACGCACTTTTTACGTATTTTCCCCCACAGTTGCAGGTAGGAGAGCAATTCTTGTAGCCGACGCCGTTTTTTTTTTCGAAGCTGGCGGCGCGCGCAGCCGAGGAGACGGCAACTCTTTGGGACGCGCCGGTTCCCATGCACCACTTCCGTCGGCCGCGTCACGCACGCGGCGCGACGGCGAAGGCGCGGTTCCACCTGACGAGCGGCAGCTGCGGCCGCCGGCGTGCGTGATGGGCGCGCTTCCACGATGGCCGCTAATCTCCATGCAAACATGGGAACGCCAGAGCCGCAAGATCGGGGACGCCGTTGGGCTCGGCCGCCGCTGTTGTGCGCGATCGATGGCGAGCCTCGCGTGCCGGCTTCGCCTGGTGACATCCCGGCAATGGGCAGCTCGCCCGTTGTGGCCACGCAGATAAGCGATTATGCGTCGACAACGCACAACTGCGCCCACCGCGCGGTTGGCGTGTGCGCACGGTTCTGCCGCGCTGGTTCGGAATAATTGACGAGCCAGACGGACGCTCGCCGCCTTCGTTTACGCGCCCTGCTCGCCGGCAGATCGGGCGCGCGCCGCCGCTGGGCCTTCGATCCGCCCGGCGGAACGGTGCGCGAAATCGGAAAACGACGGCAACGGTATACGGCCAAGCGTGACGATCCTTCGTCGTGACGTCAGGGTACAATACGCGTTCACCTCTGCTCGTGCCAGAGCCGCGATAAATGGTGCCGAAGCTCGATGATGGCCGGTCAGAGACACGCATTCATCTCGGTGTCGCCAGCACTACCCATTTTCGGTCTAGCTTTTCCGCACATGCCACCGATATTCTCGATCGTCCCGACTACGCTCGTCTCATGAAAAATTGATTTTTTTCGCTCTTGTCCACTGTACACAGCGACTGACTTTCGCGGACCACCAGCGCACACTGCGTGCTTAGTTCTGTTTTCAATCACTATTAAAATGAGAGCAGTCACGCGACGATGACGACTGCTTCAGTACTTCGTGCGTTCATCCTCATAAGAGAAAGAAGCAAATCGCGTGTGCCTTTAATACGGTCGACAGTTGACATAGCGACAACAGCTTCATAAAAAGGGGTCAGGAAAGGGTATAATTTAGTGTACTATAGTTGTGCTCAAACTTGACATAAGCGAAAATCGAGCGAAAAAAAAAAGGCCAGAACTTAGCGACAAAAATAAAGAAACGCGCGACAATAAAATAAATAAATTCAGAAGTACATAATATACCACGGCCACGTGATAAAAGTCATGAACGTACGGGTACTTCGTGGACAAATACGCAAATGGGATGAATGCCAGTAATGCTAACAGCTGACTTGTCTGTGTAATCTCCTCCACCAAGGAACAAAAATCCTGATGGGTCACGCTAATAGTGATTGCTTTTTAAGGAGCCTAACATGAGATGGGCCCCGTTACCATGAAGACGAGGTGAATAGCCTCCATGTCTGGAAATTACAGGGAGCAAAAAGACGATGTGATTTCCTGCTCAAGCTCTTGTTATTTTTCCTGTTTGGACGAGAGGTGAAACCATCAAACGGGAGAACTTCATATGCAAGGGGAAAAAAAAGACCATTACCTGCCAACACCTGGGCATTAGCCGCACCCTATAGTGGAGGACGCCGGATAAGGTCTTCACCACCCATTTGCACTTCGCCGTTAAATTGTGGCTGCACCGGTCATGAATCGAACCTGCGACCTGGAACGTAGCAGCCCAGAAAGAGTGGGCTATTTGCAAGAGTAGAAGAGTAAAACCTCGTTCACTTAAAACGTCGAGACAAGCACAGTAACAGAGGGCGTACTAAAGTGAGATAGATAAATTAAATGGGTGCCTTTGTTGTAACCTACAATGGTCATAAGCAGCTTTCTTCTTTTCATCTTTCCTCCTCGGGAAACTAAATGGGCTTTATGCGTTCTTTAACGTTTACCTGACTGCGTCTGCCCATAACGAGGGCTCGTCTTGAATCAAATGCCCTAAACGAGTATGCCTCCTGCCAAATGCCCGATTACCCATGTCTTCCTTGTGATCGTCTTCTGTTCCACTTACTTACACCCGACAAGATGCACCAACTAGACCAGCAACAAGTTTTACTCGATTACCCCGAGGGAGGACTCAGTTTCAGCTCAGCGAGGACAGCGCTGCGCCGCCACTGCTTCGGCAACTTACTTGCTTAAGAAAACATGCAGCGACCGCCGGTCGTTATGCGAGGAGACGGCCGGCTATGTGTGTCAACAGGTCGGTGGCTCGCAGGGCGCGTGCACAGCCTGAAGGGAGCCGCGGCGGCGGTCCGCGCACTGGGTCGCCGTGCAATTATCAGCCGCAGTGCTATCTCGGGAAGCAGCGCGAAAAAGGCACACGCACGCAGGCTGGGGCGCCCAGGAACAGAGGCCGCGTAAGAGGCCGCCCCTATCACCCCTGTCCGGTCTCCTTTGCTCTCGGCAGGCGCCGTCGCGGCGAGAACGTGCTTTATGACTGTGAGAAAAACAGGGCTTCCGCGCCGGAGCCGTCGCCGGCTGCGGAGCCACAGGCTTATCGGCCGCTCTATCGGCCCACGCGCACTCCCGACGCGCACGCCAGCCGCCGCCAGGGGGCGGACGCCCTCGGCTGCATCCCCGGATGACAAAGAAAGCACGGAGAACACGGGTTTCGCAGCGGGGATGTCGCCACTAGAGTGGCACTACTCGTCAAGCTGAGCGTGCTGTTCCGACACTGTTATGAGTATACAAACGCAGGCCCCAAGAGTGCGGAACACGCGGCTTCAAGCTTGGCCATGACAGCGAGTGTCCCAGTAAAGCATCACTGTGCATACCACTTCTTTAAGCTCCCTCCAGTTTCGCAGTGAGCGGACGAGCTGATCCTTCAGTTTCTGTGCAGTTGTACGTGAATAGCTATAAATTAACACTAAATTCTCTTTACATACTGTTATTACCTGTCTTCAAGTTGGATACGTAAACGCGGTCGACAGGCTCACATACTCTACATGTATGCAAAAAAGTTCGATGACGATTACTTCACGGTTTCCTCAGGACGTGAAAAATATCCATCGCGCACCGACGCATCGACCAAGACAACATCGACGTTTTTACAGTGGGCTTCGAGGCTTTGTGCTTAGTACAATAAGCATAGAAAGAGGACCCCCCCCCCCCCCCCGGAAAAAAATAAGAAAGTAAACAACACCCTTAAAAAAAAAATCAGTTTTATATCGCATGTATACAAAATTTCGTGATTGAATCCTTTACCTGCTTTTTTTTCCCACGATGCAGTCACTGGCTTGGTTGGTGCCCACTATATCCGAGTTACAGTGCAGGCTTATCAGAACATCTCTTTGGGGCAGAGATTTTTTGTTTTGTTTCCCGAGCTTAATTTAACCAGCATCGCATTAAAGAAAAAAAAAAAGATTGTGCAGGTTCTGACAATTTTCTCGCTTAAATCAAACACAGTTTGTTTTATATCTAGACGTTTCCTTCCTCAAAACTGTACCAGGTTCATATCCTTTTTTTCGGGATGTTGTCTTAGTTAAGATCTTCCAGTTGCTTTCCGCTATCTTTATCGCACAACGCCATTAATGCCAGCTGGGCCAATGCCAGTTTAAGCAGTCCGTAAACAATATTACCATCATATTTTTGTTCTCATGGAGTAGAAATGCAAAAAGGCGCGCGTTTTTTAAATTTTGGTGGTCGAAATTAGCGCGGAGTAGCCCACTACAGTGTCCCTTACAACGTAGCCCACAGTGGTCTAGTGGCTCCTGAGCCTCCACTAATTACATGACCACCGTGACTTCGGAATAGGATATCATTTTTCGAATGGCGCCCTGTCACAAAACAGAAACAGCATTATCGGCAACGACCTCGCTGACGCAGCTATACGCACCAGATCCGCCCATTTGAGAGGATCCACTTGCAGACTCTGCAACCGGGCGTATAGTCGTCTGCTTGAACGCATAATCACTTTTAATTCCGGGAATACTCCTGCAAACCGGGTAGTCGCGTGTGCATTCTTGACCTTCCTGAGTGTCATCAGTGGCCGACGGTGGTTTCGGAGAGTGCGTATCTAACGGTGATTTTTTTGCGGCTGGTTTCCCGACGTGCAACGAACGGCTCCTCTGCTAAAATTTCTCTTCGAGTGTCCCTCCGGGCGATATTCGATACCGCTGTGAATGAATTTGTGGTATAGACGTCAGCAAAAAGCGACTGAAGATTGGTGGCGCAAAAGCTGGGCGGTGATGTAAGGATACAAGTTCAGCAGGACTAAACATTGTTCAAACGTAAAATTTAGAGAAGAATGGCGAATTTATACATAATACCATTAAGTTCGACACAGTGGTAACAGAAACACAAAGAAAAATAAACACCAAGCATGGCAGCACCTGCCATCACCCCGTTTCAAATGGGACGCTCCTAACATTCATCCATGCGCGACTAAAAACTGTTGCCGTCAGCTGCTTGCGCCGCGACACATGCGAGACCACATTCTGAACGATCGGAGGCGTGTGTTTGGACGACAACATTCCTTGCCTAGGCGGTCTCGACTTAACCCAGTTAACTGACTTGGACAGAGCGCGGGAGCTGATACCTACACGCGCGGGGAAGCCCTGCGGGTGGGCCTAAAAAAAATTCTTGCTCCTCTGCGTGTTGCGGTACTGCGATCCCCTCGGCAAACTTCATCGTAGTTGCCTATTGGCCACATTGTACTCTACACGGAAGTTAAGATTCTAGGGGCGGTGGCTCACCTCTCTTCAGCCCGGAAAGACACGAAACACTCCTACGACACTTGAAATCAGCAGGCTTGAGTGGGAGCCGCTTATAGAAACGCTGTCGGTTTTTGTGCGTACACGAAATTCGTGAGCTCTGTTCTCTGTCTATCGCGGTCCTTATCCGTCCTGGCCTCAGTGTGTAAAGTACGCACAGTCGAGCTCCGACGCGTGGTAACCCCGTGCTTTTCACGTTCCCTTTTTGTTTGCTAGCTTGGAGCGTGTTCTCTCGAGCAGAAGAACACTATGCAGGGCAATTTATCAGGGCTATATGCGTGCATCAAATAATGACGAAAATTCGCCGAAAGCAGGTTAATTCAGATATCTGAGTGATGCTTTACTGACAATTTCTTTTGTTGGTGTAGCATTGGTCTACTTTTTATGACGCACAGCTTTGCTGGATACCGCATGATCATGTTCCTGTTCAACGCATCTGAGGCATTACTAAGATTGGCCACCATGTTCACACTAGGGCGTAATTTTTTTTTTCTTCCCTCGAACCAGCAACGCCTCGCGTGTATTGGTACAAGCTTGAATTCAGCCTTTTAATTTTTCACCCCGAGTAGTTCATGCGATGAATAGACAGATCAATAATATCTCAATCCCTTACGACCAAAACTGGCGAAAGAGATTCTGAACAGGGGTGTGCAAACAGTGCTTTCTCGAAACCGAATCGAGTACGAATAGGCTAGCTTTGCTACTAAATCGAATACTAAACGAACATTTGTGCCATTATTCGCTACCTGCGCGAATATTCGTATAAAACGAATATTCATACGAATCAGCGAAGCGGGCTAGTGGCTGCGCTGTAAGTCATGGAGCCGCAACACTGGTCTCCACTTGACGCCAGACAACACAAAGTCAGTGTATTAAGTCAGCCACATTAAAATCACATCAGTATATTAAGTCAGTATGCAGAACATCACGTCATACACATAGGAAAATCACCTTATGCTACTGATGACGACTGCGAACAAACAAGCGCCAATATATATATATATATATATATATATATATATATACACACACACACACACACACACGACGCCGCGGTGCTGATAACGGGCCGTTTATCAAGTCACCGGAAAAAATTCTACGACGTGCCCATTCGAACTTCATGCCTATTATTCAAAAACAATTCCAAAAGTTGAGAACGCATTCGATTCGTTTTCAATACTTTTGAACATGCACCATTTCATTCGTTCAGATCGAATAGACGGATATTCGATTCGCTATTCGAAAATGTAGAATATTCGCACACCCTTAGACATCCATTGCTGTGCGGTAATTGTCAGAGTTAAACGTCTGACCACCCATGAAACCACATTCAAAATATTGCTACTTGAATAATTTTTAGCTTTTACACTAAAATATGGTGAAAATTCCTCATATGTCGTATATATAGCTGTCGTTTTGTTGCCGTTTACTACGGTGCACGGTCTCACATGTGTATTGTCTACAGCGATAGCCGTTCGCCGTATCACCCCCCTTTTTTTCTCTCTCTCTTCCCTTGACATCTGTCTGAATGTGACGACGAGGGCGGACGGGTGTAGAGAGGGTTGCGGTTGCCTTTGTATGGGTTTCTTATCTCTCCCCTCGAGCCGTCCGCAACGCCAGCAGGACGGTAGCGCCACTTTCTCGGCATTTATCTTCGGCGCGACACTTTGGCCCGATGTTATGATAATACCGAGACCCTTTGGTGGAGGGCACCGCTTTCGCGCGAACAGTGTCCGACGATACCAAGGCGACGACAGGCTCACGAGCAGCGCAAACACGAGCCCGGGACCGAGTGCTCGTCCGCGCGTCCCTTTTGTCGCAGTCTGCAGCAGCGTTGTTGGCCAAGCCCCCTCTCCGCGATAAGGCGACGAGCTGGACGTGTGACGACGAACCACGATATGTGGAGCCGATTTGCCGCGAGACGGCCGATACATCTGCTTAATGACGGGCGGAAAGCACCGCTAACCATGCTTGACGTGGCAGACGCTGCATGCTGTCACCTGGAGATGCCGATGCAGCTACTCGTATGGCTCGAAATCTGCCCGCAGCCGTGTCTGGCGACGGTCGAATATCGGCAGCAACGTGTGCACGACACTTCGGACCGGTATGGGCCGCTTAGCCAGTTAGGGAGGTTGTACTCTTCGCCCTTGCTCCTTCTTACGTCGCGATTCCGTCCGCACCTCACATGGAAGGGGCGCTGGTAAGAGTCATTTAAAGACATTTCCGACGGATAGGTGACATTTCTGTAATGTGTGGCTCTGAAAGGCGGGACTTGTGCTTCGGCAATACAGAGCAGAACACTTACTTGTTGAACGCTGAAGCGATAAGATGTTGAAACAGCTATGCGCCTTAAAGGCGATGTAAACGTGGAACGTGTGGAACCCGTTCGTTTCACTTACAGCCTGTCACGGCAGAAGCAAAACTGTCCCTGCCGCAAGATGTTTTTCATGTAGACATTTATACTGTGCCAAGATGAAACTGGAAACGCATTCAAGGGCTGCAACTGAGTCGCAGCTAAATATCTGACCACCAGTTTGCAAGAAGTTGCGGCTGGAAGTGACAATGCGACAGCTGCAGCTGAATAAGCCTCTTGCTCCCTGCAAAGTTCTCTGCAGCTGCTGTTGGGTTTCGCTTTTGACTCATGGCACATACGGTAAAAACCAGTCGGGATGTTGTGATTGCAGCACTGCAACTGCATGTGTTGTTAAGGGTTCATTTTTTTTGGAAGCCATGCATTGATATATCAACTGCGATATATCTGTTCGATATGCGGGGAACGTGCCAAGCAATTACCAGCCCAGACACGAAGTCGGTTCTCCCGGCGTTTACCAGCAGTCCTAACCACAAGCTATGGCTCCTTTCGGTGGATAAAGGCTAATTAGCATATGCCAGTTGACAGTAATAATAAGAAAAAAATGGCTGTGAGCATCCACTTAACACCTAATCTAGCGCTGCAATCTTCAGCCTCAGGCAAAAGCCGCTGAAGTGCTATGCATTGCCGGAGAGGAAAAGCGAGTTCCGCTGCGCTTTTTCACCTACTCGAATGCGATAAATAGTGCTAGCGGAGATACCGTGCGTATCATTCAAAGAGGCGCGCGTTACTTCACGCGCGAACACATACGCCAAAGAAGAACAAAAAAATTCTCGCAATCAATCGTCGGGAGGCTCGCCAAGATATATATATGTGGGCCGTTTGGGCGTCTCTCGAGGCCAACTGCGGCCGCTAATTGCTTCTCGGTCAACTAGCGAGCGCGATATTCGTTCGGCGCGCTATCTCCCGCTATCTTGCGCAAACGCGTTCTTTTTTTCTTCTTCTTCGACTCCTCTCCTCCACCGCCGCCGCCGAAAAGTCGAGAACAACAACGACTCGGGCAGCACTCGACTGTCAGGCCGCTTGTGTGCTCAAGCCCTCGTCGCTGGCGCCTCAGCTTATCGTGAGCAGCCGGCAGACACGCGACCCGCAGGCGTCGCGCCCGCGACGCTGGCGCATGCAGCGCGGAGGGCGCGACTCCAGTCGGCGCCTCGGCATCGCCCCTGGGCCGAACAATGCGGCGCCGCGGCCCGCAGTCTCGCTCGGGGCGCTCTCTTCGCTTGTCGCGAAGGGATCTGAGTGACCGCTTTCGGGGGGAAAACCTGTCGCGGACTGCAGGTGCAGTGATCTGTCGTTTGCATGCGGTCTTTTAATGTCAGACTTCGTGCAGATGTAGAAGCTGATTGTAACGCAGAAGAGACTCTACAGAAGGCTTGACAGAAAGAGGACTTCGGGACGTTTACAAACAGCCGATCGCACAAAAACTTCGAAAAGTAGACTTGTGCGCGAATGCCGTCAGCTAATGATGAAAAACTGGAAGGCGCAGCAGCACTCAACGACATCGTTAAAATGTGTATGTGTCCTCACGCTTTGTGCGCAACTGGGCAACAGCTGTTCGCTCCTCAGAGCGATAACGTAGCCGGCACTTTGCAGAGGCTAGATGCCAACTCCAATTGAATTCCTTTGCAATCCTTTTCGCCTATCGCCATTGTCTCGTTAAGACGTTTATGAACAGGGAGCCGAAAGTGCGCTCTGTCATGCAGAAAAGAAACAGAGAGAAAAACAAAACAACTCGGTCCCCCTTTGCAAGCTGTTTTTCAAATTATTTTTGCAACCCTCTCTGGTTTAGCCCCTCTTGCCAGCGTTGTTATGACCTTCTAAACCACATTTGTCCCAAGGCCTTTCATATCATTGGTTATCGCGTGGAAGTTCGGCGTCCACGACTCATGTGACAGCGGGCAGCAACCAAGCATATTTCGCTTCTCTGTGTCTCGTACGTGCAGTCATGGATGAAAGTTTAGCCTGGGATGCGGGTTCGCGGAAAATAAATTTATCCCAGCGGTGCCTCGCTAGCCAGTCAGTTGCTATTTATTTCAGCTGATGCAGCACGCATATGTCCGCTCATACCTCTATGCTTTTCATTGATTTGCTTCGCCTGAACGCGCACACAGAATTTTTTTCCTGTGAGCACTCGTCCCGTACACTTTTGCCTATGACCACTGAGCGAAACGGGAACTACGCTGTGGATCCAATCGTGCGATATCCCGTTGCTTGTGTGCGGACAGCCAGCGTGCCACTGATGCCGAAGCGAAACCGGAGCGAAAACTGAGAACTCGTTTGTGCGTTGCGTACATTAACCAGTACAGCTGAGTGAACGCACCCAGCCCCACGGTGTTTTGGTTCATGAATGCTAAGCGAAATTTCTAAAGCTAAGTTTGTGAGCAACCACAAAGCGTGTAAGAATAGCTCATTATATTCCCGCGTATTCCTAACTTCTCAGTCTTCCATTTCCCTTTTCTGCTAAACAAGTGCACGCTATAAAGTTTTGACAGCTACAATAACTTATAGTCATATCTAGTCTTAGAAAGGGCGCGATCGTGTACCACGTGACTTTGCTCACCTCCCTCAGTATGTATGAGATGCTTCTTCATGTACAGTAGGGGACAAAATTCTCTAGGGCGCATGAGCCCAAAAAGGAAGCTGATAGCTCTATTATTTGCCGTTGGATCGAGATCCCCATTGTGGAGGTGAAAGTCAAACTCACATTCCGTAATTGAGGAATGAAATGATGTGATCGCTAACAAACATGCATTGCGCATTTGGGCCTAAATCGCATTCTGAGCGTCCTTGAGACTAATCCCCGATAGCACCTGGAAAATTTGTAATCAAAGAATATCGATTCCCTCGTCGCAGAGCAGTCAGAGAATCGGCTTGAGAAATCTAAAGTCGCGCATCCCCTTTAAACAATCTCTAAGTGAGCAGATTACAGATAATGAAGGTGCCTATATCTTCGATCCCTCTTTTCGCCACGAAACAGCTCCAGGCTACAGTCACGAGCTTACAGCGTATCTGAGTGCGGTCGTACCGCTGTATATATGCAAGTTGGATTAAAGCATGGTCGTCGCAATAACAAGTGAAAAAAAAAAAATCAAGTATTTTAAGTGCTGAACTGTACGCCAGGTGGTACAGCGTGCGAAGACGGGCGTGGCAAGGAGACAGACATTGCACCTTGTCGATATGACAACCAATTGGCCCAAAGATTAGCTGTTTGAACAGCATGCCGTGCAGTCTATACCGACCACATATGTATATACTCGTAAATGTGCACTCCTCACGCAGTGAATATGAGCGATTCATTAATGACCCCTGCAGCGAGGATTGCTTTCTAAAGCCACTTTCTCGATCCTTTCGGTGTGTTCTAGAGCGACACATCCTTTCAGTGATGTGCTCACCTCAATGAAAAAGATAATATGGGCGTCGTGCAGACAGCCCCGGTGTCCGGACTCGAGAGTTAAGTATTGCAGTGTAGGTTGTGCCAGCCCCAACGCCTCTGCATTTCGGTCAGGCATGATGTGAAGACGTTCTGTAGCTCAGGAAAAACGTTATACGAAGTCGACTTGCAATGCACGCGATGCCAAATGTGAACAGAGAAAAATAAACGAACAAGACTGTGTGCGTGTGTTTCTTTGAGATGAATTATCACGTGTCAAAACACGCGGAAAGAAAACGAGGCACGTCGTAGTGGAAAAGAATAATTTCCGGCACCTAGGATTCTTTAATGCGCAAGAGAAATCTCGCTGCAATGGGATTTTCGCATTCTGCCTCCACTGGAACAGGGCCGCAGTGGTCGCGATCGAACCCGCTAACCTCTGCTCAGCAGCTGAAGCCGGAATTTTTGTAAAAGAATTCATTACAGAGAATACGTTCCTTATAAGCATGCTAACGCTGGCACAACTTTAGACGATTCCCCTAATCAAGAAAGGGATATATATATACGCTTTAAAAAAAGAAAGCAATTTTTCATATCCCTTTCGAAAGGCCAGGGGTAGTTCATATGTATGCCTGGAAAATTATGGCGTGAAGAGTGACACAGGCTCATTAACACACGAGTGAAACAGAACATCGTGTGTCTTCTTCCTTATTCTTAATGTCCCCACGCAGGTATCTGAAAAAAATTAATAAATAAGAAAGTACCGTACAGCAAAGAATTGATCACAATGTGCAGCTGGAAACAGACGAAAAAAAAAATTTCCATGAATGTAATATTTTTTTTTTTGTTTGCACGCTGAACAAGAGTTCGTTAACATACGCATTTAGACGGCAGCTTGCCAGCAACTTTTCTTCGGAATGCCATTGTTGGAAGCACACACGCTGTTTGCTCCACGGAAAGGCGTTACTGATTAGAGTAACTAAAGCCGGTCATCCACACATCAGAAGCTCGAGCGGCACTCAGGAAATTTACTATTGCTAGCGCACTGTTTTGCGACACGCGATAAAAGTTCAGGAGCCTTGGCGATCTGTATATTGTCAGTTTTATCGCTTCGCAGCGTTTGCCCGGAAGTAGAGGGAGTGCGCGACAAAGAATACGGCGTATAAAGTTGATATAATAAATGCTTTTTTATGTGCGATTACACTGTCTATTTTATTTATCGCAGTATGGTTTGAATAACAAACCTAGACGCATTAAGCCAAAGATACTAAACATTCGTCCTACTGTGGCAGCACCAAATTATTCTTCAGCAGGTTGCGTTGTTGGGCAAGTTGGTTCATATTGCTTTAGAAATATAGGATGCGCTCATGAGACAATCACAAGAAAGAAGACGGGACGGGCGCCCGTCCCGTCGTCTTTCTTGTGATTGTCTCATGAGCGCACCCCACCTTTCTAAAGAAATTATTCTTCGTGGTCTAAAAAACGCAAAGCCACAAGATTGCTCTGATTAACGAACTATATTTCCTTTTATTTGTCGCGTTTTCCGATAATCAGAAAGAGCAACCGTATATAGATATAATGCCCGTGTATCAAGTATGTGGTCATCCCATTATTCAGAAGACCATAGTTTCAAGAGTGCGCAGTCGGTCGTTCAGTGCTGGAGCCAGACGACATAAAAAAATGTCCCGGCTATACGACGCTTACTTCCATGCATACATTTAAGGTGTCCAGTAACGAACTATATTTCCTTTTATTTGTCGCGTTTTCCGATAATCAGAAAGAGCAACCGTATATAGATATAATGCCCGTGTATCAAGTATGTGGTCATCCCATTATTCAGAAGACCATAGTTTCAAGAGTGCGCACTCGGTCGTTCAGTGCTGGAGCCAGACGACATAAAAAAAATGTCCCGGCTATACGACGCTTACTTCCATGCATACATTTAAGGTGTCCAGTCTAGCATCATGCAGAAAGAGATGCAACATACCCAATCCAGGGCAAGGCCTTAACGCAACAGTCGTCCATCACAGCATACCAGCGTAGGTCGGAGGGAATGCTGTTCGAGCATTGTAACATCATGTAAACTTGAGAGCTTGGCCAAGGTGACTGCAAAGCCTTTCATCAGTCTATATACTCTCAGGGGTGAAGAGGGCATACAGGTGCTATCCTGTGCGCGTCCCCTGTAGATGATGGCCTTGCAGCGTTTAATAATGAAAACGGCTTCATGCAGCTCACGGTCCCTTATTTTTGACGCGAACTTATGAACAATTCTCGTGGTTAAATTGCATCCGACATTTATAGTACTGCTTAACGAGTGGCAGCGAACAGTGAAGTCGTTGTATACTGGAAGTTCATGAACAACACAGATGCTTAACAAAAAAAAAAAAACTATTGAAGCCACAGGGTTATTCACCGCAACGAGTGCATGCTGAATGCTTTCGAAACTATAGTAATAACCTGTAGAGCAGTAATAGCAGAAATTGCATCATCAAAAACCAAAAGAAAGAAACGTGCGTCAGAAAAGTGTATTGCTGCATGGTTTTTGAAAGTTTTTGCTTTATCTGGCGCTATGGCTGACTGTCCATCCCCCCTGAATTTCTGCCATACTCGGCCACGAGCGGTGGACACAGCGCCACGCAGCTGGCAAAGCAGCAGAGACTAGGTTCAGACCACGCTCGCAAAATTTAATAAAGTTGGTAATTTTTTAGCTTTGAGGACCTTCTCCATAGCGGCCATGTCACGCGCTTGAGAGGTGCTGCACTGCGTCTAATAAATATATATCCGATTCCATTGCTGCAAAGGAACAGGAGACTATGCGGTGGTTTGCCGCATATATAGTCTCCGGTTTCTTTGCAAGAAGTCGCTGGCAGCGGTTCCGATCCCATACCGTGCTTCCAAGAGGCCTGACACAGTAACAGAACATCTACAATTCATGAATACTTTCAACAACATCAACAATCATGCACCATTCCGCCGAGACTACCTTGTGGTTGGACCTGTAAACCGAAAATTTCCCCCCGCAATGCTCGACATGCAGCGCTCTTTCCGCGCCGAAAGCAGCTTTCTATATAAGAACGCTTCACAGTCGCGAGCAAAGTAAATCCACGGTTTCGTCGTCAGCCACCGCTCGGACCTGTCAGCACCGCCACGGTGGCGCTCCGTCGAACGACGAGCGGCCGCTGCAGCGTGCGCACCGAGTCACCACGGCTATCAGTCAGGTGGCCGGGAAGGCGTTTCTCGGGCGGCACGTGACGCGTTTCTGGGACACGGAGGAGGGGCCTTTGTCTACGCCGTGGGCGGGCGGCCTGTGCCGTCAGCCGCCTTAATTGCGGGCACCTCCTGGCGGCCGCCGGATTGACGCCGCGGGGCCCTTATCGACGCCGATAGGGACGCGGCCCGCCTGACTGCGCGATAAGCGCGTTTCGGCTCCCGACGCGTGCTCTCCGCGGCCGCTTTGCTTGTTTTTGCTGCGGCAGTTCGGCCCGGGATGCGGCCAATGAGCGGCCGCGGCCCGCCGACGCCACCTGGGTGCCCGCAGCGTCCTCTGATATGCCGCGCACCCATGTTTTGTCTCATAACGAGCGCCCCGGACGCCTCCAGCGACGACTGATACATGGGCCTGACGGGTGTAGAGCACTGCTCGTTAGGCGCCCCGCCGCTTGTACGAGCGCTGCGCCGAGATAAATCAGAGCTGCCTTTTATTCTTTGGCGCGCGCGCTTATTTGGGGCCGACGCACGTATCCGCATGCCGAGCCCCGGCGCTTTTGATGCTCTCTGTTTGCATAACGCACGCAGAGCTGCCGCTGTATGGCGCGCGGAGCGCTGCCCTCCTCGCGGGAACTATGCCTGCCGCCGCTTCGCGCCGCTAGTGGTTGCAGCTGACGCGCTCGGCGAGAGCGATCGCCGAGAACGGCGCTTGAGCAGAATTCCCGCTTTTGGCTGTGTAGCTCTTGCCTGCACTCATTTTTTATTCAAATCGAAATATTATCCATGTTTGAACTGTGCCGTGCCGAAGGGCTAAGTCGGCGGTCTCCAAGTGGACGATTTCTTTGATCCCTAAACGACATTGCTGATTATCACAGCGCAAGAACCTGCCCAACCACGAACTTTGTTTCAGAAGCGCCTGCTGCAATCTACCCGTGTGCTGTGGCTGTAAAGTTCGAAAAAGGAGAGCAAGAACAAATCTGCTGTCTTTTCGGCCGTGCATGGGGAGAGGGTGCAGAGCTCCAACTGTTCCTTGTTCCAGGTGTTGGCAGTTGTCTCCCACACAGCCTTGCGTCGAACAGGGCGGCGCCGTTCGGCCTCTTCGTGAAAAGGTCTATAGTTCATCGCTTCCTGATACCACGGGTATTGTCAACACAAAAATCTCAGGAAGGCTTATCTTGTGTGCAGGCTATAGAAGATAAATTCCTTGTTAACAGGATTGTAGGCCATTATGCTAAGGGTGTATTTTGTTCAGTAACAAAAAAGGGCACCACTCTAGGCAAAAATGACGAGATTAATGCTCAAAGAGTCACTTTGATGTCAAAAAGAAAAAGAACCAAAACGATAGATTTGTATGAGAGGGTGCCATTGCGCTAGTTTATCTCCAGCCAGGCCCACTGATAAAAGGCGCGAAGTCAGCTTCTAGTTGCAGTACAAGGGAATCAGCTGAACGATTCATTCATTTATGTCGGTAGGTATATGGGAATGTGGAATGACCGAAGTCAATTATTTATATCGCATGACAGCCTTTGAAATGCGTCACGCGTTAGCGGAGATAATGCTTTACTATGATTCCTAAACCTATTCCGTCTGTTGCAAAAAAAAAAAAAAAAGCTTACAGTTAATTCTGCCATTCATACCCTTTTTCCCGAACGGCGCGGTGGACTGCAAATCTCTTAGTAACAGACGATACAACGCCAATGAATAGTTGGTTTACTGCGGATTCTACGAACGTCAGGTGTGTAGTCGTCAGAGCAAAATTTCCAGACGGAGTAAACAAGGTGTTGAGAAAAGTAGCAGCAATGCTTCTGCAAATGCGCGAGAGCAAAAGAGTAAGAAGCCGGCAAAAACAGACAAGAAAACAACACAGCGGTTCCCCTGCGCCATTTATCCCTTGAGGACGACTGCGGAACTGATTTGATTGAGCAGTGCCCATGCGCCACTCTACTAATTGTTTTTGTTTCATTGCTCGAACCTGAGCGAGGAAGCGGCAGCCGTCAGTTTATGGATTGTTTTGTCATTACACCTTACACATAAGCAACCAAATAGAAGAACTGTAGCATATATATGAGAGACAGATGTGCAGAGTGCACTAGCCTCGGTTAATCCTCCCGATATGCTCAGCACAGACAGATAAGCGTCGTTTGTAAGACGCGTCGGTCGGAAGCGCCGCCTAGAGGACGAGACCATCTCGCGCTGCTTTTCGGCGGCGCCTAGCTGCGCGCATGCAGCCACGGGAGCGTGGCCCTAAACTCAGTGGCCCCGCGGCGCGCAGGATGTTCGCTTGTTTCCGCCAGCCCACGATTCGGCGAGCACCTGCGTCACGCCATCGGCCCATCCCGCTTTCCACGCTCGAATCTTTGTGTTTCGTGACATTACGCCAATTGCTCCGGAACAAACCAGCAGAATGGATGAGCGTGCGGTCGGCTGCCGCGTCGCGCGTTACTCCCTTGGGCACACGCTGCCTGCGCCTCATCGGCCGAGGGATTCTTTTTGCTCGCGTAGCAACAGAAGTGCATCGCCGCGGAGGCGTCTACGCCAAGAAACCGCAGAACCATGGCGCAGGAGTGTGCTCTGAACGGATTCCCGTGCAATCACAGAGGGTGCGGACTGAATTTGCAAGTCAGGCATGGCGATAAAAGAGGAGTCACTCGTGAGGTGCGTCACCAAAGAATTCGGGATGGTTGAGTATAGCGAAGTCAGGGCGAGTGTGACAGGGATGATGTAACACCACTTGAAATTTTGACGGTTTTGACGTAAACGAATGAGCTATTTCTGCACGCAGGGTGTCAGCGTCTCAAATAAAAAGGGCTGCGTCCGCTCATTGATAAGCTCTCGCGCAATACCTCTTAGAAAAGCCAGAGGACCGCACCAAGACTCGAACCCAGTGAATACTTCCTTCATATACGAATTGGATGTTTTATCCCAGAGGGCCACGATTGCGCTGCCAGCGATTGTGCCAATGTTTCGTCAACTAATAGGTGCGAATGACCGGTTCGTGGCGCAGTTTTCGCCCTAACTTCGAATATCTTACAGCTTGTGATGAGCTTTTATATGGACGAAACGGTGTGAGTCCCGAATGCTGTACGTTGCGTAATATCGCGACAGCAGGCCGGTATAGCAATCAGTGTTAAATGCGGTACGTTTAAAAAGCCAACCCATGAAATTTCGATGTCTGGTGAGCCTTGATAGAATACAACCAGGGGTGTTATCTAAGTGGACATGGAAGAAGAAGATAGCGTCGATGGAATAGATACTTTATTCTAAGAGAGCTGCCGTTTTAATAGACATTTATGTCCAAAATACGTGCTCAGAGCTTCTTCTTGTATGCCAGTGCCTGTTTTTTACCTCACATCTAGATGCAGCTCCCGCGAGAGCCCAGAATGTTGAACATTTGAACTGGATATGCCAGAGAGACAGCCATTTTTCGGAAGAAGACGTGCACTCCGCATGCGTTTCTCCTTATATATTATCGTTTTACGAAGTGCAACGAGCACTCGTGGGCAGTGGGTGGGGGTACGCGTGATTCAGTGACGATTATGGGCGAGCTGCAAAGCGCGGTGAGCCACATCATCGGCCAAAGTAGCCCCGAGCCGAAGGAAATGCGCAGGAACGAGTGGTCCAAGTTGACCCAAGAAGAAGAGGAAGCAGGAGAATAAATATAATTGATCGGGAGAGCCGCTCGGTGTTCCGGAACGGTATTACGATCCAGAAGAAGACGACGCGGGCGGTGGCGCGGGACGGAGTGCTCGCGCCAGGGGCGCGCCGGCCATCCAACTCGTATCATCGCCATCGCTCATGTATCGGAACACGTAACGTAAAAGGCCCTAGCGTGCATGCACTGCTAGCACCTTGCCGCCAAGTAAGAGGCCTCTTGAGGGAGGACAAAAGTCGGCACGAAATAAAGCGGCTATGAGAAGGATGGATCGTGACGATCGCTGGGTGCCCCCGAATAATATACTCGCGTACTGCGGGACAGAAGACGGCCACGTCGGCAATGCGGGCCGAAGCCAGCGCTGGAGTATATGCTCCTAACACTTCTCTTGAGTTTGAATCTTAAGTGTCTTTGGCCCATGCCAATTAGACATCTGTAATTTTTGTTTGATTTTTCAAAATCAAGTTCCGGCCAGAAAGACTCGGAAAGGAATTCGACATTTACGTGCAGTTGGTCTTCCAAAGCACTGATCCCTGCCCATAAACTTGTAGCGGCAATGCGCTATAGCGCTTAGCACCCAACTCAAAACTAAAAACTGATATGGCTACTACTAAGGGCCGGCTACGCACGCACGCACACGCACATATATATCAAAAGTGATATCTTGGCAGCTAATATATATATAGCCACGCTCTAGAGAAAGCGCGCCTCAAGCGATCCAACATGCATGGCGGCGCTCGGAGGACTCCTCTAAGTAGCTAGGTACAATCGCGCCTATTTTGCAATTTCATGATAAGCTCGCGATTGTTTGCAGATGGTGGAAACCTCGTGTGAGCCAGGCTTTCGGTTCTCGTGGTTCTCGAGGGTGGGAATAAATAAACGCGAGGCAAGGAACAAATCTCTGCCTGGCGTATAAAAACGGCCGGCGTGAAAGCGGAGCAGTGTGGACGGTCGACGCACGCTTCGGAGAAAATTTAAAATCGATGAAGGCTCTTGTACAACAGGACAAAACTAAGAGCGCATTTTTTCGCATTAAGCACCACACGTAAGCAAGATCCAGCGATCCTGATGCATGCTTGCGCAGAAAACGAGCTACAAAAGTTTGCACTGTCGCTTGAGCTTTAACTGACAAGGCTGCGGCCTTTTGTCTTTTTTGTGCTAAAAGAAATTATTAAGAATGTGGTGGTTTAAATATGAGCGTAGGTTTCTAATCATGTTTGCCGGTGGGAAGCGACAACAATGAGGTCGCCTTTTTCGGCGTGCTGTTTTCTACAGGGCAACTAGGCAGGCTTTGTGCTCTCATTTTTTTTCTTAAGCAGAGGGTGGCGTGCACCTAATCAATTTAAAGCCGTTATGATATAATTATTTTCGTCATATTACATCCTATTCTTACCATCCGCTCGTCTGACCGTTCTACTCCAGTGACAGTGAGGGCATGCGGAGATAAGAAAGTGAAGAAAGAATACGAATGAACTGGGATTTGAATGAAACGATATCATCCTCCGCTCTATGTGGACAACAAAGTACCATATCACTATACAGGCATGCCATAATAAGGCCTGCAATTAAAGAAACAGTCATGCGCAAAGCTCTTCGCTCTTTTTAAATGCGCCCGTTACTGTCATGCAGGTGCTCAGCGATGTTCGTTAAAAGTAGCCCCTCGTATTTACGTAAATCCTTCCAGACGGGTAAATCAACTTCTTTTGCAAAAAATTCAGGGGGCACTTTGACTGTCTAAAGTGCGTAGAGGCGAAAGCGTTTTACGCACCACTTTCACTGCTTCTGTGGCACTGGTGGCGTCACATGTAATTGAGTACTAATTACTAAGTGATGACAAATCTCTAATTAATGGTTAATTACTGATTAATGCCTGAATACTAATCAACTGCTAATTAATGACGCTTAAGCTTCGCCTTTAGGATTGGAACGCGACGGCGTGTTGTAGCGCTGCCAGGGAGTCCACGGAACGCACCACCCGTTCGGCGCGATGCCTTGCCGTTGAACGCAACGGTTTTTGAGAAAAGGAAATGGCGCAGTAATTCTCTGTCATCTCGGTGGACACCTGAAACACACCGTAGAGGAAGGGAGGAAGTGGAAGTGAAAGAAGAAAGACAAAGATGGCCCGTAATGAAGAAAATGAAAATTGTATTTGAGGAAAGAGAATTACGCAGTAACTCTCTCACATATCTCGGTGGACACCCGTCAAAATTCAGGGGGTGGGGGGTGCACTTTTTTTACCTAAAGTGTGGTCACTGATGTGTGGTTAAGACAAGCTTCGCCCCTAAGAGTGGAACGCGAGAGCGTCTTGCAACGCTGCCAGGGAGTCCATAGAACGCCATCGCCCATTCGGTTCTACCCCTCGCTCGTCGGTAAATTGGTTTTTGAGGAAAGGAAATGTATTTCTCTCTCATATCTCGGTGGACAGCTAAACCTCGCCGGAAGGGAAGGGAGGAGGATGGCAGTGAGCGAAGACACCGTATTCACTAGACGCGCCTTTGTTCATTCCAAACCATCGAGCTGGCATGGCGGAGTGGATAGCATGCTCGTCTCGCACTCCGAAGACCGGGGTTCGATTCCCGAGCTCAACCAATTTCTTACTCGGTTTTATTTATTTATATGGCCTGACTAGAGAAGTTAATTAGGCTAATTGGGTAATTAAGCAATTAACTAAGCACAGTCCCACTTGGAGCATCACTATATGGTCCCTTCAATTGGTTGCATAGTTACTAGCCAAAGTACAATTGGCCCCGTTTGAAATTGGCGCACTGTGACGTCACGACTGTTTCGACCAACTGAAAAGCGTGACATTCTCTGTCGACAACTGCTGCTTACAACGATGAGACATTAAAGGCTTTCGCCTTAATATAGTTGCCTGATAACAATAGCGCTGTCATGGTCCTGCAAGCTTCCCACTACAGTGTGGAACCCACCATTTCCCATCTTCTTTGTGTATTGCTCACAACTCGCACAATGACTCTTAGCACCTATTCTATCTGGTTATCTTGGAAATGGCTTTCTTAGGAGATATATTTTACATGTCTTCGTAGACTAGTTCGTAGATCCTTCGTACACTCTAAACACAGTAACCTATAACGTAACTTTTGGACGTGAGTAACTTTTGTCACAAAGGTTACAATTGATGTTTTTTGATGTTTTCATTACGTTTTCTTTATTTTTGTGCAGCCCAAAGGTTACAACGGTCAAAAGTCAACCGTTTCAAAGGTTACAATGGAAAAATTGCCAAGTAACCTTTGCGCTGTAACCTTTGCGCAGCACGGTAACCTATATGCGTTGTCAAGCCAGGAGATATGCACATATAGAGGACGTATGCTACTTTATGTGCGGGAATGTGCTTTTCGGATGCAATGGGGCTGCGATTTCGACCGCAAGGGGGAGACATCAATGTAAGCTATCGCATGAGCCCGATACTGCTGTTTTGGGTCGCAGCCACATTGAATCGCGCGCTATCAGATATCTGCCTTCACATTTACCAAAGGAGGCTGCGAATGCTATGCAAATGCAGAATTTTGCCGTTGTATATCAGAACACATCTTGAATGTTCGATTCCTCTCCATGAGTTTTGCAAAGAAACCCAACGTGCTACTTCTCTAAGCATGTTCTGTACCGGTTTTATTGCGCGAATAAACTTTAATGAACTAGTATTTCAAATTCCATGTAATTTTTCGATGACTCGGATAGAGCCTATTTCTCATCTTCCTCGAACCGATACGCGATAGCAACGGTCGCAATTAATAGTAAAAAGCAGACATATGGAAGGGGAGCTCCTGGAAAGGTGACAGCGGACGTAACCGCATTTGCGGGCCGCCGAGTGAGCGATTCGATTTCCCTTCATGTGGCTCTCTTCATACACTTCCAATGTATCAGTTCTGGTGGAAAATATATATCACAAATCAAAACGTAATGCGCCCACGGTACGAACGGCGGCGCCTTTAAGAAACGAGTAACTGGCAAAGAACTACTCAAAATATGGCATGACGGCCGCTCCAGTATGCGTGAGACGCGCATGCGCAGACGGTCGGCGCTTCACCCAATGAAAAGCGGCGCTTCTGTTTCAAACGCTTGGCATCGTTGCACGGCGGCAAGTCCGTACGGCGGTAAGGCTCGGACGTTGCAGCGTTGCGGAGGCTGCTTTGTTCTTGGAACCGTTGGAACCGAGAGTTGGAACCATTCGTGAACCACGGCGTCTTTTGGTGGCGTTCCTGAAGTGGTTTGTTTGGGGTAAAGCAGCAGAGACCTGTGGGGTACGCTGCGCAGCAGCTGGAACGAACCCCAATGTGATAGACGCTACGTCGTTGTGTGCTCGGCGGACAGCTCCGCGCCCGGCGCTATTCGTTGCAACTACTGAAGTCACGTTCCTGGGGTTCATGGAAGAATGACGGACTTGGGTGAGTGGCCTTTTTTTTTTTTTAGCTTATGCACAATAGCGACCTGCGAAGTCATTTATTTCATGCTTGTCAAAGTGCGTATTTTCTTTATTTGCCAGAGCAGCTTCATTCGTAAGCCTCGTTGAGTGTACTTCGAAGCGAAATGTGGTTCAGTAGTTTGAGTGCCTCATTCACCTATTGCGTGGGGTTTCGTGCCAAAAGTTTGGTTATCCAGAATATTGGTTTTAGACTATTATTGCCGTATGTCATTTGGGGTCATTAGGTGCGATAATACGGGGATAATCCAGCGCTAATTCTTGATCGTTGCATGCGTGTGCGCGCGTTTTTTTTTGTTTCTTTTTTTGCATACGTACAAAAGACCATGCGTAAAATGCACGACGGTACTTTTTTAATGAAGGATGTGATTTGGGCGAGTTGGTATTGTAAGCGATTTTATGACGCAATTCCACTTCGGCGCTATACTCCCGCCCAGGCGGCGGCTGTCGCCTCCTCGACTCAGTAGCGATCACGTGAATCTGGTTCTGTGCGCCGGTCGGTCCCAGTGCCTACCGCATTGCCTGCCTATCCTCTTTCCTCTCTTCCCGGCGCCGTCTGGATGACGTTTGTGTTTGTGATGGTTGTTTTTCGCGAGTGCGGCGCGTCGACTCATCAGCGTTGGCGACGGGAAGCGCAGCGCAGGGTGTGTGGTGCGCGAGCAATCTGAGCGGACGTGCGTACGACAGTGCGAGCCCTATTAAAGTGCGCTAACAAGAATTAAGTTATAACTGCAATATATCGTTTTCTATTCTCACAAATTTGTGTGAGCGTCGAGTGTTCTTACTCGCTCCCCCTCCCGTTTTGGTCATCTCTAAGAGTATTGATTTTTATGTTGAAAACAGCGCGGGAAAACGAAACGGTGTGTTCTGTCTTTCTTTGCTCGTCTCGTTTTCCCGCGTTTTTTTTACTATGAAGTGGTACATTTGTTTTGAATCTGAATTTTGGAACTTTGCACGTCGTTTCATTTTGGCAATACAGCTGGGCCCATTAAAAAAATTGGCTGTGGTTTGACCAATGGCCATCCTGAGTGAATTGCGGAAGCAACTGCGCAGCAATCGCAGCAGCGGCGCTGCGATGCGGTAGGCACTGCGGTGTTCTCTGTATACCATGTTTCACTCTGGTGAGAATATGAACCATGCTTTAAGTATGAATGGTGGCTCACTGGCTCTAATTTAACATTCCGCAGATCCCACTGCCTGAAGAGTTGCAAGTGACTGCACCTCATGTACACACCTGTACCGAGTGTTTACGCTGGAAGTAGTAAAGAAGTGATCTCGATCAGCAACGGCAACCTGGAGCGTGCCCTCTTCTTCTGCCTGGTGACATATTGCGTAAAAAACCTCGACTGTCCACCGGCATTTTCCGCCATACTCATCCTGCTGCAGAAGATTGCCCTGCCAGACACTTTAGTGCCACGTTGACTACTGACGAACCGACTTAAAAGTTTGTTCATGCTCTTGAAAAAGAATATTTTGTTGTAATTTTCTGCACAGAAATGTGTTTCAGTGTTCACTTTCTAATATGTTGAAGTATATTTTCTACAGCTAAGCTGAGCAAGTTTTTTTTTTTTAAGTGCAGTACACAAGTTGATGTACTTATGCGAGTGTTGTCAGGCTTATAGCACTGTTAATGTTGCAAGTTATTGGTCATGTCATTGTGCATCTTTGTTAATGAAGTGACTGGAGGAGTCACAAAGGGCTTTTGTTTATATGATCTAGGCAAGTTGTGCTGAATTTGTTGATGCTATGTACACCTTAAAGCTGTTAGGTAAATGTATATCTCTGGTTGCTGTTTAGCCAAGATGATTAAATCGATTGATTGTTGTTTTCATTTGTCTGTGGCTCAAGTTTTAAAAGAACTTATGTTATTTGCACTGCTGGGACCACCCTTCCTGATCTCTTATTGTATAGTCATTTTAATCTTTCTTTTAAGAGGTGTGGTAAAATGTGTGATCAAAATATTGCCTTCTCTGATATTTTTGCCATTCATATTTTCTGTCTGTTCTATCCCTCACACACTGTCAAGTTGACTTGGCACTTGGTCTTGAATAATAGAGCTTTTATTTTGTTCTTTTTGGTACTACATTTACAGTGCCTATGTTTTTAATTACATTGCAATAAGAGTGATATGCTGTAGGCAAGCTCTATTCGAAGCGAGACTTCATCTGAGCATGCTTTATTGAGTTGCTTTTTCAACGTGTTTCTGTTTCGCATGCCAACAGTAATACTGTGTGATATGGGCCCATATTTTAGTGCCTTGCATGCCCATTTATTGCGACTTTTTTTTTTTTGCAAAACGTTTGCGAAAAAGGTGGCTTGAACATACCTGCATCTGTTACATTCCTTAGTTTTTCTTCAATGTAAACAATATTTGGGAAGCTTTTGTTTTGTATTTCCTCTAGTCTTGAAGATGTTGGAGTCAATTAAAAATTTGCCTATCATATGCCGATATTTGTCATTTTTCTCCTTTCTAAACCATTCTCTTGTTTGGCCAGTTTTTGTTCCATTCAAATTGAAATCCAGCAGAGCACTGTATTGCATCACCTTAAGCAAGTTGCAACGACATTTTTGCCATTTTTAGGCCAGCCATTGTGGCTTACAAAGGTTACACATTTTGGAGCACGTAACCTATGGCTAACTCAATGATGTATACCTTTGTAAAGGTTACAGCGCTAAAAAAGTCGCGTAACCTATGCGTAAAAAAAGTAACCTTTACGATTTGTAACTTTTACAAAGGTTATAAGTGGAAAGGTTACATTCTGTAACCTTTAAATTATAGGTATACTTCAATGTGAAAATGTGCACCTTTACAAAGGTTACCCAAAGGTTACCGTGTTTAGAGTGTAGGCTAGTTCCCGGCGCCGCCGCGGCGTGGCACCGATTTCGTGAAAATAGTCAAAAGACCCGGGTTTGCTTTGCAGGCGTAAACTTTGTGCATTTCCACGCATAGCGTGCGCTCCATATGATGATGATGATGATGTCCTCAGGCTTAATGGATTGCATTCTGTCTTTATCTTCCAGTGCCAAGTGCTTTCATGGGTACACCATACACAGAAAGGAGTGAAAAAGTATTAAACTGTCCGCATCGCCCCCCCCCCTCCTTTTGTAAAAAGGAGTTCGCTACAGGACAGCTTACTCCTCTTTTACACCCATATAGGCGTATTTGTGTTTAGAGTGTAGAGGCACGTACAAAATGAGTGGACAAGGAAAAAAGAAAATGTTGACGTAAATGCCCGCATCAAAAAACAAGAAAGAAACCTGCAACAAAGATAACGACTTTGCAGAGCCTCAGAACGGCGGGACTATTAACGCCTAAAATGTCGGACGTTAATGACATTAATGACATTAAATTCTGAAGAATTGGAGACAGTGAGACATTAGCGCTCAAATATGCACAGTGTCGTAATGGGAGATAATGTGCAGAGTTATCTCGACAAACCGAACCCGAAGGGGAAAGAAAGTTTGTTCAAGGGAGGCTACATTTGATTCTATCGGGACGAAACATCGGTTCGAATAAACCGGATATTCGAACTAAGAGTGTTCGAATAAACGACATTCCACTGTATACATATACTTCAGAAGCACGAATACTCGGTTGAACCTTCAGCAGGTTCTTGTATACCGTTTTTATACGCGCGTGCTGTAGAGCGTTGGAGAAGGAAAAAAAATAAAGGCAGCGAGCATTCCCAGTGGCTGATTCATGGCCCGCGCTCGGCGCCGCCTTGTCCGCTTGACAGAGCTGAGACAAAGCCGAGTGGCGAAGCAGCCAGCGCCCACCGTGCTCGGGGTCAGACGCCGCACAGAAGCGGCCCCCGCTCGGCGCTGTCAGGCTGACGGCCTGTCAGCGCGGCCGCAGTGACCGATCTGCGTCCGTGACACCGTCCCGCGGACGACGAGAAAAGTGCGCGCAGGGGCCCGTTGTTATGCGCGCCGCAGAGATGCGCCCGCGGGGGGTGAACCGCGCGGCTTGTTTGCATCGGAGCTGAAACAACCGCCCAGTTCGGCTGCCCGTCCGTTCCTGCCTGTTTTTTTTTTTTTTTTTTTGCGCCCTCTGGTCGCGCGCGCAACAACGAAGGGTGCCTCGAAGGATGGAGCGAATACGGCCGCCCTGCTCGCAGTCGCCGCGCTAAGCTCTTCGTATGCAGCTGACTACATCAGTCACTAAACGTGACACGCAAACGCGAGTCTCTACGTCCTTGGCTGCATATGCGTAGCCGTGTATCGGCTTCTTTCTGAATGAGCGGGAGTTGTCACCTGGGCGGGAACCAGTCCTGGCTAGATGGCCTTTGCGTGGTGATGAATTTCTAGTTATTATCCGGTAGCGTATCTCAAGACGGCAGGACGACGCGCATGATGCCTGAGAGGTGCAAATAAGAGTGCATGAATCTCTTCGTAACCGAAAGCATCGAATACAGCTTTCCTCGGACTCCTTTTTCACTCTTTATTAACTTGGCTGTGAACATGACCGAGTAAAAAAAAAAAGAAAGCAGTCGACCGCGACTCGAATGAGAAAAGTGGTGAAGCCGTATTTTTTTTTTTCCTGCTCCTTCTCTCCGCCGAGGGCTTATACAGGACTGTGGTATTTTTGTTTTTATGTATTGGCTGGAGGGTCGCAAAAATAGGAGCAGGTGAGGAGGCAGTATGGGCGTCAACCACACAGTTACGACGAGAAGTGGTTTTCCGAAAAAAAAAAAAAAATGAGGACTTGTCAGGTTACTCCTGAGGGGTGTTGGTACGGTGCTGTTAAGTGGGCGTGGATAAGTCTCTGCTGTCCGCATTTCGTAATATACTTTCCCCGTCATTGGTCATGCTCCATGTCCAGCCCTTCATAGGCCCGTCGCAGGAACGGAACACGGGAGACACATTCTCAGCAACGAGAGGCGGTAAATTGCCGCTCGTTAATCGGCGCGAGACGCGCATGCATACTGAAACTCAAGTGACCGCAAATGTCCAAATGCTTGCTCCTGTTCCAAAGTGTGACAAAATGTAAAGAAGCGAGCAGAAATTTCGCCTCTTTGTTTTATTAAGCGCTACTTTTCCTTAATACACTCTCCCGTAGTTCTTGGCTTGCCTAGCGGGGCACCGAAGCGGTTAGTTTGGCGGAGTGGCGACAGATGGCGCCACACACCACGTCGCTTAGCATTGCTTGCGGCTCGCAAGCGAAGCGAGCCAGCGGTGGTCGTCGGCGTGGTGCGGTTCGATATTGCTGGGGAGCAAATGCGTGGCGAGGAGCCCGCTACCAGAGGAGCTCCCAAAAAGGAGGGACGCGGCGCCGCCGCAGATGGCTGGGAATGAATCCCCTGCCTGCCAAGAGGCTTCGAATGAACTCAGCTCTCCTTATTTTGCAAGCGTTTGCGCCGAACAGTGGCAAGAAATGCAAGCCTCCAGAACGTTTGGAGCGGTTACATCAGTTTCTCCCCATGCCTTTGATGCGTTTGCTATGGACTACTCGCCTTTCCTTTTTATTTCTTCATTGTTGTTCTTCTTCTTACTCATTGATTACAAGGTGGCCTGCAATGACGTAAGGGTCTTCGTGCCGACATCCTTAGTAAGCGATGCACCGCGACTGCTTGCACGTGTGCATGCTCTCGAGCGCACTCTGCTTTACGCGTTGAATGCTTTTTGTTTTGTATGCATGCTCATATATGTCAAATAAGCCTACCAGTATTTAGTGACTCAGTTTTCCGCTGATCAGTGTCCCCACCGCTATCAGGTATTAAGCAGTGTACTGGTGCATGGGCTCAGGGGATGCGGTTCAATAGTAACTGTACAGCAGTGGCAGTGCACGAAAGCTACAACGTTCTGTCGTATGCAGATTTATGAGGACAACATTATGCGACATACCTTGCAATAAACTGCGCTGATGCTGCATGTACACGGCATCTTGGACCGCACGTGTGTGCGGAGTAGATGCACCCAGCGGAAGGAAAACGCTTGTAGAAACAAAAACATATCAAAAAGAAAAGAAACCAGAAACTTCAGAACAAATATGGCCTGATGCGTCGAATACAAACAGTACGCACCAAGCGGAATAGACCCAAGGCGCCTGCGCTTCTGTCAAGACGAACTAAACCGAACTCTGGAGAAAAATGAGTGGAGTGGTCCTCGAAGTGTCAGACGTAGCTATGAGGGAAAACTGGTTAGCGAAGAAGGGGAACCCCTTTTAATTTCGTTCGACCGCTCCTTTGAGGAATGCTGCCGAATATTTGAAAACTGGGCCTTGGGCACAGGCTCTAACTGCTGTTAATATCGGCGGCCGCCATGCGCTGAACGCGCAATTATGCGCACCCTCCGCTCCATCAAAGCTGCACGCATAGCACTCGTGTTACCACGACCGCGTCATATGCATGCAGCCACATTTCCTTCCTAGGCTACCGTCAAAATGCATCTCTTGTTTCGTTGGTGTGTGTGTGTGTGTGCGTGTGTGTGTGTGTGTGTGTGTGTGTGTGTGTGCGCGCGCGTGCGTGCTTGCGTGCATATCACATCGAAATACCGCTCACAGTTCAACACCTGCACGCGCTTGTGGGTGCGCACTTTGCTTGTCGCTTATGCGAGCTCGTATATTTGCTTCGATGAGGCAGCTGCTCGGCCGGGAAAACTGTCGATAGCCCCCGGTAGCGCGCCACCCGAAGACGCCGGCCGCAGAAACGAGATGTTGTCGGGAGCGCAAAACACGAAAGGGCGGAATGGCAGACGCGGAGCGCGCAAGCCCGAAGGGGAAAGAAACGGAGGAGAATAAAAAAGAAGAGCGCGAAAATGCCGAACGGGCTCCCCCTCTCGCCTTTTCTGCTGAGCGAGACCCAAGGCGCCCGCAGGTCAATAGCCGACAGAGTCGGCCTTTCTGCGAGACAACCCGGCGAAGCTTTTCGAGGCAATCGCAGACAGTTTTGTGAAATATACCACGCGGTCATCGCGGCGAGGCGGCCTCCAACGACAGGTTTCGCAGCGCGGCCCGGGGCAGGCTCGAAAAACAGTCATTTTGAGCGGGGGTCAAGTCGAGCGGCCTGTCCGGCTGGCAGCGTCTTTTTGACACACGTTGCACTCTGTCGCAGCCGGCCAGGTCGCGCCCCGGCGCGCAATGTGTATCATCAGGAATCGCTCGCGTGCCGAAGCGGCTTCCTCGCATCGCTCGTGCGCTGCCGTTTCTTCCCTCGAGGTGTCCTCCGCGCGTACCGCTCGCTCGCGTCCCTCCATCGAAATTTACGCCAGACGATGAGGGCCGACAGTGAGACGTAGTTAATCAGCGAGCGGCTGTTTACGCTGCGACCCTGAAGATGGGCATTGTTAACCCGACGAACCTTCTGCTACAGCCTAAAATTGCGTGACAGGTGTAGCCACTTCCGCATGGTGCGTGCAACGTTAACCCCTTGAGAAACTGTTGTCGGTTTCGGCATGTTGCGCATGCTGACCACATTGCTCGTGGTAAGACATGACAGCTTTCAATCTGTATGAGTACGCGAGAGTTTTTTGGGTGCTGTACAAACACGAGGAGCAAGAAAGAGCTGGGGTGCTTAAAAATCACGTTCTTAATGGAACAATCGGAGGGGGACAAGCGACAGCCCTCTGATCAACGTTTCGACGAGATGACGAACACAAGTCCTCTTGTTGAAGCGTTTGTCACCGGACTAAGGCTTCCTTCTCATTCCTTGTAAAAGTTTGTACTCCAAAAAAATTCAATCTTCCCTCCTGTTTTCTTTTGTTTTTTAACCGTTAATCTACGCGCTCATGATTTTTCATGTCAAATCGAGCGGCATCTTTCAAGTAAGTCCATTCCACAGCGGCGTAACGCGCACGCCACTTTAAGCTCTTAACTGCGGTTTTTCGGGCAGTCAGCTCTACGACGACAAAACAGCAATATGTTCCTACGGAAGGTACTTCGGTTCTAATCTCAAAAAGCTAAGTGTGTTCTGGGATGGCTCTCGCCCCCTTAACAACAGCCACGCTGTCGAGCGAGCAGTACATGCAACGATTATAACTGTATTTTGTTGTATGCCAGGTTTTTCATTACGCTTCGATCTGGCGCCCTCTGAGATCAAAGTTGGAATTATCGAAGTCTTACTTTATGGTCAGTTTATCGGGCAGCGTAGTGATGTAACGTTTTACACCACAGAAGATTTGCGTGGCGCCTTCTAGAACAAACGTGAGCATACGTACAGTTACTCCGCGAAAAACATGAGTATCGAGTACTTCGACAGACTACGCCTTGCGCGACGGATGCCCTTCTTTACAGCACTGCAGCCATGCGCCCGGGCTATTTCGACGTCGAAGACGGCGAGGTAAAGGAGAGGATTTCCCTCCCTTTATCTGCATCTGAAGAAGATGCAGATAAAGGGAGACCTGCAGACGCCGTGGAATATTTGAGTCTCTTGCGGCAGTTAGGTTCTCAGGTCTATCTTGAGCCCCGTTCTGTAGCTAAGTTCGTGCAACTGTATGCACTTGAAGGACACTATAGAACCCTGCTATAGTGGAAGGCTTGGAGTAGAACCGCAGACAAGGTTTTACCCTTTTGACCCAACGTCTGACCGTTGCTGCAGAAACTTATGACAACAAAATCCCTTCATGTGTTTTGCTCGAAGACGTCAATACTTTTAACAAAAATGCGAATCGTACACTAAAACGACATACGCTGTTCACAGATAACGGTGTCACCCTTCGCTTCGGCTTGGTTGTGTAGTGAGCTCGGCCGATTCATTGGTTGGAATCCCGACATATTCTTCGTTTTCCTTTCCTCGGTTGTCGCATTTTTCAGCTGTTCCTTGAAGAACTCAGTCAGACGAAATTGCCCCACGAATCATACTTCAGGTTCTTTTTTTCATTTATTTATTCGTTTAGCGGCTGCTTCTGTGAACGAACTGTTGCTTTAAGAAGGGCGATTAGCTTGGGAATGAACAATTAAACTATCTGCATTTAGTCCCAAAAAACGTCTAATATGGCTGCCGCAAACTTGCTGATCCCCAAAAAGACTGACGCCTCAGTCCTTTCAGTACTTTTTATTTTTTTTAGTGTACTTGATGGAAATGCCTCGCATGGGCTCCGGCAAGAGCTCGCAGTTCAGAAGACGGATGATGTTTTGCATCAGGTGCGCTGAATCCGCACAGCCTCCTGCAGATTTTTACGCGTATACATTCCCAGTGAAATTGTGCCATGCGCTTAGCACACGCATACGATACACGCAGAGCCCACGAGCCCACCTGTATAGTCGTTTCGTTCGCCTTCTCTTCCGGGCCACATTCCTTATAAATCCTTCAGTCTTCCCTATCCAAAAAAGAAGCGGGAACGAGCGAGGGACTGTGAAGAGGAACCGTGGTGGATTCTGTTTTTTTATTTTCGGTGAGTGAGTTTCCACTCGAATGTATATACATCCACCTTTCTCTGTTTTCCACAACGAGCGCACCTCTTCGGGAACGATGTACTCTCGAACGGTACTCATTTTCCACATAAATCTCTCAGTCTCTACGCGATCTGGAAGAAATATCGCTCGAATATGATTGGGCGAAGACACTCGAGAGGCCTGAAAGCTATACATATATGGCGTACATAAGGGCCGGTTCTCACGTAACTCGCGCGCGGCGACTTCGCCGCCTCTGTGTTGCACGCGTCACGGGCTCTGTATACACATATACTTGATTGCAGTGCGCCCGGACGGTTGAGCTGGCATCGCTGCCGCGCATGCAGTCAAGGACTCCCGCACTGTGTACTCGGCGCCTGCGTGACTGCGGTAATAAATTTGCGCGCCGTGGCCGCAGTGATTGCTACTCCCCGTTGTCTCGGAAGGCGGGATGAGCCGCACGCGACTCCTTGGGCCCCGCGCACTTGGGCGTGAAGAGGCCGCGGAGGCGGCAGAGATGCGATGATAGCGGGACACGCCATCGATGGCCCGATAGCTGGCGCGCGTGCACGCTCGGCGGCGCCCATTACGGGGGCGCCCTGGTCGTTGTCCACGCTTCCCCAGCGCCCGTAATGAACGGCGCGCGAAACCCGTGTCAACAGGCCGCCGGAGCCGTGTCCGAGTCTCGTTCTCGCTGCGCGAGTACACGCCTCTATCTGCATGCACGCCCCCGTGCGCGACATCCTGTTGTGTGCACGATTGTCCCCGATCTGTAATCAGGCTGGGCACTCGGCGCATGCTTCACTAGGCGCGCAGCTGTACTGCAGCGCCTGGCACCTGGGCAGATCAGCGCGTGCATATTCATGGGTTTCGGCGGCCCGGCGTTGGGAAACGGGCTTCCGCGGGCGCGCGCCGCGGCAAAGCGCATTTTGCCAGCATCCCCCGAAAGATGTGAATACAGGCCTTATTAAGACACGACAGTTCCGGCATATATATGGGCTTCGCCAATCCCCGGCACGCATTGTCCGTGGAGGAGAGGCGCCAAACGGCTTCCTTTCGCCTTGACTCATCACGGGGGCACACATGTATGCAGGCCGCCATTGTATCCCTTCGGCGTCCCCTGCGGTTTTCCCTCACCGGCTGTTTTTTCTTTCTTCCTCCCTCCCTTTTAACTCGGCACCAAAGGACTCGGCTGAAGGAAGCGTGTATACAGCGCGCAAGTACGCGCTCGGCGACGTCTACAAAGCAAGGCTTCGAGGCTCACACGCGCAGGTGTATACGGTCCTCGGCACTGCCTCACCCAGGGCGGCTAACATTGCGTCAGAGAAGTCGTTTCGTAATCCACTTTGAGGTCTCCGCATCGGTTGAAGCGCGTTCCGCCCCCGCGGCGTAGCCGAGCGATGCCAACGAACCGACTGCAGCTCATTGTCGCAGTGCTGGAATGCAGGACAGCTCAGTCTGAAGTCCTCCACTGTGCTGATTCTCAGGCCTGTGCCACTGTGGATGTCGACACTACTTGAAAGTGACGAAGACTTTCATATGCTGAAAATATCATGGTGTTTCAGAAAGTCCTGTCTCCTCTGTTTCTTAGCTGCTGAGTGGTGTCTGCCTATGAAACCAATGAAAACATCCGTGTGGTTGGAAGGCCAACGACATCCTAATCTCTGGATATATATTTCTGCCAGCAAATACACTGTAAATCACTTAACGATTGTGTTGCTCGATTACTTTATAATATCAGTAATTCACAACAATGTCTGCATTGCAGGAAATGTATGGGCTGGCACTGTAGCACAAGGCAGAAAGCCGGTGTTTCTCAATAACCGCACTCCAAGGGATGCGCGGGCAAAATGGAGCTAACTGTAGCACTGTACAGTTCTCGCGACAGACAGTCTAACTGCGGCTGATGATTTCTTTGCAACTGTCTCTGATGATTAGCTTTTGAGGGAAGGTTGTAGCACCGACGTTATTTCCCTGAGGACTCATAATTTAAACACTTTCTCCTGCTTCCTGGCTTATAGACTCCATGAGATTCCACTGCCTTTTGGACACCAAAATCACAGTATACGCAATCATAGCGCATTTTACAGGAAAACGGCATTACGAAACGAAGTAAGCGATGCAAGAACGTGTAGTAAACACTGCGAATATGTTTTGTGAAATAGCAACGGAGTACACCAATTAGTTTTGGAGGCCCTTACGTCTTACACCATCTTCCGCGTTTAACGGTTCTCCAACTGTAACCCTATATATGCTATTGCTCTAGTCCAATAATTTCAGGAGAATTCTCAAGATGAAGTATATTTGCAATAAGGCAGTAATTACACATTAGCTTCTATCCAAGCGCAGCCACGTGGCTACAAAGGAAAGGTATACAACTAGCACAGAAACTTCGTAGTTGAATAAAATTTAGCCCTGGACCGGGGATCGAATCCGGGACCACCTCCTATCCGGAGCTGTCGCTATGTCAGCTAATATAAAGACTAAGCTAGAGCTAGGACTGCTAGCAAGTAGTTGGTAAGGCGACACCGAATTGATCAGCAACTCCAAGTGTGAACGGTGTTAGTCTAATATTTTTAGGGGAATCCCCCTTGCAAGGTGGAATAGGTTTATACGTGAAAAGTAGTAATTATTCCCTAAATACTATGGCTCTGATACCAGCACCAAAATAACCTCTTTTACTTATTACTGTTCTCCACAGTGTTGTCACTTCAAATGTCATAAATGAGCTGTGAACGGCTTAGGCTGCTTGCACAGGCATTATAATGTAATCAATCACATTATGCGTCCATGAAACGCTGGAGGAGCCTAGTAACATAGTAGAAGTAAACTGGCGACTAATTGCTCATTAGTGTCCACATGAGCGCAACCATGCGGCTACAAAGGAAAGCTTTCCTTTCTTTTGTAGCTTTCCTTTGTGGATGCTAATGAGTAATTGCTCCCTAATTGAAATCGACTTCACTTTGGTGGCTGCCGCTATGTACAGAGGGCAAAACGCATGTCTAGAACACGATCTGAGTGGGTTTCGGGCGTAACACGCGATAACTAGCGATAAGATTTGGTTAAAAAGGGTCTGGATGTAAACATGTGCTTTTAAACTCATATAATTTTATCGTCATTTTTTGCCTTCTTGGTCGCAGCGGCTTTGGGAGCTCCGGAACACAGAGTTTGGTTGTTCTAGACATGTGTTTTGCCCTCTGTACGCATTGGAACAGCTGAAATCAGTAGCATCAGACGACCTGCGCCAACCGCCCTTCGACGGGCGTCTAATGACTTGGGTCTAAGTCCGGGGCTGCCTGGGTGCCACGAGGACTGGAGCCTGTTCATAATAATCTGCGGAATTTTGAATTGTATACATATATATCTGGCTAATACATAAAGCATAGATGTGATACATATAGACAGAGCCTTCGGAAGTGCTCTTCAGAGGGCCTTTTCGCATACCTCGTCCCTGTTTGATTTACATCAGGCTTCTCTTGCGGAGTGTAAAACTGTGTTGCTAGGGTGTTTGAAAAAAAAAGACATTTCTAGGTTTATGCATGCGATACTTCCTATATAAAGTGATCACTTCATCACTTTGCAGAAGCCGCTGCAACGTAGCAGAGAATGGTCAACACCATATGCGAGAGCAGTCGCCACTCTTTGAGCCGTTTATGAGCACACCACAATTTCTGTTTAGTATTCAAATGCGAGCAAGATGGGTCTTGCGCGACACTGATGTCTCGTTCATAAATGCGACTGATTAGTGAGGGATTATGAACATCTATGATCCATGGCGTGAGAAAAGATCAATCTCAGAAAAGAAGCCATCCATTAATGCGGCCGAGTTGGTCTGGCCAAAATGCATCAGCTCATGAACGGTTGCCGGCAAAATTTGGCGGGATGTATGTGCCAAGGAAAAAAAAATTGTAGCGCTACCTAGCGGCCATTCGTCTGGAACTGACACTTGGAGCGCGGACGTCCCCAGATATGTCTCCAGATATGCACGTCCCCAGATATACGCGTCCCCCAGATATGCACGTCCCCAGATATGCACGTCCCCAGATATGCACGTCCCCGGATATGCACGTCCCAAGATATACTCGCAGATATATTTCAGGCGATTGGCTTGCCCGACTGCGCCGAAACATATTTTTCGCCCGCATTCCGTAAACTGCTCCGCACTATGCACTTACGGGGACGTTGAGCGCATTTCTACACAGCATAACACAATGTTCACACGAACTGTCCGCTTCGCCATATGTAAAAAGAGCACATAAACACGTGGTGGAGACAGAAGTCACCGCGTTGCAACACAACAGTGTGACCGAAGCCCACTGTGGTGTTGCGTGGGCGAGGTAAAGAGAGAATGTCATACTGCCCAATACTCGATGACATGCCCAAGTTTAATTAAGCCATACGCACACACAGTATACACAACGGCGACCGCACAAAAACGAAACTGTCACGTTTGGCGTTTGTGGGTTGCCGGTAGTAAGCATGAATAGAACAGATTTTACGTTCAGTCATTCGTGCTATAGTTTCTTTTTTGCAAATATATTGTACAAAATATCGTAGACAGTCGACACTTAGTGATCGCACAAAACTACGAACGAATAGGGTTCACTGACGCCAGCTCTCCCATTTTTGAGGCACCTTGCGAATTAAACGTATAAATGCAAGATGTGAACCAATTTGACAGTAAATTTGATTTCAAGTGCAACAAATGAGGGAAAACTCAGTCACTTTCGGTGTTTACGCGTTGCGCGATCTTTGTAATCAGGCTTCATATACGCTGAATGATTTTCGAGTGTAACTACTCCGCTCGTCTTTCCGTGGAGTAGAACCAGCACTGGTACGATAACCAAGAAAAAAAGAAAAGAGAAAACAACGAAAGGCAAAAACTGTCAGGTTGGCATGTGGTGCAATGACAAGCTACTAATACGGTGTCTTCCGACAAAGGCAGCACAAGGTCAAGTCTACATGTGAATTAAACGTAAACTATACAACACTCACTGACCAGTGCGAGAGCAGTGGCCTTCCGGTCGGGGAATTTTCGCTTTTTCAGGGAACTTTGGGAGTAAGATTTGGCGAGAAGGGAATCTTCATGTCTTTTCAGGGAACTTTAAGAAGCGAATTGTTCTTGTTTTTATTTTTCCAAATTGCTGAATTTTCCTATCAGCTACAGGGAAAAAGGACAAGAAATAGAGATTTTGGGGTTTGAGAGAATTTGCAGTGACACCACGCCCCATTTCTAAGAAGTCATCATTGGAATAGTTTTCCCCAGAAGTACATCCTGAAACTGCGGAGCGAACTGGTCTTTTGAACGCTTCTGCCAGACAGCAGTGACCTTCACGTCTTGAAGGGATGATGCAAAGTGAAACTTTCACCCCAAAATTCTGATTGGTATTTAGCTGAAAATGAGCCAAAGTTCCCGTAAAAATGATACAACCCAGGAGCACAGATGGGGAGCAAGAAAAGTGCCATAATTTATGAAGTACGAAGCGGAAATTCTCACATTTGTCATACATCGCCAAGAATCCTAAGCGTTGGAGGTATACGTTCGAGCCGCGGTTATTTATCAGTGTGTTTCCTTTTCATGCTGCGCTGCATGACAACTCCCAGAGCCTGGTGGTGAAGTAGCAAATCCCCTTTTTCCTTCAGATACCCTCAAGAAGATCATTGTAAAAATAAAAGAAAAGAAGAATAGGCATGACGGCACAAAATGCGCTAAGCAATATAACGCATTTCTCTATTAAGCCCATTTTAAAGCACACCTGTATTGGCGAATATGTATGGTGAAGTCGGAGCTAATAACAATGCACCGAGAAGAATAAATTGTGCAGCCAACCATCGGTGATTTTATAACACTCTTGTCTTGGGAGGCTATGCGCAAACTGCTTCCTTTCAACCATGCGCGCACTGCATGGGCATAATTTTACGGATCGAAACTCCAGCTGCATGGCTCCAACCTTAATTACATGCTTAATGCTGTGCGTTCTTTATAAATTATATAACGCATTATGGCGTTATTCACTCCGGATACGCACCTACACCAAATTACTCGCTCATTGTTTACTCGTCGTTAAAAAGAAGCGCGCGTAACTGAGTTTCGTATTTATTTTAACCTGCTTCTTTTGCCCCTAGTTTACACGACGTCTAATAAGCGTACTGTACATAAAGGTATCACCGATTAAGGTGTCTTATTTACCTGCATAGTTAGAACATTTTTCCCTCGTCGGGAGAGCTATAGACAGAGCAAAAGGTCACACCTTAACCTGATAAAAGAATGACCGGACGCGCAAACGACGGCGAGTATACACACCATGAATTCACTTCCTTTACCTATTGCAGGTTGCACGCGACTTCACGAAGTGCAGCTTTATTTTCGCAGTAATAATTAAAGCAAAATCGGCTGCATGCCTGTGCAGCTGCGTAGAATGTTGTGGTCTGCATAACGAGCGCAAAAGTGCAAAATGACAACGAAGGCTGCCATGTACAATGCGCGTATACTATTTCGTGACTTGTAATTAATGACGAGGAAATGCACATTAAAGCATCTCTGCCGCGGACGGATGGAGCGGGAACTACTTCATGGCATGACAGCAAAGCGAACACCGTGGAGAATAATTTTCGGAAAATAAGTCATGGCCAGAGTGACGCTCGCCACCAGAAATTAATGCCATGAATGTGCTCATATTTCGTTAATTCACACGGATAAGCTATGCTCTGCATGTGGTTAGTTGCAGTTGGTATACCGTCGGGTGTGGGAATTAGGGATATAGGGAAGGGTCGTGTGTGTAGAGGGCGGCATCGCATAATGGCAGTGGGTGAGGAGGACAGTTCTCACGCGGTCCCGTTCTCCATAACTGATGATTCTCGCAGTGATCAGGTAGCAGTAGTCAGCGAAAGTCGGGTTCTGTTTTCTATGCTTGACAAATGAATAGGTCACGAAAGGGCATTCTCCGAGCACTGTTCTAAATCTCATCTCTCATACTCCTGCAGGTGCTCCACGGGTGCGTAGCGATGAAATGAAAGCGTTAGTATACGCTTGTACGCATGCGGTTTAACCTGCAAATTAGGACACTGCAGTTTAAATTCTATGGCAGAGAGAAAGCGATTTCATGTTGATTTGAGACACAGGAACAGTCCTACTAGTGAGCTCAGAGAAAAGCTAAGGTTCGAGCTGCGAGCTGGGGCACCCTCAGCCGAAAAGCTGCATCAGTCTTAAATACTGAAACCAAACCCTTCCCGATCTGGGCTCGTATAGCAAGCTGTAGTCCACCCGTCCCTCGCGTTACAGTATTTGCAGTACTAGGTCGTCTGTACTGCACCCCGACTCTGTTCGAACGAACCCGAGACATGACGAAGCTCCGGTCTTGTATGCAATACGCAGAGCACCGACAGGACAAGCGAGTTTCGTCAAAGCGATATCTCCGTGATCCCCTCCTCTTCTTGCGTCCGTTCCGCGCTCTTTCAACAGAAAGTGTTCCCAGCAAGCGTTTTCGACGACTTGCCGGTAAGCGGATAGGGTAGCATTTGAACTACTGGAACGCGCCTTCTTTTCATTCATTCGTCTGGGCACATACGTTCCTCTTTAACAATCAAGAATCGAGACCCTCCAGCCCTTGAATCAAGAGGCATACGCCATATTACAGCTGTTCATTTGTCAACAAAACCTGACAAAGCAAAAGGTGTGCCGAAATCTTTACGACGCTTGTTCTGCCGGCCGAGATACAAACGTCTGCCGGCTTCGAAGGCGTAATACACAAGTCGGCACCAGTGTTAATTGTGAAAGCCGTTGGCAACAGTTTCGTTTTCACATTTATTGTTGCTCTTTCCATGCTGTAGATTACGTTTAACGGAGGACACATAGGCGTACAAAAGCTCAGGCAGCGCGCGTCGCACCTCCGCGCATAAACTGACAGCGTCGGAGTAATGACAGGCGCAAGTTGTTGCCAATAATAAAGACGACGCGTGAAACGCGTGGGGCCGTCCAGCATGCTGCGTTGAGAGTGCTTTAATGACCCATACCGAGGCGTCATTAGCGCAATCCGACGGCGTGCTCCCAAGGGGGGGCAGGGGGGGGGGGGGGGGGGGGTTCCCCTGTAGCGCTCCACAGGCCCGCCGAGCAGGCTTTGTCGCAGGTGCCCGCGACCTGTCTGCAGGCGACAGGTCGAGGTCACGTGGGGGAGGCCCTCCCGCCGGACCCGTGCGCGGGTGGTCTCCGGCGCGCGCGCCCCATTCGGGCCCCCCTGACCCCGGCGAGCGCCAGCGGGGAGCGCGGTCACTGACAGTTGCTGCGCGCACTCACCGGCGTCGAGCAGCAGCGGCGGCCCGGGGGTGTCGGCGTCCGAGCCGTCGTTGGAGCTGTCGCAGGGCCGTCGGCTGATGAGGGCGTCGATGGAGAAGTCCTTGGCCCGCGCCGACATGGGGCTGGCTCTGGCGGGTTCCATGTGCGCCGCCACCATAGAGTCCGGCGGCAGGCTGACTCGTATCCGTGCGCGGACGCCGCGGGGCTCGGCCGGGGTCCGCTTGTGGCGCCCCAAGCGGCTCTGGGCAACGCCTCCGGACGGAGACCGAGGGGAGCGGGCCGGCGGGACGCGCGCACAACTCGCCCCTCCCCGCCGCCGGGGGCGGGCGGACCGCCGCGCACGCCCATTGGGTCGGCGCTGGCGAGGGGGCCTCGGGCCCGGCGGCAGGGGCCGCCGCCGACACCCGCGCTCTATTGATCGACGCCGACGCTAGCGGTGCCCGGCGGCGATTCTGCCGCTGGCCGCGCGCGACCACGTGCGCGCGCGCGCCGGCGGCCTCTGTCGCCAGCCGCAGGTTTCTGGCACTGCGCGCCACTCGTGGTGGGCGTACTTGCTCCTTCCGCCTCCTCCGGGCTGGGAAACGCTCCCTGTCCTATGAACGCTGTCACGAGCCCAGTCTTAGTCATCCGTCTTGGCATCAGACGCCTTTTGTACCAAAGTCCCCTATTCACGTTAGTTTCCGTTTCCTTTTTTTTATTTTTTAAAGCTTTTTTAAAGCATAGTCTCAAGACTCAAGTGCACTGCGGTGATCAGTGTCAGACAGACTTTTGTTTTCTACACCTGTCTTAACATTCGTTGTTCTATAAATTGCCAGGGGTGCACTTTTCAAGCTAAGGAAAAGAATGGTGTGGCCAAATATGCGACAGTGTAATGAACGCTGAGGGCACTCATCGTTCATTACATTGCCGCTTCTTTAGCTGCACCATCATTAATAATCGGCTTTTTCTTAAAGGACTAAAAGGCTGAAAGCAATGACTTTGCATTTCGACGCCATTTTGGAGTGTGCACGTCACATCTGAGTTGCACGTCCAAGTGAGTTGCAAACAATGTTTCGCATTCTTTGAAACTCACTGTTGATTGCGAACGGAAACTCATATGAAAACATACTCAGCTGCGTGATTAATTGAGTAGTTATTTATCATCTGATTATAGTGCTGCACAACAAAATAGTATTTAATGCTAGACAGTTAGATGACAGCATTTTTTTCCCTTCACAACGATATGCGTAATTAACACGGCGCGTATTTTCGTTTGTTGATTTTTCCCGCTGTGCTACTTGAATTCGGCGTAAATCTTAGCTTTTGCTGTGTCCTACGAAAAGTGCCAACAAAGCCCATATTAAGAATTTTAAGACACACATTTGCGGCTTCACTCTTTGTCCGCTCCTTAACGAGCTAGACATCTGTGCTGCATTGATCTGGAACGTTTTTTCTTTTTTTATTTTTAGAGCGTGGAGGCCTTTCCTTTTTGCAGTTTCTCTTTCTTTTTTTCTACAATCTTACGCCTCTGCGGCGTTCGTTTTCCGATGTTTGGTTTGAGGCTTTCCCCTTGGTTTCTGTCATTTATCATGATCGCATCGTGAACGCCAAAAATCAATTAGGCAAACTTAATAATCGTTCCGTACCTTCTTCTCATTTCTTCAGCATGATTGCACTTTTCGTTTGCGTTGTATTTAGCGGTGTTTAATGGACACTCGTTGTATTGAGTCGTGCCCGCATACCTCATGCATGGTGCAGCGCACAGATCGGCGTTGTTGACGGCTTGCCACTGCCGCTCCCTTAAAAACGCGTCTTGCAGTTATTTCACATTCCGTTGAACTATAGCGAGCGCGTGTACCAGTCGCTGTGTAATGACTCTTTAACGAAAACTGGAGGAATGTAAACTTAATAAAGCCTCGTTATTTTTCTGCTTTCAAAACTTATTTTGTCATTTTACGTGATTATTTAGCTTCGATTTTCCCGCGCTTGCATGTCAACTTCTTTTCTTGTCTCAATGATCGCTTCAGCAAAATTGAAATGTTCGCGCAAATATGCATTTTCTTCGAAAATCTATACGTGTACAAATCGAAAGTCAGTCATGAGCACAATGCTTCGGTTTGCTTTGCGCTGCCGCCAGTCTGGAAGAAACTGCCGGCAAAGAAAGTACAAAGTTCGTAGTACATAAAAATAACTACATGCATGATGGCATTGCTGCCCCTGTGCTGCGCTGTGCTGTGCTAATTTCAAATAAATTGCTGAAATTACGGATGAATAACGCACTGGCGTATGCAGCCTGAAGTAGCGCCAATAGGCTTCGTTGTCGCTTCTGAATGGCATATAGTTTTGCATTCGCGCTGTGCAGTAATTTAAAATTGCCCGTTTTAACAAAGTTTCCAGAGACTAGATCTCATCGAGGTCGCCCAAAGAACTTCTCGCTCCAAATTCATTAGGCGGAAAAGCTGAGAACACAAGGGCTACATCGATGCCAACAGCTACAAGTTACGAGGGCAGGAGAAAGACAAAACGACGCTTTAATGTCAGCACATACGATCGACAAAGCGTTTCTTCAACTGTCGCCGCTCTAGCGGTCCGCGAAAATTAACGAGCTCATTTGGATACTTAGATCTTTTTTGAGAAATGACAAAAGCGTACCTTATCAGTTTAATTTTTCGTCTAAACTAAGAAGACGTGTGAAAGGAGTAAAAAATTGCCAAGCTTATACAACATTAGGAGATGGGCGCCTATATTATTCAAGTAGGAAACTGTGGCATGTTCTGGGGTTCAAAGGAAACAAACTAACAAAAAACCCCGCATGTTCTAAGCTCTTTGGTCTGGACATAATGAGAAAAATGAACCTTGCATATAATGCATGTTATGGCAAAAAACTTTAGTTTTTTGCCATAACATTGCGTTTTGTTACTCACGCGTAACAAAACGCTTTGTGTTCGTTGGTGACGGGCGCTAAATCATTGCTCTCATCAACCATCCTTTGTAAATCCTTTGCCACATTTTGCGAAAATGTTCGCAGTTCGTGATTACTTTTTATCCATAACATTATATGCTTCCCAATAATTTTTTTTAAATTGCTGCAACTCTTCATCAAAGTGCGGATGGGCCTACGCATTTGCCGATTTTATCAGGATTTTGGAACCCTAGAAGAAGTCCCTTGCTTCGTCTGACGGTTTCGTACTTGATGGATATTTAAAAGGTTCCTAAAAAAGGAATTAGGGATGAGTGGGGCAAAGCGCCACATTTTGTTATTTAGCGCCCCGAACTTCTAAGTATTATATTATACTAAATTGATAGTTAGCTGGCAAGACCTACCACATATATGCACTACAGCTTAACCAAAAGTTAGTGAGATTGTTTTCTTCTAAGCAGGGAAAAAAATTCTTTAGTGAGCCCTGGTGAACGAAAAAGCAGTCATAAAGAGGTGTAATTCTGCATTTTGACATTCTTCAAAACAGCGCAGCACAACCCACCTAGCAGCAGGCTACACGTGGGACAAAACTCGACATTGTGGTGTTTTGGAGGGACTGAAGGAAAGGTAATGGCTTTACTTCTTGCTCAGTTTCTATCCCTCTTTTTCCGCTCTATACGGTAGTCCGAACGTAGAAAAGTGAAACAATTAATGCCGTCTAGCGCGCAGATAGCTTTCGAGAGACGCAACCAGCGCCGTTGCCTTGAAGCGTTTTGGTCTTCCCAGAAGCGCCCACCACATAGCAGTGAGAAAATGAGTGGATTTGCAAAGCAAAAACTACATAAGAAGCCTTGAGAAGCTCAGCGTGGCACTGTTTCCAGCGGGCGAGAAGAACTATATACTTGTGTTGCGCATTCTCACAACGGAGTACGATCTGTTTGACTTAGCCTACAATCACGTTCAAAACCTGGCGTTGACGCGCTACGAATCAAACGAAATCGTGTACATTCAAGAGGGTCGAATGAAACAAGAGCTGTGACACAGAAACACAAGAAAAAACGCGACGAAGAAAGGCAATTAAAACGAAAAAATCACTTAGCCATGGGTACACGCTGAGCCCAGCTGTTGTATATAGAACTATAACTGCCTTGTTTGTGTTCCGGGTTCGGTCTGGGTACAGAGTTTGTCATTCGAATAGGCCCGAAAAGATTGTCTGGATGCCCATGAAGATAAGCTCGTGAATATTCATTGCAAGGATGAGTAATATCCGTATTCCGAAAGGCGCTCTCATTTTGGTGCATGGGGCAAAATGCGACGTCTTGAAATAATGAATATCATTTAATTTTACTGTGTTCCCCTTCAGCTGGCTTTTCCACATTTGGTAGGCAGGATCCCAGGAGAGCAGTAATTATTACGCAATATTTGCTTTTTGTTGCCTGTGAATAATAAGAATAAAATCAAGGTTTGCAAATTTGTGTCGCGTTTTTCCCCCCTCTCTCCTATATGTTGTTTTCATTGGCCTTGCAAACATTTTTACCTCGTCTTGTGATCGTTCCGCCTTCCGGCCCCTATAACATTAGCGTGGTGCTAGTTCTATGCATATTACTGGGGGTCATTTCTGTCGTTTTTCATAAACCCATACCCGTCATCTACACCGCATTACTCTGTGCGTGCGTGCGTGCGTGCGTGCGTGCGTGCGTGCGAGGTTACAACACAGCTAGCCGACTTACAACTAATATTTAAGCCTGTGATTGAACTAATAGAGGTGCGTGAACTGGTTTTGCCGTTGATAAACTCTGATGCAAATATAAGCCTCACCCAGGCACTGATGAGCCTGAAAATTTTTGTGCTTTGACGGAGCACTTCGTATACATATAAGCTTGTTTGGCTCAAGAAAAAGAGAGTTTGGGTTATGCGTAAAAGGTTATTTCACTGCAGGTGCACGAAACTACGTGGCTTCCATTTAGATGTTTTTCGAGAAACCTTACGGCAGCAATAGAATCAGAGGGCACATGTAGTAAGCTAACAAATAAGTACGTTTGCTGAATGCCTTGAGCCAAGGTCTCAGGAATAAAGGTTCTCATTCCGATCGATGAATGGCTGCATCTCTCACGTCAGCAGGCACCAAAGGGATAGTCAGACATGCGCACGTATGTCATGACACATGCACACAATTTACTGCCATCTGTTGAATCTATTACTCTAGTACCCCTATCACACTAGCAAATTTAATGCAATTTGAATCGAATCTATGTCATTAGATCTCTTTCAATGCTACAAAGTAAAAAAATAATGTCGTGCGCATAAAGGGAACTTTCAAATTGTTGTGTAGTATTTCAAAAGGGAATGCGAACATTCCTATGCAATATTATGCGATTCAAATATTATATGCGGCCATTCTGCAGCACTCGGAACATCAAAAGCCAAGCCAAGTACATAGTCAACCACAGATACGATAAACGTAAACAAACAAAATGGCTGACACGGCGGAGCGCGGAGCGGCGGAGCGTGTAAATGACATCCAAAAGGTGAAGCGCTCAGTTACAGCTTCAAGTACGTCCGAGCTAAACGCACATGGAACGGCAACTAACACGGAGCTCTCAACTCAAAATGGTTGAGCGTGGCGGGTTGGGTCGTGCTTTGCGCTCAGCCTCTGCCGTTGGCGGCTGCCCACGACATCCTTTAGTGCGTATAGTTTCACGTCAAAATTAAATTTTAAGCAGATCTCTATAAAGGCAATTTCTAACTTTGGCGGTGCGCACATTATTTTTTTCGCGTTGCTTGTTTCTGTTGCGTATCTGGTGTCCAGAGTATACATTCGGTTCGGGATGGAATGCGAGTTCCCCACTATAGGTGCCGAACGTCATTCGAACCTAAGGACATAAAGTGTTCCCGTGTAGTAGCCGATTAATGACATTAGATGCTACTGCCATTCGATTCGAATGACACTAAATTTGCTAGTCTGACAGGGGTGACTGTCGCACGCGCACTACTGCATGCGTTCTCATTTGTTTCTTTTTTTACTATGTGTCTCTGGTATAACTCAGGGAAAGGTTAACAGTTATCGTTGGCTTGTAGACAGGAACCCGATGTTCATGTTGCTGCTCGCGCGCAGTGTCACGGATCATTGTTTTTGACTTCACGGATAGTGCTAAGTTCTCATGCAGGACTAGGTCTTTCATTCATCGCATGCAATTTACGTTATAAAATAAACAACATGAGCAGACAGGCAGGAGCTACAGGGTGGATGCTGTTAATATTTTACAGCTCTTGCTTTTCGATCGACTCATAATCGCGTCTGAGTTTGTGTAAGAAGTGTTCTTGCTCCTAAACATAATTTTGTTACTCATAGCAACAGCACAAATGCGTCACCTTTGAGACTTCAAGAATTTATTTGCACGGGCGCATGGTTCGTCGTACAGCCTGAACAATGAACACCAACATGGCACAGCCCCAAGCTGCGAATGCTATTTATTCTGACAATTAAAAAAAAATATAGGGGTCGATTTGAAGGATCCGTTACTCGTGGGCATGAATATTTGCTTCAATGACATATGCATGCAGGGCATGTTTCACACATTTTAAGACGTACACTTCTGAAGGGAAAAGGGAAGTGCAGGCATCGTGTACGGAGCCTACATTAAATCAACTGTATCCTTGCTGGCTACCGTGCCACTGTGCGCCGATTTCCGAAGCCTGGCGTGGTTCGTATTCTCTTTTCCATTAGGCCGTCCCTAATATCTCGGTAACCACTCAGGTGTAGACAGCTTCACTGTAGTCGGATACAACTCAAGAACGAAGCGGCTCTTCCCCGTGAAATGACCCTTCCTTCCAGCCAGTGGCGTCGGTCGACTCTCATGGGACTGATAGCGTGACAATGCAGGCAGTGGCGGATGATTGAGACACTCCCCTCCCTCCATGCATGATCACGCCTCTCCCTGCATTGTCACGCTAGCAGGCTGATGAGATGCTGTGAAGGTGTAGGTTGCGCAACCACGGGACGAGCCACAAAGAAAAGACACAGAGACACACACAACTTCATGTACCAACTAGGCCCAACCGAAGTTTTATTGAGGCGGATGAGAGTCGGCCGACGCCATTCGCTGGAAGGGGGTTCTTTGACGGTCAAAATCAGCCTCGTTCTCGAGTTGTACCCGACTGTAGTTCGAAGCTCTGAAGAGACGTACTGTTCGTGCGCGTCAACAGCTATCCGATCAACAACCAAGAGCGGGGCGTCTTTGATTGGCAGTATAGCGCTGTGTGAGTTTTGCTATGTGTGCTAGAGTCGAACGATGCACTCTCATTGTGTGAAAACACTAGGTTTTTGTGTAACTTCTGATAACGAGCCAAATTCTTTTGCGAAACTGCATCACAGGTGGCGGTGCATTCTGAATTAGTTTACGGCTGTAGTACCGACAAATGAATTTCGCAATTTCAGTGGCGTGCACTTCCCCGAAGCCGTTGCTCGCGAAAAAAGTGCACTGATGTTGGATGAATTGCCAGTCGTGTTGTAAATTTTCTTGTTGCTGTAAATATGTTGTACACCGTTTGAGCGCTCCTCAAATTCAAACAAACCAGGCACAGTACTATAGAATATTCTCCCACAATCGAGCGGTCAGGTCATAAAAAGCCAGGTTCAGCTGTTTTAATCCAAGAGGTTGAGCACGATGAAGACCATCTCCATACTTGATGTTTGTGACAACTTTCATAGAGAACTTCCGGTTCCGAGTGCCATGTACAGCTACCGGAGGGCTAAAACTCCCGCCGAAAGGGAGATATCAGTGGTTTTCACAACTTGGTTTCAGACGTAATGAGTGTTAATTAATGGAGATGAGCTCCCTTGCCACTCATGCTGATGACATGACAGGCGGCGGTGACGTATAGGAGGGCAGAAGTATAATGCAGTCAGCACGGGTCATGCATTTTTTCCTCCTTTCTATTGGCGGGCAAAGTTCGGGAGGGGGAGCAGCTTTGTTGCGAGGCAGGGTTGTGGTTCCAAGCTCCGGTGTTTGAGTGCCCGTTCTTTATTTATGTCTTGTGCGGTTATTTACCGTGTGTTTCAGGGAAGGCATTAACTAATTCTAAGCCGCCGCGGTGGCTCAGCGGTTATGGTGCTCGGCTGCTGACCCAAAAGACGCGGGTTCGATCTCGGCCGCGGCGGCTAGAATTTCTTTGGAGGAGAAATTCTAGAGGCCCGTGTACTGTGCGATGTCAGTGCACGTTAAAGAACCCCAGGTGGTCGAAATTTCCGGAGCCCTCCACTACGGCGTCTCTCATAGCCTCAGTCGCTTCGGGACGTTAAACCCCATAAACCAAACCAAACCAAACCAAACCAAACCAAACCAAACCAAACTAATTCTAAAAAATAGGCATCTTTTGGTAAAAATATGGCTTTAGCGGTACGGTATTAGAGTGCTGGCGTACACCAGAAAAATCGGCGAACCGTCTTAACTAGTAGGCTGGTTAACCAGTTACTAATAATTAACGTTTTATCTATTATAGTTCGGCGCCTGGTTACAATTAGAGATTTGTAGCCAGTCGTTAGTAATAGCCATACCAGTTTTTAGAATTTCGTTACATGCACAGGAGGGATTGCTTTGCTTACATGCATGCTCTTCGAATGCGCATGTATTTTGGCGCGATGCAGTCAAAACTTGTTGAGCCACAGCGCCGAGGGCAATAGCGTTTTCGAAATTCTGAAAACTAATATGGCGGTTAATAAAGGCCGGCTACAAATCTCTGTGCCGTGCATCTGTGTACCTTTGCTGTGTATCTTTGTGCAGGCATGAAACAATACCTCGCATTTAAATGCAAGTAAAACGCTCTCGTTCTACCAAATGCTAGCCGTGCCGGTTAGCTGACTTGGTAGCGCGACTTCTCCAGTGAAGCGGAGGTCCTGGGTTTGAATCCTGGAACAGGGCAAATTTTTTGAATTACGAAGTTTCTGTCCATGGACGCTGTATAGCTTTTATTTGTAGCCAGAATGCTGCGCTTGAGTGAATGCCACTGAGTAATTGTTCCCTTATTACAAGTAAAACAATATACTGTATATATGCGTTAAAATTTTTTAACTTCTATTGTCATGTGTTAATTCTTGTGTGGTGTGAAAATAGGCCTGTCGTCAGGTTTTGTGTTCTTTGTCCTGGCATACGTCTTCTTGTCAAAAAAAAAACAAAAAAAAACAGCATGCTTCGGAAGTGCTGAATGAAGTCGACGAGAATTTCTGAGCGTGAACGTCAGCTTGGATTCTGTGATTATCGTCTGACACGTGCGTGCTATAGGAAAAAAAAATTAGGGAGAAACTTTCTTGCTTGGTGCTGTTTTGTAACTTTTAAATAAAATTTCATCGCGTATTCATCCTGCATTTGTCAGTTTTTTTTTTTTTTTGCAGCTATGTGGCGCTGTTAAGCTCCGAAAACGCCCGATCTCAAATTCTACATTTCGCACACTAGAGCACATATTCTAACAAGCTGTTATGCTCAAAACAGTTACTTTTTTGACTAATCGATAGGTGGACTGTGACCCTGTCTAGAAATAATATTTTATTTATGTATAAGCTAGAAATAAAAGCAACATCGATCCTTGACATTGCTGATCCAGGACGTCAGGCTTGCGCCACACTTGTAGCCTAACAATGGTGGGATCCTCTCGCGGCCGCCATTTCAGTTCTTCAACTTCTCTTTTACTGCTTCACCACAGAGTAAGGTAGACAGGGAACCCTTTTGTTGGCTAACCCTGCCTTTCCTTCCCCAGGTCTCTATTTTTTTTTCAGCGGGACCAAGGGACTTACATTCACTAGGCTGATGATGCGTAAAGACAGCGGCGATGGATTTATGCCCCGTTCCCTCAGTGAGAAATTTTTCATGCAAAAACCATGAAAAAAACAATTATTTTTTTCGACGAAGGAGTTACGATGCATTGCAAGACAGTGCGAAAACACTCCCCAAACGCCTCCCCGAAGAGTCACCTTTTTATAAAAGGGTGTGCACTAGAGGACTGCTGACTTCCTTTTTACTTTCATATATGCGTATTCTTATTTCGAGTGTTAAATTTGTCCCTACATGCATAAAGGCGGAGACCAACTTTCTAACACGGGCGCACCGCTGTCGTTCCATTGTGCTGTGGTCTAAGGGAGGAGGCGAAAATTATGCAGGAGAAAAAATCCTCGTGGGGGTATAGCTGAGGATTGCTAGCATACATTGATTAAACGCACTCAGCATCTATAGCTGAGCGCATCGGAGATGTATGGAACTCGGCGGGCGATCATCTCTTGTGACAGCGGCAATTACGCACATACACTGCTTCAATTTCATGAAAAATATTTTAATACTTTTTCTATTGCCTCCAAGAAGGCCTCGAAGCTGCGGTGAATAAGTGTTTCTTACGTCTTTTAATACTGTTCATTCAACCGATACTAGACATCTGGAGGAATATGACAAAAAGCATAAAATTTGTGGCTTGCTTTCCTCGGTAACCACAGCTGAATGAGCGAAAGAATTTGGTGGGCCACAGAAATCTATGACACATGCGACTCCGTGGAATAGGAGTCACGAGTTAAGTCACTAATCATATTTTACCTGATGTCGACCTTTTGTCTTTACCTGTAGCCCATCCGCTGATATTCAAGAGTTGTCGTCAAATGTCAGCTGAATTTAGCCATGAATTCTGAATTTAACCATAAATAGGCGATTTGTGAAAAACAAAATTAACATCTATAGGATGCATCCACATACAAAGTTTTATTTGCCTTTAGTTAGTACTGAGATAACCTGCACGCACCAAAAAGGTATGTGAAACTACGGCAGGCAGCGTTAAATTAAATGCGTTTTCATCACATCCTCAGGCTTGAATATTTCGGCTGTCTACTTTTCGGGGTTACATACTTCACTTATCCCATTCATACACCATAAAAATAATAGCAGCTCGAATCGACGGTACCCCATCCCAGATTGGAACATACGGAGGATTATTGCTGGCGATTATTATTAAATAAATTCTAGCACAGAGAAGATAGAAATGAGGGTGCTAGCAAAAATTGAGCAATATAAACTCATTACGTAATTCTTTTTAGCCCAACACATAAAGGGGACAATACAGGCTTTAACTCCCAACTGAGTTAACTCACAGGTGTGAGTTAACGCCTGTCTTGTCCCCCTTTATGTGCTGCACTAAGAATTCCACCTTGAAAACATGAACAAACTAGTCCCCATGTAAATGCTGCTGAAATAAACTCATTAATATATTTGCAGTCAAGTGTCCGATATGAGCGCCAAAAAGGAGGAACTCAATTTTTCACACAATTTTTGTAGATTAATTTTGTTAAGATTTGCTTCGCTTAGATTGATAGCCTCATAACAACACCTCCACAGCTGAGGCGCTGTGAAGTCGCTGTCATTAGGCTACCACACTGGTTCTCATAAAGGCTGCAAGCTCCTACCCATGGGAACTGAACTGAGAATGTTCATGTGCTGCTGGACCCTAGTTTCAGCATACAGTAACAAGCTTTCATCGGAAGAAGCATCTTGTCTTCGTGCGTAAGGCTTTTGAAAGTTTCCTACAATTGCTTTGCGGATTCGATGAAACTTGAAGCCGTGGAACTGAGTCCTCAGGGGAAAAAAAAAAGTGCTGCATTAGCGATCCGTGATGTAGACAAACGCACGTTCCTATGTGTTGACACATTAGGTTTTCGCATGGCTATTATACGCATGTTGACTAATGTGCTACGTACATGTGTGAGCTCTTTGAAGAAAAGTAGGGGGTGAAGACTGTGCTTTAGCGTCAACTGAATGCATCTGAATGGAATTCCCAACATTGGGTTATTCCCGCATGTCGTCATAATAACAATCAAGGCAAAAACTGCTCTCTAAAGCAATCTCAAAAGAAGCGCGCGCCTATTCGTTTAAGTGTTATCGCTAAATGAGGTTCATTTCGTTTTACTTTTTTTTGTGTGTGTGTATGTGTATGGAAAAAAGCGTTGGGTCTAAAACATGCACAACAGACCTTATAGAGGGTTCTGAATCGGTTTATCGAGACAGAACAATACAGTAATGCGCGTGCTGGAATGTAAATGAGAGAGAATGAAATAGACAAGCAAAGCAAGCTCACTATTATAGCTGATAATGATGCTAACATGCACCATGTGATAGCTCCTGTAATCGAGGGCGATTAACCTCTCTGGCTTGACACCTCATGTGGAGCCCGCAGGTGAGCGCCTGTCGCCATATCTGCAAATAAACTATGGCGTTTATCATGCAATGAGGCGGCTACATGCCAAGTGTCCCACTGCATTAGCAGCATCACGCCAGAAACAGATGTCATACCCGCGCATTTTCAATGGGTAGCAGTAAAAACACTCAGCGCTTTACTCCAATTGAGGTCCGGATTTTGCAATCGCGGGCAATATGTGCAAATATGGTCAAATAAGGAGTTCATGTTTTATTCATTCATCGTCCTTGTAAGGTGAAAGTGTGACGAATGCAAATTTTTAACTTTCCAGGCCTTATTCTATAGACTGCGCGCAAATTTTGGAGGCTAACGTAGGCCATGTTTGAGGAAAGCTTTGACTTGAAAATTTTATTTGCAAAAATGGTATGATGGTCTTCTTGTTTTCAATCATGAACAGACTAAAATGAAGTCCTCTCAATTTTCTCGTGAAATAAGAATCCCAAAGCCTTTAGGCATAGCGACTTCCGCTCGTACAAGTGCGGCCTAATGCAGTCCGTCTGTGCTTGCAATTTTTCTGACTTGACTCTCAGGGTGTGTGCATAACAACGGCGCGATAAACGCAGTGTATGCAAACACTCAGCATGCATGTGCCACGAAGGCGAGAGGCCCTCCTGTCCCGAACCTGTCGAGATCAGCGAGTCATTAGGTGACGTGTGGACGCATAATTTCTGGTTCGCGGCGGGAGTGGCGCGGCCGCCGGCGTCTCCGGTGCGCCGAGTGTGGGCAAACTTCCGTCGGTGCCGCTGATGGCTTTATCGGCCCCCGGAGCCGGCCGACGGATGCCGAGCGCCGCCCATGGCGAAGGTCCGCCTCATTAGACCTGTTCAATGAAGCCCAAAAGTCAAGTGCCCTCCTCCGGAGACGCTGTTCGCGGGGCGCTGACATAATTGATCCCGCGGCGGCAAACGAGTGCACTTTGGGGAAACTTTCCGCCGGAGCACTTTGACGGTCAGATTAGCTCGGCCTAGGCTTTCACCCCATGCGCGGCGCCGATGGACCAGATGGAAGAAGGCCGTAATGGGTGCAGCCCAATAGGCGTCCTTCGCGCCACTACAGCCCGACGCCGCCAAGGTCTGCCCCGCGCCGGCTCGTCAACCCTAATTAGATCGCTTTATTGGCGCGCGCCTCTTCTTCGGCGGCGGAGCGCGCGAGCGTCAAGCGCCGTCGCCTCCTCGCGATCCTGGTCGTTGCGCGCCGCCTGCCGCGGCATTGGCACTAATGCTGAGATGCAATCGCGTGGCACTGCTTGTTTTCACAGATCGGCTCCGCGGAGATGGGCCGTGCGGCGAGCTTTGTCACAGAGCTTGCTTTCCGCGGCCTCTCTCCTCATGCGCCCTGCAGAGCTCATCTGAAACACCAGCCTTGTTAGGAGGATAACCGGAAGACCTTGAGGGGAAATGCGCACTCAACAGCCATGACGTGCCCGAATACTTCGTGATGAGCGTGGTCTACACAGTCGGCTTTCACCCACACGGTCCAGCTTCGACACTGCACCGAACGACGGGTTGAAAATCGATGCTGCTTGTCACTATATATATTCACTTTAATCACCCTGATTGTAAGCGTTACTGCATAATACGTTGTGCGATTTGAATAATAAGGTTAGACAATATAGAGCCGACATGGGAGCTCAGAATTTCTCAATTACTACTCTGCACATGGCATTGTTTTGCTCGAAGCGTGATAAGAGCAGTGTTCCCACACTTTTACAGCTTCGGTCTGTATCAATTCCAGGCAAAATATCGCGCTTAAAAGCGAGAAAATGCTGCAATGACCAGCTGTCTATTTTCGGACCCTCTGATAGCAATTGTTTCCATGCATTTATTACCCACCGAAATCGGACATATTCCGCGCATGTATAAAATTTCCCCTCTGATAAAAATGCAAACGCTATAAAACTGCATTCCGTTCTCCACACGAAAAGTCTAACCGATGAAAAAAAAATGACCAGTACGGAAAAGTTCGCGTAACACTTTGGCCGAATCGAGTATTCATGCTATGTAACTCGCAGACGCTCGACAAGACGTCATTATGTCCTGCGCAACGCATGGGCCAGCACGCAAAGCCCATACTTGTGAAACCGAACGTACGCGATGGGCTGCAAGCTTACTCAGCCGAATCACAACTTCAGATCGTTTTCGCTGACCTCGCTTAGCCTGAATTTCCTCACTAAAATACGAAGTCGAGGTGCGATCGCCTGAGCGCGTCTCAAGTGAAAGCAAAGGGTTTCTTTTGCACTTCGTTAACATGATGATGGCGAGGTCAGCTGCCAGATGTGCTCGTTTTTTTTTTCTCTAACGGTATGCGGTAAAGAAACATCGAAGCAGTATACAGTGCACGAATGAAGTAAACATATCTGACCCCTGTTCGAACTAATAGTCTTGTTGGTAGTGGAATATAAAAGGAACACAGAAAACAAACTGAAGCTGGCCTGCACTCATAGATTACCTCGTTTTAATGAAAAAGAGGCTGCTTGCATTGAAAGCAAAGCTTTTGTGGAGCCGAAAAAGGCTTTAAAAAAAGAACTAAATGCAGAATTCGCCGTCACTGATCGTTTTAACAAGCAAAGGGCGATGACGTCAATACTTTTTTGTTTTGATTGCGGATCGCTGAGGTGAGGTCCCCCCCTTTTAACTTCTAAATGGTGTTCCCGGAGTTCTTTTCGTTATACGTCACGAGTTTGATTCGAGGGGCGGAGCAGCAAGTTCCATTTTCGAATCCAATTTTTCTCAGCAGGGTATCAGTTTGTTGCTGCACATCAGCCCTCACAAAGAGCCAAAGAGTTGTTTGTTACTGAAAACAAAAATTAGGCGGAATTGTTGCCTCTTTCAGCTCGAGGCAGTTTTTTTTTTTTTTTTTACTCTTGTTCTCGGGTTTTCTGCCTAACGACTCTCGTAGCTGCCAAAGAACTGCACCGGATGTAGACAGCAGTGAGCAACTTTGCCAATTTGTGACATTTTCTTGGATCGCTCCAAGGAATTCGCTGAAAAGGAATCCGACATGGTAAGAGCGCCGAAAAGACACGAACACAGAAAGAAGCGACAGGGCGCACGCTTGACTGGCAACTGATATTTTATTACGGGACGGGAATATTTATACGCTCGCTCAGCTGGTGCCACCTATCAGCTGCAGTCGCGTCAAGTGTCGCTTCTTTTCTGTCCGAGTCTTTTTAGTGCTGTTATCATGTCGGAATCCATAAGCAAACTAGGCCCCAATTAAGGGCATTGGCTAAGAAAAGGAATCTGCATGGGTGGAGATCCCAACATGAAGCCATTTCGATACCAGGTAGTAGATGACGCGGCGTGTGTAGGAAAGACAAAAACGTATTAGCGAAAACCCCATAGATGAAGTCGTCTGCTAACTGAGTGGGCGCGCAGGTGCATTCATAGCCAGTGTTTGGAAGGTTAAGATGTGGGAGGCAATGCCCGGTGATTTAAGTAGACGTGCGCGTGAAAATCTTGATTTATTTTTCCGTCGGCTGTGAGAGGCAGTGACTCCGCCTCTTCAACGTCCGGATTTCACCCTCGGTGAGAGGCTGACCTCAAGCGTTCACTTCTTGCAGCTGGAAGCGGCCGTAAAATGAGCGCGACACACGGGCAGTGCCACACGTGGAACTGTATAATGCATGCAGCAGACCCCCCCTCTGAGCCGCTGTCTATCAGGCGGCTGTCGCCGCACGCATTTAGTCTGGTAAGCCGAGACGGGTATCACTTGGCGCGCGACACGGCGTCGTCGCCAGCGAACAATCATTGCCCGACACCCGAGCGGTTCGTCGCTTTGCTGATGGGCGGGATAACGCGGAGGAGCCAGCCGAGTGCGCCAGCTACGGGGCTCGCCGTTTTTAACCGTTCCCATGGGCCTCTCTTGTTTTTTTTTCTCCGTCCCCTCCTTGCGAGTGAGGGAAACAAACCGCGCAGGAGTGAAGCGGTCTCCCTTTGCGCGTGCACGCCCCCTGTGGGGTCCGCGAAATGGTTTTGTCTGTGCCGCTTATCGCGCTATTATGCCGCCCTGAGTGTTTCGGGCCATTATACTGTCTACCGAGGCCCCGGCGATTGAGGCTGCGGGGCGGCGTGTGTGACATTACAAGGCGAACGAAAGCCCCAACGTGCACGCCTTATACCGACACCTGAGCAGTGTCCACACGCGCCCGTGTTCGGCTGGGAGGCTCGTCTTCGTCGCTGGGCCTGATTGGGGGCTCTGCCCAGTCAACAATGTTTTCTGTGCTCCTGTCTTCGGCGCATCCCCTTTTAATACAAGGACCATCAGGGAGAACAAAGCAACGCGGTGGTTGGGGTTTTCGCCACGCTCTTTCTTGTTGCTCGGGGTGAGTAGTGATGAACAGAAATTACACGGCATTTGTTTTTGTTTTTTTCGCAAACGTCACGCTTCCATGCACGAAATGCTTCCGTTGTTTGCCGTTCTTCACAAATTCGCAGCGGGTTCTCGGCTTGAACTTCATGTAATAAGCTACTCGTACTTAGTCATATACAGGTAGCTCAACAGTACAGCGTTTTTACGTTGCAGGTAAACCTTCCACAATTAAATTTCCGGACACGATTGATCCGCCTCAGGGAAGAATAGTTAAGAACCTTCGGCGAAGGCGACGTACCACTTTGGACCCAGATTTTACAGCACCTATGGGCTGACCCGAGGTGGGAAATCGGCGGTCGCCTTTTTCTGTCCCCATCTCCGATCTGCCGCTGTCCTCTTTTATTTTCACATCTTTCCTATCCCATACTCTGTTGTTAGCGCGATAGCGTTAAAGGCCCGGTTACCCATAAAATTTGTCGTCGGCGTTGTCGGCGCTGTGAGCGAAAAATCACGAGCATGACTCTGTTGCTTATGTTGCTTATTATGTTGCTTATTATGCTTATTATGTTGCTTATTGAAATTTATTTTCATGGGAGGTCCCGCCCGCGGTCTTGTACCATGGGACCTCTCGCTGTATAGAATTGTAACTTTTATTGTATTACTCAATAAACTTTCAACTTTCAACTTTCAACTTTCAAGTGGTGCACAGATAGCAACCTAGGAGGCAGGTGGGCCGCATAGGTCACGTAACCTTGCGGCGTCATCACAACCTGCCCACTGGATAGTGAGAAAACTGCCCACCGTGGCAGTTAGCAGTTAAATTAACGATTGGTCGCTCGGGAAGAGCAACCTAAGTCGCACAACTGGGAGCACCTGCCATCGCCTAGCCATCGGTTAACCATGTGGCGTATCGCCAGTAGGGGTATGAGGACTCCCGCGGATCCTTGAATGTAAAGGGGAGAATGTCCTCCTGCATATATTGGATTTAATCCATTACGCGATCACGTCATACCCTTAAGGCGGGGCTTAAGTGGCCCCTCCATTTTTTTTCCCACCTGGCGACTGGGGGGGTTAACTTCGCTTAAGGCAGCCAACATTGGTTACTACACATTTGCTTTAGTGTTAATGTATAGTTGGCGTAAGAAGACCGATTCCACGTCTGCTTGTTGGGCCCTTGTTGGGCCCGGTGGTGGGTGGCTAGCTTCACTACCGAAGAGTAAACAATACACTATGGCTCTTTCCTCTTTTGCCCGAAAATTTGATTGTCGCTTTAAAAAGGGACGCACCAAAGCAATCTTTAAGCAATCAAGCTAGACTCCTTTCCGAAGTAGGGGCGGATTTATGACAGGGTCGAAGGGAGCAGCGGTCTCCCCTCTCAAGCGAGAAATTTTACATAGGGAAACTATGCTGAATGCCATTTTTAAGCGAAAAAATTCCAAGAAATAGATGGTTCAAATGAGACCGCCAGCCCTCCACACCCCCCAACCCCCCGGCCCACCCAACCGTCCCCTGCAAGGGCGACGCACCCGCCGCGGTGGCTCAGTGGTCAGGGCGCTCGGCTACTGAGCCGGAGTACCCGGGTTCAAACTTCGCTGCGTTTCGATGGAGGCGAAAAGGCGCCCGTGTGCTGTGCCATGTCAGTGCACGTGAAAGATCCCCAGGTGGTCGAAATTATTTCGGAGCCCTCCACAACGGCACCTCTCTCGTCCTTTCCTATTCCACTCCCTTCTCAACCCTTATCTCACGGCGTGGTTGAGGTGTCCACCGAGAGGAGGGACAGTGAATGCGCCATTTCCTTTCCTCAAAACCAATTTTTAAGGGTGATCCATAAATCCGCCCCTGTACCGTAGTATCATAGAGTACATTGTGAGAATGAAAATTTCAGTGCACACAAAGAGTCACTTTTTATATGGTTTGCAAAGTGTCTAACCGAAGTTCCCAGTCTAGGCCACACGGTCACGAAAATGGCTACCGGCGACTTGGCTGTTTGAGGTGAGAGACAAACAACAGCTGAACAGGTTGTCAAACCTAGTGCTCTTTGGAAAACACAAAATAATAGTATCTGCCCACCGCATCACAGACACTGACCGCAGAGCTATATCGGAAGAAGACCTAACAGAAGCAGAAATCCTGCTCAAGTCACAGAAGGTAATCGCCGTCCATCACAATACGATGAAGTGACTGAGATTCCTAGCTAAGCATATAATCCTCGCGTTTTGCTCCAGCGTCTTGCGTGAGTCTGTGGAGTTTGGATCTGTGTGCGATACTATGAACCAAATCGTCACCATTGTTTTAAGTGCCAGGTGCTTGTCCACGGCTCATAGCGTTTTGGGGGCCAACTGACGTGCCTGTGCTCGTTGTTCTGGGCAGGATCATCCAGCTCAAACTCGCGCTGCGGGAACCGTGAGGGTGAACACGCGGGGTACTTGCGCATGTTCCCGCTTTGGAAGAACGAGAAAGAAACACTAGCTCTTAAGGTTAAGGAAACATTTCCTCTCGAGAAGCAAGGACGCGGCTGCCATTTGTTCAGAACGTAACGTATACCTGTGTGGCGCCTCAGGTGTGGGGGCGCCACTGCGGCCTATACGGCACCCGCCACGCTCAGTGGGACCGAGGCTGGGCCATTGGCTCCCTCCCTCGGCGTAAGGAGCGCCATCAAACAAGAATGAATTCCTTTTCTCCTGAAGGGAGGCCAAAGAAGCGTGTTCCGGCGTCATCTGCGCGCGTCTGCAGCATTTGTGAAAAGGCGATGTATACGTGCCCAAGCACCCCGACGACATCCGGGACGAATCTCGACGACATACGGGAACTGATCTCCGAGCTGCTACTGAAGTTGCTTCGTGTGCAGGAGACGTATCTAAATCTTATTATATTGACTTCGAGGAACAGTATGCTCTATTCCGAGAAGACCGCAGGGGCGGGTCGCACGTCGTCAAGCGGTGCAGCAATGGTAGTAGATAGGTCAATGGCATGTCAGCATTTGAAGTTGCGTCTATTGGCGCCAAACTATTTATTAGGCTAGTAACAGTTACTACACATAACAATTTGTTGTACATATAATCCGCCGGGATACATCGAAATTCCGCACGTGCGCTTTCCCACATAACTATTTTGCCAAAGACAGGGTGGCTCACTTCTCTAAAAAAAAATAAAAAATTGCGTGGGCTACAGCCTAAGTCCTTCGTTTCAGCTGGAGGCGCATGGTCAGCCGTCTTGCCTTGGGCAACATTGTTATGCGGGAAAGCGCACTTGCAGAATTTTGAATGTCCCTTATTGATCACCTCACAGAATCATACATATTGCTAGGAGATTTTAATGCTCAAAACACGCTCCCAGGCAACGCGCGTTGTGGCGAGAAAGTACGCTGATAGAAGAATTACTTTTGTTTTTTAGTGTCCGTTTGTTTAAGAAGGAACCCAAATTCAATAGTTAAAGGTACAACACGTATTAATTAATAGATTTAAAAGGATAGGCTTTCCAATTCTTATGCTGCGTTAGGATGCTATTAAACACCACACGGCAGCTGCCATTTACTGATAGTACTGAAGGCAGCGAAGAAACGGGATTGGCCACCATGTCACAAAAGGCGGCAGCCTCCAGCGTGCTGATTGGGAAGAATTTAAAGAACTTTCTGTTCTTTCATACAAGTCGGTTAATCATCTCCACGCAAACGAAATGTTTGCATATGCTGCGGGCAGCATATGAGTCCCTATATCGCAGATTTATGATGCTTTGTTGCGAAGCCGCGGTGAAACAGACTACGAACAAGCTAAAAAAAGCAAAACAGAGCTTGGAGTAAACTCTCGCGCTATCGAGCCGCTGAAAACTGGGCATAATTCAAGCGCTGCGAATCATCAAATGGACGACTGGTTGAACAAAGTAATTTGTCGGCATACATATCCCCAATAAATTCTTAAACGGATCGAAAGAAAGTGTGCCGTAGAATAGGTAAGCTTCAAGGGTAAGACACGAACTGTTTACCGCTAGGGAACAACCTCTGTGATATATCAGTAAATACTGACGCGTTCGGAGAATATTTTGCGTTGAGATCCAGCACGGAACACTATTTAAGAGAGCCTTTTAGCCCAAAAAATTCACGGGTAGCGACGCCAATGCGCAATCACAGATGTTGGACAGAAGGGACACAGTCACACAGAAGGGACTCAGAAGGGACACAACGTTGGAGAATGGACACAATCGCCCATTAAATACGTAAGAAGTTAAAGCAGCTCTATGTAGAGTTCAGCGCCAGAGGCGGATGAAATTACGTAATCACTAGAATGAAGGAATACTTCAATACATGCTTGTCCTTTGCAACAGTCCTCTGAACTGGAAGGATGCCTTTTGCCAGGAATGCATAGTGATTAGTGAGTTCGCATTAGAAATGTCTGTGCAAGCGGAAAAGGCGAGCGCCGTCTGTCAGTAGCCAGTGGCAGGTGGGAACCTGCCCATCGGGCTACGAACGAATTTAATATACTACCCATACGAACGTAGTTACTTACTCATATATAAAGAACCTGAGTATGTCACCTCGGATATAATGATCTTTCATGTGTTAAACTCAGATACAAAGAACCTATTGTATGCCACCTCGCATATAACGAACTTCCGTGTGTTGCGTCGGATATAACGAGCTTACGTGTGTTAACATCGGATATAACGAACCTAAGTGTACCTCCTCAGAAACAACAAACTTCCCGTGCCAACCTCTTAAATAACCTATGTTTGGCTGCTAACGCCTTCAGACGATCCACCGAGGATCGCCTAAGAGTTTTTCTCGTCTTAAAACAACAAAGAGCGCGCTATGCTGCAACAAATTATAGACCAATAGTTTTGACCAGTTGTTCATGCAAGTTATATGATAAAATAATGAACTGACCTCTTGTATAACTTCTAGCACACAACGGTATCACAGACACCCTTCAATCTGGCTTTCGAGCTCGAAGGTCTACAGCTGATAACTTTGCGGTGCCCTTGGCCTAATTATAAACGCATTTATACGCAAGCAGCTTTGTCTCTCCGTGTTTTTGATCTTGAGAAAGACTATTTGGCTTCTTAATATCCTGAGAGATCTGTACACATTCGGCATCGCCAAACATTTCGAATCACAATGGGAAATGCCCCATTAAGAGTTTTCGTGCAAGAGAACGGCGTCCCCCAGTGTGGACGTACTGAGATGTACACTCTTTATCCTGAAAATGAATTCATTGCGCGACATCATTTCGGCCTCGGTTTTTTATACCGTTTATGTGGACAATCTTCAGATAAGCTTTCGCTCTTGCAACTTGATTATATGTGAAAGGCAAGTTCAGGTGACAACTTACCGGCTTGCAGCGAGGGTTGATGAGGATGGCCCTAAATTTAGCGCGCAGAAAGTCCCTACGTACGTTTCTCAAGAAACGAGGCATGTCACTACGGCCTTCAATTTCGCTTGACAGGCTAGAATTAGAGCTAAGGAGCGAGCAAAAATTTTGGACGCCATTTTAGGTGAGAAGACTATGTTTTTACACTACATAAAATGTGCTATAAAACATGTATAAAAACCATGAAAATTTTAAATATCATATCACACTCTTCCGGGGCCACTGATACATAGCTAATACCTGATAAATCTATGCCGTAGCTTGTTTGTTTAGAGAATAGCCTATGCATGCGTAGTGCATGAATCCGCAAGAGAATGCATCTCAAGAGTTTTCGATCTAGTACACCTCGTGGGCTTTTTGTTTTTGTACTGACGCCTTCAGAACCAGTCCACTTCAGAACTTACGTGCTGCAAGGAATGCATGGAGCGTAGCCGAACAGCCAACGAACCTATTAATAATGCACGCTCTAAAGGCCAAATCACTAGGGGTCATCCATGGCATCATTTCGCTATTACACATATCGAGGCTTTATGGCAGCAAGCTATCTTACCAACATCCTTTTCCCACGCGCGTATTAAAGCTAGCAGATAGAAGTAATGTGTCTCTTGATGGCTGCGTAACGAACTACATGCATGAATGCCCACCAGTTTAGTGGTTAGCACAACCCATTGAACGTGATAAGTCTTAAAAGGGGCTAAAAACATAGGTGGCTAAAAACATGGCCGGCATTCGCCTTTTGTTCCCTGGTGCAGTGAAAGACGAACTGCAGCTTGCGTATGTGTGTATCACGGCGGGCAGCATATCATCTACAGTGACGTGGCTATGAAAACTAAATGCTCATCTCAATGCTTAAACGGGGTTCAACTTTGACGCAGCAGCCAACTCACACCAACAAGCAGAGGGTCATTCCATGCCAACGGACCCAGGCTTTGCTCTCGACCATCATCGATCTCCTTAAAAAAAAACCATGGTTTATTGAATTACCGTGACAAACATTGCCTGTGCTTGTTTTTGGCGAAGAACATTTTTTCGTGCCGTGGACACAACTTAAAGTTCCCAAACGGTAGCAAAACCAAGTCTAACAAAACGATTTGTAAAAATAAAATATTTAACGGATGAATATGATTTTTTTCATACGAATAAAAGACATTACGCTTTCACACTTACCAATTTTCAATGAAAATGTTTCATTTTTCTTTAGTTATAGACTAGAAAAAGGTAGCAAACTCTGCGAATTTTAAATTTTTTAAATCAAATTTTACGTCCTCACATTAGTTATTGTAACTATCTTCTAATGTTTTCCGGAAGGCAAAGAAGCCGATAAAAATGTTTTCAGCGATCAGAAAACGTAAGCAGTGCCAGACGTTAAAAGTTGTAAGTTGCACAGCACCGTTAAATGGCATTTATTCAGTGGAAGTTTACTTGGAGTAATTTTTGTTTTAAACGAGAAAATAGTTTTGCAAGTTTGGCACCGACGTATATACTGCGGTGTTGTTCCGTGCCTGCTTTTCAATATAGTGCACACTGGAGCCGGCTGTAAACGAGATATAAGCAGCGCTGTACTGCCCGGCTAAGATGGTGCGCTGAGCTAGGACGATTTCAGCTTCGGCAGCTAGTACAGAAATCTGCTCAACGGCGCGGTTGAAAAAAAATAAAAATGAAGTGGCCGCGCAGCAGGAGCATCAGGTCACCTCGTGTGGTAACTGCAGTTGAGGACCAGAGACCACTGCAGTCACGATCCTCATCGCGCAGCTCTGAGAAGCCCTAATAAATGCAGATGACGCCTTCGTCTGAGCACGACCAGAGTGGCTTGTGTTTAACCACATTAAAGTCAGAAGAGGATTGGGGATAGTTCATACGATATATCATCCTAAAGTTTTGGGAAGTCGTGTGTATGTGTCCTTTCTTCGTGTGTATGAGTCCTTTCCAAAGCGTAAGGGTGTCCCGCTACATGCACAGTACTCAGCTGTCCTTCTGCCAGGAGCGCTCTTTGCGGTCTGATAACACAGGGAAAACCGCTTCGACCGTCAGTGCCGTATTCCGAGAGCGAAACGGAATCGGGTTTTTCGTGGGTTTGACAGTACCCGATATTGCCCAAAATTAAGAACCCGCCAGTCGAGCAGTGGGCAGGGCTTCTGTCCAGCTCCGATCCGCAAGAGCAGCTAGCCTGGTTGAGCAGGCTGAAGAGGCGGCAAGAACCAATGGGATCCTGGACATTGGAATACCACCCGCAGTTCAAGAGCCCAAATCAGAATTCCCTTCCCATTTTGCGGACAAAAGTTTTACGCTACTACTACTTGGCAGTAGAAAGAAGTCGAGGCGAAAGAGTTGGTCGTTCTCCGTCTCCGTCCGCTGGAAAAGGAAGCGCTTGGCAGCAGGAGCCAGTCTTCGGAGGCCATACAGAGGTCAAATACTGCCCCCTATTAGCTGTTCAGAAAGACGGACAAAACTATCTAGGGTGCCGTAGCCCTCTGTGTTCCACAGCAGATTATGAAAGGAAAAAAAGTTGAACTCACTGAGCGGTTTGAAAGAGCACTACCTTTGCAAAGAACGCAGGCGTTTCATCACATCGTCTTCAATTGTGCATGCCGGACTTAAGTCGTAATCGGCGACCTAGGAGTTTCTAGTGTCGAACTTGGATGAACCCGCCAGCCGATCTTTCGACCACTAAACATAGCAGCATGAACTCGGCGCAGCTTGCAGCGCTGCTTATATCTCGTTTGCTCCAGTGTGCACTGCAGTGAAGAGCAGGCGCGAAGCAGTGATGCTGAACTTGCAAATTTTTTTTTTCTCAAGTAAACTACTCTAAATAAACCCCCTAAAAATAAATGCCATTAAATGGTACTGTGCAGCTTAATGCATTTCGTATCTTTACTAGGACCACCTCACTGTGCAACTGACAACTGAATATGAAGCAAAAAAAAACTTCTCGAAATAAGAAAAAAAAAGCAATGACAGCGTGAGCCCTATACTATTGAGCATCATTTCTGCGCCGCTAGTTCAACGTAAACTAACCATTCTTACCGATTCTTGTGCATATGACTGTCGTGAAAACGCGCTTAAAGCTATGTGGAGTAAAAGAAAAGAATTGGCTTGAGGCTGAAAAGCAGCCTAATTAAGGTAACCGACAAACTGTGCCTGTTTATTTATTTTCTCATTCGTAAGGAGCAATATGCTTTCCGTGTAATCTACTTTTGCGTTTTGCCTGCTGTAATGCACGGTACCAAAATACAACAACAACAACGACAACAACAACAACTACAAAGGAAACATGTTTACAGTCGTTTTAAAATGCTTATTGTTTTGATATTGTTGTCTGTGTTTTATTTTTCGGGCATCAGGGGTATTGGTTTAATACTTATTTAAGAATTAGATAGATCCTTTTCGTGCATAACCGTTTGGGTGGTGCTGCTGTTCTAGTTGCGAACTCTCGTCTGCTGTAGGCATCTGCTGCAGGCGTGGTGGGATGATAAGAAGTGGATTACGCCTGTAAAATATTTACATGACGTTGCGTGCCCAGGCCACGACTTGTTTGTTTAGCTTGGTAGAAAACCTAAATATATAGCCACAGTGCACACGATAGCCATATTTTGTTGGGTTCGTGGTGAACTATCGTTGAGCGCAGTAATTAATCTGAGTAGTGGTAGCAATTAATCAGCAGCCCTCGTCCACTGTTGTCCTCGTCTATCGGTTGCAGATTCATGGGAAATAACCTCAGAGCTTTGTCTATGACGCAGTTTTAAATACTACGTTTTTTCTACTGCCATTTTTGCGCATAGTTCGTTAGACATGCGTTTTGTAATTATAGCTAACATTTACTCACTTCATTTTCGTCCTGCGCTTCTGTGTCTAATATTTTCAGCACGACGACAGTGATTGTTCTTTTTTTGGTGCTGACATGCGTATATATTTCAATTCGTGTTCACAGAAAATTCTGGTAAGGAATGCAGAAATTACCAAAATGAAGCAATTTTAATAAATCACTGCCTTCCTGCATGTTACTTTTTATATACCAAAGCTTAAAACATTTGCTTAAATCCCGCGACGCGCAACGTTATTGCTTGAGGTATGAATTGACAAGGAAGCAGCGGAATATAATATGTATAAAAACAACCTGCCAGCTTTCCCTGAAGTGCCGCACAAAAATCCATTGGCGAACCACGAGTCATGTACTACTTAACACGTCATTAAGTTAGCGAGAGACAAGCGACGTTATAGCTATGTTATAGCTCTTTTCAACCAAATGAGTGTTTTCGAAGCTATTCGTCACGTGCTACCAGCGCCGCTTGTCTCTCTCTGTCCATATATATATATATATATATATATATATATATATATATATATATATATATATATATATATATATATATATATATGGACACAGCCACAGAAACCAAGGGACACAGGGGATTTTAATTAATTTATTTATTTTGTGGTGTTGATCAGTTTAGAATATTACTGAATATGTTACCACTTAAAGCTAATTGATTAGAAAAGCAGAAGAAAAAACAACCACATGCCGCCGGTGGGAACCGAACCCACGACCTCCGACCTCCGAATTCTGCTTTTCTAATCAATTAGCTTTAAGCGATAACATATTCTGTAATATTATAAATTGATCGACACCACAAAATAAATAAATTAATTAAAATCCCCTGTGTCCCTTGGTTTCTGTGGCTGTTGGTTTCTCTCATCATATATATATATATATACATATACACGCACACATATATATATATGTTATAGCTCTTTTCAACCAAATGAGTGTTTTCGAAGCTGTTCGTCGTAGTACATGACTCGTGGTTCGCCAATGGATTTTTGTGCGGCATTTCACGGAATGCTGGCAGGTTGTTTTTATACATTATATCATCATCATCATCATCATCAGCCTGACTACACCCACTGCAGGGCAAAGGCCTCTCCCATGTCTCTCCAATTAACCCTGTCCTTGGTCAGTTGCCGCCACTGTATCCCCGCAAACTTCTTAATCTCATCTGCCCACCTAACTTTCTGCCGTCCCCTCCTACGTTTGCTTTCTCTTGGAATCCACTCCGTTACCCTTAAGGACCAGCGGTTATCTTGCCTTCGCATTACATGCCCTGCCCAAGACCATTTCTTCCTCTTGATTTCAACTAAGATGTCATTAACCCGCGTTTGTTCCCTCACCCACTCCGCCCTCTTCCGATCTCTTAACGTTACACCTATCATTTTCCTTTCCATAGCTCGCTGCGTTGTTCTTAACTTAAGCTGAACCCTCTTTGTTAGCCTCCACGTTTCTGCCCCATAGGTGAGTACCGGTAGGATACAGCTGTTGTATACTTTTCTCTTCAGGGATATTGGTAAGCTACCATGCATGATCTGAGAGAACCTGCCATATGCGCTCCACCCCATTCTTATTCTTCTAGTTATTTCCCTCTCATGATCCGGATCTGCGGTCACTACCTGCCCTAAGTAGACATATTCTCTTACTACTTCCAGCACCTCGCTACCAATGGCGAACTGCTGTTCCCTTGCTAGGCTGTTGAACATTACTTTGGTTTTCTGCATGTTAATTCTTAGCCCCACCGTTCTGCTCTGCCTGTCTAACTGATTGATCATGCTTTGCAGTTCTTGTCCTGAGTGGCTTAGCAAGGAAATGTCATCAGCGAATCGCAAATTACTCAGGTATTCTCAATTAACTCTTATCCCCAACTGTTCCCATTCCAGTCCCCGGAATACCTCCTGTAAGCAGGCAGTGAAGAGCATTGGCGAGATCGTGTCTCCCTGCCTGACACCTTTCCGTTATGGAATTTTATTGCTGACTTTATGGAGAACTATAGTAGCTGTGCAATCGTTATAAATATCTTCCAATATTTTCACATAGCACTCTTCTACACCCTGATTCCGCAATGCCTGCATGACAGCTGAGGTTTCCACTGAGTCAAATGCTTTCTCGTAATCAATGAAGGCTATATATAGGGGTTGGTTATATTCTGCGCATTTCTCTATCACCTGATTGATAGTGTGAATATGATCTATTGTCGAGTATCCTTTACGAAAGCATGCCTGATCATTTGGTTGACTAAAGTCCAAGGTTGTCGTGACTCTATTAGCGATTACCTTAGTAAATACCTTGTAGGCAACGGACAATAAGCTGATTGGTCTGTAATTCTTCAAGTCCTTGACGTCTCCTTTCTTATGAATTAAGATAATGTTAGCGTTTTTCCAAGCTTCTGGTACTCTCGAGGTCACAAGGCATTGCGTATACAGGGTGGGTAGTTTTTGTAGCACAATCTCTCCTCCGTCCTTCAACAAATCTGCTGTTACCTGATCCTCACCAGCTGCTTTCCCTCTTTGCATTGCTCCTAAGGCTTTCTTTACTTCCTCTTTCGTTACTGGCAGGATGTCCCATTGCTGTGCTCGACTGCCTCCCTCAGTAACTTGATGATTAGATTCGCTACTGTATAGATTTGTGTAGAACTCTTTGGCTAATTCAACTATCTTATCCATATTGCTGATGACATTGCCCTGTTTATCTTTTAGCGCATACATCTGGTTTTTACCTATGCCCAGTTTTCTCCACTGATTTTAGGCTACCTCCGTTCCTTAGAGCATGCTCGATTTTCTCCATGTTAAACTTTCTTATGTCGGCTACCTTGCGCTTATTTATTAACTTCGATAGCTCTGCTAGTTCTATCCTGTCTGTGGAGTTAGACGTCCTCATGCTTTGACGTTTCTTAATCAGATCTTTAGTCTCCTGAGATAGCTTGCTGGTATCCTGTCGAACAATCCTATCACCTACTTCTGCGGCGCACTCTGTAATGATAGCTGTAAGATTATCATTCATTGTTTCAACACTACGGTCGTCTTCTTCAGTTAAAGCGGAAAATCTGTTTTGCAGCGACATTCTAAATTCCTCTACCTTCCCTCTTAATGCTAACTCGTTAATAGCCTTTCTCTTCACCAGTTTCCTCCGTTCCCTCTTCAAATCTAAGCTAACACGAGACCTTACCATTCTGTGGTCGCTACAACGAACCTTACCGAGGACCTCTACATCCTCTACGATGCCAGGGTGTGCACACAGTATGAAGTCTATTTCATTTTTAGTCTCACCATTGGGGCTCTTCCACGTCCACTTCCTGTTTGCTCGTTTGCGGAAGAAGGTATTCATAATCCGTAAATTATTTATATCTGCGAACTCTACAAATAACTCTCCCCTACTGTTCCTAGAACCTATGCCATAGTCACCTACCGCCTTGTCTCCAGCCTGCTTTTTACCTACCTTTGCATTAAAGTCGCCCATCAGTACAGTGCACTGTGATTTTACTTTGGTCATTGCCGATTCCACATCCTCATAGAAGCTTTCAACTATCTGGTCATCATGGCTTGATGTAGGCGCGTAGGCCTGCACCACCTTCGGCTTGTACCTCTTATTAAGCCTAATTACGAAAGCTGCCACTCTCTCGTTAATACTGTAAAACTCCTCGATGTTGCCAGCTATATCCTGATTGATGAGGAATCCCACACCTAGTTCTCGCCTATCTGCTAATCCACGATAGCACAGTACATGCCCGCACTTTAGTACTGTATACGCCTCATCTGTCCTCCTAACCTCACTAAGCCGTATGACATCCCATTTAATACCGGCTAATTCCTCCAATAGCACTGCTAAGCTAGCCTCACTTGATAAGGTTCTTGCGTTAAACGTTGCCAGGTTCAGTTTCCAATGGCGGCCTGTCCGGAGCCAGAGATTCTTAGCACCCTCCGCTGCGTCACAGATCTGACCGCCGCCTTGGTCAGTTGCTCCGCAGCTGCTGGGGACTGAGGGCCGAGGGTTAATTGGTTTGTTCATAGAAGGTTGTGGCCATGTACTACACCAGGGTGGCCAAATCCTGTTCTGGTGAGGAAGTGCGTTGTCGATTCTGGTCACCGAAATCAGGCCGCACTCCAAGCCTGGGTATGCAATTCCATCGACACGCAGATTTTTTTTTTAATCCGGTGGAGAATTGCGTGGCACCGGGATTCGAACCCCGGTCCTTTTGCACGCGAGGCGGATGCTCTACCTCTACGCCATCGCTGCATCATTTTCACATTCAACTCCCTGCAAAGCATTCGCCCACGATTCATCCAGCAGCACTCCCCAATGCATTAGGAGCCACCTCCGGTTCCCCATCAAAGGCACACAGCACGCAACTTGGTGTGCAATGCTTGTACGTGCCCGATACCATCCAATCGCTGCATGACAAACTGAACTGTGAATGCGTGGTCATCTCTTCAGACCTCCACATATACGGCTCACATTTTTACCCTTTTCATTGCCAGGCCACAACTGATGGAAGGAAAGTGAGTGCAGCTCTCACTGGCGCACCTGGTCTTTGTGACCAACGAATCGGGTAACCACAACTCAAAACGCGTTCCAGGTACGGTCCTTTGATGAAAAGAAAGGGCCGCTCAGAGATGATTGCGCACTGCAACACTGACCAAAGAACTGCACTGACATATACTACCAGCATCCTACACTTAAGCCTCCTGCGTTCCTGCGTCCTCCTAAAGATCAACAATACCTACCTGGCAGAAGCCAACAGCCACAGAAACCAAGGGGCACAGGGGACCCTTTCTAATCAATTTATTTACCCCGTGGTGCCGATCAATCTAGAACACTTCTGAACATGTCACCGCCCAAAGCCAATTGATAGAAAAGCAGAAGAAAAAGAAGAAAGAAGAAGAGGTCGTGGGTTCGGATACCACCGGCGGCATGTGGTTGTTTTTTCTTCTGCTTTTCCATCAACCAGCCCCAAGCGACAACACACTCAGAAACATTCCAAACCGATCAACGCCACAAAATAAATAAATCGATAAAAAAAAATCCCCTGCGCCCCCCGGTTTCTGTGGCTGTTGGCTTCTGTCATATTTATAACGAGCCCCTCATTCCCCTTCCCTTGTTTGCTGGTTTCAAAATTGCGTTATAAGTTATAAGTGGACTGCACTGTAGTGGTTCTTTGGTCTGAAGCAAACCAGAAGTAATCTAGAAGCAAGTAAACTTGGGAGACACCTTATTTACTTGCATAATGAACACACTTTCTTTCGGAAAATTTAACATCAATTTCGTGGAAGGTTTGGTTTAGTTTCTTGGGGTTTAACGTCCAAAAGCAACTCAGGCTATGAGGGATGCCGTAGTGAAGGGCTTGGGAAATTTCGACCACCTGGGGACCTTTAACGTGCACTGACACCGCACAGTACACGGGCCTCTAGAATTTCGCCTTCATCGAAATTTGGAAGGGTTCATTACACAGGGAAAAATGTTTGATAGATTTTTCTGCGAGAGTCGAAATTTCACGTACATCCGCCTGCCTTTCTGCCTGCCTGCCCACCTGTGTCTCCTTTTGTCTACCATCAACAAAATAATAGGGTCGGCCGCACTCATGTCGCCAGTGTTTAGCATCGTTCACTTCGAAAGGTGTTTGCTGTATCGAGGCATGATCCGACAATTTTGTGATAGTAAGTATTTTTCTAACACAAGGCTATTGAAAAAAAAAGAAAAGAAAAGAAAAAGAAAAAAGAAAAGAGTCACCAAAAGAGCTGTGACTAGTGCTTCCAATTCTATGCCAACTGCGCCAACTGTGCCATTCTGCGCCATGCAAGTTTTGCTCTGCCATCCTGATAAAAATAACCAAAACTGCATCAAAGTGTGCCGAAATGAATGGCTTCGACAGTGATGATGCTAATGTCGAACCTTCTGGATTGGTTATTGTGAAACAGCTGAGCACTGCCAAGGTGCATGGGCAATGTAGAGTGGGAATATGCCTGGCGCCACCATTCACAGTGCAGCCCTTGCTGCAGAAACATCCTCAGGAAAAGAAATCGAAGTCTGTTGGACCCCTAAAAATAATCAAATTTAGTGGACTTTTGAATTGTACGAAAAGGAAGTAAAATCTGAAGAGCAAGGTGGGATTTTACCATCGCTGGTCGCCAGAGTTTCAGTTAGGGTGGTTTCACTGTTTGCAAAATGTGTTCATGCATCTATACCTTGACGTATGTTTGTGGGCAAAAGCAAGAGCCTCCCCCTCATGTTCCGAAGCTTGCACTCTGCATGAAGGTGATACCTGATGAAACCCTTGTGCTGGCAAGACCAGTGCAATGAGCTGATGGTGAGCACTCCCCGGGCAACCATAATTCTCTTGTTGTATTCGTTATTCCGCCGATAGTTGTATCATTATATATGGTTTATTTTTACAAAGGGGCATTGGGAGAATCGACAAATATAAAACATTTGATCGTTATAAGTGATATAGTATTATATGTGGTATCGTTATAAGTGGATTACGTAGTAGCAAAATTTTCAGCTGTAACTCATATCTTGTAAAAAGAACAGCTAAATCTTACAATGGCCTTTCACTATCATTAATGATATTTCTTGTGGAGTCCAACAGTTTAGTAAAACCTCGTTAATTCGACCCCCCCATCAATTCAGAAATCCACTTATTGCAGACTGCCGATGTGGTCCTGGCCAATTCCTATCTCAAAAGTATTTGTCTCAAGCAAATAACGTTTCTGGAATACTTGCTTCTGATGGTCCTTGTTTGACGTTCTTCCTGCCGGATGCTATCGCAGTGCGCGCACAACCAAAAGCTTCAATGCTGTATATGCCACTATAGCTTCAGTGAATGGGGCAAAGCTTGAAAACATTATATATATATATATATATATATATATATATATATATATATATATATATATATATATATATATATATATATATATATATATATATATATATAAAGTGAAACATGGTCATATAAAGTTCGTTGGGACCCCAACATGACGAAAACTTTTAAATTGTTTAGGTAATTCGATTATGAGGATCAACTTCCTCGGCACAAGGGCCTCTTTGGCCAAAGAGTGCCATGACCTGAGATATTTTTCTTCCATACAAGGTGCAGTCAAAAACCCCTTTACCTAGCATTTCGTCTCAGAGAAGCCGAGCACCAGGACAGTGGAAAGTTTCTACCCACTGGATAACCGGTGGTTACCAAGAGCAACGAGGGATCCCTACTTATTCTAAAGGACGAGGAATCAAGATACTAATTTTCACTGTAAACACAACTAACGTTCATGAGTGGTGTTTTAGATACCCGATCCGCTGCAGAATGGACGACGTTGCAACAGAAGGCCAATGACACACGAAAGACGAGGGCAAGAACCCGAAAGCAGGCATGTGCTTACTTGTGACCGCAGAAGGTGAGCGAAAGCGTCGCGAGCTCTCATATGAGGGGTAATTTTTATTTATTTATTTACAGAATACTGCAGGCCCTTCTGGGCCCTAGCAGGAGGGGCAATACAGTGCAAAATGAATATACAAAAATAAAACACTGAAAAAAAATTCGAAACACAAAGCAAATAAGTTAGATGGCGTCAATCTTCTATTTCTTCAATGGAGCCAATGTCACATAGTGCTGTTAAAGGTAAAGCATTCCATTCAGTTACGGTGCGTGTAATAAAAGCATTCAAGACAGGGGGAATTAACTGCGTCCGAACGGCCGGCCGTGGTTGTATCTTTGCAAAGAAGAAAAATGAGATAAAAAAAAAAACGGTCAAAGTGCGCAACTTAAACTCATTTATACCAGAACTACACCTATACGTTGTCAATCTGGCCACCCACTCTGTGCTGGAACTCATAAAGGGCACTGTAGGGACGCAATTCGTCACCGCATGCTGCGAACTTTAATGACCAGCCTCCACGCGTCTTGTCCTGGATTTCAGTCTTTGTCTTTTTTCATTTTGTGCCGTATTGCACAGTTGCAACTTTTCGATCGCTGGGAGGAGGCTGACCACATTTTCCAAGGGCTGTGTTGGCCCGGTACAAACTGCATCTCGGGCGTACAGCTGTTGCGACATTGCCCGCCCAGAAAAAGAATATAATATGAACGTCCACCCGAAGAAACTATTGCGGTTGCGCAGGGGAGCGCCGTCCACCCTGGGGTCAGCGCAGCGTGGTCGTACACTCCCTTGCACAGGGTCCTCAGTGATGTATCTCTTCTGCAGAAGGACGCATCATCTTCTCTGTCTGTAGTCATTTAGAGAAAGGGGGAGGGGGGGGGGGTAAGAATGACGTACGAGATGAAATACCAGCATCGGGGCTGGGCAGCTGTTTCACCTTTAATGTGGCCAGCTCCCATAAAAGTTTGAGCCTTTGCGGGCTATTTTCCGCGGATAGCATCATTCAGATGGAAACAAAGAAAAACGAAATGGAACCTGACCACCGTAGCAAGAGGCTTCCAGGTTTTTACTTCCCTGACGAGCTGCTGAAGGCGGAAGTGCACAACGTTACTCGGCGTCAGCTTTGCGGCGTACAAAACGTGGGTAATATATCGGTTCTTTCTTGTCTGAGAAATGTATTGAGAAGAAGTAAGATGGAGAATCTGACCCACCAACGTGGGAGCGTAGTCTTGTTCGTCGTGTAGCATTAAATGAGAAGCAAGAAAGCTTGGGAAGAAGCGTTTTAGCCGAGTGGTTCAGGTTCAGAGAATATATGAAAGTGCCCTTTATTCTTGCACCGTCGCTACCGCGGTTTACAGTGCAGGTTTCACGACGTGCGCGTAGAACCGGGCCCACACTCCCATTGTTAAATGTATTGGCTTCGACAAGTTTAGCTAGAACCCTTTAGATGGCGGCCGAAAGTAAGGGTCCTTAGCCAGACTTCGTCAAATCTATTTCTTCGTCCTTGGCGCTATACCTGTGTACATTTCTGCGTTATAAACGCGAATAAGCCTATATGGTAGTAAAAAGAGCGCAAGCTCTCCTTTAGCGCACTCGATTTTAGGTGCAGGGTGTTCTGCCCAAGTCCGGTGGAGGATTTCCATTACTGAAAACATGAAATGCTTACGGTTGGCAACAGAAGCAGATTACCTCTTCAAAAAACAAAACAAAACAAAACAAAAAAACTGGAGGGGACACTTAAGCTCCGCCTTAAGGGTTTACTGAGTTGAGGCCCATATATGCGGAATTGGCCTTTCTCAACTCTGCATTCATAAATCCCTAGAAGCCCTCATACCACTCTTTGCACAATGGTGCAGCGGTTATGGGATGCGCCACTGCCCTGCGATGGCAGGTGCTGCCACCGGTGTGGCTTCTGCGACCCATGGATGTTGCCCTTCCTGAGCAACCTCTCGCGATCAATAATTAACTGCCAACTGGCACGGTGGTCGATTTGCTCACTATCCGTTGGGCAGGTTGTGATGACGCCACAAGGTCACGTGACCTAGGTGGCCCACCTAGGTTGCTTCTCCTGTGGGTAGCCGCTTGGACCACCTTACGCCACCCGACGCCGACGACGCCGAATTTTCTGCACAACAGGAGCCTTTAACGCTATTGCGTTAAAACATGGGAAGTTCCAGCAGTTACCAAAATTTTCACCAAGGTTCGAAAATCCTTTGTTTGCTGACCGCAAGACTTCCAGTGCTGCGTTTAAAAACTTGCTTCCATTGCTAACGGCATCCAATGATTATGCTTTGGAAATGCCTCCATTTCCAAGAGTGAGCATTCCGTATATTTAGTGATCGAAATCCACCCCGGGACTTGGGCAGAATACCCTGCCCCTAAAAGGGAGTGTGCAGTATGACAGCTTGCCCCCTTTTTACTCCCATATAGGCCAATTCGTGTTTAGGATGTACCGGGCTGGAAGCTTCAGGGGTAGGCTTGTGGCAGCACACGCAACGTTCCCGACGATCGACGATCAGCCGAAAAACATAGCTGTGTTAGCTCCTGCTTAAGTTTTTCTCTACAATGCACTCGTGAGCGCGCTCTCCTCACATGTGTTACAAGGAAGCTGACCAATAACAGCAGCTTATTTTCACTGAGGCAACAAAAGCCGGACATTAACGACAGATGTCGGGTTGGATAGACATACGAAAGGGCAGACAAGATGGGTATGTGAGCGCTTTCGATGCCCTCGTTAAAGGCCCTTACATCGACGACTAATCGATGACGTGCGGGGGAAGTGCTCCTGGTACTGTGTGGCCAGACTTTGATCATCGAAAACTAAAGAACTACTACGTGCAGGTGAAAACCATTTTCCACACTCAATGAAATGTTCACTTGCCACAAATGCGCCAAATATGCATGTGTTTTGTCAATTAGATGGGAAGCTATTAAGCCTCTGACATGCCTAGTTTTGCTATTTCTGATGTTTTTTTTAGAACACCGGTTCTAAATAACTGTCCACTAGAGCCAGAAAGTGCTACGAATGTACTGACATTAAAATGTCATTTAAACTCCGCAGAAGCAGCCATCTTTTTTTTTGAGGGAGGAGCAGTTTTTCCGAAACACTCCATGCAAGCAGGCAGGTCGAACAAAAGAATTGTTTTATGCACTGCACTTTTTGGTCATTCTACTTGCACCAACAGCTATTGCTATTAAAAACGCGGACCGATGAAACGAAACTACGTTTATCTTCCTAATGAGCTAAAACTTGTTTTTCTATCATAAACAGGAGGACTAAGCGATCGCTCAAACAAGATGAAAAATGGCCAGTGGCCGCGCAAGCGTGGGAGCCCCGCCTTAATATGAGAATTTTAAGCCGCGTACTTAAATCTGGTCTTCCTATCAGCTTTCTCATCTGGTAATCTTCTTGTACTTCGTTAATTAATCTGGCGTCCTCCTCAGCATCTTTTTGCGCCTTCATTCACGTCCCCCTCATCAAGCGCTTAACTCTGCATTTTTAGTCCGCTGTCCTCTCTTGCAACAAGAAGAAGGCCTACAGTTATAAGCTCTCAGAAGCCTATCCGAGACTTCCGCCTCTACATTCTCTTCCTTTCGCTGTCACAGTAGCACATTTCTCTACTTCCTTCGTCTTCTACACGCGAAACGTTTGCAGGGTGAACCTTGGAACTTTTTTCTGATATACGGTGCAGCTTCGTAGAACATAATTAAACAATTTGGGACGGGAAAGCTGAGACAAAGAAGAATAAGAACAGAATATAGAACTGATTGTTATGCAGGTGTATTCCATTCTGCATTCTCTACTCGTTTCTGTTATTTTGTCCTCAAGTCAACGTGTGGCTTGCATTATTTGTTTTCTTTCGCTTCTCTGTGCCATAAAGCATCGTCACTTATGGATGTACAGCCATCGTGTCACTCCTCCTCGCCACGCGCCGCCGTCCTTTCTTCGTTTTCTTTTTCTTTCCTTCACTGAGCGCCGTTTCATAATCTCTCTCATCTGGCACTGCTGCCAATCCTTGTTTGTAATTCACAGCCACCACATCATGCACGGCTGTACTTCCAGTCAACCTTCTCTTTTACTTTTCCCTCAATAGACATAATTTCTTTTCTTTGTCTTCGTAGGCTCTCCTTCTCCAGGCGCCTCTTTGTATTCGCCTGACCTGTATATTGTTTGTTTGTTTGTTTGTTTGTTTGTTTATAGGGCTTAACGCCCCAAAGCGACTCAGGCTATGAGGGACGCCTTAGTGGAGGGCTCCGGATAATTTCGACCACCTGGGGTTCTTTAACGTGCACTGACATCGCACAGCACACGGGCCTCTAGCATTGTGTTCTTCAGGGTACAGATGCACCCTGCCCAATATTTTCGGCTTCAAACCTCCTTTAACAGCGATACTCCACGTGTTTCGTTTTTTTTTTCATCTTCGTTCTCAAGCTACGCCGCTCTAATATCTTCTCGTCTATATCCCTATAATCTGTCTGGCTCTTTTTGTTCTTAATGTTGACTGCTGCCTATATGAATAGAAGGGATGAGTTATATAAATGGGCACAGTTTGCAGATTCACGAGAGAGGTCCAAAAGGACCGACGACATGGTTCGTATCTTCAAGTTACATAGGATGCGGGCCTGTCCAACGAGAGAGGGCCTCTCACTGGACTGCTGCTCCAGCAATCTGAATACAGACGTTCCATGAGGCGTGTTGACCTCAGGCGATGTAGCAGCAGCCCGGCGGCTTTTTGCGCTACAGAACGATGCAAAGTCTATACAACCCGTGGGCTATTTGCTGCGCACATAGGGCACCTCGCTGCGTGCTATGCTCCCTGTCGCCTTTATTTTTTCGTCCCTCCAGCCCGGAGTAGCCGAATACACTTGCTCTGGCTAACCTGTTTGCCTTTCCCTTCTCTGCTTCCGCTCTCTGGTCTTCCCAAAAATAAGTTAGGCTCATCATCACGTAACCTTCACAATCGAACAACTATGGTATCGATATCGTCGCTGTATGCCGGCTGCATTATTGACCACTACTACGCTCGCCCCTTGTAATGAACTGTGCAAACTCTAGCTCTAAGGCAAGTTCCCACGCAGTCTACACCACCGCATTGGGCATCATTACGCGCTATGTGGGAACGTTGTTTGTACAATGCAGGTGCGGTGCGCTTGTATGACTTGTTATCCCTATTCTCGCTTCCTGCTAGTGTTCCTTCTATCTGTTAGGTTGCTGCTATTTAACCATTTAATATTTTGGCTGCGTTTTGCATGTTGGGCTGTATTGTGCGTTTCATATTGTTCCGTCCTCTCCTGTCGTATCAATATTTTATCTCTGCACGCGCTGTACTGTTACCCTTTTCTAACTGATATATCAGCTCGCGTGGGGTTTTGTCGGCCTTTCCGACAAGTGGTACCTGATGCCACTATCAGGCACTAACCTCTTCTTATATTCATGTAAATAAGTCAGGAAGGCTCGCATGTAAAATTTGGTAATCTTTATCAGATAACATGGGAAGCTGATGTGGTCTCGTGACAAGTATTCCGACAGCTTTCATCCAGTTATTACCCATGCTACAGTTCACTGAGAGTTGAAACACTGCGCAGCGTTTTAAATAGCCGTCACACCTCTTATCCTCCAGCGGAAGTAGCAAGCATGATGCAAGTAACACAGTGACAGTAAGAACGAAAGATATCCAGTTGAAAATAGTTCATGGTGTATGCTGTGTCATTGCAGCAGTTTCTATAGTAGCACTTCTCCAGACTATATAATGCGGGTTAGCTGGCGCTCTCTTGTTTTCTTGCTATTTTTAAGATCAACATTTAATTGCCATAACCTCGGGTTTCACGCTTGGGTGGCGCACCGTACGTTTCGTGGACTTTGATCTATTTTACGCTTTGTGGCGATACTTGCCTGGTTCGTCCGGAGTAAATAAAACTATAGCTCATGGTGAGATCTAAAACCAAATTCGCGGATCTTCACTTCTCGGAGAGTCGCGGCTCGCGAGGTTTGCCAGACGTCCACAGAAGGTTTCTAGACGGTCTAATTACCACCCTCATTGTCTTCCCGTTACTTATTTCTCCCTCTGCCTGACGAAAAATGGCACGACCGCACTATGCATGTCGAATACATCGTCGTTTGCTTTTATGCCTGGCTGTAGACGACACACTGATCTTATTTTAGACGCAAAAGTGTGTTCCTGCCAAGTCGTGGTATTATAGAAGTGTCGTCGACCAAAAGGGAACGTTTCGTAAAAAGAGCGCGAACAAACCAGTTGTTAAGACGAAGAAGTATTTATACGCTACAACTGTACAATTCTCGCCGTCTCCTCCTCGCTGTGGGGAAAGCCAAAAGTCTGTAGGTACTTCTTCCTTATACGAAAGTAAGAGGAATGCAAAGAAATGGCTGGCCCCCTATGACCAAGCAAAAGGTAGCAAAGTACTACGTGCTGCAAAGAACGTTTCTGCACAAATTTCGCATAGATTATCATTTTAGTTGAGCTTTACATTTCTTCTATTGAAACACGCCGCTTCTGATTCCCAGTGCACAATTCACGAGGCATGCATCACTCGAAATGATCTTGCATGCACGCGAAATTTTGGTGGCTAGTGCATACGCTCGCTGACTCGCAGTGTGACGTGTTCAAGCGTGCGATGGATGCCTGAACTGTAAAAAAAGAAAGCCACTGTTGCGAAACTGAAGGCTCTGTGAAGGTATAGCAGGAAATACATAGTTGAGTGAAATACGCTTGAGGACAAAGCAGAATTCAGGTTCAAGTTGTTCGTTGTCGGTAATTCTTTTGTTTGTGTACTGGGATCAAATACTCGACAGCCTTTGTCAAAAAAAAAAAAAACGAAGAGCTTTGCTCTTCAGCTACGCATACTCTGAAATGTAGCTGATTTCAGTGGCTAATGACAGTCCATGAACAGTAACTGAACAATTACAGAGAAGCGATTACTATTACGTTATTTTCTATCTATCTTTCATTAGCATAGCAGAAATATGCATGTATACGAGATTGGGCTGCTGCGTCTTGCTTGATATATAGCCTTTTGCAGTGACATACGTTGGTAATTTCATCTGAAATTGTTTTTCGAAGTTTCCTTTATAATTTTTTTCACGTGTCTCGTGAGCATACCAGTAGCAACACTGAACGGCCAATCGATGTACGTGCTGGAGGGAAGTGTGTTGCTTTAACATACGAAACCTATAGCACACCACCACGAAGTTGCGCAAAGCGCAGCGCCTCGCTGTTGCTCGCGCTCTGAGGGTACAAAGCTCAAACTCACTAAACATGACATTCCGCTGTGCCGTCGTGATGAAATGCAAACCACCGAACGCGGGAGTGGTCACGCTGGTGCTTGCATGTGAGGCAAAGCTCGCGCGCACGGCTTCTGCGCAGCTCAAGCATTGTCGCTTTAACGCGAAGGAATTCTGTGCTACATCAGTGTTTGTCACCGGCCTCATCTTTTCCGAGTTATATCATTTCTTACAATTTGTTTTTGTAAAACAATGTAACAGATTGCTAATAATGAGATTATTTGGAAAAAATATAATTGGGTTATCGAGACCACCTAGCAAACACTAATTAATGCATTAGATAATTAGAATAAAATGTAATTTATTACAAGTATTAAACTACTTGTAACGTGTTACGTACAAGTCTGGCCCTAAGCTTCGGATGATTGAGGTCGAGAGTTCTTCTCACCATCATGAGATCTGGAACGCTGACGAAGAAAAACGAGCCACATGTATGGCCCAGAAGCAAACCCAATGGGCTGTATACTTTTGACAACGAATGTAGATGTTGAGCAGGCGTGGCAAGAACTCAATCCTTTTTTATAGTTGCGTCTCAGCAACAGTAGTTCTGGTGCGAAAAGTGCAAAGTGCATAGTAACAACTCTAGCGTCTAATTATTTTGATTTGTAATGCAAAAATGACATTTTATTTTAGCTGAGAATGTCGCCTTTCTGGGGCTATGGAGTCTCCGAAAAGAAATTTATAAAAATAATTCATGCACTCTTGTTACGATCGCCTGCACTGCGTGAGTTCTAAGCCACTTTTTTTGCTGCGTGACTGTTTTCAGATACGACCCACCATTACACAGTGACAATGTGAAGTATCTGCTTCTGCTGCCAGCAAAGGTCATCGTCCATGCATGGGATGGCGAGAGGCGCTCCAGCTATCATTAAAATAATCCAAAGCCTGCACAAGAAATGGCTAAGAAGCTTAACAATTTGCACACATACACCCGAATGCTGCACATGTCTACTGCAGGAAAGCATGCATCTATATCTCTGCTCATAACACGCCCCTCCTCCAATCTTGACACACTGCAGTGCCTCAGTTGTGTTCGGCTCTTCAGCAGCAGTTCGCTGGCGTGTTGTTCTTGCGGTAGCTGTCACAAAAGCGCATGTTTGCTATTGAGGATACTTTCGTATACTATACTTCTTCCTTTTGATCTACTTCCAGGCCATCCTGTGCCTAGGAAATTTTTGTGTGGGGAAAGAAAACCGTGGACAAGACCGGCGCTGAGCTCCCCGAATGTACACACTAGAAAGTTACAGCATAGCGCGATTCGCGATCCGCTACCGTGAACCGCTTCCGCGCTCTGCCAGCGCGCACGTGCGGATTGGTCCTGACGCGGCAGGCATGCCGGCGCCTGGCGCCATCTGGCGCCCTCAGGGCGGCCTGCGCACGTGTAGTGGTGCCCCGCGTAAGCGGTTCACGGTATAGGATCGTGCTATGCTATAACTCTCTACTGAATGCATTCCTGCATTGAAAGTCGCATTGAAGCTAATCTGAAAAAAGGGTAAGAAAAAGAGAACAGCCAACCGTCAAGCAGGAGAAGCTGTCGGAATATAAGCATGATGAGCGTCAGGGAACCGAGAGGAATAAGTGATCAATCATGTCAATTACCGGAAATTAATGTCTTAGCTAGGTATCACTGCAAGCTGAAATGACTGGCAAAATAGTGGCAGCTTGGGCTTGTTTGGGTAAGGTGGTACCGTAAGGTCTTCTTTTTTCTTCTTTTTTCAAAGTTCACACAAATCGATCAATTCTTCCTGTCTTCCTAAGTCCCCTTTGATTTTCTTCTTCCTTCGTCTGCCTTCACCGTGTTTTTATCACCCCTTTCTTGTGGTGGAAGGGGCTACATATACAGACAATCTACAAAGCAGTTAGCTAGCGGCTGCGCTGCAGAAGCTTAACTGAACACAACACACACAACTAACAGTACTAAAATAGCGGTGAAGACAGACAACACATCAACCATGGAAACAAATCTGGTGAAAAGTCACTTTCCTCATAAATGCACTTAAGCTGGAGCACCAGTTGACTAAAATGTGTTCACGTGGAAACGAGAGGTTCAGCGTTACGATCCAACATGGTCGTTTTTCACAGGCTGTGCTGTAAAATTTGAAAAATCATCGATAAATTTCGTAATCAAGCTGCGTTGCCACATGGTACCGGGCATTGTGGGAATTTAAAACAAAACTATACTTAGTGTCCCTTGTAGCACGTCCCAAAACCAAATAGATCTCTTCAGTTAATAGATCAGTGCTCTATGGTTTCCGGTACATCGCATAGACTACATTTAACGGAAGACACAAAAATATTTTTCTTCATATGGAGCCAAGTTTTAATAGGCAGACATTTCATGTGTAGTTTATTAGAAACGTGTTTCGGTGTAAGGAGAAATCGGCATGTGACTCACTCGCGCTAGGGCATCATACCACTTGAGACCAAACCAAAAAAAAAGCGATAGAGTGGAGGCGGAAAAAGCATCGATATCGATTCTCAGCGGAAATTTTCGCAACTTTGCTGTCAACGCTGCTTTTTGATATCATACAAGGTATTTATTTAATGCGCTTCTACGCATTAAATGAGTCGATGAACAGAGGCTATTTAAAAATTGACCCACTGATCCCAAAGCTGACCTGACCTGACGTTTACGGAATGCACTCGCAATGGGGCTGAAAGAGCACTGTCGCGACTACGCACGTAAAAGAAAGGCGAGGATAAACAAGGCACCAAGAACGGCAACCATTCTGATGGAAAGTCGATTTCTTGGTAGACATTCTTCAGCCGGAGCATCATGCGCGTAAAATGCGTTTCAGGGAAATAAGGGGTTCAACATTGCGCGGGGTTGAACGTGAGCGTCTTCCACAGGCTGTTCAACCCAAAGAGGAAAGTCATGTGGAAAAGATTCTTGATTATAGTGAATCGCCATCAGATATCGTACACTGCGGGAATTTAAAATGAAGCCCTTGTATGTTCTTTTTTTCAGGACGCTCGAACATAATTGCATCTTTGCAGGTGGTAAAACAGTGCTCGATGGTTTTCGAGACTTCGCACAGGCAATTAACTGCAGGTGCAAAGATTCCTTTACTGTGCGACCAGGTTCTGACAGGCAGAGTTTTGGTGTGCAGTTTAAAGAAATTCACTAACGTGGCGCTTTGGTTTAGCTTGCTGCATAAGCCCTTACAAACATGGGTGCGCAGAAAGATGAGAAGAAGCCTTTAAGTTAGCTAATACGTTCACAAGATTAACTTGCAGGAACATTGGGGTCGTTGGTTGAGAACCTTCACGAAAGAGGAAGCACGGGAAACTAACTACCACCGTAATTCGGAGGTCGTGGGTTCGGATCCCACCGGCGGCAGTGGTTGTTTTTTCTTCTGCTTTTCTAATCAATTAGCTTTAAGCGATAACATATTCAGTAATATTCTAAATTGATCAACACCACAACATAAATAAATAAATTAAAAAAAAAATCCCCTGTGCCCCTTGGCTTCTGTGGCTGTTGGCTTCTTTCATACCACACACAGAGATGTACCAAAACAACCGCGCAAGCACACAAGGCCTGAAATGTTATCACGTAGCACTGGCTCAAAATTGGATGACCAAATATGAAAACTGGAAATGCTCGATGAAAAACATTTTATGTAATGTCAAACGCAGTGAATAACGTGCAATACACAGTAAATTTTTCTTGCCAAAACATATCGCAGGCATGGGCTCTACCGATAATTGAAAGGCGGTACAGAACAAAGGTCTGAGCATGACACTGGAATGCCGTAATCTGCTCGCTCCAGTGATATGCACTTGACTGGAATGGTTCCAGCGGTACGCCTAGGTTTGTAGACACCACACAAGACCATTACAGTCCAGCATAAGGGGCAGGTTATGCCCAGTAAAGCAAAACACAGAGACGAGCTTTTAGAGCAGTTCATGTCCGCGCCGGAAACGATGCATAACTCATCTATTGTGCCCTAAGTTTATACCCGCCGCGGTGGCTCAGTGGAGCCGGAGTACCTGGGTTCGAACACGGCCGCGGCGGCCCCGTTTCGATGGAGGCGGAACGCAAAAGGTGCCCGTGTGCTGGGCGATGTGAGTGCACGTAAAAGATCTCCAGGTGGTCGAAATTATGCCGGAGACCTCGACTATGGCACCTCTTTCTCTCTTTCTTCTTTCACTCCCACCTTCCTCTCTCCCCTTACGGCGCGATTCAGGTGTCCGCCGAGAGGTGTGAGACAGATACTGCGCCATTTCCTTTCCTCAAAAAAAAAAATAAGTGCCCAAAGTTTCCCCAATGCTCGGCTTTTCAGTCCAGAAAAAAAGCAAGACGATCGGCATACGCTGGAACTTTGACCTCTTCGCAAAAGCAGAGGGAGCCATGGACATTACTGCTTTATAAAATGCTCAAGCAAAGCTGCTTCAGGTAAAGGGCAAAGAGTAGCGAGGACATCAGGCAACCCGGCATCCCGGGCTCTGAGAGGCGATCGTTGATAACCAAGCAGTTGCTATAACAAGGTTACACTTCCTTGAGTACAACAGATCTAATATTTGCGTACTTGCGAAGAGAAAAGTGCAATGAATGGCGGACACGATGCAATGCCTTTGTGAGGTCTACAGGGAGCGAAGCAAGCTGCTCATGGGAGCTGGCGCAAGAGTCATTAATAATACAGTCAATGTGTTTATTTGCATAGGTCAACCTATTAACGCACACGTCTGGTGAAGACCGATGAGAAGGGACATTGCATGTTGTGGGCTATTTGATAACGCTTCAGCTCCACTTCAGCACCACTGCATGGTGTGGACAGTGTTGTTAGTGGCTATTTATTGGTAATAAAATATAACAATGGAAGGAACAGATGTTGCTAGCCGCGGCATCTGCCATCGAAGCCTGAAGCACCTGAGCTGCGGCTAGCGGGAATAAAAGGACAGGGAGAGGACAGGGAGAAGGAAAGAAGGGGGGCGGGGGGGGGGGGGGGGAGGGCGATAGGAGAAAGCATAGGGGTAGGGCGGCAGTATACACTATGTACAAATACAGGGTATTGAAATAAAAATAAATGTGGGGTGCTGCGCCGCGCAAGGTTGTTGAGAGTACGCGGTGCGCGTACTCTGATGCCTCGATTGGCAGGTGACAAAGTGAAGAGACAGAAAGCTCTCCCCTCGCACGGGAGATGAGGGAGAGGGAAGACGAAGAGAGGGTGGGAGGCGACAGGAGCAACACCTTCTAACAGGAGGCGGGTGGGGACAGTGGAGAGGGGGTACGGCGTGTCACGCGGTGATTGACGGACTGGATTAGGCCAACCGCTAGCATCGTTTGGTCAACGGCAGCGGCTGTTACGTAAGGGGGAAAACAAATGCTTTGCCGCATAAATCGCATATGATCATCTGTGAATTTTTGATCGAAATTCGGGGTTAAAAATCGCGTGTTATATTTCAGTTTAAAATTCGGGTACAAATTGGGCTATTCAAAAAAAAAGTTTCATTGTTCGGTTTATTATTATTTTTTTTCAGCGAAGATAACTGGGCACTCCCTCGATCGTTTTTATGCCTCACATGAAATGCCGTTTTTTTGTTCGCAGTTTTCCTAAACAATATAGAAATGACCAGCCCCACCAAAAAAACTCTTTTCTAAATCAAATATTTTTATTTTTCTCAGTCGCTACAATTACCTATGCGAAGAACCGCCACTTTCACGCTAGACACGCATGCCTTTGTTTGTACATAGCACACACAAAAAAAAAACATTAATTCAACATCACAGTGGGCGTTTTAAACGCACAGCATCATTGGAGAGCCTCTCTACCTTTCTTATTCCCCTTTTCCTGTCTTTCACATCCTTGGAGCTAGAAGTCGTTTGTGCACGTAGTGCTTATACAGTGGTGCTAGAAAGACGCCCTGCAACAATATATCTTCTACGCTTGCCTCTCGCTTCTAAAGCGTACTTGTTAAACCTGTCTTCAGATTAAGTCAAGCCATGGAAAACAATTTAAGCGCTAAAAGAAATTTAAAATAATGATAATTGCGAACACCTCTTCGTAAGAAGACATCCGCTACACTCTAAAGAGAAAAGAGTGAAAGAGGAAGTCAGCTGTCCTCTGCGCTCCGGTAAACTGTATTTTCTTGAAGACACACTTTCGGGTAGAAATCTGGTGTATCCAGATTTTTCAAAAATCTACTCGGGCTGCAGTGATAAGCAGAAACTGGAGTTAATCTAAAAACGAAGTGCGCTATGTATTAGGTATCCCAAGCCCACGTCTGATCCAGAGACATGCTAGGACCGAGAGAAAAGAAATGTTTAACGATTTCCGCTCTCTATACAAAAGACGAAAATATCCATGATGTGTGCCGACAAGGAGGAGGAGGAGGAAAGGCGGGGAGGTTAACGGGTAGATGCAACCAGTTCGCTACCCTGCATTGGGGGGAGAGAGATGAGGGGATATAAAGGTGAGGGAGGAAAGGGAGAGCAACAATCACAGTTAAGTGCAGCAGGCCACTGTAAAGCGATAACTGATGAGTAAAGCGACAATAAATAAATAAATAAATAAATAAATAAATAAATAAATAAATAAATAAATAAATAAATAAATAAATAAATAAATAAATAAATAAATAAATAAATAAATAAATAAATAAATAAATAAATAAATAAATAAACAAACAAACAAACACATAAATGAATAAAAAGGCACATGCTAAATGCGCAAACAGCGCGCGTTCATGTGTGCGCTCAAAATGGTTTCGAGAAATCGATGGCGAATATTAGTTTTTGATCATGCAAGCCAAAAACAAGAACCCGCGTGAAGATCTTGCAAAGTTTCAAGTCGGCCCCTCAGAGTAAAAAAAACTACAAGGTTGATAAACGTTCTTCTTTGAAGTGTCACAACATGGTCACTGGCTCAGTTTCCCCTTTCGCACAACAACCTGTCAACGAGGACCCAGGGAAAACGCCAAGTACAGCCTGATAGCTCTTACGCGTCATGTTGTAGACGAATTGCCAAAGACTCTGCAAAGTCCTGTAGGCATCAAAGTAACGTCAGTCGGTGGCAGAATTACACACTTGCAAGAGCTGAACGGTTGCTTATTCTCGACAGCGAAAATGATACGACAAACAATGGAAACCCATCGGACATACGGACGGGTCCGCCCGGTCGCATTCGTGCAAAATGTGCTCACTACATTAAAGAGAGAGGAAAAAAAAAGCTTATGGAGGGAGGGAAAGGAAAAACAAAAAGGAGGACCACCGCGGCCACTTGGCTCGGCGCAGCGTTTCGGAAGAGCGGAGGCGCAGTGGCAAGCGAATTACAAAAGGGGTCGCTGCCTAATCTGGCGGGCTGTCCCCGCGTGTCGAGCGCTCTGGCGCCGACTCCGTTAGGGGAAGCGCCAGGGGCTGAAACAAATCGTTAGAGGGCGCATCAGCGTTCGGGAGCCCAGCTCCTCCATAGGAACAGCGGGGGCTGATGGCATAGCAGCCGCGGGGATAAAAAACTGGGCGTATAAAGGGACCCCCCCTTCAGCCCACAGGGCTAAAATCCCGACCAGCGCTGCGCCGATACATCCATTTGGCCGTGTAAAAGACTCGGCGGCCTGTTCTGCTCGTTTCGGCGGCGGCGGGCCCGCTCGGATGCAAAAGACACCGCGCTCCTCCGAGACGGGGCTGCAGCAAGAAGATGAAGGCTCTCTGCCTTTTATTGTCCGCTGTAAATGTTTCAAGGCTGCATCGGGCGCGCATATTCGCGGAGGAGCGGGGGAAGCGCGCTCAGCGAGCGCTCGCGTATAAAGACGGAGCGGGGCCGTTCGGCGGAATTGGCCACGGGTGCGCAAATATTGGCCCCGGCGATTCCGGGTGGCACGCGTGCGCCTCCCCCGGCCTGCTCACTTCCGCGCGGCCCACGGAAACGCACGAAAAGCGCGCGAAAACAGGAGCGCGCTCAACGACTTCGTGGCCCGCATCTTCGCGTCGCGCGCGCGCACTGCCTGCATGGCTTTGCCGCTCGCCTCCTTCTTGTGCTGGCTGTTTACGAGGGACTCTCGCAACGCCTCCTCAGTTCCCTGCTCGAGTGCTTCGGCGTCGAGATGACACTGTTTCAAGCGCGCTATTTTCATCGTGTCTCGAGAGATCCCTGTCCGAATGCGTTTCAATCGCCCCCGATGTCAATCGGCCCGGCTGGTGTGAAAAGGCGAGGCCAACGACGAAAACATCACTGCACCCTTTCCATTGAGCGCGCATGCATATAACGACAATACTTCTCTTCCCGTAAACGTAATGCGGAACGACGTGATGACGCGACCTTTAGCTTGTTACGCTTGACATTTAGCTGCTTGCTTCATCATATTGATGTTGGCTGCGGAGTGTTGACAACGGGTTTCTACATGCTGCGGTCATAGGAACTTCCCCCATGCTACGGCGTAAAGTTATGTGCATTCAAGACTTTATAAACTCATCTTTCTCCTTCACATGCCCTTTTAAACTAAATTTTAATCCTTTTCTATGTGAAATATTGTTGACTGGTCAAACACTTGTTCGGGCTATAGCCGGTGCACTGCTGCATGCCGCCTCTAGCACTAAGGGCTGACACAATGAAGGGAGGCAACAAGGCATACGCTTTTCATAAAAAAAAAAGAAAAATGGCCGTCCACATCCAACCTGTTGATTTTTTCAGGAGATATAAGCTGATCTTCATACTTCTGCCGCCCATATTTTTCACTCAATATGCGCCTGAATGGAATATCTTCATTATGTGTTATATCAGTGAAAAATACATCGAGTGTGTGGCACTTGCAGCCATAGATACCTTCTGGAAGTTTCTTCAAGCCAAAATTCCCGCACGAAGGAAGATCTTGACTCTCTGCCTTTGCTAGTTTCATATCTCTTGATGTGAAGTTGTTGTGGATCCTGTGCAGTGTATTTTAGCTTAAAATTCTTCAAATCATGGAGACGAAGATTCTTCTTCGCCGGCTTACACAAATCAGAGGTCATCACCATTGAAAAGCTTCAGGACTCTTGTAGTTGATGGCCCTAGCTCGAGCTGCGTGGTTAGACATCATCCTGAGAACGGTGGAGAGCATTCTCAGAACTATGCCTAACAACGGATTGATGGTTTTAATAGCTGAAAGTACCCGAATCGTTCATGTGACATTCGGACATCGAAAAGCGTGAGTTTTAACTGGTATGCCTGTCTGCTCAGGTGCAGGGTGCTTTTATTTACATAAACAGCCTCCTGCATAGTTATTGTCGTGTAGCTAATATAAACATAGAGTTAGTTTGTGTGTAGTAACATTTCCTTCATTATTGAACAATATAGATGCCACCCAATGGCGGAATAGTTTGCGCCCATAGGATCCGAATCTGCAAGCATATTTTTCCAAACTGAAATTCTGGAACAGTGAATACAACAGTTCCCGTAAAGAACTTACTAAAATGCCATGAAATCCTGCAGTTAGCTGCAAAATATACGATTGCAATGAGCACTGACTTCATGCCCTATAACACGCATTTCGGTGACTATATTTTGGTTTTGGTTTTATGGGGTTTAGCGTCCCAAAGCGACTAAGGCTATGAGAGACGCCGTAGTGGAGGGCTCCGGAAATTTCGACCACCTGGGGTTCTTTAACGTGCACTGACATCGCACAGTACACGGGCCTCGAATTTCTCCTCCAAAGAAATTCAACCGCCGCGGCCGGGATCGAACCCGCGTCTTTCGGGACAGCAGCCGAGCACCATAGCCACTGAGCCACCGCGGCGGCGGTGACTATATTTTACGACCGCGTTTTACTGAACAAGTACAGTGCTGAATCTATAGGGCCACTTCGCGACTTAGCGCTTCTTCTAAGCTCCAGTAAAAAGAAAGCTCAGGTGTGCCTAAATTTCAGTCAATATATGCTATTTGTGCATCTCCAAATTAAAAAAAAAACCTCTACAAGATAGATCGTAGTTTTCTTTCATAAACTCCACAATACTCATCTTTATATTGCATGGAATCAAACGTGTTGAATTTTCAAAAGGCGTTGTGCTGATTAATCCGCGCTGTCACAGCTTTGCGGCGTTATCACCGACTGTTTGTTTATAAACGGCCACTGCCCCTCACAAAACCTTTAGCAAAGTATGATGCAAGCTTTCTGCGCACCGTCCTATTCTGCTTTGCTCTTGTTTTTTATTCTACGTGAAGTGTGCACGCAGTTACATGTGCCTCGTGTATCAAACGCGTGCTTGCGGTGGTAACTTTTGTTCTTGTTTCTAATTCACAAACAATGCGTACTCTTGCATTTTCTCCACAAGCGGGTAAACGGACGCGTGGGTCACAATAATGATCGAAATGTATCTCCTAGCGAAGCGTAGCATGCAGGCCTTAAGTCTGCGTATAGTGTACAGCCATACTCTTTAAAGACGACCTGCACATCGCATTAGAATACTTACAACCTCGCACTGTCATGCTCCGGTTGGTCTCATGACCACGCTGGAATTGCTGGAAACGAGCTGGTCCATCGGTTCGCCCACGACATCGTGCACCGGGCACCTGCAAACCCCTGGCCTTTCCAACCGACATGTGAAAATAGCCTTGAGTACAAGGACAACAAAAACACCCGCTATGACATCATCAGGGAGTCCCTCCAGACACTGCCTTCCCCCACCCAGCGCTACCAACGCCCTCAATCCGCATACTCCGCAAAATACATCTAAACATATTACACCTTCCCGCCCTGTCCTACCTACATCGTCTCCGAGCTCCCCAGCCTTCCCTTAACTGCCCTGAACCATACGCAAACCTAGAGCATTGCCTCTATCCATGCCCAATCGCGATACAGTCCCCCCCCCCCCCCCCCCCCCTTTCCTAACCCACCTCCACCTTCCTGGAGCGCCTGCTTGGCCTCGGACCAGTTTGAGGATCAACTGGTACTGGTGGAACAAGCTCGTTTCATCCTCGGCGACTAAAACGAAGTTGCCAAATGAAGTGTTGTCTCTCTCTAGAGGCGTTGCTCTTTCTGCCGGCTCATGGGCTTGTCGTTTACTTCCTCCTTCTTCCCGGCGCGCTATGCAGTCAGCTTGCTGCTGCAAATGCTCGCACCCCCCTAATTAGCTTTCCCAATCTGCCCCTCACTAATCGTCTCTCAACAACATACCCCTCGCCGCTTTGCTTCTTAAGTTTCTACGCTGCTGGCTTTGCCTCATTTTCACAGAGCTTAGAGGCTGAGCGCCCCAGTGAGGACGCACGAACGAAGCTGGGTGCAGACGCCACCACTGAGAAATATGCGCGCTGCCTAGGCCAAAGGAGATAACGCTTGTATGGTAGAGATTACAAGTACCAAGAAAAGAGACTAAGAAGAATGTATGAACTATGGTATGAATTGCAGTTTTTGAATTCTCGTGAGTGAGGAGCAGGTGAGTCGTATGATTTAATAATGCCTGCTCAGTGAGCTACTTTGCCTTGCAGACGATTATAATTTATTTATTTATTTATTTATTTATTTATTTATTTATTTGTTTGTTTGTTTGTGTGTTTATTTATTTATTTATTTATTTATTTATTTATTTATTTATTTATTTATTTATTTATTTATTTATTTATTTATTTATTTATTTATTTATTTATTTATTTATTTATTGAGCATGGTATTTGCACACGTGGGCCGGTATTCTGTCTGGCTTGCGTACTCCTCGAAAGCGTCCCTTTCGGCGACACCTTGTTGGCCGAAAGGGACTTTCGAAATGGACGCAAATTAGAAAACGGATCCTGAGAAGCACGTCGGAGCGCGTTGCCAGTGATACCTGCAGCACTGTATTGTTATATCCATGTGTGCTGCCGGCGAGTTTGCGTGCGTGCGAAGCGCTAGCCGAGCCGTGCGAGCCCGTCCACATCTGCAGTTCTAGAACCACGAATTGTACTCGTCTGTTTATAAGGACCGATATTCGCGAAGAATTTATTTATTATTTACAGATACTGCTGTCTCTGGTGAGAGACACTGCAGGAGTGGTTACAAGATAGAAACAAGAACAGGGTATTATGTGGTAATATGAAAAGGCAAGTGCACTGACAAACTCTACAGGAGGCAAACAACGCAACGAACCTTCAAGGTTTTTCTAGATTTCAGTCGATATTGGAGAAAAAGAAAACATGAAACATATTTAATGAGCACGAAAAGGCACAATGTTCACGGAGTCAGTGCGTCGTGTTCTGCGCGAGGGTTGGGCTATGAATGCGATAGGGGCTGCATTGGGTGACAGTTGACGGACGATCCTGGGCATTAATGGCTGGAGCGATAATTCCTTAGCATGTGTAGAAGGTGAAAAATTACGGTCGTACTGATGACAAATGAATTTCACTGCTTTATTCCGAATGAATTCCAGTTTGTCAGTATCCCATGCACAGTGCAGGAACCAGACAACTGAAGCGTATTCGAGAATGGGCCGCACGACCGTTTTGTAGGAAGCTAATTTGTACTCTGCAGTTGCGTTGTTTAGTGTGCGTTTTAAGTACTGAAGTTTTCTTATCGCATATGGTGTCAACGTGAACGTGCCATTTTAAGTTGCGTTCCGCCATATAACAGAAGGTGACTACGCTCCCGCGCGTACCGTCTTGCATGCTTAGCTACGTGAGCGCTTGCGCCGCACCAGTGCCGCTTTCCTTCGTTGCTCGCGCCTCACCTCGCGTCCAAAAGTGACCCCCTTTGGAAAGGTTGCTTTCAGTCTTTTTAGTCTCGAGTGTTCTCTGTGGAAATGCGGACGCGCTGTCCGGCTCGCTTTGTGCACGAGCGTAGCTCCACTGATAACATAGGCGGCTATCACGAGATTTAAAATGCTTCAGGTATTGCTGGCCACGCGCTTCCGTGTTCCCTGGAACGGCTAACAAGTGAGTGCAACGTTCCTTCCGCTCACGGTTTTGTAGGTTGGCTTTAACGTACCAAAGCTAAACGTGGCCATGGTAGACGCCGCAGTGGAGGGCTCTGGATTAAATTCGAATACTTGGGGTTCCTTAAGGTGCATTGACATCGTCCATGCAGCCCAAAGGCGATTTCGCATTTCGCGTCCATCGAAATGGGGAGCGGTCGTCGCTTAGCCGGGATTCGCAGGATTCGCCAGCCGGGAACACTTGGAAGCGCTGAGCGATTGACAGCTCGGCTAGTTCGTATATAGCGCAAGAAACACAACAAAAGTGAAGGAAACACGGAGGGAAGCGTGCAAAACATCGCTGTGTTTTTTTTTTCTTTTTTTCTAAGCATCTGTGTTCTATTCTTTTCTTAAACACGGGTCTATCTCTTGCTACTCACTCCTTTTCCGTGTTTCATTATTAATGCGAAAGCATTATATGCCTCATGCGAAGGAAAACTCATCACCGGAAGTTCGGAAAATGTGTCCACAGGAAGTGGTACCTCTCACGTGACCTTGTTCGAAAAAAGAAACTCTCTGGCACAGGGGCTCGAACACAGGCCCTCTGCGTGCCATTTGGGCAGACAACGCATATTCCGGGAAGAATTTTTTTTCTTTATTGCATGAAAGATATGCCACGAAGGGTCGTTGGTATAAGCGTGTTAGCGGGCCACGAAGTGAACCCGTTGTGGTGTGTACGATGGTAAAGCATGTTTGGAATGTTTACTGATGTTACACAACGATAGCTTCAAAAAAAAAGTTGCTGACGGCATCCACGTGTCACAAGTGTCACATGACAACGATGACTTGCAAAAAAAAGTTGCTGACGTTTAAACGCGAATGCTTTTGGCATTTCTGGCATGCAGAGCACTGCATTTCTGCAGTGCTCTGCAGGTTTGTTTTTTTCGCACTACTGTTTCCACTTGGCCGATGGCGACGCATGATAGCCCACATTCGCTACATAGCTACTTCGTGCACTATGTGGACTGCAATGTAGCGACTGGTGCATATTTCAGTAGCCAGCGCTGTGCCTCATTATCCTCGGATATATTTTTCACGGTGCAGACGAAGTCCTACACTCGTTCTTTCACTTCTGCGTCACAAGTTGTTCGTTAATCACTGATATAAGGTGCACAGCAGCCAGGGCGTTCGAGTTACATTTCTCGATCCTTCGTTAGCCCTTTCACCGCCAGCTGTCTATACATGTGAAAAGTCCCTTGCAGACCTAGAGCTTAACTAACCTGCCCGTTACAGTTGCAAAACAGGGCCTGTTAAAGTCCATTTTGTCCCCATAAAGGTCCGGTATATCAGCGCTCCTGTTTGAGCGCTAAAACCTGAAAAATATAAACCTGTCTAGGCGCCGTACGAGTACGGTCTCTCCGGTATGAGCACTAAATCGGACCCGTCCTAACCTGTTTCAGCGGCATACAGGTCCTGTATAGACATGGTCAGCCAACCGGACCCGTATAGCGCCTGTTTGTCATATAGAGCCCTGTTTGATGACATAAAGGATTTTTCAACAACGGACGGATTTTTTAAGGTATCTGCGCGAAGCTTGAGGTAATAACAAAAATATGAGCAATGAAGTAAATAAGATCTGAATGTCGTGTAGCAGAGTGGACGTCCAGTAGATTTACGGTGGTTATCTATTAACTTTGTATGAATAATTGCAAGAACCTAAAATTAAAACGAATATTTTCAGACTAAAACATTTGATTTGCATCATTAAACAGCGCGAAAAGATGGATACCAAAAACGCGTTCGAAAAGACGCCGTTTTTTTAAAGGTGTTAAACATGGAAGCTAACAAACTTTCCTTACGTTCTCTTCTTTGCATTAAAACATGTTCAGTGACTGATATTATTTAAAATTTTTCTCAACTCCGAGAAATAGACTCTCGAGCTATTGGGTCCCGACGGCATGAACCTGAGGCCCAGACTAAGCCTATATAGCACTGTTGGGCTAGTTGATGAAACACCATTGAAAAAAAGATGTTTTCCCAAAACAGACGGGACGAGAAACAGCACACAGTCGAAGCGAACTGCAGTATATTTTACAAGCTTTGAATGCGGAGATGTCAAAAGGTAAAATAGCCTCCTTCAATCTCGGGATGTAAGCCCAGCAGAGGTGGTTGTCTCCAGTAAGAAACAATCTAAAGATTGCAAGGAATTGGCTTGTGGGAGTTCAAGGGTAAAATTCGTCTCTATACCCATCTGCCTTGTACAATTTTTTTTCAGCCAATAAGACCTAATTTTGTGCTGTGAAGTGTTAAAGTCGAACTGTTTGTTAATGCTTCTGTGAGAGGTTGGTTGTGCCAAGATGTTATGCGAGTAATGGTTTACTCGAACAATACTGGAATACGCGTATATCAAGTGGGCTTTAGTTTCGCTACAGTTACAAAATAACCGCTTCGCTTGTAAGTCAGAGAGCCAAAACGATTACTTCTGAATTTTCTGTGGACGTCTTACGGACGTCCTGTGGACGTTGAAAGATACCTCATCACAGTTGGAGTACCTGAAGGGGATGCCCATCTAACTGTCTTTCTACGGTCATTTGGCACAATAAAATCAAAGACGGAACTCCATTAGTACGATGAGGAAACCCAATGAAATTTCATAAAACTTCTACAAACGCAGTCATTCGAAAATAAAAACGTATCCTTTTACGAAGATCACCACTATGTTGGTCAAATGTTTAGGGGAATCCCACAAGGTGGAGTAGATTTGTAATAAGGGAGTAATTACTCATTGACGTCCACCCATCAATTCGCTCTCGCCCTACCATAATCTTGCCGTCCCGGCTAGCTCAATTGGTAGAGCGACTGCTCCGGTGAAGCGGTGGTCCTGGGTTCGAACCTCGGACCAGGACGAATTTTTCTTTAACTGCGAAGTTTCCTAGAAAGCTGTATAGCTTTCCTTTGTAGCCGTATGGCTGCGCTTGGGTGGACGTCAATGAGTAATTGCTCCCTTAGATCACCACTATCCGTGTCATCCTCGAGTATCTCCACAACTCGACATATCCGCCACATCTATGGATTCTACCTCAGAATATCGAAAAATTCAAAAAATTCAGGGGGCACTTTGACTGTCTAAAGTGCGTAGAGGCGAAAGCGTTTTCCGCACCACTTTCGCTGCTTCTGGGGCACTGGTGGCGTCACATATAATTGAGTACAAATTACTAAGTGATGACAAATCACTAATTAATGGTTAATGACTGAATACTAATTAACTGCTAATTAATGACGCTTAAGCTTCGCCTTTAGGAGTGGAACGCGACAGCGTGTTGTAGCGCTGCCAGGGAATCCACGGAACGCCACCACCCGTTCGGCGCGATGCCTTGCCCTTTGACCGCAACGCTTTTTTGAGGAAAGGAAATGGCGCAGTAATTCTGTCATCTCGCTGGACACCTGAACCGCACCGTGAAGGAAGGGAGGAAGTGGGAGTGAAAGAAGACAAAGAGGGCCATAATGAAGAAAATGAAAATTGTATTTGAGGAAAGGAAGTTACACAGTAACTGTCTCACATATCTCGGTGGACAGCCGTCAAAATTCAGGGGAGCACTTTTTTGACCTAAAGTGTGGTCACTGATGTGTGGTTAAGGTGTTAAACTTCGCCTCTAAGAGTGGAACGCGACAGCGTCTTGCGACGCTGCCAAGGAGTCCAAAGAACGCCATCGCCCATTCGGTTCTCCGCCTCGCCCGTCGGTAAATTGGTTTTTGAGGAAAGGAAATGTATCTGTCTCTCATATCTCGGTGGACACCTAAACCTCACCGGAAGGGAAGGGAGGAGGATGGGAGTGAGCGAAGACACCGTATTCACTAGACGCGCCTTTGTTCATTCCAAGCTATCGAGCTGGCATGGCGGAGTGGGTAGCATGCTCGTCTCGCACGCCGAAGACCGGGGTTCGATTCCCGAAGTCGACCAATTTTCTACTCAGTTTTATTTGTTTATATGGCCTGACTAAAAAACTTAATTCGGCTGATTGAGTAATTAAGCAATTAACTAAGCTCCGTCCCACTTGGAGCATCACTATACGATCCCTTTAATTGGTGGCATGGTTACTAGCCACAGTACGATTGGCCCCGTTTGAAATTCGCGCACTGTGACGCCACGACCGTTTCGACCAATTGAAAAGCGTGACATTTCTGTCGACAACTGCTGCTTACAACGATGAGACATTAAAGGCTTCCGCCTTAATAATCGTAGCATACTAAACCCTAAATTACCATAGCACACTTGCCTCTATAATATACACCAGTCAAGTTTTGCGCTCAGTAGCAACTAAGTTACTTTCCCTGTGAGTTGCTGGTGGAGAAATCACTCGCACGAAGCAAAGAAACGGCAGAGTAGCAATTTTCCTAGCCGGAAGCGAGGAGGGGGAGCAGTTCGCGAACGGGCATTTGCAGTGGCCAGCTGCCGACAGCAGCCGCTCGCTCATGGAATAATTCTTGTTTGTGGCGAAAGATGCCACCACTGCGGCTCTCTGCAATGTTCGTGGAGGAGCTAAGTGCGTGCGTGGCCGGACTGAACGTTTTGGTGCTCTTGTGGCCTGCGTGATTTTCTAATCTTGACACTGAGGACGCGGCAGCTTTGTTTTGTACACTTCAACAATCTCTCCTAGTGAGTTGCAACTGTTTTTGCTGGCTATAACTGTGTGTAATGCGTTAATTCACGGCTGTAGCGACTTCACCGAGTCTCGCTAAATTTGTACAAACCGAATAAAATAAAAATAAAAGCAAGAAGACAAATCGCAGGGAGCACACGACAGTACCAGTTGCCTGAATATGAAGGGTGTTTCACCGAAGACTTTACAAAATTCTAAAAGATATGATTTTAGTGTTAGAAGAGCGCTTTTTTCTGCATAGCATTGTCAGCGCGCTGTTGCACCTCAGAATACAGTTAGGATGTGTTAACTAGCAGGCTCATTAACAATATTGAATAGTTAGGCTTTTAACTATTACTGTTAGGCTTCTTAACTATTAAGAGGTGTGTAGTGCACCGTAAGTAATATCCATATCACGCTTTAGAATTTCGAAAACACGATTGCCCTCTGCGCTGTGGCCCGTCAAATTTTGGATATTTTTACGAGTTGCCTGCACTGGAGAGGTTGCTTTGTCTGCAAGCTTCTTGAAAGCGCATGTACTTTGGCACGGTGTAGCCGAAATTTGTTGGGCCACAGCGCCGGGGGTAACCGTGTTTCCGAAATGTGGATATTACTTACGGTGGGCAACACGCTTCTCAATAATTATGGAGCCTAAAAGTAACAGCTCAAAGGCTAATTAGTCAGCATTAGTTAACCAGCCGGCTAGTTAGCACGTCTTCTCTGTATCTTGACGTACTATATCGCTGACAATGCTATGCAGAAAAAAGCGATCTTCGAACTTGAAAAGCCTATTTTTAAAAACTGTGTAAATTCTTACTTGAAACAACCTGTACGTATGCGCTGTTTTTTTCCCGGTACCAATGTTTTAACGTGGCTCACAAATAATCAGTCGACACAAGCATTCACTCGCTTCCCTGCATGGACCGGTGCCGTATTTAACGTGCAGCCCACATGATGATAAGTTATATTAAGGAGCACACGTGGTTAGCGCTCTCTGCTACCGAGCCGGAGTACCCGGTTTCGAACGCTGCCGCGGTGGCATGCAGCGTTTCGATGGAGGCGAAACGCAAAAGGCGCCCGTGTGCTATGCAACGTCAGTGCACGTCAAAGATCCCTAGGTGGTTGAAATTTTTCCAGAGCCCTCCACAATGGCACCTCCTTCCTCCTTTCTGCTTTCACTCCCACCGCCCCTTCTCTCACGGCGCGGTTGAGAAGTGAGAGTTTTACTGCTTCATTTCGTTTCTTCAGGAACCACTTATTAAGGAGCACAAGGAGACGAAACATACCTTCCTCCAACTATAAAACGACGCCGCGGTGGCTCGGTGGTTATGGCGCTCGGCTGCTGACCCGAAAGACGCGGGTTCGATACCGGCCGCGGCGGCCGAATTTCGGTGGAGGCGAAATTCTAGAGGCCCTTGTGCTGTGCGATGTCAGTGCCCGCTAAAGAACCCCCAGGTGGTCGAAACTTCCGGAGCCCTTCACTACGGCGTTCCTCATAGCCTGAGTCGCTTTCGGACGTTAAACCCTCATAAACCATAAACCTTCCACCAAATATGATTTCCAAGGAGCCTACACTGCGTATTTCACTCCTTCCTTTATCCCTTCCATTACGGTGCGATTCGGGTGTTAACCTAAATGCGAGACAGTTACTGCGCCATTTCCTTTCCTCAAAATCCAATTTTCGTTTTCATTTTCAAGGATGTACTATCGGGCCGGAATGAAACGCGAACACGGGAACGCGTGACCTGTGGCTAATTTTGGTACAGCGCGCGCCGTCTAGCAGCGTCCGCGATAAGCTGCTGACGTGTGCACTGGGTTGGTGGCTTCTTCCCCAGCCGCCCTGTGTGCAGCTATTGTGCCTAGAAGTGCAGCCTTCGCTCGACTTGCCGCGGTTTGGCAATCCCCGTCTAGCTCCAGCATGGCGCTAGCCGTGTTGCCTCGATATCGACACTCGCCAGTCCACGATCTGGGCGAGCAGGATGACGTTGCGGTTTTCTCTTTCTTTGATGACCGCGTTATCTCTCAGCGCGATCTCTCGCCCATTAGACTGCCGGATGACCTCAGTCATGAACGTGCTAGTGACGGCCACTTCGGCGTGATGTCTGTGTTTAATTTTTGCATCACATACATTTCAGTAAAACTTCATTTGTGCAATATTTGTGCAATTCACTTGCTTGTGCAATTTCAGTTGTGCTGTGAATAAAAGAGTGAATTAATTAATTAAGAGTCAATAAAAACTAAATTAAATTGGGAAACTTTTTTTTTACGGCACCTGAGTGGCTTTGGCAAGTGGCTTTTAATTCCAATGTCGCGGGCTCGATCCAGGTGGCGACGGTCGTATATCAATTAAGACGAGATACGAAACTGCCCGTACGCTGTGCGATGTAAGCGCACTTTAAAGAAACCTGAGTGGTCTAAATTAAAATTAGCCCTCTACTACGGCATCCGTCATAGCCTCTGCGATATTTCAGAACGTTTAACTAAAATTGTCGCTTTTTTTTTACGCATACACACAAGAAAGATCGACCTGAGCCTTCGACACCGTGCTGAAGCAGATATCGCTTGCACGATCATAACCGACCTCATTGGGCAGTCAACCTTCATCATTGCACTGAGAAGTAACGGGGTAGTTAGAAGGAGCAAAACCCACATCGTCATCCTGCTAGCCGGGACCGGAGTCATGACGTCGGATTCAAAGCGATGTGACTGGGGCCATGCCGGTGCTAGACGGGGATTGCCAAACTCGGCAAGTCGAGCAAAGGCTGCATAGGGAAGAAGCCACCAACCCAGTGCACACGTCAGCAGCTTATCGCGGACGCTGCTAGACGGCGCGCACTGTACCAAAATTAGCCACAGGCCACGCGTTCCCGTGTTCGCGTTTCATTCCGGCCCGATAGTACTGGCACTGTTGAAGATAACCGTATTCCGACTCGTCTGTCGTTAATATTCCCGACAAGCCTGTTATTTCTTGTGGGAGCATATAGTGCGTGGTAAACGGCTTGCAATATACCGCGGAGGATCTTCAGTTTTGGGTTTTATTTTTACCAGAATTCAGAGAGCAAAAATCGGGCGCGAAACAGTTCGAACGCAGGTACAAATCAGGTCTCTGAGCAAATTTTTCGAAAATTTGGGGTTTTTCGCGTTATTTTCTAGAGCCGTAAAAATGCCTGCATCAGCACTCGTTTTGCTATGAGGAATGATATCTTTGTTTATACCCACACACAAGGTAGAAAAGACAAGTTTCACAAACAGTGTTCAACTAATGGAATGCTTTTTTTTTCTCGTTTGCTTCCACAATATTTTTGAGTATATTGCAACTCCCATAAGCAGAATTTCTGGTCTGTGCTAGACTTGTCTGCCTTCGTGCGTACCCAGGGAAAAAATTCATTCCTACGTCACACCTGGTGTTTTAAACACGCAACAACAGTGGAGCATTTTGTCGTTAGCCTCGTTAGCGTCGTGGTTAGCGCTTCTTAGAGCGATGCCGATAAATCATTCGGTCACTTCTTGTGTTCAGACAGCCAACTTTAACAGACACTTCTCTATCATACTGTGAACGGAAACCTCACCGTGGATAACAAGTGTAACAGAAGATCTTAAATCATTAACTAGTAATTCAATACACCGTTTAAGAGTGTCCTCAGAGTACAAGCCAACAATACCAGGCAAGCTGTGTAGTGAGCTCTCCTCTAAGTGTGAATATAAGGCTTAACCCTATTTTCACGAAACCTCTTCGTGGTACAAAAGCGGGATGAAATCGAGTTTACCCGAAAACGAAGGGCATACTATATTGCTATAGCTGCAGTATAGGTGGCAAAAGTATACAATGAAAAAAAAAAAAAAGTCTGACCTTCGCAAAGCTACACGGAGGCTGTTGCTTCCAAACAAGATTTTATTCCTCTATCATAGACCAGCTGATCACCGTGAAGTGATCGCCATGCATGCCTGCCACGAAGGTGCACTTCGGGCTGCTACGTGTCAACCATTGTTTATAAGCCAGCGAAGCTGAATTGTGTCCTCGTTCAGTACGAGTTAAATAAGAATACAAGAGTGCAGTCGGAAAAAATACACACTTCATCAAATGCTCCTCTGTGTCCGCAATTACGGGTCGACCAAGATACCAGAAAAGGCTCAGCCGACCTCGCGGCGCTGGGCGTGCTCATGCAAGGCGCGAAGCGCCCATAGTTGACGTGTCCTTCAGCGCCCAGGGGCCCCTGGAAGCCCAGCGTAACTGGGGCATCAGCATGGGTGACAAACGGCTCGCACGCATGTATACAGATGTGGTACATGCAGGTCGCCTCAAAGGGCACGCCGCCCGGTCGTCTCGCCGCTACCGTTGAGGCCCCCGCTGTCCGGCGGCCTAATGATAGGCATGAGGGGGCCCGCGCTCTTTGACAGGGCCGAGAAAGCACAAAATTAAAGGCCGATTACGCCACCTCGCGAGGACCGTGGCGACGAACGTTGCGGAATTACAGACCGAACGAAATTACGGGCTGAACGGAGACGGAGGTGCGGCAGAAGCAGGCGGAAATCAAGAAGTCAGGATCGAATTCTCCGCCGCCACGTTCATTCAAATTACATATTTCGCTTTCGTACAGGAGAGGTCACTGCCTGGGAGGGGTACTTAAACGTGACGTCAAGGCGAAACAAAGGCGCTCGCCAAGAAGAACAAATGCAGGAGCAGGTCCGGATGGGACGACGTGTTCGCGCCGACGCCTGCGTGTGGACGAGACTATCGCGCCGCCGCGACGTCTGCGCGTTGCGACCGCAGCCGGCCGGTGCGGCAATCATATTGCAAAGCGATCATAGAAACAGCCCCCCCGCCGGACCATTTTCTCCTTTCCCGCTTTCGTTCGGGGGCCCCTGCGAAATTACCCGGTTGCGCCGCGCGAGCGTCTGGTTCCACCCAAGGCTTCGGTAGCGGTCCCGGGACGTGACACGGTGGCAAGTTGTCGACAGGCGTTCTCCGCCAGGCGGGCGCTAAATACAGTTATTAGGCCTAGCGGCCGCGCATGCTTTTGGGGTCGTTCGCGACGGCCACACTGATGTTTTTCGGGCTCCCGAAGGGGAGGGAAATACTCGACTGTCGATGGCTCAATAACAGAGCGGCGCGCCGAGCCTCTTTAGCTGTCATTAACCGCGGCGACAAAAGAGTTGCCTTCCTCGGGCTCCCGCCGCCCTCTCCTCCGAGGGGTCCCGCAGAGGGGAGAGAGGTGTGCACACTTTATAGAGAGAGGAATACTTCACTTCATAAACGACGACTTCGGCCGGCCTCTTGGTGTACTTAAAGGGACACTGAGGGGAAAGTGAAGCTGGTTTGTATCGATAAAATACCAGCTCCTGAACACAAAAACCCCGCCCTTACTGATAACAAAGCTCTTGTAACGTCTAAAACAGCGCGAACTAAAATGCAGGTATCGCCGCCAGAGGCCAACATCGCAAGTACAAGCGTGATGACGAAATGGGCGAACAGAGTTCACGAATCTCTGAGGTTGACAAACGAAGGTTACGCGGCTGAATATTGAAGTAAGCTTAGTTTTGAAACCACGAGTGCACTTTTAGCACACGAGGAAGGCAGAAAAAAAGACAACTTGAATGTTGGAAGCCTAAGAAAACCGGTACTGCCGCTACTTGGTGGCGCCACAGGCGGCCAGGTGAGTTTCGGTATGTTTTGGCGCTTCGCGGCTATGCGCTTTACGGGTCCGCATGGCTTCGTTTATGATGCGCCTTTATTTACAAGCGCGGAACCGCAGAGGAACACCAAGCACCTTTGTAAGTGCTAGTTAACTTTCGAAGGATACTGCTAAGGCTGGTCAGATGATATCCGCGGTCGATGAAGAACGATGATGGCACGTTGGTTTGGCGATCGTATAAGGCAACTAGCAGTGTAAAGAGCACCTTGAGTCTCCGTATGCTCGCCTGGCGAAACGTTGCGGGTTGGGGCAGTCGACTTCGCACTTCTGAGCAAAAATGTTTTATTAGGGACGGGAGACGACATACAAGGCAGTTAAGAAAAGGCGATTTGGAAGCTGCTGAGACCGAGACTCGGCGCGCTTCTTCCACTCGTTTCTTTGCGGCTTCACTCGCCAGCTTCGGTAGCTGCGCGGAGCTGTACATACTATTCGTGCTCTCGTTCAATTTCATCCGTTCATAGTACACTTTGGAAGGTACATGCTAATGGGCAGCGCCTAAGGCTCGACATAGTCAGGCTTATTTGATACCGTACCTCCGGGAACGCGCAAGGCGCGCTTTCGTGTAGCGTCTACTTTACTTTGAATACACTAACTTTAATTGCGAGCGCCCTTGAGCATTGTGATTTGTGACACAATCGGCACTTTCAATGCCGTCTTAAAAAGACAGTCCTTAATGGGGGACTATAAAGCGCACTATTTACGCCCTCAGTCAGCACCAGGCGTACCGGCGCAGCTGTCGGGGCGTTTCTCTGCAAGCAGTTGGTGATGATGATGATAGTATTGCCTTCCCTTTAAAACGGGCAGGTGCAAAATAAAGTGCCCTGACCGGATGCAGAAAAAAAGGGGAAAAGAACAAACAATAACAATATCGAGAGCGAGTTGTCCCCGAGCAGTGGCGCCGCGGCGGGCGCACGGAGAACTTGTCCGAAGACGCCGTTTCTGTGCGACGTAGCGGGCCGCACCTTGTGCGTTGCTTATTTATCAACTGGCCGCGTCATGAGTATAGACGTACGGTCTGGAGTCGTTTCACAACGTGTTGATTGTGTTCCCCCCCAATCAACCGCATTCACATACAAAGGAATAAGCGCTCGGCGAGTCTACATAAGGATACGTATAGAATATTATCCATGATGTCAGTAGTGCAGCACACAAAGGCTAAGGAAAATTTTTTGCAACATGGTAATGAAGCCTAAAAGTCTCGAGTTATATTTCTTGACCTTTCCAGCACACTCCTGGCGACTCTTAATTTTAATGAAAATGGTGACAGGGTCCAAGCAGTAACAAGCGAGGACACACCCATGTGGTATAAAGACCCCAATTGCCAGACACGGCGACACATTCATCACTCAAAGAAGACAGAGCCAACATATGGCAAGTCGCTGTGATTTGCATATTCAGTTCCTGGGCAGTTTGTGGTTGTATGTAAAGTGCATAGAAAGGAATCGTTGCTGGTTCAAAGCCTTTAATAAAACTTCTAGCAGTCTTCATCCTGTAATAAAAAGGCATACCATTGTTTTCATCTGTAGCAAAGGTGATCATTTGGTGAAGAGTCCCTTTACCTTGACACTGGCTGCAAAGCAAAGCATCAGCATTCACGGCTCGTTCACGAGCTTTGTACAGTTCCACATGGCAGAGATAGGCAGTCTCTAGTTTCTGCAGACTGCGAAAAAAAAAAGCACATGAAAGTCAATCACTGAGAGACCAGTGTCTTTGTCTATAGCAGGGTATATAGAGGACCTGCACATGAAGGTCATCTGTGTCCTAGCTTCAAAGATGCCATGGAACACACAGAACCGAGAGTTGGACTAGCATACTAAAAAAATGTGCAGTCCGGGCCATAAAAGCAGACTTAATGGAAGGCTACAAAACGTGCTTTGCAAAGCCGTGAAAAGGCTGCTGAACTGAAGTAGCTGTGGGTAAAAGGATTGCAAAGCCTTCAACTCATCACCGGCATCCCGCGCCATGTAATAGCGCAAGGATCTACCTATGCAAATCATTTGCGTACCTGGCTACCATAAATCATTCCACGAAAAACAGATGAAGCATTTTAAGTACCACTGATTTCCCTTGTGCATTTGCGATTGTGATTTCCCTTGCGCAGCAATTGAAAAATAACGCAGCGAGGAATCCCTATAAAATGTGCCGGCAAGCGGTTGGAACATGTGGGCAGGTGACGTACTCGGAGGAGCTGTCCGCGTCCATTGGGCGTACGCCGATGAGGAAGACACACCCACCTCCTTTATTTTCGATTGCATGAATAGCCCTGCTCGAATTATTCATGTTCGTTCTTCTTAGTGTCGTTTCGCTAATGACTCGCACCATAAACAACATTATACGTTAACAGCATCGTCGAAAGGACGCAACATGCCGAGCATTTCAGACGCGCCATTAGTTCATATTTCTCTTACTAGGCGGCGCGAGTTGCTTTGAGGACTCAGATTTTCTGCGAAAATTCAGCTGGAAAAGTAGTAGGTTTCATTTGCACTGAATTCACTTTACCGTTCAGCGATATACACCAAAGCTGAAAGAGAAATGCATGGTTTTTCCCAGCACTGAGGATGAATAAAAACTCGAGGGAGCACTTTAGCTCCGCTAAGGGTATGACGCAATGGCATTAATGGGTTAATCCCCATATATGCTGAACTGTTTGTTCTCGACTTTCATAGATCCCTTTGAGTCCTCGTACCACTCCTGGCGCAGTGGTGCAGCGGTTAAGTGATGCGCCAATTCTGCCCTGCGATGGCAGGTGCTGCCACCGGTGGGGCTTGTGCGACCCGGGTTGCTATTCCCTAGCAACCTCTCGCGAAAAATTATTAACTGGCACCTGACACGGTGGTCAGTTTGCTCACAGTCCGGTGGGCAGGCTGTGATGACGCCACAAGGTCACGTGACCTAGGTGGCCCAGCTAGGTTGCTCCTATGGGGATCTTTCGCTCACAACGACGACGACGACGCCGGATTTTCTCCAGATCGGGAGCCTTAACGCTATTTAAAAGCTGCTGTAGCGTTCCTAAAAGCGGTGAAGAGGAAACTAGGCAAATATAAAAAAATCAGATGTACGCGTTGAGAGACAGAGGGCAATGCCACGAGCAATATGGATAAGATAACTAAAGTAGCCGAAGAGCTATACCATAAATCTATGCAGTAGCTAATGTAATCAGGACATTAATGAGAAAGGCTGTAGCGCACAGCAACTGAACATCCTGCCAGTAATGAAAGAGGGAGTAAAGAAAGTCTTTGAACCATTGCAAAGGCTTAAAGCAGCTGGTGAGGATCAGGTAAGCGCAGATCTGTTGAAGGACGGTGGGGAGATTGTGATAAAAAACTAGCCGCCTTGTATACACCCTGCCTTGTGTGACCTCGAGCGTACCGGAAGCTTCAAATAACGCTAACATCATCTTAATCCATAAAAAAGGCAATGTCAAGGACTTGGAAAATTGTCCGATCAGCTGACTGTCCGTTGTCTAAAAGGCATTTACTAAAGTAATTGCTGATAGAGCCGAACAACCTTGGACTTCAATCAACCAAATGATCAGGCAGGATTTCGTAAAGACTACTCGACATCTGGCATATTCACAGTGCATTTGATAGAGAAATGCGCATAATAGAACAAACCCCTATATTATGACCTTCATAGATTATGAGAAAGCATTTGATTTAGTCGAAACCTCACTAGTCATGCAAGCATAACGGAATCAGGGTGTAGATGAGCCTTATGAAAAAATACTGGAAGATATCTATAATGGCTGGACAGCTGCCATAGTCCTCAATAAAGTTGGCAACAAAATCCAGACAAGGAAGGGCGTCAGGCAGGGAGACACGATCTCGCCAGTGCTTCTCACCGCCTGTTCACAGGAGGTATTTAGAAGCCTGGATTGGGAACAGTTGGGGATAAGAGTTAATGGAGAATACTTTAGTAATCTGAGATTCGGTGATGACATTGCCTTGCTAAGTCACTCAGGGGATGAACTGCAAAGCATGATCAAGGACTTCGACAGGCAGAGCAGTACGGTTAGTCCAAAAATTAATATGCAGAAAACCCAAGTATTGTTATACAGTCTCGGAAAGGAACAGCAGTTTACAATTGGTAGCGAGGCGTTAGAAGTAATAATGGAACACGTGTACTTAAGGTAGGTAGTCACCACAGATCCGGATGACGAGAGAGAAATAACCAGAAGAATAAGAAGGAGGTGGAGCGCATTTGGCAGGTTCTCTCAGACCATGAACGGCAGTTTACCAATATCCTTCTGGAGAAAAGTATATATCTTACTTATGGGGCAGAAACATGGAAATAACGAAAAAGGTTCAACTTAAGTTGAGGAAAGCACCGCGAGCTATGGAAGGGAAGATGATAGGTGTAAAGTTAAGAGGCAGGAGGAGGGCAGAGTGGGTGAGGGAGAAAACGCGGATTAATGACATCATAGTGGAAATCAAGAAGAATTGGGCTTAGGCAGAGCATGCAATGCGAAGGCAAGATAACCGATGGTCATAAGGGTAACGAACTGGTCGCCAAGAGAAGGTAAGCGTAGCAGGGGGCGGATGAGATTAAGAAGTTTGCGGGGATAAGGTGGCCTCAGCTGGCACAGGACAGGGTTAATTGGAGAGGTATGGGAGAGGCCTTCTTCTTGCTGTAGGCGTAGTCAGGCTGATGATGATGATGATGCATGATGTGTTTTATGGGGCATAATCACCTAAAGCAATCATGCACCAAGTGTGTAAAAACATTTCACGAAGTTTTGTGTGGTTCACAACACCATCTAATACAGTCTTCAAAGCAATAAAGCAGGTCGATCGGCACTAAATTCCGCTAGATGGCGATAGTGCACAGGAGAGACGTACTATTTTAAAGTTTCTCATGATTGCCTGTTGCTGCTCAAGCCCAAAATGAACACTGAAATCCAAATTATTATGAAAAAAAAAAAAACGAGTGAACAGAAAGGTCGAGCATGGATAGCCACTAACTGACTTTAAGCGTTTAAAGGCTTCGACATGAGCTGAAATGAAGGTGCTTCATTGACGCGTCTTCCATGCTTGAATGTTAGAGCGGCCGACGCACAACACCGGTATTTTTTTACCTCGGCAATTTTTTTCCTGGAACGACATCATACGCCTTGTCTACTGCACATCAAAGATGCTGCGCGGTGCAAGCCAGTGTGTGGGTGCACACGTTCATTTCGTGCGGACGCTCCGTGCAACTCGTTACATTATGACATTGTCGTTTTCCACATACTCAGTATACCTCTGTTTCCCTTTCGCCTTGTGTGGAGTAGCAGGATAGGGTCACGTTTCCTTCGGCCGACCTCTCCTTTCCACCGTCATTTTATACCGGCCTTTTCAGTCATTAATTTTTCTCTATCCCTGCAGTCTTTATCAGAAGCAGAGGGCAGGAATTGGTGTCAGGCTGTCTTCTGGAACTCACGTGCTGCTATTGGCGTTCGAAGCTCTGAAGATTCGGGAACTTTCCACCTAAATCTGGAGTCTTGTAGTGCAGAGAGCGCTGCAGATGACCGATCACGGTCACCTTGCCAGCTTAGCTCGCGCACGCCGAGACCACTACATGCTTGGTGAAGGAAGTATGTATAAGTCTCGCACAGTCCTCTCGGGCACCTCGCGTACACGAGTAAAAATGTTTGCTGCGAGGTGCGACCGCATTTGGATAACGTGGAATTCGAACTCAAAAGCAACAACTATAAGCATACACTCGCCCTCACGAGGGTATAGGAACAAGCTTATAGGAAACAAAGCGTCGACCTCCGTAGCTCCGCGCATAAAAAGCCCGCGCTCGGGCTACCAGAAAGGAACGTCCACAACGGTCACGGCTGTGCCAAACCTCTTCCTGAGCATTATCGCGGCAAGACTGACTCCAGAGGAGAAGTTGCGCGTCGGAGAAGGAAGAACCGTTCGCTCAGCAGTTTTCGGAGACGCCGCCCGACGTCACATTGTATATCCACAGTAAGGTTGGGTCTTTCAGTCCAGACTGACGGCATCCCAGAGGTCGAGACGCATTATAAATCTCCGGCACGCAAGCCGTGTTCCGGAGTCACTCCGGGGTCAAAACTGCTGAATCCGTGATAGCCGCGACCGCTGTTCTCCGCCCCGATCTCCCCGTACGAGTGCTCTCAGCAGCAGCAGCAGCAGAGCCCCCCCCTCCCCTTTTCGCGCAGCCGGGCCGCGCCACCCGCGCGAGCAGCTCCGAGGAGGTCAGGTGGCTGCACGGAGCCAAGCGCAACAAAAGAAAGCTCGCGCGCGCAGCACGGGCGGGCGCGAGATCAGGGATACAAATGATATTCGAACAGGCGGCTGCTATTGCCTCGCCTGCTATGGCACGATTTATTGTAGGGTGGGGGCAATTTAAAACCGCTATAATATAATCCATTTTATTTTAATCCGAATGTGTCGCAAAAGCTGATGGATAGTTCGGAAAGCGGCAAGCATTTGTAACCGACACCTAGAACGTCACGGCCATCTCGAAGTCAGAAAACCCGCTCGGCGCGTTGCGCAACTATACAAATAGACCGAATATGCTCCTCTCGCCGCATTTGCATCGAAACAGAAAGCCTGGCACCCCCCCCCCCCCCCCACACACACACAAACACACAGCAATTTTTACTTTCGGGATTTTCTGAGGTCAGATTGATGGTAGAATTTAACGACTGTTGCTAAAGAAAAAAAGGAGGCATTCATTCGAGGAAGTGTGCTTGCCCCTGAGAAAATTAGTGAGCAGATTACATGATGTCATTCAGAGAACTGTACGTTTGTCCTCGATGGAAGAGAAGACAAGCTTGCCTGGGCCATAGCTGCGTTCCTCGGTGACATATCAGTGAAGCAGCATTCCATAGTTTCAAGTTGTATCTGTGACGTACTCAATTCCGCGCGAATTCAGTGGGTTCCCCGCATCTAACCCTCAGAAGCTCCGTGTACCAAGCGTGTTTTAGTTCTCAGTAGCATCATAGAGGTCACTGTCTTTATTAATTCATTTTTGTCATGTTAGCAGCATGGTCTACTTTCGACAAAAAAGCCGCTGTCATTGCGATGAGGGGAAGGGTCGCCGCGAAGCCTCCAACCCTCAGAAACACTATCCGGTGGTCGCAGCTCCGGGCACTCGCAGGTGAAAATGCATCCACCTGCCCATCCACCCCCCTCAAAAAAGCCTACACCCACCACCTTCCCATTTTCACTCTGCAGAAGCAACCTCGCGCGAAAGCATTGGAACGAAAAAGTGACGGCGAAATTATAAGTTCGTAGACGCAATCGTAGGCGATCATTGTAACAGCGAAAATGTAAAAGTGAAATGTAAAACCGTTGCCACCAACGTATATTTGTGGCTTTGCATTGTATTATCGCCCGTTAAAGCCGTTTATTATCGCCCGTGAAAGCCAATTCAAATATATTATTTTTACTTCACCTAAGACGCCAGTAAGATTCTTTTTACAACTTCCACGTACAATTTAGTGAAGGAAATAAAGATGTGGAAAAGGCTGTACTGAAAGTACTCGCACATGATAGGAAGGAACGGCCTTTCGCTGGTATGAAAACAGTCTAAACCTTCTCAGGAAATCACCCAGAAATTCTTGTCAGTTCCTGCTATTCGCTTCGCCAGCCGAGCATTACGTTGGGCTTCCTTGCAGGTCCCAATGGGCTAGCAGGCAGTTTCGTAACTGAGTCATGAGGCTTTCAGTCATCTGCGCTCATAAAAAAGTTATAAAAAGTGCACGGAAGATTGTTGAAATTAACATAACTATTGAGATTCATATCAATACGTTCGGGTCGTGTCCAAATAAACAAGCACGCGTGTAAAGCCACCTGCTTGTTATTGGCGTGCGTGTGCATGCGTGCGTGTGCGTGCGTGCGTGCGTGTGCGTGCGTGCGTGCGTGCGTGCGTGCGTGCGTGCGTGCGTGCGTGCGTGCGTGCGTGCGTGCGTGCGTGTGTGTGTTGTTTGACTGCTGATTACTAAACATTGAGAACCATCACAAGAGTTAACACATCACAAGATTTACCACAACATTTCGACCCGACACGTTGTAATCAAGCCTGTAAAGTTTTTAATTTTTATGATTTTCTTTCTTCGAATTTCTTTGCGAGCGACTTCTTAATTGAAGGACTATAGATATTAGAATACATGAATCACGACGTGGCATTCGCCTACGACTCCTAAGTAATCTATAATTGAATTTCTTCTTGATGTTTTGTTTTCGGTTTCATCAAACGAACGATGGCTGTGATGTGTTGTTCGTGTTTAGGCCACATGATACACGAAAAAAAAACTGGAATAAAATCGCTGATACATAGTTTCAATTGATTGCAACACTTAAGCCAGCCTGCATCAAGAGCTGGAATGACCACACACGGCGTATCAGCATTACACTGGCGTTTTTTTTTTTCATGCCTCACGTGACCTAAGCACCAACTACAGGTCACAAACCTCAATAGGTTGATGAACCCGAGACAGAATTAAGAAGAAATTTTAATTTTATAATTTTGCAAATGCATCATTTTAAAGAAGAGAGCACGCAAGCAAAGATTTGGTGTCTACAGTAGTCCGATACAAGTCAAGAAGGCAGCGGCGAATGCCCCTCAAAGGAGGCCCTCCAGCCAATGGTGTCGACCCATTGTCATGACGTGGCGGTTAATCCCATTTCGCGGAGGCTAGGCAGGAATGGGAAGGAGACGGTCCTCTGTTCCCGTGCTGTGGGGACTGGCTCCTCAGCACTAGCTACCCTAGTTCTCCAACTTTCACCCTTCATCCTTTACGCACTGGTAGCCCGAACAACGGACCTTCCCCCGGCACAGGGACAAAGGAGTGTCTCGTTCCCTTTCATGCATAGCCTCCGCTGCACTGCAACAGCGACGCCGTCTTCACTTGTTTCCGACTGTATATGCTCCTCTAGGTGGGCATAAAATTTTTAGTTCCCCTTTTTTATTCTCTTGGTACTATTATTGATGCTATGCGGATCACAAAGCAAAGAAGACAGGCCGAAGACGGAGGCGGCCTGATAACTATCGTCTCACATTACAACACATGTTAGAATGGGCAAGAAAAAAGAAAAATAAAAGTACCCACAGTGAGAAGACCTAACCAAATTTTTGCAGACCACAGAGAAGTGCAACGTGTACACCGCGTACGTGTTACGCCAAGCAGGTGAGACGCCGGCAAGGAAGCCCGAAACGATCGCCATTATGCCCCTAGTTCTTTTGTTCTTTTTTTCTGTGCATGCACTCATTTCCCCTTACCACATCCTTTCGGGCGCGACAGATGTATATGATGGTGATTAACTTCCGGCGATTCTCTACGGCGACGTCTCAGGGTCGATGTGATAGAGGAGGGCGGCAAGCTAGACCTAGACGCCTTATCACAGCGCGTAGGAACTGATAGCAGATTATCTCTTGTCAGCTGGAGTGTAAACGGAAAGAATAACCCGTAAAATCATGGAGGAGGCTTCGGGTGGTAGGCCTTACGTTGATTCTTTGCCTCATCATCGTCGGTCCAAATTCGCCCATTGGCTGGGGTCAAAATACGTCACCAGACCGGATAATTCCTATTGGCTGGAGGAAAGTTACGTCACCAGACAGGATGTGATATCGCTTCCGGTAACGGTATCACCAGCTTCTAATGCTATCACAATGCAAACACATAAGGTAATTAGGTGTCGCTGTGAATTTTCTGCATCGGCAGCCACCAAACTGCAAACATGGCAATATGAGCAAAGCCGATAACAATAATCGATCGTTAAGCGAAGGTTTACATATAAAAAAAATTTCTAAAATGACAGGTGATACTGCTCTTGTGACATGGGCATGTGTGCAAATGTCTAATAACAAGAAACAGGTACAAAATGGCACATTCTGCCGGAAATCGATTCCTAGAGGCCTAATATATGTATAGCCACGCAATACGGAAGTATCGAAGGGGGGTTCACAAACTTTGATTGAAGCAATAAATATATTTTGTTGTCTATGCCCTACACCTGTTTCAATCCTTCAACTACCGCAGCCTTACTGTCATAAGGGATCGAGGAGGAAAAAAACTTCAGTGGCCATTCGTTCCGGGTGGGCTTTTATATTAGCATGTGAGTAATTTTTCTTGGCTGTACGCGATTTAAAGCATTAGGCTGCGAAAAAAGAAGTACCAACGAGAAAATCAGTTTTTTTTAGCGCACCAGGCAGCACACACCTTAAAGAAAGATAAAATATATTGTATCCGCAACACATAGAGCAGAGAGCCCATTGCGGCGGCCGTTTAAAAGCATAAACAAAAAATACAGAGATTAAAGAAATCATATGACCTAATTTTTTTAAAGCAATGGTATGGCTGCATATGGAGCGAAGCTTTCAAGAAACATACCACACATCTGAGACGGAAAAAGTTCTTATTGCAAAAAGAACGCATATTTTGATATTAACAGAAAGAATAAAAAATATTATCAGTGGTCCCGCGGCTGACGGTGACAGCTGCTTTGAAAGAAAGTGTTCCTCGGTTGGGATGCATTGTCTGAAATCTATTTACACATTGCATGCTCAAGACCAGACGTCGTTTCAGGCGCTTTTAGCTGCTGCATTGGCTGCAGAATAGTTTGTTTAATCGGGGCGGCACCCAAACAATAATAACAAAACAAAAATGGCAGCACGGTTATCACTGTGTAACGCTAGATTCAGCGACAGGTGTTAAGGTATTTAGAGATTACGATATGTAGAGGTAGAGCATGTGAGAGTAATTTCCTATCTGTATCGTTCTAGAGCACTCTTTGTAGTTTTCCCCACATACTTGCTTTACGACTATAACTCCTCTAGAATCCACCACTTTAGGCGTGCGGCGCCATCGGCGCGTTTCGCAGCATCTGCCCCAGATGGAACGTGCTACATTCCTCTGTTCTCGAAGCACTCTTCCTCCTACTTTCAAAGTAACCACCCTCCGAATGGTTCCTGGAGTAACCACCTCTGGTTACGCATTCCTACGCTGTCGTCAAACTATTCTCCTTCCAGGGTAACTATACTGCCGGGTGGTTCCTGTGGCGACCCCCCACCGGTCGTGCCTTCTTAAGCTCTCGCCACACCCTCCTCCTTCCAAGGTAACCATTCTTTGGTGAGGGTTCCTCCGTGTTCTCAGCCGCCGCGGTGGCTCAGTGGTTACGGTGCTTGGCTGCTGACCCGAAAGACGCGGGCTCGATCGCGGCCGCGGCGGTCTAATTTCGATGGAGGCGCAATTCTAGAGGCCCGTGTACTGTGCGATGTCAGCGCACGTCAAAGAACCCCAGGTGGTCGAAATTTCCGGAGCCCTCCACTACGGCGTCCCTCATAGCCTGAGTCGCTTTGGGACGTTAAACCCCCTAAACCATAAACCATCCTCCGCTCTCTCGATACCCTCCTCTTAGCCATCCTAGCGATGGTTCTGGTGGTAACCACCGACCGGCTACAGGTTCCTTTACTCACGTCACCCTCATCCCTCCGCGGTAACCTGCCTCCGAGTGTTTCTTGTGGCAGCGCATTTACCGCTTATGCCTACGACTACGACTACGACATACTACTACTACTACTACTACATACTACATACTACTTGTACTGCTACTAATACTACATACTACATACTACATACTACTACTACTACTACTACTACTACTACTACTACTACTACTACTACTACTACTACTACTACTACTACTACTACTACTACATACTACTACTACTACCACTACCACCACCACTACTACTACTACATACTACTACTACCACCACCACCACCACTACTACTACTACTGCTACTACTACTGCTACTACTACTGCTACTACTACTCCTACTACCACTACTACTACTACTACTACTACTACTACCATCACTACTACTACTGCTACTACTACATACTACTACTACATACTACTACTACATACTACTACTACTACTATTGCTACACCGACGACGACGCGAAACCCAGGAACGGGCGCTTAGCAGCTGCCGCTGTAAACGTGCTGACTTTTTAGGAGACGCCACAAAGCAAGGCTGAAAGGAAATGTTTCCAACGAAATTAAATATGGGCAAAAGGTGAAGGGGCAAAGGTAGGTGAAGCTTACTTCCAGCTTCTGCCGAAACATAGTCCCGTAGAGAGCAGCATGGTCTGAGCTGCAACATGCACATCATTTAGGAAATAAAATGAAAGCCCTCAAACTTAGGTTGAGTATAAAATGTCGAACTCACAAAGCTTTCCGCATGTAGCAATGCTTATAAATTAAGTAAAACAATGTCAATAAAAAAACGCCCAGGTATTGACCCGTGGCCATGCATAGATGGCTACAGTCGCCAAAGCGCGCGTAGTTCACCAGCCGTTACAATGAGCGAACAGATCCGTGAATTAGGCTTTAGGTTTTCTTCATTAAGCTCTTAACAGATGCAAACGAAGCTTTCAAGACAATATTTCTAACACATTGTCCGGTTTTACGTTTACGTAACTTGGTTTGAGAGCGCAACAAAAAAAAATCACACATTTTGCAGCCGCATACGTGTGATATCGAATGGTACCTTTTAAGACGTACTGACGAGAGGTGCAATGGAAAGTTCAGGACATAACAGGCTCGCTACACCCGCAAATAGGTTACCTCTGAATAATTATTGCGCTAATTAACAAAAATACTAAAATAAATTAATATCTATAGTTTCCAGTGAAACAAGTTTACAGTTCATTAGCTATAAATAACAAAAAAAAAACTCAGAACAGCTGCATGAAACATGGTCAAATGAAAGTTGCCGTGCAAAGTTTTGGCGCGTCAGTTTCGTATGCGCGATTACACGTAAAGGTGGTTGCTTGGAACGAAAAACCTCCCGAAACCAGCGAAAATATTTGAATCTAAGAATAACATGTTCACAATACTCCTTCGAGCTTGCTACGCAGCTTTCACCAGCCAACGCGCTCGTATATAAGCGCGCCTCAGTAAGATGCACCTTCTACGAGTGCAGCAAGCATTAAGGTTCTATTTCAGTCGGGAAAAAAAAATTAGGTACACAGGCTTTTCTTCTGACATCCAGAAATGTATAGGCTGAGGACACCACTGGATAAATCAACTCAACTAGTACTGGGATACGCACTCACACCCTGCGTTGACTTCTCCTCCGTGCGCCCAAACGATGCGGGAGAAGCATCAGACGTGACCCGTCGCCGAGGAGGCGAGCGGTGAGCCGCACCGGGGACAGCCCCCGGGGTGAACGGCGGCCGGACGCTGCCGCCGCTCAGGTCTGGCCCATCGCCGCTCGCCCTTGTCTGTGATAAGCAGTGGCGGCTATCTCGGGAAGCAGTGCGGCGCCGTTGATGAGTGCGGCTGCGAGATGGAATACCTGGGCCGGAAACGGTGCCGCGCTCTCTCAGCGGCCGCGTTGTGCCAGCTGGGTGCCGCCAGTGCGACAACACGGTCGCGCCACGCGGGCTCCAGGAGAAGGTGCGGGGCGCAGGCGGCCCGAAAAGACTGCGCGACCAGGTATCCAGCCGTACGGGTCAAGAGTGCATGTGAAGAGCTGAGGCAGCTAGACGTCGGGGGCACGCGGGCATGCATGCACTGAGATTAGGCCTGAAAGTGAAGGCTACGCACTCAAGATTTCGATGGAGGAGATATGCCAAGTATATGTGCCAGTTTACTAAGTTGTCAGTGCACGTCATAGGAGACAAGGCGGTCGAAATTATTTCGCGCCCCCTTACTAAGGCGTCTCTGCAGGTTTGGGACACGAGAGTGAAGTTGAAGTACAGAAGACTTCCCTGAGCCGTTCGCCACAGTGCCCGAGCCTCTTTTCTCTCGTGGCACTAATGCTGCAGATAACATAACAAATACAAAAGAGATCACATGTAACAAAACTGAGATACAGAGACCTGGCTTTGTACTGAACACTAGCACAGGAATTAATTATATCAGTCTGCAATGGATTGTTCATATCGAACGGAAGATTGGACACAGTGATCTCGGGACTTGTACCACATCCTCCAATGTACGAGCTATTTCGCTCCTACCGGATTTCGGATTTTTTTTACACTATTCTGTGTGATAATAAGCGGCGCTCACAGCGTCTGTGATTGTTCGAACAGCACAGCAATCCGCCCCAGCGCTCATCGTGGTCTTCAGCAACGCTGCACCTGACCTGGTCTTGAGACTTTTGAAGCGCATGGCAGTAAGCATGCGTCGTAACAACGGTAGAGACCTTATCACCGAAAGCAATCGAAAGCAATAGGTTTGCGAAAGTAATTACGAAACCATACGTTGGCAAAAGTAGTGGAGCGTTTTCCTATATATATATATATATATATATATATATATATATATATATATATATATATATATATATATATATATATATATATATATATATATATATATATATATATATATATATATAATTTTCACTTTTTATTTCTGGTACCAAGAACGTATAACGAATAAAATGTTGTCACGCGCGAGGCAGGCTGTACTGCACTACTGTATTTGTACGGAACGAATCATCGGGCATTCGAATTTTGACGTAAGGGAGTATCACTCTTTGTTATTGTTTCGCTGAAAATACCGTGCCACGGAGGTAACGTTGACTGCAGCTGGAGGAAACAGCGTGTTCTCAGACAGGAGCTGTTATCCGGGGTGAAGCCGGTAGCCGCCATCGTGGGAACGTTTTTCAAATGCCGGCCCGTCTTTGTAATCTCAGCACTTGACCGCAGCGTCACCCAAAAGCCGCTTCTCAAATATTTACAGTCTCTTTTAGGGCGGCAACCCATATAGCCGTTACGAGAACAGATCTAATCACCGGCAGCGTGGGAGGCTGGTCGGCGCCCTCCGCTGAATCGCACAGAGCTTTTAACAGCTGCTAGTAATTATCTCTGGAGAAAAAGCGGTCACAATATTTACTGACACCGAGTCAACACTCTTCTCGCGCTACTGGCAGCGCATACTCGGCTTTCTTAAAGCTGCCTTTCGTCTACAGCTGTGTGCGAAGGCCGAGTTGGTTTGAGCAGCCAAGTATCCGCTGTAATATGTTGAACAAACGCAACGTTTAATCTGTTGATAGCTTTTACAGGCATTAAAAGTGACGCCGGGTCGAATTCAATCAAGCGTTCATTCAAGTGCTGCACCTATCCCATGAAAAGGCTAAATACTTTTCAGAGTAACTTTTTCGTTTCAGACTGATGATGCAAATTAAGCGGTGGCTTCGATGGAGTTGGAGGATATCGGCTTGAACGTATACCATGTCGTAATAGCATGCCCTGCACGAAGATGACTAAATATATCGAATGAATTCGAACATGATACAGTGAAGGAAATTTGAAAGTGTCATCATCACCAACTTAAACACGTTCACTTCAGGAGAGAGCACTCTCCCACTCATCGACCTTTAATTAACCTGTCCAGCGCCAGATGTTTCCACCTTCGAAAACATTATTGCTGTTTCAACATGTCCTTGCTAAGTATGCTGTTTCAACATGTCCATGCTAAGTATGTCTGACTGAGTGGTTGTAGTGCAAAAGTAAGGTTCACGACAAAACAAAAATAAGGTTATAAAGTAAACAACCAACATTCCTACCTTACTATAATTTCAAGGCAATGATACATGCATTTGTATGCAAGGAGAAACCATTTTTACGTTGCAGTTATGTTCTACACTTAACGTTAATAAGGGAGGCAGTAACGCACAGCAATAGGGCATCCCGCCAGTAGTTGGTATGGTCAGACTGAATGTAGGTGGAAAGCTTGTCTGAAAGGGTCCGATTGAAGCGTTCTGTGATGCCACTGGTTTGGGAGTGAAAAGCTGATGTTGTTTTGTGGGTACTATCGAAGCTACTATCGAAGGTACTACCAGACGTGAAGAACTTACTCCAAGACGGCGGAGAGAACAGCCTTGCCACGGTCGTTGAGAAGAACACGAGGGGCTCCGTGGCGCAGATGAATCGTGTGCAGAAAAAAATGTGCGATCTCTGCAGCAGAGCCGGAAGGAAGAACAGCAGTTTCTGCGTATCGGGTGAGGTGATCCACGGCGATTGGCCGCAGGTGTCAACGGCAGAGGCCCGCAAAGGTGGATGCCGACAACTTTGAACGGGGTGAATGGGTAAGGAAGTGGTTGTATGAGGCCCGCAGAAGGAGACGTTAACGGTGTTAGCAGGGAACGCAGGACGCGGCGTATTTTGCAAGGTTGGTAGAAAGGCCCGGCCAGAAGTAGCGGCTTTTAAGGTGATCGTAGGTCTTCTGGAAACCCTGGTGACCAGCAGTTGTATAATCATGGAACGCTTGCAACAGCTGACGGCGGAGGGATTGGGGAACAGCAGGAACCAAGGAGTGCCCGAGATGAGTATAGTTGTGCCGGAGCAGCGTGTCATTCTGTATTCTGTAACCGGTGCGTTGGTGGTGCAGTCGAGCGTTCTGAGGATGCGTAGCACCTATGAGGCGATCGATGAGCGTTCGGCGGTAAGTGTTGATCTGCTGTTCGGAGACGAGATCTCCGGGCATGGCTGGTGAGAAGAAATCAATGGAGGCGGTTGTCATGTCATGAGGCGGTGGATCCTCAGGACGGCCTGGTGACAAAGATGACGTTGGTTTATGTGGCGGCGAAGTGAGCTGACAACGAGAAAGGGCGTCGGCGTCCTTATGTTGTTTGACAGATTTGTAGGGGATTGTAAAATCGAATTCTTTTAGGTGGAGAATCCAGCGCCCGGGCCGCCCAGGCAGGTTCTTTAGGAGGACAACCAGCACAGAGCTTGGCGTTCAGTTACAATCAGGAAGTGCCGACCGTACATATAGGGCAGAAACTTTTGAACGGGCCATACCAAGGCGAGGCACTCTTGTTCGGTGATGGTATAGTTCTGTTCTGCTGGAGTCAGTGTGCAACTCGCGTAGACAACAACCATCTCGGTGGATGAAACTTGTCGCCGTAAAGGCCCAGCGCCAAGACCGTGCCCACTGGCGTCAGTGCGCGCAATTGTTGAAGCAGACTCACCAAAATGGCAGACTACTGGATAGGCCGTCACAGATTCTTTAAGTTCTCCAAATGCTGCCTCGCAGTCGGCAGACAAGTCTGTGTAGAGGCGACGCTATGGACACGACGTTGAGTATGAAGCGACGAAAGTAGGATGCCAGTCCAAGGAAACTACGAAGCTCTCTGGCACGGGACGGACGTGGGAAATGTAGAGCAGCCGCAGTTTCATCAGGGCCAGGCCGTATCCCATCACTGTTGAAGACGTGGCCAAGCACATTAATATATTTGGAAGCAAAGCGACATTTTTATAGTATTGAGGTGAAGGCTGACCTTCACCAAGCGCAGTTAAAACTTCATCCAGACGTTTAAGGTGGTCAGAAAATGTGGACGAAAATATGAAGCTATCGTCCAGGTAGCAAAGGCAAGGCTTCCATTGGAGTCCCAAGAGGACTGGAACAATCATGCGCTCGAACGTAGCGGGAGTGTTTCACAACCCAAAAGGCATAATGTAGAATTTGTACAATAAATCCGGGGTGGTGAAGACAGTTTTTCCTTTGTCACCTTCATACATAGGGATTTGCTAGCAACCGGATCGCAGGTCGAGGCAGGAGAAAAATTCGGTTCCTTGTAAGCAGCCAAGAGCATCATCAGTGCGAGGAAGCGGGTATAAATCCTTGCGAGTTACCTTGTTCAGAGCCCGATAATCGACGCAGAAACGTACCGAACCATCCTTCTTCTGCACTAACCCGACTTGTAAGGACCACGTACTGGACGAAGTACGTATGATGTGACGATTCAGCATGTGAGTGATATTGGCCTGTATAATCTGGCGTTCGGAACTAAACACTACGGGCGG